>NW_023416390.1:87486252-89886252 GCF_014108235.1 Myotis myotis | reverse complement strand
GAGCCAGTGGCAATATCAGAATATTTTCTGGCCAATTGATAAAATGCCCAAGCTGTTCAAATAGCCCCCATGACACTTAGGCCATCCTCTTGCTCCCCAGAAACACCCAGTCTTACCTGATGTAGCATTTAAACCAGGGGCCGCCATGACCCATCCGGAATGATGGTGCCAGAACCGTGGTGGGCAAAGACTCATGAATGACTTTAAATTCTTCTCTGCTTTTGAAACTCTTTTGACTTACTTGGTTTCTCATTAGACTGTAAACTTTTTGAGGGGCAAGACTGTGCTTAGCTTACTCTTTTAGCCCTAACCCTTCAAGCAGAGTTGGGAACAGCCTATGGTCTCGAGAAATGAAAAGACACAGCAGCTTTTTAGTGCAGTTTTCTGTTTGAGGGCAGGTCAGTAGTTGAAGTGTGAACATACATTCAGTGGTGTGGACGTGCTGTCTTTCCCCAGGACCAGGACTCACTTTAGAGGGTGAGGTCACAGGCAGTTCCTCCTTATTGCTCATGTTACATGATTCTTCTGTTTACATGGAATTGTGCCGTGTCACCAGAGTTCCCAGACCTTTGTCTCTTGAGCTGTGGCCACCTGGGCAGCCTCCCCTAATCTGGTACAACCAGTGACATCGGCATAGGATGTCTCTATTTTCGTGGTCCTCTTTTTTTAAATATATTTCATTGTTTTTTTACAGAGAGGAAGGGAGAGGGGTAGAGAGTTTGAAACATTGATCAGCTGCCTCCTGCACACTCCTTACTGGGGATGAGCCCTCAACCAAGGTACATGGCCTTGACCGGAATCAAACCTGGGACCCATGAGTCCACAGGCTGACGCTCTACCGACTGAGCCAAATCGGCTAGGGCAGTGGTCGGCAAACTGCAGCTAGAGAGCCACATGCAGCTCTTTGGCCCCTTGAATGTGGCTCTTCCACAAAATACCGACTTCTGCGCATGGGCCATGAAGTTTCAATCGCACTGTATGCGCGCCCGCACGTGGTATTTTGTGGAAGAGCCACACTCAAGGGGCCAAAGAGCCGCCATGTGGCTCGAAAGCCACGGTTTGCTGATCACTGGGCTAGGGCTTTCGTGGTCCTCTTAAGTGAAGTTACCTATTCAGTATGCAATGTAGGAGGTGAGATTCCATAGTCATTGAACATTGCTGGCCAACCTACTGCCGGCTTTCCCCTCACCCACAGCTTTGGATCTGTGTCTTCCATGTTATCACAGATAGCATACTGCTTTTTAAAACTGAAAAGTTCAAATCTTCCAATAGATCTTGGCTATTGTAAGTAATGCTGCAATGAATATAGGGGTACATATATTTTTTAAAATTCGTGTTTGGGTTTCTTCAGATAAATTCCCAAAAATGAAATTGCTGAGTCATAAGACAGTTCCATTTTTACTGTTTCCACCAGAAAGCAGGAGGACAGCTGTCTGTGTGGGCAGGAGCAGGGGAGGGGACTGGGGCTGGGATGGAGGGTTGAGCACAAAAGAAAAAGGAGAAAAAACAACAACTCATGGACAAGGACACCAGTGTGGTGATTACTGGGTTATTAACCAGTGTTACCCCAGTTCATTCAATAAAAGGAAAGAAAAACTGAAATGGTCACATTTTCCTCAGAACATCATTAAATGCAGGGAGTTTTGTCCCTCGGACACATTCCATCTGGAATAATGAAAATATTGTTACAAATAACACATTTATTTAGTCAATACTTTTTATTTATTGATCTCCTGCCATGTAGCAGATGCTTTAAATACATTGATTTTTTGTTGTTGTCGTTCAAAACACTCCAAACTAGGTCTCGTCATCTTACCTATGAGAAAACCAAAAGCCAGAGAAATCGAATCACTTCCCTGAGGCCGCCCAGATGCCAGTTGGTGCTGGGATGCACTTGGGTCTGCGTGGCTCCAGCTCAGACACCTTACCCCTGGCCGTGCCACGTCTGTCCCTCCCTCAGACTGTGCCTTCTCAGCAAGGCCTGCCCATTCTGCCAGCAGACATGCAACCTTACCAGCCTCACAATTACACTTTGCAGCAGAGCCTAGAAACCCCAAATGACTTCAAGAGCTGCAAAAATTCAGATGCCTGGGTTCCGTGCACAGACATTCTGCCTGCATTGGTCTGGAGAGGCCAGTGCAGAAGCGACCCTGGGGTTGTTAGGAAGACCAGATTCCGAGGACAGGTTGGGCCTGAGTTTCTATATTACACCAAGGCCCCAGCTGGTCCACAGATAAACACGTGGCTGGCAAGGCCCAGAACTTCGCCAACCCCCTCCCAGCAGGCCCAGCTGCTGCTCTCCTCCAGCTTGTGCTGTTCCTGAGGCAGGTCTCCAGCCAGGGCCAGCACTCTACCCTCGGCTGCTTCTTCCAGCAGCTCCTGTGGAAGCACTGGTTTGGACTCAAATACCTGCTAGTGAGGAGAAGAAAAGGGATTGTGTGATGAGGTCTGGGATTGTGTAATAAAGGGTATCTATACTAATAAAAGGGTACTATGCTAATTAGACTGGATACACTGGACATCTTCTCGATGTCCTTCGGGACAAAGCCACAGTGGCTGCAAGGGCCGAGGAGAGCCAGCAGCCATGGTGGCTGGCAGTGGCAGCAGCAGCAGGGTGGTTGGGGGGTGCCTTCTCCTGATCAGCCCAGTTGCTCCCTCGCAGAGGGTGGCCAGACTGCAGCTTAGGCCTCCTCCCTGAGGGGATAAGGCCTAAGCCATTAGTAGGACATCCCCTGAGGGCTCCTGGACTATGAGAGAGGGCAGGCCAAGCTGAGAGACACTGCCCCAGTGCATGAATTTTCATGCACCAGGCTCTAGTTGTGTAGTAAGTCAGGCTCAGGACTGAATGGCACAGGGAGCACATAGTGTTCTCCCCTCCAGCTGGGCTCCAGGCTAGCCCTCTCTAGGGAGCGCTGGCCCTGAGGGATGCACTGCCTCTGTCATTCACAAAACACTCACCAGAAAAGCCTTGTCTGGTTCCTCCTCACAAAGAGGTCAAAATCGTCTTGGTCTTGATAGGAAGTAAGCATTCAGTAGGGACAGCTGTAACTGACACTTCGGTGTTCTGTGCTGAACAAGGGACTTCACAGTGTTCTAGGAGATACAGTCTCATCTTCCCCAGTGTATAGGGGAGGAAACCGAGCTCATGGCTCTAATCCCTGACAGCCAAAGTCTGTAAGCACACTGGGAGACTGGAACCAAGGCTGTGTGCTGCATGTTAAGAGCATAAATTATGGATGGCAAATGATTTTCAGCTTTTTAAGGATGGAAACTTAAACATGCATCTTTCTTAGACCTTTCTTGATGCTCTATATTGCTCCCTCATTTTCTAATAATGATGACTATCTCACTGGTGAATTGGACTGCCCCTCTATTGAAAAGGGGCACAACACCTGATCAACTATGTAACATTGGGAGTATGTTAGTTATGCCCAAGATGAGCAGCAAGTGTATGTATAGATTTGCCCACCATCACAAGGGCTGGGTCTTCAGATGCACCAGTTTAGAGCCGATCTGTCCTCAGTATACAAGTAGCCTAGGAGCTTCTGTTTAACTTCAGATTTCATTCCTGTGCAGCTGATTGGTTTTAGGTCCACAACTAAGGAAAGCTGCATATATTTTGGTTTAATGTTCAGAAATATAAAATTTTGAAATTTAGAGTGAATTTGAATACTAAAAAATGGAGGAAATCTTGATTCTAGTAAGGTTTAAAGTGTGTGTAATTAAATCAAATTGCTAAAAAATTAAGTACCAACTATCACAACTCTTCAGAGATATTCCCATTTGCTTGTCAAGCCAATCAGCTAGTCAACACATGTTTATTGACAACTCTGTATACTGGATCCCTCTTCAGTTCTAGGAATTGAACCACTGAGACATAAAGCCTGCCCACATAGAGCTTTTGTATTTTATAGAAATGGAAATATTTTCTTTTCCTTACTTTTTCTTCTTTTATTCATCTTAGAGTGGGCGGGGGGAGGGGGAAGGGGCAGAGACAGAAAAGTCTATCCACTGCCTTCCACAGAGCCCTGACCCAGGATCGGATCCAACAACCTAGGCATGTGCCCTGTCCAGGAATGGGAATCGCACCCGTGTCCTTCTGGTGCATGGGATGACACTTAGTCAGCTGAGCCACACTGGCAAGGACCCTTTTCTTTATTTTTAAACATAATATTTGCTTGTTATTCCTAGAGTGTTTCATCTTGTTCTAATAGAAGACCTATAAATTCTGATAAATACTGTTTTTGAGTTAGTGATCTTCAAGGTGCTTCATGTGGTAGTAAAAAATAAGACTCTCTGATACCTGCTTTTTTAACTAAAATACATCCCTAAATCTCCCCATCCAAAATGATTCTCCAATCCTACATCCTGCCTTATTTCTCATTGGCATTTCATATTCTGTAAAATTATTTATGTATACCTTCACACATCCTGCCCACCTAGCAGCATTGGATGTAAGTGCTATGGCCACATACATTTTTGTCTAGTTTGATAGTGTGTCACCAAAACCAGGAACAGGACCTAGGAAATAGGCGATACCCAACAAATATACCTTGGATGAGTTAATATTAGTCATGGGTTCCGTAGCAAAGAATTCTGCACTGAATGAGAGGTTAATAAGAAATGCCATCTTAGGCTTCTCTGTCCAATCAGAGATTTACAATTCAGTTTCCTGGTTCCCATTAATAATCATAATTAATTACCATTACTAGTGGGCTGCGCCTGAAGTGTATGATCAGTGTGATTTTGTGGCTAGTGATCCAAGGGCACTTCTCTCCTATCAAAACAGCACTCAGTATTATCGTCTACTGCATTGTGCTGTTTCAGTCTTCAAAGATTTCTGGTACAAAAACTATTTTTTTTCTTTCCCACCTTCTGAGGACTATTTCACTAATTATAGACACCTTTGACTTTTGTCAAGGATCCAAAGTTAACATTCCCCATATTGCTTTAATAAATATTGTTTTTAATGAAGTTGGTGACTAGACTATTGCTAACAACAAAGTAGAGGAAAGAATATATGGTGAGTTTTTACCTGCCTTAATAGCCATAAAATTGGTTTTATAGGGCTTACATTTATGGCCATTTAAAGAAGTATAAAAACGGTATGAGTTTATGTATACACACTTGTCATCAGTCCCTATAATATTAAAACATAAGAACATTTGTTTAATAAAATAAAATTTATGCTTTTTTTTTTTTCTCCCAGCAATTGCCATTTATAAGTGTCTACTATGCAGTCAGACAGCGGACCAAGGGAACAGACACTCAGTGTATTTTATTTCCTTTAAAATTTATTAAAGTCCTGTGAGGTAGAAAAAACATTTTCCAGAAATGCAGAAACTGAGGGTCACAGAGATCAAAGAGCTAATGAGAAATTTAATCCCCATTTTGAACCAGACATGCTCACTGTCCCGGGCTCTGTGCATGCTGTGGTCGAGGCTGATATTAGACTCAGTGTAGCTGCAGATTGTGAGAGGTACATATATGTAAATCATAACCTTTTATCTAATGATGTGTCTGGGAAACGCTACTAAGATATATATCATTTATTTAAGTTACATATTAAAACACATAAAATATATGTAAATTACATTACATCCTTATATGTATATACATATATGTATATGTACATATATATTCTGTTGCTAGGATTATGAGTGCTTCTTTATTTTCTAATTTATATTTATTGTTCTAAATTACTACAAGGAACATATGTTACCTTTCGTGTGTATATTGTAAGATAGCGAATAGGTTTGGGGAGAGCATCTATACATCTTTGGAGACTAATTTTAAATCGCGCTAACCATGAGAACCTCCCTGTGCCTTGGAACTGCTGAGAAGCAGGTTGTTAGGCTGATGGGTCACTGGTCTGCCTCGTCACCACGTATCTGGAGATGAATTACTTATCAAGCCAGTGCGAATGTGCCTTCCCTTCTGCAGCACTTCCGACAACTCACTAGCTACTAGATGACATATTCAAACAGCACTGAGCTTGTTTACTGTCCCCCGGTGAGTTGAATTTGGAAATCAATATAAAAGTTACAACTACAGTTATTTTTTGCTTTCACCTGCTGAAAGAAAGGGGGATCACTTCAGCCCATACCTTGAATGCAAGGCTGTTCTAAAAATCCGTTGTCTCTATCTACTCTATACACAGATCTTTGAAATTGGGCCCAATGATGCAACATAAATTTTACAAAAGTGATTTTCAACTGCCAAGACTATTTGGAACAAGATTTGGGGATTTACCACTCAATTTCTATTACTCACAGGTCTTCAGCTTTTTTTAGGCAGTTCTAGTCCTAATGTTCTCACCAAATAGCTCTGTCATTATCAGTAGGTCACTTGGTCTCCCTCTATCCCAGTATTTAATTATGTAAAATGGGAACTATCACATCTGCAAGTCATTCAACAGAAATTCTGTGACTGCTGTTGGCTGTGGTGGTGCCAGGGCAGGCTGTGTGCTTGGACAGCTGAGTTCTTTAAGTTATACAGCAGCCCACCCTCTGGCTCCACTTGTTACTCACTCCAGCTGTTGGTAAGCCTCTGGCCCTCTTGGAGTCTTAGTTCCCATTCTTTTTATTTTTAAAATATTTTATTGATTTCAGAGAGGAAGGGAGAGAGAGAGAGAGAGAGAGAGAGAGAGAGAGAGAGAGTAACATCAATGATGAGAGTGAATCATTGCTTGGCTGCCTCTTGCACTCCCCATACTGAGGATGGAGCCCACAACCAGGCATGTGCCCTTGACCCATGGAACCTGGAACCCTTCAGTCCACAAGCTGACACTCTCTCCAGTGAGCCAGAACAGCTAGGGCAGTTTCCTACTCTTAAAGTAGGAATGATTACATACATACCTCAGAATTGTTTTGGATAGAAAACTAAATCATCTTTGTAGAGAAATTGGCACAATATCAGTCACAGAGTAAGTTTTTGGTGGATGGTAGATGCAGCTGTCTAAAGAGGTAGATACAAATTATTTTGAATGTTACTTCCAAAGATATGCTGGTAATTACTTCATTTATGTGTGCTTGCATATATATATTCATTATTGAAAAACTGGGAGAAAAAATGGAGCTAGGGCTCATAACTCTATCACTACTTTCTACTACTATTTTTAATTACTATTGACACTTTGGTATTCTTTTTCCTTTATATTAATTCTTTAATCATTTTTATATATTTAGTCATATACATTTATACAAGTTTTATGCTACATTTATCATTCATCAGCAATCAAAGTACTTAACTTTGCTATTACAAATAATGGACATTTTAATTAATATTTTCACTGTGCAGCAATTATGGGAAATTTTTAAATTTAAAAACTATATGAAATAAGATGAAAAATTATACTGATTTTTAACTTCATTGGCCAGACATAGTCACTATTAGCATCTTAAAATATTTCTTCTGAACTGTTTTTAGATGCATACATCTAAGATTTAATTCAAGGTACCAGTCATTGTAAGACCTACCATTATCTCCTTTACAAAAAAGAAAAATGCTACCAAATGAACATTGAACACAATGCTTTCTTATCACTTAGAACTTTTATTTTGTATGTTTTGAAATGGCCCTCTTAAATTATATAGGGAGAGGTTTTTATCATAGTATTAGTAGTATTATTGTACATACATAAAAAGAAAATAGGTGACAAATACAATGAGAAAAATATTTATAAAACTCTCCTACATCTGGAGCCTCCGTCCTGACATACCCGTGTCTGTGTCCAACACCATCTCCTCCTCTGTGCGGTTGCTCTCCCACATGAACACTGAGTTTTTAACACTGAATCACAGTATAGTATTTTAACACAATATTAAATCAACACTTGTAGGACTAACAGTGCACATAGCTAATACAGCGACAAAGCTATGCCTTCGCTCTGCTCAAGCCCACACAGCTCTCCTGTGGCCAATGGTCTCCTGAAGCCTGTGAGCCATTCCAAGGGCCAGCCTGACCTAGGCATAGGCAGCTTAGAACTAGCAAAAAAGAAATATTTCACTTAATTTTTAATTAAATAATTAATTATTTTCTTGCATGTTTTTTCTTTATTGATTAAGGTGTTATATATGTGTCCTTATCCCCCCATTGTCCTCCCCCCAGCCCCTCCACTCATGCCCTCACCCCCCTGGTGTCTTTTTACATAAACTTTAATTTATATAAAATATTTATAAAACTCTCCCACATTAGGAGCCTCTGTCCTGACATACCTGTGTCTGTGTCCAAACCATCTCCTCCTCTGTGTTGTTGCTCTCCCACATTTAAATTTAATCGTTTCTTTTTAAACATTTCCCTTTAATATTAATTTGGGACCACTTCCCAGTATCTTCAAAACTCTTTTAAAAATCATTCCTTTCAGAGTATTCAACAAATGAAGAGCAAAGATCCTTAGCTTTTGAGACTACTAGAAAATTACCATTATTGAGAACAAAGCTTGCAAATGGAAATACATTGCAAACTCTATAACTGCATGTTGGAATATCTTGACATCTGGGAAGAATGCTTTGATGGATTGTCTATTTTTAATTAGATAAATTCATGTTCTATATCAGAAGGAAATGAAATTGAGAAAGCCTATGACTTCATGTAACTCTAAATCTGATAAAACATGCAAGAGAATCGTAGAAACAATTTATTTGACAAATTTTGTTGTATAAAAGTATCTATCAGGAAAAAATACTGTGAAAGAAGGCATATACCCTGTTTTTTGAACTGGAATAAACCCAGTGACTGAAGTTTCAGAGCAAAATAAGAATAACAGGGGTACAGACAGAGATATGGAATGGAGGCTAAAATGCCTCTCAAGCTTAGAGATCTTGATAAGAGGTTTGAATGTAATGCTACTTGCTATGGCAGCTACTGGAATTTTCTACAGTGAAATAATGTGACCTTAAAACCTACTTATGCCCTGGCCATTGTGGATCAGTCGGTTGGGTGTTGTACTGTGCACTGGAAGATTGTTGCTGGTCCGGCTCCCTTTCAGGGCATATGCCTGGGTTGTTGGCTCGATCCCTGGTAGGGGTGTTCAGGAGGTGGCCAATAGATGCTCACAGTGAGGTTCTCTCTCTCTCCAAAAAATCAATAAAATATTTTTAAAAACTACTTATTTTCCTGTAATAAAAAAAAAGTTTATCAATAATGTTATTCTAATGTGGAAGGGGGAGTATACTATATTTCTCAGAATAATGCATTTCTTTTTTTATTATTATTATTAGTTAAGGTACTACAAATGTGTCCTCATCTCCCCTATTAACCCCCCCCCATTAACCCCCAACCTCCCCCACACACACAAACTCATGCTCCCATCCCCCTGTTGTCCATGTCCATTGGTTTGGCTTATATACATGTATACAAGTCCTTCGGTTGATCTCTTCCCCTTACCCCCGCCCTCCCCTACTTTCCTTCTGGGGATTGATAGCCTGATCACTGTTACTCAGTCTTTGGATCTGTCCCTTTTCATCAGTCTATGTTGTTCTCTATAATCCACAAATGAGTGAGATCATGTGGT
Organism: Myotis myotis; assembly: GCF_014108235.1. Taxonomy (NCBI): domain Eukaryota; kingdom Metazoa; phylum Chordata; class Mammalia; order Chiroptera; family Vespertilionidae; genus Myotis; species Myotis myotis. Next base: position 89,876,738 of record NW_023416390.1, on the reverse strand, counting down.
ATTTATCTTTCTCTGACTGGCTTATTTCACTTAGCATAATGCTCTCCAGTTCCATCCATGCTGTTGCAAAAGGCAAGAGTTCCTTTTTTTTTTTTTCTTACCGCAGCATAGTATTCCATTGTGTATATGTACCACAGTTTTCTAATCCACTCATCTGCTGATGGGCACTTAGGCTGTTTCCAAATCTTAGCTAAGGTGAATTGTGCTGCTATGAACATAGGGGTGCATATATCCTTTCTGATTGGCGTTTCTGGTTTCTTGGGATATATTCCTAGTAGTGGGATCACTGGGTTAAATGGGAGTTCCATTTTTAGTCTTCTGAGGTAGCTCCATACTGTTCTCCACAGTGGCTGCACCAGTCTGCATTCCCACCAGCAGTGCAGAAGGGTTCCTTTTTCTCCACATCCTCTCCAACACTTGTTGTTTGTTGATTTGTTGATGATAGCCATTCTGACAGGTGTGAGATGATACCACATTGTCGTTTTGATTTGCATCTCTCGTATAATTAGTGACTTTGAGCAGGTTTTCATATGTCTTTCGGCCTTCTGTATGTCCTCTTTTGAAAAGTGTCTATCTAGGTCTTTTGCCCATTTTTTTATTGGATTGTTTATCTTCTTTTTGTTAAGTTTCATGAGATCCCTGTAAATGTTGGAAATTAAACCCTTATCGGTGGTATCATTGGCAAATATGTTCTCCCATGTAGTGGGTCTTCTTGTTGTTTTGTTGATGGTTTCCTTTGCTGTGCAAAAGCTTTTTATTTTGATGTAGTCCCATTTGTTTATTTTCTCTTTAGTTTCCAATGCCCTAGCAGCATTATCAGAGAAGAAATTTCTTCGGCATATGTTTGCGATTTCGCTGCCTGTGGATTCCTCTAGTATTTTTATGGTTTCCCGTCTTACGTTTAAGTCTTTTATCCATTTTGAGTTTATTTTTGTGTATGGTGTGAGTTGGTGATCTAGTTTCATCCTTTTGCATGTATCTGTCCAATTTTCCCAACACCATTTATTGAAAAGACTGTCTTGACTCCATTGTATGCTCTTGCCTCCTTTTTCGAATATTAATTGGGCATAGTGGTTTGGGTCGATTTCTGGGGTCTCTATTCTATTCCATTGATCTATATGTCTGTTCTTGTGCCAGTACCAAGCTGTTTTAAGAACAGTGGCTTTGTAATACAGTTTGATATCTGGTATTGAGATCCCACCTACTTTGTTCTTTCTCAGGATTGCTGCAGCTATTCGGGGTCTTTTTTTTATTCCAGATGAATTTTTGGAACGTTCGTTCTAGATTTGTGAAATATGCTGTTGGTAATTTAATGGGGATTGCATTGAATCTATAAATCGCTTCGGGTAGTATGGACATTTTGATGATATTGATTCTACCAATCAATGAACACGGTATATTCTTCCATCTGTTTATGTCTTCCTCTATCTCTTTTTTCAGTGTCCTGTAGTTTTCAGCATATAAGTCTTTTACCTCCTTAGTTAAATTTATTCCTAGGTATTTTAATTTTTTTGGTGCAATGGTAAATGGGATTGCTTCTGTAGTTTCACTTTCTGTAAGTCCACTATTGGTGTAAAGAAATGCCATGGATTTCTTAGCATTAATTTTGTATCCTGCTACATTGCCGAATTCATTTATTAAGTCTAATAATTTTTTGATGGAGTCTTTAGGGTTCTGTATGTACAGTATCATGTCATCTGCAAATAAGGACAGTTTTACTTCTTCTTTTCCAATCTGGATGCCTTTTATTTCTTCTTCGTGTCTGATCGCAATGGCTAGTACTTCCAGTACTATGTTGAACAGGAGTGGTGAGAGGGGGCATCCCTGTCTTGTTCCTGTTTTTAGGGGGAATGGTTTTAGTTTTTGCCCATTGATTATGATGTTGGCTGTGGGTTTGTCATATATGGCTTTTATTATGTTGAGGTATGATCCCTCAATTCCTATCTTGCTGAGAGTTTTTATCAAGAAAGGGTGTTGGATTTTGTCAAATGCTTTTTCCGCATCAATTGATATGACTATGTGGTTTTTTTCTCTCAATTTGTTTATGTGATGTATCACGTTTATTGATTTGCGGATATTGTACCATCCTTGCATCCCTGGGATAAATCCTACTTGGTCATGGTGTATGATCTTTTTGAGGTACTGCTGGATCCGATTTGCTAGGATTTTGTTGAGGATTTTGGCATCTATGTTCATGAGGGATATTGGCCTATAATTCTCTTTCATTGTATTGTCTTTATCTGGTTTTAGGATTAGGGTGATGTTGACTTCATAGAATGAGCTGGGAAGTGTTCCTTCCTCTTGGATCTTTTGACATAGTCTGAGGAGGATAGGTTTTAGGTCTTCCTTGAATGTTTGGTAAAACTCCCCTGTGAAGCCATCTGGCCCCGGGCTTTTGTTTGCTGGAAGCTTTTTGATTACTCCTTCGATTTCCTCCATAGTTATTGGCCTATTGAGATTTTTAGATTCTTCCTGGTTAAGTTTTGGAAGGTTGTATTTTTCTAGGAATATGTCCATTTCCTCCAGGTTTTCTAGTGTGTTGGTGTAGAGTTGTTCATAGTATTTTCTAACAGTCCTTTGTATTTCTATGGGGTCTGTTGTTATTTCTCCTCTTTCATTTCTGATTTTGTTTATTTGGGTCTTCTCTCTTTGTTTCTTGGTGAGTCTGGCTAGAGGTGTATCAATCTTGTTTATCCTTTTAAAGAACCAGCTCTTGGTTTTGTTGATCTTTTGTATTGTTTTTTTGGTCTTTATGTCATTTATCTCTGCTCTGATCTTTGTTATTTCCTTCCTTCTGCTTACAGTGGGCTTTTTGTTGCTCTCTTTCTAACTCTTCGAGTTGTAGAGTTGGGTCATTTATTCTCATTGTTTCTTGTTTCTTGCAGTAGGCTTGTAGAGCTATGAACTTCCCTCTCAAGACTGCTTTTGCTGTGTCCCATAGGTTTTGGATTGTTGTGTTTTCATTGTCATTTGTTGCCATGATGTTTTTTATTTCTTCTTTGATCTCACTGGTAACCCAGTCGTTGTTTAATAGCATGCTATTTAGTCTCCATGTGTTTGATTTTTTTGGATTGTTTTTGTTGTAGTTGATTTCCAGTTTTATGCCTTTGTGGTCTGAGAAGATCCTTGATATGATTTCAATTTTCTTGAATTTGAAGAGACTTTGTCTGTGACCCAATATATGGTCTATCTTTGAAGATGACAAATGTGCACCTGAGGAGAATGTATATTCTGTGGCTTTGGGGTGAAATGTTCTGAAGATGTCAATTAATTCCATCTGATCTAGTGAGTCATTTAGGATTGATGTTTCTTTGGTGAGTTTCTGTTTAGAGGATTTGTCCAGTGGAGATAATGGGGTGTTAAGGTCCCCTACTATGATTGTATTGCTGTCAATCTCTCCCTTGATCTCCTCCAGAAGATTTCTTACGTATTTGGGTGCTCCTATATTGGGGGCATATATATTTACCAGAGTTATTTCTTCTTGTTGGACTGCTCCCTTTAGTATTATGAAGTGGCATTCTTGATCTCTTTTTATCTCCTTCACTTTGAGATCTAATTTGTCAGATATACGTATTGCTACCCCGGCTTTTTTTTCACTTCCATTGGCCTGAAAAACCTTTTTCCATCCCTTCACCATCAGTCTGTGTGCGTCTTTTTTTCTGAGGTGGGTTTCCTGAAGACAGCAGATATATGGGTCATGTTTTCTTATCCACTCATTTACCTTATGCCTTTTGACTGGGGAATTTAATGCATTTACATTTAAAGTTATTATTGATAGAAACTTGTTAGTAGCCGTTTTTGTTCTTTACCGCTGCATTCCTTCTTTGTTTCCTGTTTTTTTCTATTTACAGCAGACCCTTTAGCATTTCTTGCATTGCTGGTTTGGTTGTAATAAACTCCCGTAGACCGTTTTTGTCTGTGGAGCTCCTGATTTGACCCTCAATTTTGATTGATAGCCTCGCTGGGTATAGTATTCTTGGATTCAGACCCTTCCTTTGCATGACTTTGTATATTTCATTCCATTCCCTTCTTGCCTGATGTGTTTCTGTTGAGAAATTGGTCGCTAGTCTGATGGGGGATCCTTTGTAGGTAACTTTCTGTCTCTCTCTGGGTGCTTTTAAGATTCTTGCTTTGTCGTTGGTGTTTGCCAATTTAATTATTATGTGCCTTGGTGTTGGTCTTTTCGGGTTCATTTTGTTTGGGACTCTGTGAGCTTCTTGGATTTGTGTGAGTTTTTTCCTCCCTATATCAGGGAAATTTTCTGTTACTATTTTTTCAAACAGGTTTTCTATTCCTTGCTCAGTTTCCTCTCCTTCTGGCACCCCTATTATCCGGATGTTGTTTCGTTTAGCATTGTCCCAGAGTTCTCTTAGGCTCTCCTCCTGCTTTTTAATTTTTTTTTTCTAGAAGCTGTTCTGTTTGGGTATTTTTTTCTACCTTGTCTTCTAGCTTGCTGATGCGGTGCTCTGCTTCTTCTAGTCTACTGTTGATGCTTTCTATTGAGTTCTTTATGGCAGTGATGTCATTTTTCATTTCTTCTTGGTTTCTCTTCATTTCCTCTTGGTTCTTCTTCATTTCCTCCTGTTTCCTACACATATTGTTGAATTGGTCTTCCATTCTTTTCTTTTTTATATTTTTAAAATATATTTTATTGATTTTTTACAGAGAGGAAGGGAGAGAGTTAGAGAGTTAGAAACATCGATGAGAGAGAAACATCGATCAGCTGCCTCCTGCACATCTCCCACGGGGGATGTGCCCGCAACCCAGGTACATGCCCTTGACCGGAATCAAACCCGGGACCCTTCAGTCCGCAGTCCGACACTCTATCCACTGAGCCAAACCGGTTTCGGCAAGGTCTTCCATTCTTTTCATCCACCTTATGGCCATTACTCTGAATTCTTTCTCTGACAGGCTGCTTGCCTCCATTGCCTCCATTTCGTTTACTTCCTTTTCTGATGATGCCTGTTTTTCTTTCATATTTGGGCTGGTTCTTTGTTTCACCATGATTTCTATTCTCAAGGTGTTTGGTTATGTAGTTCTCTCTCTGCTGCGCTGATTCAAAGGCACAAAATACAACACAACAAGGCACAATGTACAAGGCACCGAACTAAATGCATTCACGATATTAATAACCCCAAATAAAGGTGACCCCCCGAGCGAAGAGAATTAGGGGATAAAGAAGAAAAAAGAGAAAAAGATTAAAGAGAAAAATAAAGAACAAAAAGGAGTGCCGAAATAAGATTGGGAAAAGGGAGAGAAGAAAAAACAAAAAAGACAAAAAAAAACCAACCAAAAAAAAAACACAAAACAAAAAACAAAAACAAACAAACAACAAACAAACAAACAAAAAAAAGTAAGAGAATGAAATAGAGGTGGGGAAGAGTCTATTTGTATGGGGAGAAAACTCCAAGAGAACCGCAACCAATATCAATGAACTCCAGCAGCAGATCCCTGGAGACTAATGCAAACTACAAACAACCACCAATATCAAGCGAGGCAAGGGAAAACAGAAGCACAAAAATAACCAGATAAAGAAAAAGTAAGCAAAACAGAAAAATGAAAATGAAAAACAAAACAATTTCCCACACAAGCATAAAAAACCCCAATATACTCAAAATCAAGCAAACACTAGCAAAACGACAGAGAGACAGAGAAAAAAAAATACATAGTGAAGAAAGATAAGAGAGAGGTGTATATGGGTTTAGAGCGAGGGATTGGAAATTAGATATATAAGTAGGGTGAAATTTAGACAGTGGGTAGAGAGAAAGAATAGGGAAAATCCAAAGCAGGAATTGGGTAAGAGAAACAGGACAACAAAAGGGGAAAAGTGAGGAAGAGAGTTTTGGCTTAAGGGTAAATGTGAGATAGAGAGAAATGATGCTAAAGGAACGATGAAAATAGAGTGTAGAACACTAATCCCAAAATAAAATAAAGAAAAATAAAAATAATAAAAATAAAAAATAAAATGACACTTGAAAAAATGGTAAAAGGATAGCAATAATACGGGTTAAAAAATGTAGTAATTAAAAAGGTAAAATCAGGTGATGAAAAAAGAAAAAATAAAAAAAATAATAAAATAGGTTCTTAATGAAATGGTGAAAAAAGAATTAAAAAAAAATATATATATATATAAATATTCGGAAGTGAAGGTGCTTCAGATCTTCCACTCTTCTTTTTGGCACGCCTTATTCCTGCCAGGCATTCAGGGGAGTGTTGAACTTCCCTGCGATACACTGCCCCTCGTGCAGTAAACCACAGACTGATTTTAAGGCAGGTTGTATTTCTTTACCAGACTGCCTTTATTTGTGATCACAGAAGAGATAGTTCGTGGTTCTGCCTCTGGGTGGCAGTGTGTCTGGATTGACCTCCGAGGCTATAAGTCCTCTCTATCAGTAGGGTTTGTTTTTTTGGTTTTTTTCCTCTATGGTATTTGGAATTGACTTGGGAAAGACCACTGCCCAGAGCTGGTTCCTTGCCACTGCCCGCTGTTTCCCAGGCTCCCCAAAAAGAACTTTCCCCTACAGGCTCTGCGAATGACCCCAACTGGGGAATCCCATGCACTGGGTTTAATAATCAAATGCACGGATCTAAGGGGAACTGTAACAAGAGCCTGATAGTTGTGCGAATTCGCAAGCCTCCACCTTCCAGGTCTGCGCACAGTCTTCGTGCACAGTCTCCACGCGCCCACTGGCCCCTGGCACCAAGCAGCCAGCAGATTGGCAAAGTCCAAGGCTGCTCCTTTACATCCAGTCCAGCTATGGGCTCATTTTTCGCGTTCCCTTCTGCCAGCGGCCCTGTGGGGTCCCTTCCCCACTCGCGGGTCACGCTGGTCCCAACGGCTGCGGACTCTGTGGGGCGCAGATTCCGCCGCGCGCGCGCGGGCAAGCTCGGTCCTCCCTCCAACCCGAACTGCAAACTGCACCTTTAGGGGATGTCCAACCTTTCCGTGAGAAGAAGCAGTGCTCGTCTGACTTCACGCAGTCACGCTGCTTGAGGTCCCTTGTTTCCAGGTTAGCAGCTTGTCTCTGGATGCCGGCAACAGCCACCCAAGATGGCGCAGTCTCCGCTGCTTAGCTGGCGCACCACGAGAGGCTTCAGCCGCAGTCTCCAACCGTCCTTTTTTTCCTGGGGGTTCTCGGTCTTTCCTAGCTTCAGACAGTCTCTCAGCTGAAAATCCTCTGCCTATTCGGGCTGCATGTTACCCGTTTCAGCTGCTCACCCTTATCTGCTCCAGGACAAGGCACAGGACACGTCCGTTTATACCTCCGCCATTTTCCCCCAAAATCAGAATAATGCATTTCTTAATTATCTATCTATAATAATAAAAAGATAATATACTAATTAGAGCAAACGTCTTCAGGACATTATTTCGGACATACTTCCTGATGAAGCTGGGGCCAGAGGGAAGCAGCCAGGGTCCTGCAGATGGCCCAAGGGAAGCCAGTCTGGGTCCCGGGTGCTGGAGGGAAGTCAGTGGCAGCAGCCCAGGGAAAGGAAGACCTACTCTTGCACAAATTTTCGTGAATTGAGCCTCTAGTGTATATGTATGTGTGTGTGTGTGTGTGTGTGTGTGTGTGTGTGTGTGTGTGTATACAGCTTAAGCGACCTTCTGACCATTCATCCGTCCGACTGGTAGCTATGATGCATAATGACCACCAGGGGGCAGATGTTTCGACTAGTAGCTATGAAGTTCACTGATCACCAGGGGGCAGATGCTCAATGCAGGAGCTGCTGAGCTGTGGTGACTTGGCAGCTCTGGTTCTCAGGTGACGCACCCGGAACCAGAGAGGAAGGAGCCTGATTCTGGGTGCATCACCTGAGAACCACCCTCTCGTACTCTGGGACCCCTTGGGGGATATCGGAGAGCCGGTTTCAGCCTGATCCCCTCAGGCCAGGCTGAGAGACCCCACCTGCCAGAGGGACCCTGCTCACTCTGCAGATACCCTTGGAGCCCCAGAGCCACCCCAGGTGTGGCCACCCAGAGAGGGACTGTGGGAGATTAGCTCCAGGGCATGTCCAGCCCTTCTCACCCACTCCCACACCGCTGACCACCTTCTAATTAATTTCATTTCAATGTGCAGGAATCTGTGCACCGGGACACTAGTATTTTACATTTTAATGTATAACTTTGTATAAAACTAGAGAGTAGAACTTGAACATGATTCTCAAATTGACTTTTTTCTTTTTCTTTTGAGTAACTATACAGGTCATTCCAGATTGCTTTTTAATGAGAATGTTCTTCTCCGTTTCAAGTTCTGGGGCTCACTGTGGGCAGGGGTGGTGTAAGTCAGCTCCCAGAATTGACCATGTGGTTCAGGGGAGAGAACACAGGGCTGTCTACAGGGCTGGTTCTCAGCCTGTAAAACTGAATGCATAGGGAGCCCTTCTGATGACTTTTCTTCATGTATATTATTATTTTAAAAGAGAGTTCATTTTCCTTCTGATTGTCCTTATGTCAGTGGATTTTGCCAGACTGTGACTTTGCCTTTTTTGAGGAAGTAATCATCTTTTTGAGAAAATTGTAGGAAAGGAGGAATTAAAGGAATCTTGTAAGTGATTAACAAGCAACAAAAACTGTGGATAATCCTCTCCTAAGTACTGTATTCTGTTTGTATATTCAAACTTGAAAGTCTTCAAAAACAGTTATACACATTTACATAACACATTGTCCTTCTGTTAATATTTTGGGCTATTCTCTTTCTGTCTTTGCTCTATGTATATTATATATACTTGTGTTCATATCATAGAGACTGCTATTCACTTGGTCATAATATATGTGCACATTTTTATGCCATTAGTTAAAGTAATTTTATTATTTTAAAAAATAATTCTTTATTGTTGAAAGTATTACATATGTCCCCCTATTTTCCCCATTGACTCCCTCCAGTCCGCCCCTGCCCTTCTTCCTCCTCCCTATCCCAGGCCTTCAGCATCCTATTGTCTGTGTTCATGGGTTATGCATATATGCATAAAAGGTCTTTGATTGATTACCTCCCACCCACCCACCCAACCTCCCCCGCTTTCCCTCTGAGATTCTGCACTCTTTTCAATGCTTCAAGTCTCTGGATTCACTCCGTTCATCAGCTTATTTTGTTACTTAGCTTCTACAATGAGTGTGATCATGTGATACTTGTTTTTCTTGATTGACTTATTTCACTTAGCATGATACTCTCTAGGTCCCTCCATGCTGTCTCAAAGGGTGAGGGATCTTTCTTTTTTACTGCTGCATGGTATTCCATGGTATAAATGTACCAAAGTTTTAATCCACTCATCTGCTGATGGGCACTTGGGCTGTTTCTAGATCTATTGTAAACTGTCCTACTATGAACATAGAGGTGCATACATTCTTTCTGATTGGTATTTCTGGTTTGTAGGATATATTCCTAGCAGTGGGATCACAGGATCAAATGGCAGTTACATATTTAATTTTTTGAGGAAACTCCATAGTGTTTTCCATAATAGCTGCACCAGTCTGCATTCCCATCAGCAGTGTACTAGGGTCCCCTTTTCTCCTCATCCTTACCAGCACTTGTTATTTGTTGATTTGTTGATGATTGATAGGCATTCTGACAAGTGTGAGATGGTACCTCATTGTTGTTTTGACTTGCATCTCTCTGATGATTAGTGACTTTGAGCATTTTTTCATATGTTTCTTGGCCTTCTATGTGTCCTCTTTGGGGAAGTGCCTATTTAGGTCCTTTGCCCATTTATTAATTGGATTGTTTGTCTTCCTTTTGTTAAATTGTATGAGCCCCTTATATATTTTGGGTATTAACTCTTTATCAGATGTATCATTGCTAAATATGTTCTCCGATGCAGTGGGCTCCCTTTTTGTTTTGTTGATGATTTCTTTTGCTGTGCAGTAGCTTTTTATTTTAATGTAGTCTCATTTGTTTATTTCCTCCTTAGTTTCCTTTGCCCCAGGAGATGTATCTGTAAAATGCTAGTAGACTACAATTGAAAAACACCCTTGGAGTCTCAGTGATTTAATGACACAATATTTATTTTTCAGATCACCTTAGGAGTGATTGGGTGGCCATCTGCCCTCTTAGAACAGGCACCTTGCACAGCTGCGTGGCAGGGAGACAATGTGGAGCTCACATGCACAGCGCACTTATCTGCCCAGAAATGTCACAGGGCACGTCCTAATAGATGATGGGCAGAGCTGGCTTCATGGAGAGGTACAGTGGAGGACATGGGATTGTGTGAGCACTGTCTGTCCCCAGGCCCCTGTCCCCAGATGTCTGCACCCTCACATGCACATAAACTCCTAATATCTCCAATGCCTCACACACTGGATTCCTCCCACCCTCGGAAGGAAGACTTTCCAAACTCACACCCAGTCACTGTATCTGCTTCCAAGTCCAGGTGTCTGGCTGTGTCTCCATAAAGTCTCTTGATAGAAAGATCCTGATTTTAAGAAACCAAACAAAATCTGAAAGCATACCCTTTCCTCATCATGAAGCCCCGCATTCCATACACACGCACATGTGTAATCCACTGTGCAAAGATGAGACAAGAACATAATAACCCAGTTCCCAGAGCAGAAGCCTGGACGGGGCGAATGGCACACAGTAGTCTAGTAATTGGCTGTGGGCACAGCAACCCTCCAGCTGGAGCTGCTGCTGCGTCCCCTGCACGGAGCCAGGAGGGCATCTGCTCTCAGGGGCGGCTCCTCGGTCAATGACCCTCTGGGCCATCGCCTCCCCTCTAGAAGTTTCTTCCCTTCCCATGATCTTCACTGGCATCAACAAAAGGATAAGGGGATCTGCCCATTTTGGGGGCTCATCTCATTTTCTGGTAAAGAAAATTAGGGCCACAAATAATATATATATTTTTATTGCTTAAAGTATTACAAAGAGTATTACATATGTCTCCTTTTTTTTTCCTCCCCTTGATCTTCCCCTGGCCTCCCCTACCCCCCAGTGTCTTATGTCCATTGGTTATGCTTATATGCATGCATACAAGTCCTTCAGTTGATCTCTTACCCTCCCCTCCTGCCCCTCAACCCTCCCCGGACTACCCACTGTAGTTTAGCAGTCTGTTCGATGTTACTCTGCCTCTGTATCTATTTTTGTTCATCAGTTTATAATGGTCTTAATTATTCATAAATGAGATCATGTGGTATTTTTCTTTTATTGACTGGCTTATTTAACTTAGCACAATGCTCTCCAGTTCCATCCATGCTGTTGCAAATGGTAAGAATTCCTTTTTTTTTTTTTTTTTTTTTTTTATACAGCAGCATAGTATTCCATTGTGTAGATGTACCACATTTTTCTAATCCATTCATCTGTTGCTGGGCACTTAGGCTGTTTCCAAATCTTAGCTATGGTAAATTGTGATTCTATGAACATAGGGGTTCATATATCCTTTCTGATTGGTGTTTCTGTTTTCTTGGGATATATTCCTAGAAGTGGGATCACTGGGTCAAATGGGAGTTCCATTTTTAACTTTTTGAGGAAACTCCATATTGTTATCCACAGTGGCTGCACCAGTCTGCATTCCCACCAGCAGTGCATGAGTGTTCCTTTTTCTCTGCATCCTCTCCAGCACTTGTCGTTTGTTGATTTTTTGATGATAGCCATTCTGACAGGGGTGAGATGGTACCTCATTGTTGTTTTTATTTGCATCTCTTGGATGATTAGTGACCTTGAACATGTTTTCATATGTCTCTTGGCTTTCTGAATGTCCTCTTTTGAAAGTGTTTATTTAGGTCCTTTGCCCATTTTTTGATTGGAATGTTTATCTTTTGTTAAGTTGTATGAGTTCCCTATAAATGATGGAGATTAAACCCTTATTGGTGATAACATTGGCAAATATGTTCTCCCATGCATTGGGCTTTCTTGTTTTGTTGATGGTTTCTTTTGCTGTGCAGAAGCTTTTTATTTTGATGTAGTCCCATTTGTTTATTTTCTCTTTAGTTTCCAATGCCCTAGGAGTTGTATCGGTGAAGAAATTGCTTTGGCATATGTCTGATATTTTTTTGCCTTTGGATTCCTCTAGTATTTTCTGGTTTCCCATCATACATTTAAGTCCTTTATCCACTTTGAGTTTATTTTTGTGTATGGTGTAAGTTGGTGGTCTAGTTTTATTTTTTTGCATGTATCTGTCCAATTTTCCCAACACCATTTATTGAAGAGACTGTCTTGACTCCATTGTATGTTCTTGCCTTCTTTGTCAAATATTAATTGAACATAGTGGTTCAGGTCGATTGCTGGGTTTTCTAGTCTATTCCATTGGTTTATATGTCTGTTCTTGTGCCAGTACCAGGCAGTTTTGAGAACAGTGGCTTTGTAATACAGCTTGATATCTGGTATTGAGATCCCACCTACTTTGTTCTTCTTTCTCAGGATCACTGCAGCTATTGGGGGTCTTTTTTTATTCCAGATGAACTTTTGAAAGAGTTCTTTCTAGGTCTCACAAATAATATTTTAAGAGTCAAAGACTAAAAGACTTTTCTGTTCCAAAATCATTATTTGCATATTTATACATATACTAGTAGCCCAGTGCATGAAATTCGTGCACTAGGGTAGGGGGAGGAAAGGGCCCCTCAGTCTGGCCTTCACCCTCTCCAATCTGAGACCCCTCAGGTAATGTCCAACTACCTGTTTGTGCCCACACTTTTAACAGATAACAGCTCCATTGTTGTTTCTTTCTTATGCTTAAAACCATTGGTATTAGTAGGTATTCAAAGTGTGTACACATTTTGGGGGGACACCCTGTATATCTCTAGTCAGTGGTGAAAGAAACCAACAGCAGATTTGGAACCCCCAGACAGGGAACCTCGCTCACTCCCCACATGTCTCCCCACTTCACTTTACACCTTCGTGGGCAGCAGGAGAATCAACGTTTTCTCTCATTAATTTGGAAAAGCACGTCCTGTCACCCACTGCCTGGCAGGAGTGCACTAGGCCCCAAGCAAGCAAGGCTCAATCAGGGCAGCCTTCGCTCATGGGTGCTGGCACCCAAAGTGCACATTCCTCCTCTACAGTCGCCCCGACTATCCCACTGTTTCACTGAGAGGACGGAATTCCTCTCTACCTCTGGGTTCTTGATCTTGAACGCTGACCAAAGGCACCTCAGCCAGAGCCGCCAATGTCCACCAGGTGTGTCTGTCTGCATCTGCTCCGGCCTCAGCACCTGTATTAACCCCCTAGAGGTGATCTCGTAGCTGCACTGTCCTCCGTGGGAACAGGGCATCACCACTCCGCCCTCTCATTGTCATCTCACAGGCGCCCACCCTCAGCACCCAGAACACCCAGACACTCTCCAAAGGACGTGAGCGCATCAGAAGGGATGTGTGCACATCCTGTGGGGGTGTTAGGCATGCTGGGTTGATGGAAGTGCGGTGGAGAGGCGGGGGGAACTTGTGCACACCTTGGTTTGCAACTGTTGTAGGCGTGGGAGGGTGACAGTATGCTGGGGGATGTTTGCACGCCAGGGGGGGATGTGCACACAGGAGGCCTCTGGCATTGCAAATCTGCAAACCCCCATGGTGTGGCCAGGAGGACATCAGTCTGGCCCACCACAGTGGCTGTCCCTGCGATCCTGCACCTTCTGGGCCAGGAGGCGGATTTTGCGCAGCCACTCCTGAGCACTGATGGCTTGCAGGCTCTACTTCAGCTCAGCCTGCAGGCTCTGCTTGGTGCACTCACAGCTGTCACCATACCACTGCCATGTGGGGAGTACAGGCTGCCCTCCGCCGGCCTGCCTCCCCTGTCCAGAGGCTCTCTGCGCTGCTCACCTGCCCAGAGTGACTGGGGCTGGGTGGAAGCCAGGTGTCCTGCCCTGCCAAACCCCTGCCCATCTGCACCAGTACGAGCTGCAGCCCTGCCAGGAAGGGTCAGGGATCCGGGTCCTAAGACCACGGACAGCCTCAAGCACTGCCCCCCCGCCTGCCAGGTCATGGATCCGGGTCCCGGACCACAGACAGCCTCAAGTGGTGCCCCCCACCCAGCAGGGTCACAGATCCGGGTCCCTGGACAGCGGACAGCCTCAAGCACTACCCCCCACCCGCCAGGTCACAGATCCCGTCCCGGACTGCCACAGCCTGCCTTCAGTATGCAAATTAGCCGCCATCTTGTTGCTTCAGGGTGAGGGTCCCCACTTGGGTGCCTAGCCTGTCTGGGTGAGGGGCTGAGAGCCGTTTTTAAGCTGCCTGCACCCCCTTCAGGGTGGGGGTCCCCACTGGGGTGCCTGGCCAGCCTGGATGAGGGGATGATGGCTGTTTGCAGCTGGTCACACCCCCTTCAGGGTGGGGTTCCCCACTGGGATGCCTGGCCAGTCTGGATGAGAGGCTGAGGGCCGTTTTCAGGCTGGTGGGCGATTGAAGCTCCCAACTTCTCCTTTTTTTCTTTTTTTTATTCTGGGATTTATTTACCGTCTATGGCTGTCACTGGAGCTGAGAGCCGGCTTTAGCTCTGAGGCCCGGCTGCAGCTCTGAGACCTCGGCTGCTGAAAGCAGGGATCTGGGATTGTTTGGATTCTATAATTGAAACACTGTTGCGGTCCTGCTGGCTGAAGCCCCACTGGCTGAAAGCCAGTTTCTGGGGCTTTGTTTAGGTTCTATAATTGCAACGTTGTTTCTTAGAGTGAAAGCTTAGAGGCCGGCAGTGGCAGGCCAGGAACCTTAACTTCCTCCATCACTGGAGCAAGCAAGCCTCCTGTTTGCTTCAGCTGCCTGGCTGCCGGCCGCCATCTTGGTTGGCAGTTAATTTGCATATTGCCCTGATTAGCCAATGGGAAGAGTGTTGGAGCTATGGTTAATTACCATGTTTGTCTATTATTATATAGGATTACCTTAAACTCTAGAAGACATTTAATGCATATGTTCCCACTGATTTCTACGTGTCGGTAACTGCACCCAAAGCTCTTCCTGAAATGTTTCTCTCTGTCTCAGGAGCCTGTTCTCCACCTCTTTCTCTCTCAGCCAATGGCAAATGCTTACCTGGACAAACACAGGAAAATGGCCCATCCTTCATTTGGCCTTTGCCTTGAGTTGTTTTTTCTAAATGGGCAGTCTTCCCAGGTCTGTTGCATGAAGTCTTTGTAAAAACCCACATTTCCTCTGTGTAGACACAGAGGAAAGTGGTTATTTTTTTCTTCCAAACAGGAAGACCTCAAATTTCTGTAATTTCCTTTATTTCTGCAGTAAACTGGCAGATTTTTTCCTGACCTTATCTCTTTCTTTTAAACCTTCACAAATAAGCAAGCACAGCCAGTACACACTTCTCACATTCTGATCCCCAGCCTCTTTCTTAAAGCCATATGTCCACTCTGCATATGCCTTGCGCTCAAAGTTAATGATTTCCCTAAATGTTATCCTCTGCAAACACGGGTCTCTCTCGTTTCCGCTTCCATATCAGACTCTGTGTTGTTCAGCAAAGAACCACTAAGCCTGGCCACCACCCTACAATTATTTACTTACTTTTCTTTTTTTTTCCTTATTTCTTTCTTTTTGCAGTAGATTTGCATGTCAAGACTCCAATTCCCATGCTACTCTAAGTAATTAGTACTAACTGCTCACAATAAGCAAACTTCTGAAACCTCATTGTGAAATGCAACAATTTGCTCCTCAATAGAGGGCAAACTACAGATGTGGGGGCAGGCCTGCTTCATCTCCAGCTCTGCCCCCTGCAAAGCCAGCTTCCATCTGCTCCCCAAGCCATAGGCACCCTCCATGTGTCTCCTCAGTGGAGCAAGTTTGACGACCCCAATCTAAATCCAAGGAGGCTGGGAACCACGGGAGGACAGCAGCATCTGGTTCATTCTCTGGGCCACAACACTGCCAACCAGTTCACCTGTGCACAACCGCTTTCACAGGCAGGACTTAGTATAAAGTCCACCTTTCTCTTGGTGTCTACAGGAAGCAGGACCCACTCCAGACCTGAGGAGGAGAAAGGACCTGTGGCATCTCTGCTTGGTGCAGGGGCTGTCACAGTGTCTCCTCTTATCTCAAGTCTAGTTTGCACAGAACTCTATTTGCTTATATTCCAAATTGTGTCACCGTGCCCAAACGTCCCTGCCATCACAGGAAAGTCAAAAGATGCCAACTGACTCTGACAAGCACTAAGGGACTCTGTGGCTGAGCCCCTTACCTAGTCTGTGAGTGAGGAGTGGCCTCTGGGAGCTAAGGGCCTTTAAACTGGGTGTTAGTATGGGCAAGAATGAGCCATGTGAAGACAGGAGAGCAGAGGGTGGTCCAGTCACAGAGCAGAGAGCAGTGCAGGCCGGGAGGAGCGCTGTCCTCGGGGCCTGGCAGAAGGTCAGCAAGTGGCAAAGTAGCTGAAATGAAAGGTCTGGTGGGCCTCAATGAGGACTTCAGAGTTTGTCCTTAGGACAGATTTGAAGAAACTATGGCAGCTGTGAGGATTTAGGAGAACTTCTGGCTGAGGGCACAGTGCTTCTCAGGACTCAGGTCTCCAGCTACCTCTACAAAGTAATCAGAGGGCCAAAGGCTGGACGCAACCTTGGAAAACTGGGGAATGTACTCACCCATCAGATGGAGCTATAGGAACTACAGAATCCAGGCACCCTATCAAAATTAAGGCATCCTATCCAGAATCCAGGCATCCTATCAGAATCCAGGCATTATTCTATCAGAATTCAGCATCTTACCAGAATCCAGACATCCTTTCAGAATCCAACAGCCTATTATAATCCAGGCAGCCTATCAGAATCCAGGCATTCTATCAGAATCCAGGCATCTTATTAGAATCCAGGCATTATTCTGTCAAAATCAAGGCATCCTATCAGAATCCAGGCACCCTATCAGAATCCAGGCATTATTCTACCAAATCTAGGCATCCTATCAGAATCCAGGCATTCTTCTACCAGAATCCAGGCCAGGGGTGGGCAAACTTTTTGACTCGAGGGCCACAATGGGTTCTTAAACTGGACCGGAGGGCCGGAACAAAAGCATGGATGGAGTGTTTGTGTGAACTAATATAAATTCAAAGTAAACATCATTACATAAAAGGGTACGGTCTTTTTTTTCCAATAGTTCTATTCATTTCAAACAGGCCGGATCCGGTCCATGGGCCGTACTTTGCCCACGGCTGATCCAGGCAATATTCTTTAAAAAAATAAATAAAAAAATATATATATATATATATATATATATATATATATATATATATATATAAAATTTATATTTTTATTGAAAAGAAGGGAGAGGAATAGAGAGTTAGAAACATTGATGAGAGAGAAACATCGATCAGCTGCCTCCTGCACACCCCTTACTGGGGATGTGCCTGCAACCAAGGTACATGCCCTTGATCAGAATCAAACCTGGGACCCTTCAGTCTACAGGCTGACACTCCATCCACTGAGACAAATCAGTCAGGACCAGGCATTATTCTATCAGAGTCCAGCATCCTATCAGAATCCAGCATCCTATCAGAATCTAGGCATCCTATTAGAATCCAGGTATTATTCTACCAGAATTCAGGCATTATTCTATCAGAATCCAGGCATCCTATCAGAACCCAGGCACCCTATCAGAATCCAGGCACCCTATCAGAATCCTGGCATCCTATCATAACCCAGCATTATTCTATCAGAATCCAGCATCCTATCAGAATCCTGCCACCCTATCAGAATCCTGGCATCCTATCAGAATACAGTCATTATTCTCCCAGAATCCAGGCATTATCCTATCAGAATCCAGCATCCTATCAGAATCCAGACATCCTATCAGAACCCAGGCATTATTCTATCAGAATCCAGGCATCCTGTCAGAATAGATTTCTGTTTTGGACACTAATGTGCCATTGATTAGCTTTGTACACAGCACACAAGTAAAAATTGTCACTTTATTTTTCTAATGAAAGGTGCTCCCTAAAGTTGCTCTAAGGGCACATGCTTCCTCACCAGCTTGTGACTTAGTAGTTATGTGGTTAAGCATCACAAGCTTTACAAGGATGTAGTCTGTAATTGCCACTACCGCTAACCTTTACTTTGGTGATGTGCTATGTAATACATGCAGTTGACAGTCTCTGAATCTTTATTTTCTTTTTAGAGACAGTGCGTAATCTCCCAAACTGGCCCGCTGTCCTTGCTAACTGAAGTGTAGTATCGACCACCCTCTTAAACTCTTATGCCTTTAGTAATTTGTGAACTAACAATGCACTATTCATGTTGCCTTTATCCATCACATTTGATTCTCTTCTTTTCCCTGCATTTGTGAAGGGGAATCATTAATGAGGATTTATGCAAAGGGTGGCATTACTGGCTCTCTTACTACGGTTAAATTTTATTCACCTTATTTTGAAAAACGATCTTTCATTTATTGCATATACTGTTTTACTAGATTATACTGCTCAGCTTGGCTTACTGCCTTTCATTCTGCCTGGCCCTTACCCCCACAGAGCGCTGCAAAAGTGTGCAGGACACCACTCGCCGCTCCGCTGGAGCCCCCGCAGGCCTGGTCTGCTTCCGCCCTGGCCTCCTCTGCTGTCACCAGGCCTGTGAGGGCCCTTGGGTCTGTCTGGGGACTGGTCTGAAGGTTTTCTTTAAGCACTCTGCTGCTTCAGATCATTTGTGGGAGAACACCCACCAGGCTTGAAACTTCACTGAAGTAGACTATTTGATTTTAAGAAAAATAACATTAATCAAAGCACGGTTTCTCCAGCTCTTCACGTTGGAGTGCCCATTCTCTCCCTCTGTGCTCCTCCCCTTCACTGATCTAGTTCTCAGCCTGAGGAAGCTGAGTGTATAAGGGATGCTCAGGTTAGGAAGCCGCTAACCTGCCTGCAGTCCCTTTCCTGCTGTTTGTGGAATGTGCCTGGTGTCCTGATCTCTGGCCTCAGAGCTTTGGCTGGTCGCTGAATCCCCTGTTGCTCTCACTCTTGGGCATTCTGCCTTCGTGCATTTCATCTTTGATTATGTAAAGGTAGTTCCTTCCTCAGCGATTCTGTCTTTTTGTCTGTGACTGCAGTTCACCATGAAGTGCTTTCTAGTGACCTCCCGGGTGTTGCTGAGACCCTCGGTGCCTCTCAGTGACACGGGGGAGACCCAGGCTGCCCTGTTGTGTAAGGAAGCCCTTTGCCAGCATGTGGGGAAGGGGGAGGCAGGAACCCGATGTCCTCCCAGAATCAGCACAAGGCGGCAAACATTGTGTGCACATAGTGTTTCTGTAAATCATTGGCATATACAGGAGAATAAAATTTTCAGCTATTTATAAGCTAAATACACAGGTTAACTGAGAGAACCAAAAACGATGGCAAGGGTACTTTGGGTGGGGGGGTGGGGGGGTTGGGTCCACTGTTTTGGTGCCGCAAGGCGTGACCTGACTCACCTCTCTCCTCGCCGTCACCTTCCTCAGTCAGAAGTATGCGTGTAAGTCTATGCCTCTGTCAGGGCACACGGTTTCCAAAGGGTGATCTTCAAAAGGAGACGGTTCCCTCTTACAAACCCGTGTGCAGATGTTTGCAGCAGACAGACCGGCAGCTGCTCACCGTCACGCAGCCGCCAGGACTCCAGACCCTTCCTCTGTGGCTAAAAGCAGCTGTTGATGAACTAACAACCATCAGGACAGGTGTTCAGTTTAGAAACAAACAATTTGCCTACAATGCTACTCCTGCCCATCAGCTGAAGTGGGATGTCATTTCCAGCTACTCGTGAGCTAAATACACAGGTTCTCTGTGGGAACTGGAAGCGGTGGCAAGGCCACCCTGGGCGGTCCACTGTTTAGAGGCCACGAGGCATGACCTGACCCACCTCTGTCCTCATTGCCTGTGTGATCTCCTTACTCAGCCCCGTCCTGTGCTGGGAGCCAAAGGTGAACAAGACTGACAAAGGCGTCGTTTTACTCCTTGTCTGTCCTAGCAACAGGGGTAATTACAGAAATAATTAAGCAAATAACTGGAGACACAAGAATTTGAATTACTGTGTTGAGAGGAAGTGCTCTGTGCAGGGAGAATTCATGATCTGAGCATTTGACTTCAGCTCCAGGACCAAGGCAGGCTTCCCTCAAGTAGGGACACAGGAGACAGAGCTGGCACAGGGAGACAGAGGAGGGTGGGCCTGCAGGGGGGCGGGCTGCCCATCCTGGCATTTAGCCCTGAGCCAGGGAGCTCATCCAAACTGCAGGAGACAGAGGACCTCGTGGGACCAGACCCGGCCTCTGGGTTCCTGGCAGCAGTGATACCTCACTGATCACCAGAGTTCTCAGCGACCAGCCCCTGTCAAAGTTTCTAACACGTAGAGTGGTGGTGGTATCAGTCCCCCCATTTAAAAATGATAATTCTGACTACTGTGTGGAGAGTAAGTTGGAGGGAGGCAGAAGCAGCCAGGGGGAAGTCAGGGAAGGAATGATTACCAGTCATGATGTGACAGTGGCTGCCCTCAGCCCAGGCCTCTGGGTAAGACTGTCAGAGACTTGCTCTCTTTATTTCCCAGAGTACTCATGGCCCCAGTGCTTCTTTAAATGTGTCCTCAGTCACGTATTTACCCACTGAACCTCCTTCATCGTGCACTGGATCTGGGCAGGGGACGGGTTCAGGGAGGGAACTGCAGCCCGGGCCTGGTAGCGCTCTTAGAGAGGAAGATGATTGAGTCACAGCTGCTGGGCATCACAGGAGGTGGGGGGACAACAGTTACTCCCCAAAAGGCACCAAGCCTGGCCCTGAGCCAGGGAAGCAGCTCTGTAGATGCACAGAACTGAAGGAGGAGTGAAACCGAGGCAGCTGTCTCTGATGAATATTAGTTTGAGACTTAGCAGTATTGGAGATAAAACTTCTGACCACTATTTTTAAAAATTAAATCATCTTTGGGGTATTGAAAAGAGAAGATATCCTGTTTTTATTTGTGTTCCTTATTGCTCACTATATCAATTTCCCATATGTGGCCTGGCAGAGGTCCCCAGATGTTATTTGAACCAGGCTTCATTTCTCCTACACAAACTCACTGCCCACCCTTCTTCAGCCCACCCAGCAGTTAGCAGTGTCTCCTACTCCTATCAGTCAGAGAAGCTCCGCTCAATTGGCTGAACAAAAGAAAGAAAGTGATCGGTTTATCTAGCTAAGCTTTAGGACACCAGCTCCATGCATCTCTGGATACAAACCTAAAAATACGCCCTGGCCCTGGAGGGTGTGGCTCAGTTGGTAGGAGCATCGTCCAGTACACCAACGGTCTCGGGTTCAATTCCTGGTCAGGGAACATGCCTAGGTTGCAGGTTTGATCCCTGGTCCTGGTGTGTGTGTGAGGCAACAGTTTGATGTTTCTCTCTTCTCTCTCTCTCTCTCTCTCTCTCTCTCTCTCTCTCTCTCTCTCTCTCTTTCCCTCTCTCTCCATATACTAGAAATTATGGACTCAGAGACAGGGGGTCAGGGATTTGATTTCATGGACTGAGATGATAAAAACTGAAGATGGGTAAAGTCTTCTAAAGTACAATGTACGCTCCAGTGGCATTTCTTAGGCTTGGAGAAAGGAAGGGGACTCAGCAAGCAGACTTCCTGGCTTCTTGACATGCCTGGCCTGACCTGGCCCCTGTCCTCCAGAGCTTAGGCTACCGGCTCTAACACCTTGCTAGGTTGGCTAGAAATGCAGAATCCAAACCCCATCCCAGCCTTGAATCAGAACCAACCACCGCTAACAAGGCTGTCAGGTGATGTGTGGGCACGTTACAGTTAGAGGAACCTTGCTCTGAAAGTTTCCGTCTCAAGCACAGTGTACTCTGTGGTATGGAGAAAGATTCAAGACTCTACATTTGGCCATAATGTTAATGGGCATAAGTTGCTACCAAACTCTCCCGACAAGCAAGGTGAATTTCAAGGGAGACATGTTGGAACTACCCATATATTCTTTCATACATAAAAACTCTCCCTTCATTGCCAATATTGGAAGACATTTTTTTAAGGTTAGAAAGTCATCTTTTCTCACATACAGATGACTGTTAGTTGTGACCTCAAATGCCAGAGAGCCGGTTTTAGCCACTTCTCCACAGTCTGACTCTCCCCTCCACCCCTTTCCTCAGTCTCCAGCCTGCTTTCTAGCAGGATTCCTTACCACCTGCTCAGCTAGAGATGGAGTGCATTCCGTTTCCATTTCCTGTGGCACAGGTAACCAGTCCCACCCTTGCTAACTAATATCAAACCAGATGTGCTAAGAATTTTATTGATTGTTTTATGTAACAACATGAATTACAAGAAGGCTCAAACCAAATTCATGGAAATGCAATGCATAGAAGATTTAAGCCAGAAACTATTTAAACAGGCTTAAAAGGTTACAAAAGGAAAAGAACAGGATCAGTGTGTTTGAGTGATAACATAAGAATTTAAACTGAATCTGGGAGAGAAAACCTGCCTCTTGACCTATAGATTTACCTCCTAAATGAAGTATCAGCTGTTCTACTATTTTTGAATTTTAAAAACAAACTACTATAGAAATATAAAAGCACTGGCAAATTCCCCACCTCTGGTATTGAGAATCATTCTGTAGATTTATAGCATCTGAAAGCAGAGACTGCAAAATAGGAAAAGAGAGTGTGTCGGTGGACAAGCCTGAGCTGGCGTCGAGTCCCTAGGAGCCATGCACTTGCATGAGTTGCTTCAACGCACAGAGTTGGGCTCCATATCTATACAATGAAAAGTAATAAGTCTATGAAGACCGGTTGTGCAGATTAAATGAGATGGTTTACTTATTGAGCCCAACTTGTACTACAGATATTCAGTAAAGGGGAGCTAGTGATGTTAGGAGAGCCAGTTGAGAGGTAAGTAGTGGCAGGAATGAGGTACGTGTGATGCTATGGAACCTTTGTCAATCTAATTACATTTAAAAAAGTCACCTCTATTCCCATATCCCCACAGGTAGCTTTTGGAGTAAGGGACATGAATATTTTTCCAATTTAATAGACAGATGGAACACAAGAAACAATGGCATTATGTGACTGACAAGGCTCCCAGCCAGCTTGTGGAGAGTCAGGGCTGCACCCCAGCTGCCAGGTGGTGACAGTCTGGGGCCTTTAGCCACAACTGTGCCTCTGCTAGGCTCCCGCTACTCTTCTTGTAGCCCCTGCCCCCTGCCAATGAAGTTTCCCAAACAAATAGTTAAGAGATGGAAAAGAAAAGGAGCTCTGTCCAGAATCCACAGAATGCTGGCACTGCAAAGCAGGGTATCCCACATACCTGCAACAGTGTCTATCAGGTAGCAGGCACCAGACATGCCTGTTGAGTTAAGCACTACATGTGAGTACATGTTTTAATATTGCAAGGGAAAGATGAGGAGGCTCATAGCATAGGCAATTTTCACCAGCAAAGGACTGGATTTTATTACTTTTCATGAGCATAAGGGGGCAGACATTCAATGCAGGAGCTGACGAGATGTGGTGACTTGTCAGTGGCAGTTCTTGGGTGACACACGTGGAACCAGAGAGGAGGGAGTCCGATTCCAGGATGTGTCACCCAAGAGCTACCTTCTCACAATCCAGGACCCCTCAAGGGATGTGGGAGGGCTGTTTTGAGCCAATCCCTGGAGGCCAGGTCAAGGGATCCCACTGGTGCAGGAATCCGTGCATAAAACCTCTAGTTAGTTTATAAAGAATAATCTTTTAGGGTGCTTGTTAAAACTGTAGATTTCTGTTCCCACCATCACTCTGAGTCACATGATCAAGGATGTTCCCAAGACTATGTTGATATTGTGCATGTGGGTTACACACTGCAATACATGATTTAGATTCTAGGTGAAGGGGTTGGTGTGTGTGTGTGTGTGTGTGTGTGTGTGTGTGTATGTGTGCATTTATTAACATTGGCTGGTGAAGAAGGGAGAAAGAAGGTGCCAGGTGAGAAAGAAAACATTGGTAAATTCTTTCTCTTCTTTTAATAATCACACTTATCTTTATATTTCTACATAAGGAAAAGTTAAGGTTGGTTAGAACCATAATTTCCATTATAATTTAACTAGAGGCCGGGTGAATGAAATTTGTGCATAGTGTGGAGGGGGGTGTCCTGCAGCCCGGCCTGCACCCTCTTCCAATCTGGAACCCCTTGGGTAGGATCCCTAGGCCTGGCCGGCAATCAGGTTCTATTAGGGCTTGCCTTCCCCCGGCTGCCAACAGCTGGCCCCACCCCCGCCGCTGCCACTGTTTGCCATCTGTGCAGCGCTGCCCCAGTCCCCTGCCACTGGCTGCCTCCCTTTGAGGGTAACAGGCATGGGGTGTGATTGCTTGGCTAGCCTGGGCCTCCCTTTTTGGGGTGATTGATCACAGGGCTCTGAGATTGATCGGCATGCAGAGGAAGGCCCTATCCACCCACCCAGGTCTCCATGATCGATCGCTGTGCAGAGGGTGGCCTGGGACACCTTCTTTGGGGTAATTGACTGTGAAACCCCCTATTGATTGCCCCACAGAGGGTGGCCTCTGGGGCGATCATGGGGCAATGGCGAGGCCCCCCGACCAATCGCATTGTACCCGCCTTTGCTGGCCTGGTACCAGTGCGTGTCATAGCATGGTTGTCCGGAAGGTCGTCCAGATGGTCATTCTGCTGTTTGGTCATTTGGTCAATTTACATGTTATGCTTTTATTATTATAGATTCCCTTTCCTCCTCCACTTCCCCCTGCGCTGTATTCAACCACTCCCTAAGGAGCCCTTGTATTGGGAGAAAGCCCCCAAAAGACTAAATTCAGGATCAATTCCTAACAACTGAAACATGTCCTTATTCAAATTCATAAGAGCTTTAATAGGAGAACCTGTCATACAGGAGCAAAGCAGATGCTACAACCGGTGGCCGGCTGCGAAGAATCCACTCCCAGATCAGGATCCCATTTGATAAGAAGTTAAAAGTAAAACAAGACAGTGGGTAGTCACATAGACCACCAGAAAAAAATGTATTTCTAAATTGACAGATGACATCAGGCACTTATCACACTCTATACACTCTGTAATCTCCTTTCTGGGCCTGACATTTAACTTTGGGCAGCATTTTTGTTTTCTGGATAGTCAGCCAAGCCTAAGGCTACAGAGAGTTAAACAGTCATAGAGGTTAAACAGAGAGCCCAGCATTTCCCTGATGTCTTCGCTACTGGAGACTTATTGCATCTAAAGTGAGTTCCCTACACCTTAGAAAGAGTGGGAAAAGAAAATTGGCCTCATCAATTTCCATACTGTCTCTTTCAAAAGGCCTTCATTACCTTTTTTATTTTTAGACCTGTTCACACAATGTTTCTTTTAGAGCATTGTCAAAGATCCCAGGAGAATTATGAAAACTTTCATTAAGAAAAGTAGGCAATGATTTCAAGGACTAAAAAGAGCTGTCTTGAACATTATGAATAAGGAGAAAGTTCAAGTAGTTAACCAGATGTGCAAGGGGAGCAGGAGGTGGGCAGGAGCATGGCTGCCTGGGAGGAGCTTGGGTGTGAGTTGACTCCCCCATGGCCTCATGCAGGTGCAGAGGTAACCTGAGGACAAATCTACCTCCTTCACTGCTTTCTTTACGCTTCACTCTTTATACATTTTTGGATTAAAATGAGACAGTGTCTGTAAATAAAACTCCTATATGTCTTCAGTAGTTAGAAAGGCATTCAATGATCCTTGAACCCCTAAACTCTGATACTGTTTGAAAATGTCAAGTCTTGTTATTTTACTTCTCCTACAGTCTCTTCAGATGAGCTTCTTTTCTTTTTCTTCACAATATCTAATTAGCCCATTCTTCTCTACCACTTCTGTTAATTAGCTCAGCTGCTATAGCCAAGTACCAGGGACTGGGTGGCTTAAGCAACAGACATTTATCTCTCCAGTTCTGGAGACTGGGAAGTCCCACACCAAGGGGCCAACCAGCTCAGCTCCTGCTGAGGGCCCACCTGCTGGCTTGAATGTGTTGCATTCTCCACCTGAAATGTGCTCACCCAGCCCCTCTTCAGTGCCTGGGGGTGGAGAGAGATAAGGAGAGTTCTCTCTCTTTTTATAAGTCCATAGGTCCTGTCAGGTTAAGACCCCACCCCAATAATCTCTTCTAACCTTAATTACCACCCAAAAGCACTATCTCTAAATACAGTTACACTGGGGGATATAGGACTTTAACATATGTATTTGGGGGAGGGGCAGGGCACAACTCCTCAACTGCAGTCCTAATGTTCTCCAATTTTTAATGTTCCCATAGGAAAAGGTTGACCATTTGTACAAGGCTCCTGATGGCCACACGTGTATTCATTCACTAAAACTGTGTTAACAACTTACTTTACTAGGATGGGCTCTATACTAGGACCTGGGATTACCAGACTCTTTAAAAATATGGAGCAATAGAATATTACTGATATGATCACAGAAAAGGTTCATTACACTGTGTGATACAAAGGAGGGAGCCCTCACTTGTGGCTATAAATTATGATTACATGGATTATGTTTTTATTTTTATTTTTTAAATATATTTTTATTGATTTCAGAGAGGAAGGGAGAGGGAGAGAAACATTAATGATGAGAGAAAATCATTGATTAGCTGGCTCCTGCACGCCCCCTACTAGGGATTGAGCCCCTCAACCCAGGCATGTGCCTTTGGCTGGAATCAAACCCGGGACCCATCAGTCTGCAGGCCAATGCTCTATCCATTGAGCCAAACCAGCCAGGGCTGATTATGTGGATTATTTAAATGTTGCTAGAAAGAGATGTAGAGAGGAAATGGAGGACAAGAAACAACCTGGTGCAGGAAAGGCAATAAGCCACCCACAGAAAATTTGGGGTATCTAGAAGCAGGATTGGGAATGGTGATTCAGTGAGTTCCAAAGTAGCCTTTCAGACAGAGGCTGGTTTATAGTAGACTCTATATATCTTATTGGAAAGCAACTTCTTTGTCCTTGAATGCATTGAGTATATTTTAATAATAGCGCACAATGCTTAATTGGTTTGGAAATGTGAAGGACAAGGGCAAGTATGAGTTTGGCAATTGAGTAAGAATTTCACATTATAATTGCTAGTGATGAGCTCTTTCATCAAATAACTATTGAATGACTAGTACTTAGGGTTCTGAATAGGCTGGAAACTACATTGTATTAATTTGTAAAACATTCCTCATTGTTTCTCAATTAACCCAGTGCCATCATAGATATTTAAGAGTTACTCATGCTTGTACATTCAATTCATACTAAAAATAGTCTATGAAATAATTTATTTCAATGATTATATGATTAATCACCTGTCAGGAATAGTTGAAAAAATGTAAATTAGTTGTAGGAATCTGATCCTTAAATATATTTATAACAGAAAAGACAAAAGTTCTAGATTCTCCCTAACTATGACAGGAATTTGTTCAAGATGTGATCCCTAATTTTAATAACATTGAAATAATCAACTCCCTAGCCTGACCCTGGGCTGGTACCTCAGGTCAGAAGCCAACTCAAGGGAGATATGAGCAACAGCCCAAAGAAAATCAAGCTACAAGGACTCTATTTCTATTCATAGACTTGCCTAGAAACCCACATTTTAGCTTCTGCTCTCCAACCCTTTTTCTTTCTCTATCATAATATACTTATTTTGTCTTATGACTTAAACACAAACAAACAACAACAACAACAACAAAAAACAACAATGAAAATTCTGGCTCTGTCCTCAAACCCCTTCAACTCTTAGAACTTGTCAGGCATTTGGGTTTATGCTATTTTCTGGAGATTCCTATTCCTGTCCATGTGGCTAGCTATACTACAGAGACACCAGGCAATCGAGCACCACGAGAATAATCTGGTATTCAACAAAGCTAGGGGCGGCAGGGAAAGTGGGTGGTGGTGGTTTGGGGCTGGGAGACAGATAGCAAAATATTACATCTAGATTATTCTTATTCTCCATTCATTGGCAATGGTTTGTTGAGATGCCAAATTTGTCCTGGCAGATGAACTTGGTAGTTTCCTTCATTTTATCATCTTCAGTGATAGAGTTAAATCACATACTTCAGTTGCTTGTCTTAATAACCAAAAAATACTAGATTATATTCTTTGATTTGTTCTCCAAATGGATTTTCTTTCTCAGAAATACTATAGATCACTAATTTGTAAGAAAAGTCAAGACTCTTTATATTTTCAAGTACTGAATTCACAAAGAATAATGTGATAATGATGCCTTGTTTTCTCAAGCTTTCAGATGTGCATGTCTGAAACTGGCAACTTGCAATCTCTTTCTCTTGCTATTTCATCTGAATTACTTAAATTGCAGAATGTCTGTCTGCATTCCATTACTGATTTTCTAGTTTAACTACCTGTAGTTTTTCAGTCTCCAGGAGTTAAGGAAACAGCTCAAATTAGAAAGTGCTTTGCCACAGCCCGTAAGAAAAGCCACTTCTCCTTGATTTGCAGTGCCTTCTTTGAATATCCATAGTGGGACCTAAGAGACTCATATTTTGTCTTTGGAAGCAGGTGCAACACAGAGTAGATTCATGATTTTAGTGGAGGGACACAATGAGGCACCAGCCGGCCCATTACTTTCAGGAGAATAATGTACTGGGGCCTCCAATTGATCATATCCACCTTCTCCCAGTCTGAGCTCAGAATTCCCATTTTCACTTTTTAAATTAATAATAACCATGGGTTTGTTTTTCCATTTATAAAAGTAATAGATGTTCATTTCATAAATATAATACATTAAGAGGAAAAATATTTTATAATCTCACCATTATTGTGGTGTCTTAAAGATCACTCATATATGTATTTTATGCATTCATCCATCCAGATAGCCAGATAGCCAGCCATGCACTTGTGTGTATTTTGCTCTAAAATTGTATTTGAGACAACTTAGTTTATATTACTAAAAAATCCATGACATTATTAAAAATACTTTAAAAGCATGGTTTTTCATGTCTGAAAATTCTCACTTTGAAAATAAAAGGATGAAAGGAAATGTATCAGAATGTGTATTTGGTATACTTATGTTTGTAAATTACATATATAAGGCATACAAAAGGCAAATACACCTTTCTGTTTGATTGGTTGGTTTTGTGTTCTGTCTCGCCTGAGCTATCCTTCCTCCAATTGGAGGAACACTTGATTATGGGGAGTATACAATTTTGAGGTTGTATACTCAAAAAAGAGAGCCCTGAGACCATCTGCCCTGTGGTTTCAAATCTCAAGGGCTCCCAGAAGGTGCCTCAGGGGCAGTAGAGGTTCCTGTTGTGTTGCTAGAGCTGCTCCACTCCCCTGTTTTCTAAACAGTGTGTTTCACAAGATAACTTACTTAATGCTGTGTGTGCGTAAAGGTTTCTACTGCTTTGAAAGCTCTCGGTCTTGTCCAACTTCTTACTCAAGGTGGTGGCCCCTCCTACAAACACTCTATCAGGGGCCATTTAGATGATACTTTATCTAGCAAAGTGAATATTGTCTAAGTACGTGAGTACAAGCCCCTCTTTGCCAGGGAAGGGCGTGAATGAGTCAGGAAAAACCCATCACCTCATGCCAGTGCTTGCTATTTTAGGAAGCTAGGTGACACTCCCTTGAGGGTCAAATGAACAAAAAGCATGAGAAGAATGTTGCTGGGAGCTTCTGAGAAAGACAATCTTTTCTTATGAGAAAAGAACAAAACAAACAGAAAAGGTGGGTCCCCCTGCTGTCTGCTGATTCGATGCCTGGAAGAACTTCCATCGCTCCATTAGCAGCCTATGAATGAACGGGCCAGGAAGATTAAAATAGAGCTCAGGGAACAGAGGTGTGGAAACACATTTCTTGTTGAAACTCACTTGCTTTCTGCCCTTCTCCATCAAATCCTCAACTCCTAACTCTTTTGTTTTATTTCCATAAAGATTTAGGCCAGTGGGACTTTGGTAATGTAAAATGTCATCCTCATCATGCCTGTAGACCAACCATTCTGGGACAAGCTTAGTGATATGTTGGGTATTGAAAACAAAAACAAATTTGACTGAGATCAGATAACTTAATATGATTTCAAGTAAAATCACTTAATTTTTGTTCATGGAAAATTGCCTAATTCTTTCATATCTCAGTGATCACAATAGTAAATTGATGATCATTATCTGTACACTACTTACTTTACAGAATTGCTGGGAGATTAATCTAAAGTGTGTAATGAATTGTGATATGAAATGGAAGATAGCGTTCTCACATCTGTGGTTGCTAGAGTGCACTAATGAAACCTGGCACTTAGGGAGGCTTACTACATGCCAGGGCCTAAAGTGAAATATTTCACTTTCATGGTCACTAAAAACATATGAGGGTTGATATTTTTATTTTTCATCCTCACCTGAGGATATCGGTTTTTTTTTAATTGATTTTAGAGAGAGACGGGAGAGAGAGAGAAATATCGTTATGAAAAAGAAACATCAATCAGTTGCCTCCTGTACATGCACTGATTGGGGATCTTATTGGAAACTTAGGTATGTGTCCTGACTGGGTATTAAACATGTAACATTTTGGTGTATGGGAGGACCTCCGATGAACTGAGCCACTAGGCCAGAGCATGAATGTAATACTGATGATGGTGATGATAATTATGATAATAATAATCATATTATTATGTCAAAAAATAATATTTTTCAAAGATTTTTTGAACTGAGAATTGTAGCTTGTGTTGTACTTATTCCATTTTATAGATAAAAACGGAAGCATGAGAAGGCTATGCAAATGTCCTCACATCACTCAGCTTTTAAGTGGAGAGGCTCAGGTTGAATGCAGGTTGTCCTTCTCAGCAGGAGTCTGAATCTTAACCTCTCTGCTAACAATTGTTTACACTCCCACATAGCCATTCCTCTCCTGCCTCACATTTAGTTCAGTGACCTACATTATCTTCTTAAGAGGATTTTTCATTTCGTTTTTTTATTGATTAAAGTATTACATGTGTGTCCTTATCCCCCCATTGCCCACCCCCGACTCATGCCCTCACCCCCCTGGTGTCAGTGTCCATTGGTTAGGCCTATATGCATGCATACAAGTCCTTTGGTTGATCTCTCCCCCTTACCCTCATCCTCCCCTACCTTTCCTCTGAGGTTTGACAGTCTGATCGATGCTTCTCTGTCTCTGGATCTGTTTTTGTTCATCAGTTTAGGCTGTTCATCATATTCCACAAACGAGGGAGATCATGTTTAAGAGGATTTTTAAGAACATCAAAATTATGTTAAACATATTTCAGCAAGTAGTCTTTAGAGCAGAAGAATCAACATTTTTTAAATGCTTTTGCTTCCATGATTTCTGTATATTTTCATTGGTCTTAAAGAGAAATCAGACACTTATGAGAGTACCAGAACTGATACAAGCTCAGTTCAGTCAATTATAATGATTTATTATTGAAATCCTTGATTTAAAATAAGCACACCTATATTCAAATTTATATTTTTATATTTATAGGATATAAACATAAAGGGTATGATAGAGACAGATAAGCAGAGACAGCACTCATACCTTTTTTAAATAGATATTTATTGTTGAAACTATTACAGATACCCCGCTTCTCCCCCACTGACCCCCCCACGCCCACCCACCCCCAGCTTTCACACATATAATTTAAAAAATAATACTGTATGTGTAAGTTTAGAGTGCACCCTGTGCACGGCTCTCGGGGTGAGATGAACACAAACTCCCGCTGGGTGCTTCCAGCGGACCCAGCCCTGCAGCAGGGCCAGGAGGGAGAGCGGTGCTGCTGGGAGGAAGGACAGAGAGGCAGCTGCAGCCTGGGAGCAGCACATGCACATCCCCCTCATGTTGCTGGGC
This sequence comes from Myotis myotis, assembly GCF_014108235.1. Lineage (NCBI taxonomy): Eukaryota > Metazoa > Chordata > Mammalia > Chiroptera > Vespertilionidae > Myotis > Myotis myotis. The sequence continues at coordinate 89,845,108 of NW_023416390.1, read as the reverse complement.
CACCACACTTCAGGATGGGCTGTTTGCAGGGATGAGTGGACAGGAGAAGCAAGCAGGGGCCAAATCATAAAGGCCTTCTTTGTTATGAGGGAAAGCTGACATGCTTATGCTAAAGTTAATATTTAATTATTGAATAATGTGAAACTAGAAATCACTGTTAAAATATGCTTTTGGTTCAAACAGAATATATATTTAGACGACCTATGTTGACTGAGCCCTGTGCTAAAAGCATGACTACCTAATCAGTAATCCCTCACGGTATGGATGGATCTGCCTCACAGTCCAGGCACGGTGCATAGACTTGTGATCAGGAAACATGGAGAGAATCAGATTACTTTATGTTCCACAGTCAAGCTTGATCACTTTAAAGAATGTCTAAAATTCTATTACCTTTAATTGCTGTGGCTTTTAATTAACCACAAGAAAAGTTTGGAAAACAGTACATTCAGCTTTATTTTAGTGATTCAGATCATGTCTGAGAATAGATAAAGGATGTTTATAAAATCATGGGCCAGCCCGGCCATTGTGGCTTAGTGGTTAAGTGTCCATCTATGAACCAGGAGGTCATGGTTCGATTCCAACTCAGGGCACATCCTCAAGTTGCAGGTTCTATCCCCAGTGTAGGGTGTGCAGGAGGCATCCAATCAATGACTTTCTCTTATCAATTGATATTTCAATTTCTCTCTCCCTCTTCCTTCCTCTCTGAAATCAATAAAATATATATTTTTAAAAAATCCTGGTCCAGAATATTTTTGTCATATTTCAGTTTATTCTAATGTTAGTAATTGGCCATACAACCATCTTTTTCCTCAGCCAGAAACCTGGGCATGTCTTTCACTATCTTCACCTGCTACTTCCAATCATTTTGTCATTCCTCTCTCTTAACTACGGTTCCCACCATTTCTTTCAAACCTGTTGCCACTGCTCTCATTACGCAGTGTCTAGCCATCCATCAAAACTCCAGCCAACTCCCCGTGAATTTTTCCTACACCTTCTCCTCCGGCTGGGCCAACTTGACCACTCACACCTGCACCTCCCAGGCAGTTTTGGGCTGTTTTTACTACATGTCTTTCTCCCCTCTTGAATTCTGTGTGACCTGCCTTCTGAAAAGAGACATGGCAGCGCATGCATCTTTTTACCATTGAACTTGGCACATGATGCACTCCCAGCACTGTAAATGATTGGCCAGCACTCACTGAGGAACAAAACATCCGTTAATGTTTTCCTGCCCAATAATTCTATTCTTCAGTTTTTTGGAGGTGGCTTTTCATATTCACTTACATGCTCATTAGTATTTTGGGCCACAGTTGGTGGCAAATTTTTGCTCTTGGGTTTTCTGGACATTGATAGGTAAATGGCAAAAAATGTGTACAAACAATTGGTTTTTATCATGACACGAAGAAAATGAGGCCTCATAGGTTCCCTGTGTGGTGTATCAGGACACGTCTGCCAAGATTCTGCCTCCTGGCTCCGGGACAAAAGGTTAACTCTACCAGGGGAATGTTCAAGAGAGGTGCATGATCTCATACTGCAGTTTAGACTTGCATATACATGACTCTTGTTTGCACTTGTGTTTGTTTGCTTGGTGCACACGTGTGCACATGTGCATGTGTGTCTGTTGCAATAGATTCCTTTAAAATACACACATATCATTTTGTTTTTTACTCGACTTATGTCCCTCCCGTGTTCTCCTCCCCCTTCCTTCTTCGTTCTCCAGATCAGCATTTCTCACCCTGGGCACAACAGGCTTTTTGATCCAGACCAGTCCTCATCGTGGGGGCTAGACTGTGCATTCACCCTGTTTATTAGTAGCAGCATCTTGGGCCTCTACTCACTGATGGTAGAGCCTCTGCCCAAGCTCTGACAGTCAAAATCATCCCCAGATATTATCTAGGGAAATGGAGGTAAAACAACTGCTCTAGTCAGGCAATGATAGGGTCTGATGGATATCCTTTATAACGAATTGTATAATGTGTAGCCATATACTAAAAGGCATACATGGAATATTTAGTTGTTTCTTCTTTTATTACTCTAGGCCTTATTAATCCCCTAGCTCTGCTTCCTCCAAGACAATAGATAAGGCACCAGCTTGTTCTTTTTCAATGTCCACACAACCCGCAGGGGTGCTAGGCTTTTAGCCACTGTGTCCTTTAAACATTCTCTGTGTTTCTGTTTGGGTCCAAACACACAATGCTGCAATAGGCAGTTTTGCTGTTAGAGCCACACTAGTTGGCACTTTTATTTCCTTGGTCTACCTCTCTGCAGTGAGCTTTCTATACTGCAAAGTTTGTATATGTTTAATGGAAATGGGTGTTCATAGATCCATTTCCTAAAAGACTAAAGCAATACACATTTTCTTCACTAAAGTGAGAGGACCCACCCCTCTTCCTGCCAGCACCCTAACCAGCACGTTTTTTCAATCTAGGATGAAGTGCATCCTATTGTCGCCATAACTTGCACTTTCCTCATAGCAGTGATGTTGAAGAGCTGGTTAATGGAGCATCTACCTGGAATAGCATCTCATCAGACACTGGTGGGGCCACCTTTAATTTCTGGAGCGGCTGCCGGAGAGGGCTGTGCAGGCAGGAGCTCACCTCACTTCAGGAGCATCAAGATGACGTTCTGGGCCATAGGGCTTCATTCCCCTCCTTCCGCAAATAAGCCTCGCCTTTATCAGAAAAATACATAAGGATTTGTATTCTCGGCATCATTCAGAGAACAAATGCTTTATTTATAACTGAATTGTTTTTTTGTGCTTCTCACATTTTATATTTGTGTTATTTGTGTGTTGAGTATGTATGTGCCCCTCAAACAGAAAATCAGAGATCGTCGTTGGCAATACATTCCCGATGCCACGTTCGGTGTTCCCATGTAGGAATGTGCCCACTGGGAAATGTGCCCAGTTGTGAAATGATGGCTGCTAGTTGCTGGTTGTAGTTTACGGGAAAATGGAGTGTTCCGCGAGGGGATGCTATATTCAGGATCCAGGTCAGCAGTCATTCTGGAACTCGTGGAAAGCCTTTCAAGAAGTTGCTTCAATGCAGGTCCACAGAGGACTGGCTGAGAAGATAGGTTTATACCAGGGGTGGTTTTTTTTGACTCCAGGGCCACAATGGGTTCTTAAACTGGACCGGAGGGCCGGAACAAAAGCATGGATGGAGTGTTTGTGTGAACTAATATAAATTCAAAGTAAACATCATTACATAAAAGGGTACAGGGTTTTTTTTTGTTTTGTTTTGTTTTTTTTTTAGTTTTATTCATTTCAAACGGGCCGTAGTTTGCCCACGGCTGGTTTATACCATCACAGGAAGGATGAAGGAGAAAGTATGTGTTGTTGCTAAAAGTAAGGGAAAGAATTAGAACTTTGTTGTTGTTAATCCTCAACATAGGATATTTTTACCATTGATTTTTAGAAAATGACAGGAAGGTAGGGATGGGGAGAGAGAAAGAGGTAGAGAGTGAGAGAGGAACATTGATGTGAGAGAGACACATTGATAGCCACCCGCAGGCTCCCTGACCAGAGCTGGGGATCAGGAACCTGAAACCCAGATAATTGACCTTGGCAGGAATCGAACCCGTTACCCTTTGGTGCATGGGCCAGTGATCTAACCACTGAGAAACTCCAGCCAGGGCTAGAATGTTTCCCCCTTGTGCTTTTATCAGATAACAAAAGGGGAAAATATTAATTCTACTTTGAATTTTTTTAAAAAATATTTATTCCATCACAAGAGAACATACATTCAGTCATTAGATGAAACTTGAAAATATAATTTTTAATAGACATATAACAATGATGGGCTGGTAATTTTGTTTTTCAACCAAATATGATTGGAAGTCAGTGCAAATGCCTCTCATATTCTGGTAATGGTGTGATTCCAGTCTCAATGGTATAAGTTTTGACATATTCTGGATCTTTTAAAATATAAAATACAAGATGTCAGGGCATATTATACTAGAGCCTTATGAATCTGAAGCAACACATTTAAATATAAGGTTCCTATATTGCTTGTATAAGCTATTTTCATATACATTTATTTTTGAATACAAATATCTAAAGATAATAATTCATATTTAATATGATGACAAACTCGGAATTTAGATGGGCCAGGTCCATGCTACGCAGGTTCACGGTTGTCTTCATCTCTGGCTCTGCCAGGAGCCACACAGGCCATTTCACTAGTGCGAGCTGGTCATTGTCACCTGAGAGCTTAACCTTCTGTAGTTACAGGTTAACCCAGCAAGGTCACTGCAGCCAGGTATCAGACAAGACAGGAAGGCAATGTAAAGGGGTAAATGGACAAAGCGGTTTGCTAGCCTGTGTGAAAACAAAGTTAGTCATGCTGACCATCAAGTCAACCAGGAAAATAAGTTTGTGTGAAAACAGTGACTTAGGAGCTGGTTATACCTGTTTGGGGAGTCTCCGCAGAAACACTGACTGATAGATGATAACATTCTATTAACTGCTTTGTCATGACCTCTGTGTGCAGTGGGGACTTTCTATGCAATGGCTGTTCATGGGGCAGGTGCTCAGATGGTAAAAGCTCCTCTTCCTCCTGGGGCACACCACTCCGCATGGCAGAACTGCAGTCGCCCGCACCTTGGTTCCGCTCCTCTAAACTCCAGGCACTCAAAACTGCTCCTCAAAAAACACAAACTGGGTCTCACCTGTGACTAGCGCTGCTACGGGGAGACTGCTTCTTCCATGAGGAGACCATGGTGTCCTTGATGAGTGATCTCATAAGTCAGTGGTGTTGACGGAGCTAACGTCCAAGGCACAGAGAGGGGAGTTGCCATATAGGCCTCGAGGGCTCATGGACTCCTTCCCAGGAGAGGCACTTTCTCTGGACACTGAAGTTCTCATGGAAATCAGGGATTTACAAAAGAGACAAGTCCGGTCCATGACTCTCAGTACCTCTAGCGGCCTGACTTGATCCTAAGGCTTTAGAGCAGCCCCCAGGTAGAATTTCACAGACTCCAGTCAGTAGCTAACCTTGTGAACAACCGTGAATAGGTCTTGGTCCAAGTATAAGAACCCTAAGTGTTCGCATCATCTCTCTTTTTTTTAAAAAAAAATATATTTTATTGATTTTTTACAGAGAGGAAAGGAGAGGCATAGAGAGTCAGAAACATCGATGAGAGAGAAACATCAATCAGCTGCCTTTTGCACGCCCCCTACTGGGGATGTGCCCTCAAACAAGGTACAGACCCTTGACCAGAGTATAGGCCCTGGGACCCTTCAGTCCGCAGGCCGACGCTCTATGTCTATCCACTGAGCCAAACAGGTTAGGGCAGTCAGCAGCATCTCTTGCATCAATTAAACTATCCAAGGGAATCAGGAAGAGCAAGGGAGCCAAGGCAGATATCAATTATACTACAAAACAGCTGCACTCAAAACAGCCTAGTCATGGCACAAGAACAGGCATATAGACCAATGGAACAGAACAGAGGACCAAGAAATTAACTCAGGCTATTACGCTCAATTAATATTTGACAAAGGAGGCAAGAGCATACAGTGGAGTAAAGACACACTCTTCAATAAATGGTGTTTGGAAAATTGGACAGATACATGAACAAAAATAAACTTCTCATGTTTAAATAGGTAAGTAAAAAAAAAATTAGAGCATAAGTTTATTCTTAAAACTAAAAGTTGTTATAGAAAGGACTTTTTAAATTATATAAAAGGCAGAGTTATAGGGAGAACCTTTGAATTTTTTTCACTCATGCTTAACTTAATGCCCTACATATATATGACATAGTTTGAAAGACAAATATTGCTATCATATTTCGTATATCATATCTAAGATGAATGAGGTCTAAGAATTACTCTTTTTGGAAATCAATTCCATAAGGGAAATGATAGTTTCAAAATTGCAGACTTCATATTGCCCTTCTATGTTCTTCAAACCAGTAGTTCTGTTTCATCCCCCCCCCTCACTTTGCTCACATCATAAAACCTTTTGCAAAACTACTCACAATATCTGCTTCTTATTCAGAATTCTTGAGCTCATTTAATTGTTGGTCTTGTTGTGGAGCTTCATACAAAATTTCCCTTATCTTTCCGAAATTAGTGTCTTCTCTCTCTCCATACTCCAGGAGGCTGATTAGAAATCCCTTATTTTTATCATTCCTTTTATTTTATTTATGTTTTAAAGTATAGTTGGCTTATGCTATTTTATCACTTTAAGGTTTAAAACATTATGATTAGACATTTATATACCTTAGAATTTGATTACCACACTAATTCTAGTAACCATCTATCACTAAGCAAAGTTATCACACTATTATTAACTGTATTCCCCCTCACATTTTTCAAACATCCCTCCACCCCTGCCCTTTGGCAACCATCTATTTGTTCTTTGTTTCTCTGAGTCAGATTTGCTTTTGTTTGTTTGTTTGTTTGTTTGTTTTCATGTTGTAGTTTTTTTCAAATTCCCAAATACAGCTGAAATCATGTGGTATTTTTATTTTTCTATATGACTTATCTCACTTAGCATAAAACCCTCTAGGTCCATCCATGTTATCTCAAATGACAGAATTTTATTTTTTTGTTGCTGAGTAACTACCGATTTTTTAAGCCATTCATCTATCTATGAACACCTAGGTTGCTTCCATATCTTTACTATGATAAATAAATCAACAGTGAACATAGAGGCGCTTTATATCTTTTTTTTTTTAAATTAGTGTTTTTTATTTCCTTGGATAAATATCCAGAAGTAGAATTGTTGGGTTGTATGACAGTTGTATTTTAGTATGTTGTGCAATCTTCATACTGTTTTCTACAATAACTGCACCAATTTGAATCTCCATCGAAAGTACATGAGGGTTCCCTTTTCTTCACATCCTTGCCAACACTTCTTATTTGCTGTGTTTTTATAGTACCCATTCTGACAGGTGAGAAGTAGTATCTAATTATGGTTTTGATTTGCATTACCCTGATGATTAATAATGTTGAGCACTCTTTCATGTCTGTTTGCCTTCTTAATGTCTTCTTTGAAGAAATACCTTTATGTTCTCTCACCTATTTTGATCAGATTATTTCTTTTCTGTTATTGGATTATAAGAGTTCATTATATATTTTGGATATTAGTCCTTACTGGGTATATATCCTTTGTAAAATCTTTTCCTTTTTAGCAGGCTGTCTTTTGTTTTGTTGATGGTGAGTAGAAGATTGTTAATTTGCTAAAGTTTCTTGTGTTTATTTTTGCTTTTGTGTACCTTGAGCTATGAGATAGCGTCAAACACATTATTCAGACTGATGTCAAATAGTTTATTACCTATGTGTCCTTCTAATAGTTTCATAGCTTCAGAGCTTACATTTAAGTCTTTAATACATTTTGAGGTTTGTTTGTTTTTTATATGGTGTAGAGTTGTCTAGTTTCCATTTTTTGCATGTATTTGTCCAGTTTTCCCAGCACCACTTGTTGAAAAACTGTTTTTTCTTCATTGTATATTCTTGTATCCTAATTGACCTTTTAGCAAGGGTGTATTTCTGTGCTCTGTGTTCTATATCATTGATCTATATATCTGTTTTGTTTTTTTGTTTTTTTTGTGCTAGAACCATACTCTTTTTTATTGTTATAGAGTTATAGTATAATTTGAAAGCAGGAAGCATGATACATGCAACTTTGTTCTTTCTCAAGATTGTTTTGGCTATTTATAGTTTATTGTGGTTTCATATGAATTTTAGGATTATTTGTTCTAATTCTGAGAAGAATGCCATTGGTATTTTAATAGAGTTTGCTTTGAAAATATAGATTTGGGGGTAGCATGGACATTTTAATGATGTTAAGTTTTCCAGTCCATGAGTACAGTATAGTCTTTCATTAATTTGTGTTGTCTTCAATTTCTTTCTTTAATATCTTAGAGTTTTCAGAGTAAAGTTCTTTCACCTCCTTAGTTAAATTTATTCCTAAGTATTTTATTGTTTTAAATGAATTAAATGTGATTATTTTCTTAATTTCCTTTCTGATCATTTGTTATTAGTGTATAGAAATGAAACATATTTCTGAATATTCTTTTTGTATACTGCTACTTTAAATAATTCACTTATTATCCTATTAATTTTGGGTGGATTATTTAAGGCTTTCCATAAAAAATACTATGTGATCTGCAAATAGTAACAATTTTGTGTCTTCCTTTCCAAATTAGATGCCATTTAGTTATTTTCTTGTTTTATTGTTTGGTCCAGGATTTCCAATACTATATTGAATGATAGTTTTTCACAAATAATGTTAGCTGTAGGCTCGTCATGTATAGCCTATATAATTTTGAGGTAAGTTCTTTCTAGAAACACTTTCTTCAGAATTTTTTTTAATAAATGGATGTTCAATTTTGTCAAAAGTTTTTATTCATCTATTGAGATGATCATGTAATTTTTGTTCTTGATTTTGTTGATATAATGTATCACAATTATTTTCAGATATTAAACCCTACATTCATTGCTGGTATAAACTTCTCTTGGTCATGGTATAAAAAAGTTTTATTGCATTTTGTACTTCATTTGCTAGTATTTTGTTGAGAATGTCTGTATGCTAAGCAGGGATATTGGGTTGTTCTTTATTGTTTGTGTAGTGTTTTGGTTTTGGTAACAGGGTGATGCTGTTTTCATGTATTAAGTTTGGAAGCATTTCTTCCTCTTTAATTTTATGGAATATTTTGAGAAGAATCAGTATTAAGTTGTTTTTTTATTATTGTTTCAATTTCATTGCTACTAATTAGTCTCCTCAGATTTTTCCTTTCTTCCTGGTTCAGTCTTGTAACATTGTGTCTGCTCCTTCCATGTCGTTCAATTAGTTGACACATTATTAATAATATTATTTAATGATCCTTTGTATTTCTGTGATGTTAGTTGTAAATGCTCCTCTTTTTTTTCTGAATTTAATTTAGCCTCTCTTTTTCTTGATGCATGTATCTAGAGGTTTGCAATTTTATATATCCTTTAAAAGAACCAATTCTTAGTTTCATTGATCTTTTCTACTGTTTTTTTTTCCCAGTCTATTTTGTTTATTTCTATTCTGATCTTTATTATTTTCTTTCTTCTATTTACTTTGAGCTTTGTTTATTCTTCCTTTCCTAGGTCCTTTAGGTGTAAAATTAGATGGTTTATTTGGGATATTTTTTGTTTGTTTCTTGACATGGGCTGTATAGCTATTAACTTCCATCTTAGAACAGATTTTGCTGCATCCCATAAATTTTAGAAATTTTCATTTGTCTAAAGATAGTGTTTGATTTTTTTGTTGATCCATTGGTTATTTAGTACCATGTTGTTTATATATGTGTGTGTTTTTTTCTTTTTCAAAATTTCTTCCTGTTTGATTTCTGGTATCATGCCATTGTGGTCAGAAAATATACTTGATATAATTTCAGTCATCTTGAATTTATTGAGTCTTGTTTTGTGGCCCAATATGTTGTCTATCCTGGAGAATATTCCCTTTGCACTTGAGAAAAATGTCTATTCGGCAGTGTTTGAGTGAGATGTTCTATTAATATCTATGAAATTGATGTGATCTAATGTGAATTTAACGCTATTATTTCCTTACTAAGTTTCTTCTTGGATGATTTATCAAATGAGGTAGATATGGGACCCAAATCAGATACATGATTAGCAAGTATTTCCCTCATCTATGAGTTGTCTCTTTATTCTCTTACTAGAGGCCCAATGCACGAAATTCCTGCAAGGGCCTTGGCCCCAACTCCCACCCGCCTCCTCCGCAGCAGGGGGCCTCTGCGGCCTCTGCCACGACCCCCACCCACTGCGGCTTTATCTGGAAGGAAGGATGTCTTGTCTAATTACCATATTATGCTTTTATTATTATAGATTAGTGCTCTTTAATCCACAAATTTAAAAAATATATTTTTAAAAAGTCCATTGTTTTCTTTTGTCACTTGTGCTTTTCATATCATCTAAGAAATTGTCTAATCCAAGGTCATGACAATTTGACCATCTTTTCTTCTGAGAACTTTATAATTTTAGCTCTTACATTTAGGTCTTTGATACATTTGGAGTACATCCTTCTAGATGGAATAAGATGAAAATCCAAATAAATTATTTTTCAGGTTTACAGATTGCTATCAAATTGTTCATTGGTTTTTAGAACTTCTTTTCTTTTTTAAATATGAAAAAAATAATAATTTTTAATTTAGTTGTCTTAGCATCATTTGTTGCAAAGACTCTTCTTTCTCAATTAAATTGTCTTGGCATCTTTGTCAAAATCAGTGTTTTTATTATAATACACTTAATTTTATTGCATTTATTTCTATTTTTATTCCAGGTTCATGCTCACTTATATGCTATAGCTTTGTAAGTCTTGAAAGTGAGAAGTGTGAGTTCTAATTTGTGTTAATTTTTCAGTATTGTTTTGTCTATTCTGCTTTCTGGGTCTCTTGCATTTTCATATGAATTTCAAGACCAGCTTATAAATGTCTGCAGAAAAATATGTTAAAACTTGATAAGGATTTTTTATTTAATCTGTTGATCAGTTCAGAGTGTTGTCATCCTAACAGTACTGTCTTCCAAATCATGAACACATTATGTCTTTCTATTTATTTAGATCTTCTTTAATTTTTTTCAGTAATGTTTTATAGTTGTCATTGTACAAGTCTTGCACTTTTGTTAACATTTTTCTATCTATATATATAAAAAGTCAGCAACCGTAATGGCCATAACGACCATAACAACCGGTTGCTATGATGTCCACTGTGGCCAGCAAACTGGCCTGATTAGGGGGTGGGGCTGGCAAGCCAACCATGTGGCCCCTCCCCTCTGCTGGCCTCTCTCTGATAAGACTCTCCCACCCTGCTCAAGAGCAGGCCAGCAGGCCAAATGGCCCTCTTTCCCCCGGCCAGCCCTGCCCCTGATCAGCCCACCCCACCATCATAGGCCCACAGACCCCCACCCCCCAGCTGGCCCACCCCTGACCGCACCCCTTGCCCCAATAGGTGTGGGATGGCCAACCTCCTACAGCCCCTACCCCTGGCCGCCCCACACCTGATCACACCCCACACCCTAATAGGGGGCGGGGCCAGCTGACCAGCCTCCCGAAGCCCCTCCCAGCGGCTGGCCCAGCCCCGATAGCGTCCTGATGGGTGCAAGAATGCTGGCCAACCTCCCACCATCTCCTCCTCCCAACAGCCCCAGCCCCGATCTGCCCCAATTGGGTCTGGGCCAGACAGACCCCACCTATTCACGAATTAGTACACTGGGCCTCTAATATAATTATATTATTCATGACTATCTAGTTTTCTTAATATTGCTTTCAGATTGTACATTGCTTTTTTAAAACTTCTTTTTTTAATTTAAAATTAAAAAAAAATTCAGTTATAGATTGCATTCAATATTATTTTTTATTCGTTCAGGTATACAGCATAGTGGTTAGAAAATCATATACTTTACAAAGTTTTAATTATTAAGTGTAAAAATAAAATTGAATTTTTGTAAATTGATCTTGGACACTGCAGCCTTGCTAAACTCAATTACTATCCTCAGTGTGTGTGTGTGTGTGTGTGTGTGTGTGTGTGTGTGTGTGTTTGTCTGCGTTTGTATTCTTTATGTTTTCCTACATATATGTTCCTGTCATCTTCCAAATAAAGATCATTTTCTTCTTTCTTTCCAGCCTGGAAACATTTTATTTCATTTTTTGGCATAATTGTTCTGACTAAAACTTCCAATAGAACATTGAATAAAATTGCCGAGAATGACATCCTTGTCTTGTTTCTAAATGCAAGAGGAAAGCTTCATCTTTCATTATTAGTGATGTGGTTTTTCTTAAATATTTTTAATCCTTACCTGTGGATATACTTATTGATTTTTAGAGAGAGGAAGGGGGAGAGAGTGATGTGAGAAACACCAGTCCATTGCCTTCCCTATGCTCCCTGACCTGAGATCCATCCTGCAACCTAGACTTGTGCCCTGACTGAGAATGGAACCCACACCCATTTTGGTGCATGGGAGATGCTCCAACCAACTGAACCACCTGGCAGTTTTCTGTTTGTTTGTTTGAGGAAATTTGGGGGGAAAAATAAACAGACTTTCTAATAATGATTTTTTTTTACTTTTCTTTTTATAAAAATGCATAAATGTTATATTAAAATAAGAAAACCCTTAAACAGAACCATTACTAGTATTAAATCTTGTATATGTCAAGAGGAAAATACTGGGCTTCAAGGTTTATACTCCAGTTTTCGCTTTTGTAGATAATGTTGTGATTAATACATCTGAGTATACTACTTTTTTCTTAGTATGAATTACTTTCTCAAAGATTTCTAGAAATGTAACCAGAGGACATAAACATTATGTGTGTCTCAATTCTCTCTTATCTATCATCTATCTATTTTCTATCCACCTATCACCTTTGTCTGTGTCTATCTTCATATATAATTTTCTCAACATATCTGTATGTAATATTAGAATAATTTGTCTGCGTAATTTTGAAATCAATTTGCTTTATGAAATGATCACGAATCAGGCAGCACGCTATGCGGCAAACAGAGAGGAGCTCCAAGGCTTCAGGAAGGGGCAGCTTTAAAGGCAGGACAAGGATGTCGTAAACCACAACAAAGGCAAACAGAATCATTCAGGCAACTGACTTCCGTCTGGGGGACAAAGAGCATACAAGGAGGATTATTTTATTTTTCTTTGGTGACCAAAAAGCCCGTGTGGCAGACTGCCTCCTTAGTGCTGACCAGAAACTTCCAGACTGACCAGGTAAGACTACGCTCCTGGCACACTAAATACATATACACAATTAGTTTATTTTCAGGAATTTTTATTTCAATCTATTCCTGGGGGTATCTTGCCAACTTTTAATATTAATTTTTATTAATATCTACAAATTTAATAAATATTAATTGCCTAAAAGTGTCACTTTGATTTGACATTTCTAGCTTAAAATTTATTTTGCACTACATGTTTTTTCACTTGTGTGAGCTATTTTATTTTCTTCTTTTGTGAATGTCCTTCACACATCTATTATATTGTTGCCACTTTCCCTTAAATCATTTGAGCACTTATTAGTAAAAGCATTAATCTTTTGTCTATCACACCTAGAATACTGAGTCTTTTTTAATATGTTAGAAATTATACTTCTAATTAAGTATCATTTTCTTCAAAAACAGTACTAATGGCATATCATACTTATCTCAGTGATGGTTCCACTTATTTTGATGCTATGAGATACTTGTACTCTGAAACTGCTTCAAGCTATAAACCATAGAATCCACCCCATCTTCTTCCATAGGTGTGAGCCTAACTTGGCATAACCAGCGTGATTACTCACCTGTCCCCAAACTTGATTTTTAAATGACTTTTCTGGCTATTTCCAAACTAAAATCCACCTTGAAAGGATGAATATTTGTTGCTTTGGATGGTATCAAAAGGATGAGATATTAATTCTAAAATAAATTTGTTAGAAAGTAAAAGAGTTATAAACTCTTTTTTATCTTTAATTTCTTTATTGATTAAGGTATTACATATATGACCTCATCCCCGCATAACCCTCCCCCCCTCATGCTCTGTTGACTGTGTCCATTGGTTGGGCTTATATGCATTCATACAAGTCCTTTGGTTGATCTCTCCCCCTTACCCCAACCCTCCCCTACCTTCCCTCTGATGTTTGACAGTCTAATCGCTGCTTCTCTGTCTCTGGATCTGTCCCTGTTCATCAGCCTATGTTGTTCACTATATTCCACAAATGAGTGAGATCATGTGGTATTTGTCTTTCTCTGACTGGCTTATTGAACTTAGCATAATGATCTCCAGTTCCATACATGCTGTTGCAAATGGTAAGAACTTCTTTTTTACTCCAGTGTAGTATTCCATTATGTAGATGTACCACAGTTTTTTAATCCACTCATCTACTGATGGGCACTTAGGCTACTTCCAAATCTTAGCTATGGTGAATTGTGATGCTATGAACATAGGGGTGCATATATCCTTTCTGATTGGTGTTTCTAGCTTCTTGGGATATATTCCTAGAAGTGGAATCACTGGGTAAATTGGGAGTTCCATTTTTAGTTTTTTGAGGAAACTCCATACTGTTCTCCACAGTGGCTGTACCAGTCTGCATTCCCACCAGCAGTGCAAAAGGATTCCTTTTTCTCCACATCATCTCCAACACTTGTTATTTGTTGATTTGTTGATGATAGCCATTCTGACAGGTGTGAGATGATACTGCATTGACTTTTTGATTTGTATCTCTCATATAATTAGTGACTTTGAGCATGTTTCCATATGTCTTTTGGCCTTTGCATGTCCACTTTCAAAAAATATCTATTTAGGTCTGTTGTCCATTTTTGATTGGATTGTTTATCTCCTTTTGTTAAGTTGTATGAGTTCCCTGTAAATGTTGGAGATTAAACCCTTATCGGTGATAACATTAGCAGATAAGTTCTCCCATTCAGTGAGCTTACCATCACACCAAAAAAATTAAGATACCTAAGAATAAACTTAACTAAGGATGTAAAAGACCTATATGTGAAAAACTACAGGACATTGAAAAAAAGAGATAGAGGAAGACATAAACAGATGGAAGAATATACCGTGTTCATGTATAGGTAGAATGAACATCATCAAAATGTCCATACTACCCAAAGCAATCTATAGATTCAATGCAAACCCCATTAAAATACCAATGGCACATTTCACAGGTCTAGAATGAACTCTCCAAAAATTCATCTGGAATAAAAATAGACCTCAAATAGCTGCAGCAATCCTAAGAAAGAAGAACAAAGTAGGTGGGATCTCAATACCAGATATCAAGCTGTTTTACAAAGCCACTGTTCTCAAAACTGCCTGGTACTGGCACAAGAACAGACATATAGACCAATGGAATAGAATAGAGAACACAGAAATCAACCCAAACCACTATGCCCAATTAATATTCGAAAAAGGAGGCAAGAGCATACAATGGAGTCAAGACAGTCTCTTCAATAAATGGTGTTGGGAAAATTGGACAGATACATGCAAAAAGATGAAACTAGACCACAAACTTACACCATACACAAAAATAAACTCAAAATGGATAAAGGACTTAAACATAAGAAGGGAAAACATAAAAATACTAGAGGAATCCACAGGCAGTGAAATCGCAGACATATGCTGAAGGAATTTCTTCACTGATACTGCTCCTAAGGCAATGGAAACTAAAGAGAAAATAATCAAATGGGACTACATCAAAATAAAAAGCTTTTGCACAGCAAAGGAAACCATCAACAAAACAACAAGAAAGCCCACTGCATGGGAAAACATATTTGCTAATGTTATAAACTCTTTTAAGCAAGCTTAGCACTGTCAGGAAAATTTAATCTCCCTCCAAATATGACTAATTAGAATGCTAAAATATCTATTATATTTTCTGATTTATTTAAATAGGTATGTAAATATGTAATTTATTGGGTATAAATAGTTTATTTCTTTTTAAAATTGTTCCTTCCTTGCCCTAGCTGGTTTGGCTCAGTGGATAGAGCATTGGCCTACGGTTTTAAGGGTCCCGGGTTTGATTCCGATCAAGGGCACATTCCTAGGTTTCGGGTTCAGTGGGGTGTGCAGGAGGTAGCTGATCAATGATGCTCATCATTGATATTTCTATCTCTTCCTTTCCCTTCCTCTCTGAAATCAATAAAAATATATCTTAAACCCTTATTTTCTTTATGATAAATTCTTACACTCACTCAATCATAAAATGCTATTTATCTATATTTCTTCAATAAATTTACACAAGACTATTGACCTTTTTTAAAAATCTTAAGAAATAAATTTTATATCTAGACTTTGTGAGGTGATATCACTTTAGTAACTTTAAAAAATAAGGAGTGAGTTTTTGTTAGCTTAATTTATGTACCATTTTTGAACCAGATAAACACAACTTTATTTAGTATATATTATGTGTAAGATTTTACATGTGCTTAACCAGATACAAATAATTAGGAGTAAAATTCTTGGGCACCAAAGCACACATAAGGAAGTTTTTGTGTATCCTAAGAGATAGCTGGAACTGGTACCGAATGGCCCTCTCTTTCAAGTCCTTCTCTTTCAATACTGTACCTAATATATAAAAAATACAGATAATTCAGGCTTTTGTATGTCTTCCCAAACAGACTGCTGCCCTCAACATCATTAGAAATGTTTCCCTTTAACTTTCCATTTTTTCCAAAGGCTTTGACTTACACTGCTGACACTCCACTGTGGTCCCCAGACGACAGAGAGTTGTGCCTTTGATAGTTCCATTCCTCTAGACAAGAGAACAGGTTTCCAACATCAAACGAGGAAACCCGTTTCCTTTGAGGAACAGGGAAGTGTTGGCAGAGGTGTTATAGAAAAGATGCTTCCTGAAACACTTCGCAGGCAAAGTCAAGACAGAGACAAGGTGTTGGGCAGTTCCTTCCCTTCTGTGACTGCCGGGAGCCGGTCCATGCTTGCTGTTTCAAGGGTCCTGGCATATATGGCATACTGTTCTTAATATGTTTGCTCACCTTCTTGGCACTATGTGTTTTAACCAAGGTCTCTGAGAAAGGTTGTTTCCCCAGGTAGGGATTTTCCCCTGAAGTTAGGGAGGGAATAAAACCTCTTAACTAAGTGCCAGGCAGGTAATTAATCACTTTAACTATGAACAATCATGCTTAAGCTACATAATCTTTACTCCCTGGAATGGAGATAAGAAATGCCCTAACCTTTGTAATAGAGATTGATAGGATTGAATCAACTGGTATAAATACAGATGTAACAAGACAGCAAGACTCAGAACTTAGAATACAGAGCTTAGAACACAGAACTAAGAGGCACAGAACCTACACAGAACGTTCTCTAGAGACAGAAGAACTTTGCTGGAGAGAACATGGCAAAAGATCCTGGACTGAACCTGACTACAGAAATTGGCAAGAGAACCTGACTAGAACCTGGTGACTGAACCTGGCTGGAGAACCTGGAGAACCTAGCAAGACAACTGGCTACCGAACCTGGCAGGAGATCCAAAGCAAAACCTCTCTGGAAATCCAGACCGGAACTTGGCTGGAGATCCTGGCTAGAGGTCCTGGCTAGGCTGCTGATCAACTGAACACTGTCTCTGTGTCCTTCCTTCTTCGCCGATGCCGTCCACACCTTTGGGGACCCCTGGACCTGCTGGGGCTGGACCCCGGCATCTTGTGCCCGAACAGGGACCCCTAGGTAAGCACCCCGCACTCGGGACGGATAGGACTCCACCATAGGAAGAGGGTGGATAGTCTTCACCGACTCCGTCCACACCTTTGGGAACCCCTGGAACAGGATTCCCATAGGTAAGCCCCCCCCCATTGAGAACCCCCACATTCAGGATGGATAAGACTCCACCAGGGTGCTACAGACCCCCCTATAAAGAATAAGTAGGGTAAGAAGGTGGATAGTACAGAACTTAGATTGAGAAGATGTGCCATACTGAGTCCAAAGAAGACTCTGTATTGATCTTTAGATTAAGAAGATGTGCCATACTGAGTCTAAAGAAAAAAGACTCTGTATTGATATTTTAACACATATGCTTGCTAGCAGAGGAATTAAGGTTACTCCCAGTCAGACAGAACGTTTTATACAAGAAGCATGTCCATGCTTTTCTGAGGAAGGAAAGGTAAATGTAAAGGCATGGGAGAAGGTAGGCCCAAGGAGCCTTATCCTTAACCCCACTGCAGCCTTTCCACCCCGGGAAAGTGCAGGATTGGCAAGCTCTCCCTGGGGTGATAGATCAGGACTCAGGTAATAGTGGAAAGCGCCAATCCTACTCTTAAAATGGATACAAGAGAACATTTCAGGTTTTTCTTTTTAATGCCTGCTTTTTAAAAAATAAAAAAGGGGGAATTTGCCGGGAGCCAGTCCATCCTTGCTGTTTCAAAGGACCTGGCATATATGGCATACTGTTCTTAAAATGTTTTCTCACCTTCTTGGCACTATGTGTTTTAACCAAGGTCTCCTCTCTGAGAAAGGTTGTTTCCCCAGGTAGGGATTTTTTCCCTGAAGTCAGGGAGGGGATAAAACTCCTTAACTAAGTGCCAGGTGGGTAGTTAATCACTTTAACTACAAACAATCATACTTAAGCTACATAATCTTTACTCCCTGGAATGGAGATAAGAAACGCCCTAACCTTTGTAATAGAGATTGATAGGATTGGAATCAACTGGTATAAATACAGATGTAACAAGACAGCAAGAGACAGAACTTAGAATACAGAGCTTAGAACACAGAACTAAGAAGACAGAACCCACACAGAACCTACAGACAGAAGAACTTTGCTGGAGAGAACATGGCAAAAGATATTGGACTAGAACCTGGTGACTGAACCTGGCTGGAGAACCTGGACAGAACCTGGCTGGAGAACCTAGCGAGGGAACATGGCTACAGAACCTGGCTGGAGATCCTGGCTAGAGATCCTGGCTAGGCTGCTGATCAACTGAACGCTGTCTCCGTGTCATTCCTTCTTCGCCGACTCCGTCCACACCTTTGGGGACCCCTGGACCTGCTGGGGCAGGACCCCGGCATGTGACTAAGCATACAGCCTCTATTGGCTGCGACCATTTGTTAATTCACTTTCTCTAGTAAGCAGGCCAGCCCTCCTGGCAAGTGCTCTTGCTGGTGTGATAGAATCCTCAGGGTCTCACCTCTAACCTGAGTCATAGACAGGGAGATGCAAAGAGCGGGTTCAAGTGGGTAATATTAAAGAAGTTCATCTGAATGGGTCTTTAAAGCAAGAAGTACACATTCAGGTTAGCTGTTGGAAGGAGATAAGAGAATGAGGAAATTGAGGCAGAGCACATAAGAAGAGCAAGTCAGTCATGGAAAATGAAAAAGGAATGTTACCTTATATTTATTGAATAATCTGGCAAGATTAAAGAATCTAGGGCAAACTGTGTAACAATCAGTAGTGCCAAAGAGTTTTTTACTTTGAAATTAATGGAGATTGACAGACATTCATCCATCAAATGTCTATTATATCACTTTTAATTTAAATTATATTATCAATACTGAAGTGGAAACAATAAATACACTGATCTGAGATATGATCTTGCATGGAAGAGTAATCCAGAAAATTTAACATAGTAACTGCAATGACAGATCAAGGGAAGGAACAGAGGAAGGACACAGAGTAGACTTGGGGGAGGGGACCCTAAGAGTAGGCAACTACTGTGCTAGGGCATCAGGGTACACTGTCACTCTAAAGAAAACCTCTGGAGAATGCCAGTGCACTTTTGCCTATCTATCCAAAATTAACATTGCTATGAAGATTCATTTTCCTAGGAGGTTGTATACTGGTTACCATGTTGAGGAGAGAATTGTGAAGGAGGAAAAAAGTGAATTAATATTGTGTTTATTATGTGTCCAGGGCTACTTTACCCATAGGGTGTCTCAATCACAAGACTCTCTTCTGCATAAATGTTGCATGTATTTTACACATGAGAAGCTGAGCCTCACTCTAGTTACGCAGCTTAAACATATAGAAGGTGAGGGATGGAGCGCTCCTGTGCTTCTGGAGTCTTAGAAACTGAGAAATGCCCCGTCTGGAGAAAAAGCGCTGGTCTTCCAACCACTGGTTGGGGCATCAGACACTAACCAGTTTTGTACATTAAGGATGTCACTTGAATCCTCTGACCTTATGCAACTGCTTTGTAAAGCAAAGCTATCAACCCAAAGATGCTATAAATATGGAGGTATACAGAGTTATTTTTATAGCATGTGTGATAAAAACTGTGAAAGCACATTTCTAGAAAAAAGTGTATGCTCCAGGGCTGGATATAGGTAAAATCGCTCTGCTTCTGAGACAAGAAAAAAACATAATTTGGTGTTCCTTCAGAGTGTAAATAGAGCAAGTAGTATAATTGAAAATGGGAAATCCAAGAAGAGACCCCTCTTTCCAATTCCACAAAACTTTGGTAAAGTTATTAAACTCATAAAATACTTGGGTAAAGTTGGCTTATTTTGTTTTTAATAGGAGGGAATAACTAATAAAGAAGTCTAACTTTAGGTCTGGATTGAGAAGGGATAGGATTGAAGCAGGATATGTGACTTAAACAAAAAGATTAGCTTGAGGAAGGGCCCCTGAGCTGAGGTCAGACCACACTGAGGTGTGTCTCTCTGAAAAAGAGAGACACAGTTGATATTTTGCAAAATGCTACAAAAATTATAATAAAAAACAAACAGAATGAGCACATTTTCAATAGAGGGTAATACTACCATGAGTTTGTGGTGCTTGGCCTCATTATGAGGGGTTGAGTGTGTTGATGTGAATTTAAGTCTTTGGTTCTGTATTTTCCCACTTATCACAAAAAGAGAAACAGAGAGGAAAAATGAAGGCTGCAATCCTATACAATAAAAGGTTAATATGCAAATTGACCAGTTGCTATGAAGTGCACTGACCACCAGGGGGCAGACGCTCAATGCAGGAACTGCCCCCTGGTGGTCAGTGTGCTCCCACAGGGGGAGCACTGCTCAGTCAGAAGCCCTGAGCTGGGCTCACAGCTGGCAAGCTCAGTGGTGGTGGCAAAAGCCTCTACTGTCTCCGCTGCAGCACTAAGGATGTCCCTGCGTGGAGCAGGCCTGAGCCATCAGTCAAACATCCCCCAAGGCTTCCCAGACTGCGAGAGGGTGCAGGCCGGGCTGAGGGAATCCCCCAACGTGCACGAATTTCATACACTGGGCCTCTGGTAATACCATAAGCATAGAGGATAACATTGAGCTAATGTTCTGAACCTGGAATATTTTTGCAGATTAGGGGTCTGGTACAGATGGACAATGAAGTGCAACCACAGAACCATGTGTGCAGCCATCTGTCTGCCTAAAAGAAGCATGTTTT
This sequence comes from Myotis myotis, assembly GCF_014108235.1. Lineage (NCBI taxonomy): Eukaryota > Metazoa > Chordata > Mammalia > Chiroptera > Vespertilionidae > Myotis > Myotis myotis. The sequence goes on along the minus strand of NW_023416390.1, from coordinate 89,824,304 downwards.
AGAGTCAGAGATGCAAAGTGTGTTTCAAATAGAAACCTAGACAACTGCCTTATTGCAGGCTTGCTTTGAGGCAGTTCAAGGGTGTACCATATCCCCCTACATCTCCACAGAACATGTCTCAAATTCTTATATAGATGTTCATATTCCCACAACATTGTAGAACAGAAGTAGTGATAGTTGTGCAAGCTCAGAAGGAGACACAAAATTCAAAGGTAGAAACTTGTATCTGATAAAGTGGTTTCAGACTGGAAGATTGTCAATGAAATACAAATGGCATTATGCCATCCATCAGGCAGAAGGACATCATATACTACTTGAACAAAACATTTTATAAAAATTCAACAGGAATCAAGAATACATTCACAACAAAGTAAGAACATAAGTATGTATGGAATATATAGGAATGAAGAGACACCATCATGAGTTGAAATAAAAAAAATGGATTAAATAAATAAAAGGAAATTGAAAATATTTACATAGAATTTAATTTCTTCTTTTTGGGAGTTAAGAGTATAAATAATCCTACAGATATTTAAAAATAAACTTCAAGGGATCTAGAAACAGAGTGATTTGGGTTATTTGGCAATGTCTACCGCAACTGCAAAGACAACCATAAGCACATGTTAAAGCAAATGTATGAGACTCACTACTGTCTTACCGGAGAGCCTCAATTTGTTGTAGGCTAAGCGATGCTTCAGAAAATGAAAGGCCTATTCCTAGGGGTCAAGAATCTGGGCTACATTGTTTTAAGGCTAATCTTGCAAGATGGGGAATTGGTCGGGACTCAGCAGAGCTTATATACCCAACACCTTTGGGTTGGTGGGCACAGAAAATCAAGATCTCTAAAGTTATTAGTCTTGATCAGTTAGCTATTTTAGTTGGGTCGCTTAAGAAAAAGTATTTCCCAAAGCAAAGAATAAATCATATTTGTTTATTCTCAATATCATTTATTAAAAGGGCACGAAACTTAGTTGGTTTTAGTTCTCAGTAATTTGGCTTGTATTTCTGACTAGATATTTTTCCTTTCTTCTTCTCTTTAAAAAAAAAAATGCAACTAGATATTTCCTTACATGAAGTTTTGGTCATTAATTTTCCATGAATATAGTTCTCCTTTCTTCTTCATTGAAGTAAAAGTCTCAAGTAATATCCTTTTAGTTTCAGGTATGCATCATCATGATCTAATATTTACATACATTATAAAATAATCGCCACAATAAGTCATTATTATATGTCACAAAGTTATAATGTTATTGACTATATTTTGCTTCTGTACATTATAGCTTCATGGTTTATTTGTTTACAACTGGAATTTTGTACTCTTAATTCCCTTCAGCTATTTCTCCAAACCCAACCCCATCAGTCCTCTGCTAACCACCAGTTTGTTTCCTGTATTTATAAGTCTGTTTCTATTTTGTTTTGTTTTTAGATTTCACATGTAAATGAAATACAGTATTCATCTTTATCTGACCTATTTTATGTAGTATAATATCATCCAGGTCTATCTATGTTACCACAAATGTAACAGTTTCGTTTTTTTACAGATAAATAATATTCCATTGTATATATCTAAACCACTTCTTTATCCATTCAACTTTCAATACACACTTGATTCCATAACTTGCTTCTATATCTTAGCTATTGTAAATAATACTTTAATAAACATAGGGGTGCATATATCTTTTCCAATTACTATTTTTATTTTATTTGATGGATGCCCAGTAGTGGAGATGCTGGATCATGTGGTAGGTCTATTTTTAATTTTTTGAAGAAACTCCATACTCTTTTCTATAGTATCTACACTAATTTACATTCCCACCAGCAGTGTACAAGAGTCCCTTTTCTCCACATCCTCACTAACACTTGCTTGTATTCTCTTTTGTTTTGTTTTTGTTTTGACCATAGCCATTATGAAAGGTGTGAAGTGATATCAATAGGGGCTTTTATTTGCATTTCTTTGATGATCAGAAATGTTGAACATATTTCCGTATACCTGTTGGCTACCTGTGTGTCTTCTTCATAAAATGTTTATTCAAGTCCTCTGCCCATTTTTTAAAATTCTTTATTGATTAAGCTATTACATATGTGTCCTTATCCCTCCCATTGTCCTCCCACTAGCCCGCTCTTGCCCTCACCCCCCCTTGGTGTCTGAGGCATACAAGTCCTTTGGTTGATCTCTCCCCCTTCCCTCCTCCCTCCCCTGCCTTACCTCTGAGGTTTGACAGTCTGATTGATGCTTCTCTGTCTCTGGATCTGTTTTTGTCCCTCAGTTTATGTTGTTCATTATATTCTGCAAATGGGTGAGGTCATATGATATTTATCTTTCTCTGACTGGCTTATTTCACTTAACATAATGCTCTCCAGGTCCATCCATGCTGTTGCAAATGGTAGGAGTGCCTTCTTTTTTACAGCAGGGTAGTATTCCATTGTGTAGATGTACAACCATTTTCTAATCCACTCATCTGCTTAGTCTGTTTCCAAATCTTAGCTATTGTAAATTGTGCTGCTATGAACATAGGGGTGCATATATCCTTTCTGATTGGTGTTTCTAGCTTCTTGGGATATATTCCTAGAAGTAGGGGATCACTGGCAGCCACACGGAGAGACCTCTGCCCATTTTTTAAATTGATTTATATGTTATTTGTTATAATAAATTGTGTACGTTCTTTACAAATTTTGGATGTTAACACCTTATGAAATGTATCATTTACAAATATCTTCTCCCACTTATTAGGTTTCCTTTTTATTGTGCTAATGGTTTTCTTTGCTGCGCAAAAGCTTTTTAGTTCAATGTAATCTCATTTGTTTATTTTTGCTTTCCTTGCCCTTGTCAGAGGAGACTGGTCCGAGAAAAAATTACTGGCTCATGTCAAGTAGCTTACTATGTTTTCCTCTAGGAATTTATGGTTTCAGGTCTTACATTCAAATCTTCAATACAATTTTAATATATTGTTGGACATGTTTTAAAATAGTGGTCCAGTTTCTTTTTATTGTATTTATTTATTTTATTTTACATGCAGCTGTTCAGGTTTTCTGAACACAATCTATAGAAGAGACTGTCTTTTACCCATTGTATAATCTATAAAGCCTCCTTTGTTTTAAATTAATTGACTATACATTCATGGGTTTATCTCTGGGCTCTCTATTCTGCTCCACTGGTCTGTGTCTGTTTCTGTGCCAGTTCCATACTGATTATTAGAACTTTGCAGCATAGTTTGAAATCAGGGAGTGTGATGCCTCCAGCTTTGTCTTCTTTCTCATGTTGACTTTGGCTACTTGTGGCACTTTGTGACTTTATACAAAATTTAGTATTCTTTGTTCAATCTCTCTGAAAACTGCCATTGGCATTTTTTTAACAGGGATTGCATTATGTATATTGCTTTGTGTAGTGTGGACATATTAATGATAGTAATGCTTCCATTTCATGAGCATGGTATATCTTTTTATTTATTTTTGTTATCTTCAATGTCTTTCATCTTTGTCTTATAAATTTTAATATGTCATTTTTTATTGATTTCAGAGAGAGGGAGGGAGAGGAAGAGATAGAAACATCAATGATGAGAGAGATTCATTGATCAGCTGCCCCCTGCATGCTCCACACTGGGGACCGGTCCACAACTCAGGCATGTGCCCTGACAGGAAACCAAACCTTGACCTCCTGGTTCCTGGGTCAACACTCACTCAAACACTGAGCCACATCAGCCAGGCAGGTACATGTTTTTTTATTCCCCATACCTTTAATCTTTTTCCTAATTACTTTTTTTTTTCTTTTCTGTATAACTTATATTTTCTAAAAGAAGTACATAATACTCTTAAAAGTGAAAAATAGGCATATATATATATATATTGCTATAATAACCAGAACAACCGTTTGCTATGATACCCACTGTGTATAGCCAGTGAACAGGCCTGTTCTGGGTTTGGGGCCGGCCGGCCAACTTCCTGCAGCCCCTCCCCTCACCCGGCCCCAACCCAGATCGACTCCCAACACCCCAATCAGGGCAGGGCCAGCCAGCTAACTGCCTGCAGCCCCTCCCCGCAGCTGTCTCCACCCCTGATGGGCCCCCACCACTCTGATTGGCCCACAGCCTCTCCCCTCATCCAGCTCCACCCCGAACAATCAGGAGTGGGGCTGGCTGGCCAACTTTCCATGGCCCTTCTTCTGGCCACTTGATCCCTGATCGGACCCCCCCACCCCAATCAGGGGTGGGGCCCACCAGCCAATCACCTGCAGCCCCTCCCCCCAGCTGGCCCAGCTGTACCCCACTCCTGCACAGATTTTTGCACTGGGCCTCTAGTATTTACATAATGTGTACTAAAATGGTTTAGATGATAAATTCTCCAGAGTCTTTTTGAAATATTTTTCTCTGATAAAAATGGGACACATAGGTGAATTTTTAAAATCTATTCTCATTTTCCCTATCACTTTTTGAAATAGGTGTACATTTTGACATAGGTAAAAACCTCATTTTAATTTTATACAAAAACACAATGAAAGACATATAAAAAGCTCCAGGCCCTCCTTCCCTACCTTAGCCTTTACATGTGCCCAGTTAGTGTGTGGGGAAGTACTGGCAGAAGGGAGCAGAGATGTTAATGTGATCGCGAACACCCTGTGGCAGCCTCTCACTGAGCCCCTGTCCATTTCACTGAGCCCTGCATCCGTCTCACTGGACCAGCTCTTCCTCACCCTGTGTGCTGCAAGAGCCACCATTTGTAGAAAACCGGGGTGAGTGGAGAGCCTCTTCTGTAGTCAGTTCACAGGTGGCTCCAGAGGTTCTGTCTCAGTCACCCTCATGGGAGTGACATGCTTTGGCTTCCACTTTCAAGAGTGAGCCCAAAGTTATGGAAGGCAAAATGCCTACATACATTTTTGAAGATTACAGCCATTTTTATTTTTCCAACTTAAATCTAAACACAGAAATGAGTCTTTGATGTCTTTATTTCACATTCACTGGATGTGATGAAAAGCTGCAGATGTTGAAGAGGCAGGAGTTTGTTTCCATGATTGGAAGGATTGTTTTGTGAGTTGTTAGCGTTTGTCATAACCAATATCAACAAGCCCAAGTGTAATTCAGAATAACACATCTGCAAATGAGCTGAAAGCGGCTAACTTCATGATTCTGTGGGTGTTTAGAGTGGGTGACTGACAATGCTTGTAGATGAAACTAATTCCTCCTTCTAAGTCTTGGCAGTATTGATAAGTATGTTATGATCAAATGAAAGAATCATGATCATCTCATTATTTGACCATTATCTTTAGTAAAATAATTATAAAAATATGATAAAATCAACTAATTCTTTAGAAGATGTAAAAACTAAAGATAATGTATTTCTATCATCAATACATGTAGACACTCAATAATTTTAGTATTTCTATTGAGAAATATGCCTTGAGAATTATTGATCAATAGAATCACAACCTTAAATATCATGGACAAGAAATAGTTAAATGCTACTGAGAGTCATTGTATGTGTCTACTCAATACTGTTGGTTTTCAGAATCTTATCACATTGTTTGATGTCTTATCATAAATTTGGCTGTTTGGCTTATTTTTATATAACTCACTCATTCCAAAACCCAGGCTGACATTGTTAGCCATTGTTTTTTAACCATTGTTTACTCTAACTTGGGGCATATCTTTCAGCTTCTCTACCATGGATGACTGCATTAGTTTAGAGAAAGGAAACTGTTATCCACTGGGCTTAAGGGAATAAAGAAAATAGCACTCTGGCTGGATAGCTCAGCCTTTACCTTGCTGTCAATTTTAATAACTTTCAGATTTCTAGGTCCAGCCTTTGATTTTACCTCATTACAAATACATTCTGTGCCTTCTCAGTCTAGCTCTCTTAGCTGTCTTCACCGCACTTCTTAGCAATAGATTCTATGTCAAGTAAACACATACTGCACTGTTAATAATTGACTACATTTGATTTTTCTGTACATATTCAAATACTCTTTAAAAATACTTGTGAGTATACCTACTTTATGCCAGTCAGTCTTGTCTAGGAGCTCAAGATAAGTCAGAAAACAATCAAAGAATGTGCCTTATAGTATGGTGGAGAAGACAGAAACATCTAATAAGTAAGTTTTGCTCATTATGGTTTGGTAAGTAATATAGAGGCACTATGGCTGTTCCTAATAACTCGTATTATTTGCCTATTGCTGTCTATTAATCAGGGCTTGTGTAACTGTAATTCCACTTTCAAACATTGCTTCCTTCGGTGGCTTCCTAGATATCTCATTCTTTGGGACTTCCTCTTGTGTAAGTGGTGCAGCCTTGTCAGAATTATCTGTGGGACTATTCTCTTTTCTCTAACTTGATCTTATTAATTCTCATGTTTCTAATTGTGTATCTCCAAGTACTTCCCTATCCTGAACTGTAGATGCATAGATTCACCCGCCATCCAAAGAGCTCCCTTGGATCAACTCAACATGCCCAAAATAAAATTACTTTGTCCCCAAACTTGCCAAGCCCCCAGCCTTTGAAATCGTAGTGGATAGGCCTCAATCATTCCAATAGCCCCTGCAACATTTCTTCCTCTCACACCTCATAAATACTTTTCACTCCTGCATTACCGCCTCTTGCTCTAAACTACTATCACCCTGCCCAAACACTATCCCTACTTCTCCCCCTTATCTTGTTGGAATCTCTCCTCAACACAGAAGGCAGAGGCATTCTTTTAAAGTTAAAATCAGTGTATTCCTCTCCTCTACTCAACCTGACATGGTGGGTCCCTATTGAGCTCAGAAAATACAAGATCCTTAGACAAGATCCCCAGTCATATGACACACTCACTCCCTGCACTCTGACCTCTTACTGTTCTTTTCTCGCCCACTCGTACTGCCTTACTCTTCTTGAAACACCAAGCTCTAGCTGTGCCCTATTTCTGGCTCTCTCCTCCCGTATCTCTATGGTTTACTCTCTACTCCTTTAACTCTTTGTTCAGATGTCACCCTTTCAATAAACACTTGTATGATGAACCACTTAAATGCTACAAACTGCCACACAGCTTTCACCTGTGCACTCCAGCTGTTCTGACTCAGCTAACCTTTTCTTGTCCATAGCACCCTTGTCTTTCTTTCATGCTACATCATTTACTTACTGTCTGTCCTTCTCATAGAATCCATGAGGGCATCGGTGTGGTTTTCAATTAGTGCATCGATACTCTGAGTGCTATGAAGACTATCTGGCACAGAGTAGGTGTTCAAGGAACCTTCAATGAATAAGCACATGAATGAAATACTATACTTAGTGATTATTTCTCAGGGAGGAAATACATTCCATAATGGTGGTTAATTTTCAGAGTTAGAATCCTTTACTTTTAAAAAATATATTCATTTTTGGGTGACGTTAATTAATAGAATTATATAGGTTTCAGGTGCATAAATCTGTGATATATTATCTACATACTGTATTATGTTCACCACCCAGAGTCAGATCTCCTTTCTTCACCATTTATCCCCCTTTACCCTCTTCTCTTTCCCCACCCCCTTTCTCTCTGGTAATCACCATACTGTTTTCTGTGTTTATGGGTTTGTTTTTTACTTAATCCCTTTACTTTTTTCACCCAGTCTCCCAAAACCATCCCCTCTAATACCTGTAAGTCTGTTTTCTGTATCTATAAGTCTGTTTCTATTTTCTTTTTGTTTTTTAGAATTCTTTAAGTCTTCTAGATTCAGACAGTGACTGCACTAGGAAGAATATCATAAAAAATAAATGAAGTACATGAGAAAAGAAATTAAATTAAAAAGATTATATAGTAGAACTTTAATTCTAAGAGTTGTAAGACACAGCTGCTTTCTTCCTAAGTCATTTCTCATTATCCTCCTTCCTACTCCCAGGGCATACAGCATGTTAGGCACACCATGTTTGCTGAACTAAACAAATGCTAGAAAAGCTATTAATTAATCACCAGCAATCATTGGCCACACAGTTGATATCACTCTAATTAGTGATTCTTGAATGGATTTTTTTTCAAAAATATATTATAAATCCTAATAAATTATTAATAAAACAGGAGAATTATTAATGAGGAATTTGTGGAAAAACTAATTTGGAAAATCCCCTGCCTACTTTGCTATGCTCAGAAATGCATTACTCGCATGAATATGTTAGAGTTTATAAATGTATTTCTTTGCCACAATAAGACAACTCATTTAGTAAAATTTAGCTGAGTATATTCCACATTTCTCACACATCATTGTGCTGCAGAATATAGGAAGCACCAGAAGGGATAGTCCCGAGTGGTTCCTTACAATAGTAATACCGAAGGGAAGCAGAAGAAAGGCTAGGCATTCAGTCCTAAAACTTGACTTTGAGGTCCAACTCTATTATTTCTTAATACAGTTTCCTTAAGGCAGTCCTTTCTACATTGTGAGGCTCACCTTATTCATTTATCACATGAGAATCATAATAAACTTCTTTACCAAATGGCTGTGAGGATTACTAGTGTACGTGTCAATTGATAGTCCTTCTATTCCTCTTTCTTCTCATCTTTCTCTTATTCTTTAAACAATTATGTCCTTTAGTCAAATATGACAAAATTAAAAATATAACAAATGCAATCATATTAAATTCTGTTATACTTGAAATTCCTAGGCCAATGGCCTCAGTCCATCCACAGGGAAAGTGATGCACATGAGTGTCCTCTATACCAGAGCCTGTGTTGTTGGGAAAAGGAAACCAACCATGAACAGAAGCTCTGTTCTAAAAATGAAGTTATTTTTTTTAGAAAGTACCAGAGGAACTTTCTCTAAAGAGAAGGAGCAGCCAGAGTTTTGCCCAATCTTACTCCCCCCACCCAAGGTGTTATTCTAAAAACAGGCCACAACAGCACACTCACCAGCCAGGTTTTCCTCTAGGACCACAAGGATGCACTCCAATTATAACAATAGAGGGGAGTGCATTTATTGTTAGTGATTAAATATTTTAGTTAGGGTAATTGATTTAAAACTATTTATTTTAAGATACGAATTGAGCAGAAACGCTAGAGTCAATTTCTGGGTTCTCTGTTCTATTCCCTTGATCTATATGCCTATTCTTGTGCCAGTAACAGGCTGTTTTGAGTACAGTGGTTTTGTAATATAACTTAATATCTGGTATTGTGATTCTTCCAACTCTTTCTCAAGATTGCTGAGACTATTGGGGGTCTTTTTTGGTTCCATATAAATTTTTGGAGTGTTTGTTCTAGATCTTTGAAATATGCTATTGGTATTTTAATGGGGATTGCACTGGATCAATAGACTGCTTTGGGTAGTGTAGGCATTTTAATGATGTTGATTCCACCAGTCCATGAACACAGTATCTTATTTCATTTGTTTATATCTCTTTTTTCAACATCCTGTACTTTTCTGAGAACATATCTTTTACCTCCTTGGTTAAGATTATCTCTAAGTATCTGAATTTTTTGTTGCAATGGTAAATGAAATTATTTTTTTTTAGATTCTCTTCCTGTGAGTTCATTACTGTTGTATAAAAATGCCATAGATTCCTTTGTGTTAATTTTGTGGCCTTTTATGTTGCCAAATTCATTTATTAAATCCAGTAGTTTTGGGGGGAATTCTTTAGGGTTTTCTATGTATAAAATAATTCCATCTACAAATAATGACATTTTTACTTCCTCCTTTCCAATTTGGATGCCTTTTATTTCTTCTTGTCTGATCACTGTGACTAGGACTTCCCAAACTATGTTGAATAAGAGTGGTGAAAGCAGACATCCCTGTCTTTTTCCTATTCATAGAGGAAATAGTTTTAGTTTTTGCCCATTGAGTATGATGTTGGCTGTAGGTTGGTCATGTATGGCCTCTATTATGTTGAGGTATGATCCCTCTATTCCCACTTCGCTGAAAGTTTTTATCAAAAGGGTGCTGGCCCTTGGGACAGTATGGATGGAACTGGAAAATATTATGGTAAGTGAAATAAGCCAATCTGAGTGGAATCTAATGAACAAAATGAATTAACAAAATAAAAATCCCAGCAAACAAAAGCCCTGGTCTAGATAGCTTTCTAGAGGGGTTTTACCAAACAATCCAAGAAGAACTAACACCTATGCTCCTCAAACTATTCTAAAAAATCCAAGAGGAACAAACACTCCCAAGCTCTTTTACAAGGTTAGCATTATTAAGACCTGAAACACAGAGGCTTGGAACAGACAGACCTACCTCAGGGGGACGAGAATGGCAATAGGGTGGTGAAGACCTGGGTGAGTGGGTAGGGGCTGGGAGGAGGGGGTAAAGGAAGGTAAATGGGAGAAATCTGTAATATTTTATAATCTGTAATATATATATATCAGAGGTCCGGTGCACAAAAATCATGCACATGTCGGGTCTCTTGGCCTGGCTGGTAATCAGAGCCAATGGGGTCTTCCTTTCCCAGGCTGCTGGCTATTGGCTGGGGCCTTCCTCCCACATCATAGTGAGTGGTCAAACTCCTAGTCAGTTGAACTCCCAAGGGGACAATTTGCATATTAGCCTTTTATTATATAGGATGAGAATAGGTGTGTTAGACTTTGTCAAATGCTTTTTGTGCATCAGTTGATGGGATTTTTGTCTTCCAATTTATTTATGTGATATATCACATTTATTGATTTGAAAATATAGTATCAGCCTTGCATCGCTGGAATAAATCCCACTTGGTCATGGTGTATGATCTTTTTAATATATTGTTGAATTTGATTTGCTAATATTTTGTTGAGGGTTTTAGCATCTATGTTCTTCAGATATATTGGCCTGTACTTCTCTTTCTTTGTAGTGTCTTTATTTGGTTTTAGAATTAGGATAATGCTAACCTTGTAAAAGAACTTGGAAGTGTTTGTTCCTCTTGGATTTTTTAGAATAGTTTGAGGAGCATAGGTGTTAGTTCTTCTTGGAATGTTTGCTAAAACCCCTCTAGAAAGCTATCTAGACCAGGGCTTTTGTTTGCTGGAATTTTTATTATTATTATTATTATTATTATTATTACTTCAATTGGCCTATTCAAGTTTTCTAATTCTTCCTGATTGAGTTTTGGAAGATTGCATTTTTTCTAGGAATATGTCTTTTTCATCCAGCTTGTCCAGCTTGTTGGCATATAGTTGTTCACAGTATTTTTTCAGGATCCTTTTTGGAATCAGTTGTACTTTCCCACTTTCATTTCTGATTTTGTTTATTTGGGTCCTCTCTCTTTGTTTCTTGATGAGTCTGGCTAAAGTTCATCAATTTTGTTTATCTTCAAAGAACCAGCTCATAATTTTATTGATCTTTTCCATTGTTTTTGTTTTGTTTTTTTTTGTATTGTTGTTGTTGTTTGTTTATTTGTTTTTAGTCTCTAGGTCCTTTATTTCCACTCTGATATTTATTATGTCATTCTTTGTATTTACTTTGGGTTTTTCTTCTTGTTCTCTTTCTAATTCTTTAAGTTGTAGTGTTAGATAGTTTATTTGAAGTGTTTTTTGTTTTTTGTTTTTTATAGGTAACCCTGTAATGCTGTGTAGTTCCCTCTCAGGACTGCTTTCCCTGTGTCTCATAGATTTTGGGTGATTGTGTGTTCATTTTCATTTTTTCCAGGATTTTTTTTTTTATTTCTTCTTTCATCTGTTTGATAACTCACTCATTGTTTAATAACCTGCAATTTAGCCTCCATGAGTTTGAATGTTTTTGAGTGTTTTTATTTTAGTTGATTTCTAATTTCATGGCATTGTGATCAAGAAGATGCTTAATATGATTTCAATATTCCTGAACTTGTAGAAACTTAGTTGGTGTCCTAAGGTGTGCTCTATTTTTGAAAATGTCCCATGTGCACTTGAGAAGAATGTATATTCTTTAGCTTTGGGGTGAAATGTTCTATAAATGTCAATTCCATCTGATCTAGTGTATCCTTTAGCATTTCTGTTTCCTGTTGATTTTTTGTCTAGAAGATCTATCCAGTGATGTCACTAAGGTGTTAAAGTTCCATACTATGATTTTATTTTTGTCCATACTATGATTTTATTGCTGTCAATCTATCCCTTAAAATCCTCCAGAATTTTGTTTGTTTGTTTTTATATTTGGATGCTTCTGTATTGAGTGTATATATCTTCATCAGAGTCATATCCTCTTATTGTATTTATCCCTTTAATAGTTGACAAAGGATGCAAGAGCATACAGTGAAGTATGCCAGTCTCTTCAATAAATGGTGTAGAGAAAATTGAAGAGGTACATGCAAAATAAATGAAACTAGACTCAAAATAGATAAAAGACTTAAATGTAAATCATGAAACCATAAAAATCTTAGAAGAGAGCAGAGGTAGCAAAATCTGAGACATCTCTTGTAGCAATATGTTTACCAATACATCTCCTAGGTCAAGGGAAATTAAGGAGAAAATAACAAATGAGACTAGATTAAAATAAAATTTTCTTCCCAGCAAAAGAAACCATCAACAAAATGAAAAGAGAGCACAATGCATGGGAGAGCCTATTTGCTAATGACACATCGGATAAGGGGTTAATTTACAAAATATATAAAGAACTCATACAACTTAACAAAAGTAAGACAAACAATCCAATGGAAAAAAAAACAAACAAACAAACAAACAAAAAAAACCAGCAAAGGACCAAAATAGACACTGCTCCAAAGTGGACATACAGAAAGCCAAGAGATGCGAAAATGCTCAATGTCCCTAATCATCCGAGAGATGCAAATTAAAGTGACAACGAGGTACCACCTCACACCTGTCAGAATGGCTACCATCAACAAATCAACAAATAACAAGTGTTGGCAAGGATGTGGAGACAAGGGAACCCTAGTGCACTGCTGGGCTAAATGTAGCTTGGTGCAGCCACTGTGGAAAACAGTATGGAGTTTCCTCAAATAATTAAAAATGGAACTCCCATTTGACCCAATGATCCCACTTCTAGGAATATATCCTGAGAAACAACAAACACCAATCAGATAGGATATATGTACCCTATATTCATAGCAGCGTTATTTACAATAGCTAAGATTTGGAAACAGCCCAAGTGTCCATCAGTAAATGAGTGGGTAAACAAAGCTGTGATACATTTACACAATGGAAAACTAAGAGGCTGTAAAAAAGAAAGAACTCTTACCATTTGCAACAGCATGGATGGACCTGGAGAGTATTATGCTAAGGGAAATAAGACAGAGAAAGATAAGTATCACGTGATCTCACTCATACATGAATTGTAATGGAAAAAAACAACTGATGAACAAAATAGATTCAGAGACATAAAAGCATGTAACAGACTGACAAATTTCAGAGGAAAAGGGGGTTAGGAGGTGGGGTGGAGAGATTAACAGGGGAACGTATATGCATATGTGAATAACCCATGGACACAGACAGTAGTGTGGTGAAGGCCTGTGAGGGGCTGGTGCTTGGTGGAAAAGAATCAAAGGGTACATCTCTAATACTTTTTACAATAAAGATAAATTACAATAAATAAAATAAAGTTATTTATTTTCTAAGCACATTAGGACACTTTCTAATCCTCTGTGTTATAAACTTGCAAAGTAGGTAACATTGCCCCGATTTCTAAATGCAGAAAGTGAGGCTCAAAGAGGACTAGTGAATTGACTCAGGTCACAGAGCTGGTCAGTGGCTGAGCCAGGACTGGAGCCTTCACCAGTCTTCTCAGGCTTTTTAAATCCTTAATTCTAGACAATGGCAAACATGACATGAAACTTCTTAAAATTTATTATCTCCCACTATAACCAACAGGCAGCCCAGAGCAAAACTGAGGAGCAGCTAGGATAAAACAAAATATGATGCAGGAAGCTCTGTGCCTGTGGAGAAGAGAGATTCCTCTTGATATCACTATATTAAAAAGCAGACATTGTATTCTCAAGATGTCTCTTGCATTGCCAAGAGGCTGCATACATCTTTCCCTATATCAATCAATAATAAGGGAATAGAGTGCCTTTGGTGTTTGATTCTCACAGTGATTTATTCTGAACCTATCACAGTGCTGGCAGAGGGGATCAGTGATATGCAGTGTGATCATTGCTGTACCTGGTGCATATACACAGCAGAGAACTATACAGAGGTTATTTTTGGGATTGCAGGAAAGGAGGCACAGGGACTATTTAAAAGCAATGATTGGGGGCTCATTAGGTTTCTTTTTTGCCAGACAGAACACAACCATCTTGAGGCATGGGATATTTTACTTCCTGTTTTGGCTTTCGTTAACCCCTGTGTTCTCAGAACCTAGTGAGTGCATGGCACGTGATAGGCTTTTAATAAATGCCTGATGACGAATGGGCCAATGATTGTCATCAGCAAGGGAATGCATATACCTGGTAGCGGGAACCAGTGCTCCCAGTTAGATAGGAGCCCTGGGCGCTGCACACGGTCTGTGTGGCAGACTCTGGCACAAAGATTGGAGGCAGAAGGACTATTGGGAGGTGCTCTGGAAGTCAGCAACAGCTGAGGGGAAGAGAAGGTAGCACAGCAAGGCAGAGGGAGGAACTGGGGCGATGACAAAATGGTAACCAAAACCTCGGCCAGTCTCATGCGGACCTCCAGAGCAAGAGAGCTCCTTGGAGTTGTCCAAACTGTGAAGAGAGGCTCAGTCTTGTCCAAACTCCCCCACAGAGGAAGCAGTCTTAGGTCACAGGTCCTGGGGGAAGACATAACCTTGGGCAGGAAAGTTCTCTTCTACTAGGAGAATGTCCAGAGAGAGACTTGGCTGAAGACTGTCAGCAGTCAATATCCCATCAGCTGAGCCAACGAGAGTCTCAGTCATGAGGGGAGGCCTGGGACTGGGGCTGCATGTTTCCCACACAGGTGAGCATCATAACCAAGTTAATGGCATATTAAGGTACAGGCCTGATGCCCATTCAGAGGGAAGGAAAAAGTAGTTGGAAGGTCAGAATGGCCCTTCAGGATAACTGTTAGTTTCAGTGCCCTAGTCTAACTTCAGAGACAGAGGAACATGAACTTTAACTCGTGAAAGCAAAGAGGAACAAGAGACATCTTTATGCGGAGGACTAGAGGCCTGGCTTCTGATTCCAGTTGGACCCCCAGGAGTGAAGCTATGCACACTGCACACACCCGTGCCTTCCTTTCACATCTGAGCTGTATGTTGGCAAACATTGATTGCTAAGGGCCTTGGGTGTTAGCTGTACTCCATCAGAAACACAGAAACTCACCCAGGGAGGCACCTTGGAGCTTCCCACAAGCTCATTTCTCCTCCCTCTCTTCTCCCTGCTGCTATGGAAAATTATAAAATTCACAAAACCTTCTAAAATGCTCACTCTTTCATTATAGCCTTTTAATGACCTTCAGTCAAAGAACAATTAGGGAAAGAAATCAATTCCTGAAAGGGGACGAGCAGACAATTTCTGGGAGCACGCCTGTGGGGCACTGGGAATGTGAGAGGACCTGTTCTTTCCCTCAGGTATGTCACGTGCCTGGGGCAGGCTCAGGGGGCCCAGGCTCTACACTGCATGCTTTTCAAGTGTGCTATTATTCTGTTACATGGAAGAATAGCTGATTATTTTTTTCATATAAAACTATTGTAAACACTGGCTTTTAAAGATCTTGCTGCAGATTTTAGCACATAGCAAGTGTTCAACAAGTGGAATGTATACATCTTTCACATATATGTTTTAAAACCTCAGTGGGCAAATGTAAGGAGGTCCTAGTTACACCCATCATGATTATACTATCTGCACGTCAAAATGAAACAGGCAGTTCCCTCCACTTAGTTAACCGTGGCCGGCAAACTGCGGCTCGTGAGCCACATGCAGCTTTTTGGCCCCTTGAGTGTGGCTCTTCCTAAGCCCTAGGAGTACCCTAATTAAGTTAATAACAATGTAACTACCTATATAGTTTAAGTTTAAAAAATTTGGCTCTCAAATGAAATTTCAATCGTTGTACTGTTGATATTTGGCTCTGTTGACTAATGAGTTTGCCGACCACTGGCTTAGTAGAAAGAGCACACATACAAGCCAGAGCCCTCTTGGTTCAGTTTCACTAGTTACCTGCTGTGTGGTCATAGGCGTGGGTCAGCTCAGCTTCAGTTTTCTCTAATACAAAGTGGCCATAACAGTACTTACCTTGCAAGGTTGTTGGGTAAAAATAGAGAACATGCAATGACCCTGAGAAGATGTTTAAATAATCAGTACTCACAAAAATTAAAGCAACTTGGTGTATAGCATTTAACAATCCTGGAAAGGCCAAAATAAAAAATAATAATAATAATAATAATAATAATAAAAATAAGGAAAATGTATATAAATAATTGAGGAAAAATGGGTTCACACAATTCTCTAGTGGGAAAATACTCCAACTCCACAAGGAAATACAGTGTAACACTAAAGCTAGGTATGTGAATGGCATGCTTTGTAGAGGCCACATATAGGCCCTGAAGTAGACATTCTGGTCTGTGGAAAGCTGGGGCAGTTGAGCATTAACAAGAGAGAAGGTTGCAATGGCTGAAGGAAAGTAAATGAGCCGTGGCGAGTCATGTGGAGCCCGGAGAGAGGCAGTCTGTGCGCGGGAAGCTTGCTTCCAGGATCTCTCTACCAAGGACTGCCAGACTCTCCCGGATCACAGCGCTGACACAAAGGACTGACCACTGACCGAAGAAATCTGGACACCAACTCTTGAGAAGTAGAAGTGCTTGAAAGAAGACTGAACTCAGAGATTTGGGACATTTCTATTTCCTACTTACCACTCCAACTCAAAGGAGATGGGGTTGGGGAAATACAGTTGAATACAAACTGCTGACTCTGGACTTGATATTTGATAATGTGATTTGATTTTTCTAATCATGGTTTAGAAGATGTCCATATCACTGGCCTTTGGCTGGGAATTGATATGGAAAAAAATCCCATATGATATGGGAAAATTTATCTACTCTGACATCTGAAATCTTATCAGAAATTTTCTATCTATCAAAGTATGTAACAGGCGTTGCAAAATCAAGTGGAAATAATTGTTATATCCAATAAAGAGGCTTTTCCAAAAGTGTCCTCTTGCAAGCATTACTGCCATAAGTTCAAAGAGCCAATATGCAACGTGGAAGTTCCATGATAGAGCAAGTTTGGGAAATGCTAGTTTAAATATGTCAAATGGGACTTTTATTTTAATAACAGTACTTCTCTTAGAATTTGGAAATATACATTATGAATCCCCTCTGACAGATATAGCACTTGGATTTCATAAACTTGTGGGACTCATGGAACTCAAATAACTTTTCAGAAACATCCCAGTGATTGATAAGAATAAAGTGAAGTAACATCAAATGTAGGGGAAAATATGGAAGGCTGTAGGGGGGTGATTTATCTGATCTTAACTTATTGTATACAAATACTCCAGCTATGAATAATGAAGAAATAGATGAGGTGAATCTACAGCAGCCTCAGTTTCAAGGATGAATTTAAAAGTACAGAGACTGTAGCCCTTGGGGATGGGGGCATGCATCTTAAGTTTTCAAATTACACTGCAAAGGGAGACTTGTATTTTATTGTTGGAGAGATATAATTATTTTCCTACTTAAGAGACCTAGGATATAGATTGCCTGGTAATGTCTCACAATGCAGTAAATCAATCACATGAGGAAGTTGGACCTATGGGTGGTCTGAGGACAGTCGTACAGAACTTGAATTCCTGACCATATCACAGAAGTACTCAGTCAACCCTAAACTTTCCCAACTTCTGCACTTGCTAATGGATGAAATATTAAGTTCTCTTTTATTTAAACCAATTTGAATCAGGGCTTGTGTTATTGCCGATAAAATGGTGTTGCCTGACATTTCCACAAATAATTAATAATATGATATCAATCGACACAAAATGGAAGAGTAACTACTAGTATGTCCAAAAGAAGTATATACTTTTTAAAAATAAGGTAGATGGGGTCAACTATGCATGTGAGCATAATATGCTACTGTCAAGAGTTTTTTAAACCTCTGTGTTGAGTGTTTCCTTCCCACGTCCCGCATGGTTCAGGGTTCAGGAACTGGAAGCAGAGCCGCACACAAATGAAAGAGAAGAGACAAGAGATAATTTGGGAATATTGGGGGGCCAAGCGGGCAAGTCCAACTCAAGGGGAAGGACTCCCCCCCCCTCCCTCAGGCCTCACCAAGCTTTTATTGATCTGGGATACACCCATAGCATAGCCCTTAGGCAGGTGACCCCTGGCAAGAGGCAGACTAGCCTATCAGCAAGGATTTACATAATAATAAATGGGGAAGTTGCTTCAGCTACCACTGTCTGGACAGAGGTGGCACCTAGCTCCACCTTTGCTAGGGCTTCAAAGGAACCCAGCCTTGGGGGGGGGGGGGGTTCTCTGTCTACGCTTATCAGATAGTGAAAACAATAGGTGGTCTTCCACACCTCTGGCTTAAGCACATTTGAGAAATGTGCAAAAAACAAAGGCACCAGAAATTATACTGTTACTCAAATTAGGTCCAAGGATGTGGCAGTCCAGAGGCAGGTAACAGAAGAGTCACAAGGGAAAGGTATCCCTGTGTGGGAGGAGCATCCCTGCCCTTGACCTTAACTCAGAGCCCAGCCTAAAGAGGAACGTCTCATAGATTTGATTTGCCTCACAGGCAACACTGACTCTTAGAAGACATAAGAAGAGATCCATTACTTCTTATCCACAAAGATATGCTGCTTTACAAATTAGAAGCCATAGGAGACACATGAATACATTGAATCCCATGCATGTAAAGGACAATAAACCCTCATTCAATGGTAAACACAATTATTCTCAGAAAGGAGAATCATAAAATAAGTATGTCAAAAAAATTGGGAGAAAGTCCAACCTAAAATTGCGATTAAAAAAAAAAAAATGATTAGCAATGACCATGACAAATAAATTGACAAGAAATAACTAAAAGGTTTGAAATGGCTACATGAGGAGTTCACTGATAAATTTAGATTTCAGCTAAATGTCCACAAATTATGTTAAGACATGTTATTAAGCATACGTACAAAAGCATGGTAGAATTATAAAGCCCAAAATAATTGAGGCTTTCAAAAAAGAAAAAAAAAATTAACTATATTAAATACATTTTCAGTTATGTTAGAAGCAATGTGGTTTATTTCTAAGGATCTCTCTTAAAAGGGTAATTATAAATGTGGAAAAAGATTTATGTACAAAAGTTTTTATTACAGTGTTACAATGGTACAATATTGAAAGGACTCTAAAGACCTAATGATAGCGATTTAATTAATTCTAATGGACACATAAAATTATCAGCTAATCTATTTCTTCTACTACTAAAATTATAATTATGAAATTAGCACATATGTTCCTTTTTAGGCTGAGACTCCAACAGTGAAATTACTTGCACTGTGCTGTGTTAAGTAAGAATAGGGGGATATATTAATATGTGTATTCCGTAATCTAACTTTTGTGTGTGTTTGTATACATGTTTGTATGTGTGCACAGGAGGTACAATGTATATCTTTAATTGTGACATTGTGGAATTTTTTATTGTACAGTGACTTTATATTAAAGGAATGTGGTATTTTTAAGTAAAGATAAGTTCTTAAACTTTAAGTAAACATTAAAATCACACATATTTAGAAATAACTATATTAAGAAAAATAATCACGTGTAAGGAGTGCAAATATATTCTGATAGCAACCAACAGACAGTTCTGTAGTTTTTTTTGTTTGTTTTTTTGTTTGTTTGTTTGTTTTT
The DNA here is from genome assembly GCF_014108235.1 of Myotis myotis. NCBI lineage: Eukaryota > Metazoa > Chordata > Mammalia > Chiroptera > Vespertilionidae > Myotis > Myotis myotis. The sequence goes on along the minus strand of NW_023416390.1, from coordinate 89,804,668 downwards.
TGTTTTTGTTTTTGTTATTTAATATATACTAGTGGCCCTGGTGCATGAAATTCATGCACATTTAAAGGGGATTAATTAGACAAAATATTTTAATGTTGCTATTTGCCCTTTCTCTATAATAGAAGTGTCAGAGATGAGAGAAAATTAGTAAAATGTATATGAAAATCTCCCTCCTGTCAGAGTCTGGGGCATGCCGTGGGACCCAGAGTCAAGTCTCCACCCACCCACATGTACCTCAAAATCTCATGAGATCCAGACCCAGTCACCCCCCAACCATCGCATTGGGCTAGATCCAGACCCGGCTGGTCCCACCCTTGTCAAGCCCTGCTGGACAGGGGGGTGCAGCCTCAGGTCCCCTGACTCGGTGCCTGGGCTAGGGGGTGCATCCTGAGGTCCCCCAGCCTGGGCTGGGGTGGGGTCATGCCTTGAGGTCCTCCGTCAAGCCTTGCCGGGTGGGGGATGTGGCCTGAGATCCCCTGTCCAGCCCCGTTGGGTGGGGGGCATGACCTGAGGTCCCCCATCAAGCCCCGCTGGGTGGAGGGGCGCAACTTGAGGTCCCCTATCAAGCCCCACCAGGTGGGGGGTGCAGCCTCAGGTCCCCTGTCCTGGCGCTGGGATGGGGGCACAGCCTCAGCTCCCCTGTCAAGCCCACTGGGAGGAGGGCACGGCCTCAAATCCCCCTCAAGCCCTACTGGGCAGAGGTGCATGGCCTGAGGTCCCTTGGCCCAGGGTGAGGGGAGCAGTCTGAGGTCCCCCGGCCCAGCACTGCAGCAGGGGGGCACACCTTGAGGTTCCCCATTAAGCCCTGCCAGATAGGGATACAGCCTCAGGTCCCCCGTCCCGGCACTGGGATGGGGGATGTGGCCTCAGGTCCACTGGTCCAGCACCGGGGTGGGGGGCATGGCTTGAGGTCCCCCTGCTTGGCACCGTGGCAGAGGGTGCAGCCACAGGTCCCCTGGCCCGGCACCAGGACAGAGGGTGCAGCCACAGGTCCCCTGGCCCAGTGCTGGGGTGGGGGCATGGCCTGACGTCCCCCGTCAAGCCCCATGGGGGCAGGGGGAAGTGTAGCCTCAGGTCCCTGCTGATTGCACGTTAAGGTTCATTACAGGAACTCGGCCACCACTGTGTGTGCAGCCATCTTGTGTTATGGAAACCCTGCCTCCACTGTGGGTGCCGCCATCTTTGTGGCAGAGTGATGGTCGATTTGCATATTCTCTCTTTATTATATAGGATACTTTTCTTCAGATTAGAAGGAACTGAACCAACACAGTCAGTAGGGACTTGAACTCCCGGTAGTGAAGGGACCATAGGAGAGGTTCTGCTGGTTCTGCATGTGTCCCTGTCCCTGGGTCCTGCTCTCCAGGCTTGCTACGTGCCTGGTACTGAGTGCACTTGCAGAAAGACTCAGCACTATTCCTTTCAGGAGGCATGAAGAGCAGATGTGCTGGATTGCTGGGAATGGTCCCAATTGCCCCAATGTTTAGGAAAGTAAAGATAATAGAGTCCACAAAATATGCGCTAGTGAATGAAATATTTATCTTTGGAAAAATAGAATGACTTTGTTAAGAAATAATATGTGAGTGCCTGGCAAGTGCAATGTTGATCAGTGAAAACTGGTAAGAGGTCACCAAGAGTCAGTCAGACTTACCCCGACAGGATTGAGCACACCTGGGTGCAAGAGCTTTGTTTCTAGACACCACCTTCCAATAGACATACCGAAGGATACTTGGAAAAGGGAATAATGCCAAAGCTGGGTCTGTGAGGATATAAGATGGCCTGGGGCAACCAAAAAGGAAGTATTAGAGAATGGATGGGGCCAGTTATGGGAACACAGGAAGCAACCTAAAAGAGCTCCCAAAGCTGGAACAATTTGAGGAAAAAAAAAACAGCAGCACAAAAGCATGGTCTTTTCAGATAATAACCCACAGATTAAACTGACATACTCATATAAATCAATAATTGAATCAATAAATAAGAAGTGAGAAAGGGACAGATATTTTCTTAAATAAATTTTTAATTAGCAAAAGTAGAATGAGTAAGAAAAATACAATATCACAGAGAGTGTCACAATAAGAAGAAAATAAGAATCATCCATGGATGCTAAAATTAGTGGGTAAAAGTTTGAGAGGCAGAATATCTGTATAGTCTCAAAATTTCTCTCCAAAGACAGTAATTAATTACAAAGGGAAAATAGTGATTTTATAATAAAGAACTATACATACTCTACCATAACTGAGTGTTCAAGTTCCCATCACCACTACTAGAGCATATCAACATCACCATCCCCCAATCTGATGCACTGTCAAGGACAGGTACAATGTCACCTCTGTGGCATTCTTGCCCCAAATACAAAGCCTAATACCATAATTAAAAACCATCAATGAGGCCAAAATTGATGGAAATTCTAAAAAATAACTGACCAGTAAGTACCCTGCAAGTCTGAGAGTCATGAAACCCAAGACAAGACAGAGCTACTGTCACAGGTTAGAAGAAACGAAAGAGGCAGGACCACTAAGTACCATGTGGGATCCTGGGACAGGCAGCAGCGCAGGAAATGATAAAATGCAAGGGAAAACTGCAGAAACGTGAATGGGTTTGCCCTAATACAACCCCCTGGCTTTGGTGATTGTGCGTTGCTATGATTATGCCGAGTTGTTCACAGCAGAGGAGTCAAGCTGAGTCATATAAACAGGTACTCTCTGAGTTATTTTTGCAATTCTATGTAAGTCTAAAATTATTTCAAAATAAGAAGTTTAGGGAAAAAAAAAACACAGGTCAATCCAGATTAACATGTTCTTATATGTCTACATATATGAAATAAAGAAATGCACTACATAATATTGATGAATTAATACTGTTGACCACAAAGTACTGCAAATGCTGCAGCGGTTCTAAACCTGTGAGTTGCGACCCCTTTGGCGGTCAAACGACCCTTTCACAGGGGTCTCCTAAGACCATCCTGCTTATCAGATATTTATATTACGATTCATAACAGTAGCAACATGACAGTTATGAAATAGCAACGAAAATAATTTTATGGTTGGGTTGCAACATGAGGAACTGTATTTAAAGGGCCAGAAGTTTGAGAACTACTGGGTTAGCACATCATCCTGAAGAGTGTCCTCAAGAAGGAACCACAGGGCATTTCAGAATTTGGCCTGCTGCTCTGTTGTGTAATCAGGTTGGCATGAATATCAAGCCTGTAAGATATTCCTAAGATACAAAATTGGAAAGACAGAAGAATATAGTAGATAATAAAATATGGGTCCCGCAATTAAGTGAAAGAATTGGGTTGAAAAATGATTTTAAGAGGAATAGGGGAGGAATATTGCCCTTACTTTCAAAATAACCATCCAGACCAATATAGAAATGGGAACATGGTGCCTATCATGAACTCAGGTGAAACAGGTTGAGTGACAGCTGCCATTCATTTAATAAAATTGATCACTTGGATAAAAAAAAATCTATAATGAAGAATACAAAGGGTTTTTTTATTGTTTAAAGTATTACATATGTCTCCTTTTCCCCCCATCCATACTTCCCCAGCCACTCCCATCCCCCAGAACAAGCCCCCACCACCCCAGTGTCTGTGTCCATTGGTTATGCTAACATTTATGCATATAATTCCTTTGGTACATCTCTTAACCCCCGCCCTGACCCTCCCCTTCCTTCCCTTTGAGGTTTGAAGGTCTGTTCGGTGTTTCTCTGGCTCTGGCTCTATTTTTATTCATCAGTTTATGTTGATCATTACATCCCACAAATGAATGATATCATGTGATATTTATCTTCCTCTGACTGGCTTATTTTGCTTAGCGTAATGTTCTCCAGGTCCATCTATGCTGTCGCAAATGGTAAAAGTTTGTTCTTTTTTATAGCAGGGTAGAAGTGTAGAGATGCCACAGTTTCCTAATCCACTCATCTGCTGATGGGCACTTAGGCTGATTCCAAATCTTAGCTATTATAAGTTGTTCTGCTATGAACATAGGGGTGCATATGTCCTTTCTCATTGGTGTTTCTATTTTCTTGAGATATGGTCCTAGACATGGGATTACTGGGTCAAATGGGAGTTCCATTTCTTTTATTTTCTTTTAACTTTTTGAGGAAAGTCCATACTGTTTTCCACAGTGACTGCACAAAGTGTTTTAAATATTATCTCTAAATGCAGAGGTGGGAACAATCATATAAAGTAAGGGGAAATAAACGCTGGCTCAGAATCAGGAAACCTCTTGCAATGGCTATTTATGAATCAATAAACACATTTAGGAATCCCAGGTAAGGGGAAGTGCTGAAGAGAAGGGGTCACGTTGGAGCTGATGGGGCCATGGTTCTCTGTATTGGGATGAATGACGTTCATATCCCTCAAAATCTGTCTAAACCGAAGTGCCAAAGCGCCAGGGTGCTGGCCCTGGCCCTGGTGGCTCAGTTGTTTGGAGCGAGCATCTGCCCCTACAACACAAGATGGTGGGCTCAATTCCTGGTCAGTGTGCTTGCAGGAGACAGCCCACCCATGTTTCTCTCTCACATTGAAGTCACTCGTCACTCTCTCTCTCTCTTCCTCTTCTCTCTCTCTCTCTCTTTCCTTTGCTTTCTCTAAATATTAAATAATAAAATAAATAAAATGCCAGGATGCTGTAACATTAGAATATGCACATGAGTTGTGTGTGTATTGTATGTGTGTGTGTTTGTATGTGTAATTCAAAGTTGAATGTCCAATCAATATTATTATAAAGTTTGGCATTGGAGGGTGGCATTTTGTATGTGCATAAATGAGCATGCCATTTCATGTTAATATCCACTTTCTCCTATTTTTAAGAAGATCTATACTTCAGTGTGAGCTCCACAAGGGGTCCAGATATCAGAACTTTTTTTCCTTTTAAGCTTAAGAAAGGAAGGAGGGATTAGAATTAGAATTCTTCTATGAATAAGGCTCCAGAGCTCCAGTGAAATGCAAGGAAGGCACTACTTCAACTCATTTCCTGTATGTAAATGGAACGATGGAAACCTGAAAACAGTTTTCTCCTGAGGTGTGTGGATGTGAGGCTGTGTCTTGTATTTGAATCAAAGTAAGATTCAGATCTTATAGCACTGAAGTAGGAACAGCAGGGAAGGAAAGTAAAGAAGCTTGGGAAAGTCTTTGCTAATAGCCTCAGAGGCAGTTACTACCAGCTTTTAATACCAATGCAGCAGGTGAAACTCAGGCTCACCCACTAGCTAACTAAGGACGTGGTTATTTACAGAATGAAGTCATTCTTCCACTATAAACAGTTCTTGCTTTAGCAGAAGAATTTATTCTCCTAAAAAGAGTCTGTCTGTTCCCAAGTATTTAAAATATTAGCATATAAGTCACTTTTGCTTGAGAAAGGGAATGAGGAGAGCAGCTCCTTCACTCCCTGCCCAGTAATTGTCCTTACACTGGGAAGATGGCTATTTGCAATCCACCCTGGTGCCTTTCTTTGTAATATCTTGAATCTCCCGTTTTAGCCCTTGTGTAGAAAATCCAAACAGGGCTAGTGAGTCTCCTTAATCCAGAACATATTTTATTTTCACCACAAATAGCAAGGATACCAGGCACCAGGAATGACAGGTGGAAAAGGCAAGGCCAAGTGGTGAAACATGGATCCCAGTGAGAATCATGAGAGGGACAGGAATGTGGGTGAAAGAACAGAGCAAAGTGACTTCTCTCCAGGCTGCTTTGGGCCCAGGAACTTTAGAGTGATGGGTAAGGATATTTATCAGGGGGAATTTTTAAAAGGCCAATTGGCACTTACTATATTGCTTAGTGTAAAGAATTGTTAGCAGAAATGGAGAACTGTAAAAGCTGACAAGGAAAAGGTATAATAATCTAAACATGATAAAATGGTATATTCTAAACCATTACCCCTAATGATGGGAATGAATGACTTTATTGCCTTGAAAAGGAAAACACTTGAAAAAATGTTAATCCTTTAAACCAGTTGTCTTTACAAGTCTCTGGGAATGAGTTAAGTAGATGAAATTTCTAAATGGCTCAATACATTCACAATACAAAAATCTTCTTAAAGAAGACAGAGCTCTGAGGCATTTTCACAACCACACTGGAGACTGAGGCTGAGATTGCATCATAGAGAAGTAGAGCCTGTGGGCCCAGCACTTGCTGGAAATTTTCCAGGTTTGTGTCCTATATATAACATTTGAGTAACACTGACTTTTATTTATATTTTGTTGTTCTTTGCCAAAAGAAAAAGAAATAGAAAGAAGGAAAGAAGAGGGGGGGAGGGAAGGAAGGAGAAAAAAAGAAAGGCGGGAGGTTCGAAGGGAGGGACGAAGGGAGGGACGGAGGGAGGAAGAAAGCACTAAAAACCCGCTTTGGTCAGTTTGTTTTGTCAGTTGGCTTTGGGGTTAATGAGGAATTATGAGGAAGCGCTTTTGGTCTAATGCTTTTTAGACCTCTTCCTTAAACATACACAGGCATGTACAGACAATGGAGACTAATCTAGACTGACCCTGGAAGCTCCTAATCATTGTTCTGCATTTTAGTTTGCTTTGTAACCTGTTTCCAAATATTAGCTTATTTTATTTTTGTTATTTTTTATCTAATCAATTAACTTAGGCACGAGAATGGAGACCTCAAGTGAATGTAGTTGTGTTACATTTGCCCTCATGCTTTTTTACTGTTGCATTATTTAGTAGCAGCTGTAGAGCCTGTGTCATGTCACACCCCTGAGCTCTCTGTCTTCAGATGGCACAGCTCCTTTAACCCCCAAATGGCATTTGTCCAGCCTTCCTTTCCATGCCTGCCCTGGCCTGCAGGTATTTCTGAGACATGAAGGAATGCATGTGCCTTTCCATTCACCTTGGCTGTTATTCTTCAGCTCAGCCAAGAGTCATGGCCTTTATTGTTGTACTAGAGGCCCAGTGCACAAAATTTGTACACTGGTCGGGTCCTTAGCAGCTGCCAGCTGCTGGCCAGGGCACCTCCCTTCCCCTGGCCTCCTGCTGCCACCCCTGGATGTGCCCCCAGGTTGAACTCCTGGTCGAGTTGACAATTTGCATATTAAGCTTTTATTATATAGGATTAGGATCTGTTTCTCCAGGTTCCTCAGGGGAAGACAGTTTCCTCTAGTAATTCTCTAAAGACTAGGTAAAACTTAATTGTATGGTTTGAAGATAAGAGGAAGGCTTGAGCATATAAATAAAAATTACATCCTGAAGATCCTGGGCCCAGATGCAGTTCAGCCCCTCCTGGAGGGCCCCACTGGGCATCTCTCTCCTTCACCCCACACCACTCTGCAGCAGAGGCCCCTACACTGTTGCACAGGACCTTTGAGAAGACTTCCAGTGCTTCAAAACTGGATGCAGACAATGGCCCCAGCTGCCTCCAGGGGCCTGTGAAAGGAGGCAGGTGCACCTTCCCATAGCCCAGGCACAGGCCCCTACACTGTTGCACAGGACCTTTGAGAAGACTTCCTGTGCTTCAAAACTGGATGCAGACAATGGCCCCAGCTGCCTCCAGGGGCCTGTGAAAGGAGGCAGGTGCACCTTCCCATAGCCCAGGCACAGGCCTGCTCTGGGCTTGGCCTGGAGGGCAGCTGCACCCGCCATTGTCTGGGTTCTGCCCACCCCAGCAGGCACATGGCTCTACATTGGCAAGACCAAGGGGTCCACTGAATCACCGTGTTTTATTTTTCACAAAACAAATATGCAATTTCTCTCTATATATATGAATAAAAAATGCAGTTAATTTTAGAGTATAGTCTTTCCATGCTTCTAGCCACCATGGTTTAAATGTTCAGATTAAATCAGATAACCCTCCTGGCACGTTTCAGCCATATTTGGAACCTTTTTAATACTCAGTTGCTGCAGGCATCATGTGCTTTCTCTCACCATTCATAAAGAGAGATGGAGAGCATGGAAAGAGGGGAGACAGGAAGGATGCATCACTGGACCAGCAGACCTAGCCCCGGCGGAGAGGGCGGAGACGCCTAGGGATAACTTGAGCCCACCCTGACCCTATCCTGGCAGGTGACCTATGAACAAAGCAGGGACGGCTGAATAGTGAACCTGCAATTTGCAAGCGCTGCATGCAGGGCTCATGGAGTATTTTATACATACCTTCGCCTTCCGTCCTTGTGACAGCCTGATGGATGCCATTTCACAGAGGAGACAGGGCACAGAGAGGAGAAGTGACTCACCAGGTCCCATCGTGATGGAGACAAGATCACGCCCGTGTGGTGTGTGGTTGGATCGCACCCTCCTTTGGACTGCACTGCCTCTAGGGAAATCACACGTTTCCCCCACTCCACACGGCAAACTCAGACTAAGCTCGCTATTCCATAGAAGCTCAAGGTCTCATGTCATGGCAGTCCTTTATTTAAAATACTTTTTATTGCCCTAGCCGGTTTGGCTCACTGGATAGAGCGTCGGCCTGGGGACTGAAAGGTCCCAGGTTCAATTCCAGTCAAGGGCATGTACCTTGGTTGCAAGCACATCCCCAGTAGGGGTTGTGCAAGAGGCAGCTGGTTAATGCTTCTCTCTCATTGATGTTTCTAACTCTCTATCTCTCTCCCTTCCTCTCTGTAAAAAAATCAATTAAATATATATTTAAAAAATAAATAAAATACTTTTTATTAAGTCAACAAAATATGTATTAAAATACATTACCCTATGGTAAATGCTGAGGTAAAGGAATCTTCCAAAAATTAAACTTATTTAAGAAATAGGGAATCTTACAGAGGAAGCAAACATATCTGCGGATAAAACAAAGGCATGGACACAGATGGGAAAGGGGAGAACAGGGTGAGGGCTGTAAAAGTCAGGTTTTAGCACTTGTTGACTACATGATGCTAAAGAAGTGTGGAGGTTATCAGATGAATGTACGTAGGTGTGTTTGCTCTGAAGGTAAAACGCACAATTATAAATCTTAAAGCAGTAAGTACCGAAATGGAGTTAGAAATAATGCTCAAGAGCAATTCCGGATGGCAGTGCGCTCCTGTTAAGCAGCGGGGCGTGGCTGTGGGAACAGATTTGCAGACCTGGGCTCGACTCCAGCCCTGCGGTGGGGAGCTTGCTAGGTGCTAGGTCTCAGTGTCCTCACGTCTAAAAGCCCAGAGACAACATGTGATGTGACAAGGACTGACGTTAGTACATGTACCTGGCCCATAATCTACATCCAATGAGTACCAGTTCCCTTCCTTCTGCTTCATGGGGAATCAGAATGTTTAAAACACTCAGCATCTAACACAAACTTACGAATACTCATGATTTAACAAAACACGGGGATTTAACAATGGTATCACCTTACACTTCCATAGGCCATGCTAGCCAGAACTTTGCATTCCATGCAAGAACTAGTCTTAAGTAATATCCAAGCAATGTGTCTAATTAATGTAATACATGTAGTGTGGCATCAAACACATATACACACGCATCACACACACACGCACTCTTCTGAACAATCCCCTGAGGAATGCCCTACCATCCTCACTTTAAAGTTGGGCATATTTTGGAACAGAAAAGCTAAGCACTTGCCCAAGTTCTCACTGTTAGTAAGTGGTGGAGCAAGGGTTTGCATCTTCCCGCATTCTCCCGAGTCCATCCTCCTAACTCCATCCCAAAGTGCTGCAGTCACAGCCCAAAGGCACGGAAAAAGATTGCATGTGATATCTGAGACCAGTGACAGCGAATAACCTAGTCTGGGGAGTTTACAGTGCATGCAGGGATTGTGAAAATTAAGACTCATAAAACAGAATGGCTTTTAAACTAATTGGGCCTATTTAATATTTTTTGAAATTACATGGGAAGCTTTGCCAAATAAATAATAATAGTGAAAAAATAGAATGGGACCAGTTTAGAGGGCCTTGAATGTCAAGCTAAGGAACTGTGTTTGACTTGGTTCAAATATTGACAAATATTGAAGTCGAGCCAAGTGTGGAATTATCAAGCTGGAGAGTCTGAAAATCATCATTTAAGTCTGGGAATGAAGCAAAGTATGAACAGAGCCTGAGTGTCCCTCCACTAGCGAGGTACAAACACGTTACCCAGCCTTAATCCTCAGCATTCGATACGGAACATGCATCCCTCCCTGGTAGTAAGCACAAGAGCAGCTGGAAGGATGATTAATTTCAGCAGTGGAAGACGCTGTTGCAAACTACTGGACATGAGCTAATCAATTTATAGTTCTAGGGGATTTTATTGGATAAAGGAAGCTCTAATATGAGATTGTTTTCATATGAATTATCTCAATTTAATAGATAAAGAAGCCAAGATTCTGAAAGACAATACAAATGGCCTTTGGCTACACATAAAATAATAATGGGAGGTGATTTTCAAGGGTGCCCTGCTCCAAAGCCCAGCAAAAGCACACTGAATCAGCAGCCCAGGCTCCAGCACCACTTCGCAAAGGGGACTAGGAAGAATAAGGGAAATGAAGAAGCCATGCGCTCCCCACCTTCTGTGTGCCATAACCTGTGCCAGATGCTAGAGACACACACTTATTGGGGGCAGAGATCCTCAAGGTGACTGCTGTCTAGAGGAGCCCACCATAAGCACATACATTCTAGCCTTTCGGGGGTTGCTATGACAGAAGGGACAATAGGGATAAGCATGGAGTGTCACCAGCTTAAAGTTGGGAAGAGCCCATGGGAGAAGATCCTTAAAGAAGGGTTTGTTGGTTTGCTTGAGGGAACTTTTAGCCTTCTGACATGACAGAGAGAAAAGACAGGTGGCTTGAAAAACAAAGCTTTCTGAGGTATACTAAGAATGCTTTCCCTGATCTTAAAGGCAATGGACTCTCTTTTCAGATTGATTGGATGGAGGAAGACTGAGAGAGAAAGATTATCCATAGGCAATTGTGGTGATGCAGGGAAGAGGTGATGAAGGTGCTGGTGTGAGGGAGGGAGGTAAACCATACACCAGATATTTACTTAGGTTTTCATTCACTCTGGGCTGGAACTTAGAGCTTGCAGCAAATATCCAGGCATTTTATCATGGTTTATTGGACAAACTAGCACTGGAAATTAATTATTTTAGTATGTAAAATTCTTCCTTTCTTCTTTCTTTCCTTCCTTCTTACTATCCTCCCTTACTGTCTTTCTTCTTTCCTCCCTCCCTCCCTTCCTTCCTTTTTCTTTCCTTTGTGCTTCAAATGTTCCTTTTAAAAACTTAAATGCAATGTCCTAACCAGTTTGGCTCAGTGGATAGAGTGTCAGCCTGTGGACTCAAGGTCCCAGGTTTGATTCTGGTCAAGGGCATGTACCTTGGTTGTGGGCACATCCTCAGTAGGGAGTGTGCAGGAGGCAGCTGATCAATGTTTCTCTCTCATCGATGTTCCTAACTCTCTATCCCTCTCACTTCCTCTCTGTGAAAAATCAATAAAATATTTAAAAATAAAAATATTTCTAAAAATCAAACAAAAAAAAACTTAGATGCAGATTTTCCTAGGGAGGGTCATTGCTCCAGCTACTAACAATTTAAAAGACAAATGTTGAAAGTCAGCTAAGAGCAGAAATGGAGCAAAGGAGTGATGGAGAGGAGAGGAAGGTCATGATAACCTGGGCATACTATGTGCTACAGACACACATTTTTTCAGGCAGAGATCCTCAGTGTGAGGATCTGAGCCTCTGTCTTCTCTGCAAAGTGTTAGTGTGAGATCCCAATCTCAGGAAAATGAAGAAAAAAAGACACACAATTCTTTGGTGTTCCTATCTTCAGTGAGAATATGCTATTACCTCAAAGGTTTCCACTCAGGGAAGTTAAATTATCTTAGGAGAAAATAAACTACTTACATGACAGGTGAACTGAGACTCATGTGCTGGTATAGACATTGATATCTGAAAATGAGCCAGAAAAGCTTTGTGGAGGAAATATGATGAGCATTCTAGAACTTTTAGTCATCCCTTGGCCCTCATAGGATGAACAAGCATCAGGCTTATCCTGTTCTCTGCTCAATTAAATGTGAGAGCAGTCTGCAGCAGCTTGTGGGGTCAAGAATGGATCCTCACCCACACTGGTTGCCATTAAAAAGCAGCATGGACAGTGTGTGCTGCCCATGGATTCCTGGTACTTCCTCTCAGATAGTTTCTGAGGGTCTGGATGGCACAGGGTTTCTTAACTACACACGTTGAAATCTGACTCAGGATTTGCCTTTGAAAGGGCTCTAGTCTAGGATTAAGAGCATTAAAGCCAACTGTGGTAGTAGAAGGAACTCTAGTGTGTAATATTGTTTCAATTCTCTCTTCAGTTAATGGTATTTCATTGAGAAAATGTCTTAAAACTCATATCTTTGGTTTGTTCAACAAAAGCTGTGAACATGAAGTTCTTTCATGATGACTTAGTGTTCACATTTCTATGGAGCATGGTTCCTTCAAGATGCTCCAGGAAAAATCCTGTACAATAAAAGGGTAATATGCAAATTGACCCTAAGGGCAGAACTACCAGGAACCACCAGTCACAATGACATGCACTGACCCCCAGGGGACAGAGGCTCAACACAGGAGCTGACTTTGGTGGTCAGTGTGCTTCCACAGAGGGAGCAGCGCTCATCTAGAAGCTGGTTCATGGCTGGTATGCACATCGGCGGTGCCAGGAGGCTCTAGTGCCTTCACAGCAGTGCTGAGGATGTCCGACTAATGGCGTAGGCCCACTCCTGGGCTGCCAGAGGGAGGTCTGACCGCCAGCTTAGGGCCGATCCCCCGGAGAGTGGACCTAAGCCATCAGTCAGACATCCCCCTGCCCCGTGAGTGCCTGAATTTTTGTGCACCGGGCCTCTAGTAAAAAATAACAGGGTCCCTTAATGAACACCGATTAGGGGCACCAATGATGCATATCATTTCTTCATTTGTTCTAGGATAAGGCCCTTCTCTAATGGAGCATGCAGTGCTGTGGAGAGAGATACACATGCAAAGTGGGAAGAATTTGGAAAGAAAAATATAGCAAGAGAGGAGGGTGGGTTGTGCTGGGCAGGGGAAAAGGAGTTGGCAGCATCACCGATGAAAGCCATTGCATTGTGCATACAGCAGCTCCCATGCTCAGCACTTTCTGTGTTGGACTTTGATTTCGCATTGCCCCATGGCTTTGCCCTGGACGCAGCAGTCAGACTCTCTCCAGCTCAGGGCACAGCCTTCATCCAATGTCTCCTTCACTCCAGGTCCTATAATAGCAGGTGGGGCCTCCCCTCATCTCCCATGCTCAGTTCCAGGTTTGTCCACGAGAAGTTCAGGAAGCTTTCTATTTATTTTTCAGAAAGTGAAGAAGAGCAGAGGTATTGTTTCTTTCTTGCTTTAGTGAAGTGTGAAAAGTGTTATTTTGCTAAGTGGGTATTTCCGTGTTCCCGGTCGTGGACCATATGGTCCAGCTGCCATCTGTGTTGGTGTTATAACTCTCAGTGCAGAGATGGAAACAAATATATGACACTGTTGTCATCACTTGCTTTATTACCCTTTACACTGACAACAGAAATTTCACAAGACTCAGAGCCTCTGAACACACACAGCCATAGCCAGGATGCTGGTGTCCTGGCATCTGCTCCTTTATAAGTGAATGTGCCTTCACGTGCAGTGTCCCCGTGAATGGGCAGGGCCCTGGCTCATCCAGCCACACCTCTACTTAGGGGGGTCATACCCAGGGTCTCTACAGGACTAGCTCCTCATAGTTTACTTTCTAGCAAAAACTGACCCAGACATTATAATCATCATAGTGAAGCTGACAGTGTAAGTGTACACACAGGTGTCTATTGTTCTCGGGAGAGCACTGAGCAACTTCACCCAGGAACTTCCTTTAAATCAAAGATACTTATTTGTAAAGCTTTCAGTGAGAGGAGGCTGATGGTGACCTGAGAAGCCTTAACTTCGAATTTAAACTAGCTTTCCCAATGCCCTTTCTTAGTGCTTCGTCTAAGTGCACTAGGGTTTAGTGAACCCAATTTGTGCTGAAATTATGGACAGGACAGTTTTAATTCACAATGGAGCACACAGCTTCATCTAACACAGAATGAGCAGGAAAAGTGAGACTAGGCAGCTTGATGAGGAACAGGAGGTGGAGGCCCGGCTGCCCAGGGACAGGTGCTGCACCTGTGAGAAGCCAGGATGCCCGCCGGAGACCCAGTGCTGGGCTCAGACAGCACGGAGCTTCGGGTGGGGTGGGAGGTGAATTGAAGACATTATGTGCAATCGTTTGTTGGCTACTGTCAAGCTAACTACATCCCTTCACTCGAAATATGCAGGGACCCATGCGATGTGTGAGGAGGAGACTTTGGCAGTATTGGGAGACTTTTTATCTGATGAGATTTGCACCACAAATAACTTTAATATGGACAAATAAATAATCAACTGGCCAATATTAGGATTTCATTTAGGATTCCATTTCCCAAACCAGCCACACAGTAACCGCATTTCAGGAGGATGACTGACAGCCAAGGTCAGGACAGGGAGACTAGGATCAAATGACAGCATGGGTAACAGAACGCATGTATAACGCAGGTCGTGTCAGGGCTCAATGGGAATGAGGAAGAGTTAATGCCCATTGCAGGCCATTCTTACTGGCAGAGACAGGCAAATACACAGGTGCGTCTTCAGTGATACCTTTTCAGGGCGGGAGAGTAAGAGCACGCAGCCCCAAGAGAGGAGGGCGGACATCAGTGCAGGATTGCAGAGCCCGGCCCCAGCTGAGTGTGGGCTCAACCCATGGCTCACAGCCAGAGGAAAGGAGAGGTTTTCTCCAGCGCCGCCTGAACCCGTGAGTTTTCTTCCACTCTGGAGGTCATCCCAGGCGGAGGAGCTATAGTAGCAAGGGCATGGACCAGTTACTCTGTTTTCCAACTATCAGGGTCAAACCGGAGAGCTGGGGCCATTCTTACACAGCTCTCAAGTTCTGGGTGGTCTTCTAAACGAATGAATAACTGCCGCTGAGGAGTCACAGGTACATGTGCTTCCCACATATGCACTGGCAATAAGGCAATACGTACGCACTGCACCGTGAACCTGTTAGAGGAGAAAAAGTATCCAGTAGTCAATTCTCCCTTTTAACACCAGGTCATTTTAGCGATTCTCTCCACCATCAACAGCGCCCAGTGCCAATACCTGCCGCTCCCATTTTCTTGTCTGCAAGGGCCAGTCAAATCCATCTCGGCACAGACACCTGTGCAGCCTTTCAGAGCATTGAAGCTGGAGTGGATTTATCAATTTTAGTTTTAACTGTGTGGTTTGCACGTTAATTACCCTTCACCTTATTAAATATGTCTTATTAAATAACACAAGTGTCTTTATAATTAGCTCTGGGCTGCTGGTCCATTTTTAACTTATTTTGCACTCTTATTTGGGGAGACTCCTTTGAATGTCTTTCAGAAAATTTAAGTATGATTGACAGATAAATGCCTTGCCTGGAGCTTGAGGGTATTAATAAGCCACAGCTTCAGCATACACTCACACACAGAGGTTTTTACAGCAAACTAAGTATTGGAGTCTCTCTGTTAGAACATAGTCTGTACTAGTGAGAATCTCTATGTGCAATCTCATTTGCATGCAAGATTTAATATAAGGTTTACCATTGCCCTCGAGAATTTATTTTCTCCATTTTCCTGATAAGAAAACCAAGATTCAGAAAAAGTATGTCCCTTTGCTTATTCATTCAATCAGCCAGCAACTCATGAATAACTGTGAGCAGCGTTCAGATGCTATTTGTAATTCACTGGTTTTGAAACAACTACACAGATGTGGTTTTCATTACTAACTGCTATTTCAGCATACCTCTAAGAAATGCTGTGCTCCAGGCACTGGGCTGGACATCCCAGTTTGCAATAAATGCGATCTTTATCCCCAAGGGAATTACAGTGGCCCGTGGGGGTAACTGGGCAGGTCAGCAGGTGGGCAGGCTTGGCACCAGGGCCCATTGGCCTCCCCCCCCCCCCCCCGCTGCTTCCCTGGCGCCAGCCCCTCAGGCAGCATGGCTGGTTTGCAGAGCACCAGACTTGAAACAGGAGTCGCCCTGAGAACTCTTGATATTTTCCATTTGGTTACTGAGGCAAAAGTTGGCTGTTGCACCTGTTATTTCTTATTCAGACTGTAATTAGGGAAATTGCTAATATCTTGTGGCACCTGGGTTCCTGCAATCTCACTGCCTGTCAAAGTCATCAGTGCGGGTTGTCTCCATATGGTGTATTAATCGAACCCAGTGAGGTGTTCTGTAGGCAGCTAACCCAGTCCGCTCCCCAGTGATAAGTGCCAGCGATGGTCCTGTCTTAGCCTCACAGCTTCTGCCCTATTACTTGCCTAATAACGTGGGAGAAAAACAGCAGCCACTTCATTACGGCCACAGGTTCTTCCATTCATAAGGCCAATGTTGTTTAGTGCCTAGAACAGTGGTTCTCAACCTTGGCTGCACATTAGAATCACCAGGAATCTTTTTTAAAATCCTGATTTCTGGGCCTCATCCTCCGGAAATTATTTCTTTGTTACTCATGTTGTGGCCCCACCCCATAACAAAGAAACAGAATTTCCGGAGGATGAGGCCCAGAAATCAGGATTTAAAAAAGATTCCCAGGTGATTCTAATGTGCAGCCAAGGTTGAGAACCACTGACCTAGAGGAAGCAGCTGCTTGTTGACTCGCGGCCTCTGTTCATGCTCTGTGTGTCCTAAACCCTGAGGGTGAGGAAGCTCCCAAAGCCCCTTTGCCTGCTCCTCCACCTCCACAGGCACACGGAACTCGGGTCCTCAGGATTCTCTAACTAATGGGCCAGAATGGGGGAAGGGAGGCTGACTTCTGCACCCAGTTCCTGAACAGGGACAAAACTGATGAACAACTTTGTCAAGAACCAGATCCATGACATATTAAAATAATAACACTGTTCTCATGACAAGACTGCATGGTGGTCTGTGCCCACATTCAGCAAGACACTGTTTGAGGTAGGCTGAGGGGAAAATCAGACTTCTAAGAAGTAGTGTATCTAACATGGCTGTGAAATAACCTCTCTAATCCCCAGAGCTGCTGGTGAGTGGGGGAGGCTGCATTCGGCGACCATACAATTGTAAAGTGCAATGAGAACAGAAGGTTAAACTTGTGTGTGGTGGGAGAGAAGGGGATTCCTCGGTGTGGAAGTTGGCTGATACCTCCTGCTGAGAGATGAGTGGAGTGCAGGGAACTGTAGCATGCAGGGACCTGGTGTGTCTGGTGTGGAGGAGACCGTCACAAATGGTAGCTCTTATTGTGCCACTGAAGTTACTTGGTTGGTTTCAGAAACCTGGCATATGGGATGATAACAGGAATGAAATAAAAGAGTCACTAGACCTTAATCAGAATCTCTCTCATCCAGTCCCAATTTTATAATTTATTGATTTTATAACCTAATTTAAACTCTCCAAACTAAGTTCTTTTATCTCTGAAATAAAGAGAATACACATTTCCTATCTTACAAGGATACTATCTGCTGGGGTTCTTGTTCCAGCATCAAGAAGAGTTCAGGAAATCTGGAGAAGGCTGTGCATAGATTAAATAGGAGTCCAGAGACAAAGCATAATTTTGAAAGGCACTTGGGGGTCAGAGGAGCTTAGCTAAAGGAGCTAACATCCAAGATCTAAATTCTCAGGTCTTAGGTCTTAAAGTCTAAATTCTCCTTGTCTCAGGACCCCATGCTTTTTATTAACACAATTTTTCCTGAGGCAAGGCAGAGATATACACTTCAAAGGGTATACACAAGCATTGTCAGTATGGGGGAATTTGCCTATGGCTGTTCAGGTGCTTGGCCAGTAGGAGGCAATAACATGTAGATTAAGATGCCCTTTAGCTATCTGGCAGCCAACAATCATCCCTTTTCAGGTTTGGGGAAATGCCATCAGCCATTCCCAACAGGTTTCTACATGTGTGACTCAGCCTTTGTTGAGTCCCCAAGTTCCATCAATCTTTTGATGAAACTCTTAAAATTATAACATGTTAGAATTGGCTTCTGGCAACTATCTATATATATAAAAGCCTAAGTGACCATCCAACCATTTGACCATTCAACTGGTAGCTATGACACACACTGACCACCAGGGGGGAGATGCTCAATGCCCAGGCATGAAAACATGAAACAGACTGATGAATCTCAGAGGGAAGGGGGATGGGGGAGGGTGGAAAGAGATTAACCAAAGATCTTATATGCATATTAGAGGCCTGTTGCACAGATTTGTTCACCAGTAAAGTCCCTCAGCCTGGCCTGCAGGGATTGGGTTGAAACCAGCAGTCAGACATCCCTGAAGGGGTCCCTAGTGAAGAAATAAATAGATGGACATTCTTTGCAGTCATTTTCTGCCTCTCATCATCAAGACAATTACTGACCTGATTTCCACGTCAGAGTTGGTTGTTCTCTTCTACACACATGCGCACCATCATAGTGTGCTGCCATCAGGGCTGGTTCTTCTGCTCAGCATCATGTTTTGATGCAGTAGTTTGTTATTATTTATTATTGAGTAATGAGTAATATTCAAATCTGCCAATATTCTGAGATCAATTTACACGTTTTCAAAATCTCAGGCATAAGCTTAGATTTTTAATTGTATTCCTTTCTTCCTATGTAAAACACACACACACACACACACACACACACACACAAACAAACCCACAAACATTTCATCTAAGGACTGCTTTGGGTGTGTTCTATACATTTGTATACAGGGCTTTTATCACCATTTAATTCAAACTAGTTTTAAATTGCCATTGTGATTTCTTCTAATTTAGAGGAGTGTTGGTTAACTTCCAGATATTTGAGGATGTTCTAAGTAATATATTAGTATCAGTTCCTAAGGTAATTTAATTGTGGTGAGGGAACAACCTGTCTGGTTTCATCAAGACTTTATCATGTGGAACGCGCTCTCTCTTAGAGATGTCCCCGTGTACAAGGTGCATGTGCGGGTGTGCCCTCACATACTGCACGGACTGTCATTAGGCTACTTTCACTGACAGAGTTGTTTGAAACTTCTATACCTTTGATATTTTTTTTCCATTTATTTAGTCAGTTCTTGATAATGTTTAAAGACAACTAAAACTGAGGATTTTTCTCCTTTTTGTTTCTGTCAGTTTTTGCTCATTGTGTTCTGAATCTCTAATGTACCTTCCTACACATTTAGTGTTTTATGTCTTCATGATAAATTGACCCTTTATAATTTAAAAAAAAAAATGTTTCTTGTCTTTTGCAGTATATAGCCTACTTTGTATGATATTAATAGAGGAATTTCAGGTTTATTATGCCTACTATTTTCACATAACATCGTTTCCCATCCTTTTACTTTCAACCTGTCAATTTATTTATTATTAAAAAACAAGAGGCCTGGTGCATGAATTCATGCATGAGTAGGGTCCAGCCAGCCTTCCCCAATGGGGGCCAATTGGGCTGGGCCAGTGACGGGGGGGGGGGGGATCAGGGGCAGGGCTTGCCGGGGAGGCCACAGGAGGTTGGTTGGCTGGCCCCACCCCCAACTGTGGTAGGGGGGCCAGTTGGGGATGGGGCCGGCCTGGGGGAAGGGCTGCAGGGGATTGGGGGGGCCAATCAGGGCCCCAGGCAGGCTGGTTGGCTGCCGCAGTGCACATAATAGTGACCTGTCATTCTGGTCATTTCGTCATTCCAGTCACTTGGCTTTTATATATATATAGATGAGTATCACATAAAAAGCTCACAGACAGGTCTTTTTAAAAAATTTAGACTTTTGCCATTTAACTGAAATTGCACTCAACTTTTTAATGCAATTATCAATAGGGTAAGTTTAAGTATACTATTGTAAAATTTATTATTATTTTTTCCTGTTATTTTTCCTTTTTTTTTCTCATTTGCTGCCTTATTTTGTATTAGACCAAGACTGTTGTTGCTCTTTGTTGTTGTTTTCCAGCATTTCATCTTTGCATATTTATTGCCTTTTTGGCTTTACCTTTTATTTTATTTTTATGCATCTGGAACTTATTGTAGTTTACCTCAAATTGACATCATATTGGTTTATATATAATGCTAGGGCCTTTCAATAGTATAATTTTATTTATCCTAAATTTCATCCTTCATGTTTTTTTTGACAAATGTTTACTTGTGCATATGTCATAAATACCATAATACATTATTTTTATTTCGACTATGTGTTGACTTTTAAAATGTTTAAGAAAGGAAAGAAAACTAGTCTTTCATTTTTACCCAAATATTTACCACTTTGAGTGCTTTTCATTCCTTTCTATACACTGAAAGTTCTATATGGCATCAATTTCTTCTGATTGTAGAACTTATTTGGCAATTCTTAATGGCAGGTTATAGGTCATAAACTATCTCAGCTTTTGCTTATAAAACATACTGTTGTTGTTGTTTTTTTAGATTTAAAAGTTATTTTTGCTGGATATAGAATAATACGATAACAGTTTCCTACTTTAACAATTGTCAGTCTTCATTGTTTCTCAGCTCTCATTTGTATGTTGTTAAATTACTGCAGCCATGCAGCTGTCTTGGGTATGCAGTAGCTTTAAAGAATCCAACAGGGCCTTGGAATTCACAGGAGAGTGAGGAGATCTTTTCTTGTTTTTCATCTCCACCTACAGCTTCCTGCATTGTTATGTGGTGCTTGTCTTTGATCTTGTCAGAAGGTGAACTTGGTGAGAGTTTAGTCTCAGCTTCCTCTAGACTCTACCTGCCACCACCTTTAATGTTTCTGAGCTGATTGTAGGCTTCTAGATCCAGGAGGGCCCTGGGACCATACATTACACACTTTGAGATCTCAAAAGTTTGGGTCTGCTTGGACATGAAACTGTGAAACTATGAAACTGCAAATGATAAGGCCCTGGGTTAGTGGGGCTTTTTGAAACTGTGAAATTTATGATTAAAAGACTGAACAACAGAGGATTAAGTTGATTGAACAATGTTACATAATCATCCAGGATATTGCCCCCTAAGATGTGAATTCAGGATCCTCCCATTGGAACACACAATGCATGAGCAGAGGGATCCTATAAAGGACTCCACGCTCACAAAATAAGTCTTTTGTCTGGAAATATGCAACCAGGACTTCAATATCAGTTTAAAATGCACTCAATCTACTAATTGTATAGAACCCAGAGAGGGCACCCCATCACCCCATTGAAAGTTAAGTAGGTAAAAGATGCTCCTGACCCAGGGACTTCACATGGCCGGGGATGGGCTATAGCACATGTGACTGAGGGAGTCCAGAGGAATGAGAGGCTCTCCTGCTAGACTGTAGCAAAATGTGAAATGTCTTCACTCTATCCAAAACAATGCAAAACCGCAGAACTATCATGCCCCACCTCCCCACCAAAAATTAAAAAAGCATGTATATATCAAAGAAGTATGAGTGCAAGTGAATTTTAAAAAGAACTATACAAGGAAGAGTCCTTCCTAAGTGAGCAAGGGATTGAGGGAATGTTTTACCTGTGCCAGTTGCTAAAGTTAGGAGTGAGACATATGGAAGGACCAGCCTGCCAAATAAAGATATTCTTTTTTTATAAAGAGAAATTGGGAAAAACTGAGAAATCTGTGGAGTGTGAGATTTGAATCTTGAGGAATTTCTCTCCACCAACTCATTTGCTTCAAAAGGGTTTTGTTGCAGATACAGCTGAAAAATAGGAAGTGGCTTTTTCATAAGCCATTTTGTAATTTTAATGATTATATCAATTGTTTAATGTCAGAGTTATTAGCTAGTATGTGTTTTGTGTGCAGCACAAATGTCAGATTGTTCAAAGTGTCCTAGATCCACAAGTGTTTAAAGATACACCAGGTTGAGTTTTGAGTCTTTGAAAATGGATTTCACTAAATAGATAAAGCATTTACTTGGTGTTCACTTTGGTCATTTGAGAAACCAATGGGTCTTTTACTTACTGGTTGGCTTGAAGGACATTAGCCAGGAGGCTTTAGCTGTGAATACTTGAATCAGGAAAGAGGCCGATGATGACTGATAAGAAAGAAGCAAACAGTGTGCTAGCTGGCACGTACAATTGGAATGATGGGTTCTGTGGGTGGAGAGTGGTGACGGATGGCGGAACAACAATATGAATGTACTAAATGCCATTGAAGTATAGACTTTAAAATGGTAAAATTTACGTTGTGTATATTTTACCCTAATGAGAAAATAAAAATTTCAACTCCAGAAATCATTTATTCAAATGAAAGCTGGGAGGTATAATTTTAGCTTCCATGTTTTATGTTCCTTTGCTTAAATTTCACAAGGAACTGGGGAAAGGAATTACATAAAAAATGGATCCTCCTGTTTCCCCTCTAATAACTGTCACCCTAGAATCTTTGAAGAGTCTGGGGCTGTAGAAAACCCACAGGCTTAGGAATAGGAAAACATTGGCATTGGGTCGCAGTCCCACTACTAGTATTAACCAAATGGACAAATTGAAGACTTTTTTCTTCCCCCTTTTTTTCTTTCTAGGCGTCAGTGTTTTGTTTTGTTTTTATCTGGAAAATGGTAATAATGGAAGGTGCTTAGCATAGTGAGTGCCCTCAATTATTAGTAACAATTACTTAAAAAATGCCATTCCTTCAAGAGGGCACTGCCGGTGGTTTTCCATCCCACAGTGATATGAGCATCAGGGATATCAAAGCTTCATTGCATTACCCACTTTCTAACGCTTCTAGGTGTCACATCATATGACTTGCTAGGATTGACTTATTGATAAAACTGAAGGGGGGATTAAAGAATAATGTACAGTGTTTCCAAAAACATATAACAACATATAATGCAGAGTTTTCAGCCCAGTCTGATTTCCTTTGAAATATCTGTGGAATTGAGAATGTCCTTGGGCAGGCGTGGTGGAGTAACATGTGTGGGTCTGCACCGCTTTCCCTGGAGCTCTGGCATGTGAAGGAGATGCCCCACCTGTGACAGATCTCACTGGGCCTCTTCTCTCTGCAGACCTTTGCCGGGAACACGAATGCAGACGGCGTGATGCACCACAGGCTGCTGCACCCCGTGAGAGCCCGGTTCGTGCGCTTTGTGCCCCTGGAGTGGAACCCGAGTGGGAAGATTGGCATGCGGGTTGAGGTGTACGGATGCTCCTACAGTGAGTACCCACGTGGGCCGCCAGCACTGGTGTCTTTGGGAGGGCACTAGCCACACAGTGCCAGTTTATCTACATGGAGAAAGGCAATCTCAACCGTTTTACATATTCTATGGGCTTTAATAACCTACAAACATTTGAAAATGTGAAATTCAACCCAGGGAAGAGAAAAAACAAACAAACACTTCTTCTATTTAGAAATGAAGGAGCTTCGTTCGAGGTAACAGATGATGATAGCTTAACAAAAACAAAACAAAACAAAACAAAAACAAAAACAAAAGTTCAAAATTAGCGGCTTTTGAAGTTTGAGTTGCCATTTTTCCTTGCAATAAGATAATAATGTAAGCTCAGTTCTTTCCTAGCCATGGGTGAGTATGAGATAGTTCTCCCCTTTCTCAGAGCCAGGAGGAGAGAAAGAAACCTTCTCCTGTTTACTTCTCTAGAAGAGAAGGAGAAGGAACATTTCCACCCAGGGCACCCTGGGTTCTCTGTCCTGGAATTATGCTGCCATTATTTCCTCTGGGAGTTGTTTGCACTGAACTTAAAATCAGAGCCTATCTTGTATATAGAGAAGATTGTAAACATGGGTAGTACAGATGACCACTCTAAAAGAAGGTCAAAATTATACAAGAAAATTTTCCACCCCAATAATTCTCCTCCTTCAGGTTTTATATTTAAATCTAAAACTGTGTAAAAATAGATAGTTTTCCTGCCTTAGCAGTGACATATATGCTATAACTTCTAATAAAAAACACATTTGATCACTATCACTTTAGTATAAATTAGTTCAATAGATTCCTGGTTTGGGTGACAAGAGAGCCTAATGGGTTGCATGTGTGTACTCTTTTCCACTGTTTGACCACTAAGCACCTGCAGAATCATAGGAGAGCTTCTTAAAAATGCACTTTCTTAGCCCAGTCCTGTTCGCACTGGACTACAGCTTCTGGGGGTAGGGATTCAGAAAGCTGAGTGTTCACAAGCTCCCCAGAGATGCTATGGACATAGAGTGTTACTGAAAATAAAGTCCTGCACAGAGGAAATTCACTTCTGAAATGACTGTCTTTATCTTGACCAAGCCCCTTCAGGAAGAATGTGTTTTACAACAGATGGGTCGACAAACCATTATGTCAAGGAGATGCTGCCGCCCACAGCAGCCTTCACAGCACAAAGCACAGGACATCTATATTCACAGGCCACCCATCCAAGCATCCTGGGCATCCAGATTATCTCATTGCCTCTTTTCTCTGTTTTAAAAATCAATCAATTAATTTTATTTAATTGTATTTAGCATATGATATTATATTAGTTATATTAGTTTCAGGTGTACAATATAGTGATTTGAATATAATGATTTGATATTTTTACAACTTACATTGTGATTACCATACTAATTCTAGTATTCATCTGTTGCCAAGTACACCTAATACAATATTATTATCCTACATAATAAAAGCCTAATATGCTAAGTGTCTGATCATCCAATCATCCATTCAACCAATCAAAGCATAATATGCTAATGATATGCTAAGGCTGCTCAACCACTTACTATGATGTGCACTTCCCACCAGGAGGCAGATGCTCTGACAGGTAGGTTAGCTTGCTGCTAGGGTCTGGCCTATCAGGACTGAGTGAGACAGGCTGGACATGCCCTGGGCCCCTCCCACACCCCTCCCCAACCCCAATCATGCACCGGTAGGGTCCCTCAGCCCCGCCAGCACCCTCTTGCAATCCAGGACCCCTTAGGGGATGTAGGAGAGACAGTTTTGGCCCGATCCCGCTCAACGCAGGAGCTGCACCCTGGTGGTCTGTGTGCTCCCACAGGGGGAGCGCCGCTCAGCCAGAAGCTGTGCTCACAACAGGCAAGCGCAGCACCAGTGGTGGGAGCCTCACCCACATTCTCAGCAGTGCTAAGGATTTCCGACTGCTGGTTTAGGCCCGCTGTTGTCAGCCGGACATCCCCTGAGGACTCATGGACTGCAAGAAGATGCAGGCTGGCTGAGGGAGCTCCTGCTCTGAGTGCATGAATTTCATGCACTGGACCTCCAGTTGCCTATATTCCTCATCACCTTTTTCACCCAAAGCCCCATCCCTTTTGGCATGATCCTTTTGACCCTTCTTTCTATGAGTCTAATTTTGTCTTGTTTTATTTGTTTATATTCCATATATGAGTGAAACCTTATGGAATTTGTCTTTCTCTGTCTGACATATTTAACTTACCATAATACCCTCTAGGTCCATCCATGTTCTCATAAATTACTAGATTTTATTCTTTTTTTAATTGCTACATAATATTCCATTATAATTGTAAGGCCTGAAACCATAAAACTTCAAGAAGAACACATAGATAGTAAACTATTTGACATCAGTTGAGTAATATCTTTTTGGATATCTTCCCTTGAGCAAAGAAAACTAAAGCAAAAATAAACAAATGGGACTTCATCAAACTAAATCACTCTGTACAGCTAAGAAAACCATCAACAAAACAAAAAGACAACCTACGGAATGGGAGAATACATTTGCAAATTATATATCAGATAAGGGTTTGATATCCAAAATATATAAGGAATGCATACAACTCAATAACAAAAGATAAATAAACAGCCCTGCTGGCATGGCTCAGTAGTTGGTCAAGTGTGGACCTATGAATCTAGCGGTCACTGTTCTATTCCCAGTCAGGGCTCATGCCCTGGTTTGTGGGCTTGATCCCCAGTGGGGATTGGGGGGAGGGTGTATAGGAGGCAATCGATCAATGATTCTCTTTCATCATTGATGTTTCTATCTCTCTCTCCCTCTCCCTTCCACTCTGAAATCAATAAAAATATATTTTAAAAAGTTAAACAATTCAATAAAACTTGGGCAGAGGACATAAAAGACATTGTTCCAAAAAAGAGAAACAGGTGGGCAATAGCCATATGAAAAGATATTCAATATCAATAATCATTAGGTTAATAAAAATCAAAACCACAATGAGATACCACCTCATGCCTGTTAGAATGGCTATAATCACTAAATCTACAACAACAACAAAAATGTTGGCTAGGATGTGGAGATAAAGGAAACTTTTATCTACTGTTGATGGGACTGCAAATTGGTGCAGATGCTATGGAAAACAGTAGGGAGATTCCTCAAAAATCTGAAAAGACTAGATCTACTATAAAACCAGCAATTCTACTTCTGAGTATTTATCTAAAGAAAATTAAAACAGGAATCCAAGAAGACATGTGCACCCCTATGTTCTTTGCAGCATTATTTACAATAGCCAAGATATCCTAGGTGTCTATTGTAGGATGAATGATAAATGGATAAAGAAGTTGTGGTATGTATGTTGTTAAATCTTCTCTTGATGACAGTTGTTACTACTAGAGGGTTAATTTTTAAGTGTAACATGAACCTTTTATGCTGAACTACTTATCACTTCAACTATCTATTTTGGTTTAATAACCCCATTACGTGTTAACATGTCCTCATATTTTTGTGTTCTCTCAGTCCAGTTAGTTGCCCTTGTTTTTTATGGTGGTGTTGTTGCTGCAAGGAAGACTCATACCATCAAGTTAAATAAAAGACTGCAAGTTTGAAGAAGACCTTTGAGAAGCATGCCTAGCTACCACTGGTGTGGATCTCTTTGTTAATATGATGGCAGCAAGGGGTCCTCTTTTAAGTAAAGTGCCTACAGTGATAAGCAAATTGTTCTACAATATCTGGAGGTTCATAGATCTGCTAAAGCCTGATTCTCGACCAAGCTAATTGTTTTTGTCTTTGAAGTAGCTCAATACTATGTGGACTCCTCCCCAGGCATGCTCCATGTCTAGTAAGTACATCTAAGGGAATAAACTACCTCCAGGTAAATATCCTAGTGATGAGCAGTTAAACACCTTCAAGGGCTGCTGGACACAGAAGGTCCTCTGTGATGATCCTTGAGCTGGTCCTGTGTGTTGATACTTTTTCCTTCAGAAAAAAGAGAACGTTTCACAGTTTCTCTCCAAAACCAACATCTCAGCGTGTCCTCTGAGTCGGAAACTCCCCTTCAACCTCACCCATCCCCCTTTTTACTGGGTTATTCCTATAAACATGCAATTTTGCTGTCTAAGCTATCAACCAAAACAAGGACAACAAAGCCCGTGGTCCTGTTTTTCAGCTTACTCTCCTCCTCTCCCCTCTTCCTCAGAGAATAGCTTCTCTCCAAAACTTGTGTTAGTTAGGATCCCATCTGCTCACCTCCCTTCATACTGCAAGTGATTTCAGTGGGTCTTTAAACATGTGGTGGTCAGTTTAATGTGTCAATTTAGCAAAGCAATAGTTGCCCGTTATTCAACTAAACACAAATCTAGGTGTTACCTAGGTGTGGTTAACATATATAATCACAATCATTTGACCTTGAATAAAGGATATTAGGCTCCATATTCTGGGTAGGGCTGATTCAGTCACTGGGAATGTTCTATGATCAGAAGGAGGTTTCCCTGAGGAAAAAGAAATTCCAGCTGTGGACTGCAACTGCTGCTCCACCCGAGCCCAGCCTGTCCAGGACACAGCACTGATCCTCTTTCTCTTGACTGAGGCAGATGCACCATAGCAACTGCTTCAGTCAAGACTGCCAGTGACCTCCACACAGCCAACCCAATGGTCACCTCATTGTTCTCACTCTACTCAACCCTCAGTTGTATTTGGTTCAATGAGCTATTTTTTCTTTCTAAAAACCTGCTCCCTCTTCTCTCTGACTTGTTACTTCTACTCAGTCACAGGCTGTCTCAGGACTTCCACTTTCCATCTACCACACCCCAAACCTAGCTGAATTACAGTGTTTCCAACATTTACACACCCACCTCTGCAGCTCCTGGCCTGACTCTGGAATTATACATGCAGTATACTTCATATGTCCACCTGAAAATCTCATCTACAGTTAATGTAGCAGAAACAATTCTTGATTACCATTCTCTCAAGGTCCTGCTCATTCACATCCCCACCTTCATCTCAGTAACGGGCTCCACCTGCTAAAGCAAAAACCAAGGAAGCAGCCTTGATTGTTATTTTCCCAAACCTTTACTCCTGTGAAATTTATCCACAGTTCACGGCGGCTCTACCAGTCCTTTCATCCAAGTCATATCCTAAATCCATGCACATCTCCTGACTTCCTGAGTAGAAGTCTCTGTCAGTACCACCTGGAGTTCCTAAAGAGACCCCTACCTGAAGTCCTGCTCCAGGACACAATCCCTCAAGCCCACTGTTTCCTGCAATAGCCAAAGTGACTTTTATAAATAAGAAAAAAAAACCTCATCATTCCCCTACTGGCTTCACTTAAAAGTGAAAATCCTTACCAGCAAATAAAATTCCTCATTGAGTGTCTTTAACTTTCTTCTACTTCTCCCTATCCATACAGACTCTCCTGTTATTTCTTAAACACACCAGGCTTTTTCTACCCCAGCACCTTTGCACTTTCTATTCTTTAGCCACAGAATACGTCTCAGAATTATTTTGTTCTATGTTATTATCAATTATAATGTCACATCTTCAGAGAAGCCCAGTCTTATTGCCCCTCTAAAGTCACCTACTTCCAGTGCACTCAGCATTAATCCATAGTTGTATGTTGTGCTGTTATTTTATTCCTGGTGTCTCCAACAAATCAGAATAATGTTTGTCTGGGCTCACTTGTTTGTCATTTGCTCTCTCCATTCCTGTGCCAGAATGCACACCCTGGGAGCAGGCACCTTGCCTAGTGCTAGCACCCAATAGGCACAAGTGGGAATTGGATAAATATTTGTGAAATGGCTGGGCACACACATCAGTTAGTCTTGTTGTCCCAGAAAGGACAGCTGGACAGTTAACAGCAAGGACTTGCTGTGAATACACCCATTCTAAAGAACTACTTTTTACTATGCACTTATAAACATTTTTCTCAAAATTACATTTAAATATGTTGTTAAAGACTGGTAGAAATCTTATAGTCCTAGAATGTCTTAAGTCTTAAACTTTTGCCATTTTGGAAATTGCTGCCTACTCCTTCATTCATTCACTTCAACATGTAATCAGCACTTAAGATGTGCCAAGCATGACATAAAGCTTTAGAGATGTAAATCATACATAAAACCTTTTCTCTGTACTTTCATAAGTCCGGCATTTTACCTTTAAAGCATTGCTATGATTGCATTGAATTAATTGTATGGTTGTTTTGTTGTCAACTTTCAGACCCAACCCAACTCTAAGCCTCCACAAGGCTGTGCCTGTCACACAGCCCCAGGCTCAGAGCTGAGTAGACAGTATCTTTTCAGTAAGTGTTGGTGAATGATTGGTGTTGCTGACATTCAAAGATGGAATAACAGGTGTGTAAATAACAACCTGCAATAAGGGATTGTATGTGCCTGATAGCAATCTGCAAAGGAAGCAAAGGGGAGAAGCAAGCAGGTGTCGCTGCCGGAGTCAGAGTCAGGACATCGTGGCCTTGCCTCCTGAGTCTCAGAAGTTCAGTAGCCACATCCCCCAAACAGGGGCC
The DNA here is from genome assembly GCF_014108235.1 of Myotis myotis. Taxonomy (NCBI): domain Eukaryota; kingdom Metazoa; phylum Chordata; class Mammalia; order Chiroptera; family Vespertilionidae; genus Myotis; species Myotis myotis. The sequence continues at coordinate 89,775,191 of NW_023416390.1, read as the reverse complement.
CAGGCAGTAGGAGGGGCCAGCAGGAGAGGGGCGGGGGGAGCTGCAAGGTTGGTTATGCTTAGTGCACAGGAGACAGGCAATGAGGAAGTGGGAAGTGAAGACAGGTGCCTCTCTACACCTGCGTTTCCCATACTATCTGCACCTTCTTTCCTGTAGGTTAAAATAGAATCCATGTGGCCTGCAGGAGCACAGGAATTTATCTTAGGAGATGGTCCTTCCCTGCAGATAATGTGGACCTTTTCAGTTCAAACAGCCTTCTCCTCATTGGAGCACTCAGAGCAGACTGGGCATGAGCACTTCATGGGCTTTCAGTTGCCGACCAATAGGATTTGGCCCCAAATGAAGGCTTCTGTTTCGTTTGTCCCTCTTCTTCTCTCCCTAAACCTGGCTTAACCATTCTGTGCTGTAGATTTCTTTTGCAAGCACTGTCTCTGGACCCTGCATGTCCTCGTTCCTCCGGGCTCAGCATGCACAGCACTCGCAAGTTTGTCCCTCCTGCCCCCCCCCCCCCCCAGCTTTCTAGGAGCTGCTCAGATGGCCTCCCTGCTGCAGGACTGCTGAGGGGAGCACCAGCTCATCCCCTCGGGGACCCTCACAGACCTGGACTGCCCCCTTTTACCTGCCACACCCCATAGTCACCTTCCTCCAAGTGCACAGACTGTGAGATTCTCTCATGACTCCCTGGGCTCCTAATTGCTGCCCCTGTTTTCTGAAATATCCTTATATCCTTATTCTCCATCACCAGGATGCCTCCGGATGGTCATTCATTGCCCAGATCCAATATTACCACTTGTAAAGTTCCCAGACCTTGTCACGCGACCCCCTTCAGGTTTTAAGATTGAATTCCACATCTTGCCTGGTTAGATTAAAGTTAGCTGGCCTTCCTGCCTGCTCCCTGGCCTGTTCTGTAAGGCAGGAACCCCTCCTTCCTCTGTGCTCCCCGGGACCTAATTCAGTGTCTGAAAACTGCCATAGGTTCCATGGAGATTTAATGTGTATTTAATTGTTTACCTGGAGGCCAGTCAGCCTTACTCATTTTTGGGACTTTTATTGTATTTTTCAAATGTACAGTACTGTTTCTATCTTGTATGTGTATGTGTGTGTGTGTGTGTGTGTGTGTGTGTGTGTGTGTGTATGCATTTTATAGATAATAAAAATTATTAGCTTATTAGAATTTTCCTTATACATGGGTTTCTCTAATCCCTCATACTTTTTCTTCTTGAATAATTGAAATTATGCATAATTATCATACATAAATTGAAGGTTCTTAGATCCTCACAAACCTATTTGTGTATATTCTGTATTTAAACCTCCAGAAGTAAAGCATGTCCCAGTTTTCCTAAGTATTTATGTTTTAAACCCTTTCTCTGAGTCCTGTTTTCCTTTATAAATGCCAGAATGGCTGTCCTACTTCCGGTGGTTCCTGCTGCCGTCATGCTGCCAGAGCCATCTTTTTGCCCTGGTCACAATGAATTGGGAGCAGCAGGTTCCTTTGTGAGTATTCAGATATAAGCAATTGGACGAATGGTCTGCTCTTGAAAAAGATGACTCTTCCAGCAAACACTCTTGACTTCTTTGAGCCCCTGTCTCCTCATCTCCAAATGACAGTGGTGATTGCGTCAAGGACTGCTATGCCACTTTAGTTGTGATTAATAAAGCATAGAGCAGAGTGTCTGACAAGCAGCCTGTCTTAGTGAGAGCTAGTACCAATGTGAGTGCATGTCTGTGTTGCCACTGCATGCTGCTTTGGGAGTGACATGAACCATGTCCTCTCCCAGGCAAGGGCCCTCTCTCAGGTTCAGCTCTGTCTGTGGCTATTTTAACTTCTGCTTTATAGGTTCCAAGAGCTCAAATATCTGCCACCTCTAAGGTTCTCTCTCTATGCCCAAGAGTAGAATCAAATGTGGTCTCCTACCACATTCTACAAAGATAAAAGGTCTCCTGTTATGATTACTACTGCTAAATAATTCCATGGAGTAAATAACTCCATAGTAAACCAGGAAAATAATTTTAGCGTCCTTAAAAATAATTATTATGAACCAGTTATAAGCTCTTCTGGCTGTATATCAAGTTCATTTTGGCTATGAGATATATACCATGTACAGATAAAATTGCTACAAAATATTTCCATAAGAAGTATTACGTATGTCTTTCAGTATCATTTCCCTCCAGTGTTACCTCTGTCTAATGGGATATATGGTTGTTAAGTTTTGCATTTGTGTTTTCTTCCTCTGGTCAATTGATCAGTCTTTGGCCAAACATGTTCATGCTGGTGAACCAAGTAAATGAAGGACATGGTTGTGCTATATCACCAAGTTGGTGACATAAAGATGAACACTTAAAGGTGTCAATATAGAATTGTGTGAAATAGTTCATCTCTTGTAGAGAAGACTAAAGAAAAACAGATGCTGAAATGAGGGAAATCATCCTGAGTTGTGATTAATGGCAACTCTTTTCTTGGAGACAGAGCCAGTATCTTTCCTCTTGATGGCAACTTTCCCATCATTAAGTGAGCAATTGCCATTAGAAATGCCACCACCATCATCATCAATATATCTTCCCCTACTGTCATTCTATCTGTACTCTATGATACAACACACTCCCAAACTCAAAATAGTCTTTTAAGTTAGGGATTAGTAAATTGAATTAGTAAATAGAAGAGGAAACTGACATTTATAAGGGTGAAGTGACTTATACATAAATTAAGTAATTTGCATCCTGAGGCAAATATTTCTTCTGAGCTCTAAAAATATATTTTAATTTGCCTCATTGATATTCCAGGTTGGTTATGTCATAAATACCTTCAATTTGGCATGTCCTTTAGGGAACTCTTAATCAACTTGTACCCTTCAACCACACTCAGTGTCTTCTTCTTGTGGTATTTATTTAACTTTATTGCTTAATAACATTTATGTCCAAGTTTTATAATTGTTCTTAATTTAAATTTAATAGGAAACATTTCCAAGGTCTTTTTTTTTTCCTTTTCATTTAAATTATTGGTGTGACACTAATTAACAAAATTATAGAGGTTTCAGGTGCACAATTCTACACCACATCATCTGTGCGTTCATCACCCCAAGTCAAGCCTCTGCCCATCACCATGTATCCATCCTCCTTTATCTTCTTCTACCTTTCACCATCCACCTCCCCCTGGCAATCACTACACTATTGTCCATGTCCATGAGTTTTTCCCTTTTTTAAATGTTTTGCTCAAACCCTCCACCCTCCCACTCCACTCCAGTCAGCTGTCAGTCTCTTCTCTCTATCTATGAGTCTGTCTCTATTTTGCTTGTTAGTTCATTAGAATCCAAATATAAGTGAAATTATGTGATACTTGTCTTTTTCTGACTGGCTTATTTCACTTAGCATAAACACTACATGTTGCCCAAACTTGACATGAGAATCTTTCTTGAAATTTTTTCTTTCCCTTACTTCACACAGTAAATCAATTACCAAGTACTATCGCTGTTACTTCCATGAAGCATCAAAAACACATGTCCATTGTTTTCATCTTCACAGTTACCAGCCGAGTTCAGATACATCTTCTACCACCTGAAAGTTGCACCTCAGCAATCGCGTTCACTCTTTTCTTTCAGTCTGTTATCTTGCTGCAGCCATCAGTGTCATCATTAAATCCAGAGCTGAGCCACTTCCTGCTGAAAACCTTACAATGCCTGTGCCTTTCGATACCTCTGCCTGCCCTTAGGAGCAAAACTAAAGTCCTGTGCATGACGAACAGGCTCTGTAGGATATATGCATATGGCGGGGGGAGGAGATGGAGAGGGAGAGAAAGAGAGAGAGAGAGAGAGAGAGAGAGAGAGAGAGAGAGAGAGAGAGAGAGAGAGAGATTAGAGAAATGATAGATGTATTGATAGTCAGATAGATACACTATAGACAGATAGTGATTTACATGTGTATTTCATTGTGCACTACCTGTCTCACTCTCTAGTTTTTGAGCTCCATAAGGGCAAAGACCACACCAACCAAGATTCCCAGTTCTCAGCTCAGTGAAAGTCCTGTTTTCATTGATATCAATTAAATTTATTGAATGTACAAGTTTCCCAAAATGGAATGCCCCGTAGCTTTCTGAGGCAGGACTTGAACCCAGTTCGGTGTTGTTCTTATAGTCTTGGGTCTTCCACTATTTGTCTGAAAGTATACCGGGGGCATTTTATTAGAGGGAAACATTATATTCAACCTTCTAATGCCCATCTTATTGTTTTGTTCACAAGACTAAGGAGCAGTCTGCAGTTCCTGAGCATATGTAGCTAGTGTGTCCAGGGACGAAGTTGAACTGTTGACTAGGCCAGGACTCCTGGGTTCACACATCTCTACTTTGCTATTCCATACCTGTGCTCTCCAGCCTAACTCTGCATGAGATCACCTGCAATATGTCCTTACTATCTACTCTGGCCATACTCCAACTAAGTCATAATCACTGTGTACAGACCCCAGCTTAAGTTATTTTTGTTGTTGTTCCTAAGTGATTGTAACATGGATCCAGAATTTAAAACTATTTTCTCAAAGTGCTCATCTAACTGTGAGAGTCCATTCTTAGTCTACATTGTGATGTTTATGTTTGTGATAGCTAATCTTAATTTAAGAATTTTCAGGGAAACATTAACTCACTTTTAAAGGCCATATACAGTGATATTAAACACATGGGATATACAGTCAAACCATACATATGCAAACTGATTTTATCACCTAATAGTTGTGTAATCTTTGACAATCTTGGATCCACTGTAGACATAGATTTTTTTGTTTTTCCTATATAAAAACAGGTAATAATAGTGATCATCTTACATATGCAAATTGCTTGAAATTTTTATTAGCATGTGATGATAAGTATTCAAAAGTATTAGGTATGGCTATCATTATCTTAATTTGATATATAAAGTAGTCACCTAACTTCTCCCTTTTTTATTTTCTTCCTCCTTCAGGACCCTATGCCCCTGTACCTCAAAGCAAGTTGGTAAACTTCGTTACACACAGGTGCAAAGAGTTCTGACACCTGCAAGAGCCCATCTGGAGGCTTAGGTTATCTGGGCTCCCGTCTGGGGTTTCTGTTTGAATTCTTTAAATGATGAAAAGCTAAATAATTTTAAAGCATTATAAATTCTGGTAAGATTTAATGATCTGTCAGGCTTCCCAATTTCATCATTAAAAAATGCTGACAACAGGTTATACCTCAGGTTGCCTCCTTTAAAACAAACAAACAACAACAAAAAACCCCACACAACAACAAAAAGCACATTTCTCCTATTGGGTTAATTATTGCTAAACAGTGCCATCCAAAATGCATCAACCCCTGAGCTGAAGTCCTATTCTTCCCCCAGAGAAATCTCTTTGCCATTCCAGTCTCAGCCGGCCTCGTTGTGGTTGCTCTCATCCTCTGCGGCCACTCCCCATGCATGGTGGAGGCCATGAAGTTGTAGCTTTGTCTTCGGCTTGCTAAGGCCCTGTGGCCACATTACAGGGACCCTCAAGAGGCCAAGTTTTCAAGCACTGGAGAGGGGGAGGCAGGATGACAGCCATCAGACCTGGGCTTGGAGACGCCACTGTAGCTTTGAATTCTATTAAAGGTATCATAGCATTTTATAACCGAAAAACAGCCAAGGCCGTTCACTGTCATTACCCCATTTTATTGATGAGGAAATTGAGGCCTAGAGATATCTTCAAATTGAGTTAGTCTAAGAAGAAATCTGCCTACCCTTCTTTCTCTTACCTCCTATAGAATTATCTAAAAATATATTTTCTAATGGGAGACAAATATAGATATGTATGTGCCATAAAAACACATTAAGTAAAAACCAGGTCTTGGTTAATTGAGGATCTGAATATATTTCCCACAATCAACATCTCTCAGTACCCTGTTTCTAGACTTTGGGGATACAGCACTAAGAGGAGCCCTGCTCTTTGGGAGCTCAAAGGCTGTTGCAGTGCGGAAAGCAGACCTCAATTCTTTTGGTGGAGGTGGAGGGAACCCCACCCCGTGAGGCTTGCACAGGAGGGAGATCCACAGCTAACACTTTTCATGATGGACTAATGTTTGTGATTTTTCTGACTATATGGTTTTGCTTCCCTTGAACCTATGCTAATGGTGGCAATTTTAACAGAAATCTTAAAAGGGAAAATGACCAAATGTAACACTGGTTTTCCACACCATGTCAAGGCTTTGCCGCCTGCAGCTTGTTTTATGTTTACTCTGTTGAAATGGTCACCTGGGTAATTTACTGTTACTCCTCCCACTGGCCTCTTGTACAAAGTTCAGAAGACTGTGCCCAGGGAGAATCATTAACAAAGTGTTCAATTTCCCCAAATATAAAACCATGGCAAGTTTTGTGTTTTTTTCCAAAAAATAAATAACTAGTCTTGGGAGGGGAGATTGCAGTTCTCTTCTCCAATTTTGACACAGCTCTTTAAATGCCTCTCCTTGTGCAAACAGCCTTTCAGGGAGGAAGTGTATGTTGTGGCTGAAGACTACGGATGGTCCTCTGAAGCCGAAGCAGCTCACCGCTATTTTATGCTATTTTCACAGCAGCTGGCTGCTCAGTGTCGGCCTATGTCTTGAAGATTCTTTCTGTGAACTGATGAATAGATTGTGAAACCTTATCCCCTTCATGAAAGCTTTTGTTAGCCTGTCTGCTCCCTAGTAGGGGTGACCTGCCATGGTTCACGCTGCACTTTCCACTGGGGATGATCAGTTTGCTTGCTGTCGTCTGAGTCCGTGCTGTTGTTCCAGTTTAATTATCTAGGGCTCTCTGCGTAGTTGTTATTGTGCCTGAGCCCCTGAGTGGAGTGACCGGAATCTCAATCATCTTTGTCTCTCACAGCACAGCACAGTGACCGAAAGGTGTACAGAGTATGCCAATATGTGTCAGTGAATTTAGGAATAAACAAAGCATTTCTACTGCTTTGGAAGTTCCATTAAATGAATAAATTATTTTGGCATAATCTTTGTGATTAGTGAACAGCCCCGTTGAACTAGAAATTGGAAGTGTACTCAGAGGTGCCTACAAGTCTGAGGTATGTGCAGGCAGGTTTCACTCTAAGAGCTAAAATACTATGCTGAAGTTAGGATTGGAATTTGGAGTTTCGTCTTTTTAATACAATGACTGTTTTTCTGTGTTGCCTCCTGGACCCCTGTCCTGTTTTTGCCTGCTGTCATGCATAGCAATGTGAGAAATTCTGTAGGAAAATCTATTCTTAGGAGTTGGCACAGTTAGCTTTTGGAACTCACCTACTTGTCATAGTTTATCTGAGGTTAGCATGAGCCTCTGATGAGGCCTGGAAAAGTCTCAGAATTGGTGGAGGATCTGTGCACATTTGAATTGATGGTGGGAATCTGTGTGGTTTGTGGATTGCTAACCAAAGACTTGGAGTATTCAGAGCAAGTGTGTGGTCTGCGTAATGATCATGTTTTTTGTATGGTTGTTAGGAGAGTAGCTTCCACTGTGATTGTATTGGAAACCTCGCTAACTTGGAATAGCTGAAGGGTCTGAGTGAGAGGAATTATCCCCAGGGGATCGAGTTTCTCCTGTCCACACTGAGCTGGGCTTTCCAGACCTTGAGGACGCCAATCCAGCCAGAGCCCTGCTCAGCTCACCTGGGATTCCCGGTGAGAATCTTTTATTCAGTGGAGCTCTTTTTCCACTGGTTTGTTGACAAACTACTAACATCCATCAAATGTGACAGACTATGCCCCTCTCAGAAAACAGGCTATGACAGCCAGGTTAGCAATTATGGGCTCAGTGGAAGTCAACCAGCATGGTTGTTTTTCAGCACTCTGGGATGCAGGGGGCATGTTTCAGTACTCCTGGTTGGATGAGGGGGCATGTCTCAGTACTTCTGGTTGGATGAGGAGGCATGTCTCAGTACTGCTGGTTGGATGAGGGGGCATGTCTCAGTACTTCTGGTTGGAAGAAGGAGGTGTGTCTCAGTACTCCTGGTTGGATGCGGGGGTGTGTCTCAGTACTTCTGGTTGGATGAGGGGGCGTGTCTCAGTACTCCTGGTTGGATGAGGGGGCATGTCTCAGTACTGTGGGATGCATCTTGGTGAGTGCCTCATTTATCCAACCTAAAGGGAGAGTTTTGTGAGCTGTGGGAACTGCCTTTCTCCTGAGGACTTCCAGGTCCATAGCTCATCTGTCTTTTATGCTTTAGAAAAGTCTGCCAATGCATGGCCACCTTAACAAGCCACCGATTGAATTGAATTGAGTTTACAATAATGAGATTCTAACAATCAATGTTTAAAAGGGGAGAAATTGTCTACTCTGGGAAGTAAATGCCTAAGAGCTGGGTCCTGGGTGTCACTGCTGATGAGTTAAGGAGCTCTGATGTGTGGTCAGCTTGCATCAGTGGCAGGAATGGAAAAACACAGCAAAACACCCCAAGGGACATATTAGGACTTTACACCTTGTCAAGGGGCAAAGAAACTGGAACTGGGTAATTCCACTGAGAAGGGTGGGCTAAGGAGCCCGGAGAGGAATGGGAGCTGATCAAACAAGTGGCTCAGATAAACTTGCTACAAACCAGAGAGTTTTTCTAAAATCCAAGCCTGATCCTATGCTTTTCCTACTTCACATACTTTCATAATTATTTCTCTATTGACTTCAAGGTCACATTGAAATTCACATTATTTTATTTGTAAATGACCCTCCATCATGAAACACTTCACCCTGCCCCCAACCCTAGACTCCCTCTGCCCCGGGGGACCCTGTGCTTTGGCACAGAGTTCTCGGACTTCGGTAAACATCAGGATCACTTAAAGGTACAGAGCAGGCTTTCCTATCCCATAGGTCGGCCACGAGGTCCCAAATCCTGTCCTCCTAAAAGCTCCCTGGAGATGCCAAGTGTGCAGGGGCAGAAAGCACACTTCTGGGGCCACCGCTGTAGCAGGTGTGGATCCTGGGGACTGAGTTTGGCCTGTGCTGTCCTGCTTGCAGGAACAGTGGCTCTGCCTCCTGCTGGACTGCAGTCTTGGGCACCACATCTCCACCTCAGCCCTTGGGCAGGGACGTCACTGAGTTTATCAAGGTCGACCTGTACTGGACTGGGCTCTGCCATGTTGAGCAGCTTTAGTAAAGGTTCACATGCAAAAATGTCTGAGTGATGAGAGACCACAAAAGTCAGCGAGGATGGGGAATCGAGCTTAGTGGAGAAAGTGAGGGCAGGAAGGATATTGCACATCTCCCACAAGAGCCCCTCAGATGTGTGGTGATTTCCATGTCCTTCCGGGAAGGAGCCACTTTTCTGAGTGGACGTGGTCTCTTAACAGCGGAAACCACAAATTCATATCAACTTTTAATAAAACGGAAACTTCCTGTTCAACATTACCTTCCTCTAACCCTTTGAGTGCCAACCAATATCCTAGGAACTATGCTAAAATTGCCAAGGATTTTTGCTGATTTTACAGCAGTTTAGAAAAAAAAATATGAATCTCAAATAAATGTAGTTACATATTCAAAAACTTAAGGAAAGCTTTACTACATTGACATATTTAGCAATATCATCATCACTAATAAAAGCAGACTTAGAACTGGTCGCCATTTCGAAGCGTTGATAGCGCTCCCGGCACTCAAGGGGTTAAAATTGGTATGTCCTTTCCTACAGACACACACACACACACACACACACACACACACACCCCTATACATGCACACTCTCCAGCACATATATGCTTCTCACTGCATGAAGCCAGGGACAGTCTCACTATACAGAAGATATAATTCTTACCAATCCCCCCACTTTTTTTTTAATGATGCTGCAGGTATGGCTCATTTTCATGTGTGTATCTTTGGGCAAGTACGTGGTCATTTTGTGCTTTGTCTTCCCCTTTTCATAAATTGGGAAAACATGAACATTGAAAAGCTGTTAAGAATATTAGATTAGGCAAATATACTCATGAGTTCCTTTTCTGTAGAAAATGAATTACTAAATTAAGAGTGAGAAATCTCTATGAGTTGCTAAGGAGAATAAACAAGGTCTATTTACTTTTCTGTTATTTTCAATTGTACCCTTAGGACCACATTCCGAGGTGATCATACAACTCCCCATCTGCCAATAGGAGCCTATTTCTACTCCTTATACACCTTCCAACAGTCTTAGTTTTTTGTTTGTTTGTTTGTTTGTTTTTGTATTGTTAAAGAGAATCTTCTTTCAAGATGTGTGAGTTGATGTCATAATAAAATCCCATGCCCCAAATTAAGTATCAAACCAAAGGATCAGGACAAATGTTTCTAATAATATCTAATGTGAAAATCAGCATAAAATAGGATTTCTCAAAGAGCAATATTTGTATAAATATGGATATTTATTGTTATCATTTCAAATCTGTTTTATCCAAGTGAAGTTGGTAATGCTGACTACTTTACCTTGCTCCCGTGCCTGGGAGGAATATTAAGTATTCAATTGGGGAAACCTTTCATTTTTCTTAAAAAGTTATTTTTTTACCCCCTGTTTTTCCAGTTGTGAAACAGCTGATGCACTTTGTGTGTGACTTAATGCTTATTGCAAAAACCCAGGGTGTTTGCTGAGTCCTCTTAGATTGGCCAAGTTTCTGTCATTAGTTGTTGGTGGCCCCAGAGGGCAGCTCTGCTCTTTGCCAAGCTGATTCTCTGCTCTCCAAAGGGCGCTCTCACCTCTATACTCAGGAGCATGCATGACCAATGCAGGTGTCACCTCCCTAGTGGCTGAGTGTATGCCCCAGGGAAATGAGCCCTTAGTGCAGTGGTTCTCAACCTTGGCTGCACATTAGAATCACCTGGGAATCTTTTTAAAATCCTGATTTCTGGGCCTCATCCTCCAGAACTTCTGTTTCTTTGTTATGGGTTGGGGCCACAACATTAGTAACAAAGAAACAGAATTTCCAGAGGATGAGGCCCAGAAATCAGGATTTTAAAAAGATTTCCAGGTGATTCTAATGTGCAGCCAAGGTTGAGAACCACTGGCTTACAGAGTCCAGGCAGGTGATGCTTCAGGAAGTCAAGGGCAATCAGCATCATCAAGCTGGGGCCTGCATAGCTCACTGGGTTACTGAGCCTTTTCACAGGTGTTTCTCAACAGATCAATGCTCTGACTCAATGAGCTGGTTAATACACATCTGACCCTGCCCCCAGGGGACGCACTGCCATGCTGCAGAGAAGGCCTGAAAACAGATCAGGGAACAGCCATGTATCAAATTCCAGTTGGGAGGTGACTTCTGAAGGAAGTAGCAGGACACTTCGAAGACCAGCTAACTAACTAATGAGAGGAAGCTGTTAAAGAAAGGAACAAGCTGAACTGAGCATCAGAGTGTCAGAGAGAGGGCGTCAGCACTTGGAAAGTGCCCAGCACACACAGAGTGGGGTTAAGCCAGATGCCTTAGGTTCTTAGCTCTGCTACTGGCTAACTATGTACTTCTTCGTTCTTTGTGCCATAGTTTCCTCATTTGTAAAACAGAAATAATAGCAGTCTGTTCCTCATGGGATCTTATTTAGGTTAAATAAGTTCATACACAAAAGCATTTAGAGCATTACAGGGTTCAGCGTGTACACTTTGTAGATGTCACCTCCCCCGGCTCCTCCACACAGGGCGTTCAGTAACAAACACATGAGGACAGTGTGCTCAGAGGGAAATCAGAGTTGGTGAGACAGTAGCAGATGAGGTGGGAAAGGAGTTCAGAGCTAGATACTGCTGGGTTTTAGAGATCTGACTTAATTTTAATGCAAGGGGAGTTCACTGAAAGGCTTCAGCAAAGGTTATGTGTGTGTAACTTGTTTTATGAAAATGTTAGAATGGGACAGGGGCAGGTGATGAAAGTTGAACCAGAGAGGATGGCTAGGAGGTTATTTAAGAACTAGAGCCCTGACCGGTTTGGCTCAGTGAATAGAGCGTTGGCCTACAGACTGAAGGGTCCCAGGTTTGATTCCAGTCAAGGGCCTGTACCTTGGTTGCGGGCACATCCCCAGTAGGGGGTGTGCAGGAGGCAGCTGATCGATGTTTCTCTCTCATAAATGTTTCTAACTCTCTATCCCTCTCCCTTCCTCTCTGTAAAAAATCAATAAAATATATTTTAAAAAAAAGAACTAGAGGACCGGTGCATGAAATGTGTGCATGGGGTAGGGAGTGTCCCTCAGTCAGGCCTGCACCCTCTCCAATCTGGGACCCCTCGGGGGATGTCCAACTGCCTAAACCGGCAGTCCTATATCCCTCTCACAATCCGGGACCCCTGGCTCCTAACTGCTCGCCCTCCTGCTTGCCTGCCTGATTGCCCCCAATTGCCCTCCCTTACTGGCCTGTTTGCCTGCAACTGCCTCCCCTGCCGTGACCCACCTCCTCCTCCAGGACCAGCCTCCTCTGTGCAAGGTGGTGAACAGCCTCCTCCATGCTGTGTGGAGTCGTGGGATCCCCAGGCCTCACTGCATGGAGTGGCCTCTGGGTCCTGCCTTCGCTGTGCGTGCGGCCATCTTGTGGTGGCCACCTTTTGGAGGTCACCTTGTGGTGGCCATCTTGTGATGATATCGAACGTAAGGGCCACCTAGGCTTTTATTAATATAGATAGGGAAGGTGATGATGAGGGCTTGAATGCATGCCTGCTCAGTGTGACATGAAGGATATGAACTCCACACTCTAACAGAATTTCTTCATACCATGTTCTTTATATTGCCTATATGGCATGCTCTAAGCCTTGGTCACTGCAGAAATTCTTTGGATTAATGATGAAATGAGAGAATGCAATGCTCTTGAGTGACTAGTCATCCCCAGGTGTGAGATTTATGTAATTCTCACAATGACTTTGTGGGTAGCTTTCTCTTGGCTCTGTTTTACAGATAAGAACACTGAATCTCAGAGAAGTTGAAAAGGTTGCCTTGCCCTAACCAGTTTGGCTCAGTAGATAGAGCATCGGCCTGCGGACTGAAGAGTCCCAGGTTCGATTCTGGCCAAGGGCATGTACCTTGGTTGCGGGCACATCCCCAGTAGGAGGTGTGCAAGAGGCAGCTGATTGATGTTTCTAACTCTCTATCCCTCTCTCTTCCTCTCTGTAAAAAATCAATAAAATATATTAAAAAAATAAATAAAATATATATTTTTTAAAAAGGTTGCCTCAAGTTTACCTGCCAGTTGGTAGCAAAAACAGAATTGAAACCCATATCTGTTGGACTTCCACAATATTTTCTTTTGTTCCTGTTATATCAATTGGCTAAGTTTTCCTAAGATCCCACAGCAAAATAGAGATGTTTTCTTAGGGATAACCTATGTCATCTAATTTATGTCATTAATTTTGTCACTATTTTAGCTAGACATTTGAGGAGATGGAATTAGATGATGAATTCGGTGGCAAATTGGGAGAGTTATTAGAGTAGAGATCTCAGATGTCTGAGACTTACAGCAAAGTGTGTCTTTTTTTAAAAAATTACATTTATTGTTGAAAGTATCACAGCTGTCCCCTTTGTTTTTATTTTCCCATTAACCCCTTGATCCCTGCCCCCATCCTTCCCAGGCTTTCACCACATTATTTTCTGTGTCCATGGGTTATGCATATATGTATGTAAGGTCCCTATTGAATCTCTCCCCTTCCATCCACCCACCCACTCTCATCTTTCCTCTTAAATTCATCATGCATTTGTTTCATGCTTTTATGTCTCTGGATATATTTTGTCCATCAGTTTATTTTGCTCATTAGATTTCATATTTGAGTGAGATCATGTGATACTTGTCTTTCTCTGACTGGCTTATTTTCCTTAGCATAATAATCTCCAGGTCCATCCATGCTGTAGCAAATGGTAAAAATTCCTTCTTTTTTTTTTTTTTTTTTTTTTTTTAACAGCAGCTTAGTATTTCATTGTGTAGATGCACCACAGTTTTCTAATCCATTCATCTGCTGATGGGCACTTAGGCTGTTTCCAAATCTTAGCTATTGAAAATTGTGCTGCTATGAACATAGGGGTGAATATATTCTTTCTGACTGGTGTTTCTGATTTCTTATGGTATATTCCTGGAAGTGGGATCACAGAGTCAAATGGGAGTTCCATATTTAATTTTTTTAGGAAACTCCATACTGTTTTCCATAATGGCTACACCAGTCTGCATTCCCACCAGCAGTGTACTAGGGTTCTCTTTTTTCTACATCCTCACCAACACTTTCCCTTTGTTGATTTATTGATGTTAGCCATTCTGACAGGTGTGAGGTGATACCTCACTGTCATTTTAATTTTCATCTCTCAGACGATTAGTGACTTTAAACACTTTATTCATGTCTTTTGGCCCTCTGTATTTCCACTTTATAGAAGTATCTATTTAGATCCTTTCCCCATTTTTTCATTTTATACCTTGTCTTCCTTTTGTTAAGTTATATGAGTTCCTTGTATATTTTATAAATTAACCCCTTATTGGATGTATCATTGGCAAATATATTCTTCCTTGCAGTGGGCTCTCTTTTCATTTTGTTGCTATTTTCTTTTACTTGTAGAAGCTTTTTATTTTGATATAGTCCCATTTTTTTTAAATTTTCTCCTTAGTTTCCTTTGCCAAAGGAGCTGTATTAGTGAAGAAATTGATATAAGAGATGTCTCAGATTTTGCTGCCTATGGATAGTTTTAAGATTTTTATCATTTCATAACTTACATTTTAGTCTTTTATCTATTTTGAGTTTATTCTTGTATATGGTATAAGTTGGTGTTCTAGTTACATTTTTTTTGCATATACCTTTCCAATTATCCCAACGTCATTTATTGAAATACTGTCCTTACTCCATAGTATGCTCTTGCCTCTTTGACAAACATTAAATGAGAATAATAGCTTGGGTCAATTTCTGGGTTCTCTGTTCTGTTCCCTTGATCTATTTACCTGTTTTTGTGCTAGTACCAGGCTGTTTTGAGTACAGTGGCTTTGCAGTATTACTTGATATCTAGTTTTGTGATTTCTCCAACTTTGTTCTTCTTTTGCAAAATTGCTGCAGCTATTCGGGGTCTTTTTTGTTTCTGTATAAATATTTGGAGTGTTTGTTCTGGATGTGGGAAATATGCTGTTTGTGTATTAATAGGAATTGCATTGTGCCAGGGCTGACAAGCAGACCCTGAGCAATGGATGAATGATTACTCTGACACACATTTCTGTGAAAGAGAGGGCTAAGGGACTCCCTGGCTAGAGAAACCAAACAGTCCCATTCTCCTGCCTCCTTAGACTTTTAATTTAACAACAACTTGAACTAAAAATAACTATTAGATACTATCAGTAGAGCAAGAATCCTCGAGAAGACACATGTGTCTGCAGTGTCCTCTAAGCAAGGACATCTAAAGACTAAGCTTAAAGATTCCAGTAAACACCCAGGGGCTTGCATGTTCACAGACTTCTTTGGAAAGATCAAGGCAAGGGCTGTTGCCTTCAGCCAACTCCCCCAGGAAGTTCTGACCTTTCAGAGTAGAGTTTCCTCCTTACAGATTTTCCAACCAAGTCCCATTCTTCCCTGCAGCATTGGATCTATAGATTGCTCTGAGTAGTAGGGACATTTTAATGATGTTGATTGCACCATCCATGAACATGGTGTATTCTTCCACTTGTTTATATCTTCCTCTATCTCTTTTTTTCAACAATCCTGTAGTTTTCTGAGTACAGGTCTTTTGCCTTCTTGGTTAAATTTATTTCTAAGTATCTTAATTTTTTTGTTGTTGCAATGATAAATAGGATTTTTTTTCTTTAGATACTCTTCCTGAGAGTCCATTATTGATGTTTAAAAAATACCATCAAATTCTGGATGTTAATTTTGTATCCTGTATGCTGCTGAATTTATTGATTAAATCTAGTATTTTTTTGGTAAAATCTTTAGGGTTTTCTATGTACAATATCATGTCATCTGTGAATCATGACAGTTTTACTTCCTCCTTTCCAATGTGTTAGCCTTTTATTTTTTCTTCTTGTCTAATTGCTGTGGCTAGGACTTCCATTACTATGTTGAATAAGAGTTGTGACAGCAGACATCCCTGTCTTGTTCCTTTTTTTAGGAGAAATGGTTTCATTTTTTTGCCCATTGAGTATTAGCTATAGATTTGTCACATATGATCCCTCTATTCGCATTTTGCTGACAGTTTTTTATCCAAAATGGGTATTGGATTTTGTCAGGCACTTTTTCTGCATCAATTGATATGACCATGAGATTTTTGTCTTCCAACTTATTTATGTAATGTTTATTTGTTTACCACATTTATTAATTTGCAAATAGTGTACCAGATTAGCATCCCTGGAATAAATCCCACTTGATCATGGTGTATGATCATTTCTATATGTTACTGGATTCTATTTGCTATATTTTGTTGAAGATTTTAACATCTATGTTCTTCAGTGTTATTGGCCTGTAATTCTCTTTCTTTGTAGTGTCTTTATCTGGTTTTGAAATCAGGCTAATATTAGCCTCATAAAAAGAGCTTGGAAGTGTTTTTCTCTCTGATTTTTATTTTTAATAGTTTGAGGAGCATAGGTGTTAGTTATTAGAATGTTTGGTAAAACTCCCATTGTGAAGCCATTTGGACAAGGGCTTTTGTTTACTTAGAGATTTTTGATCACTGCTTCAATTTCATCAGTATTTATTGGCCTATTCAGATTTGCTGATTCTTCCTGATTGAGTTTTAGAAGATTGTATTTTTCTAAGAATATGTATATTTTGTCCATATTGTCCAGCTTGTTGCAATATAGTTGTGCATAGTATTTTTTAATGATCCTTTGTATTTCTGTGTGGCCAGTTATTACTTAACCTCTTAACTTTCTAAATTTTTTTTGATCCTCTCTGTTTCTTGATGAGTCTAAGTAGGGGTTCATCAATCAGGTTTATCTTTTCCAAGAACCAGCTCTTGGTTTTATTGATCTTTTGTAATTCTTTTGCCTCTATGTCATTAATTTCCACTCCAATATTTATTATTTCCTTCCTTCTACTTACTCTGGCCTTTTCTTGTTTTCCTCCTTCTACTTCTTTAAGTTGTAGGGTTAGATAGTTTATTAGAAGTTTTTCTTGTTTTTTGAGGTAGGCCTATAATGCTATCAAATTCTCTCTCAGGTTCATCTCAAGTTCATTGTGTCCCATAAACTTTGGATTGTTGTGTGTACATTTTAATTTGTTTTCAGGAAGTTTTTAATTTCTTCCTTGTTCTCTTTGGAAACCCATTCATTATTTAAGAACATGCTATTTAGCCTCCATGTGTTTGAATGTTTTTGAGTGTTTTTATTATAGTTGATTTATAATTTAATGCCATTTTGATAAGAGAAAATGCTTGATACTATTTTGATCTTCTTGAACTTGTATAGACTTAGTTTATGTCTTAACATGTCATCTATCTTTGAAAATTTTCCAACATACACTTGAGGAGAAACTGTATTTTGTATCTCTGGGGTAAAATGTTCTGTAAATGCCCATTAATTCCATCTGTTCTAGGGTGTCATTTAGAATACTGTTTCCTTGTTGATTTTTTTTTTTTTAAATCTAGAAGATCTATCCAGCAATGTCAGTGGGGGTGTTAAAATCCCTACTATAATTGTGTTGCAGTCCATTTCTCCCTTAAAATCCTCCAGAGACTGTTTTTTATATATACTAGAAGCCCAGCACAAAAAACTGTGCAGGTAGGGTCCCTAGGGCCTAGCCTCCTGCAATCAGGGCCGTCTTCTCCCCATTCACCAGTCCCCAGGCTGAACACTGCCTCCACCACCAGGCTGTCAGGCCATTGGGATCACTAGCTCATCCCTGTTTGCTTGGGGGCTCAGGCCTGCAGGAAAGCAGGTGCCAGGCGACTTCACCTTCATGTACGTGCACCAGGCCAGCAACTGATGGAATGCGCTGCCTGCTTGGGGCTGCTGCTGCCACTGCCATCACCACTGCTACTGCTGCTACTGCTGCTGAGGCTTTAGGCACTGACGGAAGCTGCGGGGAATGCCCACCACCTACCCGCCCCAGTGTTAGCAGCCCCAAGTGGGCAGCACGTTCCTTCCATCAGTTGCTGGCCTGGCGCACCATATGGAGGTGAAGCCACTGGCACCTGCTTTCCCGCAGGCCTGAGCCCCCGAGCAGCTGGAGATGAGCTGGTGATCCCAATAGCCTGTCAGCCAGCCTTGTTCTCCTGCCACCCACCCAGTTACCCCGTTCACCATTACTGATCCATCAGAGCCTGGGAGCCAGGGGAAGGGACCAAGCGGTCACCCATTCATCCCACTCACCAGTCCCCAGTCCCGCCCTGCCTTGCTTGAGGGCTGGGAAGGGGGAGGGACTGAGAGATGCTCAATGTACCTCATGGTGATAGGTCATTTGGTTGTCATGGACACTGGTTTTTTATATATAAAGAGTTGGATGCTCCTTTTGGGTTGCATATATTTTTTTTTTTTAATTTTTATTGCTTAAAGTATTACAAAGGGTATTACATATGTGTCCATTTTATCCCCCCGCCCTAGACAGTCCCCTAGCCTCCCCTATCCCCCAATGTCTTATGTCCACTGGTTATGCTTATATGCATGCATACAAGTCCTTTAGTTGATCTCTTACCCCCCTACCTCCTGCCCCGCAACCCTCCCCGGCCTTCCTGCTGCAGTTTGACAATCTGTTCGAGGCAGCTCTGCCTCTGTATCTATTATTGTTCAAAAGTTTATAATGGTCTCTATTATCCATGAATGAGTGAGATCATGTGGTATTTTTCCTTCATTGACTGGCTTATTTCACTTAGCATAATGCTCTCCAGTTCCATCCATGACGTTGCAAATGGTAAGAGTTCCTTCCTTTTTAGAGCAGCATAGTATTCCATCGTGTAGATGTACCACAGTTTTCTAATCCATTCATCTACTGATGGGCACTTAGGCTGTTTCCAGATATTAGCTATGGTGAATTGTGCTGCTATGAACATAGGGGTGCATATATCCTTTCTGATTGGTGTTTCTGGTTTCTTGGGATATATTCCTAGAAGTGGGATCACAGGGTCAAATGGGAGTTCCATTTTCAGTTTTTTAAGGAAACTCCATACTGTCTTCCATAGTGGCTGCACCAGTCTGCATTCCCACCAGCAGTGCACAAGTGTTCCTTTTTCTCCACATCCTCTCCAGCACTTGTCGTTTGTTGATTTGTTGATGATAGCCAGTCTGACAGGTGTGAGATGGTACCTCATTGTTGTTTTGATTTGCATCTCTCGGATGATTAGTGACTTTGAGCATGTTTTCATATGTCTCTTGGCTTTCTGAATGTCCTCTTTTGAAAGGTGTCTATTTAGGTCCTTTGCCCATTTTTTGATTGGATTGTTTATCTTCCTTTTGTTAAGTTGTATGAGTTCCCTATAAATTTTGGAGATTAGGCCCTTATCAGATATGACATTGGCAAATATGTTTTCCCACACAGTGGGTTTTCTCGTTGTTTTGTTGATGGTTTCTTTTGCTGTGCAGAAGCTTTTTATTTTGATGTAGTCCCATTTGTTCATTTTCTCTTTCGTTTCAAGTGCCCTAGGAGCTGTATCAGTGAAGAAATTGCTTCGGCATATGTCTGAGATTTTGTTGCCTTTGGATTCTTCTAGAATTTTTTTGGTTTCCTGTCGTACATTTAAGTCCTTTATCCATTTTGAGTTTATTTTTGTGTATGGTGTAAGTTGGTGGTCTAGTTTCATTTTCTTGCATATATCTGTCCAATTTTCGCAACACCATTTATTGAAGAGACTATCTTGGCTCCATTGTATGTTCTTGCCTCCTTTGTCAAATATTAATTGAGCATATTGGTTCGGGCCGATTTCTGGGCTCTCTATTCTATTACATTGATCTATATGCCTATTCTTGTGCCAGTACCAGGCAGTTTTGAGAACAGTGGCTTTGTAATACATCTTGATATCTGGTATTGAGATCCCACCTACTTTGGTCTTTTTCAGGTTTGCTGCAGCTATTCGGGGTCTTTTTTTATTCCAGATGAATTTTTGGAGAGTTCGTTCTAGATCTCTGAAGTATGCCATTGGTATTTTAATGGGAAGTGCATTGAATTTATAGATTGCTTTGGGTAGTATGGACATTTTAATGATGTTGATTCTACCAATCCATGAACACGGTATGTTCTTCCATCTGTTTATGTCTTCCTCTATATCATTTTTCAACGTCCTGTAGTTTTCTGAGTAGAGGTCTTTTACCTCTTTAGTTAAGTTTATTCCTAGGTAGCTTAATTTTTTTGGTGCGATGGTAAACGGGATTGTTTTTATAATCTCTCTTTCTGAAAGTTCACTATTGGTGTATAGAAATGCCTCGGATTTCTTGGGGTTAATTTTGTATCCTGCTACATTGCCAAATTCATGTATTAAGTCCAGGAGCTTTTTGATGGAGTCTCTAGGGTTTTGTATGTATAATATCATGTCGTCTGCAAATAAGGACAGTTTTACTTCCTCTTTTCCAATTTGGATGCCTTTTATTTCTTCTTCTTGCCGAATTGCAATGGCTAACACTTCCAGTACTATGTTGAAGAGGAGTGGTGAGAGGGGGCATCCCTGTCTTGTTCCTGTTCTTAGGGGGAATGGTGTTAGTTTTTGTCCATTGAGTATGATGTTGGCTGTGGGCCTGTCATATATGGCTTTTATTATGTTGAGGTATGATCCTTCTACTCCCACCTTGCTGAGAGCTTTTATCAAAAATGGGTGTTGAATTTTGTCAAATGCTTTTTCTGCATCAATTGATATGACCATGTGGTTTTTTTCTTTCAATTTGTTTATGTGATGTATCACGTTTATTGATTTGCGGATATTGTACCATCCTTGCATCCCTGGGATAAATCCTACTTGGTCATGGTGTATGATCTTTCTGATGTACTGCTGGATCCGATTTGCTAAGATTTTGTTGAGGATTTTGGCATCTATGTTCATGAGGGATATTGGCCTGTAATTCTCTTTCATTGTGTTGTCTTTACCTGGTTTTGGTATTAGGGTGATGCTGGCTTCATAGAATGAGCTTGGAAGTGTTCCTTCCTCTTGAATTTTTTGTAGTAGTCTGAGGAGGATAGGTTTCAGTTCTTCCTTGAATGTTTGGTAAAACTCCCCTGTGAAGCCGTCTGGTCCTGGGCTTTTGTTTGCTGGAAGCTTTTTGATGACTGCTTCAATTTCTTCCATAGTTATTGGCCTGTTGAGATTTTTAGATTCTTCCTGATTGAGTTTTGGAATGTTGTATTTTTCTAGGAATTTGTCCATTTCCTCCAGGTTGTCTAGTTTGTTGGAGTAGAGCTGTCCATAGTATTTTTTACAATCATTTGTATTTCTGTGGGGTCTGTTGTTATTTCGCCTCTATCGTTTCTGATTTTGTTTATTTGGGTCCTCTCTCTTTGCTTCTTGGTGAGTCTGGCTAGAGGTTTGTCAATCTTGTTTATCCTTTCAAAGAACCAGCTCTTGGTTTCATTGATTTTCTGTATTTTTTTTTGGTCTCTATGTCATTTATTTCTGCTCTAATCTTTATTATCTCCTTCCTTCTGCTCACTCTGGGGTTTTCTTGTTGCTCTCTTTCTAATTCTTTGAGTTGTAGAGTTAGATGATTTACTACCATTTTTTCTTGTTTTTTGAGATAGGCCTGTAGAGCTATAAACTTCCCTCTCAGGACTGCTTTCATTGTGTCCCATAGATTTTGGATTGTTGTGTTTTCATTGTCATTAGTTTCCAGGATGTTTCGAATTTCTTCTTTGATTTCATTGGTAACCCAATCAATATTTAATAGCATGCTATTCAGCTTCCAGGTGTTTGAGTATTTTGGGTTGTTTTTATTGTAGTTTATTTCTAATATTATGCCATCGTGGTCTGCGAAGACGCTTTTTATGATTTCAATCTTCTTGAATTTGGGGATACTTTGCTTGTGACCCAATATATGGTCTATTTTTGAATATGTCCTATGAGCATTTGAGTAGAATGTATATTCCCTGGCTTTCGGGTGAAGTGTTCTGAAGATGTCTATTAAGTCCATCTGATCTAGTGAGTCATTTAGGATTGCTGTATCTTTGCTGATTATTTGTCTAGAAGACTTATCCAGTGCTGTCAGTGATGTATTAAAGTCCCCTACAATGATTGTATTTGGGTTGCATATATGTTAACAAGTGTAATATCCTTTTTTTATATGGATCCCTTTAGTATTATGAAGTAGTCTTCATTGTCTCTTATAATTGCCTTCAATTTGAAGTCTATTTTTTGTCAGATATGAGCATTGATACCGCAGCTTTTTTTTGTTTTTTTTTTTTTTTTTTTTTTTTTTTTTTTTTGCTTTTTTTTTTCCATTTCCATTTGCCTGGAAAACTTTTTTTTTTCATTTCTTCATTTTCATTCTGTGTGAGTCTTTTGTTCTGAGGTGGGTCTCTTGTAGACAGCATATATATGGGTCATGTATTCTTATCCACTCAGTCACCCTATGTCTTTTGATTGGAGCATTTAATCCATTTACATTTAAGGTTATTATTGATAGGTACTTATTTGTTGCCATTCTTATTCTTTATGCTGTGTTCTTCTCTTTCTCTCTATTTCTTCTTCTTACAAAAATCCTTTAGCATTTCTCGTAATGAACTCTTTAGTCTTCTTTTGTCTGCCAAGCTCTTTATTTCACTTTTGATTTTCAATGATATCCTTGCTGGATAGAGTAGTATTGTGTGTAGTCCCTTGGTTTTCATTAGTTAGTATACTTCATTTAACTCCCTTCTTGTCTGAGGTTTTTCTATTGAGAAATCAGCTGACAGTCTAATGAGAGCTCCCTTGTAGACAACTTTCTATCTCTCCCTTGCAGATTTTAAGATTCTTTCTTTGTCTTTAATGTTTGCTATTAAATGTGGAACCTTTGGGGTTCATCTTGGCTGGGACTCTCTGTGTTTCCAGAACTTCAGTGACATTTTCCTTCACCAGGTTAGGGAAATTTTCTGCCATTATTTCTTCAAACAGGTTCTCTATTCCTTTCTCAGATTCTTCTTTTTCTGGTATCCCTATGATGTGAATGTAGTTATGTTTCATGTTGTCCCAAAGCTTTCTTAGTCTCTCCTCCTTCTTTTTATTTTTTTTTTTCCAGTTGCTGCTCTGCTTGGGTGTTTTTTTCTACCTTATTTTCTCACTTGCTGATTCAGTCCTCAGCTTCTTCTAGTTGACTTTGAAACCCTCCATTGTGTTATTTCAGCTGTGTCATACCTCATTTCCAATTGACTCCTATGTATTGTTTCAAAGTCTATTTTCATGTTGAGGTAGCTCTCATTAAGTCCCTTATAATTATCATTACGTTGCTTGTGGTTCTCACTAAATTGTTTGAGCACCTTTATTAACATTATATCTGACAAAGTGCTTGCCTCGTTAAATTTAGTTCTTTTTCTGGTGATTCCTCCTTTTCTTTCATTTGAGGGCTGTTTCTTTGTCTCCCAATTTTTGCTGAGCGTTTGTATTTGTTTCTATGTATTAGATCGAACTGCTATGCCTCCCAGAATTTGTGAGGTGGTCTTATGTAGTAGGTGTTTTGTGGATCCAGTGGTGCAATCTCTTAGATTTCCTGGTCAGGGTGACCTGGGAAAGCCCCTTGCTTGTTTTATTTGGGTTTTCTTGTTGTATTTGGTCTTGAATATAATTGTCCCATTGGAGGATGGATAATCTCCTCTCAGGCTGGATGACTATGTGGCTCACTCCCAACCACATTGTGTGAGCTGTTGTGGAGGTGCACTGTCAGAAACTGTCCTCCTTTGGCTTTAACAACCTTCTAGAAGCTACAAGTGATCCATGGTTTGCATCTGTCTCCACAGGACTTGGCTGCAAGCAGGAGGGGCCAATCTGCCCTCTCAAGTGGGTTCGTTAGCAACTTGAGGCACAGGGCTATGTCAGCAAACCTCCCCTGGATCCCTGGGCTCCAACCATGCCACAAGTGTGTCTTTTAAGTAGCAACAAATTCTATGTCTATTCATGGAAGCACTTGTCCCACTTCATAGGCAGTGTTTGAATGTTGTGTTCCCATAGCACTGGTGCTCCGCTCTATTTTATAATAGGACTAGAGGCCCGGTGCACAAAAATTTGTGCACCCGGGAGGGCTGGGGAGTCCCTCAGCCCGGCCTTTGCCCTCTTGCAGTCTGGGACCCCTCGGGGGATGACCACCTGCTGGCTTAGGCCCGCTCCCCAGGGAATTGGGCCTAAGATGGCAATCAGACATTCCTCTGGCAGCCCAGAAGCACTCGGGGGATGTCCACTTGCCAGCAGGGAGCAGGCCGAAACTGCAGTCGGACATCCTTAGCGCTGCTGAGGAGGCAGGAGAGGCTTCCACCACCACTGCTGTACTGGCAGCCATCAGCCTGGCTTGTGGCTGAGCAGAGCTCCTCCCATGTGAGAGTGCCCTGACCACCAGAGGGCAGCTTCTGCATTGAGTGTCTGACCCCTGGTGGTGAGTGTGTGTCATAGTGACCAGTCATTCCCAGTCCTTCTGCTGTTAGGGTCAGTTTGCATATTACCCGTTTACGATATAGGATAGAGGCCTGGTGCACAGGTGGGGGCCAGCTGGTTTTCCCTGAAGGGTGTCCTGGATTAGGGTGGGGGTCCTGCTTGGGTGCCTGGCCAGCCTGGATGATGGGATGATGGCTGTTTGCAGCTAGTCACACTCCCTTCAGGGTGGGGGTCCCACTGGGGTGCCTGGCCAGTCTGGGTGAGGGGCTGAGGGCTGTTTTCAAGCTGGTGGGTGACTGAAGCTCCCAGCCTCTCCTTTTTTCTTTCTTTTTTTTTATTCTGGCATTAATTTACCTTCTATAGGTGTCACTGGAGCTGAGAGCAGGCTCCAGCTCTGAGGCTCTTGCAAGCTGAAAGCAGGTACCTGGGTTTGTTTAGATTCTATAATAGAAATTCTGTTGCCATCACTGGCCGCTCTAAGCTCTGAGGCCGCACTGGCTGAAAGCAGGTTTCTGGGGTTTGTTTAGGTTCTATAATTGCAACATTGTTTCATCCGGAGCTCAGAGCTGAGCTGCGGCAGGCGGGGAACGTTGACTTCCTCCAGCACTGGAGTAAGCAAGCCTTATGTTCATGTTCGCTTCAGCTGCCTGGCTGACAGCCGCCATTTTGGCTGGCAGTTAATTTGCATATCTTGCTAATTAGCCAGTGGGAAGGGTAGTGAAGTTATGGTTAATTACCATGTTTCTCTATTATTAGATAGGACATGTCAGCATCACTGTCCACACATTGCATGTCCTGTCCACTACAGCTCCTAAGGACCTCATTCCAGACCCAGAGTCTGGTGCAGTGGAAGAAGGGAAGCAATCAGAAGAAAGCATTCAGACACAATGCACACACCATGCACAGATGAGGAATTTAAATTAAAATGTGGTGGAATAGGAAAGTTGAGGCTAACTGGACATTCCCGGGGCAGTAAACCATTGAATAAAAAAAAAAAAAAATTAGAGTCATTTCTCATGAGGAGGTAGAGTGTCTGCCACTAACATGGACTGGATAGGAATTCAATCCCTCTAGTTATACCAATGACTTTAATATTACTTCTATAGTTAATTTACCACAAATAATGTGCCAGACACAACGGCATCAATTTATGCATACTATCACTTTATATGTATTTTCACAGTAATTCTCATAATAGTCTTCTCTGTAGAATGTGTACTTCCCCACTTTATAAAATCAAGTCTTAGAGAGGTAGCATGTCCCAAAGTTACCCAGCTAACAAGCCATGGCTACTGTATTTGGGACAGATACAGGCCACTGCTGGGGTGGTGTGGAGAGGGTCTGAAAGAACTGGGGTTTTATAAAAATCTCTCTATATGTGGACAATTTATTTTTATGGTCTGAACAGTCATCAGCAAACTTTTGGTTAAAAACACTTTACTCCTGAAGAATAAGTTATAAATTTGTATTTTAAAACTGATTACAATAAAGTGTGATTTATGCTTATTTTAATTTCAGAACTTCAGTTTTACAAACAATAATTTTAGGTTATTGGTCAAAAAACTTTCTTAATGTATCATTGTGTATACTCAAGCTGTGAATTATAATTTCTTGGTAAATAATAAAAAATGAGTATTTTTGAGTAGCTTATTTCAAATATGACTAAACCCACCCCCATCAAATACCCATTCACCATCATTTCATCCGCATAAAATAGTATATAATGAATCTGTTTAAAATTATAATTAGCCTTATTTTTCTACTATAAAAGTAATAAAATATATTATGCAGTTTTTATAATAAAAATAAAATATAATGTAAAAATAATTTTAATAACACCTCCCAAATTGAGTTCCTACTAACTTTTTTTAAAGACTTATTTTTAAAGCAGTTTTAGATTCACACCAAAATTTAGAGTTTTTTGTATCCCACTTTCCCCAAACATGCATGGCACCCCCTCAACAGAAATACTGCATTTATTACAACTGCTGAACTTAAATGGATACATCATAATTACTCAAAATCTACAGTTTGCTTTACTGCTTACACATGGTGCTGTGCATTCTATGGTTTTGTATAAATATAATGACATGTATCCATCATTATGGTATAATGCAGAATGTTTTCACTGCCCTAAAAATCATCTGTTTTGCCTCTTCATAGTTCCTTCACAATCTCTGGCAAACACTGATCTTTTTACTATCCTCTACGTTTGCCTTTCTCAGAATGCCATATAGTTGAAATCTCACAGTGTGTAACCTATTCAGATTAGCTTCTTTCACTTTGTAATATACACTTTATTTTCTTCCAAATCTTCTTACACCTTAGTAGTTCATTTCTTTTCAGCAGTAAATAATATTCTATTGTCAGGATATATCACAGTTTATTGATTCACCTACTGAAGAACATCTTGGTTGCTTCCAAATTTTGAAAATTATAAATAAAGCTGCTTTGAACATTTACATGCAGATTTTTGTGTATTCATAGTTTTTAACTCCTTTTGATAAATACAGAGGAATGTGATTCTTGGATAGGATGGTAAGAGTATATTTAGATTTGTAAGAAACTGCCAACCTGTTATTCCATATCCCCACTAACATTTGGTATTGTCAGTGCTTCAGAGTTAAGTCATTCTGATAGGTGTGCAGTGATATCTCATTGTTGATCTAATTTGTATTTCCCTGATGACATATGATATGGAGCATCTTTTCATATACTTATTTGCCATCCGTATATATTCCTTAATGAGGTGAAAATCTCTATTAACTTTTTGGCATACACTTTTTAGATTTGTTTACACACACCCATTATATGTGTATCTAAATTACAATTACTTGATCTCCTTTTTTTAGCAATCATAAATAAACATTCTTGTATATAAAGACTAAAATTATAACTATCACCTGCACAAGACAGAGCCAGGGATGGTAAAGATGCAATATATTTGCCCTGTTTCCAAATAGCAAAGCCTTCCTTACTGCGTATTCTTTTCTACCAAAACCAGATAAAAATCTTAGAATCCTTCCCAACACAGGGTTCTTAGACTACAGTACTATTTTGTCAGAGTTGAATAATAGTCTATATTTTCACCTCTAACGTTGAGCCTGAGAGAAGGGGATCAAGCAGCTCTGATTATCAAGCAAAGTAATAAGGAAGACAAATCAGGAGGTATTATTGCAAAGCAACATCTGACACAGCAGATCCTGATCTAGGTACTTGTGGTATTCTCATCCTGTTCCCTCAACAAAACTGACATATCACTAATGAGAGGTTTTGCTTCTGATGATCAGTTCATTTTAACTAAGTGTGTGGTGGTTGCCAGTTCATGAATTATTCCCCTGAGTCTAATTAGGGTGGGTCTAGTCTATATCCTTCCCCTTCAAACAACAGGTCTTTCCAGATGTCGAAACATGCCTATAAAATGGACAACAACTAAGCTGGGAAACAGAACTGGCAGATAAGAGAATATGCATTGATTTTTCTCCTTCTCTCTCTTTGTGACCAGAATCCGATGTTGCTGACTTTGATGGCAGGAGCTCCCTGCTGTACAGGTTCAATCAGAAGCTGCTGAGCACCCTCAAAGACGTGATCTCTCTGAAGTTCAAGAGCATCCAAGGGGATGGGGTCCTGTTCCATGGAGAAGGTCAGCGTGGAGACTATATCACACTGGAGCTCCAGAAAGGGAGGCTCGCCCTGCACCTCAACTTGGGTAAGGTCAGGCTTTCCCCCTATGCAGGTCAGCCTGTGGAAAATTCCTCTTGGTAGCAGATCACAGTCCTTGTCCTTCTAGATTATCAAGTGGAAGTCCTTGGAGCACAATCCATGTTTGAGAAGAAAAATACCACATTTCAAAATGGTTAAGCCATAGATAGCATTATTTACATTTAGATAATATTGGTATGTAAGAAGAGATACAAGCTAAGTGCTGGGGCTTATATTGCTTGATTAAGTATTTATTTACTAGTGGCCTGGTGCACAGATTCATGAATATTGAAAGGAAATTAATTATAAGAAATAGCAACATAATATAACAACAACAAATATATGATATAAAAACAACAAAAACATGATATAAAAACAATGACTGATAAATTGATTAAACTTATTCTAATATCTCCTTGTATACTACTTTCAGAGTGCTTGACTAATTTCACTTGTGATGAAGTATTTACAACTTTAACTTTAACATCACATGATCTTCAAACTCGAGAGAAAGCAACATATAACTGAACATGTCCAAAAACAGGTTCAGGTAGGAATATTCCTACTCTGTCTAGATTGGTGCCAGTGAGAGGTTTATATGTATCCCACATGTGCGAGTCAACGTTTATTTTTAAATTGGAGTGCGTATCATATGTACTGGCCAGTAGGTTGGTCGGATGGAAGGTTGGTCACTAGCCTTTTATATATCCTATCTAATAATAGACAAACATGGTAATTAACCATACCTTCGCTACCATCGCAATTGGCTGATCAGTGGGATATGTAAATTAACCACCAACAAAGATGGCAGCTAACTTGCATACTGCAGGCAGGGTGGGACACTGGTAGTCGCCATCCAGGCCCCCCTGTGCGACCCCAGGAGCTGCGGAAAGCCAGGCTGCAGGCAAGGCAGCCCCCTGGGACCCAGGAGCCTGTTGGTGAGGTCTGCAGGCGAAGCGGTGATCAAGCTATGAGGGGGAGGGTGGGGGGGCGGAAGGAGCTACAGGAGCAGCTCTGGCCAGAGACTGAAGACTCTGGCCAGAGCGAGGAGCAAAGACTGAAGGCTCCAGCCTCAGCAAAGACTGTGTCCAGAGCAAAGATGGAAGGCAGTGGCCAGAATGAAGGTCTGGGTCCTGGGTGCCAGAGGAAAACTGGTGCTGGCAGCCAGGGCAAAGAAGGCCTATTGCATGAATCTTCATGCAATGGGCCTCTAATATATATATATATATACCCACACAGTGGGGCCTTGACTTACAAGTGTCCGGACTAATGAGTTTTTTGAGATACCAGCTGTCTCTCAGCCGATTTTTTGCATTGAGTTGACAGAGTAATTTGAGTTGATGAGCTCCTTAACGAGCTCTTTAAAGAGCTAGGTCTCGGAACAAATTAAACTCGTAAGTCAAGGCCCCACTGTATATATATAATCTACCTATTTATCTATTTATCTGTTGATGTCTTCTTAAAATAATTGACTGATTAAAACACACATGCACACACACACACGTGCACACACATAATATAATGAGGCATTTTCACAATCCATTCTATTTAGTACATTTATGAAAATTAAGTTCCAGGAGAAAAAAGGAAAAGAACATTTTAATTTCTTGGTGTTTTTGGGGGGAGTAAAGGTGTCATGTGTATGAGGAAAAATCTAAGTTGTTGGGCATTCCTGGATCTTATTAAGGGAAGTACTGCTTTCTTTAGGTGTCCTGGCTGGGCCAGGGTGAGCTCTAGACTTGCCAAATGCCGACTACTTGAGTACAGAATGCCCTCTTGTCTTCCACACATGTAGGTCACAGGCTTCTCACTGTGGGTTGGCATCTATAATGGCCTTCCTCACCTCAGGCAGATCTTCATTCTACTGCAATCAACTTCCCATCTTTTAGAAAAAGAGAGGGCTCACCCTCCTTTATATGATCAAAGGTACTTTTGAAGGAATGGTGAGCCAATTGCAGAAGGCGGGAGCAGAGTTCTAAAATATTCAATAAAGAAATCAGAAAAAGAGCCAAGTGGAGGGAAAAAGAAGTGACCATTTTTCTGTCTCCCATTTGATAAACATTTGTATTAAGGGCTGGGGTGGATATTATACCTGTAAAAGGGAATTATCAATCAGTATTTACTGTCAGATAGTAACAAAAAGTCTTAGCAGAATTGAGTATGTAAGTTGAAGTTGCATCAGACTGGGGAAAATCATAGATGAATTTTAGCAATTAGAAGGAGAGACATAAGAATGAAGATTAGTTCAGACTCACCCAAACATTCAGCAGAAATGCATTGGTTCATTAACTGGCCTTCAAATCCCAGGATATATGTATGGCTAAATGAAGTGGAGCCCCTCCCCATTTATAGGTGGCTTAAAGAGCATTGTGGGTGAAATTAGTATCACTTGCCAGTATATCCAGTATCTTCTGTTGGTAATATTAAATCTATCAGTTGAAGCTATTTATATTTCCAATTTATATAACCATTCACCCTCTATAACTTTGTTATCTCAGTGCATGTTGATGGAAAGGAACAGGTGTGGTCATGCAACAAATTTCACTGTAAGTGCAGACATGTGCTGGCTATGTATTATTGGGAAAGTTGCATTATTTACAAGTCTTTTTTATTCATTTCTGATGAGGGCTAATAATAACTATCTTACAGAGCATGGACATAAAAACCACAAAACACTATAAATGAGTAATTTATGACAGTAAATGAACATGGGGAAGTATCAAGAACAGAAGCTCTTAATATTACTCATTTATTCAACACACATTTTCATGTCCCATGCCCTGTGCTACCCCATCCTCCAGAAAAGAGATGGATATGTTGAGATAAACAGGACCTGCTCCTTGTGATAATACATAGAATAAAAAGGAAGCCTTTTTTCCCTCCAAATTTCATCTTTTCTATATTTCTAACTGTGGTGGAAACAAAGTAAAACCTCATTTAGCAAATGATTCAGTAGTAAGAACGACTTCTGTCTGTATTCTTCATAGTTTTGGAGTGCTTTCATATTTTCATCTGCTCATGGATTCGCTCCATTTCTATCGGTTCCCATGGTTTCTTGTATTTACCTGTTTATGCAGTCACTTAGGATAGTTTTTTAGTAGCTCCCTCTTCTAGAGAGATGCGTCCATATGTCAGTACTGTATCTCTCCATATCTCAGTTTTAGCCAGCAAATCCCTGGGAGCATCCACTTACGGGGAATTGCTTTGAATTGCCCATCATAAAATCTCTGTAATTCAGCTTTCACGGGGGCAAGATAAAACTTTGTTTAGGGCACCTACCTGAAGTAGGCTCTTGAGGCAAATGGAGTCCATTGGAAACAAGGGCTTTCCATTTCTGCTGGGGTCCAACCCCAGCGGGTCCAGGGGTCCCCAAAGGTGTGGACGGCGTCGGCGAAGAAGGAATGACGCGGAGACAACGTTCAGTTGATCAGCAGCCTAGCCAGGATCTCCAGCCAAGTTCTGGTCTGGATCTCCAGAGAGGTTCTGCTTAGGATCTCCAGCCAGGTTCTGTAGCCATGTTCCCTCGCTAGGTTCTCCAGCCAGGTTCAGTCATCAGGTTCTAGTCAGGTTCTCTTGCCAATTTCTGTAGTCAGGCTCAGTCCAGGATCTTTTGCCATGTTCTCTCCAGCGAAGTTCTTCTGTCTGTAGGTTCTGTGTAGGTTCTGTCTTCTAAGTTCTGTGTGTAGGTTCTGTCTTCTAAATTCTGTGTTCTAAGTTCTGTGTTGTTACATCTGTATTTATACCAGTTGATTCCAATCCTATCAATCTCTCCAAAGGTTAGGGCGTTTCTTATCTCCATTCCAGGGAGTAAAGATTATGTAGCTTAAGCATGATTGTTCATAGTTAAAGTGATTAATTACCCACCTGGCACTTAGTTAAGAGGTTTTATTCCCTCCCTAACTTCAGGGGAAATCCCTACCTGGGGAAACAACCTTTCTCAGAGACCTTGGTTAAAACACATAGTGCCAAGAAGGTGAGCAAACATATTAAGAACAGTATGCCATATATGCCAGGTCCTTTGAAACAGCAAGGATGGACCGGCTCCCGGCACATTTCAAACATCAGACCTGACACAAATACACACCATTCCTGTTCGACTGGCTCATTACCAAGTCTATTCTCCTAAATGCCTCATGAGCTATTCTCTTCACTACAACAGTGTCTGATATTCATAAATAGTCACAATGGGCTAGAATCCCATCCAAACCTCAGAGCTTGCCTATTAGGTAAGTAAACATTAACTTCAATTTACTCATGTAGAATATTAGGCTCAAGGAGGATAAATCACTTGTTCAATTTGCGCAGCTAGCTATTAGGTGTTACCACTATTAATATCTAGTTATGTCTAACCATTTTTTACTATTATGTTAAAACTAGAGGCCCAGTGCATGAAATTCCTGCGGGGGGGGGGGGGTTCCTCAGCCTGGTCTGCATCCTCTCACAGTCCAGGAGCCCTTGGGGGATGTCCAACTGATGGCTTAAGCAAGCCATCAGTCCGACATCCTTAGTGCTGCCACAGAGGCTAGAGAAGCTCCTGCCACCACCGCTGCATTCGCCAACCCATTAGCCTGGTTCCAGGCTTCTGGCTGAGCGATGCTCCCCTGTGGGAGCACACTGACGACCAGGGGGCAGCTCCTGCATTGAGAGTCTGCCCCCTGGTGGTCAGTGAGCATCATAGTGACTGTTTTTTCTGCTGTTCCGTCAATTTGCTTATTAGTTTTTTACTATATAGGATATAGTTTTATTTATTTCAGAGAGGGAAAGAGAATAATTGGTTGGCTTCCACCTGCATGCACCCTACTGGGGATCAAGCCTACAACCCGGGCATGTACCCTGAGCAGGAATCTCACCGTGACCTGGTTCAGAGGTCGACACTCAACAACTGAGCCGCACGGCCAGGCACTATTATTTTAAGATTATAAAATGTGTCAATGATACATCTAATAAGGAATTGGCATCCAAAATGTATTAGGGCCTTACACAGCTCAACACCAAAAAATCAAACAATCCAATTAAAAAATGTGAAGAAGACCTGAGGAGACACTTCTCCAAAGAGGACACACAGGAGACCAACAGGCATATGAAATGATGCTTAACATCCCTAATTGTTAGAGAAATGCAAATTAAAATCACGATGAAATATTTCACACCAGTGAGAATGGCTATCATCAATAAATCTACAAACAACAAGTGGAGCAAAGGGAACCCTCCTGCACTGTTGGTGGGAATGCAGACTGGGGCACACTGTGGAAAACAGTGTGAAGGGTTCTCAAAAAATTAAAATGGAACTCTGCCTTATGACCCAGCATTCCCACTTCTGGAAATATATCCAAGGAAATCCAAAACACTAATTTTAAATGTATGCACCTCTATGTTCATTGCAGCATTATTTACAAAAGTCAAGATATGGAAACAATCCAAGTGCCCATCAATAGACAAGTGGATAAAAATGCTCTGGTATATACAAAGAGCTCTGACCATAAAAAAGAATGAAATCTTACCATTTGCTACAGCATGGATGGACTTATATGTGAAATAAGTTAGTTAGAAAAAGTCAAGTACCCCATGATATCACTTACGTGAGGAATCTAAGGAACAAAATAATAAAAAAAAACTGAAACTGGAACAGACTTGTAGACACAGAACTGACAGCTGTTTGCCAAAGGAGAGGGAGTTTGGGAGACAGGGTAAAAAAAGTTTAAGGATTTAAGAAGTAGAAATTGGTAGTTACAAAATAGTCTGGGAGGATGTAAAGTATACTATAGGGAATATAGTCAATAGAATTGTAATAACTACTAATGATTCCAGGTGGATACTGGAAACATTAAAGGGAAAACTGTTTATTGTGTATGATCTTTTAAAACATATTATCAAATGTTTCAGTTTTAGAAAACTTAAAAATAAAAAAAAAACAATTATAACAAAGTGAAGGAAAGAATCACTTGAAATCCTATAGCCCAGTCATGTCTCCTATTAAAATTTGGGTACATTTTCAAGTGTGTTTCTTCATTATTTACATGATTTCTTAAAACATATTATGTAACATCTATGTTCTTCTCAAAGTGAAAAGAGCTCATACCATCCATGATTGTGTTTGCTTATTTATTTGTTTTAGAAAAATGAAAGAGAGAGAGAATCCCATGGGATAGGCTCCAGAATGGTGGTGGGCCAATGTAAAAGGGAGTTTCACTCTGGCTTCGGTGGACACTCCAGCAGTTTCTTTTAGTGGCAGGTCTCCAGCATGTGTTTCTTATCTAACCTCTGACTTTACCTTTTAGATACTGGATGAGATGGGGGTTCAGTGCCATCACAGGTTGCAGATGGTCTTTGAGGGCAGGTAGACTTTGGTCTTTCCATGCAACTCTCTTTGCAGACCACCTGACTCATTACCTACTTATCCCTGCTGTGGCTGATTCTAATAGATTACCATATTTTTCCATGTATAAGATGCCCCCATGTATAAGACTGTCCCCACTTTTCCAACCCAAAATTAAGAAATCAATATTTTAAACATTTTACTGGTTTTCCTCTTAAGGCCTTCTTCTTTTTTTTTGGCATCTTAAGGAGTTGTTCTTCCTGTTTTCTCCACTGTCTGATCATATACTCAGTGGAAGGAGGCCCAAATTGACTCTCTGTAGCTCTATTTCTATGCTCTTTTGCAATAGCTGATTACATTCAGTTTGAAATTTGCAGAGTAAGACGATTGCTTACCAGTATTTATCTTTTTATTTTTTGACATTTTTATGGGCTCAGAACACTCCAGTCTCTGTTGCATCTGCACACTCTCCACCTCCACTTCCAATTATTGCATCAGCTGACATCAGTAACAATAAGGCTCATGATTGGAGAAAGCCTGTTTGACAAAGTATGGGCAGCTGCCCACAAGTGCGGCTCCCTCCTTGGATGACTTCCATGTATAAGATGCCTCTCAATTTTCAGTCTAACGATTTTAGAAAAAAAAAAGCATCTTATACCCAGAAAAATACAGTAGTTCTGTGTAAACTTGAATTAGATGGACCTCCTTTGATTACTTTCTTAGAATAGAAAAATGATTTTTCTATAACTATGAATAAGAGACTTCTTCTCTCAGTTCATAAGAAGGTTATAGAGATTCTGCTTCTTGGTTTTTACACATCACTCAGGTCACTGGTGGCAGTGTGCCCTCTGTGCTTTTATAGCAGCACAAACGCAGACACACAGGAGGGGAAATCGAAGAGCAGAAGTATTATGCCACTGGGAACTGCCATAGGAACTAAGCAAGACATCAACAGTAAATGTAGGTCACTCATCCTCCCCACAGACCAGTGCCTTGGAGCTGAGGCCGAGTTCTGTGCTGCCTGCAGGTGCAGCGGCAGTGAGGTGGGAGTCCTGGAGCCGAAGAGACAAACACATGCAGTGCAGGTGTCCCAGAGCCAAGCATGGGGTTTACAGGCAAGAGCACTGGATTGTATGGCCCCCATAAAGATATCTTGAGAAATCATTCTCCAGAGTCAGATGGACATTTACTTCAGCGCTTTCAAAATTCGGGCATTTTAAGCCAACCACATGTACTTATAGAAGTTTGGTGATGTTTCTGAGCTCGTATGAAGTACTAGGGAAGAATTTTCAAAGGTTGCTGCTTTTGAGATCCCACACTTAAGCACTGTACTAGACATTTAAATATAGATTTAGTTTGCATTACACGGGCATGGTACAAATTATATATAACCCCATTTTACAGATTAAGAAACTGATGATCAGTGTTGCCTAGTCAGTTTTTCAAAGTCACATATTTGCATAAGTGTAGAGCTTGGATTACATCCCTCTTTAATCCTACACCAATGTCCTTATGTTAATGATTAAAATTTTGTAAACCTTCATTAAACAATTGCATGCTAATTTTCAAGTCCATATGCATGTGTTAAATTGTGAAAATGGGGAGAGATGGGTGAGAGAGGGGAATCCAGAAAGGCTTATTAATTAACCTTGAGTTATCTAGAGATTTTATTATTTAAAAAAAGAGGAAGACAGGCATTTTATACAAAGTGTCACCGAGAGAAGATTCACCACATTTTTCATAAATGTTCTTATTCATGCAATAAGAATTTTTGAACAAATATATTAAGTCAGGCACTGAGCTAGGCCTAGGGATTAAAGATTACATTTAGCAGTCCCCATTTTTAAGGAGCTCCCAGACTGATAAAACAGTTATTTCTATGCATTCTAACTTTGTAATATTAATTTAAAAATATAATTATGCATCACCAAAATCATAGCATTTTCTAAGATAGCAAAATCACAGAAGATGGATACAGAGGAGTGACCAAACTTGAGCAATAATCCCTAAATCTGGAGAGTGTTTTATTGAATAAAGAAGTTCCTAACAACTAAAGATATGCCTTTCATTCATTGCTTCAGTGATACCTAAGGATTTGCTCTGGTTTGAGGGCCACACTCTCTGTAATCACATGACTTCCTGTTAGTTTCTTTTTATTTTCTTCAGAAGGTCTCACTTGAGT
This sequence comes from Myotis myotis, assembly GCF_014108235.1. Classification (NCBI taxonomy): domain Eukaryota; kingdom Metazoa; phylum Chordata; class Mammalia; order Chiroptera; family Vespertilionidae; genus Myotis; species Myotis myotis. The sequence continues at coordinate 89,738,650 of NW_023416390.1, read as the reverse complement.
ACCTCGGAGAATATTAATTAGCTCTGCATATACTCACACGGGATTTTTATGATAATGAATAGCCTATGTAGGTGAAATATTTTTTTTTTATTCTACATCATATCTCCCCCCCTTTTACTGTTGCCCCATTTTTGTTTTCAACCAAGCTCACTTTTTCGATCCATTACATTATTTTCTGAGACCCTATATTCCTCTATATAGCTAATGTATGTGTGACGGATGCAAATGGTCAGAACATAAGACATGAAGGTAAAAGAGTATCATTTTTTCCAGTAGGGATCCTGTGAGAATTTGAGCTTTAGGATCAGAGAGAGCTGAGTTGTAACCCTAATTCTTTGTGTCCTTGAGTAAGTCATATGGCTTCTTTGAGACAGAGATTTTGAAGGGTCGTGTTCAGAAACAATCAAAACAACATACATAAAGTCATTCCCTCATGTGAGAAGTTTAATAAATAATCTGAAAAATTAAAGGTGGGTCAGATCCAAGGGGGGCAGACATCAGGAGCATCCATATGAATGGGCAACTATTTCAACAGGGAATCCATCCTTTGTAAGAGTGACTTTTTTTTCTGAAATACAGTCTTAAACAAGAGAGTTCCTAAGCCTTTTGCTCAGGGTATCTGAAATTCACAGACTCTGCAAGTTAAAGTGGCATGCATTTCTTCACTAAGATACAACCAAGCAAAAAGCTTCAATCAAAGACTTTTGGGTGAAAACACTGTGAAATGCACACACTTAGTCAGAAAATGTTCCTTCTAAGGGAGAAGAAATTGACATGTTTATGTTAGGGGTGGAAGATAAAAAGATTAAATTAGAAATGCTTTGCAAGCATTTCATGCTTCCTATACAAATTGTACACTCTTGCAGGTTTTGAGCAATATTTATACTATTTTCATTTTAACTATATCTCAAGCCACATGAGAACCAGTTTATTTAAATTAGAAATAAGATTTTCCTTAAATTTTTTAGCCTAAAAGATAGCTACTGCATATTTTTATTGTCTTTTCCCCCTCAACATCTGTGTATGGGAATTTTTATATTGCCTTAATCTATTGTAAACTGGTTAAAGCTAGTAGTTGGACCTCAATTGTCACTAAAATAAAACTTGCAATATATATTCCAGGATAAAGAGTTTTATAATCTTTTGAAAATTGTTTTACTGTGATCTTTATAATGACATTTCTTCCTGCTCACACTAGTGTAGATATAATTCAAAAGCCCTACTTCATAGATTGCAGAAATTCCATTTCTGAAACTGTTTATACAAACTAACTCTCACTCAATTTGTTTTAACACATGATTTTTGAGTATCAACATAGAATAGGTAATGAAAAGGTGAGTGAAATTCATTCATGCCAGTCATTTATTGGTTAACTAGAGGCCTAATGCATGAATTTGTGTACAGGTGGGGTCCTGAAGGGGGTGGGGAGGGCCGAGACATGATTGGTCCTCTGGGCGGATGATGGGATGCCCTTGCTGGCCAGGGATCCAGATCCATCCAGCTGACTTTTGCCCGGGTTGTCAGGAGCCACCTGGTGGCCACTTTTATATTGTTTCTTCCTTGAGGAGCATCTAGGGAGGGGAAGCAGCCACAGTGCCCAGCTGACGATGGCACTGTTGGGATCATGCCAGCAGCGCTGGTCTGTTGGTGACTGGCCCATTCTCTGGAGATTGGACCTGCAGGACTACTGAGGGAGAGGCTGCTGGTGGGCCATTGGGCCAGATCTCAGCTGAGTGGTGCTCCCGCTGTGGGAGCACTCTGACTACAGATGCTCCTGTGTTGAGTGTCTTCCCCTGGTGGTCAGGGAGCATCATAGCAACTGATTGTTCCAGTCTTTCCAGTTGTTCCAGCCGTAGGGTTGTTCTGTCACTTAGGCACTTAGGCTTTTAGGTAGATAGATAGATAGATAGATAGATAGATAGATAGATAGATAGATAGATTTAAAAGTAACTTGAGCCCTGGCCAGTTTGGCTCAGTGGACAGAGCATTGGCCTGGGGATCAAAGGGTCCTGGGTTCAATTATGGTCAAGGGCATGTGCCTTGGTTACGGGCTCCTTCCCCAGTGGGGGATGTGCAGGAGGCAGCCAATCAATGATTCTCTCTCATCATTGATGTTTCTCTCTCTCTCCCTCTCCCTTCTTCTCTGAAATCAGTAAAAAAAGTAACTTGATTTGAAAAAAAATATATGCACTCCTATGTTCATTGCAGCATTATTTACAATAACCAAACTATGAAAGCAACTGAAGTTCCCATCTATAGGCAAGTGGACAAAAAAGCAGTGGTACATGTACACAATGGATTATTACTCAACCATAAAATAAGAATGAGATCTTAACATTTTCAAATTAAGAAGTACAAATTGGCTGTTACAAAATAGTCATAAATAATTATGGGGATGTAAAGTAGAGCAGAGTCAATAATCCTATCCAATAAAAGAGAAACATGCTAATTGGCGTACGACCGTTACCCTTCCCATTGGCTAATCAGAGAGATATGCAAATTAACTGCCAGCCAAGATGGCGGCCAGCAGCCAGGCAGCTTGAAACTAACATGAGGCTTGCTTGCTTCAGTGACAGAGGACTGCAATGTTCCCCGCCTGCCTTGCCAGCCTCTGAGCCTGCAGTTTCAAACATTGTAACAAATATAGACGCTAAACAAAACCCCAGAAACCAGCTTTCAGCCGCTGGGATCTCAGAGCTGGAGTTGATATAGAGTTTCGATTATAGAACCACATAATTAAACAAACAAATACCTGCTTTCAGGAGCAGAGGCCTAAGAGCTGGAGCCTCAGAGCTAAAGCTGGCCCAGAATAAAAAAAAAAAAAAAAGGAAAAAAGAAGCAGTTGGGAGCTTCAGTCCCAGTCTGAAAACAGCCCTCAGCCCCTCACCCAGACTGGCCAGGCACCCCAGTGGGGACCCCCACCCTTAAGGGTGTGTGACCAGCTGCAAACAGCCATCATCCCCTCATCCAGGCTGGCCAGGCACCCCAGTGGGGACCCCCAACCTGATCCAGGATACCTTTCAGGGCAAACCAGCCAGCCCCCACCCATGCACCAGGCCTCTATTCTATATAGTAAAAGGGTAATATGCCTCCCTGCACTGGGATCAGCAGAGTTGAGAGGCCTCCCGGCACTGGGATCAGCGTGACAGGGGGCAGTGCCCAAACCCCCTGATCGCCCTTCGGCTCTGTGTGTGACAGGGGACGGGGCCACAACCTCCCTATCCGCACTGCTCTGTGTGTGACAGGGTGTGGCGCCCCAACCCCCCCACTCCCCACGCGCCCTGCTCTGTGTATGAGGGGGTAGAGCCATAACCTCCCAATCGGCCCTCCCCTGAGTGTGAGAGTGGCGGCGCCCCAACCACCTGATCGGCCCTGCTCTCTGTGTGATGGGGTAGAACCATAACCTCCCCATCAGCCCTGCCCTGAGTGTGACAGTGGTGGTGCCCCAACCCCCTGATTGGCCCTGCCCCGAGTGTGACAGGGGGCGGTGCCCCAACCCCCCAATCGGCCCTACCCTGAGCGTGACTGAGGGTGGCAACACAACCTCCTGATCCACCCTGCTCTGTGCATGACAGGGGAAGGTGCCCCAACTCCCCAATCGGCCTTGCCCTGAGCCTGACCAGGGGCTGCACCTAGGGATTGGGCCTGCCCTCTGCCACCCGGGAGCAGGCCTAAGCCAGCAGGGCGTTATCTATCGAGGGTCCCAGACTGCGAGAGGGCACAGGCTGGGCTGAGGGACACCCCCTCCCCTCTGAGTGCACAAATTTTTGTACACCGGGCCTCTAGTATTATAATAACTGTGTATCATGTCACTGGGGCACTGGAAATATCAAGGAAACACTTTGTAAAGTATATGATTGATTAACCACTATGCTGTACACATAAAAATAATAAAAAATAATATTACATGTAAATTGTAATTGAAAAATTAAAAAAAAATTAAAAAGCAAAAAAAGTAACAATGTGGGAGATGTTCAATAGTTTGCATATCATTCATATTGTGTTAAATCAGTCAGCCTTGCAGGATAAGGATTATGTTTTTTAAAAGTTTGTTTTTCCCATTATCGAAAATAAGTATGCTTACTCTAAAATATAGAAAATTAAAACCACTGTATTTTACTAAACACATTATTGTCTAATACTCTTATCTATTTTTTTCGTATTTATAATTTAGTATATGTTTATACTTTTCACTTTGCATATACATATATATATATACACTTCAAATACATTTTTTATTGATTTTAGAGAGGAAGGGAGAGGGAGAGATAGAAACATCAGTGATGAGAGAGAATCATTGATTGGCTGCCTCCTCTCTGCCTCATATTGAGGATCTAGCCTGCAACCCAGGCATGTGCCCTGACTGGGCATGGAACTGTGATCTCCTGAGCCTCAGCACCACAGCGGCTGGACTGCATTTTTTAAGTTTTTAAATCAATAAGGTATAAATTATTGAATATCCTTTTATTTTTTTTATTTATTTATTTATTTATTTATTTATTTATTTATTTATTTATTTTTTTTAATGTTTAAAGCATCTTTATTCAAAATTGCCCAAACTGGAGGCAACCAAGATGTTCTTCATTAGATTAATGGATAAACTGTGGTACAGTTATTCAGTACTAAAAGAAAATGAACTATCAAGCCATGAAAAGACACAAAGGAACTTTAAATGCATATTACTATATGAAAGAAACCAATCTGAAAAGGCTACATACCAGATGATTCCGACTATATGACATTCTGGTAAAGGAAAAACTATGGAGACAGTAAAAAGATCAGTAGGTGCCAGGAGTTTGTGGAGCGAGGGATGACTAGACAGCACAGTGAAAATACTGTCTGATATTATAATAATACATTCACTTCATTACACATTTGTCAAAACCCATAGCATGTACAACACCAAGAGGGAACCCTCAGGTAAGCTATGAAATTTGGGTGATTGTTTTATCTTTCTGAAAATTGTAATGTGAACATGATTCCACAAAATGACCCAGTCAAGGCAGAAATGTTCGTTCATTTAAGATGTGATATTTATGTATTTCTCAATAAGGTGTGCCAGAGTACATACTTTTATGTAAAAGTACATGAATTTTTCCTCCTACTCAGGATCTTAGAACAGTTATTCAACAAAATAAATATTTTTAATAGGACATAGCTTTATGTTTAATATATTAATTAATTGCGTAAATTGTTTTTTTTTTAATTTTTATTGTTTAAAGTATCACAAAGGGTATTACATATGTGTCCATTTTATCCCCCCGCCCTAGACAGTCCCCTAGCCTCCCCTATCCCCCAATGTCTTATGTCCACTGGTTATGCTTATATGCATGCATACAAGTCCTTTAGTTGATCTCTTACCCCCCTACCTCCTGCCCCGCAACCCTCCCCGGCCTTCCTGCTGCAGTTTGACAATCTGTTCGAGGCAGCTCTGCCTCTGTATCTATTATTGTTCAAAAGTTTATAATGGTCTCTATTATCCATGAATGAGTGAGATCATGTGGTATTTTTCCTTCATTGACTGGCTTATTTCACTTAGCATAATGCTCTCCAGTTCCATCCATGACGTTGCAAATGGTAAGAGTTCCTTCCTTTTTAGAGCAGCATAGTATTCCATCGTGTAGATGTACCACAGTTTTCTAATCCATTCATCTACTGATGGGCACTTAGGCTGTTTCCAGATATTAGCTATGGTGAATTGTGCTGCTATGAACATAGGGGTGCATATATCCTTTCTGATTGGTGTTTCTGGTTTCTTGGGATATATTCCTAGAAGTGGGATCACAGGGTCAAATGGGAGTTCCATTTTCAGTTTTTTAAGGAAACTCCATACTGTCTTCCATAGTGGCTGCACCAGTCTGCATTCCCACCAGCAGTGCACAAGTGTTCCTTTTTCTCCACATCCTCTCCAGCACTTGTCGTTTGTTGATTTGTTGATGATAGCCAGTCTGACAGGTGTGAGATGGTACCTCATTGTTGTTTTGATTTGCATCTCTCGGATGATTAGTGACTTTGAGCATGTTTTCATATGTCTCTTGGCTTTCTGAATGTCCTCTTTTGAAAGGTGTCTATTTAGGTCCTTTGCCCATTTTTTGATTGGATTGTTTATCTTCCTTTTGTTAAGTTGTATGAGTTCCCTATAAATTTTGGAGATTAGGCCCTTATCAGATATGACATTGGCAAATATGTTTTCCCACACAGTGGGTTTTCTCGTTGTTTTGTTGATGGTTTCTTTTGCTGTGCAGAAGCTTTTTATTTTGATGTAGTCCCATTTGTTCATTTTCTCTTTCGTTTCAAGTGCCCTAGGAGCTGTATCAGTGAAGAAATTGCTTCGGCATATGTCTGAGATTTTGTTGCCTTTGGATTCTTCTAGAATTTTTTTGGTTTCCTGTCGTACATTTAAGTCCTTTATCCATTTTGAGTTTATTTTTGTGTATGGTGTAAGTTGGTGGTCTAGTTTCATTTTCTTGCATATATCTGTCCAATTTTCCCAACACCATTTATTGAAGAGACTATCTTGGCTCCATTGTATGTTCTTGCCTCCTTTGTCAAATATTAATTGAGCATATTGGTTCAGGCCAATTTCTGGGCTCTCTATTCTATTCCATTGATCTATATGCCTATTCTTGTGCCAGTACCAGGCAGTTTTGAGAACAGTAGCTTTGTAATACATCTTGATATCTGGTATTGAGATCCCACCTACTTTGGTCTTTTTCAGGATTGCTGCAGCTATTCGGGGTCTTTTTTTAATGAATATCCTTTTATTTAATGTTATGTTTTTATTTGATAAAAAAATGGCAGTCATGCCCCCAACTGGTGTGGCTCAGTGAATGACACTTGACCTATGAACCAGGAAGTCACAGTTTGATTCTCCATCTGGGCACATGAAGGGGTTGCTGGCTGGATCTTCAGCCTGGTGCATGTAAGAGGCAGCCAATCAATGATTCCCTCTCATCACTGATGTTTCTATCTCTCTCTCTCTCCCCCTTTCTTTCTGAAATCAATAAAAATATATTTTTAAAAAGGCAGCTAGTACTGAGTATACTTTTAAAATCAAGTAAGTACTTCTTAAATTTATTAATTTTTAGATGTCTCTATAATATTCCATCTGCTGATTCTAAGTTTATGCAAAGTTTTTTTTTCTCTCTTTCCAAATAATGGAATGTTATCTCCAATTTTTAAATTATTGGATATTAAAACTATTTTACTATATTTTAGTTTGTTTACTTAGGGTAGATTTCTGGAGTGTAATTTACTAAGTAAAAAGTTAATAAAACATTTTACAAAGTACAATATTGATTGCTAAAATATTTATTGACATAGGTGTTTTGTTTTAAGTTTGGTGGATTTCATTTTGCATTATCTTTGGGCAATAAAAAAACGGATTGGCTAGCCCTAATCGGTTTGGCTCAGTGGATAGAGCATCGGCCTGCAGACTGAAGGGTCCTAGGTTCGATTCCGGTCAGGGGCATGTGCCTTGGTTGCGGGCAAATCCCCTGTGGTGGGTGTTCAGGAGGCAGCCGATTGATGTTTCTCTCTCATCAATGTTTCTAACTTTCTATCCCTCTCTCTTCCTCTCTGTAAAAATCCAATAAAATATATTTTAAAAAAAGGATTGGCTAAGTAAATGAACAAATAAACAATGAGCAATACTAATCCATTTTTGAGGAAAGGTCAACAAATTGCTTTACATATTTATGAAAATGTCATGAGGTATTTTACAATGAAAAGGTAAGTGTTCTAACTAAGATTTTTGGTTTCACTACGGCTATTAAAAAGAAGTAGCTGAATTTTATTTAAGATGATGTACACTTTTATTCCTTTGAAGTCTTAAATTTATGAATGACATTATTGGATGAAATGATAGCAGCAAATTTAGGGAACCAGGGTTAGAGCACAGGACAGGAAGGCTGACTTTCAAATGTGATAAGAGTAAGAATGGGGTAAAGCCAGACCCTGCTTCCTGCTGCTCAGATGTTCTGACCCATTAAGATGGTGGCAATAATGGTGGCAGCAGACAAAGGGAAACGTGGCTGTAACAACCAACTTGGAATTTTACTCCTCAAACTTCAGGATTTAAATGATCCAATCTACTGCTGAGATAACCGTGACCTAATCATTGTGACAAATCAACTCATTCAAGTCAGCTGTATTTCTCAACACAAAAGTTGTACACCTGATGTACTGAAAAGAGATCATTCAGGTAAAATTAGGACTTGAGATAAGTAGGTAGCCATCAAAAATATACAATAAAGGTGTAAAACTGTATCTCATACTATATACCAGGATATATTACAAATAGAAAATGGGAGAAGTCTTTAAAAATCTCAGAGTCCTAGTCAGTTAGGCTCAGTGGATAGAGCATCGGCCGGCAGACTGAAAAGTCCCAGGTTCAATTATGGTTAAGGGTACATAACTCGGTTGCAGACTCAATCCGGCCTGGTCAGGGCACCTGCAGAAGGCAACCTATGGATGTGTCTCTCACATAGATATTTCTCTCTCTCTGTCTCTCCCCTTCCCATTCTTTCCAAAATTCAATGAAAAAATATCCTCAGTTGAAGATTAATAGCAACAAAAATGTCAGAATGGAGAGGACCTTTAAAACTGTAACACAAATCCAGAATCTATACAAAGAAAAAGAAAACACAAACATTCCTGAGTAGTAAAAACCAACAAACAAAACCAGAAAAAACAAAATCAAGACTATTACATTATAGACAAAAAACTAAATAAAAGTGATTTTAAAAGGATAGAAAATAGGCAAGTGATATGAGGAGGTAGTTCCTGAAAAGGTAAATAAAAATAAACATATTTTAAATTTAATTCATATTAAGAGAAGTGTATACTAAAACTATCCAGAAATGTAATTCTTTTATGTATCATACAGACAAATTCCAAAAACATGAATGGATTTTGTTGACAAGCCTTTGAAGAAAAGGCAGTTTCATAAATTGCTAGTAGGTGTTTAAATAGGTTGAAATTTTATAGAGGACAATTTGGCAGTGCTTACCAAAATTACCATCTCTAAAAACCTTTGGCCACCAATTCCTCATCTAAGAATGCATACTACAGAAATTCTTGCACACATAAAAATGACCTGTATGTATAAGATGTTTTAGCAGTTTTAAGTAAGACAAAAAGCTCAAATATTTATCAGTAAAAAGCTGATATGAATTTAATGGAATACTCTACAGCTGTAAAAATTTAAAAAGTTCTTTATTTACTTTTTATTTTTTTCAATTATCTACACTAATAAAAGAGAAACATGCAAACTGGTGTCACTCTGCTACTCCCACCAGCCAATCAGAGCAACTATGCAAATTAACCCAACAAAGATGGCAGTTAATCTGCATACACAGGCGCAGAGTGAAGACTGAAGGCTCTGGCCAGAGTGAAGACTAAAGACTGAAGACTGAAGACTGAAGATTGAAGACTGAAGACAGACTGAAGACTAAAGACAGACTGAAGACTGAAGAGGCTTGGCTTCTCCGCTGCTGCCGGACCAAAGGCCTGGGTCCCAGGTGCCGGAGGAAAACCGGTGCCAGCAGCCAGGGGCAGGAAGGCCTATTGCGTGAATCTTCATGCAACAGGCTTCTAGTACTGATATAAGAAATACCAGGAAAGATGAAATGAAAATGAAAAGGTAGAGAAAAACGCTCATTGTATTTCATCATTATGGTAAAATATTTAATGAGGGGAATAAAGAATATATATCTTTGCTGGTTTGCTTTTTGCCTATAATTTTTCTTGATAAAGAATAAGACATTCATATCAGTGATGAACTACAGGATAACATGCACAGCTGGAAGCAGGGATGGGAAGATTTGTTACTATATCTAAAAAGTTAAATAAAAAATATTCTTAATGTTCATAATTAAATTTGTCTTTTGAAGCAGAAATCATAGTGTAAAATATGTTCAAATATTTTACACTAAACATTATTATCAGCTCTATTAAAGAATTCAGTGTCTCACTGAAACCCCCAAACAGCACATAGAATAAGTGGGTTGTGATTATGTGATTACTGTGCCATTCTATGGCTTGTTGTGATTTAGAGTTGTTTCAAGTCTTTTTTTAGGCTTATTATTATGAAATTCTTATTAAATGTCTGTTTTCCTTTCAAGAAAAAAAGTGAGTTACATATTGAATTCAAAGTGAAAGCTCTAATATTAACTATATTTGATTTATTACTTAGAACCAACGGTTATATAAGACAAATTCACTCCACCAATTCTTGGCTCTTTTTTCTAAATATTTTCTTCTATTTATTGCAAAATTTTTATTCTTTTTTTATTGATGTTTAATGGACATTTAAAAATGCAAACATTTACATTACACAGTTATATGTCCACATATGTGCATACCCAGGAAATTGTCATACCAGTCAATATGCCTCTCCTTCCAGCATCTGCATACACCTGTCCCCTACTGTATCCCCACTGAATAATTCCAGCATTTTTGATAGATTCCCTAAGGTTTTCTACAGTTCTGTTCTTTCCTTTATTGTCTCTTTTGTATTACTTCTCTTTTGTCTGATTGCACTGGCTAGAACCTGCAGGGAAGGTCGGGGATAAATGGTAAGAGCAGACATTTTGACTTGCCCCTAGTCTTAGCAGGAAAACATTCATTTTTTCACATTAAGTGTGATGCAAGCTGTAGGTTTTTGTTGATTACCTTTATCAGGTTCAGCAAGTTCTTTTATTTCTAGTTTGCTGATAGTTATCAAGAATCAATATTGAATTTTTGTACAATGTTTTTTCTTTGTCTATTGAGATGATCATGTGTTTTATTGTTCCTCTTGACCAATCATTAGCTCTTGGATACGTTTTATTTTAAAATAAAAGGGGTATGTGTACATGCATCTGTGTGTGTGTACATGTGTTTGTGTGTGTGTGTGTGTGTGTGTGTGTGTGTGTGTGTGTGTGTAGATGGGGGGGTTGTCTTTATTCTTTCTTATTTCATGACTGCTCTAACTTCTCATTCACCTTCTCAAAAATCCTAGAACATACCTGAGTCTTTCCATTATTACCTCATTTCCAATGTCCAAGTGACTTGTGAGACCACCCCATCCTTCTTGTGCTCTCTATCCCTAAGCCCTTGTCCCCATCTACATTTTCCCAGTAGTACTGCCGGTTTGCCCTGTAATAAAATTGCATAGAGCAGCCAAAATGACCTTTGCTAAATGTTAATCAGAGTTAGTATCTATGATTAGTAATTCAACTATGGCTCCCATTCCTTAAAGGTACAGTTCAACCTGTAAACTCCCACCCACTAGCACAGTCATCTGGAATGATATAAACCAGGCCTGTGGTCATGACACTGGGTCATATGGAATCCCTCTACCCTGTTCCCAAACTATCCCTCCAAGCTGAGGCACCTGCTTCTCCTGACTGTGTACCATGTTCCCTGTTTTTGCCTAACAAATCTCAGGCCTGTCACCGCCCTATAAGGAGGCCTTCACAGCCCCTGGCCACAAGTTACCTTGGCTCCCTGCACTGACTGCTGTGTACCAATGGTATACTCTATGTATCTTTACTTACTAAAAATCTCCACAGGAGACCTTCACAAAGGGCAGTTCGCCTTTTAACTCTGTATCTTCATCTCCTTTATACATCACTTGTCACTGTGAGTCGCATGAGTATATCTCATTACCTCTTTAATAGGAGGAAGAAGAAAGGGAGGAAGGAAGGAAGGAAGGAAGGAAGGAAGGAAGGAAGGAAGGAAGGAAGGAAGGAGGGAGGGAGGGAGGAAGGAAGGAAGGAAGGAAGGAAGGAAGGAAGGAAGGAAGGAAGGAAGGAAGAAAATGAGTGAGAAAAATAAGACAAATATCTATGAGTTTATTAACATGATTTGACAAATTGTGAGAACTCAAAATCTATGAAAAAAAAAGTAAATAAATCAATGAATTCCCTGGCTCTCATTTTCAATTACAGTAAGTTTGCTGTCTCCCCCCTACAGGAAGCGGTGACAGAGGCCTTTACGGATGTGGAGTGAATGCCTCCAGGATAATGCCGCTTCCTGTCCTGAATGCCACACTGAGCAAGCTGTTACAGCTGCTCTGGTGAAACACACTGAAGAGAGAGGAAGGAGGCATTCAGCTTTCAGTTACTAAGGGGACCAAATACATAAATTATTTAAAAAAAAACCCCGAAAGTATGTATATAAGTAATAATGAGTTGCATTTATGTGTTCATTTTGCTATGTCTGAACCATTCTGTAGATGAAAAATCTGATCTTTTTGACAATAGGGTATAGGCAGGGACTTCCTTAAAATTGAAGGAGGGTTGGGGAGGAGGGAGAACCAGGCTGACTTGATTAAAAATATACAGAAGGTAGCCTTGGCCCTGGGGAATGGGCTCCAGGGTGAGCACACACAGGATGCAGGGAGCGGCCCTGCGAGCCTGCCCCCTGAGGTCCTGGGACGGCTTTTCTTCTGCACCCAGTGTGACCTCGTTATTTTGTAATGTTCCAACTACTAACCACCCACGGGTTTTTTAGTGTCGCCCTATGTAATTGGAACCATATCTCTGGTCCCATTAAAAACCATTGTTTAAAAAAGAAAGAAAAAAGCACGCCTCTTCCCCTAAGTCTGGCACATTCTCCCAAGGGGTGTCTTTCAAGCTCAACTTGGGCTAAATCAACACATATGACCCATGGCATGGTAGAGTGGAAAGACCACTGGACCTGGATTGCATCCCTGGACAGACCTCTGGGGCATGTGTGCTTATGCTCACTGAGCCTTAGATTCCTTATTTGTGAAATGCAGATAATACTTTTGCCTTAGCAGATGAAAAATGGAGGTGGTAAAATTCCTACTTAACCCTTTGTAAGCCACAAGTGTCTACAGATGCAAATACATTCAAAATCCCGTGGTGTGTGGGGATGGTTTCCATTTTGGACACATGGCAGTTAACTGGTTAAGTGCCACTCATATAATAGGCACTTAAAGTGGCAGCTAAAATGCCTATTTCCTCCCCTTTTGCTTTGCCCACAGACTTACCTAACTCACTGTGAATTATCCAGTTCACTCTCTGCTGAAGCACAATTCAAGGTCCACTTTCTCCATTCAACACCCATTCAAACATGAAGAATGAATACTGTTTCTAAAGAGGATAACCACTATTTTCGATAGAGTTCCATTAGGATAGAGTTCCTTTATTATTTAATTGTTCAAGTCCTGAAAACATGTCATTTCATGTCTAGAAGGAGATAGGCATGTCAATTGACCTATAATTTGTTCCTGGCACTTGTGGGAAAGCTTGTAATTCCTTCCCAAGCCCAGCAGAGTTCCAGGCCTGTAGAGATAGAACTACCTTTGCCTTTAGAGCGAGCTGGCCTTGCTTGCAGAACAGTCTAGTCTCAGGCTGCCCTCAGGCACAGACGCCATCCTCTCTTCCTCTCCTCGTTACAGATGACAGCAAAACCAGGTTCAGCAGCAGCCAGCCATCAGCCACCCTGGGCAGCCTCCTGGATGACCAGCACTGGCACTCGGTCCTCATTGAGCGGGTGGGCAAGCACGTGAACTTCACCGTGGACAAGTACACGCAGCATTTCCGGACCAAGGGAGAGGCCGATGCCTTAGACATCGACTATGAGGTGAGTTGATACTCCCTACAGATCCCCAGGTGCCTTGCTTAGGATCAGTGTGAAAATCAGTAAAAAGAAGAGCAATAGAGGAAAAGCTCACCCTGGGGCTTATCTTCCCCTCCATCAAAGCCCAGGCAGCCTACAGTGGAGGACTCCTTGGAGAGATTCTGAGCAGTGAGCTGGGGAAAATTCCCAGGAAATAATGCTGGTAACCCACAGGCATCAGCTAATTGTGTGGAAATTTTAAATCAGCAAGACTCATTTGTATTTGATTTCTTTTTTTCCCTACTTCTAGCACCCTGTATCACTATTTAGTCTCCTGGTTAATTAAGTCATTCTTTAAAAAAAGAAAAATGAAATTCAATTAGCTGGGGTAATGGAAGATATAAGAATTATACTAACATAATGTTACATGTCAATTATACCTCAATAAAATAGGAATGATAAATAATACCCAAAGTAATCTAAAATATGCACTGTAGGCACTTGTCTTTAACTGTAATTTGTAAGCAAACTTTTGACTAACACACATCAACAGTTGTTTCTTCCTTATAGGAGAAGCACAATGACACACCAATGCTACAAAACAAAAAGGCTGTGCAAAATTCTGCAAAGTGAAAGTCAAAAGATAATCCTTTTTGCTAGTAGTTCAGTTCAAAAATATGTGCTTTGCCCCTACTGTATCCCAGGGTCTCTCTCGGTAATAAAATTAAAGATTACAGAGGCAGAGTTCCTGAGCTGGAGAAGCTTACAGCCTACTAAGCAGAAGCAGACCTGAAAGAAGTGGTGCACAGCAAAGAGGTGAAAGCTATGGTGGAGAGCAGCACTGGACACTGTGGGCAATTCTGGGAAGAGGTCACTTAGCTCAAACTAGAGAGGTAGAGACAGGGTTCCAGCAGGAGACAGGGCTAAACCTCAAATGAATATGGGTTTGGCCTGATGAGCAAGGTCAGAAAGGTGGACCAGGCCAGAGACCCACTGCAGAGCACAGGGCATAACTCTCATTATCCATTGTCAATGGGTTTTAAACAATAGACAGGCAGTTGTGTTGTAGCCAACTGCTACTGCCTCATGTAGACCAACTGGTAGACTTTAATGAATGTTGTAAGCTAAGTTACATAAACTTAGAATTAAATAGAGTATTTAAAAGTTCATACATTTATTAATTTTTAATTATTTACTACTAGAGGCCCAGTGCACAAAATTTGTGCACTCGCTGGTGGAGGGGGAGGGGTCCCTCAGCCCAGCCTGCACCTTCTCACAGTCTGGGAGCCCTTGGGAGATGTCCAACTGCCCTGGAGGCGGGAGAGGCTCCGGGAGCTCACTGACTACCAGGGGGTAGCTCCTGCATTGAGCATCTACCCCCTGGTGGTCAGTGGGTGTCATAGCGACTATTTGTTCCGCTGCTTGGTCAATTTGCATATTAGCCTTTTATTATATAGGATAGAGGCCTGGTGCATGGGTGGGGGGCAACTGGTTTGCCCTGAAGTGTGTCCTGGATCAGGGTGGGGGTCCCACTGGGATGCCTGGCCAGCCTGGGTGAGGAGCTGATGGCTGTTTGCAGGCTGCCCAAACCCCCTTCAGGGTGGGGATCCCCACTGGGGTGCCTGGCCAGCCTGGGTTAGGGAGCTGTTTTTAGGCTGCCCACACCCCCCTCAGGGTGGGGGTCCCCACTGGGGTGCCTGGCCAGCCTGGGTGAGGGGTTCATGGCTGTTGTCAGACTGACCAAGCCCCCTGGTGACTGAAGCTCCCAGCCTTTCCTTTTTCTCTTTATTTTTTTATTCTCTCCTGCTCCGTGGCCATGGTGACTGGAAGCAAGTATCTGGGGTTTATTTGCCTTCTATAATTGAAACTTTGTTGCTTTTGAGTGGAGCTCAGAGCCGGTGGCAGTCTGGCTTCCTCCATCACTGGAGCAAGCAAGCCATCTGCTCGCTCCAGTTCCGTGGCTGCCAGCCACCATCTTGGTTGGGTTAGTTTTCATATAGTCGCTCTGATTGGCTGGTGGGCATGGCTTAAGACATAGCGAAAGTACGGTCAATTTGCATGTTTGTCTATTATTAGTTAAGATATTACAGCTATCTATATAGCCACCACTCCATCCTAAATAATAAAAAGCTAATATGCAAATCAATGGAACAGCAGAACAAACAGTCGCTATGATGCGCACTGACCACCAGGGGGCAGATGCTCAACGCAGGAGCTTCCCCCTGGTGGTCAGTGCACTCCCACAGGGAAAGTGCTGCTCAGTCAGAAGCTGAGTGCATGGCTGTCAAGTGCAGCGGCAGTGTCCGGAGCCTCTCTCACCTCCGCAGCAGTGCTAAGGATGTCCGAATGCTGGGTTAGGTCCACTCCTTGCAAGGAGCAGGCCTAAGCTAAGAGTTGGACATCCCCCCAAGGGCTCCTGGACTGGGAGAGGGCACAGGCCAGGCTGAGGGAACCCCCCAGTGCCCAAATTTCGTGCACTGGGCCTCTAGTCTATTTATATGTGCTCAGGTTTCTTACTTCTGCAGTAACTGTGTGGTGGATATGCACTCTATTGGGCTGTTACAGTGTATCTCTTCCCAATTCCATGTCCAGTAACATTCCTTTGACAGCTTGAAATCCATCATGGTGGGAATATTTTCACCTGGGATATTGACAAATAGTATAAATCATGTAGACAAGCTACAGCCTGTATGCCAAGCCTGGCTTAAAGCCTGTTATCCCCAGACTGTGTGTTAAAAAAACAAGCAAACAAACAAAACAAACTTGTAAAGGGTTGTCAAGAAATTAAGAAATAAAAAGGAATGTAACAAAGACTGTATGTGATTACATATAAAAATAGTTCAGTGAAAATTCAATAAAAGCATTCTATAAGATCGAATTGGTTACATGGAATTTACAATAAAGATTATTATACATTTTTTTGGTAATTTATTTACACATTGCTTATACCAGTAAAATAAGCCTATGTTTGTTTATATGCATATGTACACACACACACACACACACACACACACATACATGTCTCTGTGTTGGCAGGGCACCATGAATAGCCATATTTTAAATCTTTATCAACACACCACTTAAGGCAAGGGATAGTGTGAGATAAAGCAAGAGTGAGTGAATACCCAGGTGATGATGGGTTATGTGAGCCATGTTAAGGAACTTAAATTATGAGGGATGAGTGAATGCTGAACCTGAATCCAAGTTTGGCTGCCTGCGCCTGCTGCAACAAGAGCCAAACTTGTGAACCAAGGTGCTGGTGAGAAGTAAAGTGGTTTATTCAAGTGCCAGTGACTTGAGAAGAGGGGATTCCTATCCCAAAGCCCATCTTAATAGGTCTTGCCAACCCAGCTAATTATACATGGTTAAAGGGAAGTGGAAGTTGAGTTGAGGGAAACAGCAGGGGATTTTTCTGCAGATGTGCAATTTGACTTGGTTGGTCCTGTTTCTGATACAAATTTTGCTCTCCTGTGTGTCATCTGGGTGAGTCTGCATATCTGGTGGTGACTGGAAACAGGAACGCCGTGTTACACTGTGTTACACCAAGACACTTAAGCAAAAATATGTGATTTCACAAGTATATAAATTTCTACTTCATTGTTAGTTAACCCTTGCCAGGATTTCAAGGTTAGCTCAGTAGTAGCATGAGGAGACACAAAAAGATTTTTTGCAGGATGATGACATCACCAGTTTTATGGTTTAGACTAGTAATTCTGAATGTATGTTTCAGGACTCAGCCCAATTAGTATGCCCTGGAAAGTTGTTAAAATTGAAAATACTCAGTTTCCACTTAAATTTACTAAATTAGAAACTCTGGGAGAGGAGCTCAATAATCTGTTTTTCAAAATCCTCCAGGTGACTCTGATGCAACCTAACATTTGAGAAACACTCTTTTAGAGCAGTTACTTTGAAGCAGGTATTCTGAAGCTTAGGCTTCTGGGTAGGAGGAAGGAGGGGGATGCTGGGCATATAGTTGAAAGCCTTGTTAAGAGACAACTTCAATAACCAGTGGGATACAGCATAGAAGAGCGGTGGTAGAGATGAATCATTGTAAAATTAATATCTGACTTATTTTTTTATTCAATAACTATTATGAGCTAAAAATTATTTCTTTTGATACTAATCTTAGTTTAGGATACCGTGGATAAGATATGACATTCATTAGCTTCCAAAGAGAATTTGTCAGTCAGTCTTTGACTAAGAATCCAAGATACTCAAGACATTATTTGAGTTGCTTATAACTAGGAGTAATGGATAACCATCTTTAATTTTCAACCTTGCTTAAGTGATTGAAAAGAGAAATTACACAATGTTGAAATTGTCTTAAACCATATAGACATATTTTATGAACTTGAGTATAATAAAAATCACAAAATCATGTTTAAGTCTCAATATTCCCCCAAATACCTTATCTCTAATGGAAAAAGATGATTGTAAAGTTCACCTAGTTGTCTGATTTCACATTTATTTCCAGATTAATGTCTATTTGTCTGTGGTCTCCTCTGTAGAGAATCTTTAAGGAATCACAGCTGAGTGGCATTAAAGTGAATGTCACCATTTAGGAAAAGAAATCAAATGAAGTCACTCAATTTGTGAAGTTGGAACAGATTTTTTTTTTAAAGAAAAAGTCTAAATTTCTAGGTACTTCATCAAAAAGGGTTTCCTAGTTTGAGTATATATATTTAACTATTCCAGTGAGGCAACCTCTGCTTCAGAAAATGCCTATCCTTTCCAGAGCATGAAAGAAGAAAGATTGACTGGAATGGTGAGGTTGGAATGTAAGAGTGTATATCAGGAGAACTCTGGAACAGCTAGAACTCACCAGGTTTTGAAGTTTCCCCTTAAAGGTCATGTGTAGAAGAAGAGCACTGGGGACAAAAATCCAAGCTCTAATCAATCACATTACCATTAACTAGTTGTAGAAGTCTGGAAAATTAGCATTCTTAACTTTTGTTATTCAGAAGTAATATTAGCACTTTTATTGGAAGGAATATTTAAATCTACAATTTATTTTATAACAGTATTGTCCATTAATCAGAATTTGGGTTATTGATTTGATTTCTGTCATGGTCCTACACCTGCACATATGAGCCCTGGACACCACTGGGATGACTGATTTCAGGCCCTCAGGTTCCATGACCCATTGTCAGAGCATATACTGTTGCTCGACAGCTAAACCCTATCAAATTCTAAATCAGGGCTAATTATATTATGCAAATCTATGTTCCTCTTCAAATTTTAGCATGATATGATAATATTTGGCAAGAAAATATGGTAGTTCCATTGCTCTCTTAGACTATGTTACTGACATCAATCAAGTAGCATAATGCCTTTCTATATGGCATCTTTTGGGAAATTTGCCATATTATAAAATATGCAGTTGTCTGCTTCTCCTTCACTTAAAAGGCAAACACAGACAAAGGCTCACATAATCTTTTATCAAAAAATGAAAAGCAGAAATAATGCATTCCTTTGTTTCTCATTGGAATGTCATCCCAGTTCACATCACTCAGCCTGTGTAACTTTCTCCAAATGCTTGTGAGGAAGACACCAGCAGTTCACTTCACTTCCAGTCTGGAGCACAAGGGCTTTAGAGAAGAGATTTTTAGGATCTTACAGATCCCAGTTCTCTGAGATCTTACAATCCCAAAAGTCTTTTCTTATTAAGACTGCTCAGTGATCCCATTTTGCATGTCTGTCTTACAAGCACCAAAACTATTAACATATTTTAAGATATATGATTTACATGTTCTAAATACCAAAAAGGCATTTTACAAAATTAAAAAAATGTATTTTAATAAAACTTATTAGAAAAAAAATGCTAGATTAAGTCAAACTCTCTAAATATTTAAAATTATGGGTGTGTATATCCTCAAAAATAAGTTTTATCAAAGTTTTAAAGAAAATATGAGGTATCATTTTTATAATTGAACTAGAGGCCTGATGTACAGAATTTGTGCAAGAGTAGGCCTTCCTTCCCCCAGCTGCTGGCACCTGCCTCCCGCAGGCGCCCAGGACCCAGGCTTCCCTCTGCCCACTGGCACCTGGGACCTGGGTTTCCCTCACAGAGTGAGGCCCTGCCCATCTGCCGCAACCCACTGGTCAGTGGCCTGGGCCTCCCTCTTTGGGGCGACTGTGGAGCCCCTTGATTGATTGCCCCGCCAGCTGGTGGCTTGGACCTCCCTCTGTGGGGCGATCATGGGGCAATGGCTGTCTTACAAGCACAGGCCTTGACTGGCCTGGTGCCAGTGGGTGTCATAGTGTGGTCCCAGATGGTCATTGCGCTGTTTGGCTGTTCAGTCAATTTGTATATTACGCTTTTATTATATAGGATAGTGTCAGAAGTCCTTCTAAGTATGATATAAATTTCAAAACCCTGGAAATACAATGTATAAATGAATTTTTCCAAATTAAAACAATATATATTCACAAGACCTTCCACAAAATATCTATATAAAACCCTAATATGCAAATCGACCAAATAGCAGAACGACCAGCGGTCACTATCATGCACACTGACCACCAGGGAGCAGATGCTCAATGCAGGAGCTGCCCCCTAATGGACAATGCACTCCCACAGCGGGAGTGCAGCTCAACCAGAAGCCAGGCTCAGGGTTGGCGAGTGCAGCGAGGTGGCAGGGGCTTCTCCCGCCTTTGCAGCATCTCTGAGGAGCAGCAAACCAAGCGGTAAGGAGCGAGCAGGCAGGTGGTTAGGAGCAAGGAGGCAGGTGGTTAGGAGTGAGCAGGTGGGCAGTTAGTAGCAAGGGGTTCCAGATTGCAAGAGAGTGCAGGCCAGGCTGAGGGACACCACCCATGCATGAATTCCGTGCACCATGCCTCGAGTGCAGTGATGGCGAACCTTTTGAGCTCAGCGTGTCAGCATTTTGAAAAACCCTAACTTAACTCTGGTGCCGTGTCACATATAGAAATTTTTTGATATTTGCAACCATAGTAAAACAAATACTTATATTTTGATATTTATTTTATATATTTAAATGCCATTTAACAAAGAAAAATCAACCAAAAAATGAGCTTGCGTGTCACCTCTGACACACGTGTCATAGGTTCGCCATCACTGCTCTAGTGCATATACAATGACATCACCTCTCAAATAACTTGAAAACATACTTCAAAATTTAACTAGTAAAAACTTCTACAAATTGTTTTTAAAATGGTAAGTCAAAGGAAAAATAGGTAAAGGACATGAATATATTAAAAATATAAATTTCTCTCAAATATATGAAAAGATGCTCAACCCTCACCCCCAAAAAAGACATGCAAATTCATGGTACAATAATATTTTTAACTTAGATTGCAAAGACCAAAAACTTTAGAATCTTGGCATGCACATGAAGAAACAGAGTATTTCATACAATGTTTGTTGGATTATAATTAAGGCAATATCAAAGAGAGGATGGTAGCTTTAAAATTGGAAACACACATTTCAATCCAACAATCCTGTTTCTAGCAATTTATACTAGAATGATAAGCAAATGTTTGCAATGGGCAATATTTTATGAATAACAAAAAATTAGAAATTCCCCCAAAGTCCACCAAAAGGGGGTTGATGAAACTGAATGGTAAATCCATAGGGAAACGGACCCTCCAGGAGGCCAGGTGACCTGCACTGTCCCATAAGCCATGCAGGCAAAGCCTTGCCTGCAGCTGATCTGGGTCTGGCAGGACACCTCAGGGATCTCCCTAAACATGGGTGAGTGGAGGCCTGCAGGAGGGGCTCCAGCCCATCTCCCCCGTTCCCCTGCCCCATGTGAGGCTGCCACAGCAGTTTCTCATCACCTGCCCGTGGAGACTGGAGCTGCACCGCCTGGAACTGCATAACTGTCTGGATCAGGTGTCCAGAGCAAAGGCTACCACAGCTGGCACTGTGGCCATCTGGTCGGTTTTCTTTCAGTTTTGTCTCTTTTTGGTGTGTGGGACAGGGACCATGGGCAGCTCCAGTGCTCAGCCACTCTTCCCTTTGCTGTCTGTGTAAATCAAAAACTATCTGAATTGAAAAGTGGCTGCTTCTCCTTTACCTTCACCAGCCATCAGGCAGGCCTTGGACTTGGGCTCACCTGTTCTCTGTGTGCTTGAGAAACCCATGCAGAAGTATTATGTACCATTAAAAGAATGAGGCAGCCCTACATGTTCTGATATGAACCATCTCCAATGTAAATTGTTAAATGAAAAGAAAAGGCAATGTTCAGTGCAGTGTAAGCATTACCTGTGTTTAAAAAAGAGAAAAGACTGTATAGGCTTGAAAGCACAGAGAGAGACAATACATCTGGAGGGTATAATGGGATCGAGAAAGCAGGTAATCAGAGAGTGGGATCAACGAGTAGGAAGCCAGACTTGCTGCATTCATTGTTTTTAAACTCTTTGAATTTTGTATGGCATGCCAAACACTATTTCAAGAAGAAACCGAGGAAATAGAAGATATGACTTAAAAGGTATTTCTTATAACTGCTTCAAAAATTGCATCTTCTGATTTCTGTTTATAGTATTTTTCAAAAACATTTCACTTTATAATGTTATTAATTACTTATTTTTAACCATCTCCCTTATCGTCTTCACCCCAGCTTATAGACTTTAATTAAGATCATCATAAGGGTGGAGACATTCTTTTTTACTTTTATCTATCTCTAAAGGATTGTGTCTAGTACATAATACACATTCAATAAATATTAAGTAAATGCAAAAAGCTTCTTGTTGTGAATTATAAAATACTAGATGCCCATTGCAGGAAGATTCCTGCAAGAATAGGGCTTCGCTCCCATCTCTGTCGCTCCTACCCCGCCCTTCTCTGCCACTTCTCTCCGGCCTGTCTCCACTATCTAGGCTCTGTTGCTTGGCTTCCTTCTAAGGTGTCTTCAGTCTTCCCTCCCAGCCAATATATACAAATTAGTCACCATCTTTGTTGGTGGTTAATTTGCATATCACCCTGATTAGCCAATGGTGGGCGTAGCAAAGGTACAGTCAATTTTCATCTTTGTCTATTATTAGATAGGATAACATTTTATGCCTTATTTCCCATAAGCAGTTCCTAATAGGTCTCAAATGCTCAGAGGTCAGCGCTTTCTGCCACTCCTACTTTAGTTCATATTGCCTCTCTTAGAGCTCAGATGTGATTGAAGGACTGGACAGACACAATGCAACCTTTTATTTGTTGATTGAAATAACTACAGATCATTAGAGAAACTGTTTTTCAGATCATGTGATAGTATAATTATTATTGATCCTGTTTTTCTTTGGAAAAATCTGTTGCAAAGCTAAATAGAAGGCCTAAAAGAAGAAAATAAAATAAGGGGAAAAATGAACAGTTGCAAAATGGACTAATAAGAAAATATAGAAGAAAAAAACATTCTTATTTTGAGGGCATTGTGTGATTTTGTTTAATCCTTGCACAGCCTGGTGAGGGAGTTTGTTATGTCCTTTATCACATACATGAAAGCAAGAAGGAGGGAGTGCTGAGTGCCCATTCCTCTGCCCAGGAGCCAGAGGAACCGCAGCAGGATTGGAGCCCAGGTCTACATGGCCATCCAGGGCAGACCCTCCTGATCAAAACTTTCTCTCTGAAGGAGGATTCACCCTGTCCACAGGGTACTAGCAGCTCTGGCCCTTATCCTGGGATCTACATGAATTCAAGTCTGGAAATGCCATTACCTGGGGCTGTTATTTCTTCCTAGTTTTAAATTGAAGATGTGATTTGTGGACTTGCTAATTTTATGTTTGCTCAAGATTTATAACAGTGAAATGGAATATAAAGACTTCTCCTAAATGTATATTGAAAGTAAACTAATTGTGTGGAACATGATCGAGGGAATATTTTATTATCAGTATTATACATACACAAAAAAAACCCATACTCTTTTTATTAACAAAAACTAAAAAGAAAACACAAAAATTCTTGTTTCATTTTAGCTATTCCTAGGGGGTGGAATGTGTTTTAATTATCTAATAAGACAGTTGAGGCTTGCTGAATTTGGGCTAAATTATTGTAATGATCAGTAAATAGTACCAAGTCACTCAGGCTCTGGCTGGATGCCTTAGGGCTGAGGCAGAGTGCAGATGGAGTTCCATGTGCCAGAGGTCTAACTCTAGGAGTTAACAGTAAGCTAGCCAACTATTGAATAAAATATGTCTGTCTCTCTGACTTTGACAAGGGTACCTCAATAAACATATCCCACAGGTCCAAGCATTGTCCACACCATAAGCAGCTGTCCCCTGTCAGTCCCCGGCCCTGTGGTCCATGTCCACCACCAGGAGGACAGAGGCCAAGAGAAGAGTTCAGGGACTCAGAGTGGTTCTGGGCTGTGTATGTAGGGAACTCTGGGGTGCTATGTGGGGCAGGCACTATGCAGAAAGGTGGTGCCAGCTATAACCCCCCATAACCCCCTCCCATGAGGCTGGAGGAGATGGGGATGGCCCTGTGTTTCAGCAGGTGCTCTTCTGGCCTGGCTGAATGGGGGTCCTAAAGTTAGGATTTCCAATGAGCTTCTTGCTTGGATATTGAAATGTAGATGATTTAACCCATTGTCTAAGTAACCTGAGGTAAATATTGTGCATTCATTCAGAAAATTATATATATATATATATATAATGTTTAACCAGTTAGGCTGTGTCTGCACCTGATTTCTGTAAGTCTGTAAAAAGATATTGTATTTGGAGACAGGAACCATAAGCTAGCAATTCATTGGGTTTGGGCCAAGAGCAACACCACCAGCGATAAAAGGGAGGATGGACACAAGCAGTGATGCTCCCTCTGCCTGTAGGTGTAAAGTTCCAGAAGCTGGAGCTCGCAGGGCTGCTCCCACAAAAAGGCGGAGGACTGGTCATGATGGTGGGAATAGTGATGGTTTCCCTGCTGTATTGGACATCATCTCCCCCTTGGGGCCTCAGAGCCTCTCCAAGTGGTGTGGCACAGTGTGTGCAGGACTAGGGAACCTTGGGGATTTGGAATTTTATGCTTTAAGACTTGGAAAGCGTCAGGCAAACTGGCACGCAGTTCACTTCAGCCTGGCCTTGTTCATTGAGAAGTTACCCTCTGGTACAAGACACACAGGAAGCTGGAGGCCAGACCATTGAACAGTGGGCCGGAGAGGGGCTCCAGACTCAGGGATGATGGTCTGGGACCCACCCTTGACTGCAGGGCCTTAGTCAAGCAGCTACACCCCTGTAGGCCATTGTTTTCTCAGCTTTAAAGTGGAGCAAATCATACTATACAACTCAAAGTTTTTTAAAAAATGAGAAATTAAAGACAGTTGTTTATATGGAAAATAATACAACGATCCTATATAATAAAAGCCCACCGACCATAATGGCATAATGACCAGAACGACCGCTCGACCAGTCACTATGAGATGCATTGACCACCTCTCGGTCCCTCCCCCCGGCCTGCAGGCTCCCATTGCTAGATGGCGAATGGGGTACCAGGGTGGGTGGCAGCAGGGCAGGACTAGGGAGTGGCAAGCGGGTGAAACAGCTTCTTGGTCCCTCCCCATGGTCCGCAGGCTCTGATTGCTGGATGGCAAATGGGGAACCTGGAACCATGGGGAACTGGGGTAGGTGATGGCAGGAAGGGACTGGGGACTGGTGAGCAGGCGGAAGATGGCCCTGATTGTAGGCTTGGCCTAGGGACCCTACCCACGCACAGTTTCATGCACTGGGCCTCTAGTTAATGGATCTACACTAATAAAAGAAAAACATGCAAATTGGTGTCACTCCACTGCGCCCACCAGCCAATCAGGATGATTATGCAAATTAACCCAACAAAGATGGTGGTTAATTTGCATATGCAGGCACATAGCGAAGACTGAAGGCTCCAGCACCAACAAAGACTGAAGACAGAAGACGACTGAAGACTGAAGAGGCTTGGCTTCTCTGCTGCAGCCGGAGCGAAGGCCTGGGTCCCGGGTGCCAGAGGAAAACCGGTGCCAGCAGCCAGGGGAAGGAAGGCCTATTGCATGAATCTCTTCGTGCAATGGGGCTCTAGTCCTATCAAATAAAAGAGAAACATGGTAATTGAAGGACGACCGCTACCCTTCCCATTGGCTAATCAGGGCAATATGCAAATTAACTGCCAGCCAAGATGGCAGCCAGCAGCCAGGCAGCTTGAAACTAACATGAGGCTTGCTTGCTTCAGTGACGGAGGACTCCAAAGTTCCCCGCCTGCCGCTGCAGGCCTCTGAGCTGCAACTCTAAGCAACTATGTTACAAATATAGAAGCTAAACAAAACCTCAGAAACCAGCTTAGTCCGCAGGGCTTCAGCCAGCAGGATCGCAACATTGTAAGCAAAGGCCAGAAACCTACTTTCAGCAGCAGAGGCCTAAGAGCTGGAGCCAAGCCTCAAAGCTAAAGCTAGGCCAAAATAAAAAAAAAAAAAAAAAAAAAAAAGAAAGAAAAAAAGGAGCGGTTGGGAGCTTCAGTCACCCCCAGCCTGAAAACAGCCCTCAGCCCCTCACCCAGACTGGCCAGGCACCCCAATGGGGACCCCCACCCTGAAGGGTGTGTGACCAGCTGCAAACAGGCATCATCCCCTCACCCAGGCTGGCCAGGCACACCAGTGGGGACCCCCACCCTGATCCAGGATACCCTTCAGGGCAAACCAGCCAGCACCCACCCGTGCACCAGGCCTCTACCCTATACAGTAAAAGGGTAATATGCCTCCCAGCACCCGGATCAGCGGAGCCGCGAGGCCACCCGGCACTGGGATCAGCGTGACAGGGGGCAGCGCCCAAACCCACTGATCGCCCTGCGGCTCTGTGTGTGACAGGGGGCGGGGCCACAACCTCCCTACCCGCCCTGCTCTGTTCCTGACAGGGTGCGGTGCCCCAACCCCCTGATCAGCCCTGCTGGGTGCCTGATAGGGGGGAGCTCGCCAACCCCGTGATCGCCCTGCAGCTCTGTGTGTGACAGGGTGAAGCGCCCAAACCCCTCCCCCCCCCCAAGGACCCTGCTCTGTGTGTGACGGGGTAGAGCCATAACCTCCCCATCGGCCCTGCCCTGAGTGTGAGAGTGGCGGTGCCCCAACACCCTGATTGGCCCTGCTCTGTGGGTGATAGAGGGCGGTGCCCCAACCCCCTGATGGGCCCTGCTCTGTGCGTGACAGGGGGCAGTGCCCCAACCCCCTGATTGGCCCTGCTCTGTGCGTGACAGGGGGTGGCGCCGCAACCTCCCCATCGACCCTGCCTTGAGTGTGACAGGGAACGGTGCCCCAACCCCCCAAACGGCCCTACCCTGAGAGTGACTGAGGGTGGCATCACAACCTCCCGATCGCCCTGCTCTGTGCATGACAGGGGGCGGTGCCCCAACTCCCCAATCGGCCCTCCTCTGAGCTCGACCAGGGACTGCACCTAGGGATTGGGCCTGCCCTCTGCCACCAGGGAGCAGGCCTAAGCCAGCAGGTCGTTATCTCCCGAGGGGTCCCAGACTGCGAGAGGGCACAGGCTGGGCTGAGGGACCACCCTCCTCCCCCCCAAGTGCACAAATATTTGTGCACCGGGCCTCTATTAATAATATAAGAATAAACTGTGTTGCATGTACTCACAATTGTAAATCTTCTTTGGCCCCACCCTCTATAAAGCCAATGGACACTTGCCACTATTGTTATTACTAAAATAAAACCTTTTCTGAGAGAGTGTTGAGGCCAAACGCAGCTGAATTATAAGGGCCAGCAACTGGCCTTGGTCTGAAGTGGGAGCCTGAGTGGAGGGGTGGGTTGGGCTGAGGCAGGAAGCATGGACATGAATAAGACACCGGATATCAACAAGGGTGGGATTTTCTGATTGATGTTTCCATGTTGGGACCTGAGGCATTAGACAGGAAGCATGGGTGTTAATAAGACATTTTATTTCAACAAAGAAGAGTTAAAGAGATCAATATTTTTTAACCATTTTGATTCCTGTTAATATTTAAAAATCAAAAGATTTTACAAGAAAATGGAGGTTTCTGGTCTCATTTGAGATGGCAGAAATTACCTTCCCTTTGAGGGCATCTTCCAGAAGGGCCAGGAACTCTCCTTGTTGTTCAGCAAGCACCAAGCCAGGAAGTTTTAGAAGTGTTTAAGAAGACAGTCATTTGGATCCTTTTCACATATGCCGTTCATTACAAAGTGGACTATCAGAGCAAAAGTGAGGCAATATTGACAAATTATCAGAAATGCAAATCAGAGAAAGTCTCAAATTTAAACAGGGCCAGAGAAAATGCCAATAAGGAGGAATAAGCTCATTGCCATAACATTTTCCTAAATTAAAAAAAATAATAATTGAAAATAGACAATGATCATAAAATGATAGCAAGAGCTGTCCCTTTTTTTCCATTTCTCTCTTCACAAAAATATGAAGCTCATAAAAACCAATGGGCTTTTTAAAAGGAAAACACAACATAGTTAGTTCCAGCTTTCTGACGACTAGAAGGAAAATTATGTTTATTAATTAAAAAATGCATTACTCAGTTTAATTACTATTAATATAAAATATAAATTAAAAATATTACAAGTTTCAGACTGCAACATATTTGAAAAGCTGCTATTCATATAGTTCTTATTCAGAAATCATTGAAAATAATAACATAAGGTAGCGTTTTGGAAGAGCTTCGTAACAGAAGTTTCTGCCAGTAAGAACAGTCCTGCCAACAGCACCCACTGTGCGCCAGTATCCACTCTAACTGCTTCCAGTTTACAGAGTCATCAAGCTAAGTTACTTATGTGAGATGAGTATGAGCATTATCAACATTTTACACATGAGAAAAAAAGAACCACCAGGAGTGAGAAAGGTATTATGACCAAGGCTCACAGAAAGTACGAGGTGGGTCTGTGCTTCAATTCTGCCAGGAAACCCTTGAGATGGTGCTTTTGACATTTCACTGTAAAATGGTGGAGGAGGGATGCGGATACACCTCACACATGCACCTGCATGGCCCTGAGGAAGAAGTCTGTGCTGCTGTGGGGTTGGTTGGAGGCTGTCCCACACTTCCTGCGTCAGCAAACACGGTAGCATTGGTGTGGCAGTTCCTGCCACATAGCAGCTGAGAGAACTTCCTGAAGGTTGAAGCAAAGTTTCCACACACGTTCAGCAAGGGGAGTCCTCTCCTGTTGATTCCGCTGTGTTTCTCTCTTACTCTCTCGCCCGCCCGCCCGCCCGCTGGGATTTATTTTGGATACCTGGGATTTTCCTCTTGTCAATATGAAGCATATGTTTTCATTCTAACTTATTTGCTAATAAACTAAATCTGTAATTCAATAATATGATTATTGATTATAATTTCAAATTCTCAACTACTTAAAAATGTAAAAATACGAAGCAGGATAAACTTGACCACTCACCTGTGCTTTTTGTCTCCAACCGAATGTGCTCATCAGTCCCACTTCCCCCGCTGGCGGAGAATCCGGCCTTGGTGATGAATGCTGACTAGCTGCTGCCTATGCAAAACAGTTACTACTGTGCAACCGTGGGGCTGTTGAGCCTTCCCCTCTCCCACTCTACTTGTCTTTTCCCTGGTTGGGTCATAGGTGGGAGGCTGGAGGATTGGCCTCTGTCAGCAGAGGCCTGGGGTATGGGCCACTCCTGCAGCTGCTGGACATAGAGCTGCCATGGCCTCAGAGCCTTTGCACTCTCCCAGACCTCCAATCCAGACACCAGCTCTTTACACATTGACGTGGGGCCTTCGTTCACCCTTATTCCCTATCCTGCTCGCACAGGTCGGGGGTCCTCAGAAGCCTGCCGCCCACTATGCCGGAGTGGCCAGTTCATTCAGAAGCCGCCTTGACACACTTCTATGTTGCCACCTTCCCTCGGCCATTGCTAATCTGTCTTCCTTCCAGCGAAGTTTTGCTCTGGAGCCGGAATGAATTTAAGGCAACTCGAATAGGCTTACAGCCACCACTGTATGGGAAGCAGAGGAGAAAGAACTCTGATTTCCAAAATCTGTGACCTCCATCCATAGCCACCCAAACCTTATCAGGTTTCAATCTCCCAAAGGGAACCAAAGCCCAGATCCGCACTTCTATCTCTCCACCCTGGTCTCCACCAACCTTCTCCAAACATCATCCATCCAGACTAGAAAGAGTTTTTGCCCTCCTCAATGTGATGGGAAATTGCAATTTTATAATATGCAGTATTCTTCATCTTAGTTGACTTTAAAAACTCTACCCCAAGTCCTTCAAACTCTACATTTGGCTATTTTAAAATAGTCTTTTCTCCTTTCTTTTCAAGATATTGCCCTGTGACTAATATTTTCCTAAATCACAACTGAGTTAAGTGGATTCTTAAATTTTATTTTATTTTTTTACAATTTGAAGAAGCTGGTCAACATAAAAATGAAAAGAATAAAATTACCATTACATATTTAAAATTATAGAAATTAATAAGAACTTAAGTCCATACAAAATTTTATACACAGATGTTTGTTGCAGCTTTATTCATAGCTTCCATATTTGGAAGCACTGAAAGGTCTTTTACCATAGTAGGTGTATGAACAAACAAACTGTGTGACGTACAGTCAATGTCATATTATTCAGTGCTTTTATAAAAATGAGCTCTCATGCCATAAGAAGATATAGCCTAAAAAACTGAAATCTCTATCACCAAGTGGAAGCATCCTATATAATAAAAGCCTAGGTGGCGTTGCATGATGCCCTCACATGACGCCATCACAAAATGGCCACTGCGACTTCGTCACAAGATGGCTGCCATGATGCCACCACAAGATAACCACCACAACCGATGGCCAGCAGGGGAGGGCAGTTGGGGGCAACCAGGCTGGAAGGGGAGGGCAGTAGGGGGCGAGATCAGGCTGGCAGGGGAGGGCAGTTGGGGGTGATCGGGCCAGCAGGGGAGGGCAAATGGGGGTGAGATCAGGCCGGCAGGGGAGGGCAGTTGGGGGTGATCGGGCCAGCAGGGGAGGGCAGTTGAAGGCAGTTGGACTGGCAGGGGAGGGCAGTTGGGGGTGATCAGGCTGGTAGTGGAGTGGTTAGGGGGCAATTAGGCTTGCAGGCAGAAGTAGTTAGGGGCAATGAGGCAGGCAGGCGGGTGAGCGGTTAAGAGTCAGCAGTCCCAGATTGTGAGAGGGATGTCCGACTGGTGGTTTAGGCAGGATCGGGCCTAAACTGGCAGTCGGACATTCCCCGAGGGGTCCCAGATTGAAAAGGGTGAAGCCTGGGCTGAGGGACACCCCCGTGAACAAATTTCATGCACTGGGCCTCTAGTCTAATATAAAAATGCTGCACACTATATGAATGTCATACAATTGTATGACATTTTAGGAAATAAAAAATGATAAAAATGATAGAGACAGTAACAAGATAAATGCTCAGCAGGGAGGGATGAACTGGAAGAGCACAGAGGATCTTTAGTGCAGTGAAAACATTGTGTGTGTAGCAGTAACGTTGGATGCATGACATTATACCTTTGCTCAAACTAATGGAATGTGCTAACTGAGAGTGAACTATGATGTAGACCATGGGCTTTGGGTGACTATAATGGATCAATGTAATTTCACCAATAGTAACAAATGTACTGCTCCAGTGAGGGATGTCTGTCGTGATAAAGGCTGTGCATGTGTGAGGGCAGAGAATGTAAAGGAAACCTCTGAACCTGCCTCTTATTTTGCTATTAACCTAAAACTTCTCTAAAAATTATCTTTAAACAAACAATAAGTAAGAGAAACAAATATTTAATTATATTTGTACATAATACATTTGATTTATGCAAACAATTTATGATACAAAAATTTAGTTTTTATTAATGTAAATTACTCAAATTGAAAATATTTGAACTCTGCAACAAATCAACAAGGAAGGTTTGGTCAAATAAATATTTTACAAAACATTTGTAGAAGTAACAAGTTCACTGATTTTTTTTTTTTTTCAGAGTATTTCTTTCCCAAGATTTATGAGCCATTCTTAAAGAGTCAAAGATAAAACTCCCTTAGTTTCTCTGAGAGACAAATCTAGATTTCACATAAATACTTGAAAAAATAAAAAAAAAAGACTAGATCTTAAACTTGTTTACTACATAAAATATTAGCACATATATTTTAAGGTAAATGAAATACAAGTGTTGTTTAATCAAAGGTCATTACTAATTTGTGATCTATTAACATAATTCAACTCATCAGTAGATTGAACATAAAATACCCAATATGCCATCACATGGATTTCTTCAAAGCCAGTGGATGAAACTAGGCATTCATTTTTAACTTCAAACTAATAAATAAATATGCAAATAAATGCTTTATGTGTAAATGGCAGTAGGAGACCTATTATGAGTAAGAATCAATATTATATGTTCTTGGAAAATATATCAAAAGTACACTACTTTTTTGAAAGTTATATACCATGTTAAAATTTTTTTTTACTAGATTTTAGGAAGTTTTGACCAGGTCATTGAAACAAACAAGCAAACAAACAAAATATATAAAAATTGAGTATACAAGAGTAAAGTGTTTTTTGTTTTTTATTTTATTTTAATTGTGTAACACTAGTCAAATTGAACATATAGGTTTCATGTGTGGATTACTAATTTACAAAATCTGTATATAGGACCATGTGCCCACCACCCAAAGTCAAATCTTCCCCTGTCACCTTTCTTCCCCCACCCCACTCCCTCTGGCAACCACCACAATGCTGTTTGTGTTCATAAGTTTCAGTTTTATATTCCACATATGAGTGAAATCATACAGTTCTTAGCTTTTCCTGTTTGACTTATTTCACTCGCATAACTGTCTCAAAATCCATCCAAATTGTTGTAAATGATGCTATTTCATCCTTTTTATGGCCATGTAGTACTCCATTGTGTATATATACCACACCTTCTGTATCCAGTCCTCTATCGTAGGGCACTTTGGCTGTCTCCAACTCTTGGCCACCATAAATAATGCTGCAATGAACAAGGGGTGCATATATCTTTGCGTATAAATGACTTAGAGTTTTTCAGATATATATCCAGGACTGGGGTTGTTGGGTTGTATGGTAGCTCTATTTTTAATTTTTTGAGGAATTGCCAGACTGATTTCTATCGTGGTTGTACCAGTCTACATTCCCACCAGCAGTGAATGAGGGTTTCCTTTTTTCCACAACCTCTCCAACACTTTTGCTTGTCTTGTTGATAATGGCCACTCTAACTGTTGTAAGGTGGTATCTCATTGTTGTTTTAATTTGCATTTCCCTGATTGCCAATGAGGTGGAACATCTTTCATATAGCTATTGGCTGTTTGTATGTCTTTTTGGGAGAGGTTTGTATGTCTTTTCAGGTCCTTTGCCCACTTTTTTGATTGGGTTGTTGGTGTTGAGTTTTATAAGTTCTTTATAGTTTTTGGAATTTAAACCTTTGTTGGAGCTACTGTTTGCAAATATCATCTTCCATCTTGTTGGCAGACTATTTGTTTTGTTATCCTTTTTTTTTTTTTTTTTTTTTTTTTTTTTTTTTTTTTTTGCTGTGCAGAAGCTCTTCAGTTTGATATAGTCCCATTCATTTATTTTTGCCTTTACTTTCCTTGCCTTTGGGGTCAAGTCCATAAAATGTTCTCTACCACAGTATATTTTGAAGTCAGGTAGTGTGATACCTCCAGCATTGTTCTTTTTTTTTTTTCCAGCATTGCTTTGGCTATTCTGGGTCCTTTGTGGTTCCATGAAAAGCTGATGATTTCTCATTCTATTTCTTTAAAAAATGACATTGGGATTTTGATGGGTATTGCATTAAATCTGTATATTGCTTTGGGTAAAATGGCCATTTTAACTATGTTGATTCTTCCAATCCATGAACATGGGATATTTTTCCATTTTGTTGTGTCTTTTTCAATCTCTTTTAATAATGTTTTCTAATTTTCAGTATATAGGTCTTTCACATTCTTTGTTAAGTTTATTCCTGGGAATTTTATTCTTTTGGTTGTGATTGCAAAAGGAATCATTTTTTCCATTTCTTCTTCTGAAGTTTTGTTGTTGGTATACAGGAAGGCAATGGATTTTTGCACATTGATTTTGTATCCTGCAACTGGACTGTATTTGTTTATTGTTTCCAGTAGTTTCTTGGTAGAATCTTTAGAGGTTTCTAGGTACAGCATCATGTTGTCCACAAAAAGTGACAGTTTGACTTCTTCCTTCCCTATTTGGATGTCTTTTATTTATTCCTCTTGCCTTATTGCTCTGGCTAGTATTTCCAGTACTATCTTATATAATAAAGAGGTAATATGCAAATTAACTCTCATGCCCTCACAATATGGCCACCTACAACCAGGCCAGCGGAGGGGACAGTTAGGAGCGATTAGACCCGCACACAGAGGCAGTGAGGGGCGATCAGGTTGGCGGGGGGGCAGTTAGGGGTGACCAGGCAGGCAGGCAGGTGAGCGATTAGGAGCCAGCGGTCCAGGATTGTGAGAGGGATGTCTGACTGCCGGATTAGGTGCAATTCCTGGGATCGGGCCTAAACCAGCAGTCAGATATCCCCAAGGGGTCCCAGATTGGAGATAGTGCAGGCTGGGCTGAGGGGACCCCCACCCCCTGTGCACAAAGTTCATGCACCGGGCCTCTAGTGTTGACTAAGAGTGGACATCCTTGTCTTGTTTCTGATCATAGAGGAAAAGATTTCAGTTTTTCACCATTGAGGATGATATTGGCTGAGGGTTTACCATATATGGTCTTAATTATGTTGAGGTACTTTCCTTCTATTCCTATTTTATTGAGCATTTAATCACAAATGGATGTTGTATCTTATCAAATGCTTTTAATGCATCTATTGACAAGATCATATGATTTTTATTCTTTCTTTTGTTAATGTGGTGTATTACGCTGATTGATTTGTGAATGTTGAACCATCCTTGTGCCACTGGAATGGATCCTACTTGATCGTGATGTATTATTTTTTGAATGTACATTTGTATTTGATTAGCTAGTATTTTTGGTTAGGATTTTTGTATCTGTATTTATCAGGGATATTGGTCTGTAGTTTTATTTTTTTGTGTTATCTTTGCCAGGTTTTAGTATCAGGGTTACATTGGCCTCGTAGAATGTGTTTGGAATTATTGCCTCTTCTTCAGTTTTTTGGAAGAGTTTGCAAAGA
This sequence comes from Myotis myotis, assembly GCF_014108235.1. Lineage (NCBI taxonomy): Eukaryota > Metazoa > Chordata > Mammalia > Chiroptera > Vespertilionidae > Myotis > Myotis myotis. Next base: position 89,704,024 of record NW_023416390.1, on the reverse strand, counting down.
ACAGGATTTAATTCTCCCTTGAGCATTTGGTAGAATTCACTGGTGAAGCCATCTGGTCCTGGACTTTTGTTTTCTGGGAGGTTTTTTATGGTTGTTTCAATTTTCTCACTGCTGATCTGTCTATTTAGATTTTCCAGTTCTTCATGGTTTAGTCTAGGAAGGATATATATATATATATATATATATATATATATATATATATATCTCCATCTCTTCTAGTTATTGAATTTTATGGCATAAAGATTTTCATAATATTCTAGTATGATCCATTGTATATCTGTAGTATCTGTGGTGATTTCTCCTCTCTCATTTCTGATCTTGTTATATGGGTCTTTTCCCTTTTTTCCTTAGTGAATCTAGTCAGAGGTTTGTCAATTTTATTAATCTTTTCAAAGAATCAGTTCTTTGTTTTATTGATTTTTTTGTATAGTTTTTTTTGTTTCCTATTTCATTTAATTCCGCTCTGATTTTTATTATTTTCTTTCTTCTGCTAACTTTGGGTTGCTTTTGTTCTTCTTTCTCTAGCCTTTTAGGGTGTGATGTTAGGTTGTTTACTTAGAATTTCTCTTGTTTATTAAGATAGGCCTGTAGTAATATAAATTTCCCTCTTATTACAGATTTTGCTGCATCCCAGAGGTTTTGATATATTGTATTATCATTGTCATATGTCTCTATATATCTTTTGATCTCATCTGTTATTTCTCTTTTGACCCAGTCATTTTTTTTTTTGTAGTATATTGTTTAATCTCCATGTATTTATAGGTGTTTTTTGTTTTCTTTTGTTTTTCTTCCTTTTTGCAGTTGGTTTCTAATTTCATGGCATCATGGTCAGAAAATATACTTAGAATAATTTCAATCTTTTTTAATTTGTTGATGCTTGTTCTGTGACCCAACATATGGTCTATCCTTGAGAATGTTCCATGTGCACTGGAGAAAAATGTATAGTCTGATGTTCTGGGTTGGAATATTCTGTAAATGTCGATTATGTCCATTTGGTCTAGTGTTTCATTTAAGGCTGATATTTCTTTATTGATTTTTTGTTTGGTTAATCTGTCTAGGGCTGTCAATAGAATATTACAGTCTCCAATCTAATTGTGTTTTGATCTGTTCCTCCCTTTAGTTCTTTGACTAGTTGTTTAATATATTTTGGTGCTCCCTGGTTGGGTGCATATATATTAAGAAGTGTTATGTTTTCTTGATGTAGTATTCCTTTATCATTATAACATATCAATCTTTGTCTCTTGCTATATTTGTAATCTTGAGATCTATTTTGTCAACTATAAGTATGGCTACCCCTGCTTTTTTGTGGATGTTATTTGCTTGGAGAATAATTTTCCACCTTTTTACTTTGAATCTACCTTTTTCTCTGCTGTTTAGATGTGTCTCTTGCAGGCAGAATATGGTTGGGTTTTGTTTTTTTCATCCACTCTGCTACTCTGTGACTCTTTACTGATGAATTTAGATTAGACCATTTACATTTAGGGTACTTATTGATGTCTGAGGATTTCTTATAGCCATTTTATCTTTTGTTTTCTGGTAATTCTGTGCCTCCATTGGTTCTTTTCCTTTATTCATCTACCTGTTGTTTTTGTTTGGTGGTATTCCATACGTTTTTCCTGTGTTTCCTCTTTTTTTAAGCTATATGTCTTGTTTGGGGAATTTCTGTGTGTGGTTGGCATTAGTTTTATAAAAAGTGAAGTTGCATATATACCATAGTGTTGTTTTTTTTTCCCTTTTGAGTGCATCTGATCTTCATCTTCCTTCGCTTGTTCATACCTGTCCCTCTTCTCCTTGTATATTTTTATTGTCACAAATTATTCCTATTTATGCTGTGAGTTTTTGGCAATCCTACTTATAGCATTATGACCTTATGTTCTTTGTTTCAGGTAGAATAACTCCCTTGAGTAGTTCTTGCAATGGAGGTTTTCTAGTGATAAAATTCCTCAGCTTCTGTATGTATGGAAATGTTCTTATTTCTCCTTCATATTTAAAGGATAATTTTGCTAGATATAATATGTGTGGCTGGTACTGTCTCTCTTTCAGACATTTGAATATTTGGTTCCACTCTCTTCTGGCTTATAGAGTTTCTGCTGAGAAATCCAGTGAAATCCTGATGGGTTTTCCTTTGTAGGTCACTTGCTTCTTTTCGCTGGATGATCTGAGGATTTATTCTTTGTCACTAATTTCTGACAGCTTCATTACCAAGTGCCTTGGAGAGGGCCTCTTTGGATTGATGTAACTGGGTGTTCTGTTTGCTTCTTGGATTTGAGGATCTAGTTCTTTCCATAGATTTGGGGACTTCTCATCCACCATTTGTTTTCATAGACTATCTATTCCATATGGTCTCTCTTCCTCCTCTGCTATGCCTATGATTCTGATGTTATTTATTTAATGGAATCAGAGAGGTCTTGTAGGGCTGTTTTGTATTTCTTTATTCTCAGGTTTCTCTCTTCTTCCCTCTGCATCATTTCTTGATTCCTGTCTTCAATATCACTAGTTCTTTCCTCTAAATGGTTGGTTCTGTTTTCTATGCACATCAGCTCACTCTTCATGTATTTAATTGCCTGGTTTATTTCCAGGATTTCTGCTATATTCTTTTTTAAAATTTACTTTTGTTCATTGATTTGTTTTTCTGAGTGTGTTTAATTGCCTGTCAGTATTTTCTCACATCTCATTAAATATTTTCAGAACCACAATCTTGAAATCTCTGTCATTCAACTCACATAATTCCATGTGTTCCAGCCTGTTTGGGGAAGATATTTTCATTTTCTTTCTGGTCATCCTTGTTGTGGTGGTTGTTCATGGTGTTCGCTATTCTTCTTTGTTTTCCCATTTATCTCTGAGGAGGTCTTTCTACTCTGTTCCACTTAATGTTGTTAAATTGCAAGATTTTTACCCTCTGTGGCCTCACAATTTTGAGCCTCTGTGACTTCTGTAGGGCTGTACAGCCTCTGCTGCTTGGGTGCGAGATTTGTTTTTCCCTCACAGAAATGGCAACCCTTCACCTCCAAGGGTCCAACCCAAGCACCCCTCCTGGGGCTCAGTCACAGAGGGAAACTGTGTTTCTACTGCAACAGCTCTTGGCCTACAGATAATACACTCCTGTAGCCAATTCCAAGGGCAACGGGAGGTGAGACCTGGAAGTTTAATCCGTGGCAGGGCTCTGCAATTTGTTTTCTTTGCCTGAAAGCCTGCAGCCAGGCCCAGCTGCTGGGAGCAACTCTGTAGGGAAGGTGTCTGCTGACTGGCAGCTCAAGCATGCAACTCAGGTCCCATTCACAACAGGCCCCATGGTTCAGACACTCTCTCTCTGTGTGCATGGCCACACAGTGCCCCCACGCCAGTGGCTACTCCAACGGCCAGCCACGCGCCGGGTTGGGTTAGCCCTCTGTGCATCCCATCGGCTGAGGAAAGTGCCCGTACCTGCTGCTGCCAGTTCCCGGTTACACTGCAGGAATGCCGCTGTGCTGTAGCCCTGTCCCGCTTCTCTCTCTTCTCCTCTCCCCGCCGACCCCAAGGAGCCCACCTTAGTTGTTTCAGTGTGCAGGTCGCTCAGCCGTGCATCCCTGTTGAGCAGGGACTTCTTTGTTGAATTATCGGTGGTTATTTTGTTTTAATGTTAGAGGGAGAGGATAGATGCGCCCTTACACCACCATTCCTCTGACATCACTGGCAAGAGTTAAGTGTTTTAAATATGTCACGTGATAATTACCTCAAAAATGCAGTGATAATTATATTATTTAATATAAAGTATCTGGATAAAGAAAACAATAACATTGGTAATTAACAAATAATAAAATGTTTAATTCATTAAAATAATTAATTTATAATGAAAATTTTCTAAAAAATAAAATTCACAGGACTTAATTAATGAAGAATATGTGAACTAGGGAAAGAAAATATCAACCTTAGGTACAAGGCCTTACAAAAATATTTTTAAAATAGAAAAGGCACTGGGTTTTTGGACAGGAATATGAAATATTTCAAAAAAATATCCATTTTTCTCCAAGTCAATGTGTTAATGAATATAATAAATTTTCAATAAAAATTTTCAACAAGCTATTTTAAATAAAACTATTCTGAAATGAAATTTTAAAATAAAATGAGTACGTATATCAAATAATTCTCTTAACAGAGTAAAGCAATATTAAGTAAAAGTGGGCAATAGGATAAATAAACTTTATTGTATGTTACATGTATAAAGAAACATTTTTTTTTTAAATAGTGTTGAACTTATGGGGAAAAATATACATTTAACAGTAGCCTTGCGTATATCACGTAGCTATTCATCTAAGGCAGTGGTTCTCAACCTTACTAATGCCGTGACCCTTTAATACAGTTCCTCATGTTGTGGCGACCCCCAATTTCATTGTTACAAATTGAACATAATTAAAGCATAGTGATTAATCACAAAAACAATATGCAATTATATATATGTTTTCTGATGGTCTTAGGCGACCCCAGTGAAAGGGGCGTTCAACCCCCAAAGGGGTCGCGACCCACAGGTTGAGAACCTCTGATCTAAGGAGACAGTCTGATTGGGAGCATACATTCTCCCGCAACACCCCCAGGCATCAATATAGTCTACAAGTATGATGAAGACAACTTGTCACACCAGTGGGGAAAAATAGGGCTTCTCCTCAAATGGTGTTGGGAGAAACATGATTCCAGAAATGAATGATTATCTTGTATAATAGGCAGAATATTCATAAGAGGTCATGTTTGTTTTTAAATAATATTTTCATTACAAAAAGAATTTGTGGTAATTTTTACTGGAACGGAAAGTGGCAAGGAGCACTAGGATCCCATATTCTTTCCAGAGACAATTATTATAATAGTTTTGGTGTGTCCCCTCCAATTCATATGAAATAAGCACCATTTCTTATTGTTGACCTAATATTTTACATCTAATTATAACTCTTGCATTTTCAATAAATATTCTTCTCATTTTCTATTTTATCACAAATATTTAATACCATTATTGACAATTATGTGAGATTCCATACTATTGATTCTTGATGGTTTTCTTTAAAAAGTTTTTTGGGGGGTGGGTATGGGCTATTTGAAGTTTCCTTTTTTTCATCTTTACTAAACATAATCTGTGAACAACTATGCACATGTTTGTTTGTGATTTTTTTTTTTTGGGTGTAAATGCAGGTTTTATTGTAGGTCTCTCTGTAGCTGAATAGAGGAATATTTGTTGGTCCCTTGGCTTTAGTTTGGCCACATTCTCTCAGAGATTTGCATCAGAGATAAAAATAAAAATGTTGATTTTTTTTTATTTTTTCCTTTCTATACATTGTTGTTTTATTTAGTATTAAAACAGTTCCAAAAGGAAGTGAGTAGTTTCATAGTTACTTAAAAGCAATCAATTACAGTTATTTTTACGGGGCTAATCAGTATCCTTTAAATGTGTAATCAAGTGGCAGCTGTAATTACTTGAGCTACTTGGCTCAGGCCTACAGCTGAATCTACAGAAATTCACCCACTTTTCTTTCCTGTTCCTTCAGAGACTGTAACTAAGGTGTTCTATTTTTTTTTTTTTTTCTCCTCATAAAGCTTAGTTTTGGAGGAATTCCAGTACCAGGCAAACCTGGGACCTTTTTAAAGAAAAACTTCCAGGGATGCATGGAAAATCTCTATTACAATGGAATCAACATAATTGACCTGGCTAAAAGGCGGAAGCATCAGATTTACACCGTGGTAAGTCGGCATCTTTTCAGCTTGGTGGTTTCTAACCCTTTACACATCCCACCCTTGGCACCTCTTCACCGTATGTTTATAATCCTTTTGGAGGCCCCATCCACCTCCATGGAGAGGGGAGGAGATGCAGGGACCGGGTCAGTGTGAATTACTTTACTGGGAGAAACCAAGGCATTAGAGGTGCCTGGGGAATTTCATGTTTCCGGCTATGATTTCTGTGGCAGCTGTGGGTAAGTTTTGCATTCTACACTGGGCCAACATGATTGTCTTTATTACCTGTGGGAAATGAAACAACAGAACCAGAGATTCTATCAAATTGTTATTGTTGATACTTAAAATAGGGCATTTTGAACGAGAAGTTAAACTTTTGGTGTTTTGAGATTCCCATTCAGCAAGTAAAATAAACTTTAATCACTAAATATTTCCCCTCTCCAACAGACAGTGAGTTTCCTGCAGAACAGGGCTGTCTTTTTCTTTGTCACTAGAGCATTTACAATGCCCTAGCAGGTGCCTTGCACATGGTTGGTGCTCACTAATGCTATTTCCAGCCATACCTGCCAATTTGTCGATTTCTCCTTCCAGTTCTGTCAGTTGGGGGGTCCATGTGTACAACTCAGTGGTTCAGTGGGAACAGTAAAGGTTGTCTCTTCCTCATGGATTGGCCATTTTATCAATACATCATGCTCTTTTCTGTCTATGATAACTGTCTTTCCTTGTTATCACTGGGCTGCAGTGAAAGTCCTGGCCTGTCACTGAGCCTTCTCTGATGCCATCCCTGCAGGGACTGGGTGGGGTCCCTCCTTACTGCTGAGTCCTGTCCTAGACATGTGGTCTCCACTGGTCTCACAGGAGAGGCTTCCTAGGTCTGCAAGGGTTGAAGTCCAGCTCCATACTTAGTCTCCCTGACACCTGGCTGGGAGGTCTGGGCGCCTTGGGGTAGCCTGGCGGGTCGTGGGTGGTGGGGCCCTGCTGTGTCTGTGGTGCTTGGCCGGCGTAGAGCAATTATCATGTGAAGGTTTCTGAGGCACTGTGCTTCCTTTTCCTGGCCCTTTGATGACAGAGAACAGACTTCTAATGTAGATTTCATCCTATACCAGTTGCTCTGGGTTGCTAGCTTCTTCAGCAACAAGTTTGGGACACATAAGGACAAAAGAACACCTAGGGAGCTCACCCTCTTGTCCTTTGGGCCTCAAAACACTTACATATACTGGCTTTCTTCTCTCCACTGTTCATATTCTTAGTTCTCTTTTACACATAATGTTTGGAGGTTTTTCGTTGTACTTTGTGGTAGAAATAAGGAAAATCATACTATTTCATCTTCCCAGAAGCAGAAGTTCCTTAACTGACATGCATTTAAAAACCCACGACAAGCTCTGGCCATCCTGTCATTGACAGGAAAAACCGGATTCTCTTTGCGATCTGGTCACTGGGCCATCTGGTCAAACTGAGATTTACATGACCTTTAAGTGCATTGCTTTCCTGTGATGAGTATAAGCTCTAACTGAAATTTCTATTTTGGGGCTCCATAAGTTAGCACATTTGTTAATGTGCCCATTGGATTCCAGCGTGTGAGGCAAGGTTATTTGGGGGAAATCGCACTTGGATTAAAGTTGTCAACATTTTAAGAAGTTTATGCCAAATGCCTGACTGTTATTCAGTCAGACTGAAGAGTGTGGATGATGCTAAGGGGTTTAGTTCCCTGCCTGTGGTTCTAGGAGATTCTGGCCCAGCCCTTGGCTCCGGACAACTCTCCCACCACATGTGCTTAGGCTCCTGTCTCCTCATGAAGCTAAGCATTAGCTTGCTAATGACTCTTCCCCTGTGTCGAGGCCAGGAGACAGGAGCCATGTCATACATACAATGCTATCCATCCCCCAATGTTACGCCCAGGAGACATTTTATAAGATACCAGTTTCACCGAGCTCCACCTGCCAATGCAGTGGATCACACCCGCTAGAAGTGTAGCTTAGGTGACTGTCCTGACCATCCGCACACTGGGAAGGCAGTGCAGCTCTGCCTGATGCAGGGCCTGTTGCAATGCCTGCTGCAGTGCCCGCTGCAGTGCTAGGAGCTGGCAGGGCAATTTGGAAAACAAGGAGCTGAGCAAACCTTGCTCACTGTCACTGCCCAGCACCTGAGCTCCTCCTCCTCCAATGCCTGAGCTCAGCTGTCAATCAGGTCCCTGTGGCAACATTCCCGAAGAAGTCTTTGTAGATATTATGTATTAGAAATATTTTAATCAGATATATTAGATAAGTCACTGAGTTTGTGGTGCAGAAAAAAGAGAAATAAGGAAGGACAAGGAAAAACCCCATGAATTTCAAAATATTGGCAAACTTACCTCTTTTTTGTGAGAATCATTAACTAAAAATGTAATAAATGTTTTGCTGAGTTTAAACTACCAAAGCACTTGCCAAGTTTCCTAAAACTCTGCTAGCATACTTTATTCCTCAGAGCCTAATTGGTGTTATTATTATTAGGAGGCACAAAGACTCCATTCAGTACTAATGTACTTGCAAAAAAATCCCAAGAAAACTGTTTTACTTTATAGGTAGACAACCTTTAGTTTTAACCTTCATAATTTAAATGGAAAAAAAACCCATATTTTTCTTCCAAATAACTTTCATCACCTTGGTTAAGTGGGACTGTAGATCACTACACACACACACACACACACACACACACACACACACACACACACACAAAGGTATACCCAAGTCTTTTTTCCGCCTTTAGAATTCCATGTGGGAAAAAATGGTTTGTACTCATAATTACAACATCTTTTATTTCCCTAGCCAGGCTTAAAGTTTCCCCAAGACACAGTATCAGCTACAAAGTCAGCTTCACTCCAAGTCCCTGAGTCACCTCTGTGCTAAGTGAGGACCTTTAAAGGAATGGTGTTTGGTCCTTTTCCAGTGCCCACCGTTGTTCTCCCAGGCCTGGTGATTTCAGAGTTTGTGGGAGACTCAGGAGCCAACACAATGCTGTGCATGTATGATGATGCCCATGCATTACAAAATGTGATGCGAGGCTCCAGGGAGCACAGCTGAGCTGCATTCAGCTCCGGCCCCTCCAGTGGCTGAAGTAGCAGCGTCCCCCATGCAATCTGTCATTCCCTCCTTGTGGGACCTGCCCACTCCCTAGAGATTGAGTAGCTGCTCCACCGGGATAATTGGATTTAGTCTTTATAGCTTTATTTGACTATAAGATGATCTTCCACATCCAGAAATGCAGTAAAACTAACAGCTTAAAATAGACATAAAAAACACCTCCCTATTCTTCCTCAAATCTTTCATCCTATGCTAATGTACCGCTATATAATAAACTATCAGGAAGTGAATGGCCCATTGAAATGTGTGTACAGTACCTGTAATGGGTGTTACTGTATAAATAAGAAAATATTGCCCTGCTAGTTTCCTGAGAATGATTAATTTCATACCTTCCACTTCATAATAAATGATGCTTTCTGATTGTTACATCACCTCTCCCAGAGGCAAGGGGAATTCTATGATTGTCTAGGAGTTGGTTGGAGTCTCACCAATTTATTTTATTGTAGAATTTAAAATGATTTTTTTTATTTAAAAAAAAGAGCATAGTAAAAATGTTCATGTTAATGTGCTTTGATTTCAATAGAAGGGAAGACAAAATAAAATGGTTATAGTAGAGCTCTGGTTACAAAGCTCCATTGGCTTTGGAGCTAACTGACCATGTCAATTCACCTCTTTGCCTTTGTCTCCAAATAATGGAAATCAAGGCAATGGATGGGCGATGGCCGATACGAAGCATTTACAATGATGCCCACACCATTATGGCTAAAATTGCTAAACAGTCTAGAGGGAAGCAGCACAGTCTTCTCAGCTCACTGCTCCTGGCAGCACCAGAGTAACATAAGGGGTGATGAACTGCTTAGGTTCCTAGTCCCCAATCCATGCTCTCTCTTAAATATCTTAAATGATATTAAATAAAATTAAAGATGTAAAATAGGGACAGTTATAGAATCAAACTAAAAGTGTTATTGTGAAGATTGACTCTGTATTTGGCACAATACAAGGCCCACCACAGTAAGCACTCAAAAATTTGGACCTGTTATTAAGAAAAATTTCTACTCCTCCATTTGACTGAAGTAGGCATGCAAATGAGTATTTATTTGTCATCTTAGATAGACAATTGATGAATCACATACAATTTGCATTCTATAATCAAAGTAGATTTGAGAGAGCTCATGTTTTACCTCCAGAGTCTGAAGATTAGTTTACTCAAATACTGTATAAATTATTAAGTGAGTTTTGGGTTAAAGATATTACAAAACTTATTCATCTCATTCATTTGAGAGAATTTAATGACCAGTTCTAGACCAGACTTGCTTAAATGATGTGCTCCTATAAAAATACAGCCTTTAGAAAAGACGTTACCCTGTGGACTGGGAATAATAAACATACTAAGTAACAGTGGGGGAAGGGGAAGTTTATTACCTTCTGTATCCCTCTCTCAGTCATTCACCTTATTAGAGCATAATTGTTTATTGGAGCATAATTGTTTATTTCTTGCAGTTCTGAAGCCAAAGAAATGCACTCAGAAACTTATAAGTGTACAGATGACAACAGACACACATTCACATCTGAAGTCACACACACACACACACACACACACACACACACGTCTAGCAACCTTTGTCTTACCTTCCTATGACCCAGAAGCTCATGAAAATTGCTCAGCGAAAACTCCCTTGTGTCTAGTGAAGCCTATAATCTCTTGAGCTTGTTCCTGGGATCATGTTTCATCACTGGAGCCTGCTCTGTGATAAATTATACTTTGCTTTGATGGAAGACATCATTTGAAAAAGCACTGACATATCATGTCTTCTCTCAGAGCACTCCTGCTGTCTCCCATGGCCATTGACCAGCCTGACATTCACGTCACCTGCTTCTACACCGTATGCTCCTCATTCCCTGAAAAAATTATTTCCAAGTTATTAGCATCCAGAGGAGTTACTTCCTTTCTTTCTTTGAAAAAACTGAAATAGTTTCAAGGTCATATGAGAAATAATATGACTTAAGACTTAAAAAATAAAATAACAATAAAATGGTCATCCTCTCTGAAAATTATTCTACCTTCTATCAGTGTTATAACTTTCTTTTTGAAGGTGACCTGTTTCATTAGCTCATATAAGGAAATCATTACTTGAAGTTATTATAAACTACTTTAGAATGCTAAAACACACACACACACACACACACACACACACACACACACACACATATATATATATACATTCCTGAAAAACATTTGGAATATACAGAACACACAAACAGCAGCCAGATAGAAAAACACCGTTCTTTATTGTTAATATTTTCATTAAATACTTTCTATCTTTAAATTTTTATTAAAACTATTTAATATATTTATTTATAAGCATCAATACATCATTTAAATGTTAAATAAATTCACCATAGTTTATTTAAGATTCTATCATGTTAAATTTAGGCTTGGATTTTTACTGCCATAAATAATTACAAAAATATATATTTTATGACTCAACCCATATTGTTTAAAGTCTTTACCAACTTCCCTACCCCCACACAGTGTACAGAGGAACATGAGTCTCCTGCCAGTTTCACCTTATGCTTTCCAGCCATTTGAATATTCAAATGATTTTAATGGGGTTAAATTAAAGTTGGAATGAACTCAGTTTCTATTCAAACTTTCAGCTAATGAGCTGAGCATGTTTATTTTTTCCACAATAATAATGCCAATTATAGTCCATTTGAAGACATTTTGCTTCAGAGAACTGTCTTATAGACAATGTCAATGTTAATTCCAGAGGACAGTGAGAGGAATGACAGATGGACCTGCCTTTGTATTAGGTCTTATGTCCCTAAAACATCTGTGAGAGGCAGACAGAGGCAGACACTATAATCTACTTTTTATACTAAAGGTACTTATGCTCAGGACTAGGCAAAGTCAATGATATATAGTCAATGACTGAGTCATTCACAGTCTTCTTCCTCTTCTCCTGGAAAATACTACACTATCAGCTTTTGTTATTTTTATTATACATCTATTTTTCCTAGGGCCCTGAATGACTTTCATGTCAAAGTGAAGAAAGCAATGCAAAGCTGGACAGATTCATGAATAGCGCCACTGACCTGGGAATTGAAGACCAATGAGATGTTTCAGAAATGGCCCCTATGTAGTTTGTTAATTGTCAAAAATTTTTCTCTTGGGTGCCTCTTGCCTGTAAGAGCTTAGGGGCACAATCCTTGCCTTTGGCAAGAGGAAGAAAAGTGGCAGCAGAGGGTGGAGTGTCTGGGGGGAGCCTAATTCCTGAACCCAGATTGCTGTGACCCTGGCATGAGCTTCTAACTGGTCCCGAAGCTCTCAGTGTGTCTAGTCTCTGGCATCTGGCTGCCAGGCTCTTCCTCCGAAGATTAAGGAGATGGATGAGAACCTTGTATAGGGATTAAATGCTTTCTCAGAAACTCAGCCCTCTGTTAGCAATGGCCCTTGTAGTTCTACAAGGTGAATAGAAACTTTTGAGCTTGGGTTTTGAATCCTTCCTAATCCAATATATAAAAGTTTATTTCACATAGTTTCTCACCAGGGCTTCTTCTTTCCCAGCCAGGCATAGACTATCTGCTCTTCCTGGAACTCACTCTATGCATGGCCTCCTCTAAGCCTTTCATTCTGTGCTCTCTCACACCAGCTAAGATACCTTTCTTCATCTTATTTGATGCCCCAACCCCAACTAGCCATCCTTCTTCAGTACACCCTGAACCATAGGGATGCTCAAAATCTTTATCTGATTCTCAGAGGCAGAGCAGGGTTGTGGAGCCCCCAAAGCTGTGTCAACCAGCGAACCTTGAATTTTGCCTTGTGGAGAGGCTCAGAGTAACTGGAAGTCAGGCAGAGAAACGTAGGTTTCAGGGGCTTTGGGACAAACAATTGGAAAGTTTTAAAATTATAAAAATGGACCCACTGTTAGGGTATACTAGTGTGAGCCCTCTGCATGTCCACCCTGAACGAGTCCTCTCCAGTGGATTGTCTGTGATAGGAAGTCCTGGGGCTAGGTGCAAACTGGATAAAAGTAGGTGCTACAGTTCATAAGCAGAATCCATGGGTTTAGGAAAATAGTGGCGTAGAATGTGCTGTCACTGGCCATGCTTAGTGCCTTTCAGATTCACCTTCTCCTCAGAACTTCTCTCAGGCTCTCAGGTCCATTATACTTTCCTTGCTGTCACCCACACATTTACATGATATGATGCAACTTAGCACTTGATTCATCATCATCATCAAAATAATGTTTTTGAGTACTTACTGTGTTCATGGCTAATGATCCTTGCGTTTAATGGATGAGGAATTTCAACCATTTGTATGCCATTAGCGTCTATAGAAGCAAGCAGTGGACCTTTTTTAAATTAAATTCAAAATATCGTGGCCGTGAACTGGTTAAACCTCTCTCTGCTCCAGCATCCACACACCATTTCAGTATTCAAAATTCAAAGCTGATGCTCTGACGTTGGCCATATCCTCACAGGTGCTTCCTGCTCTCTTGCCCACCAACCATTTTGATGGCCACCCCTCTTCTTCTCGCCGCACTTGCCTGTGTGGTTGGACGTGTACTTTTTGTTTGTTTCACCACATTGATTGCTCTTAATAAGTACCTCTGGTTTCTCCACAGCTTTCTGCTTTGCTGCTCTGACTACACCTCATGCCCTGAAGCCTGAGAGGCTGACAGTGCTTCCAAATACCACATACAAGCCACTGCTCACTATTGGCAAAGCTCACAGACAGCCTACATGGGTTTAGAAGGAGAGGTCACAGAGCTGTTAGCCAAGAAATACTTAATGAGAGTGTGGGAACTTGACATGAACATTGAAGAATGATATCACTTAAATAATTCCAAGGTGATAAGAAGGCAGCCCATGCAGAGGAATGTCTATGCAAAAGCTCAAGTATTTCTAGGGAGCAATATGTTTTATTCCAGTCTAATTGTTTACCAGAGTTTTTCCTATCACCCTAAGTATTTTGAAAGTTTCACAAAGTAAACTTAGCTTTCTGTGTAACTCACAGTGTTGAATATGTGACAGTAATTATAGATAAAGGTGTTATGTGTTGAGAAAGAATAGGATCTTCATTTTTTAAATTTTTCCTAAATGTATTTTGAGAGAGAGAGAGAGAGAGAGAGAGAGAGAGAGAGAGAGAGAGAGAGAGAGAGAGAAAGAGAAACATTGATGATGAGAAAGAATCATTGTTCCACTGCCTCCCTATTGGGGATCCAGCCAGCAACCCAGGCATGTGCCTTGACCAGGAATTGAATCAGGACCTCCTGGTTCATAGATCAAAGCTCAACTATTTAGCCACACTGGCCTGGAAGGATATGAGCTTGAAGCCAGTAAGGTTAAACCTCAGAACTACTGCATAATAACTATAGAATCTGGATATAATAGTCACTCCTGAGATATTATAGGCCTTGAATCAATAACAGTTAATAACAGTGTCACAATTATATTTATTGCCCCATTTTGATCATCATTTCTTATTGTACGTTCCCCACAAAGAAATAGTTCTGTGATTGTGTCTCTCCTCTTCTGTAAATAGCCTTTTACAAGTACAACACCGAAGATTTCAGATCAGTGATACTAAGATGTTAAGGACGCCCACCTCTATAAGAATATAATGAAAACTAGGTACACATTTTATTTTGAATAACATTTTAGGAGCACGGAGATGTGCTGAGGCCTCCATGAACCACAATCAAGAGCTTCAGGTTAAACTTTGAATTAGGAGAATAGTAGATAAAATTAAATTTTTCTCCATTTTTACAAAACCCTAATCATTTTATATAAGTGCTCCTTGTTCAGTCACCAGGACCCTGATTAAGCAGTTCCATGTGGGCTAGCTGGGCTATGGGCTACTTCTCAGAAACTCTCACCTTCTTTCACAAGATTTAGAGGACACCCATATCTGCCATGGTGCAGGTTATTTGAAATGGAAATTTTTAATATAAATATTGTTAGCTAGTAGAAGATGCTTAACTATTAAAATGTTGTAAAAGAGGATTGTGAGGGGTTCAGAAATATCAAGTACAAGAAGTCAGGTCCTTCTTCTAGATGAAGAGAGAGTATATTGAAGAAACTAAGGCCCAAGAGAGCTCCCCCTGCCCACATCCCAGGCTGCGATCCAGGGAGTCATGATTACCCGGGGAATCATGCAGCCCGCAGACAGCAAAGATGCTCACCAGAAAGCATAGTTCTCAGCTGCCTGTGGAAGCTCACCAATGAGGAGTGTGGGCTGAGTGCACACCTGGAGCTCAACTCTGGGGATCCATTGGGCTCCCACTGACAAATACTAATGGAGGAAAGGGACCCAGGTGGGAGGGAAGTATCTCCAAAGGCGATCCCCAACCCTGCAGTGCCCCTCCATACCCTCTACTATAAAGCCTAACTTTTGGCCAGGGCATGAAAGAGAAATGTTTATAGGGTCCAACTCCAATAGCAACATCAGGACAAAGAAGCTGGCTTTGGAGCTAAGATTCAGAAAGCTAACTTTTTTTCTTTGAAAATTTAGATTAAAAATTAGATACCTTGGACATTGACAAGAAAGGGTTGGGAACACAAAGGGAGGCACACACATGTTCATGACTCAGTGTAGCCTGCCACAGCCTTAGACAATAATAGCATGTCTCACAAAGGTGTGAAATACAAATTATTTAACTCAGTCACTACATATTTGCTTAATAAAAAATATAGTGGTAGTACAACCACTATCTTTAGGGATCTATGTAAGGAATTATATTAGAGA
Organism: Myotis myotis; assembly: GCF_014108235.1. NCBI lineage: Eukaryota > Metazoa > Chordata > Mammalia > Chiroptera > Vespertilionidae > Myotis > Myotis myotis. The sequence goes on along the minus strand of NW_023416390.1, from coordinate 89,688,520 downwards.
GAATTTCTTGTCCTCAAAGATTAGGGCCCTCTGGAGTAGACTTGCTTTGGAAGTACCCAAACAATTTACCACAGGACATACATTGTGCCAAATATGCATATGCTACAATTCTCACAAAACTCAAATTATACCTAAAGGTTTTCTCATGCAGCTTGCTCCCCCTCTGCCTTTGAAATTGTTTTAGTTTCTCACTATTGCTTTTGTGTTTCATCTAATACCTTCGCTGAGCTCATCACTCCATTTCCGTCATCCCTCAGGGTTACCCGTTCTTCCCTTGGTGACCTTCCTAATGACATAAGAAGGTCCCGATTTCCCCTTGCTTCAGCCAAGAAAGCAGGTCCTTTGAGAGGCATTCATATCTGCCCTCACTGCATCAATACAATCTGTCTTAGCTATTTAAAAATAATATGTTTAATGCAAATTAAAAGATTGTCTATGCCTGTAAGAAAGTAGCTCAGAGATCAGAATGAGGTTGAGAGGACACATTTAGCCTCCAGCGCTCACATCTGATGTGTCTGGTGGAAATGCACATTTGAACGGATTTGGGATGGTGGAATGTCCTAAAGCCCACGATTCACTTGAGTTCTGGGTGCTGCACGGTGAAGGCCTGCGAGCACAGAGTTCTGTGAAGATTGCTGCAGCAGCCACAGCTGAGGATCACACTGAGAAAGGACCACTCAGTGCCAGCGCCCCGAGGCGAGTGGGGCTCCGGCTGCACCAGCAGATGCCCCAGTTTTCTAGGCAGCCTTAGATGCGTGTTCCTCATTCCACATGCCTGGGCAAATATAATTCTTCACCCTGGAAACAGAGTAAGGACCCATTCCACATGCTTTTAGTAAACTGGGAAGCCTGTGAATGTATCAGACTTTTAATTCAGTGTGATGAGCACCGAAAAGAAGTAGGAGAATCTAAGGATCTTTTCTTCATGTTTTTACCCATAAACCTAAGTGTGATAATGAGGGATTGGCCTTCTGTGCTGTGTGTGTCTGATTTTGGGGGCTAAGGACAGATGTCCTGCAGCCCTCACACCCCCTGTAGGGAGCAGTGGCCCTGTGTTTCAGAGAGCCAGGAGGTGATCAGGGCAAACGCTGCTCTGGGAAAACACAGGAACCCCAGCCCTCTCAGTCATATAACTAACTAACCAATGGATGAACCCAAAAGTATTTTGAAAATAATATACAATTCTCATTTCCATTAAAAATTGATGTTTACACAGTACAGGAAATTTTGGTAAAAACAGAAAAGTAGAAAGAAAAAAAGTACCCGCTTTCTCAACAAAGCCTACCCACAATATTATAAAAATAAATGTTTTTTAGTCTTCATTTTTAAAGGAATATCTTTAAATATTCTTTGTCCACATTTCCTTTTCTTATCTGGACACCAGTCAGATTGGCTTGTAAGGCCCACTGTGATGGCCTCATTTTGTCATAATCACCCCTTTAATGTCCCCATCTCCAAATATGGCCTCATTCGTAGATACAAGGGGCTAGTGCTTCAATATTCAGCCCATAATACTCACTTAAGATTTTATTATCTGGAGACCACTTACTTTGCTAGTATCAGCTACCTATTGCAGAGGTGCAAAAATAATTTTCATCTAGTCTTTCTAAGTTTTATTTTTTGATGGGTTAATCATGAAATTAACATGAGACAGCTTAACAGGAGGAAATGTCCAAAGTTACCACATGTGTTCACACAGGGTTATACGAGGAAAGGAAACTCCAGAACACACTGGCCGTGAGGCTCATGTGCCATCCTGGACTTCGGAGAGGGAGGCGGGGCTGGGACCTCAAAGGGAAACCAGGCAGGTGAGAAAGAGCCAACATGTGGTCGACTGTCCCGCTGGCCGCCAGGAACCACGGAGGGTACCGACGCTGCTGGATTCCCCCATCTGAATGTGGTTCACATGCGCTGAGGGGAGCATGCGGGGGCTGCTCCCTTCCTGAAGCAGGTTCTTCTACCTGAATACTTTTAGGCAGGTGGTGGTGGTGGGGAGGGGGGTATCAAAGGTTTTTTTTATAGTTTCTTGCTTCTTAATAACCAGCTTAAAGTCAATATCTCAAAAGGCGTATGTTGGGGTGGCAAATTCTGCTCCCCTTTAGTCTTGCCTTTTTAAGTTTGAATAAGAAGTTTCTGACCCGGAAGATAAATGGGTAGATTGCTCAGTTCAGCATTGTGTTTCACTTCCAGGGGAATGATGCAGGTGGGCTCCTAGCCTATATTATGCAAGTAAGCAATCAGGTGCTCAATAGGAGGCACTTCTGTAGAAACAAGATAAAAACAAAGGTTAGCCCTAGCCGGTCTGGCTCAATGGATAGAGCGTGGGCCTGTGGGCTGAAAGATCCTGGGTTTGATTCCAGTCAAAGACACATGCCTGGATTGTAGACTCAATCCCCAATAGAGGGTATGCAAGAAGTGGCCAGTCAATGAAGATCAATGATTTTCTTTCATCATTGATGTTTCTATCTCTCTCTCCCTCTCCCTCTCTCTGTCTCTAAAAATCAACAAAAATATTAAGACAAAACAAATAGAGAGCACCCAAAGGACTTGTATGCATGCATATTAGCATAACCAATGGACACAGACGCTGGGACAGTGGGGGCTTGCCCAGGGTGGGAATGGCTGGGGGGAGGGGGGAGTCAATCAGGGATAAAGGAGACATATGTAAAACTTTAGACAATAAAAAAAGGTTAATGTTTAGAGCAGATTATAAATAGCTTTTGAGCCTGAGTCATTGACAGTGGAGAGCATTTCTGATGTCAGACTTTGCCTGGAGTACCTTTAGATTTGGGTCAATTTTTCTCTTCTCAAGTTCCCCAAGATATTGTGATATTTCTATGCCTGCCAGAGGTTGACTTCTTTACTCACCTGGTAAGGCTGCTGTTGTTTTCCAAGGCCTTTCATAGTCATTCTTGTTTCTTTAGAGCATGAATGCTCCTCTCAAACATGACATTCAAGCAAAAGTTTTGTTAATATAACAGTTTCTGTGTATGTCATATTGCAAATAGATCATTATTAAACTTAGGCAAATGACCAGATTACTATGAAAATAATACTCACTGAGTTTTTAAATTCTGGAGGGATAAGGTAGGGAGAAAATGATAAATGTTTTAATTCTGCTTAAAAAGGTATAACTTATAGACTTGCTCTAAGTCATATGTAGTTTAGGAGAAACATGTTTCCTTTTATCTGGAAAATAAAAGGTTAAAAAACAATCAAATATTTTAAACAAAAGTCTTAAAAATTATAATCATCTTCATCAATTCATTCAGTCTCATGTAATTAATTCCTATTTATCTTTATCTCCTGTTACCAGTTTTATGAATCCAGTTTTTCTTAGAGTTTGGCAAATCTTCATCAGTTTAAAGGTATGATCTGAAAGTTTATCAGAAACCTGTATTTTAGAATAAGTCAGAGACCCCTCAGTGGATCCTTCTAAAGATGAAACATATTTGCAAAAACACCAAACCAAAACAAGAACTATCTTTAAATGACAAAACAAAAACACCTTAGAATGACATGGTTAAAAGTTTAAATACAATGAAATTTAAAAAAAGGTTTTTTTGCTTTTCTTTATAACACACAACATTCTGAGGTAACTATAATTGCAATTGAAAATATTATATCAGGACATGTCAGAAATTTAGAAATTTCATATGATTTTTGCAACATATACTGATAGTATTACCCATGTAATAATACTAGAGGCCCGATGCATGAATCCATACATCTGTGGGGTTCCTTGGCCTGGCCTGTGGGGTTGGGCTGAAACTGGCTCTCCGACATCCCCCAAGGGGTCCTGGATTGCAAGAGGATGCAGGCCAGGCTGAGGGACCCCACTGGTGCATGAATGGGCCAGAGAGAGATGTGGGAGGTTGGCCAGCCAGGGAGGGGCCACAGGAGGGTTCCAGGGTATGTCCAGCCCATCTTGCTCAGTCCAGATCGGCCAGACCCCAGCAGCAAGCTAACCTACTGATCAGAGACTCTTCCTTCTGGTTGTCAGTGCATGTCATAGCAAGCAGTTGAGTGGCCTTAGCATACCATTAGCATATTACCCTTTGATTGGTTGAACAGCCAACCAGATGACCACTTAGCATATTAGGTTTTTATTATATAGGTACCCTGGAAGTTTTTCATCATTTATTTTACAATGCTGCCTATGCAATTTAATGCACCAAATACACCTAAGTAGTTTAATATTTCTCTTTTATAAGAACAAAAAAACTAATATTTTGAGGTATTGCAGGTCAAGGAAAGACTTCATCTAAACTTTGAATTTTGAGAAATTTGTCAAACATATTACAAGGTTTGGACATTTGACTAACAAGATCACAGATCATTATGAAACAATATTTAATTAGTCATTTAACCAAAGTGACAATAAAGGATTTCAAAAGACAAATACAAAAGGTTGAATTATTTGTTATCAAAACTAGTTTTTACTATTGAGGAAATTCAGTTTTCATAAGTAGTCAGAGACCTGATTACGACAACATAAAGCACAGAAAATTATTTTGGTAAAACACAGAATCTTTGCTTCCTAGGCAGAAAACTTTATATAATCTTATTATGAGTAAACCAATCAGTACAGGAAAATTGTCCCTTTAATAGGGAAAGAGGAAACCAAACTCTAATTTTGCATGACCTTACTTTTGATATTTAAATTCACTTAATTAAATTCATTTTAATCTTATTCACCTATCGCCCATGAAATTTTCTTTCTCAAGATTCCATTTCATAAGCCTTCTACAACTTTTGTTGTAATTCCCTCAAAAATAGCATTTCCATAATTTATACCCTCTTTTACCCAAAACATACATTTATTTCATTTCATCTTAATTAGAAATTTCAATCATTAGAAACCTTCATGCTTAGTAAAAAAAAATAATAATAAAAATAAGAAATTAGCTTCTTTTAGACTGGTAAAAATATAAATATATTTCATAACCTCTAGAAACATAAGTTCTTTAACTGGCAAATATATGTAATACTTTTTTAGAAACATGTTCTCTTACTAAAGCATAAGACACATTCATTTGTAAACCTCCCTCCCCCAAACAAACAAACAAAAAAAAACACATAGGGATTGGCCTTGAAGTTGTTAGGGACTCTGATGCTTGGATACTTATGGTTGGCCATTCTTACCCTGTTGCTTCACCCTGAAGGTACCACAGGCTTCCAGAACCATGGGCCTTCCATCCACATGCACAGCTACAGAAGAGCAAAAGGAGAGAAGGCTAAAGCAGTGTCCTGCCTGATGAGAAAGCACCCCTCAGGGAGCCTCCCAGGAAGCCCCACACAATGTTTCTGCCCTGCCTTACCTCATGGGCCAGACCCAGTCACCTGGCCACTAATACCTGCAGGGCATGCGGGGAAATGTGGTCACCCAGCTGAGCATAAATTGGAGTTCCTCTACAGGGAAAGGCAAGGGAATTTGACTTTGAGTCTTGACTAGGTTTCTCTGCCAAAATCTCTTTGAATACTAAGGTCAGAGTATGGCAGTTCTCACATAAGGAATGAAAGAATTTCTATTTCAGTGTCACAGTAGGAAAGCCCAATTCTACATCACCATTATAGCAAGGCTCTAGATTGTGCTGTCCTATATGGTAGTAAAGCCATATGTGGGTATTGAGCATTGAAATGTGACTAGGTCAAATTGAGGTGTGTTATAAGGGTGAAAAAATCTCAATAATTTTAATACAGACTGCATGTTTAAATAATATTTGTATGTATTGAGCTAAAAAAACAATATTCAAACTAAGGTTAAGTTAATATGTTTCATTTTACTTTTTAAAAATTACTTATTTAATAACTTTATATCAATACATTATTTTTAGGTATATAACATATATAACATAATGACTCAATATTTGTATACATAGTGAAATGATCATAAATCTACTTAAGATCTTTTTCTATAATTCTTTTTCATGACTACCAAAAAGTTTTAAATTGGATATGTGGCTTTCATTATATTTATATTAAACAGATTTTTAAATGTCTTTATTGTTGAAAATATTACAGATGTCCCCTTCCCCCCCCCCACCCCCGATTGAGCCCCTGCTTCTCCCCTCTCCCCAGGCCTTCACTTTGCTATTGTCTTTGTCAATGGGTTATGCAGGTATGCATGTAAGTTCTGTGGTTTGATGTAGACTATCTATTACCACAAATTTACATAATGTAGTGCATGCTCTATCTTTTCAAATCATTTTCATTAGAAAAACTTTTAATGTTTATATATAGTGATAATAGCAATAATCATAATTACATAGAATTCTTGCCATCTTATAAAGCATTATTGATGCAAATGAAATGCTGAGTTTTATAAGGTACTTATTATTGAGCTACAAATTTACTTAGTTTTCTAGGCTAATTGGTGAAAGTTGCTCTTCACACTTATTTGCTCCTTTTCCAATCTCTACCCAAGAACCAAGAAGCACACACTGTGTTTTGATATCTCAGAACTTTTGTTCCTCACTAAAGAGAATGTAGTCATAATAGCACCAATGTGTGCTTATAGAGTGGACAGTCGCTTTGTGTGTGGAACAAGCAAAGTAGTTTAGAAAAGAAAGTTTACTCCAAAGGAAAAAGTTAACACACACACACACACACACACACACACAAATACTGTCTTCCTTTGTCCTTATACTACTGTAATGATTTGTTACCTTGGTGGTGAGTAGAATAGACACACAACTAAAGATTGCAGTAGAGGGAACATACAATTATGGAATTACTCAGAAGTGGAAACCATTTGAAAAATAATAGTCAAATGAGGGTTTCATAGCTAGCTGCTTCTATCCCTACTTAGATTAACGACTATTTTTTCTCAATAATCCACACTAATGCCCTTGATAGTAGTTACTAATCCTGTATATTGCAATGAAAGCTTTTAAGTGAAATACTTGGAAAGCTATTTCACCAACCTTCTTCTTTGTAATAAATTAAACATTGAGAAAAATTTAATTATGTAAATAAAAATAGATGTACTTCCACTACCCAGATACAGTCAATATTTTACAAATTAGCTCTGTTTTATACCTACCTATTTATTCAGGTCTACTTATATGGGCAAATTTGTATCCTGTTTCCTTTATTTGGTATTATATTATAAACAATTTTATGTTTACCATAAACATTGCTACTAGTGATGGTAAAAGAGTATGTCATGTGGAAATACCATAATTTATCTAAGTATTTCTTCAATTTTAGACCCAGGTCTTTATTATTACAAATAACAATGCTTATTGTATAAATCATAGTCCAATGTCAAATTATTTCCTGAAAATAAATTTCTGGAAGTGAAAGTTAAGTACCAAAAAAGATTATTAATATTTTAAACTTCTTAATTTATATTTTATATAGCTTTGCACAATATTTAGTGCAAAAATTAGCGAATGTTTAGAATATAGTTATTGCTTTATCCTGTGCCTTAAAACTAAGGGCTTATCACTTCAATCATGGTTCTACTTTTCATGACTTTCCATTCTCCAATTCCCAAAGTCTGGATTTTATTTCTAGATAAAAGGAGCTACTCTGCAAAAGCCAAAAACTCATATGGGAGTGTTCATCTTTGATGTAAAGGGAATAAGCACAAAACAGTCAGAAACAGAGGCACACACTGACAGGAGGGGCAGGAAGTGGGAGTTGTAGGCCCAGGAGAGGCAATACAGGAGAGAACCTCTAAGGCCAAAGGTGGTCTGTGGCTCTCATTGGAGCTCCATTTACTGGTATGTGTAGGCAGCCAACTCATAGAAGGTCAGAGGAGAGGACTGTGTGAGGAAACACCTGCGAGCCTGCCCTACGTTTTGGCCAATGAGTAGGCATTCCCTTCAATCTAAAGATGCTTCTCTCCTGAGTGTCCCACAAATGAAAACCCAAGGAAAATTATGTCTATCCTTGAAGTCTTTTTTGGCAGAAACAAAACGTTGCATTGTATAGATTAATGACAAACATCTAGTCTACCTTAAATTTTAAAAATGCACTTTTTGTCTTCTCACCCTTTAATCTATTCCTGCTCACAACCCCACTCCTTCCTACTTATCATCCCAAGCACAGATCAAATCAAAAAGGCACTTTTCTCACTCCTGGTGAATGCTGTTCCAGCAACAGACTTCTCTCAAGCATGTACTGACAGCGCGATGGCATGGTCCATGTTCCCCCATCCAGAAGCAATGCAAGCTCCAGGAGGACAAGGGTTGAGCCCGCCTGTCTCTTGGGCTGTGTCCTTCCCACTCTTCCCAGCAGGACCTAGCCTGACCCATGTGAATTACTTAATACGAATCTATTGAATAAATCAACTCAAGAATGAAGGAGCCTATCTCTCCACAAACATAAAAAAAAAGAGATTTATTTTGGTCCCCTCCTCTCCCTGAGTTTGTAAATTGGGAAGACAGCTTTAGTTCACACTGCAGCCTTTCCCTTACATTTGCTGACAGATGCTAGTCAGTCCTGATAGTTTGAAGACAAATCAAATTAGAAATGGTTGTACTCATTTGGAAAATCAAGAATTGGCTTTGAAATCTTTCCCCACAAATTAGATTAAATCAAGAGCATTCCCCTACAGCTTATAAATGCTTGATTGGCTTTGTTTTGGTGCCTCATAATTGAAGCTCAGATTTGCACTGCTAACTTTTCTCCCACTCACCAGGGAGTTGCCATGTCTGGATGATGATTAAAAAAAAAAACACCCCCAATGGAAATGCTTTATAAATAGCAGCTCAGCACAGTGACGTAACCCTTGGAAATGTCACATTTAGGAGACTCTAAAGTCAGTCAAGGCAAGCAGAACTTCAGCTGGGTCTGCTGCATTCTCTTGAGGCCTTAAAGTTTGGTTTCTGCTCCTCCATATCTGACATATCATCTCCACTCACAACTGAAGGAAGGGATGTACCAGGACTTGGCTGTAGAGCACTGAGGAGTCCCAGTGGGAGTAGGCTAGATGCGCATCCAGCACCACCCTTGCCCACCAATGCAGTCCCTTCCTCTAGCTACTGACCTGACTGCAATCAAACTAATTCTACCTTTGGTCAAGGCCTATTCTCAATCTGTTTGTTGTTAATTTAATTTTGAACAAACTCAAGAAGAGTGGATACTTTGCTAGAAATCAATGATAAGGTTTTATTCAAGGGTCTTAGGGTTTGCAAATTGAAAACACAACCAGGTGATAACACAGAGTTTTCCAAAGAAGAAAGAAACAGTGAGGGTTCTTAGGATGAATAATATATTCTTGAGAAGAATCAGGCCAGCATTATCAGCCTCCGGATTGGCCTGAGATGGTGATCCTCCAGATGACTTGTGGTCTGGATCACAGATGTCAAACGGCCTTGAGAATACATGACAGGTGGACAGTACATGTAAAATTTTTGCTAAGTCCTACAGGGAGTAATTACGGTGTTATCTGGAGGTTTCATATATATTCATCCATTGAATCAGGAGTGAATAATTCAAAAGCTTAACTTCTCAGGTTAGTTAAACAACAACAACAAAAAGACTAAAATTGTCTCCTCAGCCTCAACCTATTTGATTTTAGTAATTTACCATCTTGACTATAGTGAATTTATTTTATTTCTTCACTCTTTCCTCACTATCTATGACTTCAGGTCTTTTTACAGCAGAGTGGTCCACTTTTTGAATGCCCTCCTCTTTTTCTATTGGGGAATATCTAGCAGAGAGACTCTTGGGCTAAAGATCCTGGGCCCCAGACTGGTCAGATGGATTTCTGATCTATCAGTAGGTACCCTTCCAGCTGACACCAAACCCTACCACCTTCCACATACACACATCAGAAGCATATGGAGGGTTTTTGCCTGATGGTCATACAGGGAAACAATGACTAGAGCAGCAGGTGTAGCAAACCAAGTATGTCACTGTAGTGAGGCCAAGGCTGCCAGAGCCCTGGGAGCCAGTCCCATGTCTGAGACTGCACAGCCCAAGCATATAAGTTCCACTGCACATCCAGGGCCATTGACCTTGCATTCTCCTCACAGGCCTTTTGTCTGTAGCTTCTCTATTTTCAGATTATCATCTAATGCAGAGCTGAGGATAACTTTATGGTGCCTTTCACAAAATAGCTAAGTGGCTTTATTGCTATCACAGGCAGTAAGTGTCTTTGGGCAGTGAAATGAATGCAAAGGAATGCATTTGCCAAACCAAGACGACTAGAGAAAGATGGTGGCTGTCATCACTGCCCAAGGCTTGACTGGAGGAAAGTGCTCACAATTGAAAAATACCTATGAGCAAATCATCAGTGTCGGCCCTGTTAGCCATAGCCTGTGGTGTGTGCAGCCAACAGGAGACCAGCAAGTAAGTAGAGATCTGAAAAGGCAGTGGGTCCCTAACAAAGAGATAAGATGAAAAATTCGGGCACAGTTAACTTTTGCTGCTAAGGTCTGATGTCTGCCATGTACATTCACAACTTCAACTGAACTTGTGTTCAATCATGAGACACAAATGAAGCCATCTGGGAATTTTGTTCTTCTCACTTCTGCGGGTTCCCCATTCCAGCCTAGTCAATTATGACATTTTCTTCAGTGTTAAGACCTGGCTAACATTCCCCATGGCCCATGAGCAAGTGATAATGGAGTCCATGCTTAGGAATGCTTGACAAACATGGAGACCATTAGCTCACTGTTTAGTACATTTCAGTCTGTTCCATCCATCATGCACTCACATTCAGACCATGAAGGTATTTCCTGCACTGTGTCCATAGGCAGAACAGCGTCTCTGAAACTGGCCCCTCTGTACCAGATAAGCTCCATTTCTGACAGCTCATCTGATCCGTGCCAAAGACTTAATTGATTCAGAGTTCTCTCTGTTAGATGTTCCTTGCCCACCTAACTGTAACATCTTCCTTTGGAGGAGTCCCCTCCACTATAGGGTGGGTTTTATTGGATTTCTGTCAACATTTGACAAACTTCGAGTTTGGTGGAAACCTGTTGTGGATGTGTTTGGGAGGAAGGTGCTGCTCAGAACCTGCCTTCACTCAGGGCTTTCTCATGATTCCCATGGCACAGCCCACGGACCAGCTCCCAGTTAAGGGTCTTACATATGACGTCTCTCATTTTATCATCTCCAAGAAAGTTTTAGCTACCTCAATTCCTGGGAATGTTCAGCATTGACCTGGCATTCTCATTGTAAAGTATTTTTTATCCTTTTTCTGAAAAGGGGAGAGAAGGAGAAATATTCAATGGATTGGTTGTTGTACCCTGATTTTACAAATTAGGCTTTGTTTTTAAAAAATATAAAACAGGATTATCTTCTGTTTACTTACTATTTTTATATCATTATTTATAGAATCTCTTGCTCAATTCCCTGCAGTTACAAAGATATTGGTAGGGAAAGGCCTACTTTCCTTCCTTATGCTCTGAACTCATAAAATACGGTCTTTTAAAATGTAGATGCTTGGTTACAGTTCTCATGACAATGGAAATGTTTCAGAGATGCCTATTCACCGCCCAGAGAGAACATAGGTGATAAGGATATGAGTGTTCATTATCAGATACCCAAAGAATGAGGGAGTGAGTGGGAACCTTAGAACCACACATTCAACAGCCTCAGGTTGCAAACAAGAAACCAAGTCTCTAGAAGTGACTCCAGGAAAGCTGAGCTGGGATTACTCACATCCCTGGGAGAGCAGGGTCAGATTGGACAGAAGGCTTTTCCCATCCACTCCACTTCTCCTCCTCTGCTCTTCCTAGGACTCTGCATTGAAGAACACAGTAGGGGGTGCTCTAAAAACAGAGCTTTGGACATTTCAGACATGAGGGCAAAGACAACAGGGCACAATCTGAAGGGAAGCCATCTAAACGCCGAGTACACACCCCAATGCCTTTTCAGGTTATGTTGGTCATCACACAGCTTCCCTTCACCAGGGAGAGGAACTCGGGCTGTATTTGGAGTCCTTGCCACCAGAATCTAGCCAGGGACACTTGAGTGTCACATGCATGCCCCTCATGAAATGTTGAGTCCCCTGGCCTGTTGAACAAGAGGTTGGTGCCCGTTAGACATTCACTGGGACGGAGTGCGTCTGAGCAGGGAGCTCCCAGGCAGATGTGAGGGGGCTGATCAAGTAAGGGGAGAATCTCAGCTCCTCAGGACCCCAAGTGTCCAGAGACCCCACTTCCATGGCTTCCAATCCGGAGGACACAAGGAAAATGGCTAGGATTTATCTAAACACCGGATTTTACACCCATAGGATGTGGGATCCCAAATGAGTGTCCTCAGAGTGTGGCAACCTGGCATGGGGGGTATTTCAAGCTGAAATCAAGTGAAGCTCCAGGCACTCAGGAAGAGTGTGTTTGTTTGGTTAGGTTCATGTTCCCTTTCCTTCTTAAAGGGACTCAGATAAAATAAAATAAAAAAATAAAAAAAACCTGCGGGGGGTGGGGGGAAGATTATACTCACCTACGCTTATTCACTTGAGCGCATGTGGATTGAGTGTGGTAGGCAGGGTGTGTCCAGGCCAGTCTCTCCGCCTGGTTTCCCTCTGTCCCACTGTTTCTTACTGGTCTAGCAAGAATGTGTTTGTCACTTTCTCAGTTACCTATGAAATGCTTATTTCCGCTTTGAAGTCTCAAACCCATTTCCCCCTTTCCCCTTTGTCCAAAATGACATTTATACCATATTTGGCATCACTGGTTTTAGAATTTTCATGTTGATGTGAATCCCCCATGCACATGCATTATACATTTGATTTTCTCCTATTAGAGTTTCAATGTTTTTGTGTGTGTTTTATAATCCTCACCCAAGCAGATGGTTTTATTGACTTTAAGAGAGAGAGAGGAAAAGAGAGAGAAACATCGATTGGTTGCCTACTGGCATCCAACCCACAACCTAGGTATGTGCCCTGACAAGGAATCAGACCCACAGCCTTTTGGTGTATGGGTCACCATCCAACCAACCAAGCCACCTGGCCAGGGCTGCTGCTAGTCTGCTTTATGCCATTTGCATTATTGGATGAGCCAGGAGAACTAATGGGTAAGAGAAAAGTCCCTGGCCCCACAGGGAGAAGGGAAGAGGGCCATCGCTGCGACCCCCACGCTTCTGCCTACTGCCTATCACTGCTGGCCAACCATTCCCTCTACACAGCCTCAACCTGGGGTACAGCTTTGCTCTGGCGAGTTGGTCACCAGAGGAGGTGAAACTGACCTCAGGAAGGAAAAGGGGAAGAAAGGCTTCTGCCCTCTCCTGATCTCTAGAATGGCATTTGTGATTTTGATTCTCCCGGAAGAGAGCCCGCCTCCATGAATCTGCCAGCAGTGGGGACAGTTTCATTCTTGAATGGAAACCCACCAGAAATCAAATAGAAGCACATTGAAACAACAATGCAATGTCATGAGCAAGTGGGTAGATTCTTAAATGGTGGAAGCCAGTACGGAAGAGGGAAGTGTCAGAGATGGAAGCTAAATCCTCCACCTCAGGTCAGGTAGGCTGGGCTGGGCTCCCTGTCCCTGCTGAGGGGGCTTTTGTGCAATTGCCTCCCTTTTGGAAGTCCGGTTGGTGCATTCTTTAAACCCACACGAGGTTATTGTGCAGAAGGGATGGCTCTGCGTGGAAGTGCTCCGCCTCCTGCCGGAACAGTGGGCATGTTTGATAGATAGCAGGAGCTTTACCCTTTGACACATTAATTACCTTCTGGGGACCTAACCTCTGGAGAAGAAAACATCTAAGCAACCAGAGCCAATGATTAATGCAAGGATATGCTCATGGCAGCCTGCTTGCAGAGTGCACCACTGGAAACAGACTGTTGGTAGAAGGTTATGTGGAGACTGCTGCGTGGTTTCAGAAATACCAGACAATCGTGAGTGTGCTTGGGACTGAGGGAGGTGTTTCCAGATTCTGAAATGTTTGGCGCTGCACCATTCACCTGCTCTGGAACTCAGAAGTGCACTAGTATCTAACCCCGCTACCTGACACCTTCGTGGAAATTGAACTCAGCAGCTGGCCAAACCAGGTGCTCTCCTTGTGGAAATACCTGACTCTTGCATAAGTGGCACTGGCCAGCCGGCCTTGGGAGGAAGGATTTACCTGGAACTTGATGCGTCTACGACTATTTAGATGAAAATATTGCGTTACACCAGGCATGTCAAACTTAAAGGCTAACACGGGCCAAATAAACGAGGCATGCAGCCCGTGGACTGCGAGTTTGACATGCTTGCGTAACACTCATCTGGGTAAGTTTGCTGCACTGTCGTAAGGATTAGTTTGTGTCTAAATGTGATGAATGATAGGGATGGAAAACAGCATGCGGTTGGCTATGGGGTTTGAGATAAAAATTCCAAATGGTTTTCATAATGTAACACCTCTTCACAATTTATAAGGCACCCCTGCTACCTCCTCATTCACCTAGTAGAAGTGAGTCCTGCACGTGGCTCAGGTGGGCACGTCCCTTTTCCCTGTAACTTCCCGCTGCAGAAGCTTGCTCTAGTCATTGCAGGCAATCGTGGACCAGTTCTCCTCACCTGTGCAGACGATAATCATCTTCCTCTCCTTCCTGGTTCTAGTGGATGCACACTTAACACTCCACCCTCTGCTGCCTGTGTCTCCGAAAACATTCTTAATGAGTTAAAAATCCGGCCAAAGCCGCTCAGCTGCTTCTGAGTTTGAATGCTAACATTAGCAAGCACAAACGGGCTTTTCAACATTGCCTCATGCCCCTGACCCTCTCTGCCACACGTAATGTTTAGAACTGTCAAGTTCCCTGTAGTCCCCAGGAAGGCCATTTTGTAATTCCTCTAAAGCTTTACACAGCCATGTGCATTTTGCTGAAAAGGTTGAGGGCACATCCCGCCCCTCTTGCCCACTTCCTCCAGGAAGCATCACTTCTCTGGTGAAAACTTCACGTGTCCTGATTTCTTCTAAGAATCCCCAGGAATTCCCTAGCCAGTTTGGCTCAGTGGAGAGAGCATCGGCCTACAGACTGGAAGGTCCCAGGTTCGATTCCGGTCAAGGGCATGTACCTTGGTTGCAGGCACATCCTCAGTAGGGGGTGTGCAGGAGGCAGCTGATTGATATTTCTCTCTCACTGATGTTTCTAACTCTCTATCCCTCTCCCTTCCTTTCTGTAAAAACTCAATAAAATATATTTAAAAAAATAAGAAGCACCAAGAGCTAGTGTCTTTCCTTTAGCACATTCCACATTGTATCTGTTTTTCAGGTGTATCTCTTTAAAAATGATCCTTGTGCTTGGCACATAGGTGACTTACAATACATATTTGTTCAGTGAATGGATGTAATTATTTTATATCTGGTTCTCTAAAAAACAGTGACCCTTGCCATCCCCCACCCTCCCAGGTCCTGGATGGCCCCCTTTGCAGCCAGCACCGTGAACCTTGGCCCAGGAATGGAAACCACCTTGGGGGTGTATATGAACAAAGCTGACACATTTTTCCTTTAAAATCTTGCAGCTGAATGTGAACTGATCCTGAAATGAAGGTCAGCTCCAGGTGGTGGTTTATATCAGCTGTCAGGTTGCAGAATAAAAAAATGGCTTTTATATGTTTGATTTTTATTGTTTTCCAGGGCAATGTCACTTTTTCCTGCTCCGAACCACAAATTGTTCCCATCACATTTGTCAACTCCAGCAGCAGTTACCTGCTGCTGCCTGGCACCCCCAACATCGACGGGCTCTCAGTGGGTTTCCAGTTTCGAACGTGGAACAAGGATGGGCTGCTTCTGTCCACAGAGCTGTCTGAGGGCTCGGGGGCCCTGCTGCTGAGCCTGGAGGCCGGGACCCTGAGACTCCTGATTCAGAAAACGACAAGACGGGCAGCGGAAATCCTCACAGGTACCATCTGCTCACTACCTCTAGGTCAGTTTCTGATTCAGCCAAATCAACAAATGTGTTGAGGTTCTGACCAACATGTACAGACTCCAGCTCCAGGCCTGGGGGCTGACCCAGTGCTCACAGTGGCTCTCAGTCCGCCCCACGGGCAGCAGCTGTAGCTGGGCAAGCCTCTACACTTCCCCATCCCTCAGTGCTTTGAGCTGGGAAGCGGGAATGAGAGTCCCATCTAGCACCATGGAGCAGGATGGAGACAGTTCACAGAGCACTTTGCTGTTCTCCACAGGCAGGGTCTATGCCATAGAATCGTCACCATGCTAGCTCAGGTAAGGCATGGCCCTCACTTTACAGACGAAGGATCCTGGAGGCTGGAGGCTGGAGGATAAGCAACTTCCCAGCTCACATGGCGACCGGCGACGGCACCAGTTTCATCTTGAATCTGTCTGACCTCATTCTGTAGCTTTGCTGTATGCTCCCCCACCATTGACGTTTTCAGCCACCTAATTCTATTTCAAGTAAAAGTTAGTCAGTTTAAAAAAAAATATTTCTAAATATACATTTTTAAGTTATTAAGGGAGTGCTGCTACAGATGGCATCTGGCTATGACGAGACTTAAAATTGTCCTTAAATAGTTGGCATCTGAGAGCACTCACTGTCTGCAGCGACATGGTACCGATTCTAAGGATAGCAACATGGAGCCCGTGTGAGAACATGACTCTGGCTCTGCTGTTTCTTCAACAAAATGGTGGGACTTCCCAGCCTTCTCCATCTATTGTCTCACTGGCACCTCTGACTTGCCACAAGAGATGCTGACTTATTTGACGAGTACTTATGGAGGTCAGACCACCTGCCTGGCCTTGGGTTAGGTCTGAGGCATGCTATGAGGCCGGCATCCCTTGGATCAGATCCCCTCCCCCACATACC
This sequence comes from Myotis myotis, assembly GCF_014108235.1. Classification (NCBI taxonomy): domain Eukaryota; kingdom Metazoa; phylum Chordata; class Mammalia; order Chiroptera; family Vespertilionidae; genus Myotis; species Myotis myotis. The sequence goes on along the minus strand of NW_023416390.1, from coordinate 89,671,812 downwards.
CTGGGCCAAAATTCATCCAGGATATTGCACAACATTGCATTTTCATTTAATTTAAATGACTTCCTTCCCACGCTAGACTGTGAGTTTTGTGATCCAAATAAATTAGAGAAATTCAAGTTAAATTGTAAAGGATGTTACTTAACAATCAAGATTAGGTCAGACTATGGGAGAGTCGCAGATGCCTCCAACCCCTGGGGATAGCAGCGATGCCTGGGTCTTGGAAACAGAAAGGTTCAAAAGGCACCTCTCGCCCTGGCCGGTTTGGCTTGGTGATTAGAACATCGCAGGTTCGATCCCCGTCAAGGGCACATACCTTGGTTGCAGGTTCGATTGGGAGGCAACCAATGGATGTGTATCTGTCATGTCCATGTTTCTCTCTCTCTTCCTCCCTGCCTTCCACTCTCTGAAAATTAATGGGAAAAATATCCTCAGGTGAGGATTAAAAAAAGAGGCACCTCTTCTCCTTACTACTCTTCAGTCCTCGATAAACTGTAATGTCTTATACATAAGTGGTAGTGTGTTGGTTACCTAGGCCTGTATGTCAACTTACAGCAAGATTCAGTGGTTGTAAGTGAGATGCCTCAGTATCTAACAGTAAGCCTCCAGGTCTCCTTGACTGGGTGAGCCTGGCTGGAAGGGCACAGTCATCTCAAGGTACAACTAGGAGTGGTCTGCTTCCATGCTCACTCCTGTGCTGTGGGCAGAATCAGAAGGTCATGTGTATGCTCATCCCCTTGGCCTCTGCAGAGGCTGCCCATGCTGACAGCACTCTTACCCAGAGGGAGGGAGCCACAGGCAGAGGGAGAGGGCACCCAGGACAGAGCCTGGTCTATGTGGAACCCAGTCCTGGAAGTGGTCTCCCACCACTTTGCCGTGTTCTGTTCATTAGAACCAAGTCAGTAGGTCTAGTCCTTCCTAAGCTGAGAGAATGTGCAGGGGTGGGTAGAAGCTATGGGTCAGTGGGACCCTCTGAGAGTCTACCTGAAAAAGAAGATAAAACCAATTCCTCCATCACAAGCCTGTGATGTCTAGAATCCTGAGCAATGTTTCTCCTTCCCATACTGACTCAAGACCTATCACTAGGAAAGGCCTCACTGCATAGAGTCAGAAAAGCTACGTGAATGTGTGCAGTCATGGGACTTTTATGAAATGTATAAGATTCCCTGTAATGGTGATGAATTAATAACTTAGAATCATAATATTTTATGTGTCCAGTTATAAAAGTTAAACTCAATTATCCTTATTTGAAGTAGAAAAACATAAACTGGCACTGGGCAATTTCTATCCAATCGGCAAAATGTTTGAGTACAGAGACTTGTCAGCCTCAGGTCAAAAATGCAGTTTTAATATAGTGCAAGCCCTGGCGGCCCCTTGCTCAGAAGCACCCAGGTGTGGCCTGTGTTATTAAGCACATGCCAGCCCAGGAAAGCGTGTTTCTGAGTGAGAGAGTGGCTGGTCCAAGCTGCCAGGCACCCAGCAAAGAAGGGGAAATAATTAGTTATTTCAGAGCTCTCTCAAGAAATGAGTAGAAGGGGGTTTTAAAAATGTGCTGAGTTCCTCAGATGTGTCTCAGAAGCTTGATTCTTCTCTTCATTTTGGAAAAATTGAGCTTTTTTAATCTTTCTTCGAAATGGATCAAGGTTTTGTGTCTGCTGGCATTTTTCTACATAGGGGATAAAAAACAAAGATACAAACAAACGGAAATAGCTTTCCTCTCCCTTACATTTTTGAGGAGACTTATTTCCCTGGAACTTGAGATAATATTGCCTTTATAAGAGACAAAAAATTCCCATAAGAAACTAGAAAGCAATGACCATTGCCCCAATAGTTTTTGAGGGACCATGGGCTACCCTTGACATATGGTACATCACAGGAAATGGAAAATAGCACCATACTCTATCAATTGAACAGGGATCCAGCTTCTCCAGGTATATTTCAGAATGGTCCCGGTGTTCCTAGTGCGTCGGCCACAATGAGCAGGTGACCCTGGGAGAGGCAGGACCCGGCACCTGGCCCAGCCACTCCTGCTCCAGAGGTCTGTGCCACGTGCTTTGGTTCCGGAGTCACTTGGAGCTTTCTGCATGGCGCCCAGGGAGAGGAGTGCAAGCTAAAGGCATCCTCAAAATAGAAGGGAACTGAATGTCATTGCTCTGGGGGACAACGTTCCAAAAAGTGAAGGAGGACAGTGCAATGTCTCCCTTGTATTTTCCCTTATTTTCTATTTTTGTCGTCTTCCTTCTTGAGAGTCATACACATGTGCACCTGAGGAGAAACCAAGGACACCATGTCCCCAGAGGTGACGTGGGAGTAGAATCAACAATGCCATGGGTCTCCTGAGGCCAGAGCTTGAGCTATCACCTGCCAGGTAATGGAAAAATCCGCTCATAACACTATGAGGCAGGTGTCAGTTTGCCGACATGCACAGGAGCAAACTGAGAATCAGAATTAACTTATAATGACCAAGATGGGTTCCCCTCAGGCCTTTCCTTTGGATTCCGTGTGCGTGGTCTTTATACTACATCTTGCCGCCATCCATAGTCATGTTTTCATATTGTCAATTGCTTAAATAATTCAAATGTAAAAGCATCCTGCTTTAGAGGAAAGATTTACAGACAAATGTACAATAGGCTATTAATGAGAATAGGCTATTCAGGATCAAAAGTTGAATTTTCCCAAAACAGTTCTGTTACTTGGTGGTACTCTTATTTCTAGAATCTTCTGTGAAGGAGGACTGACACAGAGGGAGCACTTGTCGTCTTGGCAGACTTGTGGTCTCATTTAGCTCAGGCTGCTGTATACTGCTATAAAGTAAACCACACATATCTGCATGTCAACACACACCTGTGCACACACACACACACACACACACACCCCAACATTTATTTTCTATGTGCAACATACTTTCTAAAGACTTTTCCAGAGACTTGATGCTGATTCTATAGTAAGAACATCAGCTAAGCACTACGGGAACTAAGTGACATAGCCGCTAGGAGGAGGCTGTCTGTCTGCTTCCAAAGCCTCTGGCCTCTACTGTGCAGCCGGTCCCACTCAGGTCACCCCTGCACCCTAAACCCCATGGAAACCTGGGGGCTGCACCGGAGCGGGGGCGGGGGGGTGGGTACCTGCAAGGAGTCTCATCGCATGTCGAGCCTTGCCCTTTCCCCCTTCAGGACTCAGAGCAGCCATTCAGGCAAACCTCCACTTAATGGACCAACATCTGGTTTTCCTACTATAAACGTTTTAAATCTCAGCTCTTTAGCGCTTCTGCTGAGGTACTGTGTGCTAGCGGACTCTATCTCTCAAGCCCACACCTGTTCATTGAACAATAGGTACCATGTTCTATTTTTAAAAAGGGAATAGCTGCCGTTTTAAAGGCTCTTAAGAAGATGCTTAGAATGGAGCCTGGTATTATCCGCGCCTGAATTACTGAAACTTGGGAAGTTTTACAGAGGTAAAGGAGACCACCTGGTTTGTTTCTTTGGAGAGTCAGGGCGCAGTGTTGGTGAGGAGGTATCAGAAAATGAAAGGCATTCAAATTGTATTCATAGAGGTACTAGAGCTGCTTTATGTGGAGAGAAATTAAGACAGAGACATAATAATGGTCTTTGAACATGGGACACACTCTCTCACAGATGAGTGTTTATGTCACTGCAGGATGCAGAACACGTGCAATAAGATCAAATGACAGAGAAAGCACTCTTGGTTTTCATTAGAGAGTATCCCATTCAGAGTTTTCCAGCTTCACTGCATGCTGCTCTCATGTCACGAGGGCTTCCATCACAGAGTGGAATTCTCAGCATTTGGGGATGAGTCTCGGTGCTGTGTAATGGGACCCAGAGATGGGGGAGGAAGCCTCAGACAGGAACTCTGCCTGGCAGCTGGGCACCACTAATGATTATATGAAGGTGAGGCCCATTGCCAGGCACAGAATTCCTGGGCAAAAGGAAACACAACTAGCAAAGGTCCAGGAATCAACCAGGTGCCATGGAGAAGTTTTCATTTCAGGCAAGTAAGTGACTTATTGAAAAGGCCATCTCAGCTCAGTCCATTTAATTCCTCATAGGAACAAGCAATGGCGTTCCTCATATTTCCTCAACCACATTATAATTTCTCAGTATTTCTCTAGTTTCTTGAATAGTAAGAATGAGAAGGCTTTACAAAAATAACAATGAAGCAATCCATTCTAATCAGTTGTTAATTTTCTATACTTAGTAGACTTCTGCATTTGACTTGTTCTTTCTCTAGCTGAAGAGGTGACAAAATTCTAATAAAATAACCTTAATCAGCAGCTATCCTATCTAATCCTATCTAATAAAAGAGAAACATGGTAATTAGCATATGACCTCTACCCTTCCCATTGGCTAATCAGGGCAATATGCAAAATAACTGCCAGCCAAGATGGCGGCCGGCAGCCAGGCAGCTTAAAGCAAACATGAGGCTTGCTTGCTTCAGTGACAGAGGACTCCAACGTTCCCCGCCTGCCACTGCCGGCCTCTGAGCTGCAACTCTAAGCAACTATGTTACAAATATAGAAGCTAAACAAAACCCCAGACCCCCTGGGCTTCAGCCAGCAGGATTGCAACATTGTTTCAAATACAGAAGGTAAACAAAGGCCAGAAATCTGCTTTCAGCAGCGGAGGCCTAAGAGCTGGAGCCAAGGTTCAAAGCTAAAGCTGGCCCAGAATAAAAAAAAAAAAAAAAAAAAAACAGAAAAAAAAGAGTGGCTGGGAGCTTCAGGCACCCCCAGCCTGAAAACAGCCCTCAGCCCCTCACCCAGACTGGCCAGGCACCCCAGTGGGGACCCCCACCCTGAAGGGTGTGTGACCAGCTGCAAACAGCCATCATCCCCTCACCCAGGCTGGCCAGGCACACCAGTGGGGATCCCCACCCTGATCCAGGACACCCTTCAGGGCAAACCAGCCAGCCCCCACCCATGCACCAGGCCTCTATCCTATATAGTAAAAGGGTAATATGCCTCCCAGCACTGGGATCAGCAGAGCCGCCAGGCCTCCCAGCACCGGGATCAGCAGAGCTGAGAGGCCTCCCGGCATCAGGATCAGTGTGAAAGGAGGCAGCACCCAAACCTCCTGATTGCCCTGCAACTCTCTGTGTGACAGGGGGCGGGGCCACAACCTCCCTATCCTCCCTGCTCTGTTCGTGACAGGGGAAGGCACCCCAACCCCATGATCAGCCCTGCTCTGTGGGTAATAGAGGGCAGCGCCCCAACTCCCACCCCACGGGCCCTGCTCTGTGAGTGACGGGGGGAACTTCCCAACCCCCTGATCGGCCCTGCTCTGTGGGTGATAGAGGGCAGCACCCCAACCTCCTGATGGGCCCTGCTCTGTGCGTGATAAGGGGCAGTGCCCCAACCCCCTGATTGGCCCTCCTCTGTGCATGACAGGGGGTGGTGCCGCAACCTCCCCATCGACCCTGCCTTGAGTGTGACAGGGGACGGTGCCCCAACCCCCCATTCGGCCCTACCCTGAGTGTGACTGAGGGTGGCATCACAACCTCCCGATCACCCTGCTCTGTGCATGACAGGGGGCAGGGCCCCAACTCCCCAATCGGCCCTGCTCTGAGCCCGACCAGGGGCTGCACCTAGGGATTGGGCCTGCCCTCTGCCACCTGGCAGCAGGCCTAAGCCAGCAGGTCATTATCTCCCGAAGGGTCCCAGAATGCGAGAGAGCACAGACCAGGCTGAGGGACCCCCCTTTCCCCCCGAGTGCACAAATTTTTGTGCGCCAGACCTCTCGTAAATTATATTTATTTGGTGATTCTTGAGTTTCAATTAAATAAGTCATTCTACAACTATGGTCAACAGGATCCCACTTATTCTTTAGAATTCATAACTGTTATTCTTTCACGAAGCCTTCCAATAGCAGGCCAGATGCCCTGTTATCCAGTTTTCTAGATAGTTTGCTTGGTGGCATTGAACCTAAGTATGTGTGTATGTGTATGCATTAGTTTGCTAGGACTGCCATACAAAACATTGCAGATTAGGTGTCTTAGAAATTTATTGCCTCACAGTTCTTTAGCGTAGGATTTTAAGATCAAGGTGTCGTTAGGGTTGATTTCTCCTGAGGGCCTCTCTCCTGGCTGGGAGGAGGTTGTCTGCTCCTTGTGCCTTCACACGGTCTTCCCTCTGTGCCCATTTGTTTCCTACTATCCTACTCTTGCAAGGACATGGAGCATATTGAATAGGACTCCGCTCATATGCACTCGTTTTACCTTAAGTACCTCTTCAAGGTCCTGTTTCCAAATGCAGGCACATTCCTTGGCATTGGGGGTTAGGATGTCAGCATGTGCATTTGGGGAGGGGCACAATTCAGCTCATGACAATGGGTGTTAATCATATGTCTATACAGTTGGTTGCCCAAGGCTCCTCTCACCACCAGGTTGCACAGTCCATGGAGACAGGAGCTCTGCCTGCCCCGCTAACCACTGTTTGCCCAAGGCCTCGTGGAGCACCTTACAGGTCCTCACACTATTTACCACACATGTGGGCAGCTGTCTGAAGGAATTAGCTAATAGAACTGACCCCCAAAACATTTCTAAAAGATAAAATCTGTAACAGTGAAAAAGGGAATTAATAGTGATTTTTAACAAACAGTCATGTTACAATGATTACATGCTGCAGAATGTGTCAAACCCAGGAATGAGCTACATTCAGGGGAAGCATTAATTAGGTAAAGGCCAGCAGAGCTCCCAGAGCTAGGAGAGCTGCATCATGAAGAGTAGAAGTACACACTCTGATTAATACTAGAGGCCAGATGGTTTTAGTCTGAAGCCCTGCAGTCAATAGCACTGATCCCCAAATATTGCCCTTTTTCATATAAGCCATTTGTATATAGTCACCATCTGCACATCAAGTAAATGATAACTTTGTGAACTTCATCCTCTGCTTCAATTCAGTTGTCTGTAATGTATCCATGCTTTAGCTAGACAGTGTTGGTAAGAAAATCCCATTAATGAGGGTGAAACAATAGGCAGCCATGAAGCTGTGGCTGTCACCACAAGCTGTCCAGCTTCAAGATATCAGTCAAAGCCTGGGAAGGTTTCCCAAGGTAGTGATGTCTTTGGCAACTTCAGCTCTTTCAGGTCTGAGTAATGACCCCAATACAAGCATTTTATTTAACTTACTCGTTGTTTTTCATCACTAACTGACAAGAACAACAGAAGGATCTAGATTTTTATTAGTACAGCAAAATAATCCAATAGTCAAGTCTGCTATCACTTCCTTTGATCTTTCATAGTTCCTACTTTCATAATTTCCTCATGTAATGCACTTGGCCTCCATTTAATTCAGGAGGCTGTTGCTGTGTCTACGTTGTGCTGGTGCTATACTCAGACCTGAGGATGGAGGCATGCCCTCCAGGAGCTCACGTGTATGGGTGGGAGCTCAGAGGAGAGGCTCCAGGAAGGGTGAGAAAGGAAGGCTTCCTAGGAGTGAAAAAGACACAGCTTGGTTTTCAAAAATGAACAGAATTTGGCCAAACAGAGAAGAACAGGCAGATGCTATCCAAATGGGTAGAAATGGGAAGAGATCTAAAAGGGTAAGATCCCAGAGATGGCTGAGAACACCTGGGCCAGCGGGAAGGGTGGGCAGGCAAAAGATGCATCCACATTTTGGTCAAGGACACGGCGTTTGGGCTTTGTCCCGAAGGGCTCAGGGAACTATGGATCTCTGAGCTGAGCTATGTTTTTGTCACGTAGACATTTGAGCTGAGCATTCACGTCGCCTTCACCACCAGCACAGACATTCTCATTTCCTCTCTGACTGTAGCGGGTGGCAGCCCAGCTGTTTGGCTCTCTTGTGCTGACCCAGGGTTTTGAGGATCCAGGTTACTGTGACATGTGAGCCTGCCCGGAAAGGTCTACCTGTGAGTTATGGCCCATGTTCTGCCACAGGCACTGGGCAGTGGAATTGAGCTGGTGTGAAGCTCAGGCAATCAATGAGCACGTGGAGAGGCACAGTGTGCCTGTGGATGCTGGGGTCAAACACCAAATCCTGGCTCGGCCTCTGACCCCCAGGAACCTGTAATGGCCTTGGGGAGATAAGGCTTATAGAGAATGACTATTAATGAACAGTATAAGGCAGAAAATAATATGAACTGAGCATAGATCAAACAGCAACTGCTGCAAGAATTTTTGAAGAGGAATCAGTACATGCTGGTTTGGTCAGGGAAAATCTGCTTCATTCATTGCATGGTATATTAACTTACTTATTCCGTCTTTCAGCACTTTTTATGTGCCCTCTACTGTGCAAGGTGACAGCGTCAGAAAGTAAAATGTGTGTGTGTGTGTGTGTGTGTGTGTGTGTGTGTGTGTGTGTGTGTGTGTTTATGCTTCCCGGATCTATAGTTTAGGAAAGGCAGCACTAGGACAAAAGCTGGGCACTGGAGGACAGGAGGACAGGGAGAGGAACTGGATAGTGGAGAGCTGGGAGGGTCACATAAGGCTCCACGCGCAAGCAGCAACCAGTTAAGTGCATTCAAATGGAGAATATTGAATGCACTAGCATCACTAGAGTAGTGAATTTGTGTAGGAAATTGCAAAATGAGATTGAGAGTACAGGTGGAAACTTAATTTTAGAAGGCATGGATTGTCAAGATAAGCAGTGTGAGTTTCCTCCTCTGGGCTCCTGACTGACTAGAGGGATTTTTTTGCTGTGAAATTGACAATAGCTACTTGTTAGACAGTTCAACGTAACAAAGTGCCCTGAAGCAGAAAGGGTCAGAGGCTGGAAAGAGGGAGCACATCACAAAAATCACAGCTACACTGATAAGGGATGGGATACAAGTTGGAGATGGAGTTTAAGAAATGTGTGAATTCAACCTAATGCATGTAGGAGAGGGTTAATAGAATTTTATAATTGATAGACAAATGGCTTCCAAAAAACATCGGGACCCAAGATCTAAATTGAAGTATAATGGTACTAATAACTATGAAATGTTCTTATATCATGTAATTGACATTTTAAATCTGCCTTATTCAGTTATTTATATAACCTCACTTAGTTCTCTCGAAAATTGAAACTATCTTTGAACTCTGAAATAAAGGTAGTTATGACAGGATGGGGGGGGGCGGGGGGGAGTTGCATTGGGTTTTCTGTGGAAGATAAAGACTAGACACTTTCAAGTAAAGCCAGGCAATTCTGTCGCTGTTACAGATGAGAAAGCAGGTATAGAGAGATTAAGAAATTTGTCTAAATTGCTAGCAATTATAAGTGGCAGGGCTTTGAGCCAGAGGTAATGGGTGAATAAAGGCATCAAATGAAGTTGTTTCAAATTATTCCTGGGGTTGAAAGTAGAGTTCTCTGGAGATCTGCCTTGGCCTGTGCTGCAGCCTTGCGTGTCCACATGTTCTGCAAGGACTGATCCTTAGAGGTCCTTGGACAGCCACTCCCGTCCCATGGTTCTGTCTTCAAACCATACAGACACAGAATGGTTAGGGATTTGGCAGAGAGAGAGAGAGAGAGAGAGAGAGAGAGAGAGAGAGAGAGAGGTAGCACAAGTGCCAAGGATCTGTAACCTCAAATTTATTCATTTAATCCACTGATTCTAAACCAAGGGAAGTTCTCCATTTCCACCCATCCCAACCTCCCATGGATACCGGGACCAGCGAGCAAGAAGTCTTCCCAAGCTGTGTCTCAGAGAGTCAAAGAATGAAGTGGCGGACCAGAAGAGTTCAAGAAAGTTAGCAGTTTATTGCAGGCAAACACAGGCTCCCCCTCTTGGGAAGGGGACCCCAATGGATTGCCTTAAAGCACTCTGCTCTTCCCCTTATATCTGCTAAAGTCCTGCTCTTTGTCTGTGCTGCGCCCTGATTGGTTCCTGGCCTGTTGCAACATTTTATTTTGCACTTGCAAGTAAAACATCCTTGTCTCAAAACATCCTGATTTCTGACATCCTGTTTCACTGCAAAACATTTTGTGATTTCAGCTCTAACTGTCACATCCATCCTTTCTCCTTCTTCCACCCCTTCCCTTTCTGCCTAATCCTGCTTCTAACGCTTCTCACCATTACCCCACCCCTCTCAGGGGACTTTTAGTAATGCCTGGTAGCATTTTGGGTGCTGGGGATGGGGACCTGTTATTAGCATATAGTGAGTCAGGGATTCTCCTAAACATTCTATGCCTCTGGGGATGCCCCACCGCGCACTAAGAATTATCTGGTCCAAAATGTCCAGTGCCAGTGTTAAGAAACTGCTTTCAGAAAAAACCTTATTCCTATATGAGAGTTTAGGGCTTTAGAATATTACTTAACTGTTCTGAGTCTGTTTCATCAAATGAGAACTGTAAATTGGTGTAAAGGTCTCATTACAAAAATAATAAAAAAAGACAAACGTTCAATAATATTATTATCTATAAAAATTAAAGTAATAACAATTAGCTAGATTTCCAACGTCAGACCCAAGTAGACATTCTGCGGTACAAATTCGAATCGTACTTACATTTTTCTTAGAATCTAGAAGCTCCACAAGAGACAGGACCAGAGTTTGAACTCAGTGCTGCAAGAGGAAAGTTGCCTGTGGGAATGTAAACTGGGACAGCCACTTTGGAAACCTTCTGGCAGTTCAGTTCCTTAAAGGCTAAGGATGGAGTACACATACGACTCAACAATTCCACTCTAGGTGCACGTAAGAGAACTGAACACACAGGTCGATGCATAAATGCGCACACAAATGCTTACAGCGGCAGCGTTCATAACACCTGCAGAGTGGAAACCGCTCAAATGTCCATCAGCTGGTGGATGGATACACACAAGCGGTGCCTCCATACAATGGAATGTCATTCAGCCGTAAAAATGTGCTCACACACGCTACGACATAGATGAACCTGAAAACACTGTGCTAAGCAAAAGAAGCCAGTCACCAAAGGACACAATGTATGGTTTCATTCAAATGAAATGCCCAGAATAGGCAAATCCATGGGGAAAGAAAGTAGACTGACTAGGACTGGAGGTGGGGGGTGATAGCCACATATTACAACGTTTCTTTTGGGGATTATAAAATGTTTTAAAATTAATCGTTGTGATGGTTGCCTAACTCTGTGATTATATTAAAAATTATTGCACTGTACATTTAACATAATGGATTGTATGGTATGTGAATTTTATCTCAAAAAAGCTGTTCCAAAGAAAGAAAGAATGAGCCCTAGCCGGTTTGACTCAGTGGATAGAGCATCTGCCTGCGAACTGAAAGGTCCCAGGTTTGATTCCAGTCAAGGGCACATGCCTGGGTTGTGGGCTCCATCCCCAGTGGGGGCCTTGCAGGAGGCAGCTGATCAATGATTCTCTCTCATCATGGATGTTTCTCTCTCTCTCTTCCTCTTCCTTCCTCTCTGAAATCAATAAAAATATATTTTAAAAAATGGAGCTGCAAAATATTTTTTTAAAAAAGAAAGAAAGAACAAATTCAACAACAGAAAATGGAACCTTGCAGAGGGAATTTCACATGGAGGGGATTCTAGAGCAGGGCAGGGCTGGCTTTGGAAGTGTGGAGAGAGGATGGTGCTCAGCCTGGATGCCTGATACCTCCCTCTGAATTTTGGCTCCACCCCCATGTAGTCATAGGACCTTGGGTAGCTTCTGACTTTCTGTTTTAGCTTCTCTAACCTGCGGACAATAAAACTTGGTCTTTGGGACTCCTGTGAGAATTAGGGAATATATATTTAAAATGCCTGACACACTGTAGATATTCAGTACAGGTAGTGTGTACTATTAGCTATTTTTTACAACTGGGTCTTTTGCAAGTTCAGTTGCAACCATGAAAATTGTATTTTTTCTTAGTCTTGGTTTGGCTCCTGAGCAAGCACAGAGCAGCTTACTTGTCCTGTCTGTTGAGGCCTTTTCTACAAATGCCCTGGGGCAAACCCGGGACCTGGGAGTTTGCTGACACAGTAAGACCAGGAAGTGGAAAGGAATGAAAACTTTCTTTCCTATCCTTATCTCAGTTGAAACAGTTTGTTAGCTTTAAAAATTAATTATTAATGTTGTACATTTTCTTTTTAGAAACTGAAAATTCCAGGAGTCTGTATAAGAAAAAACAATAATAATCTGTGATTCTATCATTCAATGCCATTCCAGTAGTTCTCTTTGCAGCAATTTTTTTTAAATATATATTATTGATTTTTTACAGAGAGGAAGGGGGAGAGATAGTTAGAATCATTGATGAGAGAGAAACATCAATCAGCTGCCTCCTGCACACCCTCTACTGGGGATGTGCCCACAACCAAGGTACATGCCCTTGACCAGAATCGAACTTGGGACTCTTCAGTCCACAGGCAGACACTCTAGCCACTGAGCCAAACTGGTCAGGGCTTTGCAGCAATTTTTAACAAAACCGGAACAACACTACCTATGCTATTTAGAGAGCGGTTTTCAAATATCAGCATATCACTAGCATTCTTGGGCATTATGATTTTAATGACTACACTATATTCCATAGCATTAAATATACCACATTTGATATAACTAATCTATTATTATTGGAAATATTGGTAGTTGTGAAATTTGCTATTATAAATAATGATTTTATGAGGTCTCTTCACCATAAATCTTGGCTGTAGCTCTATTACTGTTTCAGGATGAATTCTTCAGGATAAAGTTCATGGGAGACTATGAATGACTTCTTTGGGGGATATTGACAGGTATTAGTATGTTGTCTTTCAGGAAGGATGTACAAACTTATGCTGCCTCCAGCAAGGTAACAAATGCCTACTTCCCTATTTGTCTGCTAACTGAGAGTATAATTGGTTTTTATTCCTTGCCAGTCTTGGAGATGGCAAGTAATATTTGACATCACCTTAAACCTCAAAAGTTTTATGTTTGTCATCGCCCAACAGTCTTTTCAGAAGCCAAGTCCCACCTTTGAGGCCTCAGCTCTTGAATCATATAAGAGCTTAGCTCCACAACTACCCTGCTTGGCCCTATGAAGGCATACCTGCTTTCCTGTTCTCCCCTTTGAAACGTCTGTTTTCTCAGCGCTATGTATTTCAGAGAGGTTTTGGGGGAAATGGTACCTAATAGAATTGATTTTTTCTAATTTGTGAACAATTAATAGCACTTAAACCTGTACCTTCAAAAGAGTGTTCTTAAAAACAAAACCTTGAGAACCTCCAGGCGTGTTATTTGGGGACATTAACAGAATTAAGTGGAAAAGAGTACCAGACAAAAGCGGGTTTTAGGAGAAGCATACCATTTTGCTTGATTTGGAATCTATTCTGAGGTAAGCTCCTCTAAATTAGTCCTGTGGGTTGCTTTTTTCTAGCTTCTTTCCCTCCTCTTCTGTAACCTCTAATAGAGTAGTTCTCCACCATGGCTGCACAGCTGAATCTCTGGGGATCTTTGAAATGTCTAAGGCCAGGGACCACCCCGGCCAGTGCACCAATTAGCCTGCTATGGAGCCCAGGGCCTCTCTACTCAGAAGTTCCCCATGTGACCCCTTTGTGTGGTCACTATCAAGAGCTCCTGTTCTAATAATTGTCCTCTAAAGAGCTAAGATTTCACACAGGCTCCCTCTGCAGGGACTCCAGGTCATGTAGGCACAAAGCAAAAGAGATCAAATCAGATGGAAAAGCAGACCAAAAAGAGAAAACCAAGCAAGGAAGCAAACCTTAATTAAATAATAATTTTAAAGATAAACTTGGAGAGGGAATTCTGTTCAAAATGGCCGGGTAGGTAGATACAGTACTCGAATCTTCCCACAACCACATCAAAACTAAAACTAAGCTACAGGCCAACCATATTTCAGAGCCACCTGAAATCTAGCTGAACAGAAATCCTGAAACTGAGGATATGAAGAAAAAGCCACATTGTCGGAGGAAACGAGAAAAAAGCAGGTTCCACACCCATCTGTGGGAGGGATATCTCAGCTGCAGGGTGTTCCCCTGAGAAGTGAGGGGTTCCAGCCCTACACCAGACCCCTCAGCCCAGGGTTCCAGTGCCAGGAAAAGAAGAGCCAATACGTCTGGCTGTGAAAAGCAGTGGGGATTGTGGCTGAGTGAGATGGAGGCTCCTGGGACGCCAGGTGTTCCTCTTAAGGAGCCCATGCACAGACTTAGAGCTCACTCCCTCTGTGCTCCAGCACTGGGGCAGTAGAGTGAAAGGCACCAGACACTTAAGGGAGTACTTTTTCTATAAACAGGGTGAGGGTTGGCAGGGCAGCTTTCTCCTAGGTAGAAGTGCTGGCAGAGGCCATTATGTTTTTTTTTCTGAGTCCTCTGTCAACAGAGCTGACAGGCAGGCATCATATCCAGCTAACACTGCCCACCTTTCCCTGGTGACTCCCTAGACCTCACCCCACTCAACTTAAGGGCTTACGCAAGCTGTTTCCAGTGGTTTTACCATATGAATGGCCTATCTTGGATCTTGCTTCAGACTTTTCTTAAGCTTTCAAACAACCAGCATCTAGCCTTGGCCTGTCCCTTGCCTCTTGTTCAGCGGCCCCAGGGTTGGCACTAGTGACAGCCAACGTTGGTTTGCAAATTGGCTTCTCTTGGGAACCTCAAAGCCCAGCACAAGTAACAGCCATCTGCAGATTGCTTTTTAGCTCATGCTGGATGGCCTCAGGCAGAACACAGACGGTGCTGACTGACTTGGCCTGAACCTCCTGGGAGGCCTCAGAGTCAGCATATATGGTGGAAAGCTTCAGGCCATGTCAAAGTACCACCCAACCACCTCCACAGGGACACTCAAAGGGCACAGGAGTCTTGTTGAACTAAGTCCTGCTCAGTGGGGTGACCCTCCATGGTGCTCAAAGCCAGTCCTTACAGCCAATCGGCCTGGGGGTAAATTCCTCCTATTGATATGCCAATAGCAATCAAGGCTCAACCACAATAGGATGTGCATTGGTTGGGGGATTGGAGTAGACAGCTGGAGTGATCGAGGAAGCTGTGATGATGGACGTTACAGAAAACTTGCTACATTAGGCCACTTACCAAGCTCAAGAAACATAGCAGCTTTACCTAGTACATAGAAACAAACACAGCATGGTGGCCTAAATGAAGAGACAAAGAAATATGTCCCAAATAAAAAAAATAAAAAATAAAAAACAGAACAAAGTTGCAGAAAGAGAACTAAACAAAATGGAGACAAGCAATCTACTCAATGATCTACTCAATGCAGAGTTCAAAATACTGGTTATAAGGATACTCTGTGGACTTAGGGAAGGAGTAGATAACTTTAGTGAGAACTTCAACAAAGAGATAGGTAATAAAAAGGGAACTAGAAAACGTAAAAAAGAACCAGTCAGAAGTGAATAATACATTAACAGAAATGAAGAATGCATTACAGGGAATGAACAGTGGAGTAGAGGAAGCAGAGGATCAAATCAGAGGTTTAGAAGATAAGGAAGCAGAAAAAAACAAACAAAAAAAAACAAAAAAAAAATAAAACAAAAAAAAACCAGAACAGCAAAAAGGAAAATGAATCCAAAAAATGAGGATAGTTTAAGGAGCCTCTGGAACCTTCAAGTGTACCAACATTCACATCATGTTGGTAACAGAAGGCAAAGAGAGAGAGCAAGATATTGAAATCCTATTTGAGAAAAGAATGACAACAAAACTTCCCTAACCTGGTGAAAGAACTAGACATACAAGTCCAGGAAGCACCGAAAAGTCAAAACAAGATGAACCCAAAGAGGTCCACACCAAGGGACATCAAATTAAAATACCAAAGGTTATAGAGAGGATCATAAAAGCAGCAAGAGAAAAGCAGTTAGTTACCTACAAGGGAGCTCCCATAAGACTCTGCTAATTTTTCAACAGAAACATTTCAGGCCAGAAGGCATTGGCAAGAATTATTCAAAGTGATGAAAAGCAAGGACCGATAACCAAGATTACTCTACCCAGTGAAGCTTCATTTAGAGTAGAAAGACATATAAAGAGCTTCCTAGATAAGAAAAAGCTAAAGGAGTTCATCACCACCAAGGCAGTAGTACAAGGAATGTCTAATTAGGGGTCTTCTTTAAGAAGAAGGTAAGATGAAAACAAAGATAATAAAATGGTAATAAGTACAAATATATTAAAAATTTAATCTAAAAATAAAATAAATGAATAAGCTGAACAGAAACAGACTCATAGAACAAAGAACGTTTTGATGGTTGGCAGATGGGAGGGGATTGGGGGGATTGGTGAAAAAGTAATGAGATTAAGAAAAACAATTTGGTGGTTACAGGATAGTCACAGGGATTAAACTACAGGATAGGGAACATATTTAGAATATCTTAATAACCATATACGGTGTAAGATGGGCACCTGATTTGTGGAGATGATCACTTAGTAAGTTATAGTGTCTAATCACTGGGTTGTACACATGAAACAAATAATTAATATTATATGTCACCTTTAATTGAAAAATTAAAACAATTTAAAGAAAAAAAAAAACAAACTGAATAGTGATGTGGGACTGGGAGAAGACCCAGAATCATGCTGATGCTCTGGCCCTGCCACCTCACTGAGCAGACTTTGCTCTTCAGCCTGGTCCATCTGTGATGTAATTAGAGAACGTATCCCTAATTAGACGGACACTTCCTGTGGCCTCTGTGTGTAATTCCTACTGCAGGGCAGCTGATGCCAGCAGGGTGCTGGGCCCTTAGGGCCTATTTACTCCCTCTTTGTTGAACTCCTTCCTGACCCCCAACCCAAACAGTCAATAGTCTGTCCGCAAATGCAGCCTCATATGTTATGCTGATGTATTTAAATTACTATGCAAATGAAGTTAAAAGTGAGGACCTAAAGCTGGCTATGTCCCTGAGAGTATTCAAATGTTCATCCCCAGGAAACACCTGACAGACCATCCACCTCATCAGAGGAATCCCTGTGGTTAGGGCCCAGCGCTGGGCTTTGGGGGAAGGTAGGGGACCAGGATGAGCAGCCCCTGGGTTCTCCTCTTCACCCCATAGGTGTTCAGGGCTGCCGGAAAGACTGGCTGCCAGGGAGCGGCTGCAAATGCAGGAGGGGCCCTCCATCTGGGCTGTTCTGAGCAGGTGGGACAAGCTGCCCATCGCCATGGAATTGGACCTGAAGCCTTGTGCTGTGCTCTCCCAGGCAGCTTCCCCAGACATCCAGGGCTCAGGCACAAGCATGTAAGTGGTTGTCCCAAGGAGCCTGTAGACCTCTGTTCCAATTTCGAACTTGTTCTTTCTAGCTGGTTCCCCCTGGAGGCTCCCCCAAGTCTGATCTCTCCCAGAAGGCTCTCCCAAGTCTGATCTCTTCTTCCTCAGGGAATAGATCTTAATCCACCCCTTACTGCCCCTTTTCACGGTTGTTACTCTGGCTGAGACCTCATCCTTCTGTCTCCTGGGGCTGTGCAAGCAATAGGCCCCACCAGTCCCGCTTCTAACCTGTCTCCTCTTAGCTCGCAGAGTCTTTTAATATGTCCCTCCAGCCAGATAATTCCCATGCTAAGGAAGCCCATGGACTCCCACATTCTAAAACAGTGATTTTAATTCCTGGCTGGACATTGGAATCACCCATGGATGCTTTTTTAAAAAGCAAATGCCTAGGGCTCCATCCTCAGAGATTCTGACAGAACTGGCTTGGGTAAAGTAGCCTCCAGAACCACGTGTCAAAGCACTTTGTTGAAACCCCTTCCTTAGCGCTGCAGGCGGGGACCCAGGGTGAGTGTCTTCTTTGCACCTGCCTTCCTGCTGTTCTCCCGGCCTCTCACAAGGCCTTGCTCTTTGTGCAGGCTCTGCGTCTCCTGGAACTCTGGCTCTGGGAGTGGCAAACTCTTGCTCATTTCCAAAGCATTCCTAAACAGCTACCCTCTCTTTTGTGAATTCCTAAACTGCTGCCCCCTCTTTCATGAAGCCTGTTAGGGTCCTCACATGGAGTTGGTTAGGTCTTCCTTCTTTCCCCTTGGCCACGCATTCACTGTTCTCCTAGAATTGCAAGAGCCTGCTTCACTGCCTGTCCCACTACCCGTGGTCGGCAAACCGCGGCTCACGAGCCACATGCGGCTCTTTGGCCCCTTGAGTGTGGCTCTTCCACAAAATACCATGTGCGGGCGCACACGTACAATGCGATTGAAACTTCGTGGCCCATGCACAGAAGTCGGTATTTTGTGGAAGAGCCACACTCAAGGGCCAAAGAGCCGCATGTGGCTTGCGAGCCGCGGTTTGCCGAGCCGCAGTTTGCCGAGCCGCAGTTTGCCGACCACTGCTAGCCTGACACACTCAAAGGACGGGGCTTTTATCCACTTTGCATATGTCTCTTCTCTTAACCATGGCCTACCCAGGACAGAGGCCATGCGAGGTCAGTGTCTACACGCGTCAGTGCAGGGACTGTCTTGTAGTCACTGTGTGCCCATTTGTTTTAACATTATCTTCTTATTTCGTGATATAAACTGTTCGACATATGCTGCTCTGCTAACAATACCCTATAAGTGTAACCATTATGCCCATTTTGCAGGAGAGGAAACTGAGGCAAAGTAAAGGAAGCAGGATAGAATACATGAGTGTGTAGAAATGTGTGGCTCTCTGTTCTTGTATAGACAACCATGGCGACTCATCTGGTTATGGGGCTGTGATCTTCAGCAAGCCCTTTGCAGTAGCAAAGCCTTCACAGATGACAAACTTTTGGAGGAAATAACTGCTACCCTCATGACTAATTTCCAACACAGTCTCCTTAGTAAGGTCGGCCAGCAATGTAGTGTGCACCAAAGACATCTAAGCCAAAGAACAAGAGAGGAATGAACTTTATACCTACTATGCCGCCATCTGGCCCAGGCCTGATCGTAACTCTTCCCCTTAACAGTGACACAGAGGAGAAATGATGGCATTGCAGGCAATGAAACCAAAGCTCAGGCACGCTGGTCACACAGCCAGTGTCCTATCAGGGGCCAGGGGAGGTGGGAACTGGCTCGTCTGTACCTCTCCAACAGGAGAC
Organism: Myotis myotis; assembly: GCF_014108235.1. NCBI lineage: Eukaryota > Metazoa > Chordata > Mammalia > Chiroptera > Vespertilionidae > Myotis > Myotis myotis. The sequence goes on along the minus strand of NW_023416390.1, from coordinate 89,652,923 downwards.
CTCCTCTGCCTGCACACAAATCCGGCTCCAGCTTTCCTCTTCTACCTTTGCCTTTAAAAATACTTTATTTACATATGCATTAGTAGAAAAATATAAGAAAACAAAAAATGCCTGTAACCTGACAACCCAGAGATAAAACCACCAGGAACATTTTGAGACTTTTTTTTTGTTTTCAGCATTTTGCTCTGCATTTATATCTCAAGGGATCAATTAATGTATTCTGTGCCCTTGGTTGTAGTTTACATACAAATCTATGTTTTCCCCCTTTATTCCTAAAGCAAGCAGCTGAAGTTGTTCGGCCACTTAAAAATAGAAATAAGTGGTAAAAAGAGAAAGAAAAATGAACCCTGTGAGGGTTTGGTTTGAGGGAAATGATGAGTGGGAACCACTCAGAGAACGCATAGGGACCGTGGCCGGGAAGGAGCGGGCCCCCTCCCTGAGCTCTCAGCCATTCATCCCAACACCTGCTCTCCCCGTTTCTCTTGCAGGCAGCAACTTGAATGATGGCTTGTGGCATTCAGTCAGCATCAACGCCAGGCGGAACCGCATCACTCTCACCCTGGATAACGATGCAGCGTCCCCTGCTCAGGACACCAGCCAGATACAGATTTATTCTGGAAATAGCTATTACTTTGGAGGTAAATTACTCAGCTTTGAGGCTGAAAATAAAGGAAAGAGGGAGAATGTAGTGGGCAATTATTTTACTATGATGATTCTTCTTTTGTCAATTAGACCATACTTCCAACACACACATATTCACACACACTCGCTCACACAGGTGCCACCTCCCCAAACATACATAGAGACACAAACACCCACCCGCAAGCCCAAAATAACAGGAAGCAAGCCCTCTCACAGCTGTGCAGATATAAATTATCTAGGTCAGTGCTGAGGAAAAAAAGACTAGCAATAAGAGCTGGTGTTATGTAACTCATCCAAAGGAGATTTTTTATAGCCCAGCAGGCTCCCTGATCACATTCGAAAGGGGAAACTCAGCTGTAAACTTGGAGAAAGCACCAATAGTCAGCAGTGCCTGAAAGAGGAAGTATCCAGGGGAGAACGCACAGCCAGCACGCTCACCCACAAGGCCACTCCTCCAGCACCTACTGCCTCGGTCCCCACCTCCCTGGAGCCATGCCCATGAGGAAGACCTAGGAAGCCCATGAGCAAGTAGCTCCTTGTGGAGCAGCCAGAGACGCCACCCTCTCCAATATTGGGTGAATCCTCGGAGCTTTTTCTACAGCAAAACACAGGCAAACAGCCCTAGCTGGTTTGGCTCAGTGGATAGAGCGTTGGCCTGCAGACTGAAGGATCCCAGTCAAGAGCACATGCCTGGGTTGCAGGCTCGAACCCCAGCGTGCAGGAGGCAGCTGATCAATGATTCTCTCTCATCATTGATGTTTCTATCTGTCTCTTTCTCTCATTTCCTCTCTGAAGTCAATATATATATATATATATATATATATATATATATATATATATATATACAACAAGCAAACAGGTAAAGATTTTAAAAAATAAAAACACAAGCATACATGTAATTAGCCACCTACTGCATTTTTATAGGTGCAGATATATTTTTATTTAGTCTTTTTCAAGGAATTTCCTTCATTAAGAAAAATAATACCTAACTTTCTGCCCATGTGTTTATATTTTATAAACCATCTCTAAAGAGCAATTAACCTCAGTGTCTGTCTGACCATGAGCAAGACACTTATGGGCCCTGAACTTCCCCATCTAGGCGATGAGAGACAGAGCAGAATTGTTGGGACAGTTCCCTGGGGTCAAGGTTTACATGCCTAACACAGGGCTTCCCATCTGGCAAGGAATGAACAAACTGGCTTCAGACTTTGTAAATATAGGCATGGACTGAGTCTGGTCTATGGTTACCAATCCTTTTTCCATGAGGAAACTGAAGAGGAATGGTGTGTAAAATCATAAAGTGCAGTCTCCAATAGAATTTACAAATCACTTTTCTCAGACCACTGACATGTGATTAAGCTTTGAAATGTAAGAGATACTTTGCACAGAAGCAGTACACACATGGGGGTGTCCCAAGAGGGAAGCAGTGGAGCCATCAACTATTTGCGCTTTGATTTTAGGGCCTCGGGAAGGGACTCTGTCCCTCACTCTACATCTCCTCCACGTGTACATGACAACAAAGTCCTTAAAGGGAGAACACTTCCGTTCTCTGCAAGTGTTTTAGCTCACTTAATTCATGTGGTGACTTTGTGAAGTAGGTAACAGTAGCCCTGATTCACAGAAAGTAAGAGTGGTGTTTGCTTAGATGAAATAATTTGTGTGAGTAGCAGAACCAGGATTCACCCCCAGATCTGTGTTCTCCACAACCTACAGCAAAGGGATGCCAACGCATGTAGCACAAAAGCGAATAATTTTGCATCACATGCAATGCTTCTAACAGAGAGAAAAGTGATCTCGTATTTATTATTTTGAAAAGTGCTGAGCAGTAATTATGATGTGTAGCACCTGAATTCCTCAAAGTAAAAATGCCCCCTGCCCCAGTTGAAGAAGTATTCCTGGAGGTGATTCTTAAGGGCACTGCACTCAGAAGGTAAAGATGAATCTGTGATTTGAGCAGCATTTGAAAAAAATGTCCCACAAGTAGACTGTAAACTTAAGGAAGGTAAAAAACGAGGTTGAGTAATAATAGTCAACTTACATAAATTCTCTCTACAGCCTCAATTAGAAGTCGTAACATTTCTCTTCACTTTATAGTGTGTGCTTGTGGGCTGTTAACCAGCTGCCAGACTTCAGCCCAGCAGTGACTGTCTATTAGAGATGGCGGAAATAATTCCCAGTTATTTATGGGTTATTGCCATGTTTTCAAGCTTGCATTCCCATATGGTCTGAACCTATTAAGACAATTAGGATGTAGTTTATAAGGTGCTCAAGCACTGATATACCTATTCATTCTCTACCTGTCTTGATGAGGAGTAGATGCCCAGGTGGCAGGCTATGCTAAATATACATTATGCATTGTTTTTAAAAGAACACCTTTGTAAAAATGTATGGTGTTAACCTTTCGTGCCTGCTATTACAGCCAATAACTGTGTGCATTTAAACCCTTAGTCCCTTTAGTGTCTGGATTTAGTTTGCACAACACTTCAAAATTCCAGTTATGTTTCTACATGTACCTTTGTCAGGTGCATTTAGTCTGTTAATGCTGACAATTAACCAGATAATCACTCTGTCACCATCCTTACCCAAAGCATAATTTCCTTTGAAAGTTAATCCAGAATTGAATTGTGCAGTTCGAAGTGTGTTTCAGGACAGAGTCGACATCCCTGGGTAGTGATAACGTGCCGTGTTCTTGAAATGAGTGAAGTGTCCCAGGCAGAAGACTGGCACACAGCTGATGCAGGGAAAAATGAAGAATGAGATGCATGCTACGGCATTGGTAGTCCCTTCCATACTTTTGGTTTTAGCTCTGTACAGTGATGGAGGTTGCCCCCTTTTGAACCTATTCTGTCTCCTCTCTGAAAATGCTAGGATTTACAACTAAACTGTATGCACTTCTGTGAGTGAAAAAGCACCACAATAATTAGACCTCAAGGTCTCCCATGGATAGGTCGCCAGAGCAATGACTGATCATCCCAGTGTTCCTCATTTTTTTTCTCTGTCCCACAGGCTGCCCTGACAATCTCACCGCTCCCCAATGCTTAAATCCTATCGAGGCTTTCCAAGGCTGCATGAGGCTCATCTTTATTGATAACCAGCCCAAGGACCTCATTTCAGTTCAGCAAGGCTCCCTGGGGAATTTTAGTGATTTACACATTGATCTGTGTAGCATCAAAGACAGGTAATTATTGCCTCATCTCCTCTGTTCTCCCACCCCCTCTTCCCATTCTCACTGTTCTAAATATGTGTTCTTTAAGCAAAATTCTAATCCACGGACTTCAGCCACTTTAGATATAATTGAGTTGCCTAATGGAAAATATCTCTGAAATGATTTCAGATCCAGAGAAAAACGGTTTAAATTAGTTGAGTCTCTATTCATGTTGACTTGCAGTAAATGAGATATGCAAGTTAAATCAAACTACAAATTTGTGAAAGGATTAAAGTTTTGTGCATAAACGCCACTTGATGACTTTGAAGTTAAGAGTAAAGTGGAGAGGAGGGAGGAATCACTTTTTCCTCCTAAACCATCTTGTTTTTCAGTGCAGTGGGTGTCCTCTCGCAGGAGGTGAGCCTCGGGCCCTCTGGGACCCTAGAGTATAGGGTAGGTAGTGCCCACTGTACACAGACAGGCCCAGAGCCTGGCCTTGGCAGTCACTGCCCCTCAGTCTTTTCTTCTGGGGCTCAGCAGAGACCAGACTCTGTCAGGGAGAACCCGCACATTCACTGCAGCCACACATCCAGCAGGAGCTCTGTGTCTCTCTTTCTCCTGGGATCTGGCTTCTCTTACATTGGAAGTTTCTAGATTCAAAGACACACTGAAGACAATTAAAAAGGATGATTCTGAATTTTCTTTTTTTTTTTTTTTTTTTAAATTTTTTTTTTTAATATATTTTATTGATTTTTTTACAGAGAGGAAGGGAAAGAGATAGAGAGTCAGAAACATCGATGAGAGAGAAACATCGATCAGCTGCCTCCTGCACACCTCCTACTGAGGATGTGCCCGCAACCCAGGTACATGCCCTTGACCGGAATCGAACCTGGGACCCTTCAGTCCGCAGGCCGACGCTCTATCCACTGAGCCAAACCGGTTTCGGCTGATTCTGAATTTTCAACTAGGTTTGTCATGTTCCCCATTTTTCTTCTCTAGTGCTTGCCTCCTTCTCTCTAATTCTACTCGCCCTGGTTAAAATACAATCTATTAAATGGGTGAATGATGCGTGTTAGTTGCAAGCCTATGTGTTAGTGAAATAGGGTCTTTACTCAATTTTCACAGGAAATAAATTAGCCATTACAGTGAAGGGCAATAAATGACCAAGAAGTCACCCTTATTTGTAGGACATATGGCAACAGCAACTTAGCCTGGCGCAGAGAGAATGAGGGCGATACGGTTTTCAGAAAGTGTGCTGAGCTGAATCTTATAGGACAGGGAGACCTGGCTGAGGGGGGAGGGGTGGAGGAAGAGTCGACAGTAGGCAGTATGTCAAATGGCACAGAAATAGGAAGGGCCATGCTTGCAAGTATTTCATCAATTCAATACAAATATTACAGATTCATTTTAAAATCTGTAATATTTGGATACATTTTAGAGCTGATAGTAATAGTTTAATTGGCAACATTTACTTATCTTATTGGCATATGAAATAGTGGAATGTCTTACAAATAATGGTATATTAGATTTAATAAAATACAGCTCAGTGAGGATGGCAGGGCACTGTGGGGCAGCACATGGTGAGAATATGGTTAAAGATGGGGGTCAGGGGTCAGTATTAACATGAAGAACTTTGAGTGCCCATGGAATTTGTCTTCATGCTCTAGGCAAAAATCAGAAAGGACAGCAGTAAGACTGCCTACTGAAATAGTACTCAGGGAATAGTAAAAAAGATGGCTAGAGGAGAGCCATCCTTAAGCTTGAGGTACTGTCCCATTCCGGGGAAACAGTGAGAAGTAGTAGGTCCCTCTCGTGAGCACAAAGTCAGCTACACAGATCAGTCTCCTCTGATGCTCAGAAAGACCAGTGTGATTTGGCGGACCTTTATGAGAATGTATCTCTGCTAATACCACAACACACAAGATGGCCATTGAATGGCACAGACTTTCTGGCTCTTCAACTTCATATTTTTTTCTTATATATTTTTATTGATTTCAGAGAGGAAGGGAGAGAGAGAGGAAGAGAGAGAGAGAGAGAGAGAGAGAGAGAGAGAGAGAGAGAGATCAATGATGAGAGAGAATTATTGATTGGCTGCCTTCTGCATTTCTGCATGCTCCCCACTCGGGATTGAGCCCACAACCCAGGCATGTGCTCTGACCAGGAATCATCCATGACCTCCTGGTTCATAGATTGATGCTCAACCACTGAACCACACCGGCTGGGCTGTCTTTTTTCCTATTTGACCAGACATCTGGGTAATAAAATGTGTGCTTCACCACAATGTGCTCATGTCGGGACCTGAGCATAAAAGATACTACACATAGTGGCTGCCGCCCCTGTAGTCTTTACTGATGATGAGCTCCGTCAGGCAGCTTAGCTTTTGCAAAGTGTAGATCAATAGAGGAAGCATTTATCAACGGAATCTCCAACCATACCTTAATTTCTAATCAAGGAAGCTCTCATTTTTGCTGACAGAAAGTCATTGCCATCTACACTGCATCATTACTTTTGTGTGATTGTAGTCTATGTAATTGTATTACACACAATTGTGTTTTGGTTAATTGTACAATAATAAGGCATTGTGCTTAGTTTTGTGGGTAAATGGTATGTTTTTCTTCATTTGCCAGACAGTGTCTCTAACAGAAGGGAAAGCCATGGTAAAAGGTTTTGCTTAATTAATTATCTCTTGAACTTATTAATATTTGTTGGAAAGGGACATGGTTTCTGAGTTTTGTGTTTTATTTTTAATATGTTAATTAACGTAAGCCTGGTTTAAGGGCAGGCTCAGTCTTTGCCTTCAAGGATCTTGCCCCTTGAGGATGGGGTGGTTGTGGTGGCAGAGATGGTGTTGGAGTGGAATCTGACTGTTTTTCTTGTGTTCTTGTGTGGAAAGTTCATGGAGGGCAGCCTTTGATCTGGTCTAAGAGTCTCTTCTCTCCCAGACCAGGCTCCTCTCTGCCCCTTCCTCATGGGCTCTGTATGGAGATGCAGGCTTCCTCCTTGGTCTCGAGAGGCCACCCTACCCACCCCTCCTGCCTTCCCTCAGACTGCTCTCCCAGGCTGTGCAGAGGGGCCAGACTTCCCAGCTCCCCTTCCATGCGGCCATGTTTCACATGCAAAGGCTCCTACTGCTGGTCACAGTGGGGAAACCCAGGTAGCCTGCACAGAAGAAGCGCATAATGTTATGAAATTGTAGGAGCTTTCTCCAGTGGGGGTCCTTCAGGCATGTTCCCTGGAGATGGTGCCTAGCTCTGCTTGCCCAGCCTGGGCAATGCTTTGAGAGGAAGTGGAAGTCACACCTGATAAAACCCATTAATTCACAAACCATCCTTGGAACAATGCTTTTTGTTGAAGCTGGAAGAGTCCCTTCCTAGGGACCAAGGACCTAAATAACAATTTTTATTTTAATGATTGTCAAATCCCAAATTCTCTGGCCTTGGGGGAGAAAGGACATGGCATCACTGGCCTGGCTACAGAGCTCTGGCAACAGGAAGGTGCTTGCTTTAAGAAGCTCCAGCTGCAGAGCTGCCCCGTGTCTGGCAGTTCAAGGGCAGGTTGGAGAAGGGGGCCAAGCACCCTTGGAGGAATCACAGTTGGTGCCAGAGGGTTGCACTCCCAGCATGCACTTGCACTGGTCTGCCTATGCCTCCAGTATGGACTTGAGATAGGCAAGACATGATAGTCTAAATTATCATAGAGCCAAGTCACCCTCGATAAATGCTTTATTCCTTCCACACTCTTTATCACACCCTCAGTTATTCGGCATTACAGATGGGCAGTGGATGAATGGGTGAGGCAGTCTCATATATACACTGGAGTAAGATAAGATGTGCTGAGAGCTGTACAAGCCATGGGAGTTCAGGGCGAAAGAAACAATCATCGAATGTGGTCTAAGAATTTAAATATGAGACAGGGTTCAAGGTGGGGAGGAGCAAAGGGATGCTGATGAGTCAGCTGTCTGACATGAGAGGAAGTAGAAGTCAAACCTGAGGAAATCCATTAAGCCCAGTGTGACTCTCAACAACTCTGAGCAATAGTAAGCCTGTTTAATTCCCAGTCCACTACTCATCAACTTGGATGACACATATTATTTAACCATTTTTATTCTTTATTGATTAAAGTATGACATATGTCTTCTTTTTCCCCCATTGACCTCTCCCCCGCCACTCCCACCCCCCAGCACATGCCCTCACCCCCTAGTGTCTGTGTCCATTGGTTATGCTCATGTGTATGCATACGAGTCCTTTTAATCTGTTTTCTCTTTTGCAAAACCAAGCTCATAAAACCTTCCTTTGCACTGAGCATGAGCCTGTGAGAAGCAGGGGCTCAGGGGTGTGTCTAATGAGCAGATACACAGTAAATGTTGCCATGTGAATTCCCATGGTGAAAAGTTTTCTAACTCTACTTTCCAAGGGATCAGGAGAAGCCCAGGTCTCCCTCTGAAGCTCCCCCAACCCCCACCATGGCCAAGGGATCCCCAGTAGTTTGTGGGGTGGATCCCCATAGATATACAGCTCTACAACTCCCTTGGGCTTTGATCCCCACTTATTGAGAGGGCTGTCTCCTGGAAAACCATTCACCACCCGTTAGGAAAATTTGGTGCCAAGGGGGCTCTGGTCATTAAATTCTTCTAAAGCATTGGCCTCAGGGCCTAGAGAGAGTGATAAAAGCACAGGATGTGCCTAGGGCACCCAATTTAAGGTGGTCCCTATTTCCAAATGCATGCATATGCAGACTGGACCTGGAAGTGAATGCCTCCTTAAATTTTGTAGGTCAATTCCAGCATAGGTGCACCAGAATCCTCAGAAAGGTTTCTTAAAATCCCAGTTGCTTGGTACCACCCCTAGAGTTATTGTGAAGGCCAATAAAATTTACATTTATATCAACTTTCAGGGTGCTGCTGTGCTGGCCTTGGGACTAGACTTTGAGAACCACTGCCCTAAAGTGTTTCTCATCCTGGAGGCCAGCAAGTTGCATGGATTCTGTACAAAAGGGGTGCAAGGGCACGGGAGGGGTGGCTGTGGCTCCAGCTGAGCCCCCCCCCCCCAGCAGCTCTCCTCCTCATCAGGGTTTCACGGGCTCTGAGAAGTCCCGGCAGCTCTATCTCGATGTCCTTCTCCAAACAGGTGCAGAGTTCAGTCCAAGGGACACTGGGCATCAACTGAATCCCCGCTCCTCCAGTCATCCCTGGTCTTTGTCACTTATGACCCCCCGCCCCCTGCTCCCCACTACAAAGGAAGCGTTCATGGCTATAAATAAGCAAAAATCCTCAGAGGATATTTTGGTTGGAAGGGAACTTGGTCTTAGAATAGCTGCAGCTGCCAACAAACGTGACTTGTCTTTGCTATTTTGAGGACAGGTGACTCTCTGAGCCCATTGAAAGTCACAGCTTAATATTTCCTTCTAGACCAGCCTCATGCCCTGTGTGTGAGGGGGTCACATTATAAAGCAGATGAACACCAATCACCAAATATTGCTCCGTACCTTCATAAAGATCAATAGAGGCTGATTCCATCCAGTTTTCTGCACCAGCAAAGGGTTGCTGGGACCCACCTGCCTCATTCCTTGGGTCCTTTCCTTAGAGGAACAACACTGGGGAGGCCCCTGGAGCTCAGCGAGCTCAGGTTCTCTCTGGAAGGAAATGGAGTCTCAGTGTGGCCCGTGTGGCGGCACCAGGTGGGAGCGGGTCTCTGCTCAGGGCGATGCTGCTGCATTCTGGGTCGTCCCTTTGCTGCAGTCCTTTCTAACATTTAACAATTTGCTTGTCCCGACTGAGTGAATGACATGTGGGTGACTGCATTAAATGTCTTGCAGCCAATGAAATTATGATCTGTAGCTTTTCACTCCATAATCACTTCCCTTTCCCTCAACACTCATTCTTTTAACAAAAGCATCTGCTAATCTCCCTGGCCAAGATTCTGACCTTCTTGGTTCAGATGCGGGTGTTGGAAACACTGAGGGAAACAAGAATTCTGCTGGATGACCTCCCATAAGCAGACTCATGCTAAAAACTCACCCAGTGCGTGGGAGCTCGTTAAAAACAGTATTTTATATAAAGAGATTACATTTCAGGGTAATGCATATGTTTTAGTTCTTCTCTAAAATTGAAAACCATTACATTGGATGCCGGGAAAAGTATTATAAGGGCAATGCCCACACAATCTGAGCGCCTATCTCTAGAGCCAGAAATGCTGCCTGCAATGTGATGTTCTCTGAACTCACAGGATAGGGCCAAAATCAAAACTTAGTACTTCTGCTGTTTTTATTTATTATTTTTAGTCTACTTCATGCAGGAAAAGAAAGGTTATATTTTACATAACAGTTACTGAGCAAACATTCTCTCAACAGTACTTCATTTAATTATCTACACAGTCCTGCAATATCCTCAAAATGGCTCTCAGAGCCTGGCTCTCAGCTCAGCATCACCTGGCAGCTTTTTAGAAATGAATGTTCTCAAGCCAGGCCCTTACCTGCTGGGTCAGAACCTGGAGACAGAGCCCATCTAAGTTTTAACAAGTTCCCGGGTGAATCTGAAGCACACGCAGACTTGAGAACCGTTGGTTTGCTCCATCGTTGTTATTTTACAGATACTAGTAAGACCAGTGATGTTCTCAGAAGCTCAGTAAGCTCTGAAGGTTGCAGGGTTAGTGTTTGGTGGGGTCAGTATTCATCCAGAATTTGCTGATTCTGCTATCCACATAAATGTGGATGCCTATTGAGTGAAGGCCAGAGAGCGAGGAGAGATGGCTTGGGCAGCCAGAATGTGTCAAGGGAATATCACCAAGGAAGTGAGATTGAAGAGGAACTGGAAGGCTGGGCTGGGTGTAGGGAGGTCAAGCAGGGTATTCCAGGTGGGTAGAGCATGGGGCTGGGACTGAGAAAGGGAGGTGCTGGCACCTGCCTTCCAGGACTGGGAAGCTTACCTTGTCAGCAGAGGTTGAAAGAGAACTTAAAGCGGAGGCCATAGAGGATTTGGAAGCACACAGCAGTTTAAAATCTGAAGAAGACACAGTATCAATATCCAGTCCTTAACTGCAGCTTACTGTGCCCCAGGCATCCCGTGTGTGTGTGTGTGTGTGTGTGTGTGTGTGTGTGTGTGTGTGTGTGTGTGATATACTCACAATAACTTTGTGAAGTAGGGAATGCTATTAACTCAACTTTACAGAATGAGGTGACTAAAGCACAGAGGCACTGAGTAACCTGCCCAAGGACACACAGCAAGTATATAGCTGAGCTTGGCCACAAGCCATGGCATTTGGTTGCAGAGATTACACCTGTCTTTGCACTGTACCACTTCTGACTTTGCAGTTAGGAGACATCCCACATGGTTCAGCAGGATTGCAAAGCAGAAGATGAAGTGTTTTCATCTTGGGTTCAAATCACGAAGCAGGTTGTGTTAACAGAAGACAAGGGATATGGGCGACAATGTGTGGACCGCCACAGGTGCAACCTATTGTTACACTTGTGACAAGCCCCCTGAGAGATACTCAGAGATAGCTCAAGGCTCTCCCAGGAGAGTCGCCCTTATCTATTTATTTGGGCTGATTTGTCTGGGAACTAGCTCAGAAGGGCTATCAGGAGGAGGTCAATTCTGAGCTGATTTCCTGGGACTTTCCATCTGGAACTTCCTAGAAAAAGTACTGATTAATGTCTCTCTTCTTAAAAGAGGGCTACTCCTCATCACCTGCCCCCACCTCTTCAAATGTCAGTAGGGACTAGAAGCTTCGGAGGAGGTTAAAACCTGGATTTGACCTGAGCAAGTGACCTTAAATAAGCGCATGCGTGTTCTGTAAGCTACCTCCCTCCCTCACCGTATGAAAGGGCACTTCTCTGCCTGTGCATGAGGAAGGACACCAGACACCTTTGATTCATGAAAAACACAGAGTTCCCACCAAGCCAAGGAAGCACTGCATTCTGTCCAGTCAGATGGTCAGACTCTCCCCAACAACTGGAATCGGAGGCATCTATGCTGAGCACAAAGCCAGCCTAGTGAGCTGGGGATGCTCACAGCCCAGCAGAAGGCGAGGACCCATCCCAAGGGCTACGGGCTTGAGGCTGAGGTGGGCGTGCGTGTTCAGAGAGCAGGAGGAAATGTGCACCCAATCTTTTGATCTGGATTGAAACATGAAGAAAAGGTTATTTTAGATCCTCAAGGCACCACTGTGAGAAGGTGCTTCTGTTTAACTCTGCGGAAAATATTCCTAAATTAGTAATCAGAAGAAAGAGGTTCTTCTTTGCTGCTCCCTTCACACAATCAACACCTCAGTGAAGCCGCCCTCCAGCATCCAGGTGACATCCTCCGTCTGCTCTCACATTCTCCAAGTCCTCCATCCATGTGGCCAGTGTCACCTCTGGTTTCTCCTCATGTGCACTGGTGGCCACTGATCGGGCCGCTGGGGCAAAGCACCTGTGGCCTTTCACACTGCGTTGCTGGCATCCAAGCCAATCCCTTGTCGGCCCTGGGTAAGCACAGTTTATAAACGCAGCTGGAGGGCAATGGAGTGTCATATGCTGTGAGTTGGGAAAAAAGTAAGCCTGGCCTGTGATCAAATACTCTCACTTATTTTGGCAGTGAAACCTAAAATTAAAATTAGCTCTGTCATTTTACCCAGCGTTAAGTATCTGTTGGGAAGCTCACAGAGCGGGAAAGCAGCCTCCAGGGCTGTCCTGCGCCTGGACTTCTGAAGGCGGCTAGGCCCACTGCTCACGCACAGCACAGGGCGTGGTCAGCAATAGCCCACCATTCGCTGCAGCTTTTGAATACCCTAAGGGCCTCCCTGTCGGCAGAGGAGGAGAGGACTAACAGCGTAAGCCTAGTAACTGACCTCAAAACATGATCACACTCAGGATTTTGAGACGGTAAAGCCGCTGCTGTTTACATTTTAGCACAACTTTGGACAAAGCTAGTCACTCCACCACTTCATAACTCAGCCCGCTCTATTGTCAAACCGGGAGGGTATTCACTGTGGAGGGCATTAACCAAGGCAAGGTGCTGGTGGCCGTCTCCCCTGGGGTGGCAGTGTCTCCCCACCCCCACTGACATAGTGTCCCCCAGGGGTGACAGCCCCCCCTCCACAGGCAGCAGTGTCCCCTGGGGATGCGGTGAGGACTTGCTGAGAGCAGGAGGGTGAGACTTCTGACATTTAGGGGCAAGAGGGACAGAAACGGGGCTCCATGGCCTGGGCCCACCAGACTGGAGAAAACCAACACAGGCAGGCAAGGGTGATGCCTTCTAAATACCTACAAGCATCACCGATTTTATTTTCTGGACAATTTTCCCTCCTGGTTCAACTTCATCTTAGAAAGACGCTTCAACATGACTTACTTGGCTGGCCAACTGTGGGCCTTTCTCTCCCAAAACCAGGATAAAATGGGGGCCAAGCAGGAGATGTCTCAGCACCTGGAAAAGGCCAGGGAGACACATCAAGCTGCACGAGTGTCTCTGTGAGGCCACGTTAATGTGTCCGACTTATGGTCTATGACCTCCTGCACCCAGAACACCACTAAACCTATTATGACGGACGTTATCATAATCTGGCTACTGCTTTTTCCATACTGAAAAACATTATTTTCTTAATATTTTTAATTTTTAATTGCAGTTAATGTACAGTATTATATTAGTTTCAGGTCTACAACCCAGTGAGTAGACATTTATAGCACATACAAAGTCATCACTCTGATAAATCAATACCCACCTGATACCATATATAATCATACAATATTACTGATTATATTCCTTATGCTATATTTTACATCCCCTTAACAATTCAGCAACTACCAATTTTTGCTTCTGAATCCCTTCACCATTTCCATCCTCTTCCCCAACCTGCCTACCTTCTGGCAACCGTCAAAATGTTCTTTGTATCTATGAGTCTGCTTCTGTTTTGTTTGTCTATTTTGTTCTTTGGATTCCACATATCAGTGAAATCATATGAAGTTTGTCTTTCTCTGTCTAGCTTATTCAATAAACAAACAAACAAAAAAACAGAGTGGCTGCCCTGTCCAGGTGGCTCAATTGGTTGGAGTGTCATCTGTAGAAGGTCACAGGTTTGATTCCCGGCCAGGGCACATACCTAGGTTGTGGGGACAGTCCCTACAAAGGGTGCTTATGGGAGGTAACTAATCGATATTTCTTGCTCACATCAATCTCTCTCTCTCTCTCTCTCTCTCTCTCTCTCTCTCTCTCTCTCAAAAATAAAATAAAATAAAAACATATCCTCAAGTGAGAATCGAAAAAAATAAAAAACACAAGGGTGGCTCAATGGATATGAAAACAAGACCATTGCATACGCTGTCTACAAGTGACTCCCTTCAGATTGCAAGACACACCCAGACTGAAAGCAAAGAAATGGAAAAAGATAGTTCATAAAAATAGAAACAAACAAACAAAAGCTAAAAAAGGCAATAAGTATACCAGACAAAATAGACTTGAAAACAAGGGTTATCCCAAGGGACAAAGAAGGACCGAACAATTTGACTTCTGGGTATTTATCCGAAGAAACCCAAAACACCAACTAAAAAAGATACATGCATCCCTGTCATTAGTGTGGCATTATTGACAATAGCCAAGAGCTGGGGGCAATGCAACTGCCATCGATAGATGAGTGGGGAATGAAGATCATTCTTTTCACTGTAATAATTAGCGAGGGGGCCATTCCTACTTTAAAAATGAAAATGATCCCAGAAGTGATTCTGAAGCAACTCAGGGCTTATAGACCAAATACTTTATGAGAATCACAGAAGTCCATACTCTAGATGTCATATGATATCACTGATACGTGGAATCTAAACAAAACAGAAGCAGACTCATAGATACAAAGAACATTTTGACAGTTACCAGAAGGTAGGCAGGTTGGGGAAGATGGGTGAAATGGTGAAGGGATTCAGAAGCAAAAATTGGTAGTTACTGAATCGTTAAGGGGATGTAAAATACGTGGAGACTTGCATGCCTCCACGTCAGCATGTGGTCCATGCAGGTGGTTAGATGCTCATGCAGCAGGCGTGACAAGACACAGTGAGTCCCGAGGCCCTCCTGCTCCTCTGGCTGCCGGACAGCCTGTCTCTGCTCATCTGCATGTGACTTGGCTGCTCCTTCAGCTGCTCTGGTCCCTGTGCAGCCAGTTCCTTGTCCTGAGATCCAGGAGAGAGCAAGACAGAGAGTTGCTGGTTTTCCATGCTCCGGTCTTCCTCCTGTTCTTGGATTGGAGGCTGTTTTTCACTATCCATTTGGCCTTTCTTCCATTTATTCACTTGTCCATTTATCCACTCGTTCATCTGTCTCCTGTATTTGGGACATCCTGCTGTGCCAGGGGCTAGGTAGGAGCTGAAGGCGAAGATGAGTGTCCAACACAGTAGACTCTGAAGAAAGTTCCATGGAGGGACACAGGTTTTAACCAAATAATGGTGAAAATAAACTTATATGTTCCCAAATACTGGCATGAGGAACATAAACAGTGCACGAGGAGACCACCTGGGAGGCAGGCTGGTTACTGGAGCTGGAGCAGTGTGGCAGAAAGGGCGATGTGTCCTCAGGGTCTGCAGTGCCAGGCTGCTGTGGTCACTGCCACTTTGACCAGGGCACTCCAGGCCTCCTGCACTCCTCGCCAGTAATCCCGACCACAACCTCCTGCCTGTGTGCTCCGCTGAAGTCACTACAGTGAGGGTTCAGGGCTAAAAAGAAAAAAATTGCTTTCTTTAGTGGTAAGAGGCTTTCTAACTGAGATTTTAGCTAAAAGCAAATTTCCTATGTTTTCCCAAAACACTGTGCTGTGAATTCTTCTTCCTTTAGTAAGATCCCGTTACTGAGCCCCTCCCCATTGCCCTGACTTCAGTGGGTAAGGGTTTACTCCTAATAGTATGTTTGCTACACCTACACTTAGCAAAACAGGAGAAGAAAAAGACCCAAGGTAAACCCCGTGTCATGGCGGGAATGGTATTTCAGCTGGCAGATGGTAAATCAGAGAATCAGGAGTGAGAGGAGGGCTGTGCCTGTGAAAGGTCATTCCAATCACTACACTTACTCACATTAAGCAGTTGCCTCCTGAGTGTACATGAGAAGACACACATGTTGGGAAATGAGAACGTGTTGCTGGAAGGGACTTGAGCAAAGAGGGAAGAGAATGTTACAAACTATGGTTGTTTCTAGGGAGAGGAAGAGAATCTTCAGCCTTCGAGATACCTGGGAGTGTAAGAAAGCCCAGCCTTGGCCCAGAGAAGAGCAGGGCCTCGCAGCCCTAAAAGCCTAGGATTCCAGAAAACCCACATTCCCCATAGTCTTACGGGGACCCACACCAAGAGGCCCCAAGAATGATCTCCCAACTGCATTCAAATCCACTTCATTCTCCACATCATAGTGAATCCATAACACAGCTTTCTCGATAGAATCATTCTCAATGTAAAAGCACTTTTTAGAAAGGAGAGTAAAATGTTTTCTCAGTGACAATTTGCCTCATACTTCTCTCCCACTTTCTAAAATATGAATTTTATTGCAACTCTAGCTCTGGTGAAATTCAGATTCCATACATGCATTTCACATGCCCTCCAGCACATGATGGAGCCTGAGGCATTCCTGGGGGTCCAAATCCCCCAGCTGACTTTGCCTCTTCCTTCCCTTCCACATTTATTATCCTCATCTTTGTCTCTCCTATATTAATCCATCATTTGTCTATATGCATTTGCTAAGCATCTGATTATATATATATATATATATATATATATATATATATATATATTTATCTCTTATCTAATAAAGAGGGAATATGCAGATTGACCATCACACAGTAATGGTCAAAATGGCTGTGCACACAGCAGAGGCAGGGATTCCGTAACACAAGATGGCTGCGCCCACAGTGGAGGCTGACTTCCTGTAAGGAGCCTTAACTAGCAATCAGCAGGGACCTAAGGCTGCACCCCCCTACCTGGTGGGGTTTGACAGGGGACCTCAGGCCGCACCCCCCGCCTGGCTGGGTTTGATGGGGGACCTCAGGACATGCCCCCTACCCTGGAACTGGGCCAGGGGACTTGAGGCTGTGCCCCCCACCCTGTGGAGCTTGACAGGGGAACCTCAAGGCATGCCTCCCACCCCAGCCCGGGCTGGGGGACCTGAGGCTGTGGCCCCGCCTGGCATGGCTTGATAGGGACCTCTAGGTGTGCCTCCTGCCCTGGTCTGAGCCCGGACCACAGGCCATGCAACACCCCCCGGGCCAGGAGACCTGAGGCTGTGCCCCCTGCCTGTCAGGGCTTGACAAGGTACCTCAGGCTGCACCTCCTGGCCCAGGCAAGGGGACCTCAAACTGCACACCCCTGCCTAGGCCGGGGGACCTCAGGCTGCATGATTTTGAGGCTCACATGGGTGGGTGGGGACTTGACTCTGCTTTCTGTGGCACACCCCAGACTCTGACAGGAGGAAGATTTTCATATATATTTTACTAATTTTCTTTCATCTCTGACACTGCTATTATAAAGAAAGGGCAATAGCGATATTAAAATATTTCCTCTATTAATTCCCTTTTAATGTGCACAAATTTTGTGCACCAGGTCATCATATGTGTGTGTGTGTGTGTATATATATATATATATATATATATATATATATATATATATATATACTGTCTTCAAGAAGCTCAAGAGCAGGTGAGCCAAATCTGAAGCAAGAGATTGTGCACAAAGCAGCTCACAGCACTGACTGATAGGCTACACCTGGGCTGCATTTTGGCAGGCAAACAGAAATGGGCACAGGGGTGGGAAGTCACTTCCCAAATGGACTACGCTGTTCTCATAGCAGCCATCTCATTGCAGCCTTCAGGTACCTGCTGCTACTTCACTGCGTTCCCTTCTCAGTTCTTTTTTGCTTAAATTCTGCCCATCTTTCAAAGGCTGGTTCAAATTGTGCCCACTCTGCGAAGTCTGATGTTCAGGATTATCTTCCTCTCCTAAGCGTCTCTGGCACTTTCCTTCTCTAGCTCATTTTGCTCCCAATCAGGATTGTTACCTGCTTTGTGTCTGTGTTTTGCATTCCCAGAGAAAGACCTTGAGCCATTCATTTGAGAGCAGGTGTTTTGCTATTATTTGTTGAATAAATTGACCCTTCACAGCATTTGCTCTTAATAGCTGGGGGTGAGCCACACGTGAAGCTTATGAAAATCAACACACTTCCTAGAGTTGGATACAGTATTGCCTCGAGATATGGAATGAACTTGATAGTCTTTAACAGTTTTACACATCCCAAACTCTGTTGACTGCTGTCCAAGCTTTGGAATTAAAGCCCTTCATCTCTTTCTCATCTTGAAAACTTCCCAGTGTGGTTCACACCGTATAGCTCTTTATTTGAATGACAGTGGTGCCCACGACAAGCAGCTGGCACCAGCTGTCATCGCTCACAAGGTGCTAAGTGCTCCTTCTGCAAGAGCTAGCGAGCGAGAGTATTTTCATTTAGCAAGGCCATCACAAACTTAGACAAGCAAACCACAGCAATGTATTTGAGCAATGTAATCTATAAATATTGCAGTGGAAGGAAGCATGCCAACACATTATTCTTATTATAATCACGTGCTTTAAGAAATGGGGTAGCTCTGCAAGAGAACTCAAGTTTGGGAAGAAGGCAACTCTAGAGAGCACGCAGCATCTCCTTGGTGACTGAAAGAAGATGCCATAGCCTCCTGGTGACAGAGCTGGGTGTGCCCCCTGTGGGTTCAGTGAGCTCCAAGCAGCTCCTGGAGACTAATCTCTGAAACTTGTGAAATTGTCATTGTTCACCTATTAAAAGTGGGACCAAAAAATGTTAATGACGGGAGGCAACGTGTCTGCTCATTATCAGAAAATGAAGTTATTGCACTGCATTGGCTATGTCACTTTCTCCAGTCTTTTACCATAGAAGTTACCTTCAATGTTTTCCAAACACCATCTAAATCCTCTTTGTAAAAAACAAACAAACAAACAAAAAACACCTTAGCCCATTTGGCTCAGTGATTAGGGCATAAACCCAAGGACTGAAGAGTCCCAAGTTGGATTTTGTTCCAGCACAAGTACCTTGGTTGCTAGCTCCATCCTCGGCCCTGGTCTGGAGGCAACCAATCCATGTGTCTCTCTCACATCCATGTTTCTCTCTCTGTCTCTCCCCCTCCCTTCCACTCTCTCTAAAACTCAATGGAAAAATATTCTCTGGTGAGGATTAACAACAACAACAACAACAACAACAAAGGATGCAGAAGATGATTTTTTTTTCTGTGAATTTTGTCCTGTCATTGTTTCTACACTGCACTCTAACCAGAGCCACCTACATTTAGTAGAATTCAGCCAGGAGCCAGCGGCCATGCTGGGCTTCCCCTCTACTAATCCAGATCTATGGAGAGAAATATTCAAATGTTAAAATGACCTGTTTCTATTTAACAAACAAGGAACTGAAGCGTGTGGGTGTTAAATGAGTTTTACAATATTGCATAGTTAACAAGTATTTTTCAAAGAAGTTAATGGGGCCCCAAATGACATAGAAGTAATGTTGCTCTTTGAAAGTTAAACTCAACATCAAAAAGCCTTAATGTATTATCTTGAAGACACACATGGTGCCCAGGCTAGGCAGGACTGTGCCTGGACCCAAGATAGCCTTTCTGAAGAAAGGAATGTCCAAAACAAACAAACAAAAAAATGTAGGTGGGTGAGAAAAATCATAAATAATGAAATCAAATAGTTAAAAGTAATTGTAGCTTAAGAACTTAATTGAGACCCTTTAACATCAGACACTTAAAAAGGAGTTCATTTCTGCAGCACAACATCACTTGGGAAGAAATGGAAATGGCATTGGATGCACACCCTGCTTTTCTTGCTCCCGAGTAAGAGGGAAGGGCCACTGTGGGCCCCCATAATTCTCTCTAGAAGTGGATGAAGCCTATGGCACTGTAATAAGTTTGCTTCAGTGAATCAAACACTAATTGGACGAGGCCAGCATGTCCAGTAGATCATGGAAATTACCCCACTTATGCTGTCCAACACCAATCACCAGCAGCTATGGAGAAGTTGAAATGTGAATATTATGACTAAGAAGTAAAATTTAAATTTGATTTTAATACATTTAGATTTAGATAGCCATGTGTGGCTGGTGACTACCTAGCTAGTTAATCCAGGACTGGACACCCTCAGGACGGGACTCCTAGAGCTGACAGTCCCCCCAGTCCCCTGCCCCCCGAGCCCCACATGCTGCAGTTGGGGTGATTCTGATGATGAAGTTTTGAGGATTGGGTCTAAGAATGGTGGCCTGGTGGGTGCATATGGTGCCACCACCAGCAGCCAGTACTCCTTCCCCAGAAGAGAAAGGCTTATCATTTTTTTTGTCTTAATTTCTCCCAAGATCCTGGAAAACAAATTCTTTAACTGTTATTAGTTCAAAATGCTAGAAACTTATTATTACTTAATAAGATAACTTTATTATTTCAAAGTATTATTTTGCTATATCTTCTAACTATTTGAAAATGACCTTCTAGGTACAAACATATTTTGAGTAAATGTGTATTTATAATTTATAATCTAATTATAGACCATCTATTAGGCTTTGGCTTCTAAATTTCTTAAGAAAATTAATCTTTTTTTAAAATTCCAAATATCATAGTGAATGCTAGAGTTATTGACAGATTTCTAAATAACTTCCTGGCCAATCCAAGGCACTTGGAGCAAGGGGTACCCGTTGGGCCAATAAAATCTGTGTGAGTTCGGTCACTGGGGTAAGTTTGCATCAGTCAGTCTGCCAGGAAGCAGTGGCATTAAATCTAGAACTCCTGGACCATCCTGTTCTAGTTGCAAGTTTAGTTTGGCAAACTTCTAACATCTTGCAACCTCATGAAGTTAACCTAAAGAAAGAAGATGTGTGTCAATCAGGTGAAAACATTGGGCCCTTTGTGAATCATAGCTTTCAATGTCAGTGTATGAATTGGAATTCTAGTACACACCAGCCACTTGTGAGACACAGTCCTGGTAACCAGTGTTCCTAGGAATTTGTCTGGATAGGATTTCAGTGCTCTCCATGTTGAGAGCCCAACCTTTGGATGCGATGCTTTTCAAGGTAAAGGCCACCTAAGGGGTCTCTGTAACAGCCAGTTGACTTCACCAAAATCCTTGTAGAGATACGAATGGCCTCAGATAAAGACACTTGCCGGACTGCAGATATTAACCTGAAACAATTTCAGTGAAACCATTGGGTTACAAGTAATCTTAAGATTTGACCCCAGCCCTGGCTGGGTGGCTCAGTTGGTTGGAGTGTTGTCCCGTACAACAAAAGGTGAAAGGTGGTGGGTTTGATTCCCACTTAAAACACATACCCAGGTAGCCAGCTTGATCCCCAGTTTGGGCACGAGTGGCCAACAGATTGATGTTCCTCCCTCTGTCTCTTCCTCTCTCTAAAATCAATTTTTTAAAAAAGAGTTTTGACCCCACCCTTATTAGATAGTAGTTTCTGATTTTACAAGGCAGGCAAATGACTTGGAAAGGTCTTTCCAAATGCACATTTCTGGACCCTGGAGTCTGATTAAGTGGGTCTGAGATTTGGAATCTGCATTTTATGAAACACCAGCAAATCTGTGGATCGGTCTTTCATAAAAATTGTGTCAGAAGATTTAAACAAAGAGCTTTGCAATTGAGCTCATCGTAATATTGCCTGATACAAATTTCTCTACACAGTGGGGGACTAGACTCCTGGTGCTGCTGACGTTAGTGGCATTTTGTGTGAAATGATTCCTTGTTCATGTAAGTTTGAAAAATCACTGGATAAATTAGTGTTAAATGGGATTACTCATGTGAGTGTGAGTGTGTGTGTATGTGAGAGAGTTTGTGATTGTATGTGTGAGAGTATGTGTGTCAGTGTGTGAGAGTCAGTGTGTGAGTTTGTGATTATGAGTATGTGAGTGTGTCTGTGTGTGTGATTGTGTGTGAGAGAGTGTGTGTGTGAGAGAGAGCGTGTGTGTGCAAGAGAGTGTGTGTGTGAGTATGAGAGAGAGAGAGAGAGAGAGAGAGAGAGAGAGAGAGAGAGAGTTTATGTCTGTGTGTGTGTGTGTGTGTGTGTGTGTGTGTGTGTGTGTGCAGGTGTATCCATGACCTGATGGCCTGGGCAAAAGGGAATTAATTAGAAGGTCACAATTTCACAAATTTATTTAATCATGAATCCTTTCTTCCCACAAACTACTCATCCATATAACATACTTTTAGAAATGCTGCCCTGGAGTGTAGGAAATCAGAGCGATCACCAGGAGGTGGTCAGTGGGGTAGACAAAGTGGCTTCAGAAGCCAGCATGAAGAGAACCACAGGCATAAGTCAGTACTAGCCATCCTTTTCCTCTTTTCTCAACAAAGCAAACATTTACCCAGCACAGTCATTCTTGCGTCTTTTTCCCATATTAATTCTAATGCCCAGGACACCTGGTTTTGAATGTGTATACCTCCTAGATTTACAGCTGCCTTTTAAAGTTCTGTGATCTTAAATGAGCTGCTTAATTTGTGATCCTCACTTTCCTAGAGATAGTGATTGCTTTCTTAAAGGGTCGTTTTAGTGATTAGCTGAAATAATTGTTGTGATGGCCTAGCATTAAGTCTAGCACATTAAGTGTAGCTGTAGCATTTAATAAATGGTAGAGAGGTTAACATTATTCCACATATGTAAACCTTTTGGGCTACTCACTGTGATGCTGCCCTCAGACAGTATTCCAAGGGATGACGGAAACTCAGGAGAAAGACCGGTGAATGACTAGTGGTGTCTGCCACAGACGTAGAAGGGAGAAAAAGTAAGATGAGTGGAACTTCTTTCTTAGTCATGCAGGGGGAAATGAAAGTAAACAAATGAGAGGTGCCCTCAGTCCCCTAAGACTGACCATCAACATGCTATTCCAGTCCAGCGGAATAACAATGCAGTGATGAATTGTTAAGGACTGAACTTTGTGGATTAATTGTGAGAAGAAACAGGCTAGTGTGGGCTGGACCAAACATTCATTTCTGGGCTATAACTTAAGCTGACCTGAATGCCAGGGAGGTTTTCATTCGGAGGTGAGCGACGCTGAGTGCAGATGTGCATGTTTGCATGTGAGAGTGGGACCACAGGAAGCCCTTTAGAAGCCATCCATTGTTTTGTCTAAGATCCCACCTGCTATCATCATCTGGGCTTGCTCTTTCTCTCTCAATTCCTCCTCCTGGTTCTGTGACACTTCTGCACTCATTTTTTTAAAAATTATTTTTATCCTCACCTGAAGATATGTTTTTATTGATTTTAGAGATAGGGAGGGAGAGAGAGAGAGAGAGAGAGAGAGAGAGAGAGAGAGAGAGAGAGAGATTGAGATTTGTTGCCACCTGTATGTGCCCCCAACCTGGGATGAATCCATGCCCTTTTGGTGTATGGGCCAATGCCCCAACCAACTGATCCACCGGCAAGGGCAAACTCTTTCATTTTTATATGACTCCTGTCTGTGGTCAGGAGGACTTTTCCATCAGGATGGGCCAAGCCTCTTCCAGGGCGTCCAGCACTGAGATTAGAGAAGAAGCTTATTTTCTAATAGAGGAAGCCTTAAGTAGCGGAACTTAGAAAGTGACAGCCATGCTCCAGCTGGTTTGCTCAGTGGATAGAACATCAGCCTGTGGACTGAAGGGTCCCGGATTCGATTTCAGTCAAAGGAACATGCCCTGGTTGTAGGCTTGATCCCCAGAAGGAGACGTCAGGAGGCAGCCAATCAATGATTCCCTCTCATCATTGATGCTTCTATCTCTCTCTCCCTTTCCTTTCCTCTCTGGAAATCAATAAAAATAGATGTTTTAGCAAGTGACAGCAAATTCCTTGCAGCAGGGAGGAAGTGGGGACACAGGCTGAGTGAGTGAAGTCGGTCCACAGAGAAAGCAAAGCCTGGCGTGGGAGGAGCAAACCCCAGTCATATGCCAGGGCCCCGTGTGGCTTTTCCTATGGCCCCTGCTCTCCCTGGGGCTGGTCCTCAGCTCTCAATTGCACTCTTATTTCCATGTCTCCTCCTTGACCCAAGGTGACTAACATTTTGAACATTTCAAGGTTTTCATTAATATAACACTTTTTAGACCTCATTTTACATAATTTTAAGTTTAATAATGAAAAACTGAAATAAGTAGAAAGGGAGAAATATGATTGTGTGAAGCAGAGTGTGGCGTTTTTCTTCTTGTGTATGTGTTCTCCACAGAGCCCGTGTGCGAGGGCGCTAGCACATAGGACGAGTCAGATTCAGAGCCAGCCCAGAGCGGATGCTAAGTCAGGGGCCAGGGGAAGTGCTGGTCGGCTGGTGTTGGTGTTACTAGCAACACGCGTGGCCACTAGCGGCTCTAGGCAGAAGCCATGCATGGCCACTGAGTTTGGTTCCCGTCGCTGCTGCCACAACACTCAGGCCCCAGGTCCCGCCCCAGGTACAGATCCGAATTGAAACAGAGCAGTAGGGTCAGCGTTTCCTAAGCCAGGCGCTGCGCAGCTGGACGGGACACTGATGGAACGTAAATGAGGGAAAATGAAGTGACCTTTCGTGGCAACCCCCGAAGTTAGCAACTGAGGGAGGAAATGCCAGATCTGCATACGTGGCTAAATCACAGACTGAGCTTAGCACTTGCAGACGGAACCTCTCTCCCCAAAGCGGGAAAAACATATCCATTATGAAAGAGGAGAAAAACCCACATTCCATGTCCCTGTCACAAGCCACCTGCAAGACAGATGAAAATAATAAATATTTACGCTTATTCAACAAGGCTTTATTTAATTCCCGAAATAATTCAGAGATTGTCTTGATATCACTAGGAAGAAAAGTGAAGTCGGAAAGGCATAATCCATTCCAGATGTCATGCAAGCTAGAGAGTGACAACCCTGGGGTATGAAGTCTCTCTAGGTTGAAGTATGGATTTCTCGCTGCACCCTGTCGCCTCTGCGAAGGTGATACATTGCACCTCAATTGGGACACAGGGGACAGTGCCAGCCCAGCCCTCACTCTGCCATCATGAGCTTTAATTTAATGCATGACCTTTAAAGTGAAAAACCAAAGAACCTTACAAAGATGTCCGAACGGACCAGCACCTGGGGAATCCAGACCCTGCTGGGATCATGTCTGTTCACACTTCTGTGGGACCCAGACGACTCGTCTCACTGGACAATGAAACCTTGGGAGGAGCCTGGATAGTAAAACCTGTAGGAAGATCGATAAACCCGATTCTAACATGGGTCCGTGGCTTGTGTCATGTGAGTTGGTTTCTTGTTGCAGGGAAATATATTTATTCTATGAAATAAAATCATAGGACCATTGATAACAGACAAAAGCAGCATTGGAAAATCAAATTAAGTACTTCTACACTTGGTCTGTGAAAATAAAGAAAGGCTCACAGGCTGCAGCCAGGCCTTCGCCTCCCCACCCACTGATAGCATTAGGATATTCTTGTGTCCATGAATCCACAGGGAAGGCATGAGGAGATTCTCATCAACATTTCCAGGGTTAACCTGGAGTACAAAGCTAGCATACCCCTCCCTAATACACTGTTTTAAAATCTGATACCAGAAAGCTATAACATTTTAGTTTAAAAAACGGAAAAATTTGCAAAAAGAGACTAAAAAATCAGCTCCAAGGTTTGCAAGCCCTGACCCCTCTCTGCAGGGCGCTCACTGCAGTGTGAGGACCAGCAGCCTGGCTTCTCCGGCCGCAATCAATCCAGAGCCTCAGGCTCCACCGAGGCCCATTGTAGCAGAGTCCACCTTTTGGCCAACATTTGAGAAGCTCTGAATGAGACAATCAGAGTGTACTTATTTATAGTGGGATAGGAGGGATGTCCTCAATTTAAGAAGGCCACTCTGATAACGTGGAGAGCTCGACTGTCTGCTTTCCTCAACATAGCCGTTAAGACATCTATATAATGCGAAACCAAGCCATTGTATTTCCAGGCACTTAAAAGTTTTCCCCTCACTGCTGATATATAGGGAGAGTAGAAGAAAGGGGGAAAGACAGAGAGAAACATCAATGTGAGAGAAACACATCAATTGGTTGCCTCCTGCACAAGCCCCAAGCAGAGCACTGGGCTGAGGAGGAGCCTGCAACCGAGGTACATGCCCTTGACAGGAATCCCGGGACCCTTTGGTCTGCAGGCCAATGCTCTATCAACAGAGCCAAACCGGCTAGGGCTCCCCACATCACTGATATTAAGTAGAAAAACCAGACCTGGCTTTCCTCTCATAAAAGCCAGAGCCCATCAGTACATGGTGTTGTGCGTTTTCATTCCTATGAAGCACTTCTAGCCACTGAGACAAATTGATCAATTAGAGAAATTTGATTATATCTTATTGAGACAAAATGGCAGAGAGTTCTCTTCCCCTGTGATAAAAACACAACATAGTATTTCATTATTTGGAAAAAGACAGTATGTATTTTTGCTTCTTAAGTAACCAGGTAGCAATGATTTGCTATTGGACTCATGACCTCGGGTTGCTTCTCATATTTACAGTATTGGAGTGGATAACACTGGGAAGTTGATTAAAAACATTCTCTGCTTTGAAGAGAAAGCTTTTGAAGAGCATTGGGCATCTGTTGATCGTAAACTTTAGGTTTTCAGAAGAGTAGAAAGAGGACTTTCTATTTTCCTGTTCATTGGCCACCACAGCTAGTGGCAGCAGGATAGCACTCTGTGGGTGCCCAGGTCTGTCTTGAAGCCCAGCAGGTCTACTGGGATCACTGATGTGCCTGCCAGCTCATTTGACCATCAATGCTTTGTCCATATCTAGGAATCTTCTCAGCAACAATTGCCGATTGACTCCCTGTTGTGAACTAGACCTGAAAGGTTTAGGAACTGACTTCTTACAATTTTCTTATATTCACTTCATTCCTTAGTGTCTGCATCTGCTGTAATTACAACGAATTTCAATTATAATTAAAGTCCAATTGTGGAGTAAAATGGGATTATGTAATTGTTGGAATGGAGAGACAATGAAATAGGTTTCAAAAGCTTTCAGAAAGCTATCTGACCAAAACAAGATCAATGCTGTCAGCTGCTAATTAAAGCAAACAGACAAAGGAAGGGAACCTAGCTGATTTTTAATGTAGGAGCTTCATTAAAATGCTCATATTGGACTGTTGAAATGTTTTGTTCATTTGTCTCTAAGGAAAGAATATAGAAATTGAAATTGACCTTCAACTGTATGAAAAAGGAATGCGGATTTTTCAAAATGGAAGTAACATTTATAGAACAGGTATCATTGAAATTTGGAGCATAAATACATTCAGACTCACTTATAGATAACCATTTATCTGTACATTTGGGAATTTCAAAGGCTTATCAATAGCTATCCTATTTATTGCAACCTGTTATAGGAACTGGAGAAGAGGGAAATTTAATATTGAGGGAAATATTTTCATAGATATTCATATAAATACACTGAGTATTTTTGAGGCTGATTTATGTTTTAATAGATGACTTCCTCCAGATGAGTTCAAGGTGGGGATCTGGAGTAAACATGTGTCTAAACTATGCATACGTTTATATAGTCACTAGAGCATCAGACACACAGTTAACCATTGTGCTCTTTTTTTAGACAGAAGATACTTTTATTTTAATTTTTACAAGTGACTTTTAAAATTTTCATGGCTCGATAGAGAGCCCTAATAAATGGTGATCATTAGGCCTGTATTACCAATGGGCTTAGTTCCAAAGAGGAAGGTGCCACGCACTGAGTTTTATTTCCAGAGTTTAATCAGGGAGGTGGACCGTGGTTGGCTAGACCTGGGTTGAATGTCCGCTCTGCTCTAGCTGGTGACCAGGGAACTGACTGAGCCTCAATCGCTTTATGCATTAAAGGAGGCTCATGCTCTGGGACCTCTTCTCCTGCCCGCTGGTCCAGGCCTTGCGCTGGGAAAGTTTGGGGCAGCACGAATGTCTCTTCTGAGATACCATTTCCTATGTGGGCAGAGGTCCTCTTTGTTGTTTAATAGCAAAAATTTATTAATTTACACCCATGTACATATTCAAGTTTTGTTGTCAAAACCATGACTGACCCAGAATACATAGAGACTGCGATGAATTCCACAGTTAACTTCTATTAACAGATTATTGATGTGCTCTATATCCTCACAAACCTTATTCTCTCTATGTGACGATGACAAGAACACTAACAGCAGAAACTACCCATGTTACTCTCAATGTGCTTTTGGCCTTAATAGTCCATTACCCATGGCAAAGTTTCCCACATTGAGGTGCATATCCATTGTAATTGCTTCATGGCACACTACAGTATGAATGGACCATCATTTATTAACCATTTCCAAAATGATAGACTATTTCTTTTTTAAAATCAGTTACTAATATTAATAATTTTATATTTATCTTTGTATGTTAAAAGGTATTTCTGGGGCATTACAGTAAGAAATAGAATTTCTAGGTCAAGGAAGATACATAATTTTAAGTTTTGGAAATGCCACCTCCTATGTCAATGACAATGGCCCTCACATGTAGCATGAGAAGATAAAAGCATAACAGGGAAACAAAGGAAAAGGCCACTGGGACAATGTGTAAAACATGAGGAAATCCTTGGAAAAATTTAAAAATCCAATATTTTAAAAATAATGCATATGAAAGGAGGTGATGCATTTTCCTTAATGCTTGCAAATTAAGAAGAATAAAATAAAATTCAAGGTTGGCTAGATTTTAATAAGTGTCACCTAAATACTGTTTAGGGAAGTTTAGGGAATTTGGGAGGAGGATTTGGCTAATAGATTAAACCTAAAACTCTGTTATTTTCACCCAAAAGTACTCACTAAATTTGACAAAGAGACCTAAAGAAGCAGGGGAAGTGGTGGCGACATTCAGTGCTTTAGGCTCAGTAGCTGGAAGGCACTCCCAGGGTGAAGCTCAGGCCTGTGCCAAGCCTGGTGGGAGAGCACAGTGCTCCCTCAGAGTGGGCTGGGGAGGGGGCTTCAGATCTGAATCAGGAGATACACAGGTACTGAAGGACATCTATGCCCACAAAGATGACTTGCATTCAGGTAAGAAGCTGTGTTTACATGTTTATTTACTTTTGAGGTAGTTCAATTCACTGCATTAAAAAACAGAATGCCACAAATATGTATAAAACTTAAATATTCAGAAGATGAACATTTAACATTGGTGAACTTAATTGACATGAGACATTCTACTATGGAGGTTTTTTTTTTTTTGTGTGTGTGTGTTTTTTTAATTGGAATTTACAAGGCTTATACTCAAATAGGTCAAATCCCCTTAAAAATCACAAATACCAAACTATTGATTTTTTTTTCAAAGTTTGATTACAGTTTTCCTACAAGGTAAAAGACCTATCTCAGGCCAATTCAAAGATCCATTCTGGTCAGGTGTCTTTTTAAAAAATATGATTGATAGACAATTTCATGTTAGTTTCAGATGTACAACATAATGATGCAACATTCATATACCTAACGATATGGTCATCTCCATAAGTCTAGTAACCACCCGTCACTATATAAAGCTATTACATTATTGATTATATATTCCCTGTGCTGTAGATTGTATCCCTATAACTTATTTACTTTATACATGAAAGTCTGTACCTCTTCTTCCCCTTCACTGTTTTCAGCAGCTCCAGACCCTCTGCTGTTCTGCAACCCATAGTTTGTTCTCTGTATCTATGAGTCTGTTTCTGTTTTGTTTGGGGGTTTTCCAGTTTCCACATATAATTGAAATCATATGATATTTTTCTTTCTCTGATTTATTTCACTTAGCATAATACCCTCTAGGTCCAACCATACTGGCACAAATAATAAGATTTCATTATTTTTTATTGATGAGTAATATGTCATTTTTTAAAGAAACTTTATTTTTATGGTTAATCCTCACTGAGGATATTTTTCCATTGATCTTTATGGAGAGTGGAAGAGAGAGGGAAGGACAGAGAGAAACACTGGCATGAGAGGAACACATTGATTGGTTGCCTCCTGCACGAGCCCCAACCAGGGTCTGGCCAGGGAGGAGCCTGCAACTGAGGTACATGACCTTGACCAGAATCATACCTAGGACCCTTAGCTCTATCCACGAAGCCAAACCAGCTAGTACTAATATGTTTAATTTTTAAGAAAGGAGACTTAGAGGTTTCTTGTTAGAATAAAGAATAAATTAAAAATCCATTTAATAATTATTAGACTTTTTGTCTTGATGCAATACTGTTTAATTCCTAAATAAGGTTCCTGGTAAGGCTGACAATCAACTGGCATTGATCTTTTTTTTTTTTTAATATATTTTATTGATTTTTTACAGAGAGAAAGGGAGAGAGATAGAGAGTTAGAAACATCGATGAGAGAGAAACATTGATCAGCTGCCTCCTGCACATCTCCCGCTGGGGATATGCCCGCAACCCAGGTACATGCCCTTGACCGGAATCGAACCTGGGACCCTTCAGTCCGCAGGCCGACGCTCTATCCACTGAGCCAAACCGGTTTCGGCAACTGGCATTGATCTTAAGTCTATTAAAATCCATTATAAATACCCTTAAGCATTTTTTTTCAAAGTCAAGAATGCTAGTTTCTTCCCAGAAAGTTGCAGGTTACATTACATAGATGTTCTGGCTAAGATCAGCTTTGGGGCCATCTTTATCTTTCAGTACATATTCCTTCTTCATCCCAAAATATTAATACTAAGATTTTATTTATTTAAAAATTTTAATACTGAACTCAGGAATCTCTGGGATTAAAAATGTCACACTTAAAGAAGACATTGACTGTGCTAAGTGATGAAGTTACAGGCATGGATCACTTTGGCCCCTACATATAGGTGCTCAATCAAAGGCTCCTAATATCCCTGCATCAAAAACCAAAGAGAGACTCGCAATGTATTCTCCATTTTGCTTACCAGTCCGTGATGGGCTTCTGCATTTTTTATATTTATAGGATTACACATTACTTAAGTTTATTTTAAGTAAGATGTCACCAATCTTTTGAGTCAGTAAAATGGTGTTGTCTTATTTGAAATTATCTATAACAATAAAGGTATCATATGCTAATCAGACCAGAGGACCTTCCAGACAAAGCCGTGGCAGTGGGGGCTGAATACCCCTTGCACGGATTTAATGCATCAGGCTTCTAGTAACTTATAAGGACCTTCTATCAAAAGGAAGAAGAGTCTAGAAGTGATTACATTAACTATGGCTTAAGAAATGTAGAAAATATCTCTGTTATCTGAAAAAGTAAAATTAAAATAAAAGCAGAGTAGAGACAGGGACTATCTTCTTAGCTACTTATTTTAAGGCTTTCACAAATAAGTAACGAAGAGGGATTGAAAATGCTTTCCCTACTCTTTATCACTGTAGAGAATTTATAGAATGAATTATATATTATTATGCTACTTATTTCCTCCCAATTAACCGATTAAACATTGTCATTGACTTCTTTCCCACAAAAACTATTTTTAAGAACGAAACTGAGAGCTGCAAGTTTGCTAAGGGATTTCTGTAATCAGTGGGCAACTATGTGAAGCCCTTTCCCGCATGCTTTGAAGAAGTGGTGCCTTAAGATGCAGAGTTCACTTCTAAGGAGATGGACTGACCACCTGACATGTGGAAAGGGAGGGCTGCGCAGTGCTGAGAATGCAGGCTTTAGTGATAGGTAGCATGGTTCCCATCTGGCTCTGTGACCTCATCTTGTCTTACATTCTTCATCTATACCAGGGGTCCTCAAACTACAGCCCGCAGGCCACATGCAAATACAAATATTGTATTTGTTCCCATTTTGTTTTTTTACTTCAAAATAAGATATGTGCAGTGTGCATAGGAATTTATTCATAGTTTTTTTTTTTTAAACTATAGTCCGGCCCTCCAACGGTCTGAGGGACAGTGAACTGGCCCCCTGTTTAAAAAGTCTGAGGACCCCTGATCTATACAATACAGGAAATACTGTATTTAAAGTAACATCTCAGGTGGGATTGTGAGTGCATGCCAAAGTTCATTTCAAGCTTTTAGCTATGGGAAAGTCTTAGAAAGCCAAATGTAGATTGCCTCATGGTGGTGATATTTTGTTAGAGACTAGACAGGAAATAAATGTTTAGTTAATATTATTAGTATAATCACAAAGGTCAACACATATTTGATTATCTGTTAAAAGTAACAGGAATCAATGTGACCTACATAGGTAATTTGAATTTCTCAAACAGACTTTTTATCTCATTAAAATCTATCCAAAATTAAACACAGACTTATCAGGAATGCTAGATGATTCCTCAAAGGAACTCAAGTTGCATCATTCTAAAGTGTTCTGCTTCTGACCATTTTGGAGACAATTACCTTAGGAGATAGTCATTAGTGCCCCATAACACAGCCCTGACAGCCAGGGTCGTCTCAAAACCATGTGTCATTTCCTCCTGTCCTTACCAGCCACTAAAGAGAGCCCGGGCGGTGTCCATCTGCCCCACCTCACCAGTTTTCCCCTCCCCTCTCTGAACTGACCCTCACCTGCGCAGCACAGAGGCTCCTTGTACCTGCCTCACTATCCCTTCACCAATGAAAAAGGTGAGGCTTTCATCTTCCCTCTCCCCACTCACTGTTCAGTGGCAGGCGGGTAATTGTAAACAAGCAAAGGCCAGATAGACTGTGGTTATCTGAAGAGGCTTAGCTGAAAGAAGGCAGCTTCAGGTGGTTGTTGCACCCCAGAAATATTTTAATTCATTCAGGCATTCATTCATGCATTCATTCTAACATCAGTGATTCCTGAGTGCCTACCTGTGTAATGCATTGGTATTCCGTGAACAAAGCAGGCAACAACCAGTGCCTTTATGGAGTTGACATTCTTTTGTGAAGAGATAGGTAACAACTCATTAACTGAATGCATAAGCAGAGTATACATGTGTGAGAAGATAGTAAGTGCCAGGACAAAAAAAAGGGGACTCGGAAAGGGGATTGGAGGTACAGAATGAGGGAGTGTTGCCACCTAAAATAGCAGGCTGGTCGAAGGTCTCTTTGAAAAGGTGCCATTTGGGCCTAGACAAGGTGAGTAGTGGGTCACGTGGACATCCTGGCACAAGCTTCTGGACGGAGGGAACTTCTGTGCAAACACTCTGACAAAGGAGCCTGTCTGTGCTTTAGGGGCAGTGAGGATGGCAGTGTGGCTGGAGGAGATGAAGAGAAGAGAGAATAGGGCGAGTTCAGAGAATTAAAGGGAGTACAGATCAGAAGGAACTGGTAGGTAATTTGAAAGATGTTCCTTTTACCCTGAATAAAACAAGAAGCCATTGGAGGGTTTAATGTGACCTGCCTTAAGT
The DNA here is from genome assembly GCF_014108235.1 of Myotis myotis. Taxonomy (NCBI): domain Eukaryota; kingdom Metazoa; phylum Chordata; class Mammalia; order Chiroptera; family Vespertilionidae; genus Myotis; species Myotis myotis. The sequence goes on along the minus strand of NW_023416390.1, from coordinate 89,619,895 downwards.
GTTCCAAGGCCCTCTCTTGCTCTTGCATTGGGAATTGACTGAAGGGATGAAGCTGGAAAGCTGGAAGCAAGGTAGCTGATAATTATAGTTGTTCAGGCAATAAATGCTGGTGGCTCAAACTAAAGTGATAGCAGCACAGGTGATAAGAGTGGTCGAAGGCAGGAGAACTTCTGTGGGCAGAGCCAGAAGGTGTCTCCTGCCTCAGATGCAGGCTGTGAGGGAAGGGAAGGCCCTTCAAGTTGTGGGGTCAGCACAGTGTAAGCATAAAGTTGCTGTCATCTGGTAGTGAAGGAAGAATGTGGGTGAAAAAGGTGGGGACAGGGGGAGGAGGTAGGAGTTCAGAATTTAGATTGGGTCAATCACATTTTGAAATATTTGTTAGACACCCACGTGGAGTTGTGAAGCAAACAGCTGAATTTATGAGTCTGGAACTCAGGAGAGAAGACTGAACTCAAAATATAAACTTGGCATATAAAGTCATGAGATTGGCTGTGACTGTTGTTCTGTATCTGATTTTTGCTTAAGAAAAGCCAACAGTTCATAATTCTATGAAAATTTCTAAATTATAAGCAAACTGACAGACTGCATTTTCTGGAAGTATCTTGAATCACCCTCCTTTCCCAAAGCCTTTCCCAGGCCCCGCCCACTCCAGCAGGAAACTCCTGCTCCTTTTCAGCTAAGGGGAACTGAGTGAAGTCACCACCCTGGTCATTTTCAAGGAATACCACTGGAGTCACCTTTCTCCCTGCTGGTAACAGAGAGAATTGTGCCAGGATGCTTGAAACTGGGCTGGGGTTAAATTCTTAGTAATGTTTGCCTCTGCGTAGCTCATTCTCCCCTCGCTTGTAAAATCATTTTCCTTCTTTGAAGAGCACCATTGCTGTCTCCCCTGCGGTGCATCAGCCTTGAAAGAGAAACTTTTGTCTCTTCCCATTTCCTTGTGTATAACCCAGCACATCACAACACAACAGTGAAGCCATAGCATGCACCTGTGCGGGCTGGATGGCAAGCACTGCTGAAGGCCAGGGGCCTCTGTGGACAGCTCTGCTTCCCACTTCTTCTCTTACCTCCATTGTCCTCAATGGTCCTTCTCTTTTGGAAGAATGCTGTTTTAGGGGAAATTTATAAATTCTTACATAAAATGTGTATATAACTTTTGTCCCTGTTGTATTGATTTTTGTTTTTATTTCTCTTTCCATTCCTAACCCTTTTCAACCTTTGCTTCAACACCTTCTTTCCTCTCCCTTCAGAATGCACACTGTACATTTACACAGGTGGACAGCTTCCAGGGGGCCCGCCCTCTGAGCTTCCCTGGCACACATACTGTACTATACTAGCGTGCGTGCGCCCCTGTGCAGTGCAAAGGAGCTGTGTGTTCAGCTGAATACTTTCTTTGTTAAACATTGCACAACAAGAGATGGCACATCCACTCAGACCCAGCCAGGCATGCAATCTGTTTAGGATTGTAGAAGAAGGGCTCAGCGTGAGCATCTCGAGCAGTTTGAATTAAGCGCCCTGCGTGTGAGACTGACTGCCCCCCGCCTACTGCAGGCCTTTTCCTTTGGTAGCTCGGCAATAGTCTCTTTCTGAGTTCATGGCTTCAGTCTCAGTTCAGACCAAGTAGGAGAAAAAGACACAAAACACCAGCTAAAATGAACTGTTTAAAGAATATGGAAATTATACTCCTGAAACTGCCCTTTTTAAAGAAGGAAAACGGGGTTATGCATCTTTTATTTTGAGTGACTACTTTACAGATGAGTTCTCCCAATCACAATGTGTATTGAACAGAGTGAGTCAAGCTCTGAGGCAGCCCCATAGTATTTTTTTTTTTTTGTCATTTTAGGGATATTAGGTTTTCCCATAAACAGGTATTCATTTTCCCTACTGGAATACATCATTGTTGGGTTTATTTGTTGGTTTGTTTGTTTGTTTTTGAGTGACCATAAAAGACATGAATTTCTAGCAAACATTTTCATTGATAAACTGAGTTTATTTATATTTTAAATATATTTGTAATGATTTCAGAGAGGAAGGAAGAGAGAGGGAGAAACATCGGTGATGAGAGAGAATCATTGATTGGCTGCCTTCTGCATGCCCCACACTGGGGACCGAGCCCGAAAACCAAGCATGTGCCCTGACCAAGAATCAACCGTGACTTCCTCGTTCATAGGTTGATGCTCAATCACTGAGCAGCACCAGCAGGGCTAAAATGAGTTTATTAATATGTCAATACAAAGGCCTGTGTGAGGCTTATTAAAGATGTGCTCAAAGTGCCCAAATATTTCTTACATTCCCCCAAGATCTCTCCTCCTGCATGCTCACCTGGATTTGACAATCATGAGTTTTAAAATACTCTAAAGAAAGAATGGGTTTATACTGAAAATGTTTTTATTTCTTTTTTTGTTTATAGAATGCTGATTTACAAAATGGTTAAACTCTGTGAGATGAACTGTGGCTGGTGTTTCTCAATGGTTAGAATGTCAGACTGCAGGCCAAAGAGTCTCAATTTCGATTCCCAGTGAAAGGCACTTATCTGTCTTGCAGGTTTGATCACTGGTCCCTGTTAGGGCCTATAGGAGGGCCAACCAATTGATGTGTCCTTCTCACATTGATGTTCCTCTCTCTCTCCCCTCCCTCCCTTCTACTCTCTCTAAAAATCAATGGAAAAATATCCTCAGGTGAGGATTTTTAAAAAAAGACTCTGGTCTGGCCAGTGGCCAGTGTTGTTCAGTGGTTGAGCATCGACCTATAAAGCAGGATGTCAAGGTCAAATTCCTGGTTAGGGCACATACCCAGGTTGTGGGCTGGATTCCCAGTGTGGGGTGTGCAGAAGGCATCCAATCAATGATTCTCTCTCATCATTGGTGTTTCTATCTCTCCCTCTCCTTTCTTCTCTGAAATCAATAAAATCTACACTAATAATAGACAAATATGTAAATAAACCATACCTCTGCAATGCACCACAGCCAATCAGGACAGAATGTGCAAATTAACTGGACAAAGATGGCGGCGGCCACGGAGCCAGCCTGAGCAGGCGGGAGGCTTGGGTCACCCCGGCGATGGAGGAATCCAAGCTTCCCGCACGCCTGGGCTGGCAGATGAAGGTGGGGCCTGTGGGCAATGGCCACAGAGCAGGCCAGAGCAAGTGCACTTAGGTGGCCCTGGGCGACAGAGGAAGCCAAGCTTCCTGCCCGCCCTGGCCAGCCGCTGAAGGAGGGGCCTGTGGGCGGGGGCCATGGAGCCAGTCTGAGAGTGTGGGAGGCTTGGGTCACCTGGGCTGGCCGCCAAGGGAGGGGCCTGCAAGTGGCCCTTAGCCCCTCACCCAGGCTGGCCACACCACCAACAGGGTGAGGGTCCCTGCTGGGGGGCATAGCCAGCCTGAAAATGGCCCTCAGCCCCTTACCCAGGCTGGCCACACCCCCATGGGGTGGGGTCACTGCTGAGGGGTATGGTCAGCCTGCAAATAGCATCATCCCCTGACCCAGGCTAGCCAGGCACCCCAGTGGGGACCCCCATCTTGAAGGGGGTGTGGCCAGCTTGAAAACAGCCCTCAGCCCCTCACCCAGCAAAAACCCTCACCCCGTGGGGGTGTGGCTCACTTGAAAACCACCACAGGCCCCTTGCCCAGGCCACCCTGCCCCCACCAAGGGAGCCCCCAACCTGATCTGGGACACCCTTCAGGGCAAACCAGCAAGCCCCCACCCATACACCAGGTCTCTATCTATACTAATAAAAGGGTAATATGCTAATTAGACTGGGAGACCTTCCAGAAGATCTCCGGACATTCTTCTGGACAAAGCCATGGTGGCAGGGCCAAGGTAGAGGTGGTTAGGGGCCAAGAGGGGAGGGCAGTTGTGGGTGATCAGGCTGCTGGGGGGGGGTGGTATTGGGGGTGAACAGGCCATCAGTGGAAGTCAGTTGGGGGGGGATCAGGCTGGCGGGGAGGGGCAGTTGGGGGTGAGTAGGCCTGCAGGAGGACAGTTGGGGACTAGCCGGCTGGCAGGGAGGGCAGGTGGTGGAGAGGAGGCCAGCAGGAGAGGCAGTTGAAGGTGATCAGGCTGGTTTTTTGGGGGGGGGCAGTTGGGGACAAGCAGGCTGGTGGGGGATAGCAGTTGGGGGCAAACAGGCCAGCAGGCAGAGTGGTTAGGGGAAATCAGGCAGGCAGGCAGGTGAGCCAGCATTCCCGGATTGCGAGAAGGATGTCTGACTGCCGGTTGTGGGATCAATCTTAAACTGGCAGTCAGACATCCCCTGAGGGGGTCTCAGATTGGAGAGAGTGCAGGCCAGGCTGAGGAACACCCCCCATGGACGAATTTCATGCACCGGCCCACTAGTTTATATAAATAAAAGCCTAAGCAACTGTTTGACCATTCAACTGTCCTTCTGGTAGCTGTGATGCACACTGACCACCAGAAGGCAGATGCTCAATGTACAGGCATGGAAACATGGAACAGACTGATGAATCTCAGAGGGAAGAGGTGAGGGGGGAAGGCAGGAAGAGATAGCCAAAGATCTTGTATGCATATTAGAGGCCCAGTGCACAGATTCATGCCCTGGTGGGGTCCCTTGGCATGACATTCCCCGAGGGGTCCCGGATTGCAAAACGGTGCAGGCCAGGCTGAGGGACCCCACCAGTGCGTGAATCCATGCACCAGGCCTCCATATATATATATTAGACCCCATTTTATTCTAAGAGGGTCATTATATATATATATATATATATATATATATATATATATATATATATATATATATCCCGGTTAGAATAAAATAACAGAATTCCAACTTGAGCTGGCCTGCATGAAATGGGGTTTTCCTGAAAAGATCTTGGGGAATCTCACAGAACCTAATATAGATGAAACAGCCAACCCTCAAAATGTTCAGGGGTGCCCTGTTCTCTCTCTCTCTCTCTCTCTCTCTCTCTCTCTCTCTCTCTCTCTCTCTCTCTCCCTCTCTCTCTCCCTCCCTCTCTCTCTCCCTCCCTCTCTCTCTCCCTCCCTCTCTCTCTCTCTTTCTCAATCTCTCACTGAAGAAAAGCTATCTTCTCATAGGTGAAACATTGCTACTGAGAACTTCTGAGTTTTCCATTTCATAGTTGCAGCCACCAAAAAGAGGCTGATCTGAACTTTTTTTATGCCAAAACCAAAAGAATCCTATATAAAAAAAGCTTAATATGCAAATTGAACGAACGGTGGAACGACCTGAAGAACACCCGGTCGCTGTGACATGCACTGACCACCAGGCAGGTACCAGCAGGGGCCCCCTCAATCTCCCACTAGCCACCTAGCAGAGGGAGGCAGCCATGGCAGCAGTGTGGGTGAGGCCGGAGAGCGGGCAGTGCCAGGCCCGGCCAAGGCAGGTGCCAACTGCGGGCTCCCAAAGACCCCACTGATCAACCCACAGATCTGCCCTGATCGCTGGCCAGTCCTAGGGACCCAACTGGTGCATGATTTCATGCACCAGGCCTTGAGTTGTAGGATAAGAACCTACTGGCCTGGCTTTGCTCAGCTTCCCTTCTTTAAATCTGCGTGTGTGTGTGTGTGTGTGTGTGTGTGTGTGTGTGACACTGTGTGTGTGTGTTTGGGGTGGAGGAGTGAGGGGGAATGGGGTGAGACAGGGTATAGAGAGGACATGTCAAATTTGACAGCTTCAGAGGAGAAACTATGGAGAAATAAAAACTGCAAAAGAAGCAATATTTAGGAACAGGGAAGTATAGGGTGCAAGAGAAAAGGTATGTTGCCGGTGGGCATCTATAGGCTACCTGCCAGGCACTCCATCAGGGCACACCCAGAGGCAGAGCCCCTTGCTTATGTAACTTGCCACAGCACAAGGTTCGTGGGAGGTAAGGACTCTGGTTTATCTCAGTGGCAAGCGTGTTTCTTTTATTTTCCACCAAGACCTGGAGCTGGAAGTAAAAATCAAGAAGAAGGGTAACATTTGGTGCAGGAAAGGGATCACTTTTTTGGTTTTTTTATTCACTCATTGTTTGGATTTGTGGACATATTCCATAGCAAAATTACTGGACCCTATTTTTCCCCCTGTTCTTTAAGCCATAGCTGGGTACCAAGGGGTTACCAATAAGCTCTTCCCATACATAAGCCCTGTCAGCACAATTGAGTGTTTGCTGTGCTGAGCAGAATTTTTCTAATAATGCGTCTGAACATATGCAGGGATATTAGTTTCTGGGCTTTGAAACAATCACTGCTAGAGGGTTCCTTACCTATACAGGGCATTTAAGGTAATCACACGCTCAGTGGTTACACAATAAATGCTTTTATTGCATTAGACCACTTCTGTTACTTCATTGCTCCCACCCTCTCCCTTTTAAGTCCAGGGATGTTTTTTAACTGTAAATATGGTTTTCAAGATTTCCGTATTTATCATTGTTTTTACTCTTAATTTGATTCATTACAAATATGATGCACTTGCCAGCTTATCTCTTAGTAATAACAGGACCTGCAGTGTCAAGATTTTAATTCATATGTATAAAAGGTGAAGAGAATTATTGAAAGGCACTGTGTAGCAAATGTCTGGAGCTGGGATCAAACTCAGGAATGTGTGACCTTAAAGTCCAAGATCTCTGTTCAGAAAAAAATAAAATAAAACATTGTCTTCACTCCCATTAGACCAAGGGACACTTAACCTTTGTTTTCCTATCATTTTTGCAACACAAAGTGTTTTTCTTATTTTGTTGTGGCCGTGCTTTACAGCTTGAATTTCCACTTAATCCAGTCCCAGTCCATTATTATCCCATTTGCTAACATCATTTGTAGCAGCTTTTATGATAGCACATTAATTTTATGTGCTACAACTTTCCTAAGAAATTTTCTAATCTTGAACACTTAACTTGATTCATCATGACATCATTGTGAATAATGATAAGTAGCATGCATAATTTCCATATTTAAAAATATATCCTAAAGATAGAGCTATTTAAGTGTGATTGCTGGGTCAAATTATGTGAATGTTTCAGAGAATTTTTAACATGTATGGTGAAAAAAATTTTTAGAATAGTTACACTATTTTCAGTATAACCTAGTAAGAGCCTTATTGTAAGGGTGATATTGGCACTTTAAACAATGATATAATTTTTTGCATGTTTAATGAGAAGGTACATCTTTTAAAATGTCATGTTGCTTTTTAAAAATAGTGGTTTAAAATAGATTCCTGACTAACCCCCAAAAGAGAAATGTGGGGTCAGTGACCACAATTATCTGCACATCTCCCCTTTTCTTTAAAAATGCAAAACCTTTCCAACATGTGAAATTACAAACTTTGCACATTTTGTTCTGTGGAAAATGAAAAGCCTTACAGATTCTGACTATTTTATAGTAACTTCAAATCAATGAGATTTTGTCCCAGTGTTGAAATCCTTAACTTAATTGCCTAAATCAACTCAAAGCTTTTATTGCCCAATAATTCCATCCATTTCTTATGGTAAATCACAGTTTTTATTTTGATGGATTGAAGACTAGTTAGGTAGAGAAGTATAGCTGACCAATTTACTCTATTAATTCATGCAGGTCGATATTTATTTTTCTCTTTATTCCTACTGATTGGGTTGCTCTGCTTTATCTCCTACTAGGTGTTTGCCAAACTACTGTGAACATGGAGGAAGCTGTTCCCAGTCCTGGACCACCTTCTATTGTAACTGCAGTGACACGGGCTACATTGGCCCCACCTGCCATCACCGTGAGTAGATTCGTGGTTTCCACAATAGAATGGGAAAAACTCCAGGAACACCAGATTACCTTCATGATGTAGTCAGCATGGGGAAGGCACTTGTTATTCATTCATTCAACATGCTTTTCTTGAGATAATACAATATGCCAAACATTGGGGTGGGCATGGAGGATACATGGATATGAGCCATATCCTCATGGAATGTATGGCCTATGAGGAAGACAGACAGGAATGGGAAATGTTGTGGTACAGGCAAGACAAGAGGCCACAGGTGCATAGAGGTGCATAGGGGTGAGGTATTAAGTCAACTGTGTTGTCTTTGTGGGCTGAGTTGTACTGTGATAAACAACCCAACATCTCAGTGGCCTAAGTGGCCAGCAGTTGTGCCATCCCTGTGTGATATGCTCACCACACATGGGCAGAGGGCTCTTGCTCACATTGTTGCATTCTGGGATGCTGACAGAGGCTCCCTCTCTGGAACTTTGTCATGGCATGAAGGAAACACAGGGAAACATATGCCAGTTTTTTAAATCTACCTGTAAGTGGATAACAGAACTTCTATTCACATTCATATGGGCACACCTAAATTTAAGAGGGAAGGAAACACCACCTTATCATGAGATCTGACACAGCAGAACCAACATATTGGTGATAAGTATGATGACCATATGTCAGTGTTTGGGAGGCTTCAAATAGAAAGCTTGAACTGAACTTGTGGTGGGACTATGTTAGGAAAAAATGGAAAAGGAAACTGAATCTGCAAGCAGTTTTTTTGCTGGAGGATTGGGTGGGTGGAATTTCTCCATCACTAGTGGGAGAAAAGTACATTTCTAAGACTGGCACAGGAGAACAAGTGGTTTTTATTTGCATGGAATTATAATCCTCTTTTTCCAGTGTCCTATTGTCTTTAAGCCGGTCCTGGAAAATATGCAGCTGAGGGTTCAGTAGAGCTGAAAAGCAGGGCCGGTGTCCAGAGTTCCTGTGCCATGGTAGAGTTGAGTCTGGTGTAGCATCAGTACAGTTCCAACCCTGATAAAGACGCAGGTTCAAGCTGCCTAATTTTTGACAAAAATTCATGCCATCATTTCCATCAGTTTTTTTTTAATATATTTTATTGAGTTTTTACACAGAGGAAGGGAGAGAGATAGAGAGTTAGAAACATCGATGAGAGAGAAACATCAATCAGCTGCCTCCTGCACATCTCCTATTGGGGATGTGCCCGAACCCAGGTACATGCCCTTGACCGGAATCGAACCTGGGGCCTTTCAGTCCACAAACCGATGCTCTATCCACTGAGCCAAACCAGTTTCGGCATTTCTATTAATTTTAATGTTTATTCTATTCACTTTTTCTAAAGTAATTTAACAATCTTTTAAGGAGTTCATCCTATGAATGCTATTCTACTTTAATATTCTCCATCCACCAGCTTAAAAATAGAATTTTTTAGCTTAAGAAAATGAAATTGATGGAACACTGTAAAGCTGATGAGCTGAACAATCAGCAGACTAAGCTTATCAATATCATTTATTTAAAACCTTTCCATTCTCCTTCCTGTGAAATTGCTCAGTGCTTACACTGTGGGCTGCAACACTAAAAACCCCATGTTTCCTTCTGGAGACCCTGCCAGGACAAAAAAGGAGCATTTGTGTGACTCTGAGGTTGGACAAGCACACTTTGGATGCCTGTGCAATTCAAGAATTTGTCCTCCCTCTAACAAACCCCTGCCACCCACCACCTCTAATTGGGTAATAACCATTGTTTTGAATCACTTGGCAAACTAAGTGCATCAAATTTGCCTTCATGCTTTTAGCAAGCATGTGAGTCACATGTGGGGCATTAGAGATACAAGCTGCCAAAGGGAAGAAAACATCACCTAGGACACCTCATGAAAACAAAACAAGGAAGTTCAATATTCTGCTCTTGTGGAAATGACAATGTTCTTGGTATGTTAGGCACATTTTCTTAAAGCAATCATTTACAATCAGAAAAGTAAATATAAGGTCTTCAGAAATTTTAAAATTGATAATTTCTTGAGTGTTCTCTTAGTATTTTGTCCTTTTAAGCTCTTCAGGGTTAGTTTAATTTTTTTTCATTATTGGTTTGTTCCAGTAAATGTGAACCAATGGGGCTGACTGAAAACAGATAGGATAAACTTTTTTAGCTCTTGTGCTGCATCTGGGTGAGGTGAAGAAGTGTCCAATGGACTCTCTGAGAAATGACAAAATGAGAATTCTGAGTCTAGACACATTAGATTGCTGTGGAAACTTGATATATCACGATTCCATTTCAATATTCTTTCCCCATTATCTGATGACAGTTGAAAACTTGGGTATGCACGTTAGGTTACTTTACAAATGCACCTTGTTCAAAACCACCTTTGTAAGAAAATGATGATGAATATGTGGGCAATTCTTATCCAATCTGTGGCAGCTTCCCCATATAAGGAAAGAATGAGATCATTGTTTCCCGTGGGCTTCCATTGAACACTACTATATCAGGACTGTCAGCTGTTTTTGGTTAAAAATTTTCTTATCTAAGTTGTATCATATTCTCTAGAATAGTAATGAAAGGTAAAATAATTTTAGCCATTCAACACAAGCCCTGGAAAACCAACCAATGTTCATGGCCATCAGACCACCAGAGACAGTTACCATGGTTATTGGCTTTATACAGTGTGCAAGTTTAGAAGTGTGTACTTGAAGCCAAACTTCTAAGTACTCAGGGTATGACTTGGTCATAATATATCATGTCCACCTTATTACAAATCCAAGTTAAGATAGAAAGAATGATTTTTATTTTATTTTATTATGGGAGCATAATGCACAGATTGGTCTACAACGTGATAAACTGAGATGGCATTATTACCATACTAGAGGCCCAGTGCACAAAATTTGTGCACTCAGTGGTAGAGAAGTATCCAAGCCCTTTCACAGTCCAGGAGCACCATGATCAATCACCCCAAAGAGGTAGGCTCTGTCCACCCAGCGGGGGCTTCATGATGGATCACCCCTGTAGAAGGACGCCCCACCTACCCACCACAGCACCACCATAGGGTAGCTTGTGCCTCCTTCTTTGGGGTGATCATGGAGCCCTCCAATTGATTGATAGTCCCACTGGCCAGTGGCCTGGGACTCCCTATTCAGGGTGATCATGGGTGATGGTCAGGCCCCCGACCAACCGCATCGCACCCGCCTTGGCTGCCCCGGCACCAGTAGGTGTCATAGTGTGGTCATCCAGATGGTTGTTTTGCTGTTTGGCTATTTGATCTATTTCCATATTACACTTTAATTATTATAGAAGATTTATTTTATAGATGAGCACATTGAGGCCCAGAAAGGATACATAACTTTCTCTAGATCACATAGCTAGTAAGTGCTGGAGCTGGGACTTGAAAGGAGTAAGTATGGTGGAAGATGTCAGATCCTTAGGCCTTATATCTGATTTCCTTTCTCCAACACACAAGATATTTGCAAACCACTGTACATGAACTTATTGATAGGGCATTCATGATATTCTTCATATAGTTATAGACACACTATGATATTGTGATACCCTGACTGACAATGCAATCCTAGAAGACAGTGATGAGGAAGTATTTGTGTTCTAGGATAATTGTGAAATCATCACAGAAGTAAGTAAGAAGCATTAGGACTTGAAGAACTGCTAAAATTAGAACTGGAGAGACTGGAAAGAGCCAGGACCTGGTGGTGGGAATATATATGCAATGTTTTTGGATGATGCTGATGTTTGCCTGGCTCAAGACAGGAAAAATGAAGAGCTTTATTCATTCCTGAAGCCCATATTGGATCCCTATAAAGCACTTTTCTGGAAGGGAATCTGAGTACACTTTCTCTTATGAGCAGTTTTTTACATGTTATTTGAAAATATCTATAAGTACCACTTTAATGACTGCATCATAAATAGTCTACTTAATGAGACTTTTGTTTTTATTTAATTACTTTAATATTCTGGCCTTTTGAGGGGAGGGGCCCTGTGTTTTTTCCAAATATATGTTATTGTATTCAACATTTCCAGGGAGAACTTTGTGCTTATTTTTTAACCCCACATGTCTTACTGTTTTCTTGAACTAGTCTTAGAAATGGCATTATTGAGTCAAAGATTATGAATAGTTTTAAGGATCTTGATTCATATTACCAATTTACTTTCTTAAAACCTTACTATAGTTTATACTCTCATTAATATTTTCTGGCATCTTGTTTTACCTCCTCTGTTTGAAATGTACTTTTACTAAAGCATTTGCGTATTGAAGTGGAAATTATTTTTGACTGTCATGGTGTGTTCCAGATAAAGCAAAGTTTTGTTTTGTTTTTTTGATGACTTGTATAATAGGAATAAGATTGTTTCCACATAATCTTATTTTATCATTCAGCAAGTACTTCTTAAAACACATCTGGTGTCAGTAACAATGCATTTGATTATTAGTCTCACAGTGAGTGAATTCAATACATGATACAAGTATTTACTATTATCCTTGTGTCTCCTGTTGAGTGGGACTTTCCTTGATGTTCTCACTAGTTCTTTCTGATGACAGTCACCATTTCTCAGCCTTTGCTAATCCCTTTCATAGTGCAGTCTCTCTGACACCCTGATAATGCCTTTAGCTCACTTCTCAGCTTGGCAAGAGGATGTCAATTTTTTTTTCTCTCTTAAGCCTGATATAGTGCTTCTCCCATTGGGCAGTCAATAGCCAGGTATTGACTGGAAGCATATCAAGCTGTCTGGCAATCATGCCCTATAGTCATCACAGAGGAATAGCACTTTTGTTATTTCAATAGTAGGTAAATGGTTCTCTAACTACATTGCATTTTATGGTTGGACCAAAAGGTTGGAGATGGTGGGGGATTTCGCTAAGTGAGTTTATTTATTTATTTATAAAGTATCTTTATTGTTGAAAGTATTACAGATGTCCCCCTTTGTTTTTGTTTTTTCCCATTGACCCCTTCCACCCAGCACCTGCCCCCACCCCAGGCCTTTACTACACTATTGTCTGTGTCCATGGCCTATGCATATCCTATATAATAAAAGCCTAATATGCTAAGTGTCTTATCCAGTTGGCCATTCAACCAATCAAAGAATAATATGCTAATGATATACTGAGGCCACTCAACCACTTACTATAATGTGCACTGACCACCAGGGGGCAGACAGTCAGCCAGTTGACTGGTTGCTATGATGTGCACTAACCACCAGGGGGCAGACACTCTGACTGGTAGGTTAGCTTACTGCTGGGGTCTGGCCAATCAGGACTGAGCGAGATGGGCCAGACATGCCCTGGAACCCTCCCAAGGTTCCTCCCTGACTGATCAACCTCCCGTGTCCCTCCCCAGCCCCTATCATGCACCAGTGGGGTCCCTCAGCCTGGCTTGCACCCTCTCACAATCTGGGACCCCTCAGGGGATGTCAGAGAGCCAGTTTCAGCCCAATCCGGCAGGCCAAGGGACCCCACTGGTACATGAATTCATGCACCAGGCCTCTAGTATGCATATAAGTTCCCCTGTTAATTGCTCCCCACTCCCCTCAACCTCTGTTTTCTCTCTGAAATTTGTCAGTCTGTTCCATGCTTCTATGTTTCAATATATTTTGTTTATCAGTTTAAAAGCATCACGCATATCTCTTAGGTCAGGTGAACTCATATTCTAAAGTTATTCTGTGGGTTTCCTATTAGGATGTAAATAGATGCTTAACTCTGAAGGTTATCAGCAGATGTTCCCAGCTGCAAGTAGACACCCAAAAAAGAACAGAAAAGCCAGTAATGTATTGTTGAGTCCACACCTTGCTTTTATGACACTAACCACAGTTCTTTATGTCATTATTTTTATTCATGTTAACTCTCTATTGAGACTATAAACCACTTTAGGGAAGGAACTGTTTCTCATTTATATTTGTACTAACTGTTTCCAAGGATTGGTGACATAGAGGGCATGTTATATATTTGCTGTAATAGACAATTAAGCAAAGAATAATAATTTGGTGTGCTATTAGACGGGGCCTTCGTCAGGACAGGATAATGTTTGAATCTTCTATTTAAAAAACTTGTCTAATCCCTGAAACATAGAATAAATCTGCTGTTGGCTATATATGCACATAGATACATGAGATATATGCACACAGTTATGTCCAGGTAATGGGCTAAGGGCACTGTCCATTTCTGTGGAAGGTGAAAACTTCTCAGAATAATTGACGTTTTAGCAAAGACCTAAAGGATGTGAGAGGACAAGAGCAAGGAGAGGTAAGAGTGAGCAGCATGTACAATAGCAGAGGGGCATGAAGGATCCTGCAGCAAAGTGGGAGCTTTGAGATGCCCAGTATGGCTAAACTCTGCATAGAAATGGAGGAAGGTGCAGAGGCAGAGAAAGAGGCCAGACTAGAGATAAGTTGAGAAGAAGCTTGCTTCTCGCTGGACATCTAGAAGCAGCCATAGTTTGTTAGTTTGACTTTAATGCTGGAATTGACTTCCTAATATTTATTTTGTTGTTTGCTTTTTTTTTATTTATTGGCTTCTTTTTGGAAATATAACAGATGTTTTTATTGAGCATGCACTAAATTGGAAGGTATGGATGACAGAGTTATTTGTTGGTAATTGTTGAATGACCAGATAGGTTTTTACAATTGTGTGGGTAGCAAATAATGAGAGTCAGCAATTTAGAAAGATGGGATACAACCTGAAAGACATATCTAAAATTGGATATAACACTTGAAAACAAATCAGACGCAGCAGAGAGAAGGATGACTATTAGTGTTTTAGGTTGGAAAACTTCCTGAATGAAGGATGTGGTGACTGCGTTCTAAGATCTGTCTTAGCCTGATGGTCTAATGTCAAATCCAGGCCAACAACTTACAAGACACGTAAGTCAGGGCAGTTGTGTGGGTTCTATGTGCTTCATCTTCCTCATTTGTGATATGGGCTAATAATAACATCGACCCAGCAGGGATATCATGAGCATTTAATTAAAAAATCTGTGTATTTAGTTTGGTTCCTGTCAAATGTTGTCTTCAGTTCAGTCAGAGATGCAGTGTTTGCACGGAGAGATGCTCACTGTGCAGAAGTGACTGGGAAGCCCCGGAGAGAAGTCCAGGTGAGGACCAGAGTGGCTGGGTGTATGGGTGCTGAAGCCTTTTGAGCATATGAGGTATGGTAGGCCAAGGGTGGAACCTGCAGTGTCACATTTTAAGGGACTCAAGAAGATACAACTGAGACACAACTTAAAAAGGAATGGTAAGGGAGAAAAACAGAACAAGAAAGTAGAAATCTAACAAGCAGAAAGAAAAGTTTTCAAGAATAGATTATAAAGAGAAATGCCCAATGATATCCCCAAGTGATATATGAAGATGAGTTAATCAACATGATTGGTGATTATTGAATGACCAGATAGGTTTTTAAAAAAGAAATTCGAGAAAACCCAATAAGGGAAAGAAAGAAACCATTTTTTAAATAGGTGACATATGACTGTGGCAGTACTGGAATGTATTAGAACTTTCTGTTCCAAGAGAATTTGTTAACTGATGAGTATCATAGCTGTTGTCAAGATGAAACAATTCAAAACTATTATCTGCCACTGATATGGTTGTGCTCTCCTTTAGGAGAAAAGTCTAATGCCCATGAATAAACAAGTAATGCAAGGCAGGGTGTGACTACATGCATCAGATTGCCTGCAGGGTGGTAGTTACTCCTTGAAAGGAGAGATGGGAGCAGGTTGAACTGAGTGTGAAAGAGTTCTTAAAGGATTGATTGGGACTGAAATAAGGGCCAGACTTAAATAGGCAGAGAATTCTCAGGAGAATGTTGTTCAAGGGAGAGAATCAATAAAGGAGTTTAAATAAGGATGCATGGAGAGTGTTTGAGTTTCACTCAAGGGACTTGCCTAAGAAGAAGAGAATGAACATTTGTTGAGCTCCTGTTAGGTCAGTAAACTGTACTCAGAGGTTTATATAAATCATCTCAATTTCTGAGCCCCCCTTATATTCTTTACTCTCATCTTATTGACTGTGACAATTCTTCAAGCATCTGGGTCTTCACATATGCAAATTTCTTGACCAGGAAGAATCCTTGTCACTTTCTTTGCCTGAGTCACTTCTGTGGATTCCTGGTAGAAGTCTGCCCTGTTCTTTTCTTGGTGTTGCTTTTCCCTGCTCCTTTAGCATCCATTCATGGAGAACTTATAGCACCATATTAAACTGTAATGTTTGGTTCTTGTTTTCCTTTCAAAACTATAAATTTTTTGTGCATTCCTCTGTATATCTGGCATCTACTTTCACATAGTAGATCAATAAACATCTCTTTATAGCCAAAATGTTTAAAACCACTGAGCTGGTAGAAGTGGGGTTTGAACTCAGATCTAGATGGCTTGAAAGCAATTGCTCATCACATTACAACATTTATAAGTGGAAGGAAGAAATAGTTATGGAACATGCAGGATTTAAAAACAAAACTGATTCAAAAACTTCTTATCAGAGAGAGGGAAGAATGAAGGGTATATATATATATATTCACCTCAGATTGATTTTCTTCCTTTTGAACATATATCAACAATTTAATAGTTCCACACAGTCATTTCCGACATGTTAATTTGTTTTATTTGTTCTTTCCTTCCTTTTTCTCAAATCTCTTTCCCCTCATTAATTGAGACAACAGTACAGCTAACTTCAAATACATTGCCTTGACAGAGTGCAAGAAATATAATCACAAGTTTTGGCTTTATTCCAAGTCCTTAGAAGTAATAAAAAAATCCCCAAATATGAGAGAATATCATTAACTGGAGATGATTTAATCGTTGATGTTGCCTTCCTTTAGAGAACCTCTGATATTTACTTTTTGAACACTGAGCAGTAACAATGAACGTTTATTTCTACTTTCAATCAACAAAAGATGAATTACTCTAAAAATACAAAGTTCCAGTATGTCCCATGAGTTAGTGGAAATCTAAATTTGGACACATACATGAGCACACATCTTCCATCTGTGCCTCAGCTGTGGATCCAGAATGATCTATGTTGTATTTAAAGCTTTCTGGTCTTGGACAAATAACTTTTTTTTTCAGTTTAGGTTGCTTAGTCTCTAAAATAATAACTCATTGAAACAGCTATTTTGTGGATTGGAGGAAAGGAATGGAAAATATCTAGCATAATGTTTGAGATTTGGCATTTCTATGTGAAATGATATCTATTATATATTTAAAATCATGTTTTTGAAAGTTTAGGGACATTTTTCATGTAAGAGACATTTGATAATTTATTCCCCTATACTACCAAATCATATAGATCTACGGACACTGTTTACACTGCAGATTACGATATAAGTAGTAGTTGTCATCAGCGGAAGAGCTGAAAGGTGTGATGCCACTGAAAAAAGACTAGGCTGGGGCTCAGGAGGTCTGGGTCAGATGTGTCTCTGCCACAATGACCTTCAGCGAGTCATATGCTTCTTGTAATTCATATTCCTCATGGGACTATGTAAGTTATACACAGATTATACATGGTACCTAAGAAAGAGGAATTGTACGTGCTCCAGCAGTATGAATCAGAATGAGTATGTTGATTCTCTGAGGTGTATTGGAATCATACTGTACAGTTCTCTTTTTCCTCCTAGCTATTTCTTAATGTTCTAGCTCAGAATAATATTTGCATCTATTATATAGCCCAACTCTTTTCTACAGTTTAGAAAACATTCGGTGCTTTTCCTCACTATTACCTCAAATAACCTTTAAAAAGTAAAACAAATGAAAACATCAGAGGTGCTTTGTAAGGGTCACAGATATTTACAGTGCTTGCATCTTGCCCTTGGAACATTAGGTTAAGTTAAACCACTGTGGTCTTCATTTGGAACAGATCAGATCAAAGAATAATAAGAGTAATAAGCAATAAGAGTATGAGAGTGTGATTTATCAATATAACTTATCAGTTTTATTTTAAATAATAGAGTGAGACTTGACTATCTAAGTTTTCATGAAATTAAGGGAATTCTCAGTATGCTCAGTTTGAAGCTTGCAAAAAATATTTTGATTATGTAATTGAGAGATAGAATCCATAAAATGTTCCTTCATTCTTTAAAATTCTACAACACAATAACACTGTGATATGTGGCAAGTTATTTCTCCAATTTGAGTCTTACTGTGTCATATGCCCAGAGAAAATAATAGGACCTGTCCCTATTGCTGCCGGATGAATTCATGAGCCAGTGGGCGTGAAAACTCTCTGACAAGTTCCATTCTAACCCTTCCTTGCAGATTCCTTCTTCCTATATATTTACATAATTGTGTTCTCACTGTAACCTTGGTTCAGGACAAAGCAAGTGTTTAGAGAAAGGACTCAAGACTCAGAGCAGTTTTGAATGGAGAGGCCAAGGACATTTGGTTACAAAACCTGAGTAGGGCTAAAACCTAGATATTCTGCTTGTCTGACTTTGTCAGTGTGAGGATCCTGCAAAAGTTTCTCCAGCTACATCATAGTCTACCTATTGTTAGTGAAATTCTGATATAATTTTAAAATTTCATTTTTGTTACTTTTTTTCTAAAAGAAAAACTCTGATTATGCCATTGCCCAGCGTCACACTCTCCGCTGAGTTTATGTTAGGTCCTTGCTTCTCAGCTCAGTGAGTGTGGTTCTTTATTTGGAGTCTTCCTGAATCACAAACAGTTCCTGGTCATGGCCCCATGTGTATACATGTTATAGCAGCTCTGATCCACTCTTCATTCCTTAAACACATCAACTTCTTTTTATCACACAATTTTTCTGACCCTGAATGTTCTTCCTGACTTTTCCTCCAGGTGATTCTGAGTTCTACCTCGGCGTCTGCTTGAGTGTCTCCTTCCCGGGCACACTGGTTGCACATTTTGCTGTTTCTTTGGCAGGAGTTTGAGCTCCTTGGGGTCAGGCACTTTGGTTTTTCCACACACCGATCCTGGTACCGAGCATG
This sequence comes from Myotis myotis, assembly GCF_014108235.1. Classification (NCBI taxonomy): domain Eukaryota; kingdom Metazoa; phylum Chordata; class Mammalia; order Chiroptera; family Vespertilionidae; genus Myotis; species Myotis myotis. The sequence continues at coordinate 89,601,279 of NW_023416390.1, read as the reverse complement.
TCGAGAATACTGCACGCACAGAATATGTGCTGAAAGGATGGAGTTCCTATTCTGCACTTGTCAGCACGTCCTTGAGTTGTTTTTGCATGTCTTTTCCATTGGGAGAAGGTAAAACACAACATATCACGTGACACTCCACAGCATCTGTCAGCCTTTCTCTCTGGCCATGAAGAGAAACATCCAATTTTTAATTTGATGAAAGAACTGGAGTCACTGCTTTGAATTCAAAGCATAAGTTCTTAAAGATCTCCACATCAAGGCCCTTATGACTCCCAAACAGACTTATAAATCATCTTTCAGTTGGCAGAGTTGTAATGTACGATTTCAAGACACTAACATAAATAGGACTTTGGGTAAGTAAATATATGTTGAAAATATAAAAAGGAAATGAAGCTGTCCATCATCATGGCAGGACATGTAACTGAGTTTATTAGTCTGTCAAGGAGAAGATGTCAAAGTCAATTTTCAGCAGCACAGACTCCCTGCTGGCAGCTGATGTGATGATGAAGGCCTTGGCAATCGCCCCTCATCCCGTCTCCCTGATCCTGCTGATGTGATGGCTGGAAGGGAAAACAAGTGAATGTTCTGCTAACACTTTATTTTACTGCTGCATGTTGATGAAATGGTCATTCAATGGGATGGTCGTTACATAACTTGCAGACTGGAGATGCCAGGAGCCCACAAGCCTTTTGAGTAAAGACCCGTGCTCTAGCTTCTCCTTAAGATGGTGTGTCGCCCAATGACAGCACTAGGACAGTGGTCGGCAAACTCATTAGTCAACAGAGCCAAATATCAACAGTACAACGATTGAAATTTCTTTTGAGAGCCAAATTTTTTAAACTTAAACTATATAGGTAGGCACATTGTTATTAACTTAATTAGGGTACTCCTAAGGCTTAGGAAGAGCCACACTCAAGGAGCCAAAGAGCCGCACGTGGCTCGCGAGCCGCAGTTTGCCGACCACTGCACTAGGAGAATGTCAAAAGAAGCAGAAAATAAATGTGTTTTTTTGAAAATTTATCGTTTTGGGGGAGATGTAAAGCATGAAAATAATTTTTTAAAAAATTAGGTTCCCTTGTGTTCAATTCCAGGCTCTAGCAATGGCTAATTAGCCTGGGAAAAATTACTCAACTTCCCTGTGCCATGGTTTTTTGACCTGTAATACAGGAATAATATATCTGTGTTGGGATATTTTGATGATTATGTAGGGCAGCAGTTGCAGTGCCTCTATAACAGGCACTTGATTTAATTAATTTTTTTTTTGGACCTCCACACTTTTACCTTTTTTCATCTTCTGTGGATAACATCTAGCTTAGTAACAATGCTGGTTGCTATGTTTGGAAAGGATCTTTGAGTATACGCATGTTATTTGCATCCTTCCTCAGGTCAATGCTGTAGAAACATCCTAATCAATACCTCTTGCTTTTATTGTGCTCCTCTGGTGGCTAGAAGGCTGATTTCTCTTAGAAGCTAACCTTCTCTGGTTAGACATTGTTGTGTCCTCAATGAGTCTACTATGGAAACCTACCATGCACGTCCTCTTTGCAGAGTTTTGAGGTGTCCCCAAAGCATAGGACATGCCATCACTTTCTCCCAACACTGTATCACATCTCGGGTGCCCAGAATGAAATATGATGTTTGTGGGCTCCATAATACTTGGAATCACTGGGTTCAGAATTAGGTAATAACAATCAGGGTGAGAAAATGTTTTTTGCTTATAGTATACTTATTATCATATTATAATACTTATAATTGATCCCCAAATCAGTGAACAAATATGATTAGACACTTTAGTTTGGCTGCTTTGTTAGGATTGAATTGAGAGACTTATTTTCATTTAGCACAAGTTCTTATAAATTTCTGCTGTTTTCTTCTCACTCTTCCACACAACATGCATTTATAAGAAGTATGTATAAATTAGTATCATCTCTGGGTCCAGCAGTGAGCACTGTGGGTGACATGGAAAAATTAAATATCTGATTCTTATGCTGAAGGACTTTAAAATTAGCAAGAATTGGAGGGGGGGAAACATATTATATTCAGGAAATAATACAAGGTTGTTGTACATGAATAAATCAAATATAAGTGTAGGTCAGAATTTAGGCATCAAGCATGGAGCATGTGATGAGGCCTAAGGGGAGAAAGGCATCAGTAATTCTGTACTTGAGTAGGTACTGGTATAGACATATGACCTGACTAGTCACAAAAATTGGGGAAGGCCGTGCCCAGCCAGGGTGGCTCAGTTGGTTGAACACTGCCCTGTGCACTGAAAGGTTTTCTTCACAGTCAGGACACATACCCAGGTTGTGGACCCAATCCTGGGTCAGGGAATGTACAGAAGGTGATCCATTGATATTTCTCTCTTGCTCCCTTTCTCTCTCTAAGCATGCTCTTGGGTAAGGACTTTTTAAAATAAGAAAAAAACAACATAAAAATTTAAAAAAAAAACCCATAGTGGGACAGGTAGAGATTCCACAGTGTAATTAATTTGTCTTGAGTTGGGGTAAGGAAGGAGACTGACATGTGCAGCTTGAAGTACTTAATAGTGGAGAACAATGATGATAAACAACATTGGTATATCAGTCAAACAGGATTCAAGCAGAGAAACATAACCAGGAGGGTGTGTGTGTGTGTGTGTGTGTGTGTGTGTGTGTGTGTGTGTATGAGAGAGAGTGTATACAGTTTTGTGTACCAAAACAGAGTTTGTCCTTGTGTTATTATTTACTAATTGTTGTATTATTTTTCATGCAAAAAACCTATAAACCTACTTTGCCACACCCTGCATGTATACAGAGATTTTTGCAAGAAATTGGCTTGCATGATTTTGGGAGCTGGCTAGGTAAGTCTGAGGTCCAAAGGGCAGGCAACAGTGTGGGCAGGCTGGAAATCAAAGCCATGAGCTGAAGGTACAGTCACAGGTGCACTTTCTTCTTCAGGGAAACCTCAGCTCTGCTCTTAAGGCCCTTCAACTGATTGCAGCAGGCCCACCCACATTTCTTAGAATACTCTGTTGCCTAAAGTCAAATGATTATGGACTTTTTGTGAAAGAAAAATAAAAGATTATGTATTTTAATTGCATCTACAAAGTACTTTCACAGCAGCACCCACATTGGTGTTTGACTGAAGTATTGGATACTGTAGTTGAGTCAAGTTGACACATAAAACCGATCATTAGATCATTAGAATCTGTCTCCGTGACACCTGTATTCATCTCCTTTAACCATATTTAGCTGTACTTCTGTCTAGCAAGTCATACTTCTGCTCAGCACACACAGCTCTCCTATGTACACCTGATAGCATTTAGTTTGCGTAACATCTCAATTAGAACATAGTGTTATACCTATTGGCCCTGGTGTGACTAAGATTCTGAAAATGTGATAAAAAACACAACTTTATATTTTTCTCCTGCCTTAGCTTTAAATTTAATTAAAGAAGATTATTTTCTCTTGCTTTTGGTTACAAGACTCAGGAATTTTCTTCCTACTCATAGCTGATAGGTGTTTTAATGAGTCCTATACATCACAGAACATAAATCCAATGCAAAAATTACAAAGGCCTAGTTTAAGATAGGTATCAATACTTCAATCTTAAACAGACTGTCAAACTACAGCAGGAAGGCTGGGGAGGGTTGGATGGGGTAAGAGATCAACCAAAGGACTTGTATGCATGCATATAAGCATAACCAATGAACACAAGACACTGGGGGGTAAGGGAGGCTGGGGGAAGGTCAAGGAGGAAAAAAAGGAGACAAATGTACTACTCTTTGTAATATTTTAAGCAACAAAAAAAATATGATATTTTAAAATGCTAGTGGTGCCCTGGCCAGTTCCACTCTGGAGTTAGAGCATCGGCCTATGAACTGAAAGGTCCTAGGTTAGATTCCACTCAAGGGCTCATACCCTGGTTGCAGGTTTGATCCCTGTCCCTGGTCAGGTCTGTGTAGGAGGCAACTAATTGATGTATCTCTCTCACATCGATGTTTCTCTCTTCCTCTGCCCCCCCTCCCTTCCACTCTCTCTCTCAAAAAATAAATAAATAAATAAATAAATAAATAAATAAATAAATAAATAAGTGGAAAATACCCCCTTGGGTAAAAATTAACAAATATAAAAAATAAAAGGTTAGTGGTAGGTGAGAACCTGTGAAAGGGAAAGGGATGTTTGTGTGAAATAACTTTGTCATCCAGGCTATTGACTTTTCATTCACTCAATAATATTCCACAGTATGCACCACCATTTGTTTTTCTAGATCAAGCAGCTAATTCTCAGACTTCCTGGGTCAGGCTGCTAGCTTCTGTCACAGCATTTGTCCTGTAGGTGACACCTGGCATCCCCAGTGTCTCCTGATGGGAGAGGTGAGTGTCAGCCCAGGGGTGAAGGAGAACTCTTCTCCTGGCACCTACTGGTAACGGGGTCCCCAATGAATCCCCCTTACTGGTACTGCCGGTTCACCTGGTGTGGTTAGAGGCGGGCCTTGTGATTCAGTGGAGTGGGCATTGGGGGAGAATGACCCTACCTGGCTGCCTTCTGTTGTTACATTAGAATTTAGAGTCAGAAAACACTAGACTTGGGTCACCATCTTGGGCCTGGGCAGGGGTGGAGAAGCTAGGGCTGTGTTACCTCTTCAGTCCTGAGTTCCCAAACATGTCACTTGCCTTCTTCAATATCTGACAGTTCTTTTTGGTTCCTTTTACATTATGTTGCAGTATGATAGTTCTAACTGGCAAGGAAGAGCAGAAGAAACAAGTCTAAACCACCTTGTCTGAACTGGAAGTAACTCCATAGATTTCAGAATGTGATTTTTAAATATATACAAACAATATGTGAATTTTTTTAATTCATATTTTAAATAGCTAAGTTATTCACAGGAGTTGCAAACCAATCCCTATAAAAAGGTTTGCAGAAAGATTCTGAAATACAAATGCATATTATATACACTATTTTGCATTTTGCTGTTTTCAAACAATGATCTGTCTTAGAGTTCATCTTTCCACATCACCACGTAAAGGGTTTCATCATTCTTTTCTCATTCACTTGGAATTCAGTTGTAGAGTTGAGCTATAATTTATTTTATAAGGCAAATTGATCATATTTTAAATATTTTTCTAATCTCATACAAATAAAACCACAATGAACTTGAATATATGCCATTTCTCACATGTGTAAGTAGATCTGCATACATTTGCAGAGAGGGATTTCTAGGTCCAGGGTGATATATGCTATTTTGCTACACATTACCAAATTGCCTTCCACAGGCATTGAGCCAGTTTTCACTCCTCCTAGCAATGCATGAGAGTGACGGTTTCCCACATGCTCTCTGACAAGAAGTGTTGTCAACAGTTTGGATTTTTGCCAGCTTGATCATTATTTCTTGAGAAAACAGAAATAACATTCTTTAAAGGCCTGGTGGCACTGAGCAAATGACAGCAGAGCTCTGAAAGTTGGGTCCTGCTCACAGTGTTAGTTACGCTTGTTCAAGACAATAGAAAGGATGCAGTCTATTTCTGTAGTTATATATTTCTATCTTTATCTGAGTATATTCTTGTATCTATATCTATGCATCTGTATTAAGAGAAATATATGTGTATATATACCTGTGCATGTATATATTAGCTATGCTATAGTTTTATATAAGTATATGGTTATAAAACATGCAAATTGCCTTAAAGAAGTTTAGAGGGCAAAACTCTATGTATCAGAAGTGATTGACAAGGCCTTTGATTCTTTATTAACTAGTGGAATAGCAAAATTTCAGATTTCAGAACAGTATGGATGCCCTACGGTTGGGGCACTTTCCTAGGATGAGGAGGAGAAAGGCCTTATTGGATGGCAGTGTTTGCACAGGTGGGGGAGGGCATGGGGAATGGGAGTCACTGGAGACAGAAGGAATGCCTGCTCCTTAAAGATCTCACTAAAGGATCATGGAATGTTGATGCAAGAGCTGGGGGGCCTGGATGAACAGCTTGGGGACAAACAGGAGCTCAAGCTGACAGGACAGACTGCAGAGGGCAGCCCGGCATAGCCAGGCTGGATGTCACAAGTAATTTGGGGCAGGGATATTCTCTTTTACACTTTCTAATGCTTCAAAAATTTTCTCTGAACAGCATGGATCTTTTTATTCTCTACTAGAAGCCTGGTGCATGAAATTAGTGCATGGGTAGTGTCCCTAGTCCTGGCTGGCGATCAGGGCTGATCTGTGGGGTGACCACTAGGGCGATTGGGGCCCCCCCTGGCACCCTCCTTGGCCTGGCGCCACCTGCTTGCCCACCCTGCCCCTCACCGTCAGTCACCATCTGCATGGTGACCAGGGCCCCTGCTTGCACCCGCCTTGGCCTGACACCACCCACTCACCTGCTCCACCATCCTGTCGCAGTCCCACTCTCATCAGGCCCATAGGGGCCAGCAGCACCTGCAGTGCCGCCCGCTGCCAGTGCTGTGTCACCAATGCCCACCATGTTCCACGCCGCCCCCTGGTGGTCAGCACACGTCTAACTCCAGGTTGGTCGAACTCTCGCCTGTGGGGAAAATTTGCATATTATCTTTTTATTATATAAAACTAGTAGAGATCCTTTCAAGTTTCTTTCTTCCTTTTTTTTAAATCTTCACCTGAGGATATTTTTCTATTGATTTTTTTTAGAGAGAGTGGAAGGGATGGGGAGAGACACAGAAAGATCAATGAGAGGGAGAGAGAGAGAGAGAGAGAGAGAGAGAGAGAGAGAGACCTATTGGTTGCTTCCTGCATGGGTCCTGACTAGGGCCAGGGATGGAGCCCACAACCCAGGAACGTGCCCTTGAGTGCAATTGAACTGGGGACCCTTCATTCAATGTGCTGGCACTCTATCCACTGAGCAAACCCAGCTAGGGCTCATTTCAAGTTTTTAATTATAAATTAAAATCGTGCTGATGTAGGAATAAAGTGGAAGAGGAAAAAAGTGAAGCTTGAAATACTATTTCTGTGATAGTCTTCTTGGCTCCCATCATTCTTCCTGCTTAAAAAAAAAAAGTCCAACTCTCTAATTAGGAGAAAAAATAAAAGTGAGTGCACTGGTTCTTCCATGTGATTTCCCTCAGAAATCAAAGCTCTCCCATTTTCAATTTTCTAACATGACAACATAAAACGGTCTCATTAAGGGCTCTGTGAAATATTGGTAAAGTTTAGGCAGAGTTCAGGCAGTGAATTAAAAAAGTGCTTGAGAGTTTGTGGGAAAAGTGGATAACTTCAGATTTAAGTTCTCAGGAAGCCGAAACTGAACAAAAAGGGACAGCTCACAGGTAATGATCAAAGACATTCCCAAAGCGCAGACCTGGCAGGAGCAAGGAGGCCGCTGAGGCCCTGAGAGGCCCGCGGATTGGGAAGACGCGTGAGATGCCTGTGAGAGGCTGCGTGTGCGGTGCCAGCAGGGACGGTTTTGGCCACAGGTGCCGTCAGGGCGCCCGCTGCAGCCGCGCCCTCTTCCCAAGGCCATGGCCCGCCCCGTGGATGTAACACAGAGGCGGTGTGTTCTCACACCGGCTCTCCTCTCAGGATGGTGGACTCTCCGCTGTAACTTGCCTTGCAATGAACCTTGCCAGGCTAACATGTGTGATCTGAAACCCTGCCACTGAAGGTCCCGTACATCTGATGAGGTTTTCTTTTCCCGAGTTCCCTGTTGGGCAGAAGGAGCTTGTTTCCTGTGGGTGGGCGGCTGGTGCGGTGTCTGTGGGTGTATGGGCGCGAGCAGCCGCGCACGGGGCGGGGGGGGGGGGGGGGACGCTGGCCTGGCCCCGCTCCCTCCACCACCAGCGTGGACCCTGCGAGGCAGGGGCGTCCCCATCAGACTCCCATTTCCAACAGCGCCCCAGCAGCGCTGTAACTCCAGTCTGACCAGGACAGCGGGGTGAGCGAAAACTCCATCCAGTTCGGAAAGGGAATGAAGTTCAGTGTAAATGTCTGTTCATGAAACAGGAAGACAGATTCGGTGAACGATGAGACCCGCGCCAGGACCGCATGTGCGGGGAAGCTGCGTGCGCCCCCCACCACAGGGAACGGCTCTCCCGCGGTCTCTCCTGTGGGTACCAAGCTGGCCCTCCCTCTTGCCCCTGCCTGCCCCTCACTGTCTGACCAGGAATCGCATCTGTTTTCTCTAGAACCCTTTGCAGCGAGTCCCCCTCGGGGCTCCTTTATGCGTCACGACATATGTCAGGGGTCTGAAGGGAGGCTGTGGTCACTGTGCCCTTGCCCCTGCCCCAGTGGCTGTCCGCGCTCCCCTCAGTCCGGTCTGTGGTCTGTGCGTCCCTCCAGGCCTCTCAGGGCGTTTCCAACAGCCCAGGGCCACCCTGTTCCCGCAGGTGCGGCTGGCTTCCTGTTGGTTTGTCTCCTCCAGACAAGCATTCGCATGGCAGGCACCCCTGAGGCCTCGGACGGTCTGCGCGCACACCCCCATGTCCCGTTAGTCTCCAGAACAAGTCCGCGCGAAATTATGATTGTTCCGTTTTGCAGGAGAGGGACTAGCCAGCAGTTATCGGTAGCTTCTCCCTGTCTGGCCCCGTGGTCGAACTGATTTTCCATTTCTGTGCGCGTTGTTCTACTTCATGTGAGCTCTCAGCAGAAGGGAGGCCCTTGCCATCAAACAAAGCCCAAGGCCAGTCCAAGGCGCCTGCTTACCTGCGAGAGGGGAAGAGCTCAGGCCAGCCTCTGCCCAAGACAGGCCGCAGCGCCGCGGGGTGCCCGCCACCAGGGGGGCCACACCCTGCTCTGCTCCCTGCTCTGAGCTGGTCAGACCGCAGCTCCAAAGGGCCTGGGAGCTACGGGATTCTGGGGATCCCATTTAAGCTTATGTTTTCTAAATTGCTTTTAGAATGAGAAAACAAATCACTAGAAAAGGCAACTTTTTAAAAATTAACAAGCATCGTACATATTTCCAAATTTAGAATGTTTTTATCCACTCTCTGACAATTTTATAGTACTTTATTCCCTGACAGCTCTTGAGCACTTTTTCTTTGGTTGCTTTCTTACATGATGTTTTACAGCTTTTTAAATTGATTTCAGGGAGGAAGGGAGAGGGAGAGAGAGATGGAAACATCAATGATGAGAGAATCATTGACCTTCTGCTTCCTTCACCCCCACACTGAGGATGGAGCCCACAACCCCCGTGTGAGCCCTGATGGGGAATCAAACAGTAACCTCCTGGTTCATAGGTCAACACTCAACAACTGAGCCACTCCGGCTGTGCTGTTTTATAATATTCTTACAGAGAATAAATGATAGTTCACTTTCCCTCTATTATGGTTGATCTCTATATTTTTAAATACATCAATCATTTAGAAAACACTTTTTCCAGTTTCATATTTAATTTTGATAACGTCATATAAACTTTCAAAATAGTCATTGCTCTTTTCTAATTTAATGTAAAACAATGTAACAATAGAATATAAAAAAATAAAATATATGTTCCTAGTTTTTATCTGGTTACACAATACAAAAAACAATATAATGGATGTTAAATATTGTCATCTTTTAGGTATCTTTAGTACCAAATATATCTATTTTTAGAAATATCTTCAGATCTTTATAAGCAAGCATTCAAACTTGTTTCCTTTTCCCCTGTTTTTTTTTTTTTTTAATAAGGTAAAATACATATAATTTAAAATGTACTGTCTTAGCCTTTTTTAAATGTACAGTTCAGTGGTATTAAATGCATTCATTATGTGCTACCATCACCACCATCCATTTCCAGAACTTTTTCATCTTGTAAATCTGAATCTCTGTACACATTCAATAATATCCCCTATGCTGGGTATACTTTTATGCATGTGGTTAAAATTGGGAAAATTCCTGTCAAGTTCATAAATACATGTGTGATTTAGAAGCATTCCCCAGAGGGAGCGTTTGGTTGGGTTCCCATCAGCAAGCGCCACCCTCCCCCCCCCCAGCTTCCAGTGCACTTCTGGTGCTGGGTGCTGGGCTGGCACCCTCCTGAGGTGGCCTCTGGCAGCAGGAGCCCCTAAATCATTAGGATTCCTGAGAGGGGCTGCAAACCACACCCTCTCTGGCCTGCCCCTCCCTGGATCCCTGTGTCTGTGGCATCTCCAAAGAGACCTAGCATGGGAAGGTGGCAGTGGGGAGGGCAGGAGAAAGAGGCAGTGCTATTTGCCAGGTGAAATTAAATCTTTTATTTTAACCTATTGTCATTAAATATCTTACTTTTACAAAAATGGTAGCTTTCTAACTTGTCAACCTGGTTTGGCTAAATTGTATTGCCCCCAATTTTCTTTCCTAGCTATCTTTACTTAGGGGAACCCTTGAGAGAGACACCTGTGGGAGGGCTGAAATGTGGAGGGAAGCAGCAGGCACGCGGCCCCTCACCTGCTGGCATGGGCAGTGCACAGACAGCAGGACACCTCACGGTTTCCGCGGGTCCTCCTACAAACCGGATATGCGCAAGGGTTTGCTTGTTTTTCCTCCCTCACCTCATGCCCTTCTGGACTAGACTGCAAGCTCCAGCATCCCAGTCAAAAACAGCTGCCTACAGGCTGCGAGCCCGCTCCCACAGAGCCTGTTACCTACAGATCCCTGTCCATCTCCCCGTGGTCTGCTCCCCTGCTTAAACCCGGCTGATACACGTGTCTACAAAACCACAGAACCCTGTGAGCTCATTGCCAGGTTACTGTTAGGGCTTTGCTAGGGGGCTGATAGCTACAGCTTCTGTAGCTTTACCATAAATTTATCTCTAGCCCAAAGATCGTGTCTGGGTTTCCCCTTTGGCGGTCATGTGGCTCATAACAATCAATATTCTGTGACCCCTGGGAGGCTGCGGAAGAGTTGTGAGGGTAATCCAGGAGGGAAAATTATAAGGCTTCAAGTGTAATCTGGATGGAAACTGGCATCTCATGCATGAGTCCCCTGGGTAACAAAGTTAAATGTCCTCCCAGTGAGAGCAGCGTGGGGCATTTTGGTTCAGCTTCGTGTCAAATATTATGTGGACTGCTCATACTAAAAGATACACATTTTCACTGTAAAATGCCCCTCTTACAGGTAAAAAATAGGCATTCACCAACTCGTACAGGAAGACAGTCTTTATGGTGTGCAAAGGCAAAACAGTGATTTCTTTTAGCAGCCTGGCCCCTGCGCAGAGGGCTCTGGGCTCGTTAACAGCGACGGAAACAGACAGACAAGCATGGTGGAATTGCTCTCAACGAGCTTTCAGTAGGGTTTCCTTATTTCTCTTTCTATTTGAGACCTGTTTAGAAACCTATGGCCACAATATAACTATTTTATGAGTGTCTGTTTGTTTGCAGCAGGCAGAGGAGAGAACAAGGAGAGTAGAGCCAAAGCAATGTCAGATTCGCACGCCCACCCCTTCCCAGCAGGTGGCCTGGGAGAGGCTCACAGTGTAAGAATGTTTGCATTTCCACAGATAGAAGTGCTTGCTACCTGGGGGGCACTCAGGAATTTCCCAGTGACTGAGCTAAATTTGAAGGGAAAGGTGGGCTAGCTACAGAGGACAAATAATCCCAAAGCTCAGCCAAATAAAAGCTTCTCTTGGGCTCACATCACACTGGAGTGTGCAGTCACGTGGAGACTCGGGCCACTTCTACCTTATGGTTTCTCCTCCTTCTGGAACCTTGGGAACCTCCACCTGCCTGGGAGAGGAGAAGAATATGAGAAAACACACATGAGAAGCCTCTAGGGGTCTCATGTGCAAGTGGGGCCCATGTCCCCACCTCACTTCTTCTGGGGCAATGCTAACCACTAGCCCACAGGTGCCATGGTGCCCCACCTCTGACTCCTAAGCATGCTGTCACTTGTGGTGGGGAGGCTGCAGGATGCTCGCCAGCCTAGGGCACTGCTACTCAGCTGTTCAGGCCCAACTCAAGTTTATTGAGCATCCTGGCTATTTTTAGCAGGCCTGGCTAGTTTTTTTGTGTTGTTTTTTTTTGTCAAATATAAACTTTGTACATTTCCTCATCGTCCCATGTTATGTTGTAAATGGTGACTTGTCCATTTCTTCATGATTCTGTTGGAGAACAGAAATTGATTTTTCTTCTTAACATTCCTCAAAATCAGTATAACTATTAGTTATCAGTATGGTAACTGCAGAGCAGAAGTTATGCGTGGAATCCACAACCGATGGTGGAGGAAGGACACTGACCCACCAGGGAGCGGCTCACCCAGCCGGACTGCGGGGCACAGCTGTGAGCAGGGCCCTGCGGGCTGGCTGTGTCTGCTGGCCCGGAGGGATGTTCTCAGTCCACCCTAGAGGACACAGTGGAACGGGGCAGAAGAGGAGCGGGAACTGACAACATTTGAGCACCAATGATGTGCTTGACTATATATAAGTTTATTACAAACCTTCTGAGAAGTATTTCCTTCATCAGAAAATAATATCTCTGCCTATTTCTCTTTAATTGCTGCCTAATTAATTCTTATCAATTAAACTCTACAATCTCAGGTCTATTAACAATACTTTCTTATGTTAAAGAAAACAGAAATTTAGAACAGCAACAAGGCTATAGTTCCAAAACCCATAAGCAGCTCAGCCAGTGTGGCTCAGTGGTGAGCATTAACCCATAAACCAGGAGGTCACCATTTGATTCTGGTCAGGGCAGGTGCCTAGGTTTTGTGCAGGATCCCCAGTAGGGTGCATGCAGGAGGCAGCCAATCGATGGAAGTCAAGGCTGACTCCCATAAAACAAGCAGGGATGCTCCACGGTGATGTGTGGCCCCTGCCAGGGGCAGCAGATAGGGGAGTGCACTGCCCCAGGCCCTGCGGACAGGGTGCGGCAGGGCCCCCTGGACTAGTTTATCACGGGACTGATGGGATTGGCGCTCTGCACTGGGAAGCTCCACTCACCCAATGGCGCTTTCAATACTGAACCAGCGGGCTTAGGGTGACACCATCTCTGTTGCTGTTCCCAGCACACACACCCTATTATGCTTCCTTCATGTGTATCTGTAATTTGAAATGTATTTTGGATGGCAATGACAGATACATTTAAGGCTTAATCTTAACATTGTATTAAATCAACTTGTAAACAATTATTTCCTTCATCAGAAAATAATATTTCTGCCTATTTCTCTTTAATTGATGCCTAATTAATTTTTATCACGTATGATGCCCAAATAGGTGGAGTTGTAGATAAGCTATAGGATGTCTTCAGGTTCAGCATGCACAGACTGGCCCTGACCTCCTTGCCCTGCCTTGCTGACTGCTTCCTTCTCCCTTGGCAGGGGGGAGGGGGGGTGCAATGGTCTCCTCACTTGTTTCTGCCCCAGTCTCTCTCTCAGGAGGGCACCTCTGCCAAGGACTCATGAGGCCTTCCTAGGTCCCCTCCAGATTCACCATCCACCATGTATTGAACACATACTAGGAACGAGGCTAGCCCCTGAAAATATAGAAACATTCAAGATCCAATTTCAAAAAAGTCATCATATTAGTGAAAAATAGAACATAACTTCCTCCCGGTCCTGAGTTACCTTTGGAAAGTGGGGCAATGTCTTATTCACCTATGGATCCCTAGCACCTCCCTCTAAACCTAACACAGGGTTGGGATAAGGTACACATTTGATCAAGTCCCTGAAGGACCATGCGAATGCACTCAGACTTTTTTGTTTATGGGACAAAATGGTAAAAAGCTCTTGATATATTTCACCATTTAATAAGCATGGCTGTCAAAGTTTATTTGGAACAAGGCTTCTTAGGTTTTAAATTGCAAAGGAATCACCGGGGGATTTGTTAAAACACAGTGACCATAGCCTTATGCGCAGAGGTTCTGCTTCAGGATGGAGTCCATGAATCCATGTGTCCTGTATGCTCAGGGGGACGCCAATGGCTGCTGGCCTTCGGAGCACACTGCAGAACCACTGCTTTGGAGTCACTCCTTCAGGAGCTGTGCTTGTCCTCGAGGATCATGCCAGGTCATGCCTCCAGATTCCCCCGCTTCCTTCCACACATTCCATCTCCTGGCCTTACTCCACATGCACAAGGGGCACAAGGAAGGGTCATGTTAAGGATGTGTGCACATTTCTACTTTAAATACAGGACATTATTAGGGGTAATCCCTGTCCATTTTACAGATTCAATTACTGGATCACAGAGTAAGGATGGCATGATATATAACAGGCATATTAAAAACAAGATTCTCAATCTGTATTTGGCAACTGTTGCTTCATTTTATCTTTGTTTCAATGAACATGTTATGGTTTCTAAAGGAGAAAATGAAATATCGGTGTGGTTTGGGAGGGAAGTGAATATGGACACAGGCATACCTCTTTGCTTTGGAACTCACCAGAAGTCAGCTGACAGGCCTGTTGCTCTATGGACACCATGGGCCAAAGGACAGGGCTCCAGGCGCTGGGCACGATGTCCTGGAGGAACCCAGAGCACCTTCTGGGACCTGCCCCGTGACCTAATCCCTGCCCCCCAGCTTGGTTCAGTTTATGGAAATATAATTTACACCATAAATTTCACCCATTCAAGGGGTAGAAGGTCATTGTTTCTAGTATATTCACACAGTTTTACAATCATCACTACCTAATTTCAGCACCCCAGAAAGAACCTCCGTACACTTTAGCAGTAATTCCTCATTCCTGATGACCAACCCCTCAGCCCCTATCTCCAGCCCCTGGCTGCCACCAGTGCACTGCCTATCTGTGTGGACTTGTTTTATACGGACATGTCACCTAAAGGGAGCCATCCTATATGTGACCTTTGTGACTGCTTCTTTCCCCTAACACAATGTCCTCAGGATTCAGGATCCAGCGGTGTTGTGCCATGGTACGCATCAGCACTTCATCCTTTCTGAGACCTAACAGTATTTCCCGTATGCAAATATCACCTTTGTTTGCCATTCATCAGTTGATAAGCATTTGGATTGTTTCCATTGTAGGGCCATAGTGAATAATGTTCCCAGGAACATTCATGCACAGAATTTAGTGGGGACATTGTTTTTATTTCAATAGAGTAGCTATTTAGGATTTGAATTTTTGGCTCATCTTTCTCTTTTCATAAAGCTTTTATTTTGAAATAATTCACTGTAAATTGAAAAAAAATAGTATCATAAGATCCTATGTACCCTTGACTCAGTTTCTCCAATGGTAGCATGATGTATAACTGTTGTATATCATCAAAACCAGGAAAACTACATTGGTAAAATGCATAAAGCTTATTCAGAATGTTCCATTTTGACACGCACTCCTGTGTGTGCATGTGTGTAGGGTGTGTGGGTGTGTGTGTGTGTGTGTGTGTGTAGGGGTGTGTATGGTTCTGTGCAATTCTATTATGTGTAGTTTTGTGTAATCAGCACCTTAATCAAGATGCAAAACATTTCATCACAAGAACTTCTTGTGTTGTCCTTTCATAGCCACACACCCATCTTACTCCCATCCCAACCTTCACCAACCACTGATACGCTTCCATCTCCACTAGCCTCCACTTCAGTAGTGACAATGTTACAGAATCTATGTCTATTTTCAGCATGTACCAACTATGTTCTGACTGGGACATCAAATATCTATTTTCTGCTTGAAGCCCTAGACATTTTTTAACTAATTTCAAAAATCCCATCAGTTTTAACATTATTTTTCTTCATTGAAACCAGGCCAAGGCACAGTCCCACAAACCTACTGCACAAGGAGTTTGAAACCAGGCCAAGGCAAACCTACTGCACAAGGAGTTTGATAAACTAAGTTAAGTAGCTATTAAATGCAAAAAAGATTCACAAGCATTTATTTGATAGAATTAATTAGATCTTATTTATGTCTGTAGGCCTAGGTACATCTATAACTAAATATGCAGTCACTTGGTAAATATTAGATTTCTGGGGACATAAGGAGCAAGGAAGGAAATAGGGCTGAAACATTTTTAAAGCCTTAAAAGTACTATTTACTTGTCATCTAAGTTTTATATCTATGCCTATAGTCTTACAATAAGAATATAAGTGGTGAGGCAGAAAAAAACGTAGCTCTGACCTTGGTACTTGAAAAGGTGAGTCTAAATAAAACTATTTTGCTGTCTGAATACTATCATTATCTTTAATGAGAATGGGCTTCACAAGGACATTTCAAATTGTACCTTAGACAATAAATTAGCTGCCAGGACTAGATTCGGACTATTTTCCTTAAATATGAAAACACTGATTTAACTGCTCTGTCCAGCTACATTTTATATCTGCACATATTAATTTAAAAATAGATTCTGAAGAATCTTAATATGTCCGTCAGTGTCCTTGTCATTAATGAGCACAGATCTCCGTGTGCCCATAATGCCAGACCTTCCCACCAGCACTAGCACTCGCTGTTGGTAATGGAGACAAATCTAGCCACTAATAAAGCTTCTTTTATTTTTTTTCCATGGGCAGGCATCTTCTTCCAGCAGGAAATTTGATGGTTGTCCTAGAGTGGCCTCCAACGCCAAATCAGAACTTGTATAAGACATAGAATGTCTTTTTAAATGAGTGGAGATGATATTTTAATTGTTCTCCATATATCTAGATAGATAGATAGATAGATAGATAGATAGATAGATAGATGATAGATAGATAGATAGATAGATAGATGATAGATAGATAGATAGATAATTTGGAATCACTTGCAATTTTTGGATTAAGCTCCCATTTGGCCTTTGTGTCTTTTTAAAATACACTATTGGGTATTAACTGTTGATTATGTAAGTTTTTAGTGATATTCACAAGTGAATCTGAAGTTTTCTTTATTGGTGTGGTCTTGGTCGGACTTGGGGGTCACCTTTGGGCTTGTTGATAATGGTGAATGACACCAGAATATTAGAGGTCAGTCCTTGAGTTCAGCTGAGAAAAGAATTCAGAGCCAAGGAATCATTTACTAGTGAAAGTTTATTAGAAAGTCAGAGGTAGAAGAAGTGAGCCAGCCAGCTGTATCACATGGACTCAGGAAACATATTACAGAGGCACAAGAAGGGCCCTAGGAGCTTAGGAGAAAGAAAACACACCTGAGGGAAGGAGGCAGGGGGGAGGTGCAGCTTGCTCCAGAGCAAGAGAGAGAGAGAAAGAGAAAGAGTGCACTAGGTTCTTTGTCTTAAGGTGTTGTATCTATTTTCTAAAGGCAGGAATTTTCAGCAGAGTATTTCAATAGAATATTCATCAGCTTTCCAGGTGTGTCCTTTCAAGGCCATGGTCTCTACTGATTGGCCAGCACTAGGATAGAGGGTCGTTGGTCATTGCATCTGGTCATGATGTCAGCCATGGCATTGCTCTGTCTGATTTTTCTGCTTCTCTAGGTCTAGAGCTAAATCACAACTGAGCCTTAGATATTTTCTCTAGTTTGACCAAAACTCTGTCTCTGTTATCTGGGGTCAGAGGCTCTACTGCCAAGATTATGTGATGTGGGTCAGACTTCATTGTCTTGAGGGTTTAATGCTTAAAGGAAGTAGTCATGAACTGTCATTAAAGTGGTCATCAAAGGCTTCTATGGTAGTCATATGAGGCTCTTCTCTAGCCCCTTTGTTTCTCCTTTAAGGGGTCTACCACGTGACTAGTGACATGCCAGGAAAGGAAAGCTCAGGGGAGGGTCTGAATCACAGGACCAGCTGATATACTAGAGGATAAAAGGTCACCCTGTGTGCAAGTTCCCGCCTTACAATTATCCACTGCTGGGCCCTGGGTGACCTTCCGTATCTAGCCTCTTGTTCCTATTTTGCCATGTCTCTCTAGCTGCATACTACATCACTTACTCTGTGTAGCAATTTGAAAGATTTGTTTTTTCCCTATGCTTTGGAGAGATATAAGTGGCGTTATAATACTCTACACTTTAATAGATACCATATGATTGTAATGTCTTGTTGTAGAGGAGACCTTTAAATAGTTTTTATTTATTTAATAGAAATTGGTCTTTTAATATTTTTCTACTTGTATTGAGGTTAATTTTGGTAAACTTTAAAGCCATGAATTACCTGAGGTGAAGAACCATGTATTTTTTATTTAGTTTCTGAGAGCCCTAGGCTAAAGTTACTGAGAAGTTTGTAGGGTGTCAATAAATTTGTATTCACTTCCTGTTGTGCAGTGAGTGAGGCCTGCAGTACAGGAGGAGCAATGTAGCTTACAGGTAGTGGGCTTGTACTTCCTGGAAGTGTGGGTGGACTCAACATATGTATAACCTTCACTTCCTTCTAAAGCTTCATATAAACAGCAGTAAATGATATAAATTTCCTTAAATGGCTCAGTCTGCAGCTGATCGGAGAAGCACCTTGAGTCTTAACCACAACCAATCCTTCAACTTTAGTGATGGGGTGATCATAAGAGATCTAAACACGTACATGGCTGGGAGCTAGGGAAGCTGGAGGGAGAGATGGCCCATCTGGAGCAGCAGCTGGCTTGGCGTGGCCAACTCACATTAACAACTGAGGCCTGCCGTTAAGTGACAACATGTGTAACTATATAGCACCTCGTGCCCTGCACTGAATGAATGTGTGCACGGTGTCACTTCCACCTTCCACATCTCATGTCAAAGACCCTCTAAATTATAGAACCTAACACACCAGGAGAAAGCACTGAAGACACTACATGGGGTTTCCCAAGACGTGGTCCAGCCAGGTAATACTACAGTGCAGTCCTCGGAGGACAAACTACCCATATTTGCTTACAGCAATCAGTAATTGAGAGACCACAGTTAGTATGAGAGGACTACCTATCGAAGAGGACCTGACATTGCAGAAGAGAATCTAACATGAAAGACACACACACACACACACACACACACACACACACACACACACACACATACAGTTGAGGGGAAACAGTATGTTTAAAGAGATGAAAGTGTCAAAGAAATTATGTTATAATAAATATTTTCACAAATATTAGAGAAATATTGAATCAATGAATCAGGAATTGCATATTATTAAAAAAGGAATATTCAGGGGGAATAATATTCCTCTATTATAAGAATAAACACTCTATGGAATTTAAAAATGTCACAACTGAAATAGCAAAAAACTGAAAATAATCCAAATGAACTGAGAATTACTAGCAAAAGCCAACATCTCTGCACAGAAGGGCTGTTGGGTCTACTAGTTTTTCATAACAAACCTTGTGATTCATCTTCTAAACACCACAAGGCTTGTTATCATTAAAAAAGTCAAGTAAAAAACCTTACCAAAAAGAGGCAACATTTCATGAAACAATGCAATAGTAATAATAATAGTTATAATCATATTTATCAAGCATTTCCTAAGTGCCAAGCACTGTGGTAGGTGCTGTCTGTGGATTATCTCTTTGAATCCTCACTACAATTGTACACAGATACGTTTATACCTATATCCCATGAGAAAACTAGTGCTTTGAGAGTTTGTTAGCTATCTAGTGCTGCAAAATGTTGCAACAGACACCACAACTTCATAGTTTCTCTGGGTCCTTGAGCAACTTAAACTGAGTGGTTCTGCCTGGGCCTCTCACCGGGCTGCAGTTAAGGTGTCAGCGAGAGTTGCAACCATTGCAGTGTTTGGCTGTGGAGCTCTGCATCAAGGCCCACTCCCATGGCATGTCTCATGAGGGTCCACGCTCACTCATGCGGGCCTTTCCTCAAGGCTGCCTCTGGCATAGCTTGGCTTCCCAGAGTGAGTGATCCAGGATTACCCAAGGTGGGAGCCACTGTCTTTCTATAATCAAGTCTTGGAAATGACATTTATCCTTTTTGTCATATTGTCTTAGAGATGCATCCATACGTCCAGCCCACACTCAAGGGAGGGCATGAATTCATGAGCTAGATATGAATACCAAGAGGTGAGGATAGAATGAGTTAGCTTAGCGGTTGCCTACCACAGGTGAACTGGCTTATCCAACCTCCAGTAGGTGTAAGTGGTAGCCCTGTGATGCAACACCATCCAATTTAACTCCAGGGTTCAAGCTTTTTTTTAAAAAAAAAAAACGTTTTTTATTGATTTCAGAGAGAGGAAGGGAGAGGGAGAGATAGAAACATTGAGGAAAGGGAAATATCAATCAGCTGCCTCCTACTGGGGATGGAGCCCACAAGCCAGGCATGTGCCCTGATCAGGAACCCAGCCAGTGACTTCCTGGTCCATGGGCTAAAGCTCAACCAACTGAGCCACACACCCATCGGGCCCACGGCTCCTGTTCTTAATCTCTATGTAAGCCCTCAAATATGCTTGAGTGAGACAGCAACAACCCTTTCACATGGTTGTTATGTTGGGAGTGTGGGAGTGGCTGGGGAGAGACACCACACCTAGAGGTGACTTCCACACGCATGACACATACCCATAATGAATGCCACAGCAGTTATTAGGTTTGGGAAAAGAGAAATCAGCTCTATATTATGGTCAGTATGTAGAGTGGAACTATAACTCTCTCATTTATTTCCTAGTTCAGAAAGTGTATATGGCTGCAAGAGAGAAGTCCATGAGTGCAAAGATAACCTTGAAGTCACTCTAATTTATAAAAGCTCAAATCCTCTCAAGATTTAGAACTTTATCGGTAATGAATTATTTGAGGCACCCCTCATCCTTGATCATGACAAACTGCAGCTTCATTTTCCTGGGACGGGACATTCGTCACAGGGACACGTTGGCAAAGGTGAAGATTTGGTGCTCTATCTTTAAAGCTTTTGGGAGCCACTGTCTTTTAAGCATGGGATGATGACACAATTGGATGTGTACCTGCTGCTCAAAGTTATACCATTTTGTCGAAAGCATCAGGGAGCATCCTGTATTCTCATGCATAAGACGGCAGATGCCTCCTTTATACCCTGCCAGATTCACTCATGTTGGTGTAATGAGATTTCTATGTTTCTCACATCTGCGGATGGGTCAAGGTAGTCTATATCAGGGCTTCTATGTCTGCCTCTCTCTGAACACAGACAGACCTTCATGGCAGCAACCAGGCTGTGAGCTTCATAAGGCCCAGACTGGTTGCCTTCTTCATGTTCTGTCGTCTAGTGGCAACCACACTGTTGACATATGTTAAGGACTTGATAAATGCTTGTTAAGTTAAAATAAACTTGATCAGTCACCGTGTTGAGCTCTGGACATACATTAATAAGTTAGTGCCATTTTACTTTATTAGGAAAAAGTCATGACTGTATGTGACTATTCGGTTTTACATTCATTGATCAAACTCCTGCTGTGAAGATGGCACTCTGCCAGATGCTGGAATGTGTGCCAACAGCACACGGCCACCACTCTCACATGCTGTCACTGGTAGTCCTAGCTCAACACACCATGCAGGCATCCAGGAGGGACATACCCATCAGCACACAGAAGATCATAGCCAAAGGAAGGGGAGACTCTTGAAGGGTGTGACTTCCGAGCTGGTGAAAAGAGTGACTGTTAAGGTGAATGGAGGGTGGGAGGGACTCCCTCAAGTATTGGGATGCTGGTTTGTTAAGACTTGAGGGGAAGTCGCGGTTATAGGCGAAGAAAGGAAGCTAAGATTGACAGTCAGTAGAAGTATAAGTAACTGATGCATCTAAGGAATATGCAGAGTCATGCAACGTTTCCTCCCCACTGCCTTTGTGTCTCCCCAGCCCTCTACGAGCGATCCTGCGAGGTGTACAGGCACCAAGGGAACACGGCTGGCTTCTTCCACATTGACCCGGATGGCAGCGGGCCGCTGGGAGCTCTCCAAGTGTACTGCAATGTCACAGGTGAGGGTGCAGACTTCTCACTCAGCTCTGTCCAGCTGTGTGATGGCGCACGGCCAAGGGAAGTCCACGGCAAGGGACATGCTTGCAAATAAAAGACCACGTTCTGGGGGAAATGGCATTTTAGTAAATAATAGATTTAGCAGCTAGGTTATTTTCATGAGAGAAGAAAACTCATTAACAGGCTTCGTGTTCCACCAAAACCAAGAGCTAATTACCAAGAATTTTCTATAGAACTTGTCACGGATGTTTTCTCGCTTAGAACTCAAAACCAGAAAGCACATGAAAACATCCAAACAACAAAAAACAAAACTCAAAGTGAATAGGAAGCTTGACTCATGTCTGGCCCTGAGGACTGTGAATCGGCGTTCTCTTGGAGCTTCTGGTGCGGTGCACCAGTGCGGTGGGAATAGCGCTTTCTACCGCTCAGAGCTGTGAGGATTAGGCACATTCCCGTGTATCCTGTACCGGAGCAAGCAGTCAGACTAGTTACCCTGTGGATGCCTCAGGGAAAAGGAAAGTGAACTATTTGCTTTTTTCTGGAGATTTTATTTATGCTGCCACTTTGTTCTAAGTGCCTAGTCAGAGTCAGTTATTTCATAGGCTTAGAGACGGCATCTGATCACTACTGTATTTTGAAAAATAATTCCACAAAGCCACAATTTGATGTAATAGTTTCTGAAAAACATCGCATGGTGAGTGCACTCTCCATTGTGAGCCATAATGGGCACATCCAGGGGTTGGGGTTCCATCCTGACTTGGAGGGGCCACAGAGTCATGCAGTGAAATGGGATGCAGAGAGCTGCTGAGACACACCGAGTCTTGGTGAATCTCAGCAGCTCCAGCTCCTCAGCAGCAAGGCGGCCCCTCCGTGGAGCTCGGTCTGTAGCAGGCTCTGTCCTGGGCTCTAGGGAGGCACGGAGAAATAAGACATAGTCACTGTCCTTCACGAGGCAGTAAAATTGGTGATACTAACGTGCAAAAATCACAGGTAGACATGCAAGCAAACCTTTGCAAAAATGGTGATTAAGGACACTTAGCAATCCACCCATCTGAATACAAAGGGCCGCATCTTTTTCTATAGAAAATGCTAGTTTCATGGAATTGATTGCCATTTCATTGAATTTCCATAATTCTTTATCTGCAAAATGCATATATGCTAGCTGCTTCTCCCCAGCTTTATAAATAAATTAGGAATCATGATGCTGTTTCCTTTTCAAGGTTTTGGTAAACTACAATGCTCAACAGCCTGGTCAAGTACTAGGTAGGGTTTTCTGTGGATCCCAGTTATTTCAAAACTAGGGGCCCAGTGCATGAATTTGTGCACCTTGAAAGGAACTGTGGGCTGTGAGGCTGTGGTAGGCACAGGGATGAGTCTCAGGCAATCCTCCTCACCCCCACCCAAACCCTCCCGCCGTGGCTCCTATCTGCCAGCAGCCCCACTCCCACCACTGCCGCTCCCACATGCTGACAGTGCTGGCCCTGATCGCACCCGCTGATGGAGCAGAGTGATTGGGGCCAGTGCCATCAGTGGGTGCGAGCAGTGACTGATGCCCTAATCGCCCCTCAGGAGCAGGGGGAGGTGGAGAAGCCCTCAGGGGCAATCAGAGCTAGCAGCCACTGCTTGCACCCGCTTATGGTGCAGAGTGATCGGGACCAGCTGCGGGCACTGGCCGCAGGTGTGGCGGCGGCTCTGGCACCAGCAGTGGGTGCAAGCGGGGCTGGTGCCAGCAGCAGGTGCAAGTGCCAGGCGGGACTGCAGTGTGCAGGAGCAAAGAATTTTCAGTAACCACCAGAGGCTTGCCCCGTTGACAGCAACCAGTGCCCCATCTTGGTCTGGTGCCCCAGCTCACCTGCTCCACCATCCCACCACAGCCAATGCCTGCCATGTTCTGTACACACCCCTGGTGGTCTGTGCATGTCATAGCGACTGGTTGTTCGGTTGTTCCACTGTTTGGTCTATTTGCCTATTAGTCTTTTATTATATAGGATGTAATTAATATGTGGATCTGTGGGGGTTCTTGCTATACATATAGACTTCCCTGCCCTATAAATTTTAATTCCGTAAATGCATGTTTACTAAGTTCTCCCAGTGAGTCTGATGCACATTGTCCTTGGTCCATACTTTACCAAAATCAAGGATATGATCTGGCTGCAGAATAAGGCAAAGATCCATGCTTGCTGCTTCAGAAACTGAACTGAGAGGTTACAGATATCGTTTCTTTAACTCTGAGGTAGATCGCCTCACCTCTATCTTACATAGAAGGAAAGAGTCTATGAGAATTTCACAGCTTGCTCGAGGTAATAATCTGGAACTAATAGTCAAGACTCGGGAAGCAAACAAAAGCTTCTGGCTCAGTAATAATGTGTATCACTAAACATTAATTAGATACTTTGTATTGCCTATGTTTTACTTTCAAAAGTGCTTTTATTTTTGTTATAAAATAAATCAATATCAATTATAAAAATTGAAGGGGAAAAAGGTTAAAGAAAATGTTAAAGTCACCTATCAACCACAATCCAGAGATTGCTGTTGTTATTTTGTTAGAATTTTCTTGTGGCTTTTCTCTATAAATATATATGTTTTGATATATATGTCTTAAAGTTGTGAAGTTAATAGACTAGCATAGACTTGTCCATATATCATTAAAATATGTACAGTAAGTAAAGTATAAGTTTTAAAACCCTCTAAAATAACCAATGGCCAGTGGCTCCATTGGTTGGGTGACATCCTATGCACCAAAAAGGTTGCTGGTTCCACCTGCCCAGGTTGGGGCTCCATCCCCAGTGGGGGATGTGCAGGAGGTAGCCAAACAATGTTATGCTCTCACATTGATGTTTCTGTCTCCCTTTCCCTTCCTCTCTCTAAAAATCAGTAAAAACTTTTTAAAATAAAATAATGTAAGTTCAGTGACACAGAGGTATGATTGACTCATAGGTCTCATTGGCATGGAATCTCTGTGTGTCTTTGGGAAGCTTCGTCTCAGGGTTTATGTTGGTATTTTGCCAGGAATGGCTAGAGATGACTGTCTGCTGCATTTAAATGTGCCTGTCTTGCCGATGTGACCCTGAAGGAGTCAGGACCTCTGAGTCGTGTCCCTGAGGTGCGAGGTTTCATTATGCATGGCTGGGCATTTCTTTAAGTATGTTATTTGGTCACATCCAGTTGGAAAGTATACAGGTTTTTGTGTTGTTGTTTTTTCCTAAATCAAACCTCTGTGCAGGCTGAATTATATAATTCTCATGTTTAACTGAGAAAAAAATTTTGTACATAAATATATGATAATCAAGTCCATACTTTTTATTTGTAAAATGTTAAATGTTCTTAAGTATGAGTAATTATGACACTAGCAAAGTGTGGCATGGAGTGTTAGGGAAGAGAGGGAAGGAGAAGGATGAGAGGATGTAGACAGAGCACGGAATGGGGGTGGAGGAGGAAAAAGGGGTCTTGGTCTGCGTTTAGCTCCCTTTTATGAAAGCACCAAGTTGCTGTTCTCTGCCCTTGGGGGTAGCGTCACTGGGTAATGACACCGGGAGTATAAATAGCCCTGGCAGGCAGTGGTCTGGGTTCTCTTCCTGACCCTGACCAGCAGCTGGGCACTCCTGGCCTCTTTGTAGGTCTCTAATTAAGGACTTGGGCCCAGGCCATCCCCATTCAGCATTCCCAAGAGACTTGTGAGGTTCCACAGAAGGGGGAGTTTCTAAGAAGTCTGCAGATATTTGCAAATAGAAGTCCTGAGGGTGAGGAAGGATGGTTTAGTCAGGGAAAACAGTTCATGTGAATCCCAAAGGCCTCTCTTTAAAACATACCCTCGGGGAATAGTAGTTCTCCTTTCTGTAGACACAGTAGCACCCCACCCTTCAGGAGGTCTCAGTCTGTGCTTCTAGCCACCATGACCTACCCCTACCACAGGAAGAGCCCAGGAGGGAAGACACCCAAAGCCCAGCAGCCACTGTCTCCTGGGATGTAAGCATCATGACCTGTGCAGGGGGAAGGAGGCCAGTTTAGGGAGTAACCTGCAGGGCTGACTAGGGTTAGTGAGGAAGTGGACTGACCTAGGCCTCTACAGATTTTGACAATGTGTCACCCTCAAGATTGCACCACTGCGCCCAGGACTAGTGGGTGGCGATAGAGAAGGTCCTGAGTTTGGATGGAGGATGGACTGAAGTTGTGGATGAGGCAGATAAAGAGTAAGTTTCTGTAGGAATACACATTTGACCTACTTTTCACATCTGAATGATTTACAATTCATTTCAGCTCAATGTAAAAGTGCACATTCCAGACACTGTGCAAACTGCTAGTTTTGTTAATAAGAAATTGTGTCTGCATTATTTTCTCCAGGCTTCTACAATAAAAATACAAATTGACTGGCTTAAAAACAAACAAAAAACCAAAGTACATTGTTTCGTAGCTCTGGAGACGAGAGTCCAAAACCAAGGAGCCTGCAGTGCCAGGCCCCTCTGAACCCTGTGGGGGGAACCCTTCCTTGTTCCTCATCCTTGGGCCTTCCTAGGCTTATAGAGGCAGCACCTCAGTCTCTGCCTGTGGGGGGCTGTCACCTGCCTCATGGGACATAGTCACAGTGACCATCTCTTCCAGTGACAGTGTCTCTCTTCTCTTCTTGTAAGGATACTGGTCATATTGGCTTATGGCCCAATTTAATGTGTATAACTTCATCTTTATTTTATTGCATTTGCAAAGCTCTGGAGGTCAGGACTTTACATATATTTGGGGAAATAATTCAAGCCACAACAATGTCATTTCAGGAACAGTCTGCATCACAGGTATCACCGTAGAAACATCCAAACATGTAGAGAATTTTTCTGAGTTTATTTGAGTCAAGCTGATGACAATTGCTGGGAAGCAAAACCGCAATGGATTGTAAAAATGTTCCAGAGAAAATGGCAGTTTTGTACCTTATTTTATACAATGCAATTAAAAGAAAAAATGGAAGTAGGTTACATGAAATCCACTGGTGATAGATTAGGGAGGTGGGAGAAAGCAAAGCAGGGAAACCTCTGGAATTGGATAAAAAGTAAAAAGATAGACACTTCTTTAAAATATATATATATATATAGATAGATAGATAGATAGATAGATAGATAGATTTCTGAGCAGAAGAGAGAGGGAGAAAGATAGAAACATCAATGATGAGAATCATTGATCTGCTTTCTCCTGCATGCCCCCTATTTGTGATAGAGCCTACAACCCGAGTATGTGTCCTGACTGGGAATGGAACCATGACTTCTTGGTTCATAGGTCAATGCTCAACCACTGAGTCACACTGGCCTGACAGACACATACTTCGTTTACACAGGTCGGTATAGTTAACAGTTAACAGTTAACTCAATAACAATGATGGAATTTGTGGTCTCCCCAGAGAGGTAGCTGTGCTTTGAAGGGTCTGGAAACTACTTTGACATTAAAATGATATCTTATGGTAGATGCAAAAAGACAGTAGACAGACTCATTTAAGGTAAAGATTGACTTGTCAGGGAAGAATCTAGCCTAGGACATGACTAGCTGCCATATTAGTAAATTGCTTTTTGGCCCAAAAAGTTTTCATTTCAGACCATCCTTTGTGATTACTCTATGTCTCTGAGTTTGTAAGGCCGCTACATAGGCTTCCCCGAGCTTGTCAGGTTTAGTATGTGGCCCCTTTTCATCCGCACAGGCTAATCATGAGGGGACACAGCAACAATTAAAATACAAGGACGATGACAAGGTATGAATAATGTGTGTTTGGAGCAGTGGAAGGGCCTAGTCCAGGCTCTTGTGCAGTGGGAGGGCCATTGGGCAGGAAGGCAATGTTTCTAAGACCTGGATAGGAAGGCAGCTGCTAAAAGAAGAGGTACAGGAAAAGCAAAAAATGTCAAAAATAAACTTATCGGTCTCTTGAACCTGCACATTAGTGGCAGCCACCAAACTCGCCAAGATGTGTTACTAGTTTAGAAAACTAAAAAACTAAAAAAGGTAAATGAAAAGAAAAAGGACCAAAGTAACTTAAGTCAGTGCAAGCAAAAGCTGTTGAAGGTCCACAATCTGAACTAGTTTCCCAGCAAGGAAATCTGCTGACTCAATTCCAGGAAAAAGAAGGAATAGTTTTATTATAAAGAAATCTTTTTAAAATTGAATTAATTGGGGTTACATTGGTTCATAAAATTATATAGGTTTCAGGTATACAATTGTACAATACATCATCTGTATATTGTGTTGTGTGTTCACTACCCCAAGTCAAGTCTCCTTCCATCACCATTTATCCCTCCTTTGCCCAACCCCTTTCCTTCTGGAAATCACCATTCTATTGTCTGTATCCATGAGTTTGTCCTTTTTGAGTTTGCTTAATCCAAGAATTCTTAAGCATGCAGGGCTATTTACTATTCCCGAGTGAGAGATGAACACATTTCTGAGCACCAGCACCAAGACACCATCCTAATACCATACATGCCTATTAGCACAGCCCCCCCATCTTAAGGACTATAGATGTAGCAAATGGCTTGCTCACATGAGGACTGTGTACGAAGGCATGAGCATATAGGAAGAAATAAGGAGAGGATCATAGTACAGAGCTTGTAAGAGAAGGGCGGTTCCCATCATCAGACTTGTAGAAGTGAGAGGAGAAAGGATGGCAGCATGTGGAGGAACTGTGCCCTCCTGGACGGGAACCACCAGCAAGGAGCTTGGAGCATAACCTCAGTCCCTCCCCCCCCGGCTTGTTCCAACCTCCTTCCTATGTCTCCACTGAGCAAACCCTGCAATAACTCAGAAGGCAAGGCCATTCATTGATGTAAGGCTTTCAGTCAGTCTTCTAAAGCACAGGGAAGGCTGCAGAAGGGTAAAGTGCCTCTGGAGGGGTAAATGGAAAATACTCATGTTGACCTGTTTAATGAGCTGTCCAAAGAAGTCTATGGAAAAGTGATTAGAATCCATCAAGAATCAAAGATGGTGTTGAAGCAAAACTCACAAACCTTGCAAATATATAAAGCATGGACTTAATCAATAGACTCCAACCTGAAGTAGAAAGACCTCCCTGTGCAGGTTACATGGGTTAGGATGCTGACTTACAGAACTAACTGACTAAAAGGCTATGAAATTCAACTGATGAATAATTGAAGGACAAGTAAACAACTAAGATAAGCTGTGACACTGTAAAATGCCATGTCTTATTAAAAGGGACATCTGGGGCCTGTGCCATTTCTGAGGGTAAACGTCTCCAAGCCTGGGTATGGACAATTTCCACCAATGATGTAAAGTGTGTGGTCATTCTTACTTATGTCAACCTGACTTGGCAAGTAGGAAGGGATGCGTTTAACTAACAAGGAATCCAGTAAGGACTTCAAATTGTGCTGCTGGGTGAAAATGCATGCAAGGTGGGCTGGCAGGACAGGTTAGATGCCCTCAGGAAGTGAGGGAATTATGAGCACTGGCATCAGTGCAAAGAAAAAAGATAGGAGTGAAGGAAAGGCAGGGCACAGTAAGTAATAGTGGCATGAGTGAAGGCCTGAGGTACCCGCAGGACGCCTGGGTTATTGAGACATGAGAATGGAGTTTCTCAGTGGTTTCCTGCTTCCCTTGGTGCAATGGTACTTTCATGTTTCAGTTTGGCGGAGCCACATTGCCCAGATATTTGCTAAAGCAATATCATTAATGTTTCCATGAGGGTGTTTCAAATAGGAAATTAACATTTCTATCAGTGGACTTTGAGTAAAGCAGAGTGCCCTTCAAAATATGGGTGAGCCTCATGCAATTAGTTCAAGGCCTCTACAGAACAAAGATTAACCTCCCTCAAACAAGACTGCCAGCAGATGCCTTCAGACTCGAACTGAAACTCTTTTCTGGGTATCCAGCCTGTTGGCCTACCCTTCAGATTTTGGACTTACCAAGCCTCCATCTCATAGAGAGAAAGGGAAAGAGAGATTTAGAAATGTATGTGCATCCTGTTGGCTCTGTTTCTCTGGACAAGCCTACCTAATAACACTGGGGTGCTGGCCATCTGGGTGCTTCTGGTCTCAGCTTTCCTTTCAGTTTCTGCATATTGTCACCATGGCACTGCTCACACTGTACTATAACCACCAGTGTTTACTTGCATGTCCCCACTGGGCTCTGAGCTCCTTATGGAAAGTGAGGGACAGGGTGTGAGGAATCTCTTCATACTTGCTCTCATGAGTCCCAGTGTAAACAAAACTCTGAGCTAACACAATCAAATTAAAGATTAATTTCTAACTTTCTTCTTTTCTTCTTCCCCTTCCCATAACTTGTCTTAGACTAAGGTCCTGTTCCAGTAAACCAATAGTTTGGTACTGTGGATACTGCCTCAATGTCTAATCTTAATCTCACTCCTACACTCTTTGCAACCTTTTCTACAAATCCAAGAGTAAATGTGCTCAACTGTTCTTCATTGCCTTCAAGCCCTTTCATGGTTACCATTCTTCCCCAAAGGACTACTTTGGAATGACTAGTGAGGGTAACACATACCTTGTAATCATCTTGGAGTTCAAATTCTAGTGCTGACACATTCAAGCTGTGTGACCTTGCACATTTCTGGATCTTGGTTTCCTTATCAATATAGTGGAAATGATAAAAATGGCTTCCTTTCAGGATTAATGTGAGTGTTAGAATAAAAGCAAAGTTTCTAGCCCCAAAAAGTAGAGGTCATAAAATAGAGAAATCCAGTATTCACTGGAGCCCTCTCTCATACTCACCACTGTCCCAGTGTGGATGGTACCTATATAGTCACCCTTTCCTGAAAGGACAGCAATCTCTTCATGCCAGCAACAAAGAATTACCCCTTCTTCAGTTGTCACAAGATGCCTGTGCCACTAGGTGCCTGGAGGGAGCATTTCTGAGGGAAAGCTTCCAGTATCAATAAAGACAAATTAGAAGGATGAGGCACCCTGACAAGATGTTCCTTAGAACTTGACATTTAAACTTATTCTACTCAGCTTACATTTTACCATTTTTAATGTTAACAAGACATCTTGTCAACGAGTTAACAAATGTGTCCCAGCCATACACGGTCTTTCTTCTGTAGAGTACAAATGCATACTAATATGCAAAATTGTTCGTTTAGAATCAATAACAAAAATACATTTATTTCTTATCTTGATGAATACAATGCCCGTTTCATGCATCCACACTTGTATAGAAATCATGAGGCACTGAAAGGAATTTTGCAAGGAATGTTTAGTCAAATCTCTAAAGTAAAACTTGTTTCCATTCTCAAACAGCTCATAATCAAACCACCGTACCAGTCTCTATATCTTATCATTGTCACTGATATGATGCTCTGTTTCTCACTATCTGGAGGCAGGCTCTGTTTTCACTAAAACTCATCAAAGAATGCATAATGGAGTAGGTAGAGAAGCCACAACTGGAATCTCTGTAAAATACCTGCACATAATAGTGGAGTGTGATGGCAGATAATAGATTATTATCCAGACTATTGATTGACAGAAAGATGTCCATCCAGTTAGGTCTAGCAGTTGTCAGCCTTGCCTCCCAAAGTCAGACTTACTAGCACAGAGAGGAGACCTTGGTTCTTGTCTTCTTGAAGAAAAAAATTCAATCAAGAGACAAGATGTAGAAAAAGCAAGCAAGAATTTATTGACTGCAGCAAAAACTTACTTAGGGTAGAGTAGGAAGTGGGCCTCTGTGATCCATCTCTAGCATAGTCAGCTTTTGATGGAAATGGTCACTGAATTTCCCCAGGACAAAATGTAGGGAGGAGGGAAGAGGATATAAAAGCAAAGAACTGTGGACATGGGCCAGCATCATGGTGGAAACCCCTGAGATGACTGCCCCAATTAGACAGGAGGAGGTGAAGGCAACTAGAAAAGGCCTCAGCCCAATTTTTTTAAATGGCCCAATGGGAGACAACAAGGCCTAGGTAACATATGAGGAAACAGGTGACCCCATAGTGCTCAGCCAATGAGGAACCTGAGAAGGGACTGAATAAACAGATGGTGATTGCTGCCTCAGGTGTGCCTGCACAACCCAAAGGACACCAGCTCTTGAGAATGTATTAAAAGTCTCGTTGTTGCGGTACTTCTGTCTCCAAGTCCATCATTTGAATTCAGACAGGTGAGCATTTTTGTGAAACAAGGAAAGGCATAGAAGAAGCAACAGGAGAGCTTAGGATGGGCTGACTTGGCTCACTAGAGGTCAGAGAAAAGGGGGAGAGGGGGGCCTTGGAGACCAATGCAGGAGGTTAGCCTGGGGGTGAGCGGTGGCTGCCTATTGCTTCCCTGGTTTCTATTCTCATGGAATCCCTTGGAGGTTAGAAGATAAGTGCCTGTAGGGGAAGGAGAGGGGCAAAGAATGGCACAGGTGTGCTCCCTGGAGGGAAAGTGCATTGGGACCTTCATTTTCAGCATTTTATAGTCTAGGTGTTTAGGGGAGATCTTAGGGGCCAATCAATAGAATACTCATCAGCTTTATGCTGATGTACCAAAATGAGATTTATTCTCTTAATTTGTCTGTCCTTGGGTCTGGTTGGCTAATGGCATTTAATTGGATTTCTGTTATCTGTCTCCCTGAGTGGGGTGATTTAAGCTATTTACACTCTGGTTGGGGAGGAGAAGTGCAAACCATTTACCCTTAAGTGTCCATGGTTTAGGAAAGATAGGATTTACTAGGGGGACACAAACTGCTGTTTAACTATCTATCTCAGTTTCCCTAGTCTGCTTGTCCTGGAACTTTCCAAACTTCCTACTAGTCTATAACAAGACCACTGTCAGTGAGTTCAGTTTATGAGCGGGTGACTCAAGGACCTGATAGTATAGAGGAAACAAGAGTTACTCAAAGCACATGTATATCTCACTGAGGTTCTTAGTATATAGTATTTTTTTGGCAGCTTTTGGTATATTTTACATCAAAGACAAGTATAATTCAGTAGTTAGTGTCATATCAATCTATAATAAAGTTCTATCCTTGTACCTTCTATAGGCATCTCACTTATGATTTCCACTGTAAACACTTACTTCCAACACACACACACACACACACACACACACACACACACACACACATATGCGGAAGTGTTAAATTTACTGCCTGGCAAACATTTCTACAAGAACAAACTGGGCTCAAGTCCTCAAGTTTGTTTTTTTCATAAGTTGTTGGATGGCCATTGCTGCAGAAGGACTCTTGCTGGAAAGGTGTCACTTCGTTAGAGACTACATAAGATTGTGTTGAGTGTCTACTGGATGCTGGCCTAGTCCAAGTTTCATCCCTATGAAACAGCTGGAATGATTTTGATTTACAAATGTTTTAATGAGGCTAATAAATTATAGAGGTAAGATTCCCTTATAGCCATCAGATCTAAAGTGTTTGCCCCATTCAGCATGCAGACCTTCTTATCAAAGTGTGGGTGGCAACCCTTGTTCTATCACTGTGACTCAATATGCATTGGTTGTCTGCTAGGCCAGGTACTGATGAGGCACTGAAGATGTGGAGATGATTATGGTATGGTTCCCCACTCCACAGAGTCTATATAATCTCAAGTCCTTGTGGTAAAACAACAACAACAAACAAACAAAAAAACCCAAGTCTTGAGCCTTCCCCACTCTACATCGTCCAGGATGAGCTTTTAAAAACATAGATATCTTGGAACTTGAGGGGAACCAAGATGGCGGCATAGGTTAATGCCGGAGATTGCTGCCTTGAACAACCAAATCAAAATACAGCTAAAAGATGGAACGGACATCATCCAGAACCACAGGAAGGCTGGCTGAGTGGAAATTCTACAACTAGGAGGAAAGAGAATATCATACCCAGACTCAGAGGAGGCGCAGTGCTGAAGTGAAATACTCAGGGACAGAGTGCGAGCGGAGCGGGCTGGAGGCGGAGGGTGCAGTTGGTGCTTTCAATCGGGAGGGAGTCTCAGATTCTGAGCTCCAGATCCAGGTGAGTCTCTAGGGACCCAGACTCAATCGGGAGAAGCAGGACTGTCTGGCTTCAGTCGGAACTCGAAGGCAGCTTTCTCTCCGAGGTTTGCAGCGGTTGCTGGGACTCTGTGAGGCAGAGCCCCTAGGGATGGAACTGAGAGCCGCCATAATTGTTCTCTCTGGCCCACCCTGTTGATCCCGAGCCCAAGCGACCCACCCACCCCCGCAAGCCCTGCGCAGAGCCATTTGCCAGATAGCCTCAGGCAAAGGCTAGATTAGCACCTCCCTAGAGGACAGAAGTTTTCCCACTGCAGACACAGCTGATTCTCACAGCCAGCTGGCCTGGAGGTCAAATCCCCCTAGTATTAACTACAACAATCAAGTCTTAACTACAGGAGGACTACACACAAAGACCACTAGGGGGTGCACCAAGAAAGCATAAAAAATGCGGATACAAAGAAACAGGACAAAACTGTCAATGGAGGATATTCAGTTCAGAACCACACTTTTAAGGTCTCTCAAGAACTGTCTAGAAGCCGCCGATAAAGTTATTGAGATCCTCAACAAATCTAATGAGACCCTCGATGTTATGATAAAGAACCAACTAGAAATTAAACATACAAGGACTGAAATAACGAATATTATACAGACTCCCAACAGCAGACCAGAGGACCGCAAGAATCAAGGCAAAGGTTTGAAATGCGAAGAAGCTAAAAACACCCAACCGGAAAAGCAAAATGAAAAAAGAATCCGAAAATACGTAGATAGTGTAAGGAGCCTCTGGGACAGCTTCAAGCGTACCAACATCAGAATTATAGGGGTGCCAGAAGATGAGAGAGAGCAAGATATTGAAAACCTATTTGAAGAAATAATGACAGAAAACTTCCCCTACCTGGTGAAAGAAATAGACTTACAAGCCCAGGAAGCATGGAGAACCCCAAACAAAAGGAATCCAAAGAGGACCACACCAAGACACATCATAATTAAAATGCCAAGAGCAAAAGACAAAGAGAGACTCTTAAGAGCAGCAAGAGAAAGAAACTCAGTTACCTACAAGGGAGTACCCATACCACTGTCAGCTGATTTCTCAACAGAAACTTTGCAGGCCAGAAGGAAATGGCAAGAAATATTCAAAGTGATGAATACCAAGAACCTACAACCAAGATTACTTTATCCAGCAAAGCTATCATTCAGAACTGAAGGTCAGATAAAGAGCTTCACAGATAAGGAAAAGCTAAAGGAGTTCATCACCACCAAACCAGTATTATATGAAATGCTGAAAGGTACCCTTTAAGAAGAGGAAGAAGAAGAAAAAGGTAAAGATACAAATTATGAACAACAAACATGCATCTATCAACAAGTGAATCTAAGAATCAAGTGAATAAATAATCTGGTGATCATAATAGAATCAGGGACTTAGAAAGGGAATGGACTGACTATTCTTGGGAGGGAAAGGGGTGTGGGAGATGCGGGAAGAGACTGGACAAAAATCGTGCACCTATGGATGAGGACAGAGGGTGGGGAGTGAGGGCGGATGGTGGGGCAGAAACTGGGAGGAGGGGAGTTATGGGGGTAAAAAAGAGGAACAAATGTAATAATCTGAACAATAAAGATTTAATTAAAAAAAAACATAGATATCTTGCCTCCCCATCCATTTTCTTCTATCTGTGCAAAATCCAAGCCTTATTTATGGATTACAATTTTTGAAGGACATAGTTGTACAGATGTAGAAACTCAAATGCACTAATTAACTGTCTTAGAACAATGCCTATACTTATTGCATCCTCCAAATAATTATAGTTAAAGATTATTATAATTATTGTCTGTGGGACCATGGACAAGGCCCTTGACTGTTGCATCTCACTTTCTCTGTCTGTAAATGGAGGGTGATTATAATAGCTTTTTACTATTGCCGTGTAGTCAGTTACATGACAACATTTCAACAATGCTGGAGAGTGACTGACAGAGCAGGTGATAAGGGCAAAGAAGGTCGTACTCACCTTTTCTTCTTTCCCTCTTCCTCCCTTGGAAACACATCCACTCTCTTAATGGGCCACAGGCTGAGTCCCTGGTAGCACCTGTCCTCTCCTGTTTGGGACGACTCCTGCATGGGCGACTCTTGCTGTGGCTCACTAGCAAATTACTCAGTTGGAATAACACTTGTATTTCAGAGGGAAGGACACTTTTTATTGTCACTTGTTTTCTGTGAATGCAGTGTTGTCTAGAGGACTTTTTGTAAATAAAGAAAAATGATCCCAGCTTAGAGGCAGGAAGATCTTTTTAAGTGTATTTCTCCCTGTTTCATACCCTGTGTTGTCAGCCAAGGCTTGAGGACCGCATCAGTATTCCAGCAGGCTGGTCTCTAAGGCCAAGCTGGGATTTGCTTGTGTGAAAGTCCTGAGCTTTAAAGTGGTCTCTGTGGGCTAGCAGGCGGCATAATCTCCTGCTAAATGGGGCCATTAAATGAAACTACTAAGTCATAAAGATTAGCATTATCCTGAAATTAAAGCATTGTCACCTTTGAGTTGCCAATAATTGTAACAGGCACTCAGAGAAACTCTTTTCATTCGGAGAGTTGACTCCAACCACAGGGATGAGAAGAGAAGGCGCAGAACCAAGGCACAAAGTGGTTGTAGTGTGATTCCCACTCATTTATCTGCTTATTCATACACTCACCCCCTTTACTAACTCCCTCTCTGATGTCTTGCATTCCTTTAATAATAGCCTTTTACTCATTTACTCCCACATTTATTTTTATGTGTTGAGTTACTTATATATTATGCATTCATTGAGCCAGTCACTCAGTTATTCAGTTGCTCATTTAGAAATTGTAATTCAAGTAAACTTTTGAGCAAGGATGTGCAAGTCACTAAGGTTACCAAATGAATGTGTGTCCTTGTCCTACAGGATCTCACAGTTTAGAAAGCAAACAGACATTGCAAACAGATATGTCTCACAAGGTGTAGGAAATAAATTAGAAGCCAAAAGACGCTACAGAAATAGTACAAAGGAGGCCATGGTTGGATCCCGGGGAGCTGGAAACTGGGAATGGTGGTCAGAGAAGCTGACCTTGAAGGGCTGCCCTCTGGGCTGCATTTTGTAATATAAACAGCTAATATTTAGTTAAGCATCTAGTATGAGGATCCATCCCAGACACTTTATTCTCATGATGTTATTCACTTTTGCAGAAATCATGCAGAAGACACCATTCTTTTCATTTGCATAGGGAGCCAGTGAATTCTTGAGGCTGCACCATTGTCCAGGGTCACATGAATTGACATACGTTGCCAGAAAGTGGAGCTAGGTCTATGATTCCCATTCTTGGGTTACTAGGCCGTGAGAAATAGAGGCTCTGGAGAAAAGAAACACCCATGTGTCTAAACAAAACAGGCCCTCCCCTGGCCTGTGTGCCCCACCCATCAGTCAGTGCCACTGCAGAAAGGTCCTGGAGGGAGGGAGCCTGAAGGAATGGTGTCTCCATTCCACTCACCTCACCTTCCTGATCATCACTTTCCTCATCTGTCAATGGAGATAGTCATACTCACCTTGCAAAGCTTTTCTGAATATTAGATGAAGTTTATAAACACCAAAGATTCTTAAATTTTATTTCTTCAAAGAATGACCTAAGATGAGTAAAATGCCATTTTCTAGGCTATTTCCAACAATGTTTCCTCAGTAGGTTTAGAACAGTGATAAGAAATAACATTTTAACAAACACCTGAAGACATCAGACTTTGGGAAATACCTATATAAGTTGATTAGCACATTACTTAACACTTAGGTCCCATTCTTCAGTCCTCTCCCCAGTACTCAGTGACTGAAGAATTGCTTGTCTTAAGACCTTCACATAGAGCTCATCCTAAGCCCTCCTGTTGGACGTTTCACAGCACACATTGTAGATCCCTGGAGAAATCTTCCTTCTGTGCTGTGGGGATCAGGACAGTCTTCCACCCGTGCTCAGCGCTGTACTGGCTATTTTAAAACACTGACCTTGAAACCCAAAAACCTGATATCTAATATCCGGTCTTAAAACCCTTTCATCTAGACTATTCTGTGTAATTTGTAGAGTTACATAGGAAGTAAGGTACTCCACAGGCATGGAATCCAAGGAGAGTTAACTTCTATGAGACTCAATTCTTCATCTGTGCAATAGCGATAAGAAGTTAGTCTTACCTCAATGGATTGATGTCCAGATGAAACACAATTAAATGAGCAATGCACCTAATACAATCAGTACAATCTCTGGTACTCTGTAAGAGCTTCTGAAATAGAAGTCAGCATCACCACCATCATGGGAGGACCTGGATGCTGAAGGAGTTCAGAGACAAGAGCGATCAAGAAAGGCTTCCTGGGAGACATAGTACTTGATAGATAAACAGGTGTGACCTTGATAAGTAGGGGTTACAGGGCCAGGCAGAGAGAACAGAGAGGAATCAACCCTGTTGAGCTTCAGGGGTGACAATTGGGAGAAGCAGTGAGCAGGTGCCTAAGGGCCTTCCCCTTGCTGGGAGGCTCCTGGATCACTTGTGCATCGGATCAGAAGAGTGAAATAGTAAGTGGGAGTCAAGGATGTCTCCAGAAAGCTTTCTTGTTGCTGCTTGCTTTTGCTCTGAGTCCAGGATTACAGGGAGAGATGATGAATCAGAGTCTGTCTAGATGCCCCAAAGAATAAAAGAGCCAAGATGTGCAAGTAGCTTACGATCCCAGGTTCTGTGAAGTAGAAGCAGTAGAAAAGACACTCACCTCAGCGTTTTCTTTCACTGGGAGGGTCCCTCAGCCAGGCCTGCACCCTCTCACAGTCCGGGACCCCTCAGTGGACATCCCCCTTACAGTCTGGAACTGCACCATCTCACTACTGACCATCTGCCTGCTCACTGTTCCTTAGCGCTGCTGCAGAGGTAGGAGAGGCTCCTGCCACCTCTGCTGTGCTCTCCAGTCGAGAGCCCAGCTTCTGGCTGAGCAGCGCTCCCCCTGTGGGAGCACACTGACCACCAGGGGGCAACTCCTGCACTGAGCATCTGCTCCCTGCTGGTCAGTGTGCATCATAGCAACCAGGTGTCCTGGTTGTTCCACCATAATGGTCGCTTAGGCTTTTGTTAGTATAGATTACTGGGATGCAGTAATTAAAATAACAAGCAATAACTTTCATGAGCGCACACGTCAGACAGACTAAAATGGTTCACAAATGTCAATTCAACATTACTAATCAGTACTTATAGTTGAATGTGAATGTGGTGTCATGGTGTCAGAGGTTGAAATGGATAATAATCTTTGCTGTTTGATAATTGTGTTGCCAGTTAGTCCTTAATCATGCATGTGTATGTCTCTGCATGTGTGTGTGCCTGCTTGATCTGTGTGTGTCTATGTCTGGGAGTGTGTGTCTCTGTTTATATCTGCATGCCTGTGACTGTGTGTTTGTGTGCATCTGCATCAGTGTGCCTATGTGTGTTTTTGTATGTGTAAAAATTTGTGAGTGTGTGTGTCTGCATGTATATGTCTGTAGGTGTGTGTATGTGTCTCTGCATGTGTGTCTATGCATGTGTCTGTGAGTGTGTGCCTGTGTGTATCTGTGTGTGTCTGCATATGTGCATGCTGTGGGTGTGTGTCTGTGTGTGTGTTGTGTGAGTGTGGGTGTGTAAAAGCACTCCCACATGGATTTGCTGGAGCACACTAGAAAAGCTCTGAACACTTACTGTGAAGCACTGTGCAAAGCACTATTTTGTTTTCACCAAAATTTTTATTCTGAAGTGTCCAAACATACAGAAAAGTTGAAAAAATACTAAAATAAGCTTCTATATACTTTTCACCTGACTTCTCCAAATGTAAACATTTTGCACATTTGCACATTTGCGTTGCCCTCATCTCTCTCTTATTCTTTATCTTCCCTCTCCTTCATTCCTTCTCATAAATTGCCTTTTCCTTCCAGAATTATTTAAAAATAACTTGTAGACACATTGATAATTTAAACTTAAAGACTTCAGTTTGTAGCTCTTAGAACAAAGACATTATTGAACATAACTACACTACTAAAACCCTAAATAAAAATAAGCATTAATTAAAATACAATATATAGTCTATTCTGTCTCTATCATGTCTTTTATAGCAGGTTTGTTTTTGTTTTTGTTTTTAGAGAGAGAAAAGAAGGGAGGAGAGAGAGATAGAAACTTCAATGATGAGAGAGAATCATTGATCGGTTGCCTCCAGCTTGCTCCCTACCCGGGATCAGCCTGCAACACGGGCATGTGCCCTGACCAGGAATCGAGCCAGTGAACTCTTGGTTCATAGGTCATCATCACTCAATCACTGAGCAACGCTGACCGGGCAGCATTTTCTGTTTTCATAGTTTTATTTACGATTGAAGCACCTTCCACATGATGGATTTGATTGCAAGATCATTTTAGTCTATTTTAACTAAAAGGCCCTCTCTTCTAACTCATACCATTTTGTTTGTTTTTCATGACAGTTTTTTGAAGAGTAGTACATGTCAGCTCTGAGGTAAAATGTTACATATGTTTGATTTTTAAAAATTATTTGTCATTGTTAGAATACTTTGGCCAGATGACCTCATGGGTCATGTGTGGTCTCCTCAGTGCACCCTGTCAGGTGGGATATGATGTCAATTTGTGACCCTGGGGCACCAGCTCCCTCCTTTGGCTAGCGTAGTTCTGCTGCACCTCTGCATCATGAAGATAGTTTATAATCAGTAAGTAATCTATGTGGGTGGGAATAACCTGCTCCCCAACATTTCCCCCAAATCTGCTAATGAGCCCAACCTATATAATTTATTACACCAGAATTTGTCATGTTGTTTTTCTAATTCTACATTTTCCTACATTTGTAGCTGTCATTCTGCATTCTTCACTATTTCTCATCCTCCTTCACTTGCCTTTGTATTACTAAAAACATGTTATTCCATTTTAATAAATTGTTACCGTTATCTTTACTAGTATATTGTTATGTGAAAATTGCCATTGCTGTGACTAGCCATGGTCCCTTTAATTTTGCTCCTAGCCTTTCTTACTTGCCTCTATAATCCTGGAGTATTCTGTAGCTTTTTAGCACAAGATGCTAAAGTGATCTTTCCCTGCCTAGTCCCAGACTCAGCTGTTTTCTAAAAGAAGTTAGGTTCACTTCTGTAGCAAATTGCTTTTGGAAATTAAGATCTAGGCATGAGGTTTGTTTATGTTTCTAGAGCAATAGGCCTTACTCTATGGGAAGCAATTTTAGTGAACACAGAAAGAAAACACATGTGTGCGCCAGAGCAGAAGTGTCCACTGGAAGAGAGATAGACCGTTCCACTCTCCTCTTTGGTCTTGGGGGTGTGTTTTTGTCAGTAACCTCCAGAACCAGAGCATAAGGCCCATGAAGCAGGGGATGTTCATTCACAGAAGGTGTGCATCGGCTGTGGCCTTGTGGGAGGAGAGGTGAATAAGGCCCCGACTCCTTTAGGGCTAAGGCAAGGCCTCTGCAGCCAGCCCACTGCCTGCGGCTGCCCGAGTTCAGCCTCAGCTCTGTCAGCTCTCCTGAATAAAGGGAAGGCGCTCTTTCCTATGAACTGGTGGCCCGGGGATGGGGTATAGTCTTAGGGTTGATCCCATTTAATTCACATGATGTATTGGGAGGTACAGATTCTCTCTAACGTGTATTTTGAGGAAATGTGGGCTCAGAGAGAGTGGAGAGTATGGCCAGTGTCACTTAGATGTGAGAGGCATTAGGTCTATGCAAGTGCCCAGCTCTTTCCTGGGAGCACCCAGCAGGCCCTGCCACAGACTCCTAAAGACCTAGTGTGCCAAATCGGTTTGGCTCAGTGGATAGAGCGTTGGCCTGCGGACTCAAGGGTCCAGGGTTCGATTCCGGGCAAGGGCATGTACCCTGGTTGCGGGCACATCCCCAAGTGAGGGGAGTGTAGGAGGCAGCTGATCGATCTCTCTCATCGATGTTTCTAAC
The DNA here is from genome assembly GCF_014108235.1 of Myotis myotis. Lineage (NCBI taxonomy): Eukaryota > Metazoa > Chordata > Mammalia > Chiroptera > Vespertilionidae > Myotis > Myotis myotis. Next base: position 89,559,840 of record NW_023416390.1, on the reverse strand, counting down.
TCTCTATCCCTCTCCCTTCTTCTCTGTAAAAAATCAATAAAATGTATTTTAAAAAATAAAAAAAAATAAAAGACCTAGTGTAAGGGTGAGACGTGTAAGGGTAGCTACAGCCTGTCCACCCACCCCGCAGCCCTCTCCCCAGCAGGGGTTGGATCTGGAGCCCCTGCCTCCCCTTCCCCTGCTCAGAGGCCAGGCACTGAGCTCAGCCTTGCCTCCTCCTGCCCCAGCCAGGGTCAGGTTTCCTCTGAACCGGGGGGGATGCCCTCAGGGTTCAGAGTGCCCTTCGGCCTTCATCCTACCTCCTCAGTCCCTAACATGATGCTCCGCACACACTAGGCACCTCATACTTTCCTTGAATAGCCCAGCAGACAAACAAACAAGTAAATACAGTGTGCATGGAGTCCATTCAAAAGCACACCCTCCAACACCATAAACTTCCCCAGGTCTCTTTGATCTTGGCCCCTATTTTAAAGCAAGCAGAGAGAAAAATAAACTCCCACAAGTTACATAAAAAGGAAATTCTAGAGAGAAGCGGGGGAATCAGTCACACCAGGCCAGTTGTGCGGAGGTTGTCCAGTGTGGCCCCTGCGGACAGTGGAGCGCGGTCACGGGCGGAGCTGGCTCCTGGCCTGACGACCGGGCATCTCTGGCTACTGAAGTGATGTGGGCGCGCCCGGGCCAGAGGGGGACGCCCTCCCCAACCACAGCAGCCCCAGAGCAGAGCTGCAGCAGGGCAGCAGGCCTGCAGGGCTCTCCTATCTACAGGGAGGGAGCATGGCCCCGGGGCGAATTCTTGTAAAGGAGCTGAAAGTCCTTTTATACCCTCTGTCTCCCTTTCCTTTAAGTTAAGAGGAAGGTGGCATTGACTCCTCAGCTCAGGTTCCCATAACTGTTCCTAATGGTGAGGTGGTCCCTTCGGATCCTCCCTGGATCAGAGCGGCTTGTAGCAGGTCAGCTTTGGTGTGGAGCCCGTACCCTGAGCCAGGCACTGTGCTCAGCGCACCCCTGTGCATGTTATTCATTTCATTTCTCACATCACTGGACATGGGTTAAGTCCAGCCTACAGCTGAGGAGACTGAGGTCAGGGGTCAGTGTCTTTGCCACACATAGGAGCCCGTGGGGTGGAGCGGCCTTGCCTGGCCCAGCAGCCCGAGCCCCAGTTTCTCTGCAGCATCTGCCCCTCCATCCACAGAGGCCTTCCACGCGACATCCACCGGCAGTCACTGCTTGTGATTTAAACGGGGAGATAAGATAGGAACATATGAAAAATTAAATAACCTCAACGCAAAACAACAAGAACTGTCATGAGGCTGTAGATGTGTGGATGGTAAATGAGTGGTGGAGATGGTGCTTGGAGGGTTATTTACACTGTCTTTACCCTTGGCGTGGGAAATGCACTCTGTCAACACAGATAACAGCACCAGAAGCGACCCCAGGGACCTTAATATAGGCCTGCTTTATCACAGTAGGCGGGTAAGTGAATTGGCACATTTTTCAAAGGACTCTAAGCAGCTCCCCACAGTGATTTAAGTTCAATTAAGCTGGATATTGACAATCTGTAGAGTTCCTTCTAAGTATTATGATAGAAAAATTGCACTTTTTTCTTGCTCTGCAAAGAGACAAATATGTGTATAGAATGAGCTCTTATTAATCAGAGTTATTTTTTGCCTCTCTCTCCTTTTTAACTTTTATTTTATTATTTTTTTCAGAAGAATGATCACCATGGTAACAGATGAAACAACTTGCAACATCTGTAATTATTATTATTAATAATAATGATTATCACAATAATAATAGCAATTAGATAGAATGACAGGAAGAAAAACATGAAAAAAAAATTGGCTGGTTCTGTGTGTAAACAGTTTTCAGCTCCTGAAATGAGTGTAAGGGGCCTCAGACAGGCCCCTGGAAAACCCAGGATGAGGTCACAGAGAGCTGTCTGGTAATGACTTGGGAATATGTCACAACATCATAGAATGTTGCAGAATATTCCACCGTAACTACTCTGCTGAGACTTGGTGCATACTCTTTTCTTGTTGAATGTATGTGTGTATTGATCTTATAACTTGAAATTCCTTTTTTTAAATCTGGTCCATCACATAACAAATGTATAAAAGAGCTGCTTTGGAAATGCTGGAGGAAAGACCTAGCAGAATATAGATGATAGTGAATGACTAACCTCATCACTTGACAAGATTTCCTGAAGAGCTATAGGCACCCAATGCTAGGCCAGGCTCCTTGGCCACAGGATAGAGACTCCCGTATGTCTATAGTCCATTTTCAAGGAGAAAAAGGCATGGTAGCCACTGGACAGGCTTCTCTATCAGCCCCACCCGACCTTTCCCTCATCAGATCTCTAGCAGCCCCATCACTCATGAGCTTGAGAGTACCTATAACAGTGCCAGATGTTTGTCATTCTTGTGTACACACTGATGTGTGCACTGGAGCTCAGCCGTGCATATGGTCCTGGGTATGTATGCTAGTGGCAAGCAGGGCACTAACTGAGCATAACTTTGAACAGAGGAATGCATGATACATTTTACATCTTGGGAGACCTAATAGCTTTATGGGAATAGACTTGAAAGCTAAATTCACAGTGCAATTAGAAGAATGCTTTACTAATCTGCATAACAATGTATTGTTAACTTTTTAACTTTTACATTAAAAAGTTAATGTAAAACTTTTAACTGCTCAAGAGCCATTGAGCAACCTTAGCATATTATTAGCAAATTACGCTTTGATAGGTTGAACAGATGACTGGCTGACCAGACACTTAGCGTATTAGGCTTTTATTATATAGGATTTTCATTAAAATGATATTACAAGCCCTGCTTTCCAAGAAGGAAACCGGAGGTGGTTATGTAACTTGATCAAAATGCATTTGAAATGATGCATTGGAACTTTATCACACATGCTATTTGTTAGCCTATGGCCTGCAGTTCCTTTACTTGTAAAGGCGGCATGCTAGGGGGTGTGGTGCATGGTCAAGAGCTAATTCTCCTTTATGCCAGTGAATGATTATCATGGCTAAGTGATACTCTTAAAAAGTAAATATTTTATTTTTATTTTTAAAAATGTAGTGAGATGTTTTTGACATATAACATTGCTTAAGGTGTTCAGTGTGTTGATTTCATACATTTATATATTGCAATATTACCACTGCAATGGTGTTAGTGAACATTGCTAGCATATCATGTGATTATCATACTTTTTGTGGAGAATAAGATCTAGTCTCTTAGCAATTTGTTTTGAAGTTTATAATATGAAAGTGTGAACTAAGCACTAAGCTTGTATTAGATCTCCAGAATGCATTTATTTACAAGCTTGTGGCTTTAAACAACATCTTTCCATTTCCCTAAAACTGTAGTTATTAAACAGCATGGCACTGGTATAAAATAGATATACAGACCAATGGAACAGATAGAGAGCCCAGAAATAAACCCTGGCACTACAGTCCACTCATATTTAACAAGGGTGCAAAGGATACCCAATGGAGAAATAAAAGTTTCTTCAATAAATGGTGTTGGGAAAACTGGATAACCACATACAGAAAAAAATGAAATTAGACTTCTATCTTAACACCACTCACAGAAAAATTAATTCCAAATGGACTAGAAACTTAAACATAAGACCAGATACCATAAAACTCCCAAGAAAAAACATTGAGAAGAAGCTCCTTGACATCAGCATTGCTGATAATTTTTTGGATATGACACCAAAAATACAAGTAACAAAAGCAAAAGTCAACAAGTGGGACCACATCCAACAAAAAAAGCTTCTGCACAACCAATATAATGGAAAGACAGCCTATGAAATGGGAGAAAATACATGCAAAACACATATTGAAGGGAAAAAGCAAAGATTTTAAATGTATAATAACTATTTCTTTAGACTAACTGAGATACTTAGTGAACTGAACAGATTCTTTCTAGTTCAAAATTTCAAAATGCTTTTTGCTATTGAGCAGAAAATGTGTCCTGGATGACTCCATACCTGTGTTCTTTTGAGCAGGTAGAGAGCTGGGCTTGTTTCTCATTATGGGCTTGATTGGTGGTAAACAGCAGAATTATAACCAGAAAAACAATGGGTCCATGCAGCCAGTCACTACTTGAGGAAATTGAGCAGAGACGAGGTTGAATCATCTGAGTGTTTATCCCAACACTGCCAGCTGTGTGAGAGAGCAGCAGATCACCCACAAAAATCTGCTCTGCACCCCAACATAAGCCAGCTGCTTATATTGGATAGAAGGACAAAGATTACAAGGGAATGTAGACAAAAGGTATCCAGATGGGCAGTTTGCAGGTCTGGAGATTTGCAAAGGCCTGTGGTATGCAAAGGGCTGGGGGTCTTCAAAGGGCTGGCAATCCTGGTTTCTGCAACAAGGTTAATCTTTCCATGATAACAGGCAGCTCCTGATGGGAGGAAGGGATGCATTTCCAGATAGGGTAGAATGTGCCTTCTTTAATCAGAATAAAACAATCATGGTTAACAGAGCATGATTAATATTTCTTATAATTCTAGCTGGTCCCCGATATTCTATTTCTGCCCCTAACAGAATGAATGATAGGGGATGAACAGGATAGCAAAATGGGAGTATCAATGTCTTTTTTTCAGGTTTCTGGATTCATAAAAATTAAACAACATATTCTGCTGATGAAATTTCAGGAGATGTAAGGGACATCAATAAATACAGACAGACATGAGGCTATTTCAGAGTGAAAAGATAGTTGAACAGATGGTAATAATTCATCATGTACAGCAGCAACTATAGTATAAGGAACTGCACTCCATCCTGCTTTTTAACCTCATTTGCCAGATGAGATCCCAACTCCAACTCTCCAGGGAATGGAGTTGAGATCTTCATTCTAATGCAATAAAGAAAAAGTTCTAATGTATCAATTCTTAACTCTTTTGCATGTTGAACAACTTATTGTGTGTCCATGTAGAACATATAGTTTTAATATTATAAAACATTATAATACTACTAGAGACCCAGTGCACAAATTAGTGCACCAGTGGGGTCCCTCAGCCTGGTCTGTGGGATCGAGCCAAAACTGGGTCTCCAACATCTCCTGAGGGGTCCAGATTGTGAGAGGGTGCAGGCCAGGCTGAGGAACCCCACCAGTGCACGGTCGGGGCCAGGGAGGGATGCAGGAGATTGGCCAGCTGGGGAGGGACCATGGGAAAGCTCCAGGGCATGTCCAGTCCATCTCTCTCACTCCCAATCGGCTGGACCCTGGCAGCAAGCAAGCTAACCTACTGGTCAGAGTGTCTGCCCCCTGGTGGTCAGTGCACATCATAGAGAGTGGTTGAGCAGCCTTAGCATATTATTACCATATGACTTAATGATGCTATGTGGATCACTTTTGAAATGAGACAGATTGGACACAGTACTATTAGGGACACATTTATTTCTCTCTCTGAGCATTCATATATCTGCATATCTACATCTTTATATCTGTATAGACATAGGTAAAAATATAGAGGTAACAATATATTGTAGAATGTTCTAGTATGAGGCAGCAACACACCATCTATTATTGGACTTGGTTTCCCTCTTCTGCTTCTAAGCACCTTGGACATTTCAAAACTGTCCATCATTCTTTGTCCTTCTACAGCAGTGGTTCTCAACCACTTTGATAGGTTGAACAGACGACCGGATGACCGGACACTTAGCATATTAGGCTTTTATTATATAGGATTTTCATTAAAATGATATTACAAGCCCTGCTTTCCAAGAAGGAAACCAGAGCTGGATATGTAACTTGCTCAGCATCTCCCAGCTGGCATGCAGCAGAGCCCAGGTTCTAAGGAATGGATGTGTCCACAGTGCAGGCTGTCTCAGCACACCTTGCAGCTCGGAGACTGTGACACATGCCCTGTACTGGGGTCTTGTGCTGGAGGCAGGCCAGCAGAGGCTGGTGTTTGGAGCCTGGAGGACTTTATAATGCGTTTCCAGTCTCAGCATAGATGATTCACCCTCATTCCCTACATGAAATTGGACTTTCTCGAGTTATAGGCAATCTTTGTAGGTTGAATCGTGTGATGTTCCCAAAACTTCAAAAATAAAGCAATTCCTGTTCTGGGTCTTTTGAAATGGGTGTGTTTTCCTCATGAATTTCGATGGATTTGGGGAGGGAGGCTGGGCAGAGTTTATCTTCTCTCCCCATGAGGCATCTCTTACCTTATGCTCTGGGAAAGAACCTACACACCATCCTGAGAACTGCCTGAGGCCACTCTCCCCTTGCCCTCTCCTGGATGCTGTTGCTAAGAATAGCAGCACCGGCCACCTGTGAGACCCCGATGCCTTTATGTATGATGGTCAGCATAGATTTCTGTGGAATGCCATTCATTTGGTGAATAATGGACCTCCTTGCATAAACACCCTCACTTCATCTTTACAACAACCCTGTATAGTCGGCCTCATTGCTGCTTTTCGGATGTTACTGAAGAGGAAACTGAACTTTAGAGAAGTAATAATTTGACAAGGTTGCTAAGACTTGCATGCCAATCCAGATCTTCTGACTCCAGAGCCTGACCACATACACTAACCTTCGCCCACCCATGGACCAAAGAACCACCTTGAATACTTAGCTTCCAGAGCCATGTTTTAGTACAAGCATGTGTGGGTTCGTGAATGCATCCCCTGAATCCACCTAATGGACTGTTTAGAGCAAATCTTACTTGTTTGAAAACCCTTCAGAGCTGACTTCACATGGACCTTCCCCAGGCGAAACCACAGTACCCGCCCTAGAGCAGGGAGCAGGAGCTGGCCCATGGAGGCTCTCACGAGGGCCACTGTCCACTGGCCTTTACTATTGTGTCCAGGTCAGGGCTTAACCTACACTACTGCCAATGACTTGGCAGGAGAGGGGGAATAATACCAATTTACCCATTTGCTGTCAGTCTTTACTCTGCTATCTCCCAGGGGAAATGTAGTCAGAGGACAAGGGTATCTTTGAAAGGAAAGGCAACAAAGAGACCGAAGTTTCCAGTAATCGCTATCTTCCTGTCACTCCCGCTGTGTTTGCAGTGGGGGCTTGTGACATCTAAGGGAATTGTGGGGAGTGTTTTGAAGCTCTTAGTGTCCCTTTGCATCTCCTGAATATTGCATATACCAATAAGTGCCAATAGCTGAATTATTAAAACTTCAATTCACCCTCAGGGTCCTGAGGCAGAGTTGGCAATAGTAGTGACTTTAAGATGAAAGATTGTCTGACAGCTTCCTTTTCCATCTTGCCAAAGATAGAATATGATTTTGGCAAAGTGAGTCAATGATTAAATGAATAAACAAATCAATTAATGGATGTATGAACAATTAGGTGAATGAATATACAGATATGAAAGTCTGTGTTCATTGGAAGGGAAATCTAAATCCATATGACTTAATGATGCTATGTGGATCACTTTTGAAATGAGACAGATTGGACACAGTACAATTGGGGACACATTTACTTCTCTCTCTCTCTGAGCATTCATATATCTGCATAGCTACATCTTTATATCTGTATAGACATAGGTAAAAATATAGAGGTAACAATATATTGTAGAATGTTCTAGTATGAGGCAGCGACACACCATCTCTATTATTGGACTTGGTTTCCCTCTTCTGCTTCTAAGCACCTTGGACATTTAAAAACTGTCCGTCTTTCTTTGTCCCTCTACAGCAGTGGTTCTCAACCTTCTGGCCCTTTAAATACAGTTCCTCATGTTGTGACCCAACCATAAAATTATTTTCCTTGCTACTTCATAACTGTAATGTTGCTACTGTTATGAATCATAATGTAAATATCTGATATGCAGGATGGTCTTGTCCCATAGGCCTCGAAGTATTTTTACTTCTTAGACCTTGGTTTGCGCATTTGCAAGACTGTGGAGGTGAGGGTGAGGGAGCCATGGGTGTCTATGTGGGGCTCCTCTTCAGCCCTGAGAACCGAGGAAGAGGAAGGACGTCACTGTGGTAAAGATGCTCAGATGACGAAAGCTTCCTGAGGTGTCCCCTTTCCTCCTTGGCTTCATCCATAAGCATCTTCAGAATTAAATTCAACCCCCATCACAGTAAATGCTTTGCCTAAGTTACTGTTACAGAATGTCTGTGCCTGCCAGATAGTGTCTTGAAACTTTATATTTTGGGTTGTTATTCCACAGTAACTGCCCTGCCACAGGGGAGATGGTTTTGCTGTGCTTATATTTTTATTTTTTTTTTACTGATGATAACACTGACCCCCCATAGTGAGGTGACTTGTCTAAGCTAGTTCTCAGCAGAGAGAGGTTTCACATACAGGCCTCCCAGTTTCTAACACTCACATCCCTCTCCTCTCTCCTAGCCTTCCATTTTCCCTGTTCTGGGCAAGGCATGTTTTAAAGGTCCCTGATTTAAAGGTCTTCGCCCCTGCATGTTCTTTTCCTGTAAGCCTCCGCAAATACTTTTGACAAACAGGATGAATAATAAAAAAAACTGCAGTTAAGTGCCTTGGAATTCAATGGGGAGTGCAAATTCTATCCTTGTTAACTGTGTGTTTTACAGAGACTCTGTGTGTAGGTCTTATTTCCCCTGGAACGTGTGGTTTTCTGTGATAACCACGGGTGCTAGTGTTTTTCTTGTGAAGGGGGGGTGTGCCAGTAGATGGAGGAGGGCTTTGGGGGACTCACACCCTGGGTTCCAGTTCCTGCTTTGTCACTATCCTGAGCAAGCTGCCTGAGTCTCTTCATTGCATTTCCCCCACTTCTGACCTGGCCGTGTCGGTTCCCTTCGGATTTAAGTAGCATTGATTTTAAATGAGATAATGGGATTAAATGCTTAGCTTGCAGCCTGTGGAATCAGCTCCAAAACAGCAGCTCTTGAGATTACTAACCTGCTTTCTCCACTAGTGGAGCTCTGTGAGGAGCAAAAACTCTCTGGTCAAAGCCTGGGCATGAGTAGAGCAGCCGGTGGTGATCATGGCCCCCTGGGGAGACGCCATCACATGGCCTGCACGAGCCTCTTTTTTCCAGTGTGATCCTTTTCTGAACTTTCTTCTAACCCTCCTTCCTTGGGCTGTGTTTTCTGGGCAGAGGACAAGATCTGGACGTCGGTGCAGCACAACAACACAGAGCTGACCCGTGTGCAGGGCGCCAGCCCCGAGAAGCCCTACTCCATGGCCTTGGACTACGGGGGCAGCCTGGGGCAGCTGGAGGCCGTGATCGACAGCTCGGAGCACTGTGAGCAGGAGGTGGCCTACTACTGCAGGAGGTCCCGCCTGCTCAACACACCAGGTAAAGCTCGCAGGCCCCCTGCTCTGGTTGGCCATGCAGGGTGACCACAGCGGCAGAAGGGCTACATAACCTGGAATATCACAGAGGTGGGTGTTTGCCCACAAGGGGGCTGCACTGAGCCGGGAGGGAAAGGCTGCTGGGCGAGGACTGTGATGGACCACCTACTGATGCCCAGGGTGGGCCGGGAGCAAGTTCCATCACCTCTTAAGGTCTCTCCTCATCTCCCAAAGGGAAGGACGGCCACACCCACCCTGCCACAGCAGTGACCATGAAAAGGGCCTTGAGAGCAATGGCACTTGAAGTGAGCAGTGGAGCCAGACATAAAAACGTGCAGGCGACAGCATATGGGAAAGCAACAGGGGCTCTGCACATTCCCCAAGAGCAAGGAGTGGTGTCTGGGGGCAAAGCGTTGGGGCGTAGTGGGAAACAATGAGGCCGGAGGGTAGCAGGTCCTGTGTGCTGCCTGAAATGCGGAGGCCTCTGGAAATGCATTTTATAAAAATAACACTTGCTTTCAGAAAAAAAATTAGATAAACCCTATTTTTTAATCTTTTTTTGATGGTTATTTTTTAGAGTGGATAGTTGATTTCGTCATTAACATGCTTGCAAGAACAAAGAACAAAACCAAACAGAAATTTCCTAGAACTGCTTACAAAAACACCCAGGCATGTCGCAAAATGTCAGGTGGGCTTGGCCACGATTATGCCCACCCTGGGAATCCATTTGTTTAGTTGCAGTGTGTGTGTGTGTGTGGGGGGGGGGGGGGGAGCTAGGGGGGGGGAGGGGAGGCTGCCCACCATGGGGATGTGAGGTGGCCAAAAAAGTGTGTCAGAATCTTTAGCGTCATGTAATTTAGAGCCCAGTGCTTGGAAGTTGGGAATGGTGAAAAACCTGGGAAAACTAGACCCTGAAATGTCAAAAAGGAGAAAGCCTGTGCACCTCACTAAATGTGACCCACAGCCGCCCTGATCAAGAATCTTTAGGGGACACCTTGTTCCACGTGAATGAGTTTTCCAGATAACTGTTTCTTATTCCTTTAAGCACCAGAAATCTTTAAAGGAGTTTCTAACTATTTGAAATGAAAATCTTTTTCAAATAGATTACATGCTTCCTTGCCTTCTTAAGGAGATAATTCCGAATATAAAATGTAACCTTTTCTTGATGACTCAGTACCATCACTGGGAAAATCAGTTATGCAGGGGGGTGGGTGCACGGAGCGCGCAGGCTGAGGTCGGAGCATGGTACCGGGCCCTTTCCCAGGCCTCAGTCCCTGTCCCTCTCCCTTCTCAGCACAAAATGCCTGTGTCTCAGCACCCGGCGCCCCCTCTGTCGGGTGTTGTTCCCAGTTTCCCAGGTTGGGTTTGGCGGACGTAGGGAGGAGGTGAGCATGTTGCTGTGACTCTGGGATGTCCTCCAGCATCTGCATTCTGTGCCGTCCGTGTGGCCACCCGCTGACGTCCTGCGTGTTTTATTTTTCTGCCGTCACTGCCTTTTGCTTGACGTGGACACTGAGCAGGAGGGGCGTGGGTTTGGGAGCAGGCCACGCTGGGAGTGAGGTCATGCCTCCTCTTTCTAGTTATGTGACTGTTCAAGTCACTAAACGTCTGGTTTCACCGCCAAACCATTTGCCTCAGAACCTGAGCGGCAGAGGCAGCAGGAAGATGGACAGAAGGGAGCCTGTGCTCCCACCACGGTGCGGGCCAGCAGACCCGGGGGCCGTGTTTCTTTCCTTGCGCACAGCCTCCAGCCCAGAGGGAAGGCCCCAGACTGGTGCCGGGATGGGAACCAAGCTCAGGGAGAGGCTGTCTTTATTTTAAATGTGTAAATAGAATGGTTACACTGATCATAACTCATGCGAGAAAACAATCTCACCCCCCAGAGCAGACGGATGTTGTATTTGGCGTGTATCCTTCCAGATGTTTGGCCACATGGATGTGCACAAAAGCACATTGGAACACACTGTATGTGTGTTGGGGTTTGAAGGTGTTCATTAATCCTCCCTTCCCCCATGGGTCTGAGTCAAAGGAGGTAGAGGAAGGAGGACAGTGGGCATGCTCATAGTGTCTGCGTCCTCCTGGTGAGCTGGCTTGAAAAGCTCAGTGTGGGCCAGAGCCCAAGGGGCCCCTGGGCCTCCACCTGCAGTGCTTGTGGCACTGGGTGAGGTGGTGCTGCTGATAGAGTGCCTCCTAGCAACGTGGCCCTAGCCTCTTACCCCTCACACTTAACGCCAGCCCAGGTGTGCTCACCTCATAGGCATGAGGCAGCCAATAGTGTGCACAGGGATCCCAGAGCCAGGGCACTGGCCTAAGGGCGCTCCTATCACCAATCCACAGACTGGCCGGCCCCTAAAGTCAGGGTTCTGGTCAGGGCCTCTCCTGGTCACACAGCTACTTTTCTTCATGTCCTCACATGGCAGGACTAAGGGGAGTGAACTTGCACTGATTCCGTTCCTGAGGGCTCCACCCCCTCCCCAAGACCCCCACCTCTTAATACCATCACACTGAGGGCTCCACCACCTCCCCAAGACCCCCACCTCCTAAGACCATCACACTGAGGGCTCCACCACCTCCCCAAGACCCCCACCTCCTAATACCATCACACTGAGGGCTCCACCACCTCCCCAAGACCCCCACCTCCTAAGACCATCACACTGAGAGGGCTCCACCAATTCCCCAAGACCCCCACCTCCTAATACCATCACACTGAGGGCTCCACCACCTCCCCAAGACCCCCACCTCCTAAGACCATCACACTGAGGGCTCCACCCCCTCCCCAAGACCCCCATCTCCTAAGACCATCACATTGAGGGGCAGGGTTTCAACTCTGTGAATGGATTTGGGCGGGACTCAATCAGTTCATAACAGGCACATACATGCAGGAACACTGTACTAATCCCCCTCATTAAAGCCAAGCGCTTACCCTGGAAGACCAGGGAGCATAGGGGAGATGGTGGAGACCCACTTCGCCTTACCTGGCCCTCAGTCTGGAAGAGCTGAACAAGCATCCCCTTATCTGCCCAAGCGGGAGCCTGTGATATTGTTTTACTCTCTGAATCTCTCTCTCTCTCTCTCTCTCTCTCTCTCTCTCTCTCTCTCTCACACACACACTGTACAAATACTGTCCCATATCAATAACTATGACTTCATGCCAAATGCTCATTAACAGCAGAGTCTTTCATTATGTGGTTGTGCCACGATGGAGTCTCCTTGGTGCCCAGCATCCCCTTGTGCGATTTCTTTCTGGTGTGAGTACTGGGTGGACGCACTTTTTCACCCCACACTGTGCACTGAGAGGCGGGTTGGGAACCCTTCCCCCATCCAGCTCTGAGCTCCCGGATCAGAGGTAAGAGGTCAATGCTGTTACAAGGAGACACCTTGATCTGAAGCCCATAGCTGCTGGAGAGCCTGGCCGAGTTTACTTCGGGTCAGTCATGCAAACAAGTTTGCCACTTGGGCTGTTCAAGTTCATCCATAGAACTAAGGATCAGTGCACTTCCAGCCCCCTTTCCCTGCCTCTAGGCCAGTGGTTCTCAACCTGGGCTGCACATTAGAATCACCTGGGAATCTTTTTAAAATCCTGATTTCTGGGCCTCATCCTCCTGAAATTCTGTTTCTTTGTTACTCATGTTGTGGCCCCACCTCATAGCAAAGAAACAGAATGTCCGGAGGATGAGGCCCAGAAATCAGGATTTTAAAAAGATTCCCAGTTGATTCTAATGTGCAGCCAAGGATGAGAACCACTGCTGTAGTCTAGGCCGTTCAGTTATCCCACTCATTTCCTGATGCAGCATGTGAGTGGTTTCCACCTGGAGTCAACTGCTTCCCCTGCTTATGTTGAAAAAAGGAAAATCCTATTTCCTTTAAAGTATTCTATAATTCTCAATTTTCCTCTTTAACTGATGATAGTTTAGTGAGCATATAGCAAATTAGCTATTGGCTACATATGCTAATATGTGGTATATAGTAATTTAGACTCTAAATCAGTGGTTCCCCACAGGGGGAAATTTGACTTTTAAGAGGGACAATTTGACTTTTAAGGGGGGAAATTTGAGAATGAGTTATTAACAGTGAATTTTTTGCATTTCTTATGGTTCTAGGGGCCTCGTATACAATATATAAGTATATTTTGTGACATATTTATGAATTTCAGTTCTCCATTATGTTTTGAAATGTTATTTGCTATTTTTTCATATCACTTCATATTATTATTTTAACAATTTTTAGTGATTTCTTCCTCAGTACTTCAACTGTCCTTTTGTTCTTTTATTTTTCTCTTTCATGGATGCCATGTTCTTTCAAAGCTTGTTTAGACCAAGTTAATGGCCTATTAGGCTGATAGGAGTTCACTTTCTGAATAATAAGAATTAGATGTGCCCTAACCTGTTTGGCTCAGTGGATAGAGTGTCGGCTTGCAGACTGAAGGGTCCTGGGTTCGATTCCAATCAAGGGCATGTACCTTGGTTGCAGGCACATCCCCAGTAGGTTGTGTGCAGGAGGCAGCTGATCGATGTTTCTCTCTCATCGATGTTTCTAACTCTCTATCCCTATCCCTTCCTCTCTGTAAAAAATGAATGAAATGTATTTTTAAAAAAATAATTAGATGTAACAGGGAGGGAATCAGAATTTTAGAGATGCTTAAGTGGGGCATGGCCAAAACAAGGTTGGGAATCACTGTTCTAAATAAATATATATGTCTGAATATACAAACACCATGTTTACTAGTACATATTATAGAGTCTATGCTATATAATAACATTGTGTATCGGCACCTATACTCATCATATACTCTTTGTATTCCCAAATAGACATATGAATGCACTCATGTGTATAGACCCTCAGGTTCCATGTGCACAAAACTAATCATTATGTTTAGAAATCTCAGTAAGAAATTGTGATACAGAATAGTCACATTGCTGATAAAGAAGTAACACTTCAAGGTTCTCTGGGGATTACTAAACGTAAAACACTTTGTGCCCAATACTTCATCCATTAACAGATGATTACATTTCCTTTCATACAATAAGTATTTATTGATTCTTTATCATGTGCCACGAACTTTTCTGGCTGGTGAAATGAAACATTGAAGAAAAAAAACAGTTCCTGTCCACATGCTTGTAGTAGGGATGACAGAAACAAACCAAATACACACAAGCATGCACATACACCACATATTTGCACACACATGCATAAACACACATGCTAGTACACATATGCACACACAAGCATACACACACCACGAATTTACACACATACATGCAGTTATATACACACATGCACACATGTTTGCACACATGGGCATGCATACACATTCACATAGATGTACAGACATACAAATGCCCATATACACATCATCAGTTCATGGAAAGTGTGAGACAGAAAAGTGAAGACACATCAGGGGCCTGAGTGTGACCATAGTGGGAGTTCTCTTGCAGACAGGCAGGTAGGAAAGGCGCTCTTGGCTGCGAGGGGTCCTGCCACTGCCACCAGAGTCCTGGTTAAGGGAGGGGTGGGGCCTGGGAAATCTGGGACTGAGGACTTCAGGCTGAGCATCAGCACCAGGTCAGTGCAGCTTGTGAGAGGGAAGAGGGAAAAAGGGTAACAGGAAAAGGAGGTTGGGGTGCCCAGAGACCAGGCCATGCAAGGCTGAAGATTGGATTTTATTGTAAGTGTGCAAGGGAGTCACTGGAACAAGGGATTTCTCTTTCTCTTCTATTGCAAAGCCCAGAGCTAAAGTCTGCTTATGTCAGGCTAAAGCAGGTATTTGCAATGTGCTAAGCACTTAGGTATTTTAGGTTACTGCCTATCCCTGGTGAACTGGGAGCAGCTTAGAGCTCCCTGAGAGCAGAATCCACATCTGGTCCCCACAGTCCAGCTCAGCCACAGATCCTTAGAGCCGCCTTGCATTGCCTCTGATTCATGGCATTACTTTTGTCCTAGCTGCTGCGCTGGAACCAAATCGAGGCCACTTTGACAACTTCACCCACCATGTAACTATTGCAGGCCCTCACCACACCCGCACATCTGAGCGGTCAGGCAGAGAGCTGGACACCTTCTTCCTTACTCTCCTCTCAAACATCTATAAGTACCCCCTCTGCCCCTCCATCCTCTCTTTCTCCTTCCCCTCCCTCCTTCCTCCTCCATCCCTCTCCTCTTCTTCCCCACTCCCTCTCCTTCCTTCCTCCCTCCCTCATTGCTTTCTAACTGCCCTCTTTCCATCCTTCCACATGCACACAGACACAGAGCATGCGGATAGAACTGACCGGAAGCCCATGCTCCGTTCAGCACACCAGCCTGCCACCATGCTATTGAAACCCATTTTGTCATGGGACCAGCATAATCAGAAGCTCAAACGTATGCCATGACATCTGCACAGCAAATACTGGGGCAGTACGTGAAATACCTTTATTTAAAGGGCATTTCCCCTTTATGTACTGTAAACTCTATCAAGACACTCATGGTTCCTAGAATGCACCTTTTTGATCACCACTGCCACTACTGCCATTGGCTCTAAACTTCTGAGCACCTTTTCTCTTCAGACATTTCAAAGGTTATTTTATTTAATCCTCTCAGTGATCTTATGGCATGTGCATTATCACTCTCTGCTTATTGATGGAAGGGGAGGTGCTAAGAAATAAGGTATGTTTCCCCAAGGCCATAGCTGCTGAGTGCTAGAGACCAGTTTCAAAGGAATGCCTCTGGTTTTAACCTCCATCTCATTCCTAAATAATGTGCAGAGAAAGAAGAAAGGCCTCCCAGAGAGAAGGGAACAATGCAAGGGGGGTGCAGGTGTCCAAAGAAAAAGTGCATCTTGGTCTGGTCATCAACGCCTATGTAATAAACCACCTTTAAATTCCTTGGCTTAAAATAGGCAACAAGGGACCGATGAGCCAAAGCGGTCACCTTCAAAGCGAGGGAAACTCGAGTCCATGTTGTGGTGTCATGTACAGACATGTTTTAAAACTACCTTATTTTCAAAAATTTTCAGGGATAATCAACTAACCAAAGAAAATACAGCAAAAGAGGGCAGCATCAGGAGCCAAACCCAGGTCAGAGCTAATTCATGTCTGACTCTCCATTTTTCACCTTCCAGGGACTTCCGTTGCCCTCAAAGTAACCTGCTATAATGCAGTTATAGGAGTTTACCAAAGGACTTAAAACATAGAGACCATCGCATGACTCAAGGCAGTGCACTTCACTGCACATGAAAGCCACCTTTCCTCATAAAGTCCCCACTGCTCCCTCTGAGTCAAAATCAGAGGTGGGTTTTATAAAGAAAACATATAACATAACGAAGCTGAAGAACTGGGTGTGTATCTGAGGAAAATAAAACTGTCCACAAAGTTTATGACAGAACAGGTGTCTGGCTGCAAATGAATTGCTGTTCAGACCATTAGCTACTTAACTAATCAATGAGGATTGCCCCCAAAGCCACACACAGATCTTGGGTGAGCTATGTTCTAATTTCCTCACCTCCGTGTGAAAGGCCACGCCCACTTCATCTCATGTGCTTGTGGGAGGAAGAACCCTATTTTCTAGTTCTAACCTGCAGTGCAGCGGAAACAACATGGGAAAACATGGATTTTGGAATCATTAACCTGATATTAAACTTTACTTATTATCTGTGAAATCCTGAATAAGTTACCTAGGTCTTCTGAGCCTCAGTTTCCTGATCTGTAGCATATAACGACAGATGCCGTGTGCTGCATGTAGTAGACATTCAGGGCACACCTGTTATTTTACCCCCTGTCATGTCTGGTGGTGAAAGAGTTCTACCTTGGGACTTGCCTCTTGTTGGTCTATGGGCCTACGGTACTTACTTTCTACACTGCAGTTCCCTACCTCAGAGTGCTGTTAAGAATTAAATCCATGTCCCCTACCCAGCTCTAATCCACCCATCTATGTTCTCATCGCAATGACTGGTGCCATCATCTACCTAGTTTCCTAAGGTGAAAGCGCTGGACTCATTGCTCCTTCCCATCTCAGTTCCCAGGCAGCACACACACACCAAATCCATCCACCAGACGGACTTTGGCTCCAGCCTCTTCTGCCCCATTTCACTGCTTCTACCTGAAGTCACAGCTCCTCGCCTCCTGACTGGACAAGGGCATCCGGGCCCTGCTCCCTCTCCCTTCCAGCCCTGACCCCACCCCCCACAGTTCACATCTCACACAGCCAAGTGGCCATCTTTCCAAAACGAGATTCTGGGCCCCGGCTTCAAGCCCTCCCCTACCTGTGAGGGGAACCCAGAGCTCTGAGGGTTCTCATCTCCAACTGCTGCTAAGCGGGCCCTTCCCCTGCATCCTGTTCCTTGCCATGGTTCTCCCCACCTGGTGTTGCACCAGCCGCTCTCTCTACTCAGGTTTCATTCCACTTCCTATGCTTCTCTCTCAACTTGCATTTACCTACAACTAAAGTCTCCAGTCCATCCCACTTCGTCACCTCATCCCATTTTAATATTCTGCAAAGAAGTTGTTACTACCTGTTGTTTTCTTAAAATTTGTTTGTTTGTTTATTTTTTACTGTCTACCTCCATTAGAACATGAGCTCCATGAAAGAGGAGCTTTCTTTGTCTTGCTCAGTATTTTGTCCCATAATGCCTAGAATAGCACCTGGCACCTCGCAAACATTTAGCAAGTGGTTATTGAATGCATGGGAGATCCCTCCTCAATTAATAGGAAGTACCACTCCTATCCCTATGCCAGAGGACCCTGGTACAACAGCGCCTGGGGCTAAGCCTGCAGCACAGTCTCCTGCTGGGAGAAAGCGAGCCACAAAGTGGGAGGTGGGGTGGAGGGGGTCTGGGAGGGGGGCTGCCCACCCGCTCCTGGATCATCTACCATCGCCTCCTTGACCCTGAGAAAGTTACATTTTAAGGGCCTCCCGTTTCGCAGCTTTGATCCTTGCAGGTTATATATAGTTGCTGTTCTCCACTGTCCTTTCTTCCCTGACATGCCGCGACTCTGTACTAACCCACGCAGAGTGAGGTAAAATACGTGCACAGTTTTACTGTCTTGTCACAATAAAGAACTAGAGGGCTTGGTTTAAAAAAAGACTTTTTTAGACTCTTAAGACCATGAAATATGATAATTTATTTATATAGTAGGTGATGCTTTTTGACACCTTCATGCACCTGGTCGTCTCAGAATATACTTTCTTGTGGAAACACTGATTGTGCAGAGAAGGTATGAATCTTTTCCAAGGCCATTACAAGCCAAGAATCATGAGAATAACAAATTCTTACCTGTAAGTAGTTATGACTCTATTACAGTATTTACTTTGTAAATGCATTCAGTTAGACGTGGAAGACAGCTGCACAGATGAGGCCCAGCAGTCTGCAAAGGCTTCGCGCTATGGCAGCTCCCCAGCTGGACTTCCTCCCACCTGAGCCTTTGCATACCCAGGCCAGTGAAGACATGGACTAGGAATCTAGGAATTGGCGACGTGATCTTAAATATGGTATTTAACATCTCTAGGCCTCAGTTTCCCCATCTCTAAGAATGAGGATGACAAAAATAACATAATAGTATCCATAAGAACAAAAATGTTTGGAAACTTTTACGCTTTAAAATTTAACTTCTCAGTTTGTCTAAATTTTTTGAAATGACAGAGGTGATTTTGTAAACAATGTTCACTGTCCTCTCCTTTTTGCTGAGAGGAAGGAATGGGTGAATTATAGTGTTTTTATTCCTGTGTGCCTTCCTCCATATGCATGTAGGTGCATGTATGTGTTTGTGTGTGTGTGTGTATGCATGCATGTGCGTGCCCGTGCTTGTATGTGTGTAGGGATTGCTAAACCATAACCTTAGTGTGACACAGTAGAAATGTTTTAAGGTCTGAAGAAAAAAATAACTGAATTCCCTGCTCTGCCATTTTCTTGCTGGGTAGCCATGGTGAGGTCATTACTTGAATCTGTGAGTCATGTTTTCTCATCTGCAAAATGTTCACTGACCTTCCAGGCTTTTCCAGGAAGCATGATGCATAAGTAAATGGAGCTGACCACAGTAGCTACTGTCATTGAAGGAGCTTGTGTCAGTGTCGGCAGAATTAGAGAGGGCGCCTACATGTCAGTGAGGTGCAAAATGCTCAGGAAAGGAGGAGGTACCTTTTCTTGGGTAAATACCATGGATCTTCTAGGAAAGGTATCACTGCCTTAAGGCACAGATGGAGAGAGAGGAGTCAATGTGGTGGGAAAGGCATGGAGTGGGCCAGTGTGATTCACCCTCAGAGGCTGAGGAGAAGACGGATTTGGGAACTAAACAGCTTAAGTTGTTGCTGCTTCTTGCAGAGGAGGAGGCCGAGACGGTGGGAAGAAAGGAGGGCAGGATGGGGTGGGGGGGCACTCTGACTCAGGTGCTCGGCAGCAGGCTTCTGTGGTGAACTCACCTACTGCCACTGAGTGAAGGGTGGCATGATAGGAAGCTTGACCAAGTGGCTGCAGAGAGAGAACTGACTGGCTCCAGAAAAGATGGCAGAAAAAAAATTAGTTAGTGGTAGAGAAAAGAGGTAAGAAGCAAGAAGTCATAGAACTAGAAAGGAAATAACAGTGATTGGCTATGTTAAACAAAGTAGCCTCTAAAACAATATTATTCAATAGATATATAATGTGATCTACATGGGAACTTTAAAAATTTTTGATAGCTACATCCTATATAATAAAAGCCTAATATGCTAAGTGTCTGGTTGTTTGTTCAACCAATCAAAGTGTAATAAGCTAATGATATGCTGAGGCCGCTCAACTGCTCACTACGACATGAACTGACCACCAGGGAGCAGACGCTCTGACCGGTAGGTTAGGTTGCTGCTGGGGTCCGGCTGATCAGGACTGAGCAAGATGGACATGCCCTGGAGCCCTCCCATGGTCCCTCCTTGGTTGGCCAATCTCCCACATCCCCCCCCCCCCGGCCCCAATCATGCACCAGTGGGGTTCCCTCAGCCTGGTCTGCACCTTCTCATTATTTGGGACCCCTTGGGGGATGTCAGAGAGCCAGTTTCAGCCTGATCCCGCTCAACACAGGAGCTGCCCCCTGGTGGTCAGTGTACGCCCACAGGGGGAGTGCTGCTTAGCCAGAAGCCAGGCTCATGGTTGGCGAGCACAGCAGCAGAGGTGGGAGCCTCTCCTGCATCTGCAGCAGCGCAAAGGATGTCCAACTGCTGGAAGAAGGCCTAAGCCAGCAGTTGGACATCCCCTGAAGGCTTCCAGACTGTGAGAGGAAGAAGACCAGGCTGAGGGACACCCCCCACACACACACACACTCAAGTGCATGAATTTTGTGCACTGGGCCTCTAGTTATAAAAACAAAAAACTACCTCATTTTAATCCATATAATCTCATTCGGTATAGGTTAGTACTAATGAACAAACTGAGGTTGAAAGAGGTTAAGTACAATAATAACCACATGACCCTATTCACATCTAAAGAAATACACCCCCATCTAGTTAAAAAAAAAAAAAGCAAACAAACAAAAAACCTAAACAAACAAAAAGCTACTACAATTAAATTCTGTTTCATGGACAAACAAAAGCAATATTTTCTTAAGTCTGCGCTGTCACCAGCTGCCCTAATGCCAGTTATACAAAATTTCCTTGGACTGAATCAGACTGTGACTAGATTTTGCCTAGTAAACCTGCATTATATAGATACAGTCAGATGTCATTCCAAAATCCATCTGGCTAATCATTTCATAAGATGCCTGCAAGAATAGAAAACTAATTCTCTCTGGGAAAATATCCCAGACAGGGAGAAGGAGTCAGATAAAGAGAGAATTAGAAATGAAGTTGCTGACACTAATAATCCATCTATGTATTCAGCAGAATAGTTTGATTGAGCTTAGAAATGATAAGATGTCAGGATAGTGGAGTAGCTGCTGAAAGCACCTTGTGAGGATTAAGAGAGAGGAAATGAGGAAGAAAGGAAGGAAGGAAAGAAGGAAGGAAGGAAGGAAGGAAGGAAGGAAGGAAGGAAGGAAGGCAGGCAAGGAAGGTCAAACAACCTTTTGGGGAATTATCTCTGAATCAGGATCCTGTATTTTGTCTCATTTTGCATCATTAATGGAGTAAAAATGATTCTCAACCACGGAGACATGATTTTAGACAAATAGCCCTGAGTAGTCTCCTCAAGAGCCTCAAGTGATGATGTTGAAAACCGGGAGTCCATTACTGTGGGCACACCATTTCCAACAGTGCCGCCCACAGGGGCTTCTTAACTGAGGAGGTAGGGTGGTGGTAGGAGCCCTGGGATGGCAACTTGTTGGCAGCTAAAAGGCACAGAGGACGTGCATTTCCTCCATGGTAGCACTGAAATTAAAATTCCTTTCCAAGTGCAAATCCTTATTCAAGAATAACTACTGAGTCGTATTCATTTGAATACCCAGAGCCTTGCTTGGCAAGGGTACAAAGTAGGTCCTCAAAAAGTCTTCTTGGCATGTAAATGCATGTGGGGGTATGGTCAAAAAAGCACTTTAAAAATCAATATTTAGCATTCCTTTATCAGTCACAACAGGCTAAATTATACTGCAACAACAACGTAAAGCCAGAACAACTTAATGACTAAAACAAGGGTTCATTTTTCAAGTAGGCTAGATATTCATTGTGGGTGGGCCAGGAGCTCTGCTCTAGGTCTCCCCTCCCCACTCCCTGCCGTGGACCCAGAGTAATGGAGTTGCTCTTGTTTCAAGTATCACCTTAGAAGAAGAAAGGTGCCCCTAACCTGCTGCAGTCTAGGAGTGACACAGGTCATACCTGCTTACAACTAGTGGAATAAAATATGTAGTAGAAGAAAAATAACTTTCCTTCAGACTTCTGAGGTCTTGGCTGAAACCCTTGGAATGAAAGACAGATTAACAGAGAAAAAGGAACAGAAGTTGATTAGCATGTATATTTCATGTACACATGGGAGAGACCCATGGACAATTATGATAATTCAAAGAGGTGTCTTAGGGCTCCAGCTTATATCGCGTCTTTAACAACAACAACAAAACATACACAAACAAAAACACAGTACATTTGTGGAGAAATGATAGGACAAAGGAAAGTAGTCTGGAGATAAAGGCTAGCTGGTAAGGCTAGTTGGTAAGGCTAGTTGGTAAGGTTAGTTATATAAACCCTCTGATGCCACCTCCAGGCTGATAGGTCCTGAAGTTGTCTCAGGTGATTACATTTTCTCCTTCTTGGAGAGGAGGAGGAACTTTTGAAAATGCATGCCCTGCTTTTAGGAAAATATTGGAAGAGCAAGGAACTTTCTAAGTCTTTGCTTCTTAATTGCCTTCAGCTATAAATGATCCTTTACAAATTGGCATATTTGGGGTGGCATATTCTGCTGCCCTTCAATTACCTACAGGACCAGAAATTATCATCCTTTCATATGCCCGGAAGGTGAAGAAATAATAATTGGTGCATAACTTCAATGCCCATCACACAGTGGGGGGAACATAGAAAAACATCACACCCTAATAAGAATTGAAATAAGATGGCCTGCTTGCAGTGTTGTTTTTCCTTTGTATCTACTGTCAAAGGCATGTTTGTCTTCTTAATGTGGCTCACCAAATAAAACTATATCAGACCTCTGAAATACTACAAACTATTTTTAACTTATGATCCTCATTGTAAGCATAAATACACAAAGCCTGAATTTTAGTTTTAGCTAAAATCAAATATGTTATTAATATGAAACCTCGCTTTGCTATTTAGTTAATATTAGAGTTTCAGTGTTAGTCCATGCTAATGTCAACATCAATGGTCTGAAAGCGGGAGAGCCAGTGCGGCAGATGGAGCTGGATGCTCTCGGCCAGGAGGGCTGGTGCCCGCACTGCAGCGCCAGGCCCAGGAGCCCTCCGCAGGGCCGCCGGGCAGTGAGTGTCCTCCGGGACTTGGGTCACTTCCCACCGTGGCTTCTTCTGAGGCTCCATGTTTCCATGTGGGGGAGTTGTTTCCATCCTTTCTGACTTTCAAAGGTCTTCAGGTAATGAAATGGCGCATAAACCACAACTAAGGGGAGATTGTTACTCAGACTGTTAAAACAACACAGTTTATGGCAGCTGGGAGTGCTTTTTGGAAAAGATGTTGGAAACACTAAAATGACTGAGCAGTTATTAAAAATAACTGGAAGTTAGAGATTTGCAGAAATCCATTGATAGGATGAAGGGCTTTAAACTCCCTGGCAGCTGGAGAAGATTAACCAACAAGTGAAGGAAGAGGGAAGAAAAATGGCCTGAGGTGGTTCCTGCCACAGGCGATTCAAATGGTCCCTTAGGTTCTGCTAAGAAGACTACGGTGCTGATCCACTCACACAGGGAAAGCAGGTGTAGCTCCTGCCCGGTGCAGGGCTGAAGGGCCCAGGCTCCATGCTGTCTCAGCGGATTCTTTAACTCACACACCTGTTCTGGGTGCCACACAGCTCCATGTCCTTGATCTGACAGTTTCTGTCTCGGGTGCATTCACAGTGTGGATACAAGGTGCTGGGCTCCAGTGCGTTCATGTGCGTGAACCTGGCACCTGCCCTCTGTGCCACTTCAGTCAAAATAAGTATGATGCCTCCTCCAGCTACTCAGCAGTGCCCATGGTCTTTGTTGGGTGTGTTTTCTCCTGCCTCTGGGAAGCAGTAATTTCATTTCATCCTCCATCATGCCTGAATACACAGTTTACCTAAAGGTTAAGAATTATGCATCTAATTAAGAGGATGGAGCAATTCTGCTACATTAACATTAATAGTGCATGGAAAGCACTCCCCATGGCAGCATTTTTTGAGCAGAAGCTATTTCCACGTCTATTCTCTCTTTCCAATTTTTTCCTCCTGCACCACTAAATGAAAATTTAATGGTAGCAATGGCACCTGTGTTGATGGAAGAGAAAAGGTGAGAATTGTTCCTGCTGGCTTCTTTCTCATTCCCCCTGGATGAGGGCAGCATTCTTGAGACAGGCTTGCTTTGCTGACCAAAGCCAGGGTGTGGACTAAGAGGCCGAAGGATGGGGAGTTGTCAGGAAGCCCTGCGGCAGGTGGGTATGATGGAACTCAGCCATCGAATGATGGCATGTGAACCTTTATGCCACCCTGGACTTGGACGGTCACACAGTAGAGTGAATTTTATAAAGGCTAAACGTTTCAGTGAAATAAGCCAGTCAATGAAGGAAAAATGCCACATGATCTCACTCATTCATGGATAATAGAGACCATTATAAACTTTTGAACAATAATAGATACAGAGGCAGAGCTGCCTCAAACAGATTGTCAAACTGCAGCGGGAAGGCAGGGGAGGGTTGGGGGGCAGGAGGGATCTGGGTAAGAGATCAGCTGAAGGACTTGTATGCATGCATATAAGCATAACCAATGGACATAAGACAATGGGGGGTAGGGGAGGCCAGGGGACTGTCAAGGGCTGGGGTGGGGGGAGACACATATGTAATACCCTTTGTAATACTTTAAGCAATAAAAAGAAAAAAGAAAAAGAAAAAAATCTAAAAATAAATAAAAATAAACAAAAATAAAGGCTAAACGTAAGTGACGAATGGCGAGGCATCATGGAATTCCCTGGCCTTGGCACGCTGCCCTCGGAGGCTTTCCTGCCCTGCACCCCTTTGCACCGGTCACTCGGCGGGCAGCCCATGAGAGCAGCTTCACCGCGCGGTATGCCAAAGTCCTCCGCGTCAAGAGCTTCCAGAAGAAACAGGCGCGCAAGTTGCAGTGTGGCTTCAGACTTTTACTCGGAGGCCCCGCCGAGGGAGGGGCAAGGGTCTGAGAGGTCTTTAGCAACTAACTGGAAAGTTTAGAGCATCAGTTTAGCATGACGTGTTCCAGAAGCATTGAGCGGAAAGAGCAACGTGACCATGTGTTGAATCTTTCCTAGCAGGAGCGTAATTGCCCTGCAAACTGGATGAAGTAGAGTGAGGTCTTCAACAATAGTGTCTGTACCAAGATTCGGCGGCATGGAGCTCATCTTCCCTCCCTGGGCACCTTATTTCCCTATTTCAGCATCTATTTCTTATTTATTATCCTTGTATATCATTTATTAAATAATGTGTCATTATGTAAATGTTTCTCCGGGCTGGGTGGAGCGTGGTCTCCATGCGCTGAGGTTTCTGTTTGATCCCTGGTCAGGGCACACGTTTCTCTCTCTCTCCCTTTCTTTCTCTCAAATCAGCCAATGATTTCTTTAAATAAATAAACATTTATTATTTATTATCTTAGTTCTCTTCATGAGTCCTTTCTGATACTGTGTGTTTGAGCTCAGGGATTTCCAAAGTGTGACACACAACAATGTTTTATGTGACTTAAAAAGTTATTTGTATTTTTATTTTACATGTGTTTATATAAGCAAGTTACCCCATCAACTGCATGACTTCAAATCTCTTGTTACTAAGAGAGTAGAGAAAGTTAAAAAGAAGTTAGTCAATTTAAGGGTCAATTAAATTCTTAAGAAAGATATGAGTTAAGTAACTGTGCAGGAAAAAGGTAGGAAACTTAGCTGGTTCTGCTAAGACAAAGGTTTGGAAGCACAAGGACACTTTCTCTGCCCGGACGCCCAGGCTCTGTCCCGCCTCCCTCTTACTCACACCCGGCTCCACTTCCAGAGGTGCCCCCTCATGCAAGTGGCTGGTAACATGTTCTCTTTCCTTCCCAGGAGCGCCTCCCTGGGAACCCCACTGATTCATGGGGGCTGGGTTAGTGTCTGCTCTTTCCATTCCCTTTTTACCTGGTTCACGTTTTCACCGTATTAAGGATCCACGTTTGTTATAACCAGTTGCATAGCTAAAGCTGATATGCAAATGCTATTCTTTTTTAAATTATCAGAACCTGGACATGCATTTAGACGATACTACATAATCAGTTCTGAATGCACAGTTTCTCCAGAACTTCTCTTAGCGTCACCAATGATCTCCTTGGTTGCCAAGCCCCTGTGGCCCTGGGAGAGCATCTGATTTGGCAGCATCTGGGACAGACGCTCACCTTCTCTTTGAAATACATGCTTTGCTTGCCTTGTAAGACACACTGTCCAGTCCATGCCTCCCTACCTGACTGCTTTCGCTACCTTCTTGTTTTTCTTTTCTCCTCACACCTATAAGGAGGAGTGGGCTTTGGGGTTACAGTTCAGTCACATGACAAAGACTCTTAATTTAGCTCCCCAGCCAAGATGCCTTTACTGGACGTGAGGTTGACAGGCCTGCCCGCCTACTGGTCTTTCAATGTCCAAAAATAATTTTCTGATTTTCTTTCTCTGCATCTGCTCCCCCAGCATTCTTTCCCAACTTTGTAAATGGCAGATGCTCAGACCAAGAAACCTTGGCGATATCCTTGATTCCTCTTTTACCCCTGCCTTCTCATAACATTTTTGCAATTACAATTTACATGCAATAGTATTATGTATTAATTTTAGATGTACAATATAGTGGTTAGACACCATACAAAGTTGGTTTACATACACTTACAGACACAATGTATGTAAACCATACACTTATAGAGTTCTCACCCCAATATTTCCAGTACCCACCTGGCACCATACATAGTTATTACAATATTATTGATTATATTCCCTATGCTATAATTTATATCTCTGTGACTATTTTGTTACTACCAATTTTTAAAAAATATATTTTTATTGATTTCAGAGAGGAAGGGAGAGGGAGAGAGAGAGAGAGAGAAACATCAATGATGAGAGAGAATAATTGATTGGCTGCCTCCTGCATGCCCCCTACTGGGGATTGACCCCACAACCTGGGCATGTGCCCTTGACTGGAATTGAATCTGGACCCTTCAGTCCTCAGGCCGATGCTCTATCTATCTACTGAGCCAAACCATCTAGGTCGTGTTACTACCAATTTTTAATTCTTAATCCCTTCACCTTTTCCCCTAATTCCACAACCCCCTACCCCTCTGTGAGTCATTTATAACATTCTTAATCCTGTTGTCTATAATCAAAATATATCCATAAATTGACCACTTTTACCACCACCTTTGTCATTCTCCAGGCTTATGACTCATCATCTCTTGTTTAGATTATTACAGACGCCTCCTAAATGGATTTTCTTGCTTCTTCCCACCACACTCTTTAGCTTATCCTCTACACATAGGCTGGTGTGTGCTAGTTCCTTCCTGAACTCAGTGATCCAGTGTCTCCCTGTCTCACTCAAAGCAGGGCTGCTGACTTCTCAGGTCTTCTATATTCTGGACCTGCGTAGTCTCTCCCTCCTCACCAACCCTTGTTATTCCCTGCCCCCCCTTTTTAATTAGAACCATTCTAGGAGGTGTGAAGTGAAATCTCATTATGGTTCTGATTTCATTTCTTTAATAATCAATGATAAACATCTTTCCATGGGCTTGTTGGTCATTTGCATTCTTCTTTGGAGAAATATGTATTCAAATATTTTGCCATTTTAAAATTATGTTGTTTGTTTTTTTGTTGCTGAGTTGTTGGGTACTAGATTCTTATTAGATATATGATTACAAATATTTTCTCCAGTTCTCTGGGTCATCTTTTCACTTTCTTGATAGCACCTGTTGATGAAAAGTTTTTAATGAAATCCAATTTATTTCTGTTTCTTTTGTTATTTGCACTGTCGCATAAAATCTAAAATCCATCTTAGAACTTCTGTACTTGCTGTTCTCCTGCCTGCAAATCTCTCTTCCAATTTATCACCTATCTTGTTCCTTTACCTCTTCCAAACTTTGCATAAATATAATTATCTTAGCATGACTTTCACTATTCACCCTATTAAAAATTGCAACTCCTTCTGGTCCCAACACTCTCTAGCCCCTTTTTCTTATTTTATTTTTTCTTCAATACTGATTTTTATATGCTATAATATACTTATGCATGTTAGATAAGGCAGAGATTAGTGGTTTTTAATGAACTGTCGTATTTCCCAAGCCCAGATCCAACCTGCTGCAGAGGAAATACTTAGAACACCTGTCAGCAGAAGATTGGTTCTTTCTGTGGACAAGTTGTCTTCACCTGGTACTTACTTCATCACTGCTGAAATTTGCAGCATTATGATCACTGTCAAACAATATTAAGAAAGTTTCTACTTCCCCTTGGTGCTAAGTTAAGTTTAGCTATAGAAGCACATATCTGGGATTTTAAAGACAATTTTGATTTAAAAATAAGTTTATTAGACAATGTAACCCAATTTTTGTCTCAAAAAATAAAAACACAAGCAAAAGAAGTAGCAATTCTGCATCGCTGCATCAGTTTTGCTAATGAGCTGAGCTTGTGACCCTGTCTCAGTTCCATGCCTTTTCTGAACCACAGTTTCCTCATCCGTAAAACTCAATTGTTGTGAGGGTTAAAGAAGATCGTTCCTGAGAGGTCTCTCACCAAGTGAACTGGTGAACTGTGTGCTCATTTCATTTGCTAATAAGCCAGACACAGACAACTTTAAATGGTAGCTGTTTTAAGGAGCATAGAGCTTATGAGTAACAAAAACCATGTTGTCTTAGTTGAATAATTGGAATACTAACTACTAAAGCACGGAATCATCTTAGAAAGATTAACATGTGCTGAGAATGTGCTTTCTGAATGGATGCAATTCAATTATTACACTGTGAGAATCGTCCTGATGATGATGATGATCAAAATGAACAGTACTTAATTAAGAATCCACAATTCCTGATAAGGTAGTAGCAGTGCAGTAGTAAGGCAATGTCATGATCAATGTGAAGGTATTAGTTACATTTTTTTCTGCTTTTAAGCCTGATTTCCTGAATATTTCAGCTAATTAGCAAACTAATGTTTCTTTAAAGCTTTAAGGGTACATGGTACTATTTTCAATAGGCTTTGCTTTTTGGGATCTGCTTGTATATAAAATACAGTTACTACCAGGATAATAAAAACATTATTACCCAAGTTATCAAGAACGTGTCCAGTGGCATATGGGATGCTTAGCCAATAAGTGGTCAGAAAAGGTGTTTCCTCTGCAACTCACATGCAGAGGTGGGCCTGCTGGGGCTGGGCGGCAGCAGCAGCTTGAGCCCAACCCCCTGCCTCCACTCCCGGGCTGCTGGGGCCAGACAGCGGTGGTGGCGTGGGCATGACCCCTTGCCTCTGCTCCAGGGCTGCCCCATCTGTGGCTTGACTCACAGCACAAGCAGTCCCCTCCCTCCCATCTGCACACACAACCTCCTCCTGAGCCAGGTGTGACTATTACAGCATCCCAGCTAATTTGCATATTACCTGTATATATATAAAACATACCACAAAATTTCATTCAAAGTCTATAGTTTGTAGTTTTGGATATATTTGCAGAGTTTCAAACATCCCCACTGTCTAATTTTAGAACATCTTTAACCTTCCCTAAATAATACCTCCTACACATTTGCAGTCATTCCCCATTCTGTCTCCCCACCTGTCCTGTCTCCCACAATGCCATGTCCCAGGCAAATACTCATCTACTTCAGTATTACATATTTTTCTATTATAGACATTCCACAAAAGTGTAATTATACAATATGTGGTCTTTCTAACTGCATATGTTTACTTAGCATAATGTTTTTAAAATTTCATCATATCAGTATATTAGCTGTGATATTGTTAATTAATATTCCAGTATATGAATATACCATATTTGTCATTCTTTCATCAATTTATGGGCATTTTAATTTGTTTCCATATTCTTGGCTATTGTTCACAATGTTGCTATTAAAATTAATACACAATTTTTGTGTGGAAATGGCTTTTCCTTTCTTATGGATACATATTTGAGAGTGGAAAAACTGGATCATATGAAAACTCTATATTTAACATTTTGAGGAACTTTAAAAACATTTTTAAAGTGGCTGTACCATTTTATAGTCCCCTCAGTAGTATATGAGGATTCCATTTTCATTACATCTTTGTCAACACTTGTTATTGTCTTTCTTATTTTATCCAATTGAATGGGTATAAAGTGATATCTCATTGTGACTTTGTCATTTTCCTAATTACAAATGTTGCTGACCACCTTTTTATGCTGATTTGAATCGCTTATATCTTCTTTAGAGAAATGTCTATTCAAATAATGTACACATCCTTAAATTCGATCATTTGTCTTTTTATTATTGACTAGAGGCCCAGTGCACAAAAATTTGTGCACTCGGGGGGAGGAAGGGGTCCCTCAGCCCGGCCTGTGCCCTCTCGCAGTCTGGGACCCCTCAGGGGATGACCACCTGCTGGCTTAGGCCCACTCCCTGGGGGATTGGGCCTAAGATGGCAATCAGACATCCCTCTGGCAGCCTGGCAGCCCTCGGGGGATGTCCACTTGCCAGCGGGGGGCAGGCCTAAGCTGCAGTCGGACATCCTTAGTGCTGCTGAGGAGGCAGGAGAGGCTCCCACCACCACCACTGTACTGGCAGCCATCTGCCTGGCTTGTGGCTGAGCAGAGCTCCTCCCATGTGAGAGCGCCCTGACCACCAGAGGGCAGCTCCTGCATTGAGCATCTGCCCACTGGTGGTCAGTGTGTGTCATAGTGACCAGTCATTCCCAGTCCTTCTGCTGTTAGGGTCAGTTTGCATATTACCCTTTTACTATATAGGATAGAGGCCTGGTGCACAGGTGGGAGACAGCTGGTTTGCCCTGAAGGGTGTCCTGGATCAGGATGGGAGTCCCCACTGGGGTGCCTGGCCAGCCTGGATGAGGGGATGATGGCTATTTGCAGCTGGTCAAACCCCCTTCAGGGTGGGGATCCTCACTGGGGTGCCTGGCCAGTCTGGGTGAGGGGCTGAGGACTGTTTTCAGGCTGGTGGGTGACTAAAGCTCCCAACCTCTTCTTTCTTTCTTTCTTTTTTTTTTTTATTCTGGGTTTTATTTACCTTCTATGGCTGTCACTGGAGCTGAGAGCCGGCTTTAGCTTTGAGCCTCGGCTCCAGCTCTGAGACCTCGGCTGCTGAAAGCAGGTATCTGGGTTTGTTTGGCTTTTATAATTGAAACACTGTTGCAACTCCAGCTCTGAGGCCTGGCTGGCTGAAAGCAGGTTTCTGGGCTTTCTTTAGCTTCTATAATTGTAATATTGTTTCTTAGAGTGTAGCTCAGAGGCCGGCAGCGGCAGGCGGGGAACCTTGGCTTCCTCCATCTCTGGGGCAACCAAGCCTCCTGTTTACTTCAGCTGCCTGGCTGCCGGCCACCATCTTGGTTGGCAGTTAATTTGCTTATCGCCCTAATTAGCCAATGGGAAGCATGTTGGAGGTACGGTTAAATACCATGTTTGTCTATTATTAGATAGGATTTTTAAGATTTGTTATATATTCTGACAATACGCTCTTATCAGATATATGATTTGAAAAAAATTCTCTTATTCTGTGGGATGTCTTTTCACTTCTTATGATATGTAGCCTTTAATACTCAATTTTTTGACTTTTGATGAAATTTGCCTATCTTGCTCTTCTGTCACTTGTGTTTTTGATGTTATATGTAAGAAACCATTACTTACCCTAGTGTCACAAAGATTTATTCCTATGTTTTTTCCAGAGCTTATATATTTTTAGCTCTTTTATATAGAGATTCATTTTGAATTAATTTTTGTTTATGGTGTGAAAAGGTATTCAACACCATTGTTTTGATTATAATATAAAATTGACCCTGAACCATTTTTTTAGGAGACTAATCTTTACCATTAAATGGTATTGGCACCCTTGTGAAAATTATATGAACATAAATTTAAGGGCTTATTTCTGGAATCACACTTATATCACTTATGTATTTCATTGATCTATTTGTTTGTCCTTATTCCAATATCACACTGTCTCAATTACCTTGGTGCTGTATTATGTTTTGAATTGACAAGTGTGAGTCCTGTAATTTTTAAATTTCTTGTCAGAATAGTTTTGGCTATTCTGGGTCCCTTGCATTTCCATGTTAATTTTAGGTTTCATATGACATGTCAAGAAAAACTAATTTTGATAGGGCTGTGTTAATCTGTAGATCAATTGAAGAGTATTGCCTTCCTACCAAGTTGTCTTCTGACCTATAAACATGAGGTGTCTATCCATTTATTTAGATTTTCTTTATTTTTTATCCATAATGCTGGTTATTGTACAAATCTTGCAGTTTTTTTGTTAAGTGTATTCATAGGTATTTTTATGCTATATAGCTGTTTACTTATTTTTGATGTATATATCTATATCTTGATTTTTACTGTATAGACATTTTCTTAATTTTATTTTTGGACTGTTCATTGCTGGTATGTAAAAAATAAAATTAGATCTTGAATCCTGATATATTTTTAAAATCATTTTTAATTCCATAAATTTGTATTGAATTTCTTAGGATCTCCTACACACAAGATCAGATTATCTACAGTGAGAATTTGAATTATTTTTTTTTCCAAATTAGATGAATTTTATTTTTTTTCCTTCCCTTATTAATTGCCCTGGATTGACTCTCTAAGGCAATGTTGACTAGAAATAATAAAAGTGGACATTCTTGACTTGTTTTTGAACTTAGAAGGAAAGTGTTCAATCTTTTTCTACCATGTACTGTATACAGTAGGCATTAATTAAGTATCAGTCATAGGTTTAAAAAATTTTCTCCTAATTTTAGTGGGGTTTTTTTAATCTTTAAAAAGATGTTGGGTTTTGCAAAGTGTTTTTTTTCTCATTTTATTTAGATGATCATTAGGTTTTTTTTATTTTATTAATATTGTGCATGACATTGATTTTATATGTAGCACCAAATAATTTGTCATGTTGTATAATCCTTTTTATATGTCTGTAGTGTTGTGTGAACATTTTCTGCATCAATATTCATCAGTGATATTGATCTGTATAATTAATTTGTTTGATTTCCATATCAGGGTAACAGTGGCCTCATAGAATGAATTGGGAAATTTTCCCTCTTCTATTTTTTTGGAAAGGTTTGAAAGGGATTGAAATGAACTCTTCTTTAAACACTTGGCACAAATCACTAGTAAAGTCATCTGTTCCAGTGCTTGTGTGTATGTTAGGGGGGAGAGGGAAAAGTCGGCAGAGAGGGGATGTTTTATATCAGTAATTCAATATCTTTACTTATAAGTCAGTCCCAATCTAATTTTTTGAGTCAGTTTTAGCAACTTGTTTGTTTCTAAGATATTTTTTTCATCTTATTTAGACTATCTAATCTGTTTCTATATAATTTTTCCTAGTATTCCATTATTATCCTATAAGGGGCCCGGTGCACGAAATTCATGCACAGGGGTGGGAGGGTCCCCTCAGCCCAGCCTGCACTCTTTCTAATCCAGGACCCCTCGGGGGATGTCCTGGGGATTGGGCCTAAACCGGCAGTCGGACATCCTGCTCACAATCCGGGACCACTGGCTCCTAACTGCTCACCTGCCTGATGGCCTGATCACCCCTAACTGCACCCCTGCTGGCCTGGTCGCCCCAAATTGCCCCCCCCACCAGCATGGTCACCCCACACAGCCTGCTGCTTGGTCATTTGGTCGCCACTCACTAACCCCCCTGCTGGCCTGGTCGCCCCACGCAGCCTGTGCGGTCATCCATTCAGTTGCGATGGTCACTGGGGCATATATATATATATATATATATATATATATATATATATATATATATAAATTTCCATAAGTTCAGTAGTGACATACCTTATTACATTTCTAATTGTACTAATTTCAGACTTCTGTGTGTCTTTTTTGCTCAATATAGCTAAAGTTGTTTCCAAATGTGTTAATAATTTCAAAGAATCATTTGTTTTATTTATTTTTTCTACCATTTTGCTATTATTTCACTTAATCATGTTCTAATATTTATTTTATTTTTCTAGTAGATTTTGTTTCAGTTCATTCTTTTGTTAGTATATTAAAAGTTATAAAGCAAGGTTGTTCATTGAGCTATTTTTTAATGTAATAATTTATAGCTATGGATATTCCTCTATGCCACCTTTAGCTCTGTACCATACATTTGTTTGTTTTTTTGGTAGGGTAGTGATTATTGTTTTTGTTTGTTTTCATTTACCTCAAAGTTTTTATTTCCCTTGTGACTTCTTTTTTAACTAATTTGTTATTTGGAAATTTGTTGCTTAATTTCCACTTTTTTATGACTTTCCCCAGTTTAACTGCTGATTTGTAATTTAAATTCAAGATATTTGGGTGACATACTTTGTATGATCAATAATTTAAAATTATTGAGTCTGGTTCATTTTCTAGCATATGATCTATCCTAGAGAATGTTCCCTGTGTACTTGAGTAGATTATGAACTCTGTCATTGATATTGGATTGTCCCACAGGTCTGCTGCGTTTAATTAATGAAAGTTTTGTTTAAGCCTTCTGTTTTCTTGTGGATTTTCTACCTAATTCTACTCATTATTAATACCGGGATATTGGATTCTCCAACTATTATTGTTAACTTGTCTCTTTCCAATTATCCATCTGCTTATATTCAACATGTTTGTTTGTGTCTTTGAATATATCATGTGTTTTATAGACAGTGTATATTGGCATCATATATTTTCATGTCTCTTCTCTTATTTTTTGTTTTTGTTCATGCCTTTTTAATTGGTCCCTTGATCTATTTACATTTAATTTGTTATACTACTATATTTGTTCTATTTTTTTTATGTCTTATGTCATTTTCCCCAATATTTAATTTCTGTCTTTTTAAAAATAGGTATTATCTAGTTTATCTTTTAAACTTCCTGTGATTTTTCTCTTACTGTATTGAGTTACATTTTTACTTGTTATCCAGGGGGTTGCAAATAGCATCTTAATGTAAAACATTCTAGTTTGGAATAATGCTAACCTAATTTCAATAGCCTATAAAACTTTTCTATAAAATACCTCCTTTATTTTTCCCTCTTTTGTATTACCATAGTATTATACATCAAATCTATACATTCAGTGTAGGGCAAAAGTAGGTTTATACTTGCAAGTACATGAGCATTTGTTCTTGTATAATTATTTATTAATTATTGTATTATTTTCCATATGAACAACTGTAAACCTACTTTTGTTTCACCTGTATTATAGGCTCATGTTTATAGTTTTATATTTATTTCTTTATTGATATATCATTGTTATACTTTTCTTTAATTCTTTAAACATGGATTCCTTTACTAGTATTTCTCTGAGCATATTTATGAAGGTTGATTTAAAGACTTTGTCTAATAAGTCCAACCTTTTGGCTCCCTCACTGGCTTTTTTATTGACTGCTTTTTCTTCTGTTTATGGGCCATGATTTTCTGTTTATATTTTGTAATTTTTCTTATAAATTGGACATTTTAGATGATTGAAAGTTAGGAATCTGACATTTAGATCTCCCCTCCGTAGGTTTTGTTGATGTTGTTCTTCTGTTGTTGATGATGATGATGTGTATTTAATGACTTTACTTGAGTAATCCCAAAAGTCTGTGCTCCTTTAACTCTGTGTGTGCCACTGAGGTTTCTGCTGAAATAGCATCGTCTATGCCTAACGATTGGGCAGCTTTTCTAAAACGCCCAATGTTTCTCAGATTGTTGTAAGCCTTTAATTTCAAAAACTTTGGAAAAAAATATTTTTATACTGTTAGGACTGTAGGGCAATGCAATCCTTAAGGGCCACTTGTAAGCTTCCAGCCACAGGAGAACGAAGGACCAGGGAAAACCCACTGGACACCAGGAGTCAGATCACGCAAAGAATGGAAACTGTCCTGAAGGCACCTGATTGCACACCTGTATTCCCTCCGCATTCCCAGCCCAGCAACTCAGCCCTCAGACCCACTGACAAGAGCTTACAAAGGGTGACTGCACATAAGGATGAAACTCCAGCGCCTGGGGGCTGCCAGCATCGACCCCATGCCCCCTTGCCTGGGTGCTGTGCAGCCCTTCCCTTTGGAATTCCCATCTCCCAACCTCTTCCCTTAAATAAAGTAAGATTTCCTAAATCGCCATCTGAGATGCCTATTCAGCCTGCCCACACATCACCACCACCATGTCCGCCTTTCAGACCCAGCTGTCATTGCATTTGCAGAGGAGCAGTGTTTGGGGTCCTGCCCCAGGCCTGCGGGAGTGCTTCCCCCAGTGGCGGTTCTGCACTCACTGTGAGACTTGATGCTTAGTCTTCTTCAATGTCATCTACTGAGATGGTGCTGCCTGGCCCAACAAGGACTCCCAGTGTGCTGGAAGAAAAGTAAAAATTATAGCAAAATGAAAACTGCTAAGCAAGGGCCAGGCCAGGAAGCGATGTGCCCGGGTTGTTACAGCCTCCTCTTCTGCCTGCGCAGGCTGGATATTTGGTTTTTCTAGGTTCCTTTCATGCCTACTTCTCTTTCCAGCTCTGACTGCCCTCAAACTTAACTGTTGCTTCCCTGTCCCTTCACCAGAAAAGGAACTCCCTCAGGAAGGAGCCGTGTTGGAGTGCCCTTGCATCCCATGGCTTAGCACAGCGCTTAATAGATGGAAGGCATCCAGTCAGTGTTTATAAAATAAAGTGAGCAGCATACACAGTTCACTTCAGACTTTCAAACATATGACAGGCAGGGCATGTTAAAATCTCTGCTAAGACCCCTTTCAGGCAGGAAAGCAAATTGTCCGCAACTGAGGATGAATGGCCAGAGGCAAAGGCACCACCAACAGGCAGGCATTGGCAAGGCACAGCAGGAGGCACCTCGCCGGAAACAATAAAACAAACCTGGCAAGTGACAGATCTCCTGAGGATCTCAGCTAAGGAGTGGCCCTACCTCCTGGTGCACATACCTGGAAAAGCAATGTCTAAGACCCAGGAGTCATATCCTTTCCTAACAAGGAGAGCCAGCCACCTGGGTTGTCTATTGCCATTGAAAACAGTCACTGCCACAGTTACCACCTCCTCCCCTTTGAATCAAAAGCTCTTCAAGATTTACAAAACAGTCACCTCTGATGACCCTCAGCACCTGCACAGGGAGAGCGGGCAGCACTTTTAATCTCTATTTTACAGGAGAGGAAACATGCTGAGGAGCTCTCCTCAAGACGTTCATCTAGAGAAGTGAAAGAGGTCAGCCTGGAACCCAGGATTCTGGCTAAAAGTTTACTTCTTTTCTTGTTTCTCTTGAGTTCACATCAAAGTGCATTTTTTTCTTTTCCTTTTCCCCCTGATTTTTTAAATTGAATACTAGAGGAGCGGGGAGGAGAGAAACAACCATGTGAGAGCAGAACATTGATCAGCTCCTTCTTACATGCCCCCTACCAGGGATTCACCTGCAACCCAGAAATATCCCCTGACTGGAAATTGAACTGGCAACCCCTTGGTGCACATGACGATGCCCAACCAACTGAGCCACACCTGCCAAGGCAAAATTCATTTATTTGCTAATTCCTTTGAGTGCATGGCTTTTTCTATGCTCACGTGGTTCAATATCCATCCAACTCTACAGCTCGCTCTCCCTCTCTCCATTCTCTCTGTAGTTTGTGGACACGCTAGTTTCTACAGTTTTCTAAATTTAAAGTAGTAGAAATCTTATCTTATCCTTAATCGGGTGTGAGACCTGATTTTCTAGGGGCTATACCATAGTCAGTATGATTTAGCAGTCAATAATAACTACTCAGAAGATCTCCTTCCACACCGTGCCTCTATACCACTCTGTGACAAGGGCTTTATGGGAAAAGGCACACATTTGAACTTCAGGAATCTGAAACAGGCGTGCCATTATTTCCCGCTTGTGCAGGGCCACAAGGTTGGCCAAATACAAGTGACTGGTGTCTCTCCTTTCCCAGGTCTTTTCTGGTATATGCACATCCTTGCCTTTGAGATCACCAGGGACATACAGGATCTATTTAAAGTCTCTACAGTCTCCTAGTTCTCCCCGGTTTCTCATTAAATCCCATGTAAGCTGTTGTTTGTTCCAGAAGAAATCACAACCTTAAGAGCTGAGATGCTGCCAGCCCTCTGCGGCTGTTTTGATAATGTCCTGGAATTGACCCTTCCCCTACCACCCAGCTGAGCTCCCAGTTCAATTATATAGTCACCCCACTGTGAAAGTAGAGATTTCCCAGGGAAATGCAAGTTTGGACAAAGTGTTGGCTGTGCTCTGATGATGGTATTTTCTTTTCTTTTAATCTTTGTTGAAAGTATTACAGATGTCCCCCTTTCCCTTCCCATTGTCCCTCTCCACCCAGTTCCTGCCCCTCACCAGGCCTTCACCACCCTATTATCTGTATCCATAGGTAATGCATATCTACACTAATAAAAGAGAAACATGGTAATTGGCGTACGACCGCTACCCTTTTCATTGGCTAATCAGTGAGATATGCAAATTAACTGTCAGCCAAGATGGCGGCCGGCAGCCAGGCAGCTTGAAACT
Organism: Myotis myotis; assembly: GCF_014108235.1. Classification (NCBI taxonomy): domain Eukaryota; kingdom Metazoa; phylum Chordata; class Mammalia; order Chiroptera; family Vespertilionidae; genus Myotis; species Myotis myotis. The sequence goes on along the minus strand of NW_023416390.1, from coordinate 89,521,385 downwards.
AACAAGAGGCTTGCTTGCCTCAGTGACAGAGGATCTTTGGAGGAAACCAATGTTCCCCGCCTGCGGCTGCAGCCTCTGAGCCGGCAGTTTAAGAAACATTGTAACAAATACCACCAGACTTCAGCCAGCAGATTCGCAACATTGTAAGCAAAGGCCAGAAACATACTTTCAGCTGCAGCGAAGGCCTAGGAGCTGGAGCCAAGCCTCAAGGTAAAGCTGGCCCAGAATAAAAAAAAGAAAAAGAAAAAAAGGAGCGGTTGGGAACTTCAGTCACTCCCAGCCTGAAAACAGCCCTCAGCACCTCACCCAGACTGGCCAGGCACCCCAGTGGGGACCCCCACCCTGATCCAGGACACCCTTCAGGGCAAACCAGCCGGCCCCACCCATGCACCAGGACTCTACCCTATATAGTAAAAGGGTAATATGCCTCCCAGCACCAGGATCAGCATGACAGGGGGCAGCGCCCAAACCCCCTGATCACCCTGCGGCTCTGTGTGTGACAGGGGGCAGGGCCCCAACCCCCTGAGCAGCCCTGCTTTGTGCCTGATAGGGGGGAGCTCCCCAACGCCCCCCCCCCCTCCACGGGCCCTGCTCTGTGTGTGATGGGGTAGAGCCATAACCTCCCCATCGGCCCTGCCCTGAGTGTGAGAGTGGCTGCGCCCCAACCATCTGATAGGCCCTGCTCTGTGGGTGATAGAGGCCGGCGCCCCAAACCCCTGATTGGCCCTGCTCTGTGCATGACAGGGGGTGGCGCCGCAACCTCCCCATCGACCCTGCCTTGAGTGTGACAGGGGACGGTGCCCAAACCCCCCCAATCGGCCCTACCCTGAGCGTGACTGAGGGTGGCATCACAACCTCCCAATCTGCCCTGCTCTGTGCATGACGGGGCGGTGCCCCAACTCCCCAGTCGGCACTGCTCTGAGCCCGACCAAGGGCTGCACCTAGGGACTGGGCCTGCCCTCTGCCACCCAGGAGCAGGCCTAAGCCAGTAGGTCGTTATCTCTCGAAGGGTCCCAGACTGCGAGAGGGCACAGGCCGGGCTGAGGGACCCCCCCCCCTCCCTCCTGAGTGCACAAATTTTTGTGCACCGGGCCTCTAGTATACATATAAAATCTTTGGTTAATCTCTTCCCACACCCCCTTCCCTCTGAAATTTGTCAGTCTGTCCCATGTTTCCATGTCTCTGTTTCTATTTTATTTATTAGTGTATCTTAATCATTAGATTCCTTGTTCATTTATTTTGCTTTTTAGAGTTAATTGCTGAAAGAATTTCCCTTTAAGATTTCATGTAATACTGGTTTGGTGGTGATGAACTCCTTTAGCTTTCCTTTTCTGTGAAGCTCTTTACCTGACCTTCAATTCTAAATGATAGCTTTGCTGGGTAGAGTAATCTTGGTTGTAGGTTCCTGCTATTCATCACTTTGAATTTCTTGTCACTCCCTTCTGGCCTGCAAAGTTTGTGTTGAGAAATCAACTGACAGTCATATGGTCACGCCCGTGTAGGTAACTGACTGCTTTTCTTTTGCTGCTTTTAAGATTCTCTGTTTTTAACCCTTGACATTTTAATTATGATGTGTCTTGATGTGAGCCTCTTTGGGTTCCTCTTGTTTGGGATTCACTGTGCTTCATGAACTTGCAATTCTATTTCTTTCACCAGGTAGGGGGAATTTTCTGTCATTATTTCTTCAAATAGGTTTTCAATATCTTGCTCTCTCTCTTCTCCTTCTGTTACCCCTATAATGTGAATGTTGGTATGCTGGAAATTGTCCTAGAGGTTCCTTACACTATCTTCATTTTTTTTTTTGGATTCTTCTTCTTTTTGCTCTTCTGATACGGCATTTTCTTCTTCCTCATATTCCAAATCCCTGATTTGATTCTCAGAATCCTCTACTCCAATGTTGAATCCCTGTAAAGTCTTCTTTATTTCAGTTAGTGTATGCTTAATTTCTGATTGGTCCTTTTCCAGTCAGAATGTCTTTGACAATCTCACTAAGATCATTGAAAGTCTCATGAAGATCCTTGAGTAACCTTATAATCACTGTTTTGAATTCTATATCCAGTAGTTTGTTTGCTTCCATTTCTTTCATTTATGACATGTTTCTTTATCACTGCAGGCTACTACCCTATGTTTGTTTCTATGTATTGGGTGTGATGCTGCTATGTCTCCTGGAATTCATAGAGTGGCCTTGTATAGTAGGTGTCCTATAGGGTCCAGTGGCTCAGTCTCTGCAGTCACCTGAGCTGGGCACTCTAGGTGCACCCCTGTGTGGGCAGTGTGCACTGTCTTATTGTAGTTGAGAGAGCTCCAGATCTCCCATTGTCTGTAATATCATAAGCTGGGGCTCCCTGTCCTCTGAGCTGGGGATGGGGGAAAGCCAGACCTTCACATCCCCTGTCTTCCTCCAGTAGTTTCACTCAGATGGGTGATTTTCAATTGGTTCTGTGGCTCATGTTAAATACCAGAGCTCTGAAATGGTTGATTTGAGTAGTTTTGCCTGTATTATTATTGTTTTAGAGAGAAAGTGAGTTCACCTCACTTGTGCCATTTCAGGAGGTGCTAATTATATACTGTTGAACTTGTGAGAGTGTGGGCTGGGCTTGGACTAAATGGTATCTTGCTACCAGCTACAGAACAGGATATTGGCTAATTAGAGATGTAAAATAGAGGTTACAAGTGAGTTAGGTACTTAACAAAACAAATTGTTTCAATTAGGCTGTAAATATTTGCTTACAAACTATAGTGATCATTATACATCTTCTCATTTATTAAGATGGCTTTGTGGTTTTTTGCTTCTGCAGGGTGATAGGAGAAGTGGTTGCATGTATGTATATGAATGTGTGTGTGTCTGGGGTTTTGTTTTAATTTGAGAACAGTTTATTGGGATAAAATAAACTATTTTCCAAAACCGAGAGAATAATCTGGGTTTTTCTTCCAGTTAATGTAAATAATTAAGGAGTATCTGTAAACAGAGTGTGTGAGTTGTGAATATCAGCTCTTGGGAGACCAGTGTGCCTCTGCTCTTTCCAGAATATGATGTAGATAGCGCTGTAGACTACTTGGTCAGTGCATGGTAGGTTTCAAACAGGGAGACTACAAAGTATCTTCTAATAATTTCACTATGTTTATGTTTTGTTTCATTAATCACCAGAAATAAGGAAATGTTTGTGTCTTTTTCCTCTTAAATTCAATGCTTCCCATTGAATTCTGGACACACTAGGTTATACATGTACTATATTTGTTTTTCTGCCATTTCCATGATAGAAAAGGAAAAAAAATAGCCCACTCGTCAATCCTCTAAAATATTAGGCAAATAGCATTTAATGATTGAAAATCACCTTACTCTTTATAATACATAATCACTTTATCTGCACTATGCCAATGAGGAGATAGTAAGTTGTGGAATGCCTCCCTGGGCAATTCATTTAGTCTTTTTGCACAAGGCCTGGGGATCCTTCCAGCCAGATTTTACTTAAGAATGTTGTATTTCCAAAAGAGAGGTTTTATCTTCCCTGAGACAGATCATTTGCAAAATTAATAGGTAAATTAGCAAAGTGTTAACAGCCCATTAGACCCACTGTCATAGTTTAGAGTCTGGGTAGGGGAAAGAGAGCAAAGGCTAAATGTGTGGACAGAAGCTCCCTGAAATGACAGGAGCCATCTGCCTGTGGTGGGGAGTTGTGGCCAATCAAAGGGAGCCGGCAAACTGCTGTAACATGCGCCCCCTCCCCTCCTGTTTCAGTGCACACTCAGCCGGGGGAACTCTAGGCTTTAAGACCAGAGCTCAGGATTTTAGTTACTAAGAGTGTGTTAAAGTCATTGTATTACAGCAGAACTGCCTGAGCCTTTTTATACTAACCATTTCCTCGTTTATTCAAAAAAATATCTATTGAATGTTGGTAGTGTTGAAATTTTAATAGCCCGAGTTCTCTCTACCAAGGTCAGAATGTAGCCATTATTTTCTGTTTGGAGAGCTAATTCTCTTATATACACTGGAAACTACTGTCTTTCTTCCAAGGAGACTTGTTTTTTAAATCCTCACCAGATGTTATGTTTTTTTATTGATTTTTAGAGAGAGAAAGGGAGGAAGAGAGAGAGAGAAACATTGATTGGTTGCCCCCTGTACATGCCCCGACTCAGTATCAAACCCTCAACCTAGTTGTGTGCCCTGACAGGGAATTGAACCTGCAACTTATTGGTGTACTAGATGACTCTCCCACCAACTGAGCCACCTGGCCAGGGCTTTCCCCAAGAGACTTTTGGTCATACTGGCTTAAAGCCATGGGCTTTGCAAATAGACATGTGATCTTGGGTATGTTTTTGTTTTGTTGTGCTGTGCTGTGTGTGTGTGTGTGTGTGTGTGTGTGTGTGTGTTTTATTTTTTGTTGTTGTTTTTGCCTGTTGTTTGAGGTTAACTTTATCAGATGTAAAATGAGGATAATATCACCTTGCAGGATGGTTTTAGTTGTAGTGATTAAATGAAAACACTTATGCCAATAATAATCATAGATGGCTCTTATTGGATGAACCCTTAATTTGCACCAGGAAGTGTGCTCAGAGATTTACATACATTATGTTTAATTCTCACAACAAATCTGCACGGTGGGAACTATATTATGTACACCTTACATTTGGAGAAAAAGATTTGAGAAGTAAAACATTTCTCCATGGTCGCTCAGCAATTAAGTTGACTTCAGACCTATGCTGTCGAAGCCCAGAGCCTGATCAACCTTTTTTGCTGGTCACCAGGCGTCACTGCGTTTGGAATCAGTAGCACTGGGCCGAAGCCACTTCCTTTGCTCTTACTGCCACTTCCACCTTTCACATCTGCCGTAGGGTTAAAGCTCTATCTGAGTACTTTTCTAGCTAACCTCTGAGGTACACAGTCTTCAAAATCAGTTAAAAAAGCTTCTTGATCTTCAAAATGTAAATTAATTGAAAGCCAAAGTGCACTTGGATGAAAATCCCCTCAGATGCTGCTTTTAATTCCAGCCGCCAAGGTGCAAGGGGTTCGTTTCCCTTTTGCTTCTCGGATAAATTAAAGAAGACACATTATTTCCATTTCCTGTCTGAAATCTCATCTGCTTCACTATTTCAGAGGCTGTGCAGAATAAATACGATAAAATGGCTCATATCTGCTTACACTTTATTTCTTAGTACCCCCGTAGATCATCTCAATCACCTATAGAAATATTTGTGTCAAAGGCTAAGGCAGTTGATAAATTCTTTTTCCTTGTAGGTTATGAGTCTGAATATCCCAGCATCTCTGCATTGAAAGAAAAATAGTTACATTTGGCGTTTGTGATGACTTGAGGTAGTGAAAATATTTTTACTGCCAACAAAAGCAGTTTTATGGTGTTCAATCCTGAATTGCTAAGATTTGGATTTTCAGTAGAGCAAATTGCACTGCTTACAACTGAGTTTTTTTAAAAACAAGTGCAATTCATTCTGTAGGCAGTCTTCATTGGCAAGTTTGTTTATATAGTAAATGCCTTTAAAGAGTCTAGAGACACTTGACACCTAGAGTAAGTGTGTGTGCATTTGTGTGCACGTGCTGCATTTTGAGTGTTCCTGTGAGAAACAGGGAAGGCACATCAGTGAAAATGCTGAGCTAGTAAGCAATACAAGGTCCAGCAGTCTCATGTGATAATTCCTCTTCGAGTTCTCATTTTTGCTCTTGTTGCCTTTACCGTTTTTTTACTTCTTACTCTATAATTAACTTCATAGACTGAAATCAGCTCCACATTACATTATGAATAACTTACAGTTGTTTCAGAAACAATATGATGTTGTGCAATATTGGATCTGGGATTTAAACGTTGGTCCATCTAACTCTAAATTTATTGTTATACACCCTGCATAGAAATTGATGGAAGTGGATAGAAACTCTTCTGATGTTGAAGAGAGACAATGGTAGTGGAGGGTAGAATCAATTCAATATTGTATTTATTAATGGCTTACTTTGTGCATAGTACTCAACTAAGTGCTGGCAGCCTGTGAGAGGCACACAGATACTAAGATGCAGAGGGCCAAATCCCATTGTTTAAGAAACTTAACAATTTTAGTGAAATGGGGGCAGGAAGTATTAACTCAAGGAACATCTGAAGAACAATTGGCACTCATGTGAAGAGCAGAAGCAGCAGCGTTAGAAAGTAAAGCCCCCTGAGGACATTCCTGGAACTGTGCCTGACGAGGTGGGACACCTGGTGGAGGACTACGACTCAGTGGATGGATTACATGTTCTCTAAAGATGGCCCACCTACAGAGAGAGAGGGCTTGGGAAGCCGTACACTGAGGGAGTGAGAGAGAGACGGGGAGACCCCACTTCTCTCCCGAAGCTCAGCCTTTCCAGTATGCCAGCCATCAAGGTCAAGTCAACAGTTCCTTCCACATGTGAGTCATGGGGGTGAAGTCCTCTTGGACATTTCACATTTGAATTTCAGCTGTCACCTCATCACAAGTATGAGAACCTCCAAGTGAGACTAGAAAATGATTGTTCAGCTGAGATTTGTTCAACCCACAGAATTATGAGAAATAAAATAGTTATTTAAAGCCACTAATTTAAGGGTGGCTGCTTATGTGTCAATGGGTAGATGAAACACTGGGACTTTGAAGGTTAGATAAAATCTGTATAAATAGATAGTAATTATAAGCACCAGCACTTATAAGAAGTAATTTGATATTTATTGACTTATTATTAATTATTAATTAAATTATTTAATATTCTAAACACATTTTCTAAACCAGCAAAGTCCAGTAGAACTCACTGCAGTGGTAGAAATGTGTGGTTATACTGTCTCATATGGTGGCCATTTGCCATATCTGGCTATAGAGCACACAAAATGTAGAGATTGTAAATAAGAAATTACATTTTTAATTTTGCTTTATTTATTTAAATGTAAACCTAGTTAAATAATCTCATGAAGCTATGATAATGAACAGCCTAGCTATAAAGTTTTGGAAGTCGATAACTGTAAGTGGTGAATAAATAATCCCTGATATTCGCAGAAGCTGAGTTGATGGGATAGAATTAGCTGACTTGGTGGTGATGTTGCTTCTAGGTTTGTATGTGAGTGGTTGGGTGACGAGGGTGGAGGTGGCAGAGGGGAGGAGTACTAAGGTACCAAGAAAAGACTTTCTATTATTATATGGCCAGTTGTGGAACGTCGGGCTGTAGTGCACATTCGCAATGCCCACACCACTGCTTCTGTGTGAGGAGCCCAAACACCGCATTGTAAGAAGATGCCTGATTGATGGGCACCCGTGCAGTTTCTGAACACAGCCCTTCTCTTAGTGAGCATTCCTTTACCCAGATGTCTGTGCTTAACATTCTCCAGTGCCCTTTCAACGCAATCATATTGCAATATGATCATGTACATGTGAAATATTAACATATGATTATATATATATATATATATATATATATATATATATATATATATATATATGCAATGCACTGCTCTGGGAGTTTCACTGTGGTTCATGGGTTTCATTTTCCACCAGAATTACATTTTCCTTAAGTTCCTCTCTGAAGTGCTTAGAGAACATTGATGTGAAAAGGTAGTTGGTAATCACAGGAAGCAATGTCTACATTTTTGAAGAATAGTACTGCTGTGCATGGAAACTACTGAGAAACTTGGAAGTAACAGACAGGCAGAGCCAGCTGAGTTACAAAAGTCTGTCTTGAAAAATAGCTGTTTTCTTTAAAATAGCTGTTTTCTGTCCTGTAAATCTACTTCTGATTTTAATGAATGCAGAGAATCATGAATAGTCACTAGTAGCCATGTACTTAAAATTACATATTACAATGTTAGGAAATGTGATGTCTCCAACTAGTTAATTTTTCACTTTTGCTTATACTGAATTAGACATTTACTTATCAAAATCTGTTTTCAAAAAGTGAGCAATTTGTTCAAGTACATTTTATTAGCACTAATTCTGACCTAATGGCGTCAAATATGTGGAACTGCTGTGTTCATGAAAAGCATGGTGGATCCCTAGTCATGCACTCCTTAGACCTTAGTTTTCCTTGCATACATACAACACTATCTATAAGATACTCACTGCTGAGATTTATCAGTTTCTGTTTCAAATCCAATATAACCAAATTCTTATGAGCTGCCAAGAAAAACAAATCGTTAATTGGTCTTTGTTTTGTTGAAATGAAATCATAAACAGACTTTGGCAGTGATATTTTGGAATTGGTGGCTTATTTATTGATTTATGTTTTATTAATCAAGAAGAATACTGAGGGCCTTGGGGAGGTTTGGGATGGTCCATGGCCATGTGACATGGCCTGGTTTCTGCTTCAGAATTCTCAGCCAAATGGAATTGAGGAAAAAGGCTGAGGAGGGAGATAGGACAGGAGCTGGCCTTGCAGTGCAAATCAGAGATACTGAGATCCTATCTAGGGCGCTGTCAGGAGCTGAGATAGAAGATGAGGCAAATTTCAGGAAATAAGTCAGTAAGCCTGATGACTTTTTGAAGAAAAAAAAAAGAGTGTAGGGGTGTTAGGCAGATAGAATGATCTGGATTCTACAATAAGTTGTAGAAATGTGGCTTCCTGAAAGAGGTAAATAATAATGCAATTAATTCAATACAGGAGAGGGGGGGGGTCCGTGGTATGATTGGAAAAGGACTAAATTTATTTTGGGACATGCAGTTAACCACCCTGTGTTGTATCTTGGGGGGAATTAAAAGCTAAGGTGCGAAGTGTAGAATCAGATGGACCTGTTAAACAATAATGTATTGCCAAACTGATGAAAATCCATTACCCTTAAATAATGGCTCACATCTGAGATTTAATTATCACAGGGTGAACTTATTGGTGCCTCATGAAGAGAAGGTCAATTATCTTACACCCATTGAAAGTGTAATATGATAATTCACAGGTAAAAGTTAGCTGTGAAACATTAAAAAAATACAAGGTGGTGAAAATACAAAATTCAGTGGCAATGTATTTTAATAATTGCAGGCAGATAATTACATGTGAGGAATGTTCATACCCAGTAATAAGGAATTACTAATTAGATTGGTAGACCTAATTCGATAAATGGACACATCAATCCTTGCCACTCTCTTTTCCTGAGAATATTAATAATAGCAATAATATTCGTTTTTAGCGCCAACACTAGTTCCCCTTTGAATCCCACCACACCCAGCTCAGTAACCATTTATAAAGCCTTTGTTCTTTGCTGCGTCTACGATAACTCCTGGGGGCATAATGAGGAGCACTGTTCTAGGGAGCCGTGGTCTAAAGGAAGAGATGAATCAGTAAGCAAATTAAACAGAATAGCCATTGTTGGGACGGAGGTGGTCACAGGGACCTGCCCTGGGTTTGGTTTCTTGAGAGAGATTAAGTCTAAGCAGGTCTGGAAGGACGAGTGGGGATTGGCGAAACTAAGATGAGCACAGGGGATGTATGTGGATTGCAGTGAAGCTGGGCCATTAGCAAAGGCTCAGCAATGCAAAACGGCATTGTGTGTATACGTATGTGTGTGTTCATGTGTGTGCGTGTGTGTGTGTGTGTGTGTCTGTGTGTGGTTTTGTGTGATGGGAGGAGGGCAGTGGGGCTAGAGGTAGCTGATTATCTCTAAAGTATAGATCAAAAACCATTTCAGTCCCAGTATACAAGCTCCATGATCTTTTTATTCTTAATTCAATTGGTTTTGCTCTGAACACTATACTAGAGACTTCTATAAGAAACAAAATTAACATTATTATCTTTTTCTCTTCTATTTTGCCTACTTGTGCCCATTATAGGACAATGAATGTTCACCCTGGGCAGAGAGGAGGAAAATTACGGGAAGCTAATGGGACGTTCTATTCCGTCTATGCTCTCTCTCTGTTACTTCTCTTTATTTTTATTCATTGGAGACACTATAATTAATGAGTCAGCATCACTTCTATAACTTGAAAAAAAAACCAAGAGATGCATTTAATACATGCTTAAAAACTCTATATTCAGCCCTGGTATTAATTCTTGATTCCAGTTATAAAAAGAGTAGCCTATATCTGTTAACAATGTCTGGTCAGTCCAAGGTTCATTATTACAGGTAGAATGATTTGATTACTGAAGGTCAAGTTAGTTCTTTGGATTCCTTCAGAATTCAGTTTTATTCAAATGAGTTTATATAAGAAAACATGCTTTGTGTTTGCTGTCTCTTCACCCACTCTTCCTCAACACTGTTATCCCTCTACCCCAAAGTCTCCTGAAGCAGTTTCCCCTCACTGAGCTGCACACACACACAAAAATGTTCAAATGTGTGTGTGTGTTTCCCCAATTTGTCATCAATTCTTGCCTGTAGTACCGCACAGCATTTACACAGATATTCCTGCTTCATTTCTTGTTTCACCAGTTTCTGCTCTGCACTGCTGTTTAACATTCTGAAACCCTGCCTCCCATCACTTTTCACCTATGGAGTGGATGCAGGGCATCCTCGCCTGTCACTCAAGCCTTCCTGACTATTCCCAGCTGCACTCTGCAACCCCTTCCCTAGCGTTTATCTCTCATTCCCCTGGGCAGCCAAGCTCTTCTACTCTCCCCACCTTCATACACTGCCTCTGTCTAGAACAGCCCTACTGGTCCATCATGTCAACCCCTTTTTATTAGTTAAGATTTTATTTTAATACTAGAGGCCTGATGCATGAAATTCATGTGGGGGGAGGGGTTCCCCTCAGCCCAGCCTGTGCCTTCTAGCAATCTGGGACCCCATGGAGGATGGCTGACTGCTGGTTTAGCCCCAATCAGGCTTAAACCGTCACTCAGACATCCCTTTCACAATCCAGGACCCATCACTTCTAATCGCTTGCCTGCTTGCTCCTAACCACCTGCCTGCTTGCTCCTTACCACCCGCCTGCTCACTCCTTATTGCTTGGCTCACTGCTTCTTAGCGCTGCCATAGAGGCAGGAGAGGCTCCTGCCACCTCCACTGCTCTTGCCAGCTGTGAGCCTGGCTTCTGCCTGAGCAGTGCTCCTGCTGTGGGAGTGCACTGACCACCAGGGGGCAACTCCTGTGTTGAGCGTCTGCCCTCTGGTGGTCAGTGTGCATAATAACAACCAGTCGTTCTAGTCGTTCTAGTCATTCTTCCAAAAAGGTTGCTGGGCTTTTATTATATAGACTAGAGGCCCAGTGCACAAAAATTTGTGCACTCAGGGTGGTCCCTCAGCCCAGCCTGTGCCCTCTAACAATCTGGGACCCCTCAGGGAGTGACCACCTTCTGGCTTAGGCCCGCTCCCCAGGGGATTGGGCCTAAGCTGGCAGTCAGACATCCCTCTGGCAGCCCGGGAGCCCTCAGGGGCTATCCACTTGCCACCGAGGAGCAGGCCTAAGCTGCAGTTGAACATCCTTAGCACTGCTGAGGAGGCGGGAGAGGCTCCCACCACCACCACTGTGCTGGCAGCTGGCAGCCTGGCTTGTGGCTGAGCAGAGCTCCCTCTGTGGGAGCACACTGACCACCAGGGGGGCAGCTACTGCATTGAGCATCTGTCCTCTGGTGGTCAGTGTGTGTCATAGTGACCAGTCATTCCCAGTCGTTCTGTTGTTAGGGTAAATTTGCATATTACCCTTTTATTATATAGGATAGAGGCCTGGTGCATGGGTGGGGGCCGGCTGGTTTGCCCTGAATGGTGTCCCAGATCAGGGTGGGGGTTCTGCTTGGGTGCCTGGCCAGCCTGGGTGAAGAGCTGAGGGCCGTTTTCAGACTGGCCACACCCCCTTCAGGGAGGGGGGTCCTGCAGGGGTTCCTGGCCAGCCTGGGTGAGGGGCTGATGGCTGTTTGCAGGCTGGCCACAGCCCCTTCAGGGTAAGGGGGTCCTGCTGGGGTGCCTAGACAGCCTGGGTGAGGGGCTGAGGGCCAAACCCCCTTCAGGGTGGGGGGGTAGTACTGGGGTGCCTGGCCAGCCTGGGTGAGGGGAAGATGGCTGTTTGCAGGCTGGCCACAGCCCCCAACCACCCAAGCTCCCAGTGGAGGCTGGCTGGAAGCAGGTATCTGGTATTTATTTGTCTTCTATAATTGAAATTTTGTTGCCTTGAGCAGAGCACACAGCCACTGGCAGGAAGCTTGGCTTCTTCCATCGCCGGGGCAACCAAGCCTCCTGCTTACTCCAGCTCCATGGCTGACGGCTGCCATCTTGGTTAGGTTAATTTGCATATAGTCGCTCTGATTGGCTGGTGGGCATGACTTGGGGCATAGCAAAGGTAAGGCCAATTAGCATCTTTGTATTTTATTAGTGTAGATTATCTCTTCCTCAAAGCCTTCTCTTAACATCTCCAGGCAGAATCCCCCACAGTGTGATTCCATAGCTTTTTTGGTTATTTCAATTTCTATACTATAATGAAATATGTTGCTGAAATATTTTCTTTCAGGCCCTTCTTTCTCAGATCATGTGAACTCGGAGAGAGAGCCCTGGCTGTCTATGTTATCCTTGGCATTTTAGGGCAGTGACTGGTGCTTATTTAAAATTTAACCAGTTTTTGGCCCTGGCTGTTGTGGTTCAGTTGTTTGGGTATCATCTGGTGCATGAGAAGGCTGCAGATTTGATTCCTTGTCAGCGCACATACCCAGGTTGTGGGCTCGATACCTCATAAGGGGCTTGCAGGAGGAGCTATACTATGTTTTGCTATTACATCTCTCTCTCTCTCTCTCTCTCTCTCTCTCTCTCTCTCTCTCTCTCTCTCTCTCCTTATATCTCTCAAAATCAATAAAAATGTATTTAAAAAAAAAAAACTTAATGAACTTTAGAGGGATGGATTCTTCTTTCCACACACTCAGTGGTACCTCTTTCTTTTTCAGTTCGACCATAAACTTCCGTGATCTGGTTCTTCTGCACACACCATTACCTGGCAATACATTATGTGATGCAGGTGATAATTGCTATGGTAGGTTCTTTGTAAAAGGTGACCAGCACCAAACCCCCCATTCCTGTGGTTGCATGCTGTTCTTCCCAGAAGGACATAGCTCCTGTCTCTTCCCCATAAGTTCAGGCTGCCTGTCCCTATTACTTGCTTTCACCACGTAACTTTGTGCAAGTTCTCTGTCTGGGCATAAGGTATTGTGGAAGCTTCTGCTTCTGCGCTCTTGGGATCTACCTAACTTTCATGTAATAAGTGGGAGCTGGACTGCTGAGTGACAGGAGACACATGTAGAGAGGAAGGACAGGAAGGCCCCAGCTGTTTCAAGGACCCCAGTTGAGGCACCAGACATGTGAGTTATGCTTTTTGAGATGTTCCAGCCCAACCCAAGCTCCATGGTTAATGTGGTCACAGCCAACATCACATGTAGAGAGCAGCCCAGAAAACTGTTAGAAATAATAAATTGTCATTTCTGCAAAGGTCACTGCTTGCAAATGAAGTTGATTGGAATGCAGACACACTGTGTGTTTATACATTGCCTATTGCTGCTTTTCCCTAGCTGGGCAGAGTAGTTATGACTGAGACAAAATAGCTTTCAAAGCCTAAGTAAATATGTTATCTGGTCCTTTACAGGAAAATGTGGGGACCTCTTTTTTTTAATTTGTGTTTTTTTTATTTAGCAGCTTAAAATAAGACATATTTATTAGATCACTTACTTTATGGGGGTTAGGAGTTAGGAACAGTTAAGCTGGGTGGTTGTGGGCTGTGTCATCTGAAAGCTTGACCAGGGCTGGAGGGGATCTTCTTTTAAGGCACCCGATTTGGAAAAGGTTACTGAACAGTAACAGAAATGCATGTAGGCAGGTATCAACTGACCTCTGGAGGGATAAGAGATACAGACAGATGTCACAGGTGATAGGACTTAGAGGTAACGCCTTGATGTATAAGTGTTGGTACAAAAATACTGCTTTTTTAAAATCAATACATTTATTTCTATTTTAGATATTTCTTTTTCTTTTCCTTTCTTACTGACATTGGAAAAAGTAATATTAACACAGACAGAGAAATTAAGTAAAAATACTCCACAGTTGTGTGCAGATAAGGAGATTAAAGTTGGTTAAGGTATAATCTTCTGACATTACTGACTGGGACCCAAGAATAAACTAGCCAGAAGCCAGGGGTTGGCTCCAATGGTCTCCGAGGAATGTCCTGGCTGACGAATAGCCCTCTTTTCAGTTTAGCTTCTCTTACTTGCACTCAGCCCTTCCTGGTGATTCCCCAAAGGGGACATCCATCTGGTCTTTTGAAATCAGATAGATAATTTTTTCTAGGACACATAAATCTTTTCGCAGAGTTCTGAAATTCTTCACAGACAAATTCTCAATATGGAAAGACTGCCGTGTGCCACAGTGGCAAAGTCATACATTGTGGACTTCCATAGTTACAGGTTCAAACCTTGGCTTCACTGTTAGCTTGCTATTTGTACTTGGACAACAAACTTCAACCTCTCTGTGCATTACCTCTCAATAAAGTATGGACAGATTGGGAACATAATTGGCATACAATAAATTCATATTTGTGCTTTTATATTAAAAACAGACAAGCATCACATGGTCTCACTTATATGTGGAATCTAATGAATAAAATAAACTGATGAACAAAATAGATCCAGAGGAATGGATGCATGAAACAGACTAACGAATCTCAGAGGGAAATTTATTATATGCCAAATATATTTCCAAGCAGGGAATAGGAGGGGGAGATTAACCAAAGAACTTATATGCATACTAGAGGCCCGGTGCACAAAAATTTGTGCACTCGGGGGAAGAGGGGGTCTCTCAGCCCGGCCTGTGCCCTCTTGCAGTCTGGGACCCCTCGGGAGATAACGACCTGCTGGCTTAGGCCTGCTCCTGGGTGGCAGAGGGCAGGCCCAATCCCTAGGTGCAGCCCCTGGTCGGGCTCAGAGCAGGGACGATTGGGGAGTTGGGGCGCCACCCCCTGTCATGCACAGAGCAGGGCGGATTGGGAGGTTGCGATGTCACCCCTAGTCACACTCAGGGTAGGGCCAATTGAGGGGTTGGGGCACCGCCCCCTGTCACAGTCAAGGCAGGGTCGATGGGGAGGTTGCAGCGCCACCCCCTGTCACGCATAGAGCAGGTCCGATCGGGGGGTTGGGGTGCTGCCCCTTATCACGCACAGAGCAGGGCTGATAGGGGAGTTGGGGCGCCGCCACTGTCACACTCAGGCAGGGCCGAGGGGTGGGGGGTTGGGTTGCCACACCCTGTCACACACAGAGCCGCAGGGCGATCGGGGGTTGGGTAGCTCCCCCCGCCCCCCTGGTCACACACAGAGCAGGGCTGATCAGGGGGTTGAGGAGCTCCCCTGTCACAAACAGAGCAGGGGGGATAGGGAGGTTGTGGCCCCGCCCCCTGTCACACACAGAGCTGTAGGGCGATGAGGGGGATTGGTCGCTGGCCCCTGGCATGCTGATCCCGGTGCTGGGAGGCATATTACTCTTTTACTATATAGGATAGAAGCCTGGTGCACGGGTGGGGGCCGGCTGGTTTGCCCTGAAGGGTGTCCTGGATCAGGGTGGGGGTCCCCCTTGGGTGCCTGGCCAGCCTGGGTGAGGGGATGATGACTGTTTGCATCTGGTCATACCCCCTTTAGGGTGGGGGTCCCCACTGGGGTGCCTGGCCAGTCTGGGTGAGGGGCTGAGGGCCGTTTTCAGGCTGGCAGGTGACTGAAGCTCCCAACCGCTCCTTTTTTCCCTTTTTTTTAATTCTGGGCCAGCTTTAGCTCTGAGGCTCAGCTCCAGCTATGAGACTTCTGCTGCTGAAAGCAGGTTTCTGGCCTTTGTTTACATTCTGTATTTGAAACAATGTTGCGGTCCTGCTGGCTGAAGCCCGGGGTTTTGTTTAGGTTCTATATTTGTTACAATGTTGCTTAGAGTGCAGCTGCGAGGCCGGCAAGGCAGGCGGGGAAGCTTGGCTTCCTCTGTCACTGAAGCAAGCAAGCCTCTCTGTTCGCATCAGCTGCCTGGCTGCCAGCCGCCATCTTGGCTGGCAGTGAATTTGCATATCGCCCTGATTAGCCAATGGGAAGGGTAGCGGTCGTATGCTAATTACCATGTTTCTCTTTTATTAGATAGGATATGTACAGATTATGGACACAGACAATAGTGCTATGAAGGCCTGGAGAGGGGCAGGAGCAGGGTGGAGGGGATCAATGAAGGGAAAAAGGGAAACATCTGTAATACTTTCAACAGTAAGGATTAAGTATGTATGTTTTTAACTATGCTCAGAGCTGATCTCATGCGATGTAAAAAAGAAAAAAAAATTCCAGGTATATTACTGCTTCCCTAGAATAGTTTAACAATGATAATCTCAAGAATCTGTGCCAAGATCTGATATTACAAAGATAGATATTCCAAGTGACACTATCCTCTTCAATTTGAAAAGTCTGAGGTGATAACTGCTGGATCTACTGGGACATAGGACTAGGCTGGATTTTACTCAGTATTTTCTGAACTAAAAATGTAAACACCTGACATCCACACAGTGCTGACCATGTGCCGCATTCTAAGCACTTTCTCTACACAGCGACTTTCCTACTGTCTATAGGGAGTCCATGGCTGTGACCAGAATGTCTCACTGTGGGCCCCTCTGGTCCCTACTGTCACATCACAGGCATAGGCAGATCTGTTCTCCATAGAATGAAACCATTTTTCCCTTCTAGGTATTTTAAAAATTTTGAATTTAATATATAATTTTAAATGATGTTACATGGCAAACAAAATAAAACAAACACAGGAAAATAAAATCAAGAGGCTTATCTGCTGTGATTCATCTCACTGACTCTAATGAGCTGAAGTCCA
The DNA here is from genome assembly GCF_014108235.1 of Myotis myotis. Lineage (NCBI taxonomy): Eukaryota > Metazoa > Chordata > Mammalia > Chiroptera > Vespertilionidae > Myotis > Myotis myotis. The sequence goes on along the minus strand of NW_023416390.1, from coordinate 89,504,657 downwards.
TATGGGTCAATGAGCTTTGGCCTCGTTACTGGCCCTAGTGAAAGACACTGGCCTGGCCAGGACCAAATAGGATTGCCTATGACCAACTGTGTGCAGACTTATGGGCTCGTTCCATTCTGTCTGAGTGCTGGTTTTATTGCTGAATAGACATGATTGCAAACCTTCACTTTCCAGCCTTGAACAAACCCTTTCTCCTTCATAAGTGAGCACTCCCTGGCCTAGCAAGTAAACAGACACAGCATTGTGATTTTAAATAGTTATTGTTTCGTTTTATTTTTACGCTTTAGTACTTTTTGTTTTATTCATTGATGCGGCACTGAGTAAGCCGTTTGTCTGCAGACATTAGCTTGTAAAAGGCAGGGCTGGGACGGGAAGCCTAGGCAGTCTGCCCGGGAATGCACACTCCTGTCATCTCACCTGCAGACAGTCAAACACCGAGCATCGGCTTCTCTTCTACAGTGAATGCCAAGCAGTTGGACACCGTTTGGAACAAGCTCATAGTTGTATGGTTTAGAGAAACATTGGTAAGGACCTTAAATATGAAAAATTATGACTCATTCACTATAATGCATGTAAATATGACATATAGACACATTTTTGTAGTGCCCATGGTAAATGTGCAACACTAGCCTTCCAAAAAAGTATGTATATATATACTTATGTGTATATATATATATATATATATATATATATATATATATATATAAGTTTATTATAACTAGAGGCCTGGTGCACAAAAATTTGTGCACTCAGAGGGGAGGGGGTCCCTCAGCCCAGTCTGTGCCCTCTCACAGTCTGGGACCCCTCAGGGGATGACCACCTGCTGGCTTAGGCCTGCTCCCCCTGGGGATTGGGCCTAAGTTGGCAATCAGACATCCCTCTGGCAGCTCGGCAGCCCTCGGGGGAAGTCCACTAGTGAGCAGGGAACAGACCTAAGCTGCAGTCAGACATCCTTAGCGCTGCTGAGGAAGCAGGAGAGGCTCCCACCACCACCACTGTACTGGCAGCCATCAGCCTGGCTTGTGGCTGAGCAGAGCTCCACAATGTGGGAGCTCACTGACCACCAGAGGGCAGCTCCTGCATTGAGTGTCTGCCCCCTGGTGGTCAGTGTGTGTCATAGTGATCAGTCATTCCCAGTCTTTCTGCTGTTAGGGTCAGTTTGCATATTACCCTTTTACTATATAGGATAGAGGCCTGGTGCACGGGTGGGGGGCAGCTGGTTTGCCCTGAAGGGTGATCCAGATCAGGGTGGGGGTCCTGCTGGGGTGTCTGGCCAGCCTGGGTGAGGGGCTGATGGCTGTTTGCAGTTGGTCACAGCCCCTTTAGGGTGAGGGTCCCCACTGGGGTGCCTGGCCAGTCTGGGTGAGGGGCTGAGGGCCATTTTCAGGCTGGCCGGCGACTGAAGCTCCCAGCCTCTCCTTTTTTTCTTTTTTTTTTTTATTCTGGGATTTATTTACCTTCTATAATTGAAACTTTGTTGACGTCACTGGAGCTGAGAGCTGGCTCTTGCTCGCTCCAGCTCCGTGGCCACGGCTGGCTGAAAGCAGGTATCTGGGGTTTGTTTAGCTTCTATAATGAAACTGTGTTGCTTTCGGAGCTCAGAGCCAGGCCACGGCAGGTGGGGAACCTTTGCTTTCTCCATCTCTGGAGCAAGCAAGCCTCCTGCTCACTTCAGCTGTATGGCTGCCAGCCGCCACCTTTGTTGGTGGTTAAGTTGCATATCTCCCTGTTTAGCCAATGGGAAGTGTAGCAAAGGTATGGTCAATTACCCTTTTTGTCTTTTATTAGATAGGATTTACTTATGTAGAAATACATAGCATACAATTTATAAATAAGAGTAAAAATATATATGAGTCTTATTGTACATTTCATATAGTCATGTGACTCTCTCAGAATGTTTATTTTTGCAAATGCTGGTTTTCATAGTCAACCTATGGTTAGAATTTGTTAAGGAGTTTACCTCCAACATGAATATCACTGACATTTTCATTTATGTTAATAAGGAATGTGAAAGTGAAGCTAAAAGGCAGTTGCTGGAACTGCACTTGTTTGTCAGTGATGTGAGAGACATTTTGATGAATTAGATAATAATTTTTGAATACTAGTAAAGTATTTGTTCAGTTTTTATATTATTTAAATACTAGAGGCCCAGTGCACAAAATTCATGCAAGGGGCGAGGGTGTCCCTCAGCCCGGCCTGCACCCTCTTCAATCTGGGACTCCACAGGGGCAGGGATCAGCCCTAAACTGGCAGTCGGACATCCTTTTCACAATCGGGGACAGCTAGCTCCTAACTGCTTGTCTGCCTGCCAGACTGATTGTCCCCTAACTGCTCTCCTACTGGTCTGATTGACTCCTAACTTGTCCCTTGCCAGCCTGATGGCCCCCAAGCCCTCCCCTGCCACAACCCGCCTCCTCTGTCGGGACCCGCCTACTCTGCCTGAGGTGGGAAAGATGCTGGGACCGGCCTCCTCTATGCCGTGGAGAGCCAAGGAACCCCCAGGCCACACCGCACAGATCACCCTCTGGGGCCTGCCTCTGCTGTGCACGTGGCCATCTTATGAAAGCCATCTTATGATGACGTGAGGGTGTGATGCCACCTAGGCTATTTTAAGTATAGATAATGGCTGCAGCAGGACACACTTTTCAGATATTTTGTATTGTTGTATTTTCTCCAACACTTTCTGAAGTCTAGACAGTCAGTGAGAAGGTCTGTGGTGCTTGCCAGCTCCTGTGATGTGGCTGCATCACTGCAACTGATTCCAGGCCACTGGCCCACCTGAGGGTGGAGCTGAGGGAGACTCACAGAGCACAGGTTCTGTGGCATTCCAGTCCCACAGTCACAGAGACAAAAATAACCTCAGAACATAGATGGCTGTGAAATGCAGGAAAATAATTTAAAAATAATTATGAGTAGTCCCTTTGTTTTTAGTAATATGGTTTATTAATTGTAAGCTTATATAATTTATTTTATTTTTTATTTTAAAAATTAACTAATACTTTATTTTTTATTTTTAAAGCTGTTCCCTTTCTCTCTTTTTTATTTTTTAAAAAATCTTTATTGTTGAAAGTATTACATATGCCCCCTTTTTCCCCCAACAACCTCTTCTAATCCTCCTCCCCTTTCCCCCCAGGCCTTTACCACCCTATTATCTGTGTCCATGAATCAAGCATATATGCATACAAGTTCTTTGATTGATCTCTTCCCACCTACCCACCCTCCCCCACCTTCCCACTGAGATTCCATAGTCTGTTCCAAGGTTCTATGTCTCTGTACCTATTTTGTTCATCAGTTAATTTTGTTCATTAGATTCCACATGAGTGAGATCATGTGATACTTGTCTTTCTCTGACTGGCTTATTTCACTTAACATTTACTCTCCAGGTCCCTCCATGCTTTCTCAAAGAGTAAGAGATCCTTCTTTTTTACCACTGCATTGTATTCCATGGTGTAAATGTACCACAGCTTTTTTATCCACTCATCTACTGTTGGGCACTTGGGCTGTTTCCAAAACTTAGCTATTGTGAATTGTGTTGCTATGAACATAGGGGTGCATACATTCTTTCTGATTGGTGTTTTGGCATTTTTAGGACATATTCCTAGAATTAGGATCACTGGATAAAACGGAAATTCCATTTGTAATCTTTTGAAGAAACTCTATACTGTTTTCCATGAAGGCTGCACCAGTGTGCTGTTCTCACCAGCAGTGGACTAGGATTTCCTTGAATCCACATCTTTGCCAGAACTTACTATTTGTTGATTTATTGATAGTATCCATTCTCACAGGTATGATGTGATACCTCATTGTTGTTTTAATTTGCATTTCTCTGATGACCAGTGACTTTGAGCATTTTTTTCATATTTCACTTGACCTATCTGTATGTCTGCTTTTGAGAAGTGTCCATTTAGGCCATTTGCCCATTTTCTTTTTCTTAAATACGTATTATTATTGATTTCAGGTAGAGGGAGAAAGATCGAAACATCAATGATGAGAGAGAATTATTGATTGGTTGCCTCTTGAATACCCCCAACTTGGGATTGAGCCTGCAACCTGGGCAGGTTCCAAAACTGGCATTGATTCATGACCTCCTGGTTTTTAGGTTGACACTCAACCACTGCGCCACACCAGCCAGGCCCTTTGCCTATTTTTTTTTTTTAATTGGATTGTTTGTCTTCATTTTGTTAAGTTATATGAGTTCCTTATATATTTTTGACATTAACAGTTAATCAGATGTATCATTGCCAAATATATTCTCCCATAAAGTGGGCTTCCTTTTCATTTTGTTGTTTGTTTATTGTGCTATGCAGAAGCTTTTTATTTTGGTGTAGTCTGATTTGTTTATTTGCTCCATAATTTGCTTTGCCCTAGGAGATGTATCCATAAACCTATCACTATGAGTGCCTTCTGATATTGTGCTGCCTATGGTTTTTTCTAGGATTTTTATGGCTTCACAACTTAACATTCAAATCTTTTATCCATTTTGAGTTTATTCTTGAATATGGTGTAAGTTGGTGGTCTAGTTCATTTTTTTTGCATGTATCTGTCCAATTTTCCCAACATCATTTATTGAAAAGACTGTCTTGACTCCATTGTATGCTCTTGCCTCCTTTGTCAAATATTAATTTCCATCCCTTCACTCTTACCATTGTGAGTCTTTCTTCTGAGGTGGTTCTCTTGTAGACTTCATATATTTGGATCATCTTTTCATATTCATTTAGTTACCCTATGCATTTTGATTGGAGCATTTAACCCACTTACAATTATAATTATAGTTATTATTGATTGGTACTTATCTATTGACATTTTAATTCTGTATGTCTAGATTTCTCTCTCTCTCTCTCTCTCTCTCTCTCTCTATATATATATATATATATATATATATATATATATATATATATAGAGAGAGAGAGAGAGAGAGAGAGAGAGAGAGAGAAATTTCTATTACTGCAATCCCTCAACATTTCTTGCAGTACTGGTTTAGTGTTGATAAAATCCTTTAGCCTAGTTTTGTCTGGGAAGCTCTTTATTTCATTATCTATTTTGAATGATAGCCTTATTGGATGTAGTAATCTTTGTTTCAGATCTTTACTTTTCATTACCTTGAACACTTCATATCATTCCCTTCTAGTGTGTAGAGTTCCTGATGAAAAAAAATCAGCTGACAGCTTTATGGGAGCTTCTCTGTAGCTAACAAATTGCTTTTCTCTTTCTGCATTTAAGATTCCCTCTTTGTCTTTAATTTTTGGCATTTTAATTATGATGTGTCTAGGCATGGTTCCATTTGGGTTCTTTTTCCTTGGGACTCTCTGTGCTTCCTGAAATTGTGTGATTTTTTTTTTTCTTCACCAGATTAAGGAAGTTTTCTGCCATTATTTCTTCAAACATGTTCTCTATTCCTTGCTCACTTTATTCCACTTTTGGCACTCCTGTGATGCGAATATTGTTAAGTTTCATGTTGTCCCACAGCTCCCTTAAGCTGTCCTCTTGTTTTCTTCTTTTTTTCTTTTTGGTTCTCTGATTGAGTGATTTGTTTCTACCTTGTCTTCTATTAAACTTTTTTAATTCTCAGCTCCCCCTAATCTGCTGTGTATTTAGTCCAGTGTGTTCTTTATTAGTGCTATGTCATTCTTCATAGTCACTGTATCTTTTTTCAAGCTGCTGAGAATCTTTGACATCATTATTCTGAACTCTATGTCTAATAAATTTCTTTTATCCATTTTATCTCTTGTTATTTCATTTGGGGCTTCTTTTCTTTCCTCCCCATTTTGGCTGCCTATTTTGGTTTGTGTCTGTGTACTAGGTAGAATTGCTACAAGTCCCAACCTCCAGTGAAGGACAATGTCAGATACTGTTTGTGACTGGCCCTAAGTACATGGTTTGTAACTTCAGCAATCCATTTCTTGTGGCCTCATATGCTATGGCTGGGTGCCTTTTGAAAGGACCAAGATGTGCACCAGGGTCTGCTTTTCCTAGCCCTCGGGATCATATTAGATCAGGCAAAGACTCAAATTCTTCAGAGACCTGCTTCTGCCTGCAGTCACAATGACACTCAAAATTGATTAGCGTCAGGCTATAAATCACAGGGTGGGGTAAGAGCTCTTACAACAGGGTGTGGCAACTGCCTTCCCCCCAGGCAAAAACTGCTTTGATAACAAAGATTTGCTAGAGAAAGTTGTCTACTGCATTGTGAGAGAATGACAGTACAGGGAACTGACATGATTACCCTCCAAGCTCCAATCCCAGAGCCCCCAAACCTAGATTCTGTTCACACATCTCCAATCCACTCTGCCCTTCCTCTGCCAGAGCCCAAAGTAAGTGACTGCACACAAATTTTGTGTGTTGGCCCTTTAAGAGGGTACCTGCATTCCCAGCCCTCTCTCTCTGGCAGATAGCAATCCTGCTGCTTTTTGCAACCACATTGGATGGGAAGTATAGCTTGGATTTTAGATCTAAAAGTTCTCAGTTGGAATCCTCCACAACTGAGATATCCCTCCAAGAGCTTCAGCTGCTGTCTGTGGGAGTCCAATTAGCAGTTTCACTTCTCTGAACTTTCTCCCAGTCTCTAGTTGAACTCCCTGTTCTATCCTTGGTTGTTAGGGTTCTCTCCAGTTAGTATTCAGTTGATTATTCAGGGTGGTTTTTCTGTATTTTAGTTATTTTTCCAGTTTGGTCCTGGGAGAGTGTCAATGTCGCTTCCATTTTTTCCATCACTATTTTGGAATCTATAATTTTATACTATATAATAAAAGGCTAATATGCAAATAGACTGAACTGTGGAACAACTGGTTGCTATGATGTGCGCTGGCCACCAGGGAATGCACGGGGGACATGGCGGGCATTGGCAGCAGGCAGCAGAGCACGGAACATAGCTAGCGTCCGCAGTGGTGGAATGGTGGAGCAGGTGAGTGGGGGCTCCAGACCAAGGTAGGGTGCCGGTCACTGTCATCAGGACAAGCCTCTGATGGTTACTCAAAATTCTTTGCTCCTGCACGCCGCGGTCCCACCCAGCACTCACACCAGCTGCAGGCACTAGCCCCGCTAGTACCCACAGCCAGTGCCTGGTGCTGGCCCGAATCGCTCGGTGCCATCAGCAGGTGCAAGTGGCAGCTACCAGCCCTGATTGCCCCTCAGGACTTATCCACCTCTCCCTGCTAGAGGGGCAATCGGGGCCAGCAGCCACCTCTCACACCTGCTGCCTGTGACAGCCCCACTAACACCCCCTGTCAGTGCCGGAGCCACTGCTCACACTCACTGGGAATACCTGAAGAATTTGGATACAGGAAAAATATAACATCAATTTTGAATTAGACTTTAAAATATGCACCTGAACTGTCAGACACGTCTATATCATCAAAGAGAGACCAAGTATCCCCCACACCAAGTAAGATATGAAGCATATCTATGGAAAAATGTGTTAATCATAAGGAGCTGGTCAGCCCAGGAACTAGAAGCCCACAGCAGGTACAGATAGAGTTCTGGCCCAGCAGGCTGCTGGTGCTCATGTCCCATCCAAAGGCTGTCCTCAAGAGTGGATGACAGGACTGCCTCTCTCAGCTCTTCTCTGGGTAGGTCTAGATGGAGTGGAGACTGCTCAGTGCTGTGGTAGGTGTTTCTGCTTAGGTTTTTGCTTTAAATTATTAAAGAAAATTTTCTAGGTAAAAGTATTTAAAACTATGAAACTGAAGTTGAAGAATGGTAAAGTAATTTGTTCAATATTATTTATCTGTTTAGAGGTAGGACTAGAATGGGGACCTGGACAGGAACTCCAAAGCCTTCACTCTTTTATCCTGTAGATTTAGATAGAGTCATCCCTGCTCAGGTGGTCCAGAGAAAGATGGCCATCATGATTTCTATTAAAAGTGAGATGTTATCAGTGGAAAGTTTGGTATATTTGAGAGCACTTGCTTTTGAGATTCTGGTTGAGGAAGAAGACTTTTCAACGTTTTCTTCTGTCTTTGACCCCAAACAATGACTAATTTGCATATTAGTCAAAATAGCAAGGAATTATGAATTAATACCACTGATCTCACCGCTTCCTCTTGCCCTTTTGACCTAGAATTTCAATTCAAATTAAATAAAAATGCTTGAAATCTTTTCTATCCCAGAGAAATAACTTCTTTGACTTTCTATATCATCTTAAGTTTACTTATTTTTATCTCTTTTATTCTTTTGCTTCTCAGTGAAAAGTGTTCTTTCAATGACCAGTGAAAAGCTATTTCTTCCATAGTACCCATAGTTGCCTCTAACTAAACTCTCTCTAGGTACTCCATCCTGGTCTAAATCATTGTCCAGTATGTTATCAAAGAGGGTTTAGGAAGTTGAGTTTATTTTTAAATGCATTGAAGTGTCCCCTTCATCCACAGATTAGTGAACTGATGAAGACAACCATAGACAGGCCAATTTGCAGTCCATTTTTTTAAGCATCCAAAATTAATAAGTCAAGTAATAAGTGACATTCTTTAATTCTCAAACTTACTGTCATCCCCAAAAGCATCACATCATTAAACACCCACACACATACATACACAAACATGCACAAATACATACTTACAAAAGTATAGTTTTCTTTTAATTTTCAGATTAATATTTGATTCAACAAAATGTAGTTTGGCAATAGCTAGTTCATCTATAATAATAAAAGTATCATATGCAAATAGACCAAACAGCCGAACAGTGGAACAACTGTCTGGACGACCTTCTGGACCAAGCTGGGGCTGTGAGGGCCAAGGCAGCAGCCAGGGTGGCCCAAGGCACCTGGGACTTGCAAGGGCCAGGGCAGCCTGGGCTCTAAGGGCCTACCCTTGCATGAATTTCATGCATCAGGCCTCTAGTCATTTTATAATTGTGTCTTCTTTCTCTATTCAAATTCATAGACTTTTAGAAATTTGTGAGAAAGGAAAAGATTCTCCTCTCAATGATCTCATTGCATAAGGAAATAACATCTCAGGAAGGTTAATTAACTTAATCCAAGCCACAGTTATGCATCTACTCTATGGTGGGTTTGTTTATACAACTCAAAAGTCCTGATTTTTATAAAATATTTCTATAGCAGCTTAGATTCACATCAAATTAGAGGGAGGTACAATATTTTTGTATATACATCTTGTCCTCCAAAATGCATAACCACCTTACCATAAACATTTCCTACCAGACCAGTACATTTGTTCCAATTGAACCTACATTGTCACATCATTGCTACCCAAAGTTCATAATTTGCATTATAGTTCACTCTTGGTATTTTACATTCTGTGGATTTAAACAAATGTATTATGATATGTATCCCTCATTATAGTATCATACAGAATATTTTCACTGCGCTAAAGAGCCTCTGTGTTTTGACTATTCACTCCAACTCTGAAAAACACTGGCCTTTTCTTCCCTGTTTTTTTTTTTTAATTTAAATTTATTGGGGTTACATTAGTTAATAAAATTAGACAGGTTTCAATTGTCCAATTCTGTGATACATCATCCCAGTACAAATCTCCTTCCATCAACATACTCTCAAACCCCTCCACACTTCAATTCCACCACACTATTCACCTTCCTCTCTGGTAACCACCACACTGTTACATTTGTCTATGTGTTTTTGTTTGTTTGTCTTGTTCTTACATTTGCTGCTTTCAGTTTTATAATCCACATATGAGTGAAATCATATGTTTCTTTACTTTTCTGTCTGACTGGTTTTGCTTAGCATGATATTCTCAATATCCATCCATGTTGTCACAAATGGCAGTATTTCATCTTTTCTTAAGCCTATTATTTCATTGTGTGTAGGTACCACATCTTCTTTATCCAATTATCTATCCAAGGACACTTTGATTGTTTCCCTGTCTTGGTCACTATGAATAATACTGCCATGAACATAGGGGTCCATATATCTTTGTGAGTAAATGTTGTTGTCTTTTTGTTTTGTTTTTTAATTTCTGGTAGATATCCAGAAGTGTGTTTGCTGAGTCACATGGTAACCCTATTCTTAAATTTTAAATTTGAAAATTTGAATTGGTTCTATAGTGGCTGTCCCAATTCAAATTCCCAACAGTGAACGAGGGTTCCTTTTTCTCCCCAAGTGCCCCAACACTTGTTATTACTTCTATTGTTTATAATAGACATTTTAACAGTTGTCAGGTGGTATTTCATTGTAGTTTTGATTTGCATTTCCCTAATACAGTGATGGCAAACCTTTTGAGCTCAGCATGTCAACATTTTGAAAAACCCTAACTTAACTCTGGTGCCATGTCACATATAGAAATTTTTTGATATTTGCAACCATAGTAAAACAAAGACTTATATTTTTGATATTTATTTTATATATTTAAATGTCATTTAACAAAGAAAAATCAACCAAAAAAATGAGTTCGTGTGTCACCTCTGACACGCGTGTCATAGGTTTGCCATCACAGCCCTAATAGTTAGTGAGGTTGAGCATATTTTCTTATATCTGTTGGCCATTTGTATGTATTCTTGGGAGAAGTGTCTGTTCAGGTCCTCTCACACTGGCCTTCTTACTGCCCTCATAGTTTTGCCTTTTTCAGAATGTCATATAGTTGGAATCCTATAGTTATAGTATAGCCTTTTCAGATTGGCTTTTTTCATTCACTAATATTCACTTAAGGTTCCTCCATATCTCTTAATGGCTTGATAGCACATTTCATTTAAGTGCTGAGTAATATTCCATTTGATAAATGTGTCACAGTTTCTTTATCCATTCACTTACTGAAGGACAGCTTGGCTGCTTCCAAGTTTCAGCAATTATGAATATCCAAGTTTTTAATAGTCTACGTTTTTTCAGGATAGATTTAGATTTTCAGAAGAATTGAGAGGATTAAAAAAGAAAGTATCCATATACACTGTACCCAGTTGCTCCTCTTACATTAGTATAATAAATTCATTTTAATTAATTAATTAATTCATATTCACACATTATAACTGTCAAAAGTCTGTAGTTTATTTAATTTTCTTAGTTTTTGCCCAATGTCTTTTTTCTTTCCAGGATCCCACCCAGAACACCACATTACATTCACTTGTCGTGTCTCTTTAGGCTCCTCTTTTTTTTTAATTGCTTTATTGCTTAAAGTATTAGAAAGAGTATTAAATATGTCTCCTTTTTTCTTTGTCTGTGACAGATTCTCAGACTTTCTTTGGTTTCAATGAGGACAGTTTTGAGAGGTATTGTCAGGTGCATTGTAGGTTGATGCCCTGATTTTGGATCCAATGATATTTTTCCATCTATTTAATGCTGACTTTTTTTTTTTTTTCTGGCCATTCAATAAGATTTATCTTAAGTGAGCAATGTTAATGAGTAATTTGATGGATATATCTGAAAATTCCTCCCTTAATAAAGAAGAAGAAAGAAAGAAGGGAGGGAGGAAGGGAGGGAGTGAGTGAGAGAGGGAGAGGGAGGAGGGAGAGAGACCCACTCTGTCTTCTTTCTATGGCCAGACATCTGTTTCCTTTCTGTAATTGTTTCTGCCTCTCTTCCTCCCAAGGATCAGAGCCAGTGTGTCTAATGATATAATCTGTGGTTGTGGAAATGTCTACTCTGCACTGTCCAATTCTGTAGCCACTGGCCACATGTGGCTCTTAATCACTTGGAATAAGGCTAGTGCCCATCAGGAATTAAATATTTCATATTATTAATTTAAATTTAAGTTGAAATAGTTTCACATGTCTATTAGCTACAATATTGGAGAGTATAAGACAAGGAAAGACAAATCACCCCAAAGACTGGGAGTACAGAAGCTTGGTCAAGTTCTTAGAACAAGGAGGAGAAATATGCAAATTGCAATCACAATATATCATTCTGAACCAGATATATTCTCTTTCATTCTTACATTGTGCAGTATCTATTTATACGTTGGCTGGAAGAGCACAGATTGATAATTGAAGATTCTTTTTCCTATGAATTTGCCTATTCAGATATTTCATATAAATAAAAACATGCAATATACTGCCTTATGTTTCTGGCTTCTTTCACTTATAATGTTTTCATGACTCATTCATGTGTAGCATGTATCTCCAGTACTTCATTTCCTTTTATAACTGAATAATATTCTATTGTATGTACATACCACATTTTGTTTATCTGTTCATCACTCAAACATTTGGGTTAGTTCCAGTTTTTGGCTATTCTGATTGAAAAACACTGCTGTGAATGCCAGGAACAAATTTGGGCATGAATGTACATTTTTTGTTCTTGTGGGTGTGCACCTAGAAATAGAATGGCTGGGTCACATGGTAATTTTAACTCTTTGAGGATCACCACAGTGTTCTCTGCACCATTCCACATTTCTATCAGTAGTGTTTGTTGGAGGGGACCCATTTCTTCACATTCTTGCTAACATTCTTCAGTATGTATCTTTTCTATTTTATTCATCTTCATGAGTGTGAACTGGTATCTCACTATGGTTTGGAATTGCATTTTTGAGTATTACAATATTTTGAATATTTTGTAATATTCAAAAATGTTGAACAACTTTTAATGAAAAAGGATTTGTCATTTTTAATTGGGTTATTTATCTTTGCACAGTTGAGTTGTAAGAATTCTTTATGTATTCTAGTTACTAGACCAGCCCTGAGAAAACTACGTCCCGCGGGCCGGATCCGGCCCGTTTGAAATGAATAAAACTAAAAAAAAAAAAAAAAAGACCATACCTTTTTATGTAATGATGTTTACTTTGATTTTATATTAGTTCACACAAACACTCCATCCATGCTTTTGTTCCGGCCCTCCGGTCCAGTTTAAGAACCCATTGTGGCCCTCGAGTCAAAAAGTTTGCCCACTTTTGTACTAGACCCTTCCCAGATATACAATTTGAAAATATTTTCTCCCATTCCATGAGTTGTCAATTCAATCAATTGTATGATAAACTCAATTTTTACCCTATTTTTTTAACATTTTATTGGAAACATTTCTAATATATATAATAAATATAGTGAACACTCATACCCTTATAATCTTGATTATCTACACTAATAAAAGAGAAACATGCAACTTGGTGTCACTCTGCCACGCCCAACAGCCAATCAGATGAGTATGCAAATTAACCCAACAAAGATGGCAGTCAATTTGCATACACAGGGCAGATTGAAGGCTGAAGTCTCCTGCTGGAGTGAAGACTAAAGACTGAAGACTGAAGACTGAAGAGGCTTGGCTTCTCTGCTGTGGCTGGACCAACGGCCTGGGTCCCAGGGGCCAGAGGAAAACTGATGCCGGCAGCCAGGGGAAGGAAGGCCTATTGCGCGAATCTTCATGCAACAGCCTTCTAGTACATTAATATTTTGCTTTTATTTATGGATTCATTTATTTGTTTTTGCTTTATCACATATCTATCACCTGCTAGTGTTATTTTTATTTTCCTTCAGCCTTTCTGGGTATTCCTAGTGCAACCCTTCTTCTCCTTCATAAAGTTTAATACTTTTTTTTTTTCTCAGCAGGAAAACAACAGCAAGAAAAACAAACTATTCTGTGTAAAATGGGGACATTTATGTTGAAGATCTGACTTTAGGGGGTGCAATCAGTTGTTCTAAGAACCACATTTAGCATGAGCAGTTATGTCTTCTGAAGCACGTGGAATTCAGGCGATGATTTCCCCCTGAGAACTGCTTGCACTCTCTTCCCTTTTGATGGTGAGGGGCTTCTGGGATAGAAAAGACGTTTCATGCGTCTCCACCCCAGCAGCTAAGGCAATTGCTTAAGGATGTGGACTCTTTGCGGTCTGTGAGCGGGGAGTGATCTCCTCTGGTGCCTCATTTTATGTCCCTGAATTTAATAGTGCCAATCCCACGGCTATTGAGTTTACCTGCTTTATTTGCTCTAAAGAGAAAGATCAGCAGAATTTCAGAAGGGGCTGGAGAGCTGCATATCAAGCAATGTCTACCCTGTATCAATTTTGCACATCATTGGGGAGGCAGAATTGCAATGAAATTTCTCCTTATATAAAAGCAGCTGTTAGTAAGATGCAACCTAATTGAAGATGATTGGCAACAAAATGAGATATAGTGTTACAGGGAGCTGGGTGCACCTTCAAAGGATTGATCTGCCCCTTCTCCCCACTCTCTCTTCCAGGTTGTGTCATTAACTGCAGCAGATATCAAAAAACACTATTTTACAACCAATATTAATTTTTGAACATTACCACGGATGTTCTTATTTTGATACATGAACATGAACAGATGTTTACATTATAACGTTAAATGCGCCAGCTGCTCTTATGTCAGGGTGAGCACCTGTGCATTTTATTTAAAAGTCAAACAAAGCTTTTAAACCTCTTTCCTCTCAAACATCTATATAAATCACACAACCCTTCCTCACTTCTTTCCTTCCTTGCTTGCTTCCTTCCTTATGTAACAAAATGAAGGTTTCTTGGAACAGTTTCTCCCATTTCTGGATGTATCACAGACGATCCAGGCTCCGTGGCGTCGGCCACATCTGTGAATGCCATACCCCTTTTGTGAACAGGATAAAATCGAGTTGAAATAATTTGCCCAGATTTGGGTTTGAGCTTTCATAGCTGTGAAAGGCTGGTTATATATCTGTAGGCGATTGTGAATGAATTCTGATGGCTGTCACCCTCTGAATAGCATTGCCTCTGGAGGTTTTTGGTTTTTTTCTGATTTTGGTATACAAACTAGAGGAGCTCCTATTAAATCCCTTCAGTTTTGTATTCTTTTTTTCAGATAATAACATGAAGGATTTCTCTCTCCACCCATAATGCTCTGAGACAGCTCAATTCTCTGGGGACAGAAGTGGTGGCCTCAGATCTAGTTCAGCTGTTGCAAGTGCAGGTATTCCAGCAGAGGGCGCTCTGGGACTCACCTGAAAGCATAGACCTGCTTGAAAAGATCACTAATGCCCAAATAAAGGATTTTTATCGTTTTTCTCAAAATCCTGGGCAAACCTAACAAGGGAGTGCTTAAACATAAAGTGTGAAACCCATTATGTCATTATTCCACTAATGTTCCAGGGGTTATAGCTGTTCTCTTAAGCCTGTTCATTGGAAAAATACACAGACACTTGCACAGTCCTTAAATGTGTTTATGCAAAATACTTTTATATCATTAAATAATTTTAAAATATTAGAAATTGATAGTTTAGAGTACCTCTTTTATATTTAACATTTTAGCAAACAATTTAAAATGTTTTTCTGAGTATAAACATAAAAGAAAATTCAGAAGAGAAAATACCAGGATGTTTATAACTAACTTCTAGTTAAAGTGTTTTTTTCAGGGGCCTAAAAATACTTGGCTGCCTCCCTCCCCAGCCCTGTCCCAGATGCTGCTCTCACCTTTGCTCAGCCTTGCTCCCCAGTTAAATCGGAATTGTTATTCCTCCAGCTCTCAAGGTGACATATTTGTGCCAGCTGGTCCTACTGTCTCAAGCCTTCTCCCGGCACATAGCTGCTTAATATATCCCATCACCTTCAAGTTTGACTCAAACACCACTTGGCTATGAACTGGATGCTTGTGCCCACAGCCCAGATTCACGTTGAAGCCCAGATTCCTCATATGATGGTGTTAGAAGACAAGGCCTTTTGGAGGTGATTAGGTCACGAGTGGGAAACTAATGAATGGGAAGAGACAGAGAGATGCTCTCCAGCAAATTAGGATATGTCCAGGCACCAGATCTCCAGCTCCTTGATGTTGAACTTTCCAACCTGTACAACTTTGAGAAGTATGTTTGTTGTCTAAGCCACCCAGCCATGGTGTTTTTGTTATACCCATCTGAACTGAAACATGCTTTTTCCGGGTCTCTCCTCAAGGAGGTCCTCCTATTTAGTACTGCCTCTGCTTCTTCTTTTCCCCATAGACAATCCCTTAGTATCTTCTACTTTTGCTTATTTAGTACTTTCCACTTGATTGTATGTTATGTAATTGTGTCATGTAATATATATGGTTATACATTACACACACATATTCTATAGAGTGGTGTGTGTGTGTGTGTGTGTGTGTGTGTGTGTGTGTGTGTGTGTGTGAACTCCCCTTTCCACAATGTAAATTCCATTCAGAAGGGCATGTTTTCTCTACTTAAGTCCAGTGTTGTATCTCATGTGCATAGACACTTCTGGCACATAGTAGGCATTCTCAAAATATTTGGTGGATGAATGGGTGTTGGCAATATGAATACTCTATCATAATAATAGAGGAATGCAAATTTGATAAAATAGTGATTCTTTAAAAATGGAGAGAATATTCTGTATAATAAAATGAGTGCTATAAAAATTAGAATAAAACTTGAAGATGTTCAAATGCATAGAAACAAACTGGTTTTGTAACTAATGAAGTAACTGCCAGCAAACATGCTTTACCACCCTGTCACAATACATTTCAAGATATATTTCAGTTTGAGACTACTGTGGACTTTCATTATGGCTCGTTCCCAGGGGAAAGAGATATCAAACAGATCCTTCTGCCCAGGTCTGCCTCTCCCACCTGCAGAACAGGTACAAGGCCAACAAGAGGAGAATGAGTCTTTGTAGTTTTGGCCTTGACATCAGAGACTTGTGAAATGGCAGCTCTAATTCTAGGTCACTGGTAGCTAAGGGAATCACCAATATGGCCTATGTCTCCTTTCCAAATGTTAGATATCATTGGTTTTATGTGACTTAGGGTCAGTGTCCCTCATTTAGAAAGAAAAAAATTGAAATTTTATGAGGTTTCAACTTTAGCCACAGCTAAAACACAATGCTTACTACTAATTTTAGGGTAATTTTATTTTAAGAGAATTTACATTGTATGAAAATACGATAATATGTAAATTTTCTTCCAAGAATTGTTTATTAGTCCACTGCTTACTTGTCACGCTTTTAGTGTCCCTCAAAGTATCATAAGGTAGAAGAAGAAACTTACAACCCTTCATTGACACTGAGGAGACAGGGCAACTCTACCTAGTCATGATGACAACTGCTGACCTGTGATGGGGCAAGAGAGTAGAGGTTGATCCCTGCAAAAAATTTCTATCGATATTTGAAATAAAGTGTTGTGCTGTGTGTGTGTGTGTGTGTGTGTGTGTGTGTGTGTGTGTGTTTTAGAGAGAAAGTAAGAGAGAAACATTGATTTGAGAGAGAAACACCAATCAGTTGCCTCCCAACATCTCCTGACCCGGGATCAAACCCGCAACCTGGGTATGTGCCCTGACCAGGAATTGAACCTTCAACCTTTGGGTGTACGGGACAATACTCCAACCAACTGAGCCACACCAGCCAGTTGCATTTTTTGATATGGAAAATACCATTTTCTCAAGCAAGTGGGGATAAAAATATGTCTAACAGGCATTGCTAATTTATTGAGCTACATCACATATGATCTAAATCAACATAGGGTGCAATAACTGTAAATAAAGTTTGGAAAACATCTCTAACTTCTTTTATGCGCCCCATCATTGCTATGTCTTAACCATTTAGAAGACTGATGATCCAAATATAACATTCACATTTAGGCCATGGCCAGGACTTGCAAGCATATTCCGAGATGGGGAAGGCAATGGAGATGGGAGGACTGGATTCCAGCTTCAGTTCCACAGTGGCTCAGCCCACGGCACTAAGGATTTCTAACACACCTCTGTCTCACTTCCATTTCTATAAAATAAGCATATCTTCCTTATCAGTCTGTATTTTTAAAATTCAGTTATAAAACAAAGAGTTCTCTCATCAGCTTCAAATATTTAAAAAAAAATTCATACAAATGAGATTACATGATAGTATTATCCAAATTTTAATATATTAAATTATAAGTGATGATGAAAAACTTTTCATATACTATCCAATGTTGGCAATATAAAAATCAAAACAAAAGTTACATCAATAATGATGAATATTGAAACTACTTAATTGAATAAGGGGAATTTGTATGTCAAGTAATTAGTTTGGTCTATATGGTGTTTTGGCTATTGTTGTTTTCTGAATCACCTAAATATTTACAGTTGAGCTTTTAATGTTTTTTGTGTTTATAGTTAATACCTTAGAAAATCAAGTAGACTTTTTACTCACATTTATTTGTTGTATGAATTAGACTTCAACTCAGATAGTTAAAATGAAGAGGCTTTGGGGTTATCAACACTCCCCAGACACCAAACACCAGCAGACATGCGAGATGATCAGTAACCCCAGAACATGGAGGAAATAGAGATGGCATAGGGGAAGAGGGCTACCAGGGAAAAGCTGGATTCAGTTAAGAAGTTCAACCATTGGTACTTCCACCAAACAGAGAGGAAGCAAAAAAGAAACAGCCTGACCCCCCTCGCTTCTCAACTTCCTGCTGGTGCTCCCATGGGCCAGTCTGTAGAGGCAGCTTCCGAGGCAGCATTTCTCAACCTGTGGGCCGCGACCCCTTTGGTGGTCAAACAACACTTTCACAGGGGTCACCTAAGACCATCCTGCATATCAGATATTTACATTACGATTCAAAACAGTAGCAACATTACAGTTATGAAGTAGCAATGAAAATAATTTTATGGTTGGGTCACAACATGAGGAACTGTATTTAAGGGCCAGAAGGTTGAGAACCACTGCTCTAAGAGAACACAGAAGGGTAAGCAGAGGCAGAGACTGCATCCTGGGGACTAGAGGCACAAGAAACAGATTAACAGGAGAAAATCAAGTTTTTAAAATGTGTGCATAGAGAATTTACATAAACATGACAATTTCAAAGACAATAAGGCAACATTGGGCACATGTGTCATTTTTGGACAAAGGAGAAAGGGAAGATTTGGTGTTAGGTTTCAGAAGTGAGAATAGGCAATGCACAGGTAGTTGAGGAAGATAGAAACATACATGGCATACATTCTTGGTAGACAACTCAGAAACAATGGGACATTTAGCAAACAGTCCTGGAGTCTTAGTTGATTAAAAGTCTCCCTTCCTAAAGCAGGTTTCTCTGTCTGAATCATTGGGCAGGAAAGGGGTCAAGGTCAAAGGTTCTTTTTTAATTTTGTTTCCTAATAAACAACTTAAAATCAATATTCCAAAAAGTCAGCTTTATGGTGTCAAAATGTTGGTTCCCTTCACCTGCTACCACCTCATTCTTAAGAATGAGTGTGACTCTGTTTTTGGAGGCAGTGGGTTCCCACACCATTTCTCAGTGATCATCAACCACTGGTGTTTGTTGAGTTCTCTAAGTGGAAATCGTGCAACATTTGGCAACTGTGGTGAATCAGTGATTATTTACAGACAGATTCTCTTTAATTTTCTAACCTGACTACATTGATGCTTCAGAAATGGGTTATTTCTGCTCTGCACCCTGGGTGGACCTCAGCTTATGGTACCCTTCTCTGAACACTATATTATAATGACGACTCACTGTGAATTGTGTTCAGTTCGACAGTGTGTAGAGCAGTCTCTCCCGGCACAGCGGTGAAGTGACAATATCTAACAACACTTTTATTTGATATTTCTCTTGCCTCAGGCCTTTGAAAAAGTAGAAGCAATTTACCTTGGAAATCCCTGTTGCAATCACCCACACTGAGATGTAGGTAGAGATGGTGGCTTAAAGAAGCACTGTCAACTTTGTGTGTGTGTGCTCATTTTAATAGAGAAGACAAATGACAATGCCTATAAAGGCTCACCAGGTAACATAAATAAAAACATTACTTCTGGACCTACTTTGTGTAAGTAATAAACATTTGGGAAAAGTTCTGTTAAATTACAGCTTTATACAATATAAAAAGGAACACATTGAAGATGCACATGAGTCATTAATGAGACAAAGTCAGGTCAAAGAGCACTTGAGGTACACATAGTTATTCAGGAAAACATAAAATAAGTTTGCTTTGTTAGTGTCAGAACTGGTTAATGTTTATAGAGCAATAAAACCATTATTTTTGGAGTTAGATGTCGTTTTTTTTTTTTTTTTTATTTCTACTGGACGAAACTCTACAAGTTACCATATTTTGTGGCTCTAATCAATAGTAAAGAGCAAGTCAAACAAAGATAAATCCCTTAAAGAAATAATTAATCCCATAGATAATTAAATAATCTTTTAAGGCATTACATTAAGTATTGGTTGTGCCTATTAAACATGCTTGAATGTGGCCTTGAGAGGGTACCAGTCATACTTTGTCTGATTTCCAAGTTGCAAAAAAACCTTTCCTTAACAAAGGACTATGCTTGCCTTCTATTTTTCTTAAACCACACAACTACCCTGGTTTTCTTTGTCTTCCCAATTATAATAGATGTAAAAGTAAAAGAAATAGTTACTGCCCTTTTGATTCTTCTATAAGTACCCCCCAAAAAAATAAAGTGGATCTAGGTACACTTTTTCCATCCATGGTGAATGAATAGATGGCAGCTGATGCTCGACCTTGGTGCCTAAAGATGATGCTGGAGATGATGAGGACAGGAATTAGAAGTCCAGCTATATCCTTAATGAAGGAGCTGGTTTGTAGGAATGTGGGCTCAGTACTACCAGATCCTCTGATTTTCCAAGTGGGTCCAGAAATCCAGACTTTTTATATTAAATCTCTTGATTTTTTAAATGTTGACAAATTAATTTTAAAAGTTAGACTCACTGTATGGGTCAACAGTTATAGACTGTCTCTGCTCAGGGAGCTTCTATTGCGCAAATTTTTCTTAAGTTAAATAAAACAACCAATGGTAAGGAAATTTTAGTTTATTAGATACAGTGTAGATGAGCTGTGCTAGAAAACCAGTGAATTTGCCCTATGTAAATTTAGGTTGTCAGCCTAGAATGCTTAAGTATTCTCAGTTCAACAAAAGGATTCACTATCCATCGTCTGTCCATCTGTCTTTATCCATTCAGCAAATGTCTGTTGTGTAAAGATGATGTGTAAAGTACTACGCTGAACATATGAATGAAGATGAATATGACACCATTTTTCTTGAATCCCGGCAGCCAGATTTCCCAGCCTCAAACTTTTGACCCCAGCTGCCTCCTTAATCCATGGCAGAATGACTCCTCCTTTTAGCTTGTTTCCGAACCTATTCTTTTCAGAGTATTTGGGACCAAATCATTGTTAAATAGAGCAAACAGTTTTTTGTTATTATTCAACCTGAGTTTTCTGTGTTTATCTGAGACTGTTCTAATTTCTTTTAAAATCCATCTTTAGGAATCCAAGAAAGCTTTGTCTACTGTCTTTCTTCTCCATTGCTTTTCTTTGTCCTGCACATGTGTCTGCTAGAGGATTCCTCTTGCTTCCTTACCCAAATTCTTTGAGCTTGTCATTCCTCACATTGCAATTTCTCTTTCTCTGAAAAGTCTCAGCAGAGTGGTACCAATAGACACTGCTCCCTCTCTCCTTGTCCAAAACATCCAAATGGGTACTCTGCCTTATATATTCTATATTCTTAATATTCTCAAAACTGACTTCTTTCTTCAGTCTCTATCTGCTTTAGTTCAGGCTGTTATTTTGAATGAATTGCAACAGTTGAGATGCTTGTGCCCACAAGTGCAAAATGGGTTGTATAATAAAGGGACTTGCTATCTTGTTTGCAATGTTTTAAATTTGGACAGTTTCTAGGATTGTTTAATTCAACCTCACCCTCATGATACACATGTAGAAGTTCCAGTATCTCAATATAAAAAAAAATTGACACCTATTAGCAGAAGAAAGCCTTCCTTATGACTTAGTTTAAGTTCCTGTCCTGATATCTTTTTACATCTTATTGGCCAGAGTTGTATAATGTATCTAAATATAAAACAATTACTGAAAAAGAATTATTTTGATCAACTTATACCAGTTAGAATTTATTTCTTTTGGCACACACCTCTTTTAAGCTCATGTAAAGTTGGCACATGAACCAAATGACAAAAACAATGACAATAATAGTTAAACTTGAGCATGCCAGATGCTCTTCTAAGCATTGGCTAGATTACCTCATTCAATCCTCACAAAAACCATACTTGGTAGACAGTATTATCTCCATTTTACAGAAGAGAAAACTAACAGTTTTCTCTCTCTCTGCACCTTAGTTCATAAAAACTCCCCTTGTACTCTGTGCTTTAACATTGACTCATCAATTACAGTTTTAAGATCACAACAAATTTTCTCACATTTGTGAGATAAGGCAGGTATTTCAATTTATTTTTATTTCCAGTTATTTATGTGGTAGGGAAAATTCAATAATAGTCCACTTGCTCAAAAAAAGAACCCCATTGATTTGAATACAATAATTTAATTCTACTCATCTCTAATAATCCATGTGCACCCCTTGGTGAGTTTTTGCACGCAGTTGGTGAAAAGTAAGGGCTCCTCATAAAATGGGAGAAGGTATATATAGACTTATTGCCCCTTTTATTGTATGATTCACACTGACCATACATCATGGGCAAGGCACTTGAGGCATGGAAATTAAAAAGCAGAACAAAATGAAAATGCAAGGGGGTGGTGATTACTCTTGTGGTTTACTCTGTCCAGGTGCAGAGAAATAAACAAGTAGTAAAAGGTGAGATCCATTCTGTCAGCAATATGAATACAGGGGGTTCAGGAGCCAGAGGAAGTGTCTCTAAGCAACTGGGGAAGGAAGAAAGGCCTGTGAGTGTTGGGAAAGTCAAGCTTAATAGTGCAGTGTGTCTATGAGTTAGCTGTCAAGAAGGGCATTCTAGATGGAGGGTTGGGGTGTGTGCATGTGCCTCCCTTTACATGATCGCTTACATCTCCTGTGTCCTCAGGGATGATCTTAGCCTTCTGCTTATAAACTCTCATGTCTAGTTGTTTAACTGTTGTCACTCTGAGAGATCCACGTGTCCTTTGGATACTATCAGCTTCTGCAGCCTCATTGAATAAACATTCCACAGAGATTTTATACTGAGTGGTCTTCCGAGTATGGCTTTAGGGTTTCATTATCTGAGGATATGTCAGAAAGTGTTTTGAAATACTTGAACTTTTATTCTTTCAAGGAGTGCATACCAATTTCATGATAATTTGGATCCAAGACATGACAAATACATGCTAATCACTGACAATATAGAATTTATAAACTGAGCAGATATGGGCTCCTCCAATTATGTGTGTGTGGCCAATACTGGTGGGTAGAAAATTCTTGGGTCAAAATTAGTAGCTCTGTGCATTCACCTACCCCTTTTAGTGCCTGAGATGGGTCCTTATTGGTTTTTTAGTTACTTCCCATGGGGGCGCTTAGAGCCAGGTGTTTATATTTCATTTTCTCTCCATTACCTGAAATTTTGAGATAAGAATGACAATTATGATGTACTTTTTTGATACTTTAGAAGATTATTTTATACCTAGAAGTAACTATTCAAAGTTATTTTGGTTTGAACAATTGATGTTCAATATATTGCTGTTAAATAGACTTTAAAAAACAGTGTTTTATGCTTATAAGTTTATGTTAGACTCATTCCTTTGGTAAGACTAAAATATTTTAACAATCACACTTTGAATAAAGTCACTCTTTGAATAAAACTTAGATTTACTTGCAACCTTCATTAAAGCACCTTAAATGTTTCCATATTTATTATGTATCTAATTGATCCCGTTTCTTCTTAAGTAGAGTAAAACCTGAGAACACAAATTTTAATAGAAAACCCTGGTAATTGGCACATTTTCTCAGCCTGACTCCAGGCTCTCAAATGATATGGAGGAAGGGGTGTCACATATGAAGAGCCTGGTGGTCTTACCCCCTTGCTGCCTACTTCGCCCTCAAGGGCAACTGTGTCTGTCCTGTGCACTGGAGAGTAGTAGGAAATTTTGAATGTAATGTTGCTTATGAGTTTGATTATAGAATATGTAATATGTGCATTATATCTTACTCGAACTATATGTACATACAATTTTAATTCTCTAAATATATCCAAGAATCCAGAGACAATTTGGTAAAACCTCTGATCTATGAAGATTCATAAAGGCATGTTTTTTACTTGTAGAAAATTCCCATTGACCTTTGAGGTATAACTCCAGCACAAATGGTTTATTAACTTTTAAGGAAAGTTAAACATATAATTTTTCCAAAGAAAGACAAGTGTACTAGAAATAAGATGAAAGACGGTAGGAAATTGTAGTCACGGGCAGAAGCGTTCTTACGACTGTCCCCAGGAATGCAGAGCACGTTTGATGCTTGGTCAAATACACATGGCAGCTGAGCTCAGTGGGCACTTTCCTGGGGAGGATGCCAGCTGAGCCCTGAGCGCTCTGCCTCCACCATTTAGTCACTCACTGTGTGTCAGGCACTGGGCCAGCACCTATGCAGGATCCAAAACGAGTGATGTCAGACACGTGGCTCATGACATCTGGATCCTGCCACATAGGGAACACATTGGACTGCTGAAATAAAGAGTAAAAATAGCAATGTCTTGAGCATGAGATACATTTATGTCTCTCACAGAATGACCCTTTGTTCTCATTGCTCTGCCATCCCCAAGAAACCAGACTTCTCTGCATGATCCTGGGCACCTCCCATAGATACTGAAGCACAGAGGGAGCAAGGGTGGTCCTGCCTTTGAAAGACACATATTATTTGTGCTTATATCCCACTGATCAAAACTTAGTCACATGGCTTTACCTTTCTGCAAAGGAGCATTGGAAATGCAATCTTTATCTGGATAACTCTACTCCCCTAAAAATGTCATTGCTACAGAGGGAGGAAGAATGTGTACAAGGGAACAACTGCCCATATATGGTCCCTCATCTAATAGAGAAAGATGGGCATGTGAATGAATAAGCAGATACACAAAATGACTTCTAAGTCTCCCGACAATACAAAATAATTATAGAGTGGGCGCTTGGCCAAATGAAAATAAAATGTGGGAGATGCTTGCCCTAACTGGTTTGGCTCAATGGATAGAGCATTGGCATGAGGACTGAAAGGTCCTGGGTTCGATTCTGGTCAAGGGTACATGCCCAGGTTGAGGGCTTGATCCCCAGAAGGGGGCATGCAGGAGTCAGCTGATCAATGATTCCCTCATCATCGATATTTCTATCTCTCCCTCTCCCTTCCTCTCTGAAATCAATAAAAATATATTAAAAATAAAATAAAATGTGGGGATGCTCATCTAGTGATTTAAAACCTTAAGTGTAACCCAGGTAATCCCCATTGAAACATATGAGAATCTATTAAAAATGCAAGTTTATATCTAATCTAAAACCAATCCTTCTAAATCTTGTAAGAAATTAGTTTTAAGCTCAGGTGTACTTTTGATTTGGTTCCTCTTTTATTTCTTAACTTTTTAAGTTTGTTCTGAAAAATAAAATCATCTTCACTCTTACATTTTTCCTCCCATCCCTATTGAAAATTCTTTGTTATTGTTGTTGTTGTTTCTTTATTGATTAAGGTATTACATATGTGTCCTTATAACCCCATTGCCCCACCACCCCACCCACCGCTCATGCCCTCACACTCCTGGTGTCTGTGTCCATTGGTTATGTTTATATACATACATACAAGTCCTTTGGTTGATCTCACTTCCTTACACCCCCACACCCCCGCCTTTTCTCTTAGGTTTGACTGTCTGACCGATGCTTCTCTGTCTCTGGATTTGTTTTTGTTCATCGGTTTATGTTGTTCATGATATTCTACAAATGAGTGAGATAATGTGATATTTATCTCTCTCTGACTGGCATATTTCATTTAGAAGAATGCTCTCTAGGTCCATCCATGCTGTTGCAAATGGTAGGAGTCCCTTCCTTTTTACAGCAGCGTACTATTGTGTAGATGTACCACATTTTTTTAATCCACTCATCTGCTGATGGGCTCTTAGGCTGTTTCCAAATCTTAGCTATGGTGAATTGTGCTGCTATGAACATAGGGATGCATATGTCCTTTCTGATTGTTGCTTCTGGTTTCTTGGGATATATTCCTAGAAGTGGGATCACTAGGTCAAATGGCAGTTCCATTTTTAGCTTTTTGAGGAAACTCCATACTGTTCTCCACAATGGCTGCACCAGTCTGCATTCCCACCAACAGTGAACAAGAGTTCCTTTTTCTCCGAATCCTTACCAGCACTTGTCCTTTGTTGATTTGTTGATGATAGCCATTCTGACAGGTGTGAGATGGTACCTCATTGTCATTTTGATTTGCATCTTTCAGATGATTAGTGACTTTGAGCATGTTTTCACATGTCTCTTAGCCTTCCTTATGTCCTCTTTTGAAAAGTGTCTATTTAGGTCCTTTGCCTATTTTTTGATTGGATTGTTTATCTTCCTTTTGTTAAGTTGTATATGTTCCCTGTAAATGTTGGAGATTAAAACCTTATCAGAGATAATATTGGCAAATATGTCCTCCCATGCAGTGGGCTTTCTTGCTGTTTTGTTGATGGTTTGTTTTGCTGTGCAGAAGGTTTTTATTTTGATGTAGTCCCATTTGTTTATTTTTCTTTAGTTTCTCTTTCCCTAGGAGCTGAATCAGTGAAGATATTGCTTAGGCATATGTCTGAGATTTTGTTGCCTGTGGATTCCTCTAAGATTTTATGGTTTCCCATCTTATGTTTAAGTTCTTTATCCATTTTGAGTTTATTTTTGTGTATGGTATAAGTTGGTGGTCTAGTTTCATTTTTTTGCATGTATCTGTCCAATTTTCCCACCACCATTTATTGCAGAGACTGTCTTGACTCCATTCTATGCTCTTGCCTCCTTTGCCTATTGACAATTCTTTATCCTGAAATTCTCCTCATATTCCTGCCAAGTCTCCTACATGACCGCCACCAAAAGGAAATTGATTTTAAAAAGTGAAAACTCTTCTATTTCTTCTTACTGCTTCCATACTTCAATAGCAATAGAACATCTATGTGTAAGGACCCATGCTAGATATGGGGATGGCTAGCAAATAGAAAAAAAAAATCACTTTTTTAAATGGGCAATTATGAGACAAAGAGTAAATAGGTATTGATTACCTGATAGATTTTTCTGGCATGGTACCTAGTTAGAATGAAATGAAATAAAATTAGGCTGTTGGTCTCTTTGAAATTTCCAACAACCTGTGGATAAATATTCACCTCTTGGGAAATTATCCTGCTCTAAAATAGGGCTGGGCTGGCAAAACGTCTATGGTATCCAGTGTAAATGTTCTCTGCCTAATTTCTTCCTTTTACTCATATTCACCCCCTGCCTGAACATCCTGGGTACTTATCCTCTTCAACAAGGTTCTAAATCACTAGATGAGCACTCCCCCACACACACTTTATTTTCTTTTGGCCAAGCTCCTGCTATATAATTATTTTAATCAGGAGCACCATCTTCTATAACCACGCTAGCGAACGGTGCCATTTGCAGAGCAGGGAGGAAAATTAAAATGGTTAGATTCCAATTTGATTTGCTGTGAAATGGAGATTCAGAGGGGATGGAGAGAGGAAGGTGTGTTCTGTTCTGACACAGTGAAGCTCAAAGGCTGCATGCTGCTAGATTGGCAACATTTCTATGAAGTTTTGATTTTAGAAAGAAATTGCGTATGACTTATGTTGATTTAGCATGATATTCTCAAGAGCCACGTCAGACAGAAAATGTCAGAACTATATAATTTCATTCATATATGGAGTATAAAACTGAAAGCAACAAATAAGCAACCGAAAAACAAACAAACAAAAACTCAAAGACAGACAATAATATAGTGGTTACCAGAGGAAAAGGAGTGGGTGAAGTAGAAAATGAAAGAAAAATACCACATGATCTCACTCATTTATGGATAATAAAGACCATTATAAACTGCTGGACAAAAATATATACAGAGGCAGAGCAGCATTGAACAGACTGTCAAACTACAGCGGGAAGGTTGGGGAGGGTTGGGGGGGGGGGGGCGGGTAAGAGATCAACCCAAGGACTTGTATGCATGCATATAAGCATAACCAATGGACACAAAACTGTTGATCTCTTTGAAATTTCCAACAACCTGTGGATAAATATTCATCTCTTGGGAAATTATCCTGCTCTAAAATAGGGCTGGGCTGGCAAAACGTCTATGGTATCCAGTGTAAATGTTCTCTGCCTGGGGGGTAGGGGAGGCCGGGGGAAGGTCAAGGGGGGAAAAAAGAGACATATGTAATATTCTTTGTAATACTCTAAGCAATAAAACAAAATTTAAAAATAAAAATAAAAGGGTAAAGGGGGGTAAATGGAGACAAATATTTGACTTTGGGTGTTGGGCACACAATGCAATATAATTATTTACTTAAAACCTATATAGTTTTATTAACCAATGCCACCTCAGTAAATTACTTAAAAAAAGAAAGGAAAGAAGGAAGGAAAGAAGGAAAGAAGGAAGGAAGGAAGGAAGGAAGGAAGGAAGGAAGGAAGGAAGGAAAGAAGGAAGTAAGGAAGGAATTGTAGACTTTGTATCATTTTAACATTTTGGGGATATGTAGTAGTCTTGAATGTTACACGCTAGTGTGTAGAATAGTTGCACTTGAGACACTCAATAGCTATTGATTTTAATCAATGATAACATAGAGTCTATGTCATAGACAATGGTGAAATTAAACATTTTCTTGACACAGCATTTCCCAAACCATGGTATGCATAGAGTTGTCTGAAGACCAAGCTAAAATGCTGATTTCTAGTCCTGTCCCCCAAATTCTGACTCAGCCAGTGTGGTGTGGGGCCCTGAAATCTGCCATTTAAGTAATTGAAAGATACACTATGCTTCTTTCTGTTGCAGCTTGTACTTAGATGTCAACCTTTGAAGAATATTGGGAAATGTGATGTCAACAGTGTAAGCCATGCTGGTTAAATTAACTGTGAAACTAAGTGGGGATGAGGATGAAATGTTTGCAGGTTACTGTTATCTTCAACAGGGGGATTGACTTGTTTCTCCTTAAAATCTTATTTGATTGACTGTTCACAAATATGTTAATAGAAGGTTTTACAGGTATAAATAAGCATGGGATGTCCCATAGTAAAATTTAGAAATGCTTTATGGTTTGGGATGCCCAAAGTTTCAAATATCTTGTGAACTCCTTAAAGTTTGGATGCAGATTTATCCATATGTATGTCACATGTTGTGTTTAAGTTTATCACTAGAGGTTGTTTCACACCTTTGTACCAAATCAATTATAAGATTAACAGATGCAAAGAGGACAATGGTTTGATTTATCTCACCTAAATGCCTACATTTCCAATTCTACCTCATCTGCCCAAATGGCAGGTGTAACATAAAAACTTTACATGAGAAAGATACAATAATATAAAGACATTATTATTCACTAGGCTCCTCCTTAGTGCCTAAGAAAGCTATCCCATCTGGGTCTGACCATAGGGAAAGGTGACCTGTATACTTTTACTGCATAAGCCCACCATTGTACCCAGGTCGGGGGAGGGAGTGTAAACATTGATCCAGCAACCTCTTCATTTTTCAGTAGAAGCCACAGTCAATTAATTTCCTTGACCCTTGTTTCCTCTGTTTGTGCTTTGTGACATTTTCCAGTTAAGTCACTATGTGTTAGGGTATAAACTATGGGAGAGGAAAGAGCTCAAACATGTCCATTTATTGGAACACAAACAAACAAAACCCACTATTGCTTTTAAATAGGCTGCAGCTACTGAACAATGCTGGTGGATATGAGGGCCGAACTCAATCAAACTGGATGTGATGGGTTTTTATACTCAGTTTCCCTTAGGGACCAAATATTTAGGTTTCCTAGAGCCTGGAAACATTAAGGAAGTGCTATGAGGTCAGTGACTTAAAGGAGTGCATGTGTCATTCAAGGTCAAGTCAGTGACTTTGCTGAACACAAGTTACCCAGTGCCGCTCAGCAGAAGAGAGAGAGCCCTGTCGTGTGTGAGAGCACAGCTGGATCTTGACAAGGCCAGCTTTACAATCAGATTCTCCTCCTTATACTTCGGGTAAATTGTTTAACCTCCACGAGTTTCAGTCTCTCCAGCTACTTGGGTATAGTAAAACTCCCTTTCTAGACTATTAAAGTATTAAATGGAATGGCATATCTAAATCACCTCCTACAATTACTAGAAAATAATACATATTTAAGGAAGGTTTAATTTCTCATTGTTTCCTATGTTGTGCATGCACCATGGGGGATGCATAGCTTTTTGATACTGTACTTGACACAAAGGAATATTTGACAGGTGATGAAATTAAAGTTCCTGTCTCTGAGTGTGTACAATCTATAAAAATAACAAGTGCACCCATGAAGAGTGACTGACCAAGTAATAAACACATTGTGGGATTGGAAATGGAAGGGAAAGCACGTGTTATGATATCTGGTTATTAAAAAGTACTTTTAAATGACATTTACTTTTAATTTTATTTCTACATTGCAATCTCATGATAGAAATCTGGAACACTTTTGCATAAGACTATTTTGAGTGTCTGCATAATAGTTCCTCATGCAATTGTGTGACAATCTATTTATTTCTTTGTTAAAGGAATTTAGATTATATCTATTTTTTTACTCTGAATCATAACATGATTCATATTCTTATCAAAAAATTTTTAAAAGATTGTTAGAAGTGGATTTGTAAAGCCCTAAAATATATTAACTCGCAGCTGGCATAGCTTAGTGGTTGAACATCGACTTAGAAATCAGGAGATCACTGTTTGATTCCTGGTCAGGCACATGCCCAGGTTGTGGACTCGATCCTCTGTGCGGGGTATGCAGGGGGCAGCCAAACAATGATTCTCTCTCATCATTAATGTTTCTATCTCTCTCCTTTCCTCTCTCAAACAAATAAAAATATATTTTTAAGAAATATTGCCAATGGTTCTCTGCAAAGTATGTCTTACTTGATATTTCTGCCAAGAATATTATGTCAGTGTATGGCTAAGATTTCTACATGAAAACATAAAATAAAAGGTAGGTCTTTGAAGCAAGGGCCCAGTGATTGGAATGTTGTTGGGGGACTGTTTGTAGTTTCCTTTGCCTGGAACAGATGATTTCTTTTGGAAAAGTCATAGATAAGGAAGGAAAGGATGAATTCTGAGACAGGTGAGATTCTTTCAGAAATGAATTAAGAATCATGGACAGCCAAATTAGCAGTGAGGATGAATGTCAGTGAAGCTCTTAGCTCATACATTTTTAAAACATTTTTGAATCTAGTGTTTCCTCCATGATTCCAAGATGTCTGGGTCCATGTGTTGATCCAACACCTTGCAGCCAAGCCCCAAAGTGGGACTTCCGTTCCTCTTCTTCTGAGGCGGGTTTGTGCTGCCTGATGTCTCATGTTGAGTAATTTATTACTTGTTTTCAGAGTGTGTACCCAAAGCATCTTAGCTGCAAATATTGTCATTGAAGCTGTTGAAAGACCCAGTTTCCTCTTTTGAATATTTTTTGAAAACATGTGTTCCCATTTCCCCTGTCAAAGCTGAAGTCACATCTGGTTGTTTCTCCCAATTCTCACCCTGCTTTGATGAGTCTACTGTGCACAATTGATGAAACCAGAAATAACTTAGCAGCTGATGGTATTTCAGGAAAAATTAATTTTTTAATCACAAATTTTTAAATGACTTAGAAAATGAATTTTTAAATTTTATTTTATGATTTTCCTTTTTATTGTATTTATTGGGGTAACATATTTTAAATTTTCAGATGAATACAACTTTTAGAGCTACTTTTAGTAGAGACCAGATCATGAGACATGGAGAGAAAAAAGTAGAGCCAGGAATTTTACTTTCCCTGAGTAAGCCTGTGGGAGCCTTAAAATACAAACACAGCAATATCCAGAAATTAAAATGTTAACTTTAATGTGATACAGAAATTTGCAATATGTTGTTGTGCTTGTTCTTTTCCCATGACAAAGTATATGATTTTTGTGCCTATGAAATTAGAATGCTAAATTCTTGAAGTCTAATGATAAGTTTACATTCTACTGAATTGTACTGAAAATGTAATTTCTGAATCTTCCTTTTTTCTCCTTTGGTATATATTTAAGGTGGCAAATGGTGTTTTCTTCACGAACAACCTACATAATGCTGTCGCACATGCTGTGGAACATTTGTGTGCTTCCATTGCCATCTTCTCGCAACACCACTGTAACTGCCAAGGTGTGAAGATGGCCCAGACAAAGGGAGGGAGTGTTCCTACAGACAGCGTTGCCTCTGCCACCCCCTCCTCACCCTGGGCCCAGGCAGACCTCTGTGCTCAGAATTGGCAGACAGATTTTTGCTTGACTCATCTGTAAAAATCAAAGAAAGAATGCTAGAAGCAGACATGAGCCATTCAAAAGCAAAACAAAAATCACATAAGACAATTATAGAAACACTCAGGCAAACTACATTTCTCCTACCCTATCCCCTTTCATGAACACCATACCCCCTGTGATAATTAAGGACCATTGGAGTTTTCATTGACTGTGCTAGTAATTTTAAAATTCAAAACTCAAAAATTAGGGAAAATCCTAAATGGTACTAGTTTAGTTTACTAGGGCTGCTATGACAAAATACCACAGATTGGGTGGCTTAAAAATAGAACATTTTTCTCTCAGTTCTTAAGACAAAAACTCCAAGATTAGAATGTTTTTAATTCTGAGACACCTACTGTTGGCTTGCAGATGTCCACCTTCTTGCTGTGTCCTCAGATGGTCCTTCCTCGGTGGGACTACATCCCCAGTGTCTCTTCAGAGGAAGAGACCTTATAAAGACACCAGTTCTATTGGATTAGGATAGCACCCAATTAGCCTCATTTCAACTTAATCGCCTCTTTAAATACCTTATCTCCAAATACCAAGACAATCTGAGGTACTTGGATTTGGTACTTCAATATGTTAATTTGGGGGGGACACAATTCATCCCGTAACAGGGAAAGGAGATTTCACATTTTATCAAGTAGTTAACAATATTTTCTGAGAGCCTCTTGTATTCAAATCACCAGAACAATGATGTAGAGCAGGGACATAAAACTGAAGGATCCAACTTACTCTTACCTTCCCTTCTCCATCTTGAGTACACAGGATGGACGGTGGCTGCATTGTCTCATCTGTTCTCTGAAGCATTGGGTCTAAAGCAGCATCATGTATCACAGGCCCTGATCTGAGAGTACATTCTCAAAGTGTTTTCTATCAAGCACTTACCCAAAGTCCAGCTCAGATAAGTGGTATTGGGGGAGGAGAGGGTCATAGGAAGGCCATGAAGTCAACCTTTCCCTTAATTTCACTCTTGGGAACAAACCAGCAATTTAAAGGCTAAACTTTGACAATAATAAATTTCCTTATCAACATTAGTCCTTTTTTTCAAATAACTTTCTTCTTATAAGTCCTCCAAGAAGCTCTTTCATTTGACATTCAGTGCATTCCCTTTGTGGTTATTGAGGACCTTTTCTAGCGGATTTCTATGTGTCCTCCTATGAGATTTTTACATAAAAACTTACTTCCCATATTGAGTATTAAACAACATTTTACCTTGCTTAAAAAAATAAGATTTCTTCTTTTTGTAAGAAATGCATATTCCTTTCATTTTACTTCCAAATTAGAAATTAAAAACATAATTTATTTCAATTTTATTTTCAGTTATTAGAACAATTCTAATCTATATCTTACCATGAATTTATTGATCATTTTCTTTTTGAAAATAATCAGAAATAAAAGAAATGAATTGAAACATGTAATAGTAATTTTCCCTCAAGAAACTTAAAAAATATCTTTATAATACAGAATTTTATTACATATACAATATTTTTTTTCACAAAACTTTTAAATGAGTGGTAGATGAGTTCATCAGAGAAACTTCATGGGAGAGGTAATATTTGTAGCAAAATTTGAGAAATAAAAATTTTGGATAAAAAACATTAGGATGATTCTAAGTCCTTGCGAATCTTCTAAATTTATCTTTTCAGAAATTTGTAACTCCATGAAGAGTTGAATGGCTCTTTACCATACAATTTTTAAACTAAACTAAATTATAAATTTATAATCAAATTTATAAGCTAAACCATTTTCTATTATGCTGTATCAAATTCCAAATGGAAGGGCATGCTAAGGCTACTAGATAGGCATTATCACTTCTTGGTGTACAATAGGGGAGTGTTGTAGGCTCACAAGTTGTAGTTAGCAAGGGTCTCCCATGAAATTACAGCCCAGGAACTACAGGACATGGCCTGGTAGAAACTTGTCTACAAAGTCACTTCCATCTGCTTCATCAGTGAAAGCAGTCACAAGTCCATCAAGATTTAAGGAAGAGAAGTCTTAGAGAATTGTTGGTTACTCCTTTGAAATCGCTACACTAGTCTTCAAATATTTTTACAAAATACCTGTATCAAATGTTTAAGTTACCCTAAGGTATGGTTATTGTGCATAGAAACTATTAGAATATTTATGGATTTGTTGTTATTGTTTATGTTGTTGATATTATTATTCATCCTTGTTATATATATAACAAAAACAAACACTAAGCCATTTTCCTGACTAGATAAAAAAGAACATTAATTGCAGATGGAGTGAATCATGGGAAGCTTGACTATATATGTAAAAGTAATCAAAACCAATCATTTTTTTTTTTACATTTTTTATATTTCTAAGAGTGGAAGGAACCTAACAATCAATGGTATATTTAGGTTGAACTAGTAGTACTGGCCCAGCTTACTATTTGGCAATTAACATTTAATAAAATGTGGTAGATTTTATTCACAAGTCCAGGATAACCAAAGATGACCAGAAATGAGTCTCAGATCTTCATTAAATTACAGTGTTCTATAAACTATTTAACTCTCAGAGACTCCCCGCCCCGCCTCGCTTTAGTAATGTACTTATTTCTATAATTTGATTCTAGTCTTCTAAGATCAGTGAACAATGCATCCGCTGTCTACCAAGGGAAATACCCCTTAATTGACTTGTTCTTTTTTTCCCCCAAATATATATTTTATTGATTTTTCACAGAGAGGAAGGGAGATGGATAGAGAGTTAGAAACATCGATGAGAGAGAAACATCGACCAGCTGCCTCCTGCACATGCCCTACTGGGTATGTGCCTGCAACCCAGGTACATGCCCTTGGCCGGAATCGAACCTGGGCCATTGAGTCCACAGGCCGACGCTCTATCCACTGAGCCAAACCGGTTAGGGCTTGACTGGTTCTAATTGACTGAGATCCTAGAAGGTGGCCTCCAGGAATGGTGACTCCTGGTGGGCGACAAGGAATGGGTTTGCCACACTGAGACTGAGATTTGGATGCAGTAGATCATGTTATATTCCAATCATTTAGCTTTTCCTTGTGACAGCAACAACCTGACTTCTTGGAGGATGAACCCCTACATCATGTTACCCGATAAAATGCATATCTGCATGTGAAAAGCACAGCTGCAGGCCTAATCTAATAAAAGACAAACATGCAAATTGACTGT
This sequence comes from Myotis myotis, assembly GCF_014108235.1. Taxonomy (NCBI): domain Eukaryota; kingdom Metazoa; phylum Chordata; class Mammalia; order Chiroptera; family Vespertilionidae; genus Myotis; species Myotis myotis. The sequence continues at coordinate 89,469,481 of NW_023416390.1, read as the reverse complement.
ACCTTTGCTTTGCCTTAAGCCACACCAACCAGCCAATCAGAGTGACTGTATGCAAATTAACCCAACCAAGATGGCGGCTGGCAGCCACGGAGCTGAAGCCAGCAGGAGGATTGCTTGCTCCAGTGATGGAGGAAGCCAGCCTGCCGCCGGCTCTCAGCTCCACTCAAAAGCAACAAAGTTGCAGTTATAGAAGATAAATAAACCCCAGATACCTGCTTTCAGCCGGCTGTGGCCACAGAGCTGGAGGGAGCAGGAGCTGTCTCTCAGCTCCACTGAAGGCAACAAAGTTTCAATTATAGAAGGTAAATAGATCCCAAAATAAAAAAATAAAAAAGGAGAGGCTGGGAGGTTCTGTCACCGACGGGCTTGGCCAGCCTGAAAATGGCCCTCAGCCCCTCACCCAGGCTGCTCAGGCACTCCAGTGGTGACCCCAACCCTGAATGGGATGTGACCAGCTGCAAATAGCCATCAGCCCCTCACCCAGACTGGCCAGGCACCCCAACAGGGACCCCCACCCTGATCCGGGACACCCTTCAGTGCAAACCAGCCAGCCCTCACCCATGCACCAGGCCTCTATCCTATATAATAAAAGGATAATATGAAAACTGACCCTAACAGCAGAAGGACTGGGAATGACTGGTCACTATGACACACACTGACCACCAGGGAGCAGATGCTCAATGCAGGAGCTGCCCTCTGGTGGTCAGGGTGCTCTCACATGGGAGGAGCTCTGCTCAGCCACAAGCCAGGCTGATGGCTGCCAGTACAGAGGTGGTGGTAGGAGCCTCTCCTGCCTCCTCAGCAGTGCTAAGGATGTCCGACTGCAGCTTAGGCCTGCTCCCCGCTAGCAAGTGGACATCCACTGAGGGCTCCTGGGCTGCCAGAGGGATGTCTGATTGACAGCTTAGGCCCAATCCCCCGGGGAGCAGGCCTAAGCCAGCAGGTGGTCATCCTCTGAGGGGTCCCAGACTGCGAGAGGGCACAGGCCGGGCTGAGCCCCCCCCCCCCCATGCACAGCTGGTAAGCAGTGGTGTTGGGAGCCTCTCCCGCCTCTGCAGCAGCAAGGTTAGGATGTCCGACTTCTGGCTTAGGCCCTGAGAGGATGCAGGCCAGGCTGAGGAACCTCCCCACCATGAGGGCATGATTTTCATGCACTGGGCCTCTAGTGAGTAGTAAATATTTACCATACTTTGTGAAGAAGTATTGGAAAATACTGATGGAACAGTCATGTCTAACAAAAATCTCAGGAAAAGATGCAGAGCTGGGTCTAAAATTTTCAGCATTTGTGTGTAAGAAATAGATGGAATATATATGATGAACAAAGAACTATTCAATATTTCCATGGCCTGAGCCATGGAAGGATTGGGGGTGGGAGGAATTAAAAAGAGCACTCAGGCAAGAAAAGGCATGGAAGTATGGTGTGTGTCCAAAAACAGCTAAATGGATGGATGTGTGGATAGGCAAATAAGAAGGCAGATGGGGAATTAGAATGAGTAGAGAAGAACTTTATCACCTTCCCATCAAGACAAACGAAAAGTGAGCACAGGAGGGCCATTTGGTACAGGTAGTGAGTGGGTGGTGACAACTGTTTTTGATTGCTTGTTGGTTTTTCTTTTACTTTATTTTTTTGAGTCAGAGTAGAAAAATATTAAGAGAATTGGACCTCCCTAATCTTTTCAGTGCATATGACATAGATTTTGTTAAGGATATATACATTTCTAATCACTATGTTGTACTCTTAAAACAAATTCAATATTATATGTCAACTGTAATTGAAAATTATTTTTTTAAATAAAATGAACTAAAATGGAATGAGAATGGGGGCTAGGGAAGGATGGATAACTGTAGAGCTGCTTTTCTGGAGGAACTTTTAGGAATTCATTAGATGATTGACAGCACACTAACTGGCCCCGGCCAGGTGGCTCAGTTGGTTGGAGCAGTGACTCATATACTGAAAAGGTTGCATTTCAATTCTCAGTTGGGGCACATTCCCTGGTTGCAGGTTTGATCCCTGGTTCAGGGCAAGTATGCAAGGCAACCGACATCTGTTTCTCTCTCCATTGATGTTTCTCTCTCTCTCTCTCTTCCTTTGCCTCTCTCTCTAAAAAAAAGAAAGAAAGAAGGAAAGAAGAATATACTCTCGGTGAGGATGAAAACACACACACTAACTGGATTTACATCACACAAAGACAAGAGAGAAGAAATTAGCTAATGCATACCCCAGTTAGTTTCTTCTCTGCTACGATTTAAACTTAATTTTCATTATGTATTTTAGTCATCTGCTCCTATCATTATATATTTTTTCAACCGGAACTAATATAACCAAATGCATGTTGTTTTGATAATGGAATGAAAGCTAAAACTAAGTAGCTCATTAGTACTTGGCAATCTGTGTCATTAAATAAGAGTTCTTCAAAAATATAAAAGAAGATATTTGGATATTTTGAATAAGGTTCAAACCTTGTAACCAGTGATTACAAAATTTTAGTGTGTAATACTTCATCATCATGTATTTAAAATGTATAATAAAAATGGAGAACCGTGGGCTCCACTCCCTGAGTGTCTGGGAAAAGCTCTCTGAACCCCTGTTTTCATGAGCACACCAGATTATTTTGATTGCAGTCAGTTAGAATTTACACTTTGAGAAACACTGGTATAAGGTTTAGAGAAATTTCAATTGCCTTCTGGTTTCTTGTTTAACCTGTCACTCCCTTAGATGGATGTTGAACAAAGTTAGAGGAGTTCAGGCACATTTGCCTTTTTCAGAAACAATAGTAATATTAGAAAATTTATTTTTTCAGGTATTTGTTTGATTGTTGGTTAAATAAAAAAATACAATTGGGGAGAGAATAGAATTTGGAATATCCCCAAGAGAGTTGGAGATGCATACTCAGTAAATCTTTGCAATTTACCAATAAAATCATTATTTAGTGTATACACTTATAATTTTGACTAAGACAAGTTGCTCTGAAGACGTATGATACCCTTTTATTTTTTTATCTATCATAAGATTAGGTTTTATAGGTTTCATATATGTAATAAAATTATTATTGGGGTTGGAGCTAAGGGATCTAAATTAAAGTCTTCCTACCTGTGTTATCTTAAGAATCTTACTAATCCTTTATTAGCTTTAATTTATCCATAAAATTAGAACAAAAATCTTCACAGAGTTGCTGGAATGGTAAAATGTGATGCATTATGCAAAATTTTTTTGAATGAAAAGAGTACAAATATCCAATTTTACTTCACTGGTTGGAAAACAGAAAGAGCGGCGGATATGTTCAAAATAAGAATAACTTTAGAGTTTTCCCCTTGAACTATATTCTTCACTACACATGAGCCATCCTTTCCTCTTTAATTTCTACATGCTGCTTAAAATTTTACTTCAAATTTATTTCATTCTAACTTGTATTAAAGGTCATGTTTAACCTTTTTTTTATTTTTTTCTCATCTGCCACATTGTGAAAGTCCCAATGGCAGGGTCCGTACCTGTTTTATATTTTTACTAGGGGCCTGGAGCACAAAATTCATGCATGGGGGTGGGGGGTGGCATCCCTTAGCCTGACCTGCACCTTCTCCAATCCGGGAGCCCTCAGGGGATGTCCTATGGAGGGCTTAGGCCCATTCCCTGTGGTTCTCTGAGGTCTGCGGGCCCACTTGGCTGTTCCTGGGTCTCCACGGGCCATGGCCAAGCAGGCCCTGCTGTGTGTATTCTGCAGGGCCCACTGGCTGCTCCTGGGTTGCTGGGGCAACAGCCAAACAGGCCCTGCTCTCAGCAGCTGCCCCCCAGGACTGGAGGATTCTAGCGGGGCTGAGAAGACTGGGCGCTGTCATCTTTTGTGTCAGAGTGATGGTTAATTTGCATATTACTCTTTTATTTGATAGGATACTCAAATGAGACTAGCATCTTGTCCATTGTAGGTGTTTTATGTCATTTTGTTAAATGCACGAATGAACTGGGATAGGAAGACCTATCTGTATGGTGATCTCTTTATGCCACAGTTATGGTAAGCACACACAGATGTGTCCTTCTCTGGGATAATCACTAAAATGACAAAATACATAATGTTTTTTAATTATGGCACAAAATGCCAAAGATGAATATACCTATATAGAGATTAATGGCATTACAATCATATTTATTTCTACAACAAGATCTTTTCTTTAATGTCATCTGTGGGAAATGCTTCTATGCAAATCTTCTTTCTTTCTTTCTTTCTTTCTTTCTTTCTTTCTTTCTTTCTTTTTTTTCTTTCATCTTCCTTTCTTTATTTTATCTTCCTTTCTTTCTTTTTGGCATTTAGTCATTTGCTTATTTAGCAAATATCTATTTACTTCCTAGAACAAACCAGGCACATTCTACATGCTGGGTGCATACTCACGAACAAGACAAAAAACCCTTGCTTCCATTCTAATGAAGGATAATATATGCGGAACATGTTATACAAAAAAAAAAAAAAAAAAAAGCATGGTTCCAGGTAATAGTAAATATTGCTAAGAAAATAATGGAGTGACTTCAGATCCCTTTAAATAGGGTCAGTGGGGGAGAGGTGAAATGTAATTTCAGGACCCAATGATATAAACAGTCACCCTCTGTGAAAGCCCATGGGAATATGGATTTGGGCAGAAAGTAGCACACACAGAAGAGCATGTGTGAGTGGCTGTGGGAGGTTAGTGCAGTGGAGTGGGCGGGATCAGGGCAGGGATGAGGCATAGAGGAGTCTTAGGGGCCATTTGGAGCATTTGGATTGTGTTGCTGTGGGTAATACTCGAGGATTTTCATCAGAGAGCTAAAATATCTGATCCAGACTTTACAAGTCCCCACTGGCTGCTGTCAGAATTCAGAGTAACTTTTTGGGCATGGAAAACAATGGAGGCAAACATTTTACCTTCGAGTCGATTGCAGTCACCTACAAGAGATCGCTGTGGCTTTGGCTAGGTCCCGTTGAGGTACATCTGGCCAGTAATTTATCCTCTACCCAACGCCTTTGTAGCCTCATCTGTAAAGGGGGTGGAAGTATTTTCCTTAGGTAGAACCTGAGTGAACTATGATATAAAAAGTGCCTAAAACTGCCTGGGGTATTTTAGATGCTCAGTAAATGCTGAACTTTTTAAAATTAGGGTTATCAGTGAAAACAGACATATTAGCTTTAGTACCCAGATGCATTGCAATTCTCTATTTCTAAGACTGTGTGTATACAATGGGTATTTTCTAACTTACTTTTCATTGCCTCCCAGTATATTAATCAGTATAGATATGGTAATAACTATGTCCCACCCCAAGTGTCAGGGTCTTTAACACATTCATTTCCTTCTTCCATTACAATTTTTCCCCATTACAATTTGATGTGGATATGGGAATCTCCCTCCGTTCCTGTTGTCCCAATGCTGAAAACCACTGCTTTCAAGTTTGCCATATCAGAGGAATTTTGTGGCAAACTAAAGATATACCAATGCTGCAGCGTTCAAGTATTATCATCAGTTTCCACAAATGTATAGCAACTGATCAGTTTTCCTAACTGGTTATTTTCACCTGCAAGACTCACATTACCTCCATATGCTTTTAGCTCATTAAAGGGTAAAAAAAAAAAAGTCTGTGAGTTTCTATGCAGGTGGGTTTGGAGGATACAAGCCATGCAGTGGTAGCCTAGAGGTTCAGATCCTTGGGCCTACATTTGCCCTCAGTTATCCTGTGACTTTGAACAAGTCATTTAACATTCTAGGATATTTATTACAGCTCTTCAAATAAAATATACTACCAAAATACGAAATGTTATCATATTCTCCCATGAAAACTTAAACAATGCAAATAAAATCATTTAAGTTAATCATTTTGTCTTTCTCTTTGCCTAACCATGAAGGGTCTGTATGGTATATTCTGGAGAGGTTTGTCTAGTTTAGCTTTAAATGACCCATCAAAGTGACTTTTATCATTTGGTTGAAGAGGCATACCATTAATCTTTTCTGCCCTCCCCCCTTTTGGGCTCACTTCAATTAAACAAGCAGGGAGAAGAGAATATTATAAAAACATTATAAAATGTTAATTTCTAATGTCATTGATGAGCTCTTAATCACACTATGATACTTACGTTTTAATTTAATGATCCTGACCAGACGCAATAAGACCAAGATTACTATGATGAACATCCGCCTTTATTTCTGATATGGATGAGGTTGTTTTTCTTTTTGACTAGACATTTCCTTAGAAAGATATTCTATTTAGGTAGAAAGAGTGTACAAAATGCTTTCTTTAGCAGCCAGAGTCTTCTTGACTAAACCAGTGTTTGATGGTTTGTACTTTGATCCTGCAGTGAGACAGTTTGCAGCAATTACCAATAATCCTTTGGCCTTATAACCTTTATGGTGTCTTTCTCTGTTGTTGTGTTTAGGCCTCCAGTTCTTAACTTCAGTCAATGAAGTCGGATATCTTTAGTCTGTGCAGAAATCTCATTCTTTCAAGCAGTGGCTTGCTAATACTACTGTATTGCCACCAGAATGCTATACAACCAGGTGCAAGGGCTCCATGGCACACAGAATTCAGAGCATACATGGCTGATCAGTAGGGAAGTGCTTGCTTCATGGGACATGCTGAGGCCCGAGCAGGAGAAGCTGGGGCTATCTGGGTCATGTTCCCCTGGTCTTGTCAGAGAAGTTCCCTGGGAGCAAATGGAAAGATGCATGCCCCTTACTGTCTAAACTTTGAGCTTACATCCTATCATTTCTGTCCTCATTCTAAGAGGCAAAGCAAGTAGCAAGATCACATCTAACATCAATGGGGCAGGGATGTTTCCTACTGCCATTAACCATTATCCTATACAATAAAAGGCTAATATGCAAATTGTCCCCTTGGCCAGGAGTCCTACTGGGAGTTCGACTAGGATGTGGGATCAACTGGCAACTGCCCATGGCCCCTCCCCCCCCCCCGCCACCCTGATTGGCCCCCATCCGGATGGGCCAGCCAGACCCCACCCATGCACAAATTTGTGCATGGGGCCTCTAGTACCATATAATTATGGATCAATGTAGACATTTTTGAAGTGGCAAAAAAACTTTTTGTTGACATATTGAGTTTACCAGAATCTAAGTGTATGATCACACAATTTCTAAACTTTGAAATAAAATAAAGAAAATTAATGACAACAAAACTTCAGCATAGTGGCATCATCTCTACCTAATTTACAGAACTTTCCAGGTCCAGTCTGGGTTTGTTTGGAATTATGCATGTGCTGTTTGTAGCAATGGGAAGAGGCTGTAGCTATAAGTTATCTCTGGGAAGTCATTGTACTTCCTGTTTCCAAGATTATCAGTCTTTGAATATTGCAAGATTATAGAGGGATCTCTAATTTGAATTGTTTCAAATCTTGTAGTGATTAAGCCATAAAATTGTACAGTTACCCTGCTTTATGATGTCTGCTAATTTTCTTACATTAGGAAAATTATAACTTAATTAAGCATAGACAGTTTGGGCTTAGTGTTAGGTGTTCTATAAGAGACTGTGGTTTTCCTCTCCTTGAACTGTTTCCCTGTATCTATCATGTGAATGTCACACTGGAGGAGAACTTAGGGTCAAGATGGTGTGCTTGTTTACTCATTAGCAAAACTCCCAGATTTGACCACTGTAATGTTTATATTATTTTCTAAAACTCTTCATATAAAGTTAATATTGACTCAAATTTCTGAGATCAAAAGTGAGGAAGAGTATATTGCTCCTGTTTCTCCTTCACACCTCTCTCTCTCTCTCTTTCTCTCTCTCTCTCCTTTCTCTACACACACACACACACACACACACACACACACACACACACACACTTCCTCTCCAAACTCAAAATCCCTTTATAAGATACTCTAGAATATGCGGTTTGTTTTAGCTTTCTTTGTCTGTTTTGAGAACTCTTTTTCTCTTTTATGTTGCATTATCTTCTTGAGGATAATTAGAATAGTCATGGGCTGGTAAGCTAAGTGGAGGGCAAACACACCCAGATGTTTCTGCACAGAACCCAGGGCTGGAGAAAAGCGCATAGCCTTTGGCTTCTTCTCTGCACTGGCTAGGCAGGAGAAGCCTGGCTCTGCTGAAATGACCCTTGGAGTTCTCTGGTAACAGTCATTATGCACAAACCTAAAGACACACACCCTGTGTAGTCTGCTATTCCAAGTGCATTAAATTATGATTCTGCACAATTTTCTATTTTAATTTGTTTTTCCACAAAATTAATTGGTTTATACAATTTAAAACTTAGGGAACAATTCAGGTCCTAGTAGATGGGCATAAAAATTATGAGCAAAATCTCAGAAAAGCAATAAACATTTAAAATGAATTCCAGTTACAGGGCATATGCTTTGCCTCTCAATTTGCAAGTTGTCTGCAATAAAACCAAACATGCTGTGGTTATCTCCTTGGATCCTGGAGTGAGGCGTTCTCTGAGGTTCTAGTGAACAATGCTGACATTAAATTCTACTGTGATATTATTGTTGTGTGTAGATATATAATAGGCTAAATATGTTTATTTATTATATTATTTTTACTTTAGAGAATATAAGAAATTATCTACCACTTGAAATTTTCTTAGTTACTTCTTGTCACTTAAATCCACCTATATGTATTTTGGGGAAAGGCTGTAAGTTTTTCCACCATGAATTACATTCCCAATGCCAGAGCACAGCAGCAGAACATAGGGGTTAAACCCAGAGACTCGTTGGCAAGAACATGTAGGTTCAAGTCCTAAATCTGGACTTTCTAGTTGTGCAGCCTGGAGAAGCTACTGCATTCTTCTCTGCCTTGGTCTCTACCGGTAAAATAAAGGATATACTAACTACCTTGTAGGGTGGTTGTGATTATTAAATGGGCTAATATATGCAGACTGCTCTACAACACTGCTTATGATGTGCACACCCTCAGTGATATTTCATACTGCACTTTGCATAATTTTTGGTATTTGCAAAGGGTAAGCTATCACCTTCCCATTGTCACATATTGCCATACACAGAGGTCATTGACTCTAAGCTATATACTTTTTAAGGAATATTTTTATTTATTTACTGTACTAGAGGCCCAATTCACAAAATCCATGCACGGGGGTGGTCCCCTCAGCCCATCCTTCACCCTTTCCAATCCAGGACCCCTCGGGGGATGTCCAACTGCCGGTTTAGGCCCGATCCTGGGGATTGAGCCTAAAACGGCAGTCAGACATCCTTCTCACAATCTGGGACAGCTGGCTCCTAACTGCTCACCTGCCTGCCTGCCTGATCACCCCTTCTGGCCCCCCTGCCAGCCTGATCACCCTTAACTGCCTCTGTCTGCTGGTGTGGTCATCCCTAACTTCCCACCCTGCCAACCTGCTTGCCCCCAAATGCCCACCCCCCACCGGCTTGGTCATCCCTAACTGCCCCCCTGCCAGCCTGGTCACTCCTTACTCACCCCCTGCAGGTCTGGTTGCCCCTTACTGACCCCCTGCCAGCCAGGTTGCCCTCAACTGCCCCTCTGCCAGCCTGGTCACCCCTCACTATCTCCCTCTGCCAGCCTGGTTGCCCTTAACTGCACTCCCTCCCCCCTGCTGACCTGGTTGCCTCCAACTGTCCCCCTTTGCTGGCCTGGTTGCCCCTCACTGCCCCCCTCTGCCAGCCTGGTCACCCCTCACTGCCCTCCCTGCTGGCCTGGTCACCCCACGCAGCCTGCTGCTCAGTCGTTTGGTCATCCCTCACTAACACCCCTGTTGGCCTTGTTGCCCCACTCAGCCTGTTTGGTCATCCGTCCGGTCATCTGTTTTGTTGTGATGGCCCCTGGCTCTTTATATATATAGATATGTAACCTGAATTTTCCCAAACCTTGTTTGTATACAGGAGGTCACAGAACAATAATACCAAATGCATAGAATTAATGGAAACTAATGCAATTTCTTAGTGGTCTTTCCAATATCCTGCCTACTGAGGGTCTTAGCACCTCTCTGAGCCTCAGTGTCTACTGCAGAGCTCCTGGTGGAGTCTTCCTGGCGCACCAGTCCTCCCACATTCTTGTCCTGCTTCTCTTGTGTTGGGCATCACTGCTGGGCTGAGCATGGAAATGCTGCCTCCCTGCCAGGGGCTGGCCTCTAAAACCCCGGAGCCCCAGGGCCCAGTAGCACAAAGCAGTGTGCAGATGTTTTCTTCACTGTTGATCCCCCCCCCGCAGGTGTAGGCAGCCCTGGATGCAAAAATGCTCCCCTATTCTGCTCTGTGTGAGGTCACCTAGCTCTCAACATAAAAATGTTGTCTCTCCCACCCCTAACACACACACACACACACACACACACACACACACACACACACACACACACAGAGGCACACACACACACACTCCTCTGTTTATCAGAAACCTCACATGAAGTAGATTTTTGGATTAATCATTCCATTTTGTGCAGAAAGTTGATATTTTAGAAGTTTTAAAGACCTGTTCCCAGCAAGTGCTCTTACGTTCTGTTCAGCTCCACAGCAGCCACTTATCTTAGTCACACCTGCCCATGACCTCTGAGTAGCCTTTCTGTGTTAGTGAAAATGCTCATCGTGAGTCTAACCTCTGACGTGAAATCAAAATTCAAATTCCCAATCTCCCTCCAGCTGGGATGCAGGTGTGATTTGTTTCACCACTTTGACCACCCATGTTGGGCTCTGACTGGGAGGTGAGCACTGGGCAGCAGCCTCTCCAGGGAGCTTCCATTCTGCCTGTGCTTGTGCCCCAGAAACATCTTTCTGTGGGGTGAGCGACTCTTGGCCTGAGAAAGAAGTGGCTGTGGTGCAGGCAATTTACCAGCTTCTGCTGAGCAGGTCTCCTGACCTGTGATGTTCTAGACAGCAAGCCAGGCAAGGTTTCCTAATTAGGCCAGTTTGGCAACAAGGTTTTCCCCTTAACTTAATGGCCATTTCTTCAATTGCCATGGTCTGTAGCAACCAGATTTGTTCCTAATAAATACCTTTATCTGTAAACTATTAGAATGAAATTTTAGTTTGTAACCAAGAACCTGATTAATGTAAGTTTAATTTTGCCTGTTTTTCCCCCTACACTTTTTTGTTCTGTTAAAACTTACTATTAGCACTTCCTCAAATTAAAAAAAAATAAAACTATTTAAAAACTTTTAGATAAAGTGTTATCAGCATCATGACAGAGTGGGAAGACCTTTTGTATCTCCCTTTTAATTTGAAACAATCTAGAATACTATAATTCAACAAAGAATCCTGTGCTTAACACATAAACACTTCTGAGACATCAAAGCATCATTACATCTAAAGGTGAGAGAATAGGAATGAGCATGGAAGGAGGGACAAGGGGAAGAACAGAGATGGTGACTGCCCACACAACTAAGAGCATGCATGGTCCCAGCTGACACAGTAGCAATGCAGGAACCTTGCTGCAACTCTCACACTGTGGCCTGGAGAGAAAGGGCAGAAGCAATGGACCTGCCTGAAAAAGTAGCTCCCATTACATCAAAATCCAGTGGTAGGCATGGAGATGACTCATGGTGGTCATTTCTTATAGAAAAACAAAGCTGTTTTAGTGGCCATTCCTGGAAGAGTGGTAACGATACATGAGGCAGTCATTATTTGCAGAGAATTAATGCTGCTTGTGGTGGCCATTACTGGAAGAAAGGCAAAGCTATGGTCTCACAATGGCTATTACTGACACATTGGCAAAGCTGAAAAATTGTGATCCCACCTCCAGATGCTCACCCTATTGCATTGGAACCTGGTAGAGGTGGGACTTCACTGAGGCAGCTAACATGCTTCTGTTAGCACAAAGTGGCTGGTGGCTGTTGGTAAAAGGAGGTAACTCCTAGAGCTTGCACAGGTCACCAAGGAGTGGTGCCCTGTGACTGAGGTCAACTGGATATAGTGACTATGCCCACTACCCTCTAAGCTACTTTCCATAACCTAAGCCTCAACTAGACAAGAAGTCAGTTCTGGGTTGCTGTGGCGACCCACCACTGACTGGGGCTGATGCAGAAACCACGACCCAGCATTGACTGCCTAGGGGGCTGGAGACCAGGCCCGGAGAAAGGCCTGCAGAGAGACAGGCAGGGCCTGATCCATAGCCTCTGTGGCATCCATTGATCAGAACTTGCCTCTATTTCTCTATTGGCCAGGCCAACAGCCGAGCCTCCATTTCTCTCCAGGCCTTCACCAGGGCTGCTGATCAGCCACACCTTTCTGATTAGACCCAGTTGATAGACCCAGAGATGCTGACTGGCATAAAAACCAACCAATCAGAACCAAATCTTGGTGAATGTAAGGAGCCAATGGCTGCCTAAGAGGTGGAACTTTTGATGCTGACTGGCATAGAAACTGACCAATCAGAACAAAATTGGCCAGTAGAGGAGGGCAATTGGGGGCAAGATTAGGCCAGCAGAGGCAATTAGGGGTTATCAAGCAGTCAGGCAGGTGAATGGTTAGAAGCCAGCAGTCCCAGATTGTGAGACGTGTGTTCTGATTGGAGTGGGTGCAGGCTGGGCTGAGGGAACCACCCCCTCCGTGCAAGAACTTCATGCACTGGGCCTCTAGTCTATATATAAAAAGCCAGCGACATGAATGCTGTAATGACCAGAATGACTGGTCTCTATGACACCCACTGTGGCCTGCAAACCAGCCCAATCATGGGTGGGGCCGGTGGCCCACCTCCTGCAGCCTCTCCCCCAGCCTGGCCCTACCCCCAATCGCCACCCTACTCTAATTAGGGGCAGGGCCAGCCTGCCAACCACCTGTGACCCCTCCCCCAAGTCAGTTCCACCCCTGATCAGCCCCTCTACTCCAATCAAAGGCAGGGCCAGCTGGCAACTGCCCGTGGCCCCTCACCCTGGCTTCTGGCCCCCAATTGGCCTCCCCCCACCCCATTTGGGAGTTGGGCCAGCTGACCTGCCACCCACAGCCCCTCTCTATGGCCACCCCACCCCCAATCAACCTCCACCACCCAGATTGGCCTGCAGCCCCTCCCCCCTGGCCAGCCCCACCCTGATTGAGCCCTGATTGGGGCAGGCCATCCAGCCAACCTCCCACCATCTCCTCCTTCTCACAGCCCTGACCCCGGCCCACCCTGATCAGGGCCAGGCCGGCTGGACCCTACCCATGTACGACTTCATGCACTGGACCTCTAGTGTAGAATATAAAACAAAAAGTAACAAGAAAATGAAAAAGCAAACAAGATACCAGACTCATAAGTACAGACAACAGAATGGTGGTTACCAGACAGGAAAGATGGAGGGGGAAGGTTGAAGTGAATAGAGGGAGTCAAACACATGGTAATAGGAAGAAACCAGACTGTCAGTGGGGAGAGTGCAATAGAGTGCATGAATGTCAAATTATAAGAGTGTACACCTGGAAGTTATAGTTATCAACCAAAGTCACTGCTACAAATTTAATCTTTAAAAAACTGGTGGTAGGTTTTTAGGAATTTCCCTGATTTGCTCTTTGGCCTTTACATTGACCCATGAGCTCTTTCTTCTTCAGATAGCCAGCCAGTTGGGCCTTGCTCTCTGCCTTCAGGTTTTGCTGAGTCATTTTTTTCATTGAATTTGACCCTTACCATTCTAAAATTGTAGCAAACCCTTCTGTACAACACACCTTAATTGCCCTAATGTATTGTTTTCATACTCATCTCTTTCTAAATACTAAATTATTTATTAGAGGCCCGGTGCACGAACTTCATGCATGGGTGGGGGTACCCTCAACCCAGCCTGCACCCTCTCCAATCCGGGACCCCTTGGAAGATATCTGACTGCCATTTGAAGCCTGATCCTGGGAATTGGGCCTAAATCTGCAGTCAGACATCCCTCTCACAATCCTGGACCACTGGCTCCTAATTGCTCACCTGCCTGCCTGCCTGATCGCCCCTAACTGCCCCGACACCACTGACCTGATCACCCGTCACTGCCTCTGCATGTGGACCTAATCGCCCCTTACTGCCCCCCTGCCAGCCTGGTCATTTCCAACTGCCCCCCCACCAGCCTGGTCACCCCACACAGCCTGCTGATCAGTTGTTTGGTCATCTTTCACTAACCCCCCTGCCAGCCTGGTTGTAGGCAGCCATCTTGTGAGGATGTGAGGGTTAATTTGCATGTTACCTCTTTATTATATAGGATTATTGTCTACTGTTTATAATTATAATGTACTCTTTTGAGGGCATGTTTTATTTGTGTATTTGTATTGGTTTTTTTTAATGATTTAGCCCAAGTGCCTAGAATATTTCCTCGAATATTATTGATCTTCAGTAAATATTGTTGTAGAAATATTTATAATATGTATATTAAATTATTTATGTATATATGTAATTGTCAGGAGAAAATAAATGTGATTTCTACAATGCACCCACATTTGTTAGGTATCGATTACACTCCTGCCTACATCTGTTGAGTCATGAATTAAGGCACACGTGTCCCACTTTAAGTCTTCAGTTTCTGTGTTTGTTGTGCTCTATCTAGTACTTCACAGGAAAGGAAACACAAAGACAGGACATCTGAGGAGAAAATTTAGCAATCTCCCTCCTGCTCTCATATCTGGCGAATCCATGCCATTAGTAATTGTGTTAATATGATTACACCCTTGGTTTAGCATTTATTCAAAATAGTACAAGATGACATTGAATGTTACTGTGTGATTTGGGTTTTGGATTATAGGGGAGAGTCCTGAGCAATGCTGGAAGGAGGGAGAGGTGGAGAAATTCCTTCCATTTCTTGGACCCAAAGACAACATGGGAAAACATATTCATATGCACAATGCTTTAGCCTTATGTTGCCTGGGTTAACATCCTGAGAAGAGCTACCTAAGCTTGCCTGAGTCCTAAAAGAGCTTTATGCTCTAAATAAACCATTAGCCCTCTAAGGCATCTTGAGGTTGGCCTATTTGAGCTAAGACTTAAAAAGAAAGGGATCCATTTGAAAGTGTTCAATGGTTTATGGCTGTTTGAAACTAGGAAACAGAGATTCAACATTTAGAATAATACCTTTAAAAAGACACTGGTTAACAGACATCTCTAACTGTAATTCTAGCTTTAAAGAAAATAGAAGGGCTTGAAACATTTTAGGCTGAAAGAAAGGTGAAATTTTGTCACACCCTTGGGATACTTCTGCTTTTCATAGCACCTTCCTTCTTGTTCTCATGCCCTACTGACTCTTGGAAGCCCCAGATTGTCATTGCACTTCCTACTAGCCTCAGTAATTTCCATGGGAATAGCAGAGAAAGTTGTTGTTACTTGCATACATAAAAAACTTGACCAATATATGTTTGTAAATCAGCAATTGCACAAAAATTAAATCCTGCATAGGCAAAATGTCAATGCAGTAGCATTCTCAGACAATATCATTATTCTACTTTAAAGTGGTAAATCATTATTAATTGAACCTAATATTTTTTCATGTTTAAAAATAAACATATTAAGTGCCGGTTTTATGCTCAATGGGAACAAAATAAGCAATTTCTGAAGGGAACCAAACTAACCCCATTCAGCCTAAAATTGTATTTATTGAGTGCCTCCACCTCTACCTAAACTTGTGGATTTGATACATCATCATTTTGTGAATAATAATTTTAATCACAGAAGTATTTGAAATCACGAAAAAACACCAAAAGATTTTGATAGACCAAGTTATGCAAAAAAAGGAGTTGACAAGGATGAGAATCAAAAATATATTTATTTTTTTTTCTTTTGGAGCATAATTTTTTTATATTTCATTTTTTAAATTTATCTTTACTGTTGAAAGTATTACAGATGTCTCCTTTGTTTGTTTTCGTAGTTACTTGTATGTTTTTCCAATTGACCCGTCCTTCCTGCACCTGCCTTTCCCAAGCCTTTTACATATTATTATCTGGGTCCATGGATGGGCTACATATATATCTATATATCTATATATCTATATATCTATATATCTATATATCTATATATCTATGTATCTATGTATCTATGTATCTATGTATCTATGTATCTATATATCTATATATCTATATATCTATGTATCTACGTATCTACGTATCTACGTATCTATCTATCTATCATCTATCTATCTATATATATAAAAACCAAAGTGAGCATTATGGCTGGTGGACCAAACAACCGGTCATATGAAGATGCACTGACCACCAGGGGGCAGATGCTAAATGCAGGAGCTGCCCCCTCATGGTCAGTGCACTCCCATAGGCCGACCTCCTGCAGCCAGCCAACCTCTCTTAGTCCCTCCCACCAGCTGGCTGGTCCCTATCGCTGCCCAGACCCAGGGACCCTACCCATGCATGAATTCGTGCACTGGGTCTCTAGTATGCATATAAGATCCTCGGTTAATCTCTCCACCACCCCCATCCCACCTTCCCCCTGAAATTCATCAGTCTGTACCACAGTTTTATGTGCCTGGATCTATTTTATTTATCAGTTTATTTTGTTCATTAGATTTTACATATGAGTGAGATCATGTGATACTTATTTTTCTCTGACAGACTTATTTTACTTAACGTAATACTCTCTAGGTCCACACACACAGTTGCAAATGGTAAGAGGTACTTATTTTTTACTAGGGGCCCGGTCCACGAAATTCGTGCACTGGGGGGGGGTGTGTGGGGGGGTGGGGGGAGTGTCCCTCAGCCCAGCCTGCCTCCTCTCACATACTGGGAGCCCTCAGGCGTTGACCCCCATCACCCTCCAATCACAGGATCGGCCCCTTGCCCAGGCCTGACGCCTCTGACAGAGGTGTCAGGCCTGGGCAGGGGACCCTCATTTCCCCCCATCACTGGTTCTGCCCCCAGCCCAGGCCTGATGCCTCTGGCCCAGGCGTCAGGCCTGGGCAGGGGACCCCCAGGCCCCTCCGATTGCTGGCTCTGCCCCTTGCCCAGGCCTGACGCCTCCGCCAGAGGTGTCAGGCTTGGACAGGGGACCCTCATCTCCCCCCGATCACTGGCTCTGACCCCCACCTAGGCCTGAGGCCTCTGGCCCAGGAATCATGCCTGGGCAGGGGACCCCCATCTCCCTCTGATCGCTTGCTCCACCCCCCGCCCAAGCCTGATGCCTCTGACCCAGGCTTCAGGCCTGGGCAAGGGGACCATCATATCCCTCCAATCCCCGGCTCCGGCCCCCACCCAGGCCTGATGCCTCGGCCAGAGGAGTTGACCCTCATCACCCTCCAATCACCAGTCACCGGATTGGGCCCTTGCCCAGGCCTGAGGCCTCGGCCAGAGGCGTTAGGCCTGGGCAGGGGACTCCCAGGTCCCCACGATCTCCCGCTCTGCCCCTGCCCAGGCCTAACGCCTCTGGCTGAGGCATCCGGCTCAGGCAGCGGGGACACCCAGCTGCAGCGGCCCCGCGATTGTGGGCTCTGCTTTAGGCCCAGGCAAGGGACCCTAGCTCCCAGGACTGCCAGCTTCGACTGTCCCCAGCTCCCATCACTGGCTCCACCCCTACTTCCTGCTATCACTGGCCAGGGCAGCAAAGGCGCCTGATTCTCCAATCATGGCTGGGGGGCAGGGCAAAGGCGGCCTGGGGCCGCCTTTGCCCTGCCCCCCACCTCCTAGCTCCCCCCTGGGTTTCCGATCACTGTCAGTGGCAGGGGGCTTCTTCCTGCTTTCCCTTTCGCCTCCCTGCATTGTGCTTACATATGCAAATTAACCGCCATCTTGTTGGCAGTTAACTACCATCTCAGTTGGCAGTTAATTTGCATATAGCCCTGATTAGCCAATGAAAAGGGTAGTGCCGTACGCCAATTACCATTTTTCTCTTTTATTAGTGTAGATAGCTGCATAGTATTCCATTGTGTAAATGTACCACAGCTTTCTTATCCACTCATCTCCTGATGGGTACTTGGCTGTTTCCAAATCTTAGCTATTGTAAATTGTGCTGCTATGAACATAGGGGTGCATATATCCTTTCTGATTGGTGTTTCTCATTTCTTAGGATCTATTCCTAGAAGTGGAATCACTGGGTCAAATGGCAGTTCCATGTTTAATTATTTGAGGCAACTCCATACTGTTTTCTATAATGGATACACCAGTCTGCATTCCCACCAGCAGCTTATTAGGGTTCCCTTGTGTCCTCATTCTCACCAACACTTGTCATTTGTTAATTTGTTGATGATAGCCATTCTGACAGGTGTGAGGTGATACCTGATTGTTGTTTAAATTTGAATCTCTCTGATGATCAGTGACTTTGAGCATTTTTTCATATGTCTCCTAGCCATCTATGTGTCCAATTTGGAGAAGTGTCTATTTAGGTCCTTTGGCCATTTATTGGATTTTTTGTCTTCATTCTGTTCAGTTGCATGAGTTCCCTATATATCTGTCCAATTTTCCCAGCACCATTTATGGAAGATAATGTCTTTACTCTATTGTACACTATTGCCTTCTTTGTCAAATATTAATTGGGTGTAGTGGCTTGGGTTGATTTCTGGGGTCTCTGCTCTGTTCCATTGATCTATATGTCTGTTCTTGTGCCAGTACAAGGCTCTTTTGATTATAGTAAATTTTTAGTATAATTTAATATCTTGTATTGTGATTCCTACAACTATGTACTTCTTTCTCAAGATTGCTGCAGATATCCAGGTACTTTTTGGGTTCCATATAGATTTTGGAGTGTTTATACTATATCTGGAAATATGCCATTTGTATTTTAATAAAGATTACATTGAATATATAAGTTTTGTTGGGTAGTATGGACATTTTAATGATGTTGATTCTATCAATCCATGAACACAGTATTTTCTTCCACTTGTTTATATCTTCCTCTGTCTCATTCTTCAATGTTCTGTAGTTACCTCCTTGGTTAAGGTTATTCCTAAGTATCTTAATTTTTTTTGTTGCAATGGTAAATTGGATTTTTTTTTCTTTCTGAGAGTTTATTATTGGTGTGTAAAAATGCCATCAATTTCTGGGTGTTAGTTTGTATCCTGCTACTAGATTCATTATATCTAGTAGTTTTTTGGTGGAGTCTTTGGGGTTTTCTATGTACAATATCATGTCATCTATGAACAATGACAGTTTTACTTGTTCTTTTCCAATTTAGATGGCTTATATTTATTTTTGTTGTCTGATTGATGATTCTAATACTTCCTTTACTATCCTATATAATAAAAGCCTAATATGCTAAATGTCCAGTCAGACAGTTGGCCGTCAACCAATTAAAGTGTGATATGCTAATGATATGCTAAGGTCACTCAACTGCTCACTATGACGTGCAGTGACCACCAGGGGCAGATGCTCTGACCTGTAAGTTAGCTTGCTGCTGGGATCTGGCCAATCAGGACTGAGCAAGTCCCGCGGACACACCCTGGAGCCCTTCTGTGGTATCACCTAGAATGGGATTTTTCTTTTCCAGCCCTGTGACTATTGAGAATAGTTAGCTCCTCTCAGGAAAAATGGCTGTTTTGATTTGAGCACATACAAATAACCAAATGCAGGACTTCTGGCTGTTGCTGTTCCACGTCTCCCTGCAGTGCTTCCCACCACAGTCTCTCTTTAAGCACCTCAACTCTGTGTCTCCCTCCCTGCACCAAAACCTCAGGTGAGTAGCTGCAAATGAAAACTCCTGTGCTCTGGGTTTGGAGAGAAAAAAAGAAAAAAAACACCAAACCGCAGCTTTTTCTCTGACCTGCTCTGGTCTGCCATTTCCAGATTCCACTGCCACCTGCAGCCCTGCCACTTTTCATGCTTTACATGGACTGTAAGTCTGGGCTCAGTGCTCTGGGCTGTGGAGCCCAGCCTGGGTTCCCTGCCTCTATCTTCTGAAGGAACAGACCCTCCCATAGCCCAACACTCCCACTTCTCTCTCAGCCTGAGATCTGCCACCTCTGGGAGCTGGTTCAGCTCCACTAGTGACCTCACCCTTCCTACTATAAACATCTAAACAGTCTTCAGATGTTTTCTGTATTGCTTATATGTAAAATGTATATAGATATCTATCCTACATATATTGAGGATGATATATATATATATATATATATATATATATATATATATATATATATATATATAGAGAGAGAGAGAGAGAGAGAGAGAGAGAGAGAGAAGAGAAGAAGAAGAAAGAAAGAAAGAAAGAAAGAAAGAAAGAAGAAAGAAAGAAAGAAAGAAAGAAAGAAAGAAGAAAGAAAAGCAAAAGAAGAAAGAAAAAGAGAGAAGGAAGGAAAGGAAGGAAGGAAGGAAGGAAGGAAGGAAGGAAGGAAGGAAGGAAGGAAGGAGAGGAAGGAGAGGAGGATAGGAGAGGAGAGGAGAGGAGAGGAGAGGAGAGGAGAGGGAGAGGGAGGGGAGGAGAGGGGATGGGGGAGGGGGAGGGGAGGGAAGGGAGGGGAGGGGAGGGAAGGGGCTGGAAGGGAGTGAAGGACGGACGGGAAGGGAAGGGAAGGGACGGCGAACGGTGCATGAAGAGGAGAGGAAGGACCAGGAAGAAATACGCACCCGCAGAATCTCAGAACGAGACCGTGGCGGACAGGCATCGCCAACGCAGAGAGCGAATAAGGTCTGCATATTCTTCATGACATTTTTATCTGTGTTTGTGACTCCTGATGTGTCATTTCTGGCTTGCTCACCCGAGTTTTGAAATACTTTGTCTTTCAGATGGAGTTCCCTTTACCTGGTGGATGGGCCGATCAAAGGAAAGGCACCCTTACTGGGGAGGCGCTCCTCCCGGGGTTCAGCAATGTGAATGTGGCCTGGATGAGATTTGCCTGGACATTCGGTACTTTTGCAACTGTGATGCTGACAAGGATGAATGGTAATGAGATCATGACCTTTCTGCAGGTGTTGGGGAATTACATCAATTCATGCCTAACATTTTCCCCAAGAGAAAAGGACATAGATGAGAAATTCAATATATACTTGGGCTTCCTAATGACTGTGATAGTTTTTAACTTTGAAAATTACCAGTTCTAGTTCTTTTAGGGGTATTGCTGAGGTTTGTGATATAAAGCACATGGTCCTTTCATCTCCTCTTTATATTCTGAACATTCTATTTTAATCAAAATAATGAAATGTGATATTTAGTTTTGTGATTTAGTCAGTGTTTCTATAATATCTTTGGAGGGAGGGTGAAAGAAGATAGGGATTGCAATTATATAGATAGTGTTTTCATTCTCCCATTTCCCCACTATCTTAGTTACCAGCTAGGTCTATTACTGCCAATACAAATAAAGCAAAGGAAATTTATATTTATTGAGCATCTATTTAATCCCTCAACAACATATTAATTCCTTGTAATTTTCTCACTTTGCACAGAAAGTTGAGGAATGTGAATTACAGAGAAGTTAAATAATGCTCCCAAGGTCACACACACACACACTATTAAGGGTCAGATGCAGAATTTGCACTCAGGTATGGCTAGCTGAGGTCAGAGTCTCTCTTATTGTCTTACAACAAGTTGCCTTTGCCAAATAAAGTTTAGTTTTTCGTTCATAATATGCCCATAATATCTACTGTCCTTTATTCTTCAGATGAACTGTTTGTTTTCCACTGTGTTGATTATGAAAAAATGCACAGAAAACTTCCAAATCCACTTTTGTTTTGACTGAATTTAAAGCACTCTTCGGGTTTAGCTTTAAATTTCACTTGTTTTATCAGACACTGCTCAATATAATTAGCTATTGCCATGTCAAGCTGCTTTCAATCCAGTGAAAATTTAAGTACTTCTCCTTCACTGTTAAGCAGCAGGGACTGTTTCAAATGAAATTTAAGGTTGAATCAAAACCTCAGTTCTTCAAGGAGAGGAGCAAACATTTGTTTCCATCAGGTTCTGCTAGATCAGTGATGGCGAACCTTTTGAGCTCGGCATGTCAGCATTTTGAAAAACCCTAATTTAACTCTGGTGCCATATCACATATAGAAATTTTTTGATATTTGAAACCATAGTAAAACAAAGACTTATATTTTTGATATTTATTTTATATATTTAAATGCCATTTAACAAAGAAAGATCAACCAAAAAAATGAGTTCATGTGTCACCTCTGACACGCGTGTCATAGGTTCGCCATCACTGTGCTATTTGAACCGCCTCTTCAGAATGCTGTAGGGCTGCCAGGACCTCAAGCCAAGATGCCTGGGTGCCTTCTCCAACCTGGAATCCTGACTGGGTTAATTCAGATGAAGTTGACTGGAGGTAGGATGGGCAACTTATTTGGGCCCCACTTTACCCTGCAGTGGCTTTTATCACAGCAGCACAGATTCCTGCAAATCAACTGTAACTGGTGACTCTGCTAATACTTTGTCACTCAAGACCTACTCCTGTGCAGTAAATCTCACTCGTAGTCAGCTGAATAGATGGATTTAGAATACCTTTGGGGAGAAAGTATTACAAAATGGCATCTCCAAACTTGAGAGCTATGTGTGAAAGGGTTGGATGGGAGTGTTGTCAGGAAAACAGGTTTAAAATCCTCTGTAACAAGAAGCTTAAATTCACTCATTTTTTATTCTCTAATTCCCATTCTGTATGGATAACATTAGAAGTGTATAGATTTAAAATCTTGAATGGAAACGTCTTTACTTCATTTTGTATAATCAGAAAAGTTGCTAAGGGAATTAGAATATAAATAATTATTGAAAGGGAAGTGCTCTAATTACCTTCAACTCTCACTCTGTTTTTGTTTGAATTCTTGAACTTCGCTCACTGTTTCATTTCCTATTGTGTAGCCTTTTCATACTGATACAGTCCTTCCCTACTGCCTTTATGCCTTTCCTTTCTAGGGACCTACTGACCAGGTCTGAGCTTAGTTTCCTGAACACTGGGAAGCAGTGTTGGAAAGTTATACCACATCACTTGAAAGTGGAAGATTAGACCATCTTGTTGAAATGCCTCCACACTCTCTTCTCCAGAAGTTTCCACTGATCATCTCTTGTACTCAGATTTGAGGTCCTCCTTTGACTTGCTCACTAGTTTAATACCCTTTGGACCCCTTATTAAGATGTTGACTTAACTTCATCATCTAGGTTTTGCTCATAACTCTTCAAAATATCTTTTCCCTAAACTCTGGATCCATCAATACCTCTATCAATACCAAGGTTACAGCATATATCATAACTCTTTCCATGTTTTATAGAGTCAAGGAAAAAGCCCCATCATCTACTACTTTCTGTGGCAAAGATCTCTGGGAGAGAACCAGAATTTGATTTTAGGTATAGGTTTTGATCAACAACCAACTTACCAAGGATCAAGAAAAGTGATCTAAACTTCTATTTGTAAAGTAAAAAGTGATCTAAACTTCCCTCATGGGGACATGCTGTGCATTTCAGGAAAAAAATCTAGGTGAGATCTGGAAGTTTCTTCTATCATTGCACCGAGGGCATGGAGGTTGAGATTCTGATTCAATTCTTCTGGTTTTCATTCATTATCCTTGGAGAAGACATAGTTTGTCATAAATGACTCCACGCATTGATTTGTTACAGAGCAATTGTGTATACTATTCTCTCTTACATTTGCCACATGTTTACTGAGTTTCTGCTCTGCACCAGCCAAGCGGTTCTCTGTGCAAAGAAAGCAAGAGCATGATGATCGCTGCCCTTGAGGAAAGTGTCGCAAAGTGGAAAATAAAAAGCTAGTTACTGAGCAATAAATGGACCAGTGTGATGAATTTGGTAATAAAAAGAAGCACAGTTGTTCCCATACCTGGGGTGGATATGGGCTGGGATAATTAGATTTCATGGAAAAGTGATAGTTATATTTTGAAGGATCAGAGTTAGCTAAAGATAGTTTAGTACACGGTGGTGGAACCTCCATGTGCTCAGACAGGGAAACATGAAATAATATGAAAAGTACTACTTGCTCCAAACACAAGTAAATTGGTGTGTATTTGTTTGTTTTCCCCAGTTCTCATTTGGGAAACTTACAAAAAATGAAGGCAGGGAAGAAAGTTGAATCCAAAACATGATCTTCCTCGTATGTGAAACAGCAATGAAATAACAATGAGACACATTCATATGTGAAACATGGAACAGACTTCTGGAAATGTATTTTTTTTTCATCTATTCAACTCTATTATTCATAGCAGAACGGGAAGTGCAAAAACTGACACAATTGTGAAATAGTTAATCATGTTATTTAACATTTTTTCAACCTCATTCTTGGATAACATGTGGACAAGTGGTTTTCCATTTCTTTATTTTTATTTTTTTTCCAGATAATCATGTGCCTTTAAATATCACTGGCATTCTGCGTGATCCTAAGAAACCTCAAATATATTTAGCTTTTAAATTTTCTCAAGTTCTTGCTTTCGGTAAAGTTAATCAGAAATCTGATTTGGGCTATTATAGCATCTAATAGACAGAAGTTTAATATATTACAACTCCTAAATAATGTTGTCATTTAAAAATGTTACCTATCATATTCTGAATTATTCTTAGTATTTAATACTAGAGGCCTGTTGCACGAAGAGATTCATGTAATAGGCCTTTTCTTCTCCTGGTTGCTGGCACCGGTTTTCCTCTGGCACCTGGGACCCAGGCCTTCGCTCTGGCTGGTGCCACCTTCCGTCTTCCGTCTTCGTGGCCCCAGTCGGAGCCGCCTTCCATCTTCCGACTTCACTGCTCCGCTTGCCTCAGTCTTTGCTCCACCACTTGGAGCGTACATATGCAAATTAACAGCCATCTTTGTTGGAGGTTAATTTGCATATCGCACTGATTATTCAATGGGAGGCATAGAGAAGGTACGGTCAATTACCCTGTTTGTCTATTATTAGATAGGATATCCCATGTCTCCTATAATAATCCCCCAAATTCTTGAGGTTTGTTTATTTTTTTCCCCCAGAAAAGGACACTGAGGCTCTGAGATAAGTGGCTTGGGTGAGGTCACATGATTGGAAGGGTAGCGTTGGGTTCCAGCTGAATTCAAGGGTCTCTTGTTGACTGCATCAAAGGCACTGCTAAGTTGGGATTTTGAGCCATGGCCAATAAGGATGCCAGGGAGACCTCTCTCAGGGCTTCTCAAGTCAGGCCATGGCAGCCTATGTCTTTCTTTTTGCTGTCAGGCTGTTCAGGGAGCCTCACCCATCTTCCAAGTCTCTAGTAATTGATAATACTTTATTCTGGTTTAATAAACATGCATAACTGAATAAATAACTTGCTGCCATATATATATATATATATATATATATATATATATATATATATATATATATATATAATTTAAATATATTTTTATTGATTTCAGAGAGGAAGGGAGAGGGAGAGAGAGATAGAAACATCAATGCCGAGAGAGACTCATTGACTGGCTGCCTGCTACACAACCCCCACTGGGGATTGAGCCCACAATCCAGGCACATGCCCTTGGCTGGAATCAAACCCAGGATCCCTCAGTCTGCAGGTCAATGCTCTATCCACTGAGCCCAACTAACCAAGGCATATATTTTAATGACACCCAAGTAAATGATGAAAATGAGTGTGTTGTGAGGGTGAAAGTGTGGCAGCTCATAAGATGGAGATGGGTAAAGAGAGAGAAAAACAGTCTCCCAATGAACACCGAAAACACACTTTTTTCCTCAAAGGGAAAACCTAGCTAGACCTCTAAATCAGTGTACCATGAGTCACTTTTCCAGGGGTTTATATCCCAGCCAAAGAATGAAGCATGGAGGAAAAATTGAGAAAACTTATAACAAATAACAATTTCATAACCAATGATTGTTTGCAAAGGAACTTCTCTTCAATTTAGTGATTCAATCTATAGTCATTTTCCATATTGGGTGATTTCTGATTCAGCCCCTTCAGAGTGATGGACTGCTTGGAGTAGGAAAGAAAGCGGTTGATAGATTTCAGCCTAGAGATAGAACAGGCAAGTGTCAGACTGTGTGGGACATACAAATTCAGACATCCAGCCAGAGAGATTCAATGGAAGATTATAGATGAATACGAAGGATAATAGTACGCTGATACAGAGGATGGTTCTTCAAGGGGACAAAGAATGATTGCACATGAAAATGAAGGAAGATAGTAGAGGAATACAGAAGATGTTGTACAGAGATACAGAGGGCGGTTCTCCAGGGATACAGAGGATGGCTCTATACAGGGATACAATAGATGATTGTAGGTGCACATGCAGGATGGTAGTACGGTGATAGAGAGGGTGATTCTACAGGGATAGATAGAGAATGGTTGTACAGGGATAAAGAGGATGTTTGGGGTGACAAATTGGAAGGCCCAGGTACATGTTCCAAAGTGTGCCTCTTGGGGATGGGCCAAATAGGGAGTTTTCTCACCCAAACCTCCCAGTAGTACTAAAGTGAAGCTCTCTTAATTGCCAAACTTTTTTTTATTTATTTATAAGAATATACAGACATATTTATTTAAACTTTAGCACCTTAGTTCTTTGCCTTTTGTTCTTCCTACCCCTTTGTATAAAGTGATATGGCTTAAAACAGGAATATAAATGGTATAAGGTTTAAATTCTGATAAAGGGTTTAAACATTTTGCTGTGGATTGCTTTTCTCCTGGATACCAAATAGTAGTTATAAGTGATTGTTATTCTCCAAATGTTTCCTTTCTATAAATTTGACTTCCACATTTATCATTGGCAAACTCATGTCTAATCCAGAATCAGGACCTTGACTTCACAAAGGCCTTTTATTCCCTTCCCATGAGATTTAATGAGACAGTGCCTTTAGGACAGCGGTTCTCAACCTGTGGGTGGCGACCCCTTTGGCAGTTGAACGACCCTTTCACAGGGGTCGCCTAAGACCATCCTGCATATCAGATATTTACATTATGATTTATAACAGTAGCAACATTACAGTTATGAAGTAGCAACGAAAATAATTTTATGGTTGGGTCACAACATGAGGAACAATATTTAAGGGCCAGAGGTTGAGAACCACTGCTTTAGGAGGATGTTGCTGGATATGTCCAAAGGGTTAAGGGCTTTGCTGTTTCCTTACATAGGCTCTTATATATAATTGACAGATAACTGATGTAATGGCAGCTTCAGTCTACACCTTTAATTATTTCCTATACATATAAAAAGGAGTCTTTCATAGCTGTTTTGTTTTCTATAAAAAACATGTTTTAATTGGTTGATATTAGTTATTTTCCTAATAGATGATCAAAAGGTGGCATCTATATATAAGCCTAAGTGACCAGCTGACCGGCTGGTAGCTATGACACACACTCACCACCAGGGGGAAGATGCTCAATGCAGGAGCAGAAACCACAGGCATGGAAACATGGAACATGAATCTACATGGCATGTAGAGCTCTTCGACTTATAAAAGCATTCCTATGCATATAATCTTAAATATATATTTATTTATTTAATATATATATTTATATATTTTATACTATATATATATATTTATATTTATATATGTTTATATATTAAATATATACATATATATATATATATATTTCAGAGAGAGGGAGAGAGAGATAGAAACATCAATAATGACAGGGAATCATTAATCGGCTGCCACCTGCACACCCCACACTGGGGATTGAGCCTGCAACCCAGGCATGTGTCCTTTCCAGGAATCAAACTGGGACCTCCTGATTTATACCTGCCAGCCTGGCATCATATAGGCTCTTATTGATTCTCATTTGATTCTTTGAGATTTGCAGACTCAGCGCAGTGAGGGTATCTCTCACTTGGTAAAATCCTAGATGGGTCAGGAATCCTGAATCCTAAGAGAAAGGAAAGGAAAAGATAGAGCCTCAGGACACACTGAGGCTCTATCTCATTACAAAACAGTATTATACAGTATCTGCTTTTGAATTGTACTATACATAAATCTGTGTAGGAGCTATTTCACTCTTTATTGAATCTTGCAAGTGCCTTTGCTCCAACCTGGTAGGAATTATGTTTTTACTCATTTAGTCCCAGAATTTCTGCATGCATCTAGCAGTATATTTAGGGTCAGCACCTTGTGTTGAAGAAAATGTGCTTGGCATAGAGTAGTTCTTTCATGCTTTAGCTGTTAAATGAATTTAATGAAAAAATAATAAATAGGGTTATTTCCTTTCTCCCCATACTCTCTTCCTGGTCAAATGCACCCTCTACTTGGTGGTCTGCTTTGTATTCATTAAATTTTCACTTCAAGTGTATATCCTGAGGCAATGTGGTACTGGCTTGATTACACTAATGATCCCATGACTGAATTTCAGATTGTCTTTAGACAGAATATCTGTGGTGTATCTGATTAGAGATAATAAAAGGCATCACACACAGTCAAGAAAAGAAGAAACAATGCTAAAATGGGGAATAGGAACTTATAACCAGAGTTTGATAATGCAAAATCAGCATATCACATCATTTTCTTATATCATTCTAGATAGATTAAATGGTTGATATTTTGCTGAGGATAGAATTAAGGAGTTTGCTTATGTGATTGTTTTTTATTTAATGACTAGAGGCCTGGTGCATGGATTCATGCACTGTGGGATCCCTCAGCCTGGTGTGTGGGGATCAGGCCAAAACTGGCTCTCCGACATCCCCCAAGGGGTCCCGCGTTGCAAGCGGGCCAGTTTTAGCCCATTATCTGTAGGCTAGGCCTAAGGACTTCACCGGTGCAGGCCTCTAGTATGAATATAAGATCTTTGGTTAATCTCTTCCTGCCCTCTCCCCTCCTCCCTCTCCTCTGAGATCCATCATTCTGTTCCATGTTTCCATGCCTGTGGTTTCTGCTCCTGCATTGAGTGTCTTCCCCCTGGTGGTGAGTGTGTGTCATAGCTACCAGCTGGTCAGCTGATCACTTAGGCATATATATATATATATATATATATATATATATATATATATGCCACCTTTTGGTCATCGATTAGGAAAATATCAACAATTTAAAACATATTGTTTATTGAAAACAAAACATAGCTATGAAAGACTCCTTTTTATATGTATAGGAAATAATTAAAGGTGTAGACTGAAGCTGCCATTACATCAGTTATCTGTCAAGCTGTAAAATCATACTTTCTCTAAATTATCTGCAGAGTAACATTATTTGGATAATTGTAAAATGTTGAGTATCAGAAATAGAACTCAAAGTCAATATTAATATTAAAAGCTGCATTTATGTAGTATATTTATACATTTTGGTTTGGACTATTATCATATACTATAATATTATAATTCAACTTAAAATAAATATGACTTTAGCTTCTATTTGAATCTCCCTACTTAATACTAAGTATATGGCATTACTCACCCGGCAATAGCAAACCTCTACAAGCATGCTTACAATTGTCAATTTTGATGCAATCAATTTAGGTGTTTATATTTAATAGTGCATAAACTAGAGGCCTGGTGCATGGATTCATGCACTGTGGGATCCCTCAGCCTGGTGTGTGGGGATCAGGCCAAAACTGGCTCTCCGACATCCCCCAAGGGGTCCCGTGTTGCAAGCGGGCCAGTTTTAGCCCATTATCTGTAGGCTAGGCCTAAGGACTTCACCGGTGCAGGCCTCTAGTATGAATATAAGATCTTTGGTTAATCTCTTCCTGCCCTCTCCCCTCCTCCCTCTCCTCTGAGATCCATCATTATGTTCCATGTTTCCATGCCTGTGGTTTCTGCTGGAGTGTTTATATTTAATAAACACTTTGTATGTGTTTTTATTTTAGGAGTCTTTTTTTTTTAACAAGGAGATGCATTATACATATATATCATATACTTACTAGAGGCCTGATACACGAAATTTGTGAAAGAGTAGGGCTTCCTTCCTCCAGCTGCTGGCACTGGCTTCCCTCTGGCACCAGGGACCTGGGCTTCCCTCGCAGCACCAGCTTGGTCTGGAAGATTGTCTGGAAGGACATCTAGTCTAATTATCATATTATGCTTTTATTGTTATAGATTGTAAAATTTAAGTATTTTAGATTATTTAATTTAAAAAGTTGCTCTGACCACATGGCTCAGTTGGTTAGACCAGTGGTCAGCAAACTGCAGCTCGCGAGTCGCATGCGGTTCTTTGGCCCCTTGAGTGTGGCTCTTTCTAAGCCTTAGGAGTACCCTAATTAAGTTAATAACAATGTACCTACCTATATAGTGTAAGTTTTAAAAATTTGGCTTTCAAAAGAAATTTCAATCGTTGTACTGTTGATATTTGGCTCTGTTGACTAATGCGTTTGCCGACCACTGGGTCAGACCATCATTCCAATATGCCAAGGTTGCAGGTTTCATCCTGGGTTAGGGCTCATACAAGACACAACCAGTGAATGATTACATAAATGGAACAACAAGCGGATGCCTCTCTCTCTCTCTTTCTCTCTCTCTCTTTCTCTTTCTCAAATAAATAAATAAATATTTGTTTTTTATAAAAGAAGCAGTCCCTCATCACCCTTGGAATCCCTCACTTCTGCCCCATGTGTGAAATCTTGCACACAGATATAATAGTTCAGCATGTAGAGCTCTTCTACTTATAAAAGCATTCCTATGCATATACAATATTAACCTGTAAGTTTATTCATTTTTACTAAATGTGACATTATATTAAACATATTACTCTGCAACTCACTTTTTTTTTTCCACATAAGATATGTCTTGGGGAGCTTTTATTTGGCATAATTAAATAATATGAAAATGAGTGCATCCTTTCCATTTCAATGGCTAAAAGGTTCCCCATAGCATAGCTATATCATTATTTATTTTACCATTCCTTCGCAATAGACCATTTAGTTATGATTTTTCACGATTAAAAAGGACACTCAATTAACATTTTTGAATCTTGATTTATACTTTTTTTTTCCACTTTGAAAATTGTTATTTCTATTGTATAGATTCCTTGTTTGGAATTGCTAAATTATCCACTTGTGCTCTTTGATAGATGTGTCTAAATTGCTGAAGGGACTTAGGACTTTGTACAGACCCCAGGGAAATCAGTTCAGAAGGGGCTGCCCTGACTCAGGGTGAAAGGGTCTCCTCCCACAGAGATAGGCAGAGGATGACATTAGTCACAACCTCTATTTGCTCAGAGTTTGCTGGAACCCTTAGCAGGTGAGGCCAGCGCTGACAGAGGCCTGGTGCTGCGGAGTTCCTCATTTTCTCTCTCTGCCTTTGTCATTTGTACTGTGCTTGGCGCTGCTTCCAAGGTCCACAGCAACACTTAGCTAGCTGCACACACATGCCGGTGTCTGCCTTCTTCCAAAGCACAGAGTCTTCATCACTGGGAAGGAGAGAGAGGA
Organism: Myotis myotis; assembly: GCF_014108235.1. NCBI lineage: Eukaryota > Metazoa > Chordata > Mammalia > Chiroptera > Vespertilionidae > Myotis > Myotis myotis. The sequence goes on along the minus strand of NW_023416390.1, from coordinate 89,438,421 downwards.
GGAAGAGGAGCAAGCGCAGGAGAAAAAGGGGCAGACGTGCTTCTATCTTCTTTGCAAATATGCTGTATAGGCTTTTAGTGCAAACACTGTGAATTGATGCATGAATATATTTAGAACTCACAATTGAATTCATATTTAGAAGTCACAGTGCGTTTTGCTGGACGCACCCTCATTGTCTGGAGGTAACGTGTAATTTATTCCAAGTAATGTTTTATCATGTAATGGGATGGTCACGTCCTGGATTTGCCACTTATTAACTATAGATTCTAAATCACTTAGCCACTCTGAGCTTCAGGTTCTTATTTTATAAAAAAATAAATAAATAAAATTATCTCTGGGGAGTACTGGCTGAGTTTGCAATAATTTACACAATGTATTTGGTCCTCAAAACGTGTTAGCCATCATTTCTATTAATCTTTCTATTTTTACAGTATCTTAAATAAACTGTAAAAGGCCACCTTTATTTACAGAAGTTAAACTAATTTCTATGAAATGTATATAAACATACCTACACTAGCACAAGATAATCAAACTAGCATACACGAACAGTCAAAGATATCACTCAACCAATAAACTCTAGGCGGCCCCTCTCCCTGAAACAGGGCTGCCCTCTGCAAATTCCCCAGTAAAATCACCGTGTAAATGATGGGCGGCCTGCACTAGAAATCAGCCAGGAGATTGCTTGCAAGTGTGGAACCGGAGAGTGTGTGGACTCCCGAACTCCTGTCAAGGTGACGCTGTGTAATCTTAGGGAACACAGGCCTGGGAAATGATTGCAAATGGGTAAACTGAAGCCTGATCAATTGCACTGTATCTTGGGTGAAGAAAACTTGTGTGAATGGAAGGGGCATGGTCAGCCTGAGACCCAGGAGAACAGCTCATGGGCTCAGGGCCTGGTGCTGGTAAACTGTCCTGAGAAGATGGAGACTAAAGGTGGGAAATGGCAGCTTTCGCTCAGCTCATAGGTGAGCTGTTCTCTGTGGGAGCAGGACTAGCCCAGGGGGACAGGAGAGCCGGGTGGTTTCAGCAAAGGCTCTGCCATTCAAACCCTGGCCTCTCCACTTGCAAATGATTTACCCTGAGAAGTTCGGTCACCTCTCTGAACCTCAGTGTCCTCTCCTGTACAGGCAGGTAATGACTATCACATCATCAGGGGGTTGATCTGAGGATTCAATAAGATAAGCTGTAAAACTCTATCTTGATGTTTACATGGGCAGGAAAAGGCAGCTCCTACGCTCAGCTCCAGTGATGTGAGGTCCATGGCTGAATCTCAAAGCCATCAGCAGATTCTAAAAATAGAGGCCCCACACTCCTGCAGTGCCTCTAACTTATGGATCATTTTCTTTAGAATGAACTTCTCTTTGTAAAAGACAATTGTGGTTTTAAATAATGTTTTATTCACTCTATTATGTTAAGTATTTTGGAATTTGAACCCTACTTATAAAAAACAGACCTCTTCAAAGGCTTTAAGCTATGAAAAAATGAATTCCATAAGCTTTACCTCTGTAAGCATGTTTCTGGAAACAGTGTGGAGAAGAATAAGAATTGAGATTAAAAGCAGGTAGCCCGGTTAGGTAACCAGACCAAGGCCCAGGATGAGACTCTGAGGCCTCCAAATAAAACTGAGGCCAGGGGTTCTTTCTAAATCCAATATTTATAAAGAACTCAAATAACTCAACATTAGAAAAACAAACAATCCAATTAAAAACTGGGCAGAGGCCAAAACCGGTTTGGCTCAGTGGATAGAGCGTCAGCCTGCGGACTGAAAGGTCCCAGGTTCGATTCCGGTCAAGGGCATGTACCTGGGTTGCGGGCACATCCCCAGTAGGAGATGTGCAGGAGGCGGCTGATCGATGTTTCTCTCTCATCGATGTTTCTAACTCTCTATCTCTCTCCCTTCCTCTCTGTAAAAAATCAATAAAATATATTAAGAAAAAATAAAAATAAAAAAAATAAAAAATAAAAACTGGGCAGAGGACCTGTATAGACACGTTTCCAAAGAGGACACACAGATGGACAATAGAAATGAAAAGATGCTAGTCACTAATCATCAGAGAGATGCAAATTAAAACCACAATGAGAAATCATCGCACATCTGTCAGAATGGCTGTCATCAATAAATTAGCAAACGAGTGCTCGTGGGGATGTGGAGAAAAGGGAACCCTCGTGCACTGGAGGTGGGAATGCAGACTGGTGAAACCACTGTGGAAAACAGTGTGAAGTTTCATCAAAAAATTAAAAATAAACTGCCATTTTTAGGAATATATTTGAGGAAACATGAAACACTGATTCAAACAAATATGTACACCCCTATGTTCATTGCAGCTGTATTTACAATAGCCAAGATCTGGAAGCAGCCCAAGTGCCCATCAGTAGATGAGTGGCTTAAAAAACTCTGGTCCTTTTACAAGGGAATACTATTCAGCTACAAAATATAAAGAAATTTTATCTTTTGCAGCAGCATAAATGGACTTAGAAGGTATTAAGCTAAGTGAAATAAGCCAGTCATAGAAAGACAAATACCATTTGACTTAATTTATATGTGGAATCTCATGCACAAAATAAACAAAGAGAATAGAAACAGAGTTATAGATACAGAGAACAGACTGATAGCTGTCAGATGGGGGTGGGGAGGGCTGGGGAAGCTGGGTGAAATAGGCAAAGGGATTAAGCAAGCAAGCAAACAAACAAACAAACAAACTCATTCACATAGATAAACAGTATGGTGCTTACCAAAAGGAAAATGGGTTAGAAGGAAGTGGAAGACAGTAAATGGGTATTAATGGTGATGGGAGGAGACTAGACTTTGGATGGTGAACACAATGCAATATACAAATTATGTGTTATAGAGTTGTACACCACTGGCTCAGTAGTTCAGTTAGAACATTGTCCTGATACACCAAATTTGTGGATTAGATTCCTGATCCCCCGATTGGGGCACATACATGAATCAACCAATGAATGCATGAATGAGTAGAACATATCTCTCTCTCTCCCCACCCCTACTCCCATTCCCACCTTCCTCTCTAAAATCCATCAATGGCTAAAAATAAAAATAAGTATGAAACCTATATAATGTTATTCACCAATGTAACCCAAATAAATTCAATTTAAAAAAAGAGAGAGGGGAAAAACAAACAAACAGACAAAAAAACCAAGGCCAAGGGGATGAAGAAAGGGCAGTTGAGCTGAGAGACATAAAGAAGGTGAGATGGATGGAAGTCGTTGATCAAGAATAAGTGAGGAGCCCGGCCAGATGACTCAGTTTTTTGGAGCAGTGTTCTATACAACAAAAGGTTGAGGGTTTGATTCCTAGTCAATAAATATACCTATGTGCCTGTTTGATACCTGGGTAGCCAGACAACGAACCCATGTTTCTCTCTCACATCAATGTTCTGCTCTTTCTCTCTCTTCCTTTCTCTCTCAAAAAAATCCATAAAATATATTCTTAGGTGACAAAAAAAAAAGTGAGGAAAATATAAGAGGTAAAGACCTGCATGGGTACAGAATTAGCAACTGGGGGCACAGGGCCAGGTTACTCACAGAACTGAGTAACACAGACAAGCAGGATAGCCAATCCCTGGGAAAAGCAGCATGTGGACCAGGTTAAGGTATATTAGTTAGAAACGGCTTCCGTTGACATCTAAGGGAAAGCTTAGTAGGCAGTTGAAGAATATGTATTCATGGAAAGAAAACATTGGTGTGTAATAGGAAAGATGGAAACACTGTGAAATGCTGTACCAAAGTGGAGTAAGTAAGAGGTTGACATATTTCATGGAAATTAGCAATTCAGTGAGAGAAATTTCCATAGAGTGAAGGGAGAGAAGACTGACTGGTTCTTGAGGGAGGAAAATGGAAAGCACGCTGATCTGGGAGAATGTTAGCAGTGCCATGAAGAGCTTCCACAGCACCTCTGAATGCTCCTTCTTTCATTTTCCAAACACCTCCTAAATCTTCATCGTGGTAATATTTCATGATCAACTATAGACTCATAAAATCTTGAAGCCATTTTAATTCCTTAAAAATCAAGAAACATTGGGTAAACTTTGGTTGTATCCTATATAATAAAAGCCTAATATGCTAAGTGTCCAGTCATTTAGTCATCAGTTCAAATAATCAAAGCATAATATGGTAATGATATGCTAAGGCTGCTCAACTGCTTGCTATGAGGTGCAATGAGCACCAGAGGGCAGACAGTCGACCGATAGACCAATCAGGACTGAGCAAGATGGTCTAGACACACCCTGGAGCCCTCCTAGTCCCTCCCCAGCTGGCCAAACTCCTGTGTCCCTCCCTGGCCCCGATTGTGCACCAGTGGGGTCCCTCGGCCTGGCCTGTGCCCTCTTGCAATCTGGGACCCCTTGGGGGATGTCAGAGAGCCAGTTTCAGCCTGATCCCGCAGACCAGGCTGAGGGACCCCACTGGTGCACAAATTTGTGCACCAGGCCTCTAGTTTATATATAAGAACTAATTTTGCATTCTCATGTCTACTTGAGATGAGCTCTACAGTTTCAAGTTTCTAAAGTATTTATAGAAGAAATGTAATTTCTGAGATGTTTAAATTTCTGCCAGAATCATCTTGTTTTGCTAGGAACTGAAAACAAGATTCCAGCTCTGGTCTGGCCAGTGTGGGGCATAGCTGAGCAGATACTCTCTCAGGTGTGGAATTTATATGAACACAGTAAATGCTGGCTTGTTGTTTTTTTGTTTGTTTGTTTGTTTTGTTTTGGTCAGCCAAGTGACACTTCAGCTCATTTTGAACTTCTTGTCATTTAATCCCATAGTTCTCTTTTATCTGGAAATCCTTAGCAGGAAGACAAAAGGGAAATAATTACCTTAGGCAAATTTAGGATAGAATTATTGGCAAGTATAACATGGTCCTTTAGACTTGCAGTGTTGCTTGTGGGCATCTTGCTGTTAATTTTGCTTTTGAAGCCACAGGCAATGAGGGACATTGTGTCACCCACTTAAGGGAGGTGTGCAGAGTGTCTTGAGACTAATCTACTCAGACTCACACAAGGGCTTCAAAGGGAGTTGAACTCTGGAGTCTTTTTCATAAATTTCTATGTTTTTCTATCCTATACATAATTTTTTATTTATTACTTTTGAGTGACTGAAAGAGATGATATAAAAAGGACAAAACAACTCTTTATAGACTCAGTCACCCAAATGACTCCTCAAAGAAGCTTACAGAACAGCAGTTCACTAACATCTCTCTCTCTCTCTCTCTCTCTCTCTCTCTCTATATATATATATATATATATATATATATATATATATATAGAAGGTTAAGCAACCGTCTGACCAGTAGCTATGATGTTTAATGACCACCAGGGGGCAGATGCTCAATGCAGGAGCTGCTGAGCTGCGGTGACTTGGCAGCAGTGGTTTTCAGGTGATGCACCCTGGAACCAAAGAGGAGGGAGCCTGATTCTGGGTGCATCACCCAAGAACCTCCCTCTTGCAATCTGGGACCCCTTGAAGGATGTTGGAGAGCTGGTTTTGGCCCAATCCCCACAGGCCCGGCAGAGGGACCCCACCTGCCAGAGGGACCCCACTCACTCCACAGATGCCCTTCGAGCCACCATGCCACCCCAGGTGTGGCCTGTAGGGAGGGACATGGGAGGTTGGCTCCAGGGTGTGTCCAGTCCATCTGCCCAATCCCGCCCTGCTGGCCACCTTCTAATTAATTTCCTTTCAATGTGCATGAATCCATGCACTGGGGCACTAGTTGCTTGATAAAAGCAAGTGGGAGCATGTGACGTCTCATCATACATTAACGATACACTGATGAGAGAGGCCCCTGCTGTGTCTGCAGTTCTGAATTTGGTAAAATCTCAAGATTCAGACTCTAAACTGAGAAGAGACCACATTGACTAATTCAGGGCCATACTTTTGCTCCTGAGAATATTTTTCCAATTCTTTTTCTTAAAGTTTATATTTTTATCAGGTCATGTGTGTTTGTTGAGACCCACATTCCTTGTGCCCTAAGGCCTCCATAAGCTGGAATCTGTAGCTGGTCTGCTCCTTTATCTTTCAGCAACAGGGGACTTGTTTTCTTATTTTCCTTTAAAAATTGTATTTCACATTTTAATTTCAAACTTTGCAGGGAATTTCATCAACTATTTGAGTCCCCACTATGTAATAGTTAGTGTATTAGTTGACATCATACAAGGAATGTGTTGAGGATCATTGATTCAGCCCATGCCAGTCTGAATCAAATGACAATGCTTTTCCATTACAACACAGCCACTTATGTACTTATAACGTATGTACGTACCCTGTCTCCTTAGGGAGAGCCTCCTATATTCCAAACAAAGACAAAGTCTCTAAAGTGTTTATTCAAATAAAACTGGTTCAAAAAAACAGTTAATGTGTAGGAAGGCGAATCTACAGCTCTAGACTCCCTGCCTATCAATAGGCACCACCATAATTTGTATCATTTTCTTGCCATTAAAATCCACTACCACCACCCACCCTCCAGATATTCTACCTATTAATGCTTTCAAAGGTGTGAATTATATGTGTCACTCATGAATTAAATCCAATCTTATTGTCAATGTGACCCTAAGAGTATGAATAAATACTCAAAGTCCTTTTGATGCCTAGGTTGTCTGTCAGCTGAACATATTTCTCACATGGATTTTATTGGTCAGTGCAGTGTGGGTTCCTACCACACTATGGTTTTAAAATTTTTAAATTAATTTCCAATATTTAAAAATTGATAATTTTTGTATTTATATTCATGAATAGCATAATTACTTTTTTACTAATGGATGTCACTGCCTCCTTCAAGACAGAACACCTACTTTCTACCAGTCTTTTTCTCTCTCTTTTTCCCCTGACAGTGAAGCTGTGTGTCAGGTTTCATTTAGCATCTAACACAAAGCCATTTTTATTCCTTGTCTGGTCCCTGTAGGCATTTGACTGTGGATCTGTTTCTATCTCATTAAACGACTTTGGAGAATAGTTACATTTACTTACATGTTTATTTTAGTTTTATGGTCAAAATTGTTTTTGGTAATGTGCATTGCATCATCAAACCTAATGAGTGCCTTTTCTCTTTCATTTGGAAAATATTTTTATTCTTAGAGTGCTATTTTCATACCCCAATATTTTGACACAAGGACATCAAATGGATGTAGACAAGAGGACAGTGTGTAAGGGAGGCAGTGGTTAGCTTTAATGAATTTACCATTTCACCTTGAAACTAAAATGGAGAGAAACAAATCCTATAGAAAAAAGAATAATTTGAGAGAAGATGTGAGTTTGGTCAATCTACTTTGACTGCTTGCAATTTGCTTTGAAATCTCTTACTGAAAAGATATCAGAATGTGAAGACTCAAAATTTATCCTGTGTCCAAGTAGCATTCAGAGATGCATTTTTAAATAGAAACAGAAGTCTTAGTTCAGATGAAAATTAGTGTTGCTACTCCCATTGTTCAGCATTTCCCATAAATCAGATGCCATGCTAAGTGACTATATAGTCTCATATAATCCCCTCTATAACTCTGTGATATAGAATATATATCCATTTTAAAGCTGAGGATACTGGGAAATCTCAGAAATATAGTGGTTTGCCCAAGCTAACACAGCTATAATCTCAGGTAGGGCCTGAGATTCCAGAACAAATCTGTCTATTTCTAAAGCTCTATCCTCAAAAATCACTTGTCACACTACTTGTTCCTTGTTATGTTTCCCAAATTATTAATCTGGAATATTAGTTTGTTGTCTCTAAACTCAGAGCTGCAAATGATATTGAAATATAATGTTGGTTTTGAGTGTTCTGTGACTTCTTTGTGGATATGGAGAGAGAACCAATAGGAATCTGCACCTTCATGCTCTTGTTATCAACTGGCTGCATCAAATACCTCATCCTGAACACTGGAGCAGGTCACTATGCCTTCGAGTTCCCATTACCAGAAAGATGACCAACCCTGCATTTAACTGAGGTTGTTAATGGGATGTCTGCCCACTTGAGTGTAGTTCTCAGACTGCCTCATATGATTCAGTTCTGCTCAGATTAACATAGATTTATGACATACTTGTCAAATTATACTTGGGATATATACCAATATATGACTACGCCCCTGTCCCTTCTGTTGTGTGGCCTTAGACAAGCTTCCTACTATATCCAAGCCTTAGTTTCCTCATTGCTAAGCGGGAAAAATTGCACCCCCTGCCATCGGGGTGCTGTGTGGGAAAATAAACTTATTCCTTAGCATATTGCTGGCTCAAAATATTTATTAATTCAATATCAGTTTCTTACCTACATTTTGTTTTTATTTTCAGTTAAATGGTATGTTCTCATCAGTAGTCCAGGAACACAACTTACAAAGAGAAAAAAAAAATCAACAGCTTAGCCCTATTATTTTAAAATTATTTTTCATCACAGGGTGACTAGTCAGTTCCCTACTTGCATGGTTAACAAAGATAAAGCCAGAGTCCCTAACAACCAACATCCTTAAAACACAGAACAATAGGAAGAGCAGCAAAATGAAGAGTGACTGCAAAAACTTGCCTGTACGTAGAGTTAAAAGGTGAAAGAAGCATCCTAAGCTGTTTGACACTGTTGTGGCTGAAACAAGTCCTTGGAGTGATTCACGAGGGATTTTTGATGCCCATTTCAAGTGAGCTCTGGAGACAGGCAGTCTCTTTATGGAGAGAGGCGGCATTTCATGTTCTCAGCATTGCATTGGGCAGGTGTGTGCTCTCAGCCACGGCAAGCTGAAGCAAGCTCTGGACGGACTTAGGGAAAATGTAAAATCTGCTTGTTTGGGGAAGCTGGCCATAGGTTTTGCAATTGGCATTCTAGCCTCTCACACACGTTTAGGAGATGAAAGGCCCTCTGTTACCCTCCTCCCTGTCCCATCCTGCTGCAACTACCCAAATCACCTTTAAAAAGAGGAGCCTTGGTAAAGAGTCCCTAGGTTATCCACGTTTTCTCCTCTTTTGTCTTACATTTATGTTTTTCAGGACAAATGATACTGGTTTTCTTTCCTTCAAAGACCACTTGCCTGTCACTCAGATAGTTATCACTGATACCAACAGATCAAACTCAGAAGCTGCTTGGAGAATTGGTCCCTTGCGTTGCTATGGCGACCGTGAGTACTAATGAAAGAAGCTTTCCTTCTGCACTACATAAGCACAGGATGTCCAAAATCCCCCCTTTCCCTTTCCCCGCAGCTCCCCAGGCTTCAGCATTATCATACACTTGCCCAGCTCTCTGTACCCCATTTCGGAGCAGTCAGCCATGCTCAAGGCTTTTCTTACTTGCAGGACACTTCTGGAACGCAGTCTCCTTTAATACAGAAGCCTCCTACCTCCACTTTCCTACCTTCCATGCGGAATTCAGTGCTGACATTTCCTTCTATTTTAAAACCACGGCTCTCTCTGGAGTGTTCCTAGAAAACCTTGGCATTACAGACTTCATCCGCCTTGAAATAAGCTGTAAGTTCCCTCCTTTATGAATTACTAATGTAATTGGTCAGCAGGAGAAACTTCAGTCTTACCTTTGCCACTGAGTGCCTGTTTGTATCACAAAATTAATCTCACTGGACATCTGTAAAATGAGCAGTGACAATTTCTAGTTCCTTCTAAGGCTTTTTGCATTATTATTACCTATCAGTATTTAATTAGTCATTCTCTCACCACGTTACTGCATCACCCAAATGTTCATGGCTACCTATGGCAGCATTCTTGATCTGATCCATGGGTATTTCTTACCTATGACTTAAGCTTCCAAACCACAGATGTGTTCATGACAGTTTCCATGGAAAGCTAAAGTATTGTTATTATGCCTTCCATTCGTAACTGGGGCCCACTCTTTTTGTTGTACTTTTGCTCTGAAAGTAATTTCCTCACTTATGTTCCACCACTAGGATTGTGTCACTACCCCGTGAGATCCCCATTGTTCCTCTCCCATTGCACCATGAACTTGGGTGTATCTAGTGCATTTGATGACAATACATATCATTTTTAACATCCTATCTCCTATATACAAGTTATATTTAGAAATAATTATAAAGTTAAATGAAAAATAATAGAATTCAGATGGCAAGATGTTCTATTATGAAAATTTAATATGTAACCTTGTCAATAAAATAATGCAGTACAGAAAAAGACAATATAATAGATAAATACTTTCCACTTACATTAATTACTTTTTATAAAAAAGGAAAGATCATACCTACTTATTGGTTTGTCTAGTAACAATAATAACATTAAAATTTCTGTTCCTTAGACCTTAATTCTACAAATTTATTAATGACTTCATAAAAAATATTTAAAAAACTATAATCAGGTGTATCTACCTATTTTTTCTCAGATTTATCAAAAAGGTACTCTTTATAAATTTTGAATTAATTGTTTTTCACATGGGTAATTAATAAAAGGATAAATGTCAGGGACTGTTTTAGACATAAGGATAAGGTTGGCACAGATTCATAAAAATTCCATTTTATAATAAATTTTAAAAATTGCAGTACTTCCCATGTAATTTTTCAGAATTAAATCTAATAACTTCAAATATCTCTGCAATAAATGAAATAACCTACTAAAATATTTTTATCAGAAAATTCATCAAAGATTGTTATTCTATTTGGTAAAAATCTAAGAGTTGCTGGGGATTTGGAACTGCTTGAGCTTTCTCTGTGTGCAGTTTGTGTCTGCAACCTTTGTGATACTACATATGTGTTTCAACAGATTTGAGTTAAACAATATTAGCACAGTAATTATAAAAGTGAAAACTCAGAACTTGAGTTCTTACCCTTAAAAATAAATACATACAGGCTGTAACAAAAGAAGGTTTACAGTTGTGAGAATGTGGAACAGTTTATTCTTGTGTTATTATTTATTAATTAGAGGCCTGGTGTGTGAAATTTGTGGAGTGTATGGGGGTTCCCTCAGCCCGGCCTGCACTTTCTTGCAGTCCAGGAGCCCTCAGGGGATGTCTGACTCCTACACCGCCACTGCGCTCGCCAGCTGTGAGCCCAGCTTCTGGCTGAGCAGTGCTCCCCCTGTGGGAGTGCATTGACCACCAGAGGGCAGCTCCTGTGTTGAGTGTCTGCCCCCTGGTGGTCAATGCACATCATAGCAACAGGTTGTTCTGCTGTTTAGTCAATTTGCATACTAGCCTTTTATTATATAGGACTATTGTATTATTTTTCATATGGACAACTGTAAACCTACCTTTGCTTCACCCTATGTATTTGAATCTGCATGCTCAGGAGTCACCAATGGATCTGGCATTCTCTGTATTAATTTCCCTTTTGCACATAATATTTTTTAAATAGTAAGTAATAAAAAGTGCTCTTTGAGGTTTACATGCACATGATTAAAAATAATACTAACATTAGCACTGGATATAAGTTAAACAAAAAATATTTTTTTGTTGTTAGAAAACTGTGTTATCATTTATGTTTAGAATCACTGGTGTATGGCAATGATGAAAAACAGATCTACTTTCAGCTGTGTGGGCTAGTTTTCCTATTTGCTGCACTCAGGGTACCCCTTTATTTCTCATGCGTAGGTGGACTGCTCACACGGTCTTGCCACGGTCTTGCCCATAACCATGGAGACTCATGCATGTTATTATGAGGCTCATTTATCTGCGTCTAAATGGATGTGTTCTGTAGCTTGATTGAGGCAATTGACCATATTGCAATAATGTGACCTCATCATATTCCCTTGAAAGCACAAGTAATGTCTTACCACCGAAACCTGGAATTTAAGAGCTCCAGGAAGAAGGCAAAGGGCCCTGGCCAGAGGGGGTAGCGTCTGTGTCTGTGTGCTTCTCCTGCAAATCACCCGGGGCTGAGTGTTCCCTCTGCAAGTGCACATGAGGCATGAGGCGTACAAGGGAAGGGATTCTTTTATTGGTAGTTTTGACCTCCTTTCACTACAACAACTGAGGCTATCACTGGGAGGAAACTCCTGTCTTTAGTGTAAAGTAAGATCCCTGGTACCTAACGGCCTGGAACTGAAAATGTGGAGTTGAGTGCCAACCATTTCATAATGTGAATATAATAACCACAACATAAATTTAATAAAAATTAGGCCCCAAGGCCACTTGATTCATTCCAGGAGCAGCTAATGTCATGGCTTATCATCACAGGCTAATGAGTGATGATTTGGTGTTAATTATGTTGCAATGTCCAATTTGTACTTTCTGGTGCTGTATTTTGACTTTGGGGTTATACAAAAATGTTTTAAATGCAAGTCATATTACATTTGATGAAAATGTAAAATCCATGAGGATTAAGTTATAAACAACTTGACAATTAGGTACTGTTTTTATTCGTATTTTACAAATGAGAACACTGAGCCTGCACAAAATAGAAAACGCCTCAGGTCATGGTGGCTCTGGAGTCTACTCTCAAATTTTACTCAAAGGCCTTTAATGTATTACTTCCCTCTAGGTCAGGGCTCACATTTGCCAGATGCAAAACAATTCAAGTTCTCAGTTACATGAAATTTTGCAGAGTGGGATTTCTTACACCAGGACTGGCTTTCTATTAGGGTTTAAAGCTAAGGAGGGAGAGTTCCAGGGTGGCATTTGACCTTTGATAATTCAGGTCTTGCAGTTGATGACTTTGTGAAATAAATACCCATGTTTTGTTTTAGAGGTAAAGGAGAGGGGCCATCTCAGGGTGCTGCGAAAGAAGGGATGATTCCAGCTATGGAAAGGGGCTGTCTTCTCCTCAGCCTCAGTGTATTATTTACAGATTCAGAAAATTTTTATGTAATAATCTATATATATAAAAGTCTAAGTGACCATCCGACTGTCCGACTGGTAGCTATGACGTGCAATGACCACCAGTGGGCAGATGCTCCAACTGGTAGCTGTGACATGCACTGACCATCAGGGGGCAGATGCTCAATGCAAGAGCTGCTGAGTTGCTGTGGCTTGGTAGCGGCGATTCTAGGGTGATACATCCCGGAACCAGAGAGGAGGGAGCCTGATTCTGGGGTTTGTCACCTGAGAACCTTCCTATCACAAGCCAAGACCCCTCAGGGGATGTTGGAGAGCTGGTTTTGGTCTGATCCCCACAGGCCAGGCTGAGGGACCTCACCTGCCTGAGGGACTCTGCTCACTCCACAGATGCCCTTCGAGCCATGGTGCCACCTCAGGAGCAGCCGGCTGGGAGGGGCCACGGGAGGTTGGCTCCAGGGTATGTCCAGCCCACCTCGCCCAGTCCCACCCAGCCACCCACCTTCTAATTAATTTTCTTTCAATCTGCACAAATCCATGCACCGGGGCACTAGTAGAAAATGTAACAGCATACACTCAATTGAGAAAAATATGGTGATTGATTCTACTTTTGGAGTCAGATTCTACTTGCTATTTGGGAAACTTAGAGAAAATTATTCACACTGATTTTTTTAACCTATAAAAAGGAAATAAAAATGATGCCTTTCTTAAAAGGTTATCTTGAAGATGAAATGATGGAGTCTATGGTCACTGCTTAGTGCAGAGCCTGGAAGAGCTCACTATTCCAACTGTGCTGTGTGTACTTCTCCTCCTGTCTCTCTCTTCATGGATTTATCACCATTGCTGCCACCCAGCACCACCATCATCTTCATACCCTGACTTGAATGCAGATTGATACAGAAGGACAGAGTCAGGGAAGGGGCCCAGAGGTGGTGGGGTGGGGGGTGCCTGTGTTATCCCAAGCACCAGCACAGCACTTGCAACTATGTCTTCTTGGACAAGACACCTCAACTTTCTGAGTCTCTCTCTCTCTTTCTTTCTCTCTCTCTCTCTCTCTCTCTCTCTCTCTCTCTCTCTCTCTCTCTCCCTAGTAATAGGGTGAATGCTCATATCACATGTATTAATAACATAACATGGGAAGAGCACTAGATATTCCAGGGAGTGGGTCTTCTCCTTGCAGGAACAGAGCTGCCTAGCTAACCCAGCATTGATGGAATTTTGGGAGAACACAGTCAGAGCCAGAATAGACACAGGAAACCCAGAACCTTGGCACAAATGCATATTTATCAGATTAACATTGGTGTCCCAGGTCCCTATGCTATTACCTGAATTCTCACAATCAGGACCAACTGGGCCAACATGAGAGCTTGATGCTTCATGTTTGGTAGATATTACTGCTAATGGTAATTTTGATAGTGCAAGGTTTCAGTGAAGTCCTCTTTAGCTGGCTATCAACATACGATCCTGTATGCTGCTCATTCATGACATTATTGTGCCCTGAACACACTGACAACTCCCTTCATTTCTATCTGTCTCCCTTTCTGGTTTCAGCTCCTTCTGAGATCACTTTTGCAATTGATGTTGGGAACGGCCCCGTAGAGCTCGTAGTCCAGTCTCCTTCTCCTCTGAATGACAACCAATGGCATTACGTGCGGGCCGAGAGGAACCTCAAGGTGACCTCGCTGCAGGTGGACGGCCTCCCGAGGATGAGCAGGGAGACTTCGGAGGAGGGCCACTTCCGGCTGCAGCTGAACAGCCAGCTGTTTGTAGGTAGGGGAAATCTTAAGGTGCTCTTCCTGCTAGAAGCCCTACAAAACCACCCTGTGACCAGGCCCAGGGAAACTGCTTTCATTTGGACCTGAGAAATGATTAAAATGTGTCATAAAACATTTATAATGGTAAATTTTATTATACAAATTCTTTCTTGCTTGCTTCATTAGCCACAGCAATAAAAGATTATGCCACCCCATAGCAAATTTTAAGGTGATCTCAGACTCTTTTTGTACCTTTTCTCCTTGCAGATATGACCTTCAGCTATCCAGGGGCCCCTATTATTTTTCATGTATGATTATATAATGCCCTTAGCAAAAGAACAGATCAGCTACTTATCCCTTCCTTAGTGGTGCTGGCTCCAAGTCAGTGGGCCATACTCCCCCTTTCAGCTGATACCTAATTCCTAAGAATTATCACTAACAGTGTAATGAAATATACTGACCTTCTGAAATGGATTTCCGTTATTAGTGATACGGGGAAGAAAGTGCTAGTTTTTAAACGAAGGACTTCGTTGATCCTCCTGAAATCACATCCTTGGGTGGCTGCCTTACTCTTGCACAGAAAAGCAGTCCTGGTCTCCAGCAAATGACTCTGCTGCTCATTCCCTCCATGAGACTCAGAATCAGGGTTCAGACAAGTGGTTCGTCAGAACTGGCTGCCACTGCTGGTCACAGGGCTGGAAAGACTCAGACATTATTCACTGATTCATTCATTCATTCATTCATTCATTCATTCATTCATTCATTTCAGTCACCGAGCACATAAAATATGTCAAGACCTTGTTGGATGGTGGAGATATTGGCAGGCAAGTTGTGTAATGACACTACTTTCAGAGCACACAGTTGTGTTGTGTGTGTGTGTGAGAGAGAGAGAGAGAGAGAGAGAGAGAGAGAGAGAGAGAGAGAGAAAGAGAGAGAGAGAGAGAGAGAGAGAGAGAGAGAGAGAGAGAGAGAGAGAAAGGAAGGGGGGAGAGAGAGAGAGAGAGAGAGAGAGAGAGAGAGAGAGAGAGAGAAAGGGGGAGAGAGAATGAAGGAAAGTGAAAGAGAAATTTTAGCTACATTAGTTCAGGTAGGAAAGGTCAGGACGGACTTACAGCTATAATTTAGAAATGACTTTTTATAAGAATGTTGAGCAGGGCACATAACGCTTTAAGTACAAAATAGAGCTGTAAATGTTGGGGATATTCTAATATTATCAAAGCCAAGAAGCTGCTCTTCCATAAAACGTGAAGTTTAGATGTTTAGAACAATTATATAAATAGGTTCCAAATGTGGCCACTATATAGGATTTCATTTTCTTTCATTTTTCTTATTTAAACAGCTCTCACAGTACATCACCTTCCTGTTAGCAACAAGATCCCATCAGCAATCTATGGATGTTTTTATTTGTTTCCTTTAAATTTGGGTCTGTACAATTTTTAACTCTGAGGGAAGCAGTCACTAAAAGCACATAAGGTGAAAGAAAAATAACAAAATATGTAATATTTTATTTTCTCAGCAGGAATCATTCTTCATCTGTCATGTTTTTCATTTCTGACAGAAGCTTAGATATAAGTGATTAAAATTATATGTTTATAAAGCATTTACTTAATTAATAACCTACTTAAATGATAAAATTTACTATTAAAACATTTATAAAATTTATATGGATGTTTAATTCTATTTAAACATCACATTTTATTTTTCTGAAGAAGTCTGTTAGTTATCAAAATTTAATGTGTTTCTTTTTGAAATCAATTCAAGTAGTTTCCAATTTTCATAAATTATATTCATGCCAAAGTTTAATTTATCTTCAGGCAGTATGTATGAATCTTTCAGGCTAAAATGTGCATATAAAGATGGAATAATTTTTGATGCTTTCATGAAAATTTCATGGAGCTATGAAATTATCATATGTCCTGAATATGTGATAACTTTCTGCAAGCTAACAGGGAAAAGGAGGCAGCCATGCGTCGTGGCAGGTTTTTCTCCTGATGTTCTGACTAAATTGCTCACAGAGACAGTGAGCTGGGAGCGGGTGGGTCTGGAGGAGATATTGGGCTTGAGGTGGAGCCAAGGCCAGCTGTGGTGAGAGCACCTGCTTCTGTTTCTCTGCAATACATTCCATCTCAAACGTTACTCAGCTTTATTGAATTTGTCTTCATGCACTTGAAGAAAAGTGCTGTTGAAGGCCATTTTAGTTTGTTGGTTTGAATTTTGTTGTTTCATGTTCAGTGATACATCCATTTAGAAATATCAGGAGGCTGGAAATGCTGAAGTTGCAATATTTCTACTTTTATAATTGACTGGTTCATAAAAAGAGCAAAAACTAAAATAAAACAAACAAATAAAAAGCATGTTCTGCTTAGTTATAGCAGCCAAAATGAAGAATCACATTCCCTATCATTTAGAAATGTAGAGACACTGGATAGTGTTATGTATTAGGCAGAAAAAGATAGCATTAGTGTGTACTCCTTTCCTGGGATAGATTGAGTGTGACACTACTTAAATATTAATTTGGTTGTGTCTGACCAGTTACCTTTAGCCATTGAACTATTTTTCAGTCAAAGCAGAGCATGGTTCAGCATTGCATCGCTGGTCCCACTGCTTGCTCGTGGGTGCTTCCTGGGCAGGAGAGACGGGCTGAATTTATAATATAGGACGCCCCTCTGGGAATGTGACAAGCTGGAGTGTTGCTACATTAGTCAATACATGCTGGATTCCCATAAGTAATATTTTCAGTCCAGGCTTTTATCTCCATGAAGGTTACATTTACAACCATGTGATTTTGCTGGTCACTTTCACAGAGTAGGAGAAACTTTATAACAGGTGGCCTCTGAAATGTCTGCTGCATGCCTCGACTTCCATCTTTAGCACTCACTGAGGTCTCACTGTCAGCTTTGCTGTTTCCTGCTAATGTGCCAGTCGCTGTGAGAATGAGGCAGGAGAAGCCCAAGAACAGGCACCACGCAAACAGTGAAGCCAGGAGATCTGGGTATGGATCCAGATGAACGGCCGGCAGGCCATGGGGTGTTGGTAGGAAGACAATAGCCTGAGTATGCTCACTGTCCTTACCCGCAGAATGAGAAAGAAGAGGCTGGGAACTGATTTTTTGCAATTTGAGGGTCTGCTATTACCACGCATCTATGAGGAATGGCATCTTTATCCGTGTGCCGTGTGTATGCAGCAGCAAGGATAAGCCTCATTCTCCACAAATCTGACATCCCAGTGTTCCAGATGTGCTGAAATCAAAGAGTTGGCATTTCGTAAAGGTGTTGGCCTGGGAGTCTCATTTTTGTGTGGCTTTACTTCCTTCTTACTTTTTTGGTCTTTCATGGAAACCTTTCCCCCCTTTTTGGCTTCGCTTTTTATTTGTGCCAAAACAAACTAAAGTTACTCCAACATATAACTCCTGGGGAAAATTCTATACTGACTTGATAAATCATAAAATTGCAGAGATCCCAAAATGCTACTCTTGCTTCCCCAGTGGCAGGGAATTAAAATTCCTGTTTTCAGGTGAATCGTGTCGAATGTGGTGAGGGCACACAAGAGAAATGGAGGTGCCTGTACCTGCACTCAGGAGGGCCTGGGATTGAGCTGTGTCTCTGGCAGCAGTGAGCCTTTGCCCAGATGCCACATGGAGGTTTTCTAAGAGGCTGAAATGATAAAGGTCATGTTTTGAAGAGTTTATTCATACTTAGTCCAAGAAAGAAGCATTACAATGAACACTCTTAATACCAAGAGTCAACTGAGGAGTTTCATACAAAAGTGCTTCTAGTGAAGCCAGCTGATGGAGTAAGTTGTCAGGAAGAGTAATATGAAAGCAAGAGGATAAATGCACATGCGCACATTACTTGGTAGAAGAAACCATGGAAGACACCAGGGGAAGGAAGGGAAAAATCACTTAGGTGCAACGCTGACCCAAATTGTCTAATCAAATAGTTCAATTTAGGATTTTAAGGATGTGAAGGCATATAGGCTTTGAAGATTAAAAGGTCTCAGTCTGGTTCCTGGCTATGCTATGTTAAATCTGTTTTCATCCTGACTCTGGCCAAAGCAATGTCTTTGACATTAAGTTTTCTCAATTATGTAAATGTGAATAATATAGATAATATATTTTTCCACATTGAGTTTTTGATGAGTTCATTATAAAATTTCTAGCAGACAGCAAATGTGTTTGATTGTTTTTAGAATTACAGGCATTTTTCTGATTCTCAAATGTCTTGCAGATTAAATATGACCCTCAATTAAATGATTTTCAGTAGCTTTAAGGATAATGCTACATTTTTGTTGTTCTTTTACTTTCAACCTTGTGTAAACTCTAGACAAGATGCAGCCAAGTAAAGATAAAAGTATACAGGAGCATGTGAAAAATAAAATGAGTGCAAGATCCAGGAAGGCCTTGTGAATGATGGAAGTGACCATGGTGGGGATGCCCTCTCTTAGTGCAGCTGAGTCTTGGTGTGCAGGAAAGCAAGTTCATTGTCAACAGATCTCCTAAAATTTTTAAAATAGTTTTGTTTTTAGAAAATGGGAAAATTAAAATAAATAGAGTGGGGAAGAAGTATGTGAACTAAGGAATGCATGTATATGAGCGTAGATGTGTGTTTTTGTGATGGTCGGGATGAAGGAGAGGAGCCATGGAGTGCATGGGGGAAGATGCCACACAACATAAATTCAAAGTACATGAGGAGTTCTAAAGTCAAGATGGACCATGGAGCACTGGGGAGCCATTAGCAAGCGGTTCAGATGCCTGCTGCCCTGAAGTCACAGCAGGAAGATGGAGAGATAAGTGGAGACTGATCTTTCATGGTATATCAGCTGTGCTAAGGATTTGAATTTGATTTTCTGCAATAACTACTCTCTGAAGGGTATCAAACAGGACTGGCAGAATGAAATTTTTATATGTGGTTGTTCTATCCCAGTGATGGCGAACCTTTTGAGTTCGTCATGTCAGCATTTTGAAAAACCCTAACTTAACTCTGGTGCCGTGTCACATATAGAAATTTTTTGATATTTGCAACTGTAGTAAAACAAAGATTTATATTTTCAATATTTATTTTATACTAGAGGCCCAGTGCACAAAAATCTGTGCACTCGTGGGGGGTGAGGGGGGTCCCTCAGCCTGGCCTGTGCCCTCTAGCAGTCTGGGACCCCTCGGGAGATAACGACCTGCTGGCAGAGGGCAAGCCCAATCCCTAGGTGCAGCCCCTGGTCGGGCTCAGAGCAGGACTGATTGGGGAGTTGGGGCGCTGGCCCCTGTCATGCACAGAGCAGGGCGGATCATCAGGAGGTTGCCATGCCACCCTCAGTCACGCTCAGGGTACGGCCAATTGCGGGGTTTGGGCACCGACCCCTGTCACACACAAGGCAGGGTTGATGAGGTTGCGGCACCCCCCCTGTCATGCACAGAGCAGGGCCAATCAGGGGGTTGGGGCGCCACACTCTATCACCCACAGAGCAGGGCCAATCAGGGGGTTGGGGCGCCACATTCTATCACCCACAGAGCAGGGCCAATCAGGGGGTTGGGGCGTCGCCACTCTCACACTCAGGGCAGGGCCAATGGGGAGGTTATGGCTCTACCCCGTCACACACAGAGCAGGGCCCATGGAGGGGGGGGTTTGGGGCGCTGCACCCTGTCACACACAGAACAGGGCCGATCAGGGGGTTGGGGAGCTCCCCCATATCAGGCAAAAAGCAGGGCTCATCAGGGGGTTGGGGCGCCTTCCCCTGTTACGAAGAGAGCAGGGCGGATAGGGAGGTTGTGGCCCCGCCCCCTGTCACACACAGAGCCGCAGGGTGATCAGGGGGTTTGGGTGCTGCCCCCTGTCACACTAATCCCAGTGCTGGGAGGCCTCGCGGCTCCGCCAATCCCAGTGCTGGGAGGCATATTATCCTTTTACTATATAGGATAGAGGCCTGGTGCACCGGTGGGGCTGGCTTTTTTGCCCTGAAGGGTGTCCTGGATCAGGGTGGGGGTCCCCACTGGGGTGCCTGGTCAGCCTGGGTGAGGGTATGATGGCTGTTTGCAGCTGGTCACACACCCTTCAGGATGGGGGTCCCCACTGGGGTGCCTGGCCAGTCTGGGTGAGGGGCTGAGGGCTGTTTTCAGGCTGGCGGGTGACTGAAGCTCCCAACCGCTCCTTTTTTTCTTTTTTTTTTTTTTTATTCTGGGCCAGCTTTAGCTCTGGCTCCAGCTCTGAGGCCTCTGATGCTGAAAGCAGGTATCTGGTTTGTTTGGGTTCTATAGTCGAAACACTGTATCAACTGCAGCTCTGAGATCCTGGCTGGCTGAAAGCAGGTTTCTGGGGTTTTGTTTAGCTTCTATATTTGTAACAATGTTTCAAACTGCAAGCTCAGAGGCTGGCAAGGCAGGCAGGGAATGTTGGTTTCCTCTGTCACTGAAGCAAGCAACCTCATGTTAGCTTCAAGCTACCTGGCTGCCGGGCACCATCTTGGCTGGCAGTTAATTTGCATATCTTGCTGATTAGCCAATGGGAAGGGTAGCGGAAGTAGGCTAATTACCATGTTTCTCTTTTATTAGATAGGATATTTAAATGCTATTTAACAAAGAAAAATCAACCAAAAAAATGAGTTTGCGTGTCACCTCTGACACACGTGTCATTGGTTCGATATGACTGTTCTATACTATTGCAAAATGGCAAGTGAATCGAAAGAGTCAGGGTTGAGACTGGGAATAACAGTTAGACAGTTGTTGCTGGGATTCAAGTGGAGTGTGCTCTGGGTGTGGAAAGAAGCAGATGAGTTCAGAGGAACCTGGGAGAGCAGATCCACCGGGCTGGATGGGAGAGAATGGATGTGAGAGAGTATTTCTTCACAGTATTCGAGTTTCACAGAGAGTCACACCTCCAGCACAACTGTACACATAGTAGGTAATGTCAGAAGTGAAGGGTGCTGACAACCTGACAGGGCCTGGGTGTGTGGGTGGGGGATACCTTTTCAGAATTATTCTATACTGAGTCTACATTCAAGGGTGGTCAAAAGTAGGTTTATAGGTGTAAGGACATGAAAAACAGGGTTTCTTCTTCTATTATTATTTATTAATTTTTGTATTATTTTCCATATGAAAACCTGTAAGCCTACATTTGCCAACCCCTCTATTACTTCTCCGTAAAGAATAAAGGAGTCTAAACTCTAGTTTTTCTTCCCTCATCCTATCTAATAAAGAAGGAATATGCAAATTGATCATAACTCTGTGACAAAGATGGTGGCGCCCACAGCAAATAAGGAGGGAATATGCAAATTGACTATCACTCTGCAACAAATATGGCAGCGGCTGAGCCAGGATGCAGGCATTCCGCCCCACCCTGCCCATGGAGGATCTCTGGGTTCTGCTTCGTCGCTGCTGCCACAGGGGCCAGAGGAGCAGGGGGCCCAGCACCCAGCAGCCCCGAGCCCCACGGCCGCAACGATGCTGGGGCCTCTGGGGCCAGAGGGGCAGAGACACAAGCCCACAGGGGGGCCTGGCACCCAGCAGCCCCAAACCCCGTGGTGGCGGAGGTGCTGGGGCTGCTGGGGCCACAGTGGAGACACAAACCCGCAGGAAACCTGTGGAAAGGGACATAAACTATCATAACTTTATCTCCCTTTCCACAAGATGAGGAAACTGACCCTGATTTATTTAGTGATATGGCCCACACATTTCTACAAGCACAGGGTATGTTATGACCACTCCCAGGAAGGTCTGATTAGAATAATGTCTCCAAGGAATAACGTTACTTTGGCAAATCATCTAAGAGAGGAAACAAGCTTTTATTGGGTTTATTCTGAAGGTCAGAGAACAGGCCACCCCAACATATGCCATGTTGTTATATTGATGATCTTGAGCTGTAGATGCTTGGAAAACAGCAAATGCAAGGAGAGGCTTTCACTGAAGTCTCCTGATCTGCCTAAAATCAGAACCCCACAAAAGGTTCCCTTGATGGGAAAAGTGCCATCATCCAGTGAAGACTGACTCCTGTCACAGGACAGACTAGAAGTTGACATCACACCCAACTTTGTTACAAACTATCTCCCCCCCCCCCCCCCGATTCATCTTTCCTAAGAATCATTTACTCTCCTCTAAGGGGCCTACATCTCCCATCCCCTTTCCCTAAGAAGAAGGTATTTAAATCTGGATTCTAAGCCACTTTGGGAAGTTATTCATTTTTCCCTGGGATCTCCCACATGTACACAAGGTACACATGATAATGAACTTTTGTTTTTCTCTTGATAATCTGTATTTAATTACAAGGGCCTCCACTAAGAACTCAAAAGGGTAGAGGAAAACTATTTTTCCTCCTCCATAATTCTATCTTGGGAAATCAAGTCCTGGGCTGAACAGTGAGGTTGGCTCAAGTGCCAAGCAATCCCGGCTGAGGGGAGGGAAGCTTCTAGGGGGAAATCAATGGTACTGGCATCAAAGTGGGACAGAGGGCACAAGCATGGTTGCTGGTGGGAATTTAAAGTGGTTCAACATTTTTGGAGGATGACTTGGCAAAATCGATAGAAATGTTCAAGGTACATCCAAGAGTCTTCTTCTAGGAATATCATCTGCTGAGATAAAGCACGAGTGCCTAAGCCCTGGTCAGAACCCAGGATGCTACTGTGGGCTCTCCTTCCATGATAGGAAAACCTGCTAACAACCTGCATTTTTAGGCAAGGTGGCATCTATACTAATAAAAAGGTAATATGCTAATTAGAATGAACATCTTCCAGATGACCTTCCAGATGTCCTTTCGGACAAAGCCATGGTGGCAGAGCTGAGGCAGAGGCAGTTAGAGGCAATCAGGCACACAGGGGAAAGCAGTTAAGAGGATCAGACCAGACCATCAGCGGAGAGCAGTTAGGGGGATCAGGCCAGCAGGGGAGAGCAGTTAGGGGGATCAGGCTGGCAGGCAAGTGAGTGGTTAGGAGCCAGCAGTCCTGAGGGATCCCAGGTTGAAGAGAGTGCAGGCCAGGCTGAGGGACCCTCCCCCCTCCTGTGCACGAATTTCATGCACAGGGCCTCTAGTAGAGAATAAAAATAAGTCAGGTAAAAACTGAAATTTAGTTCATTTGCCATTTAGTTCATAGTCCTTTGTGTCATTGTGTTTTGTCAGCATGTGGGATTGAGCTAATCCCCTTGTCTAGGCTCATTCTCACCATGCTCTCTATGTCTCAACTTCAAGGGGTGCTTGTCTGCCAGAAAAACCCCACAGCCACCTTTTCCATTTATAAACTTGTCGACTTAGTCAGACGCAAAAAAAAAAAAAAAAAAAAAGCAATAGATCCTGCATTCTCCACCTCTGCTAAAGAAAAATACCACTAACTAGACATATGAAGAATTATTCAAATCCATCACAGAGAGTGACTACAAAATGAGGGAAAATAGAACAAAACATTGGACTACTAAAGTCCTGTCCTCTTTATTTTACACAATCTCCAGGAAAGAAAGAATGAATATTCTTTCCTCTATGATCTGCTGTATTTACAATTGATTTATCTTGTGGTTAAAGGAGATTTACTCACTAAAATTGAGACAGACAGGAGAATGCAATTTGGGTTTGACCTCCTGGCCAATGTGGGTATCACTTACCAGAACTGAAAATACAATGGGGTTTTATCATTCCTTCAGGATAAGAGACTAGATAAATCCTTTAGGAATATTCTGTCTTTAGGTGCAGATAGTTACTGACATACATATATTTTCATGTCTGATGACCTCGTGTGGTTCAGGGAAGGAAGAATTATCCCTGCTTCTACCTTATATCACCACCATCCCCATTTCCAATTATTTGCTTGTCCACCCTGCCAGGGTAACTGATGCCAGAAAATTTTACATTACATATTCATTTCTTTAACATACCCAGCTTTGTTTCTTGTTGAACATGTATATTCCCACATTTGGAATTCCTATCTGTACCCACCTTAGTGAGAATATATTTTTATCTGGTCATTTGCTAGACCAAGATTTAATGAGGTTGCAGTATGAGGGACTAGAAATAAATGAGGCTCAGAAGCAGAGATGACTTACACAGAAAATAGATGGCAGCCAGGCTTTGTCCTCCAACACACCTTCTCCTCTCCAGCAGCACTCCGTGTAGACCTGGAAGACCTGAGTGTCCGCCAACTACCTCTGTGCATGGATTTGAGCCCAAAGCATTGAATTTCGAATAGAATTTAGGTTCTTTAATGCCAGACATATGTCTTCTCTGGGACCTTCCAGAATTCTCAGCACAAAATAAATATCTGGTGGTGGAATTTAGCTTAATTTTTTGACTTTTTGTTTCTCAAATGACATATTTCTGATATTAGAGGTTTAGGCTAATAGAGTCCTGGATTTCAAATAGTAACAAAACATTACGTATCTTTGAATTTATTCTGTTGATAAGTAATTTGCAATGACCACTGTGGTTGTCTCTGAAACATTCAAGATATGCCCTCAGCTGAAAGTTGGATTGCAATCTTTTTCTGTATTCCAGAAGAAGAAATTTGTCATCTAAATAACAATTTGAGTGTAATCTCTGAGATCAATATGTATATACCATTGTGAGGGCTCAAGAGAAGGGGTAACAAAGAGCAGGGATTAAGATGTACTATATCTTAACTAAGCTTTACTATATACACATGAAATAGACTTATTCTTATTTTACAGACCAAGTAGCTGGGGTTCACGTGAGTCATGGTGGATCATCCAGTAACATGGAGTTGGACTCCGTATCTGTCTTCTCCTAAAGTCCACCCTCTTTCTAGTCCATCGCACTGCACGGATAAGCATTGTAATGCTTTTGCAGTTTCTAATTTCACAAGCCTAACAGCTCGCTTCCAACTTTTCCAGAGGCACAATTTCCCTCTGTGTGTTCCACTTCAGAGAAATGTCTGCAGTAGACTACAAACACATTTTATTTCACTTGCAAGGAGCATGACAAGTTTTTATCTTGAAGGTTCTACCTTACATATGTAAAGTACAGGGTTCCACATGAACTATAGTATTTTAAAAACAATTTCTGGGTGTGTGTGCATGGGGGTGGGAGGATGGAAGAAGTGTTTCTCCTAGCCTGAAAAGGCATGCATTTCCCCTAAATTTCTAATTCTCTATGGAAACTTTAATGAAAAATTCCACCACAGCATCATTACAGAACAATAGTTGTCTGTTACAAATGCAAATATTAAACTTAAAAAATCTAAACCCTGCGATACCTTATTATTTTTAATTTTGTTTGTCACCTCTTAGGAGGAACGTCATCAAAACAGAAAGGCTTTCTCGGATGCATACGCTCCTTACACTTGAATGGGCAGAAACTGGACCTGGAGGAGCGGGCCAAGGTCACATCTGGAGTCCGACCAGGATGCCCAGGCCATTGCAGTAGTTATGGCGGCATCTGCCACAATGGGGGCAAGTGTGTGGAGAAGCGCAGTGGATACTTCTGTGATTGCACCAATTCACCATATGAAGGGCCCTTTTGCAAAAAAGGTACACTAGTCATGTTTGTTTTTCTTTTTTTTTTTTAATATATTTTATTGATTTTTCACAGAGAGGAAGGGAGAGAGATAGAAAGTTAGAAACATCGATCAGTTGCCTCCTGCACATCTCCCACTGGTGATGTGCCCGCAACCCAGGTACATGCCCTTGACCGGAATCGAACCTGGGACCTTTCAGTCCACAGACCTACGCTCTATCCACTGAGCCAAACCGGTTTCGGCCATGTTTGTTTTTCAATGTACCATGTAGTAGTAACTACAGCCTATGGCCAAGTCATATTATCCCTTAACCTTACAGAATCCTCAATCCATCATTTAGTCTTCCTTGTTTTTTTTTTTTTTTTCTCTTTTAAGAGACTCTGCATATCTCCTCAACATAATTGCATAGAGTCATTATCACTGTGTATAGGCCCTGACAGTGAAATTGTACTAAATGGATAGTAATAGGGCAAATAGAATCGCCATGGCCAAGTCAGCTGAGCACTGGGAAAGGTTGACTCTCACTTATGTTGGGTCACCTGAATCATGAAGGGTGCACTGAACTTTCCAGTTCCAATTATTCAGTCCATAAATATAATTAAAGACTCATAGCCCAGCCAGCATGGCTCAGTGGTTGAGCATCGACCTATGAAACGGGGGGTCACAGTTTGATTCCCAGTCAGGGTACATACTTGGGTTGTGGGCTCAATCCCCAGTGTGGGGTGTGCAGATCAATGACTCCCTCTCATCATTGATGTTTTTTTCTCTTACTCTCTCCTCCTCTCTGAAATAAATAAAAACATATTAAAAAAAAAATAAAGACTCATAGAATCTAGCCCTGGAGGAACCTTAAGCAATTCTAAGTAATTTTTTCAATAGGAATAGTAGAGGTAAGTTAGTAAAATCAGTATCTTGTATTTAATAAAATACCACTATTTTACAGGTGACATAATTGGGGTTTGAGTCTTTAAAAGTGCTCCACAGATACTCATATTTAGTTCATCAAGGGACTGAAGATAGAACAGCAGAGTCAAAACTCTAGTCCTGATGCTTCACAGCATCCCCTCTGAATTTTATTAATTAATTGCATTGACAAAAGCAAAGCGTGATGGGTACACACCTTAGACAAGGAATGGCAGTCATGATGTAAATTACCTAGATGAATTCAAGGTAATGCTACAAAATGTAAAATCTCATTTTTCATTGTAAATACGTAAGTATTTTTTAAATAGAATGATGAAAAATTTGGTCAACTATCTGTCTTTGCAGAATGTTTAAGCTTATTTTATTGATAAAATATTTGTTGAATAAATAATAAAAAAAAATAATTTTTCAAGCGCAATATCTAGAGCAGTGGTTCTCAACCTTCCTAATGCCGCAACCCTTTAATACACTTCCTCATGTTGTGGTGACCCCCAATTTCATTGTTACAAATTGAACATAATTAAAGCATAGTGATTAATCACAAAAACAATATGTAATTATATATGTGTTTTCCGATGGTCTTAGGCAACCCCTGTGAAAGAGTAGTTCGACCCCCAAAGGGGTCGCGACCCACAGGTTGAGAACCGCTGATCTAGAGAGAGATCCAAGATGGTGGTGGAATAGGCGAAAGCTACACTCACCTTTTCCAGGGCCATACTGGAATTACAACTAAAATATAAAATAATCAACCTAAATAACCAACTAAAGATTAGCTGAAGAGAAGTCTTATAATCAAGGATTTACAGAAGAAATCACATTAAAGGCAGCATGACAAGGGCTGGCCCTGCTATCAAAGGCTGCAGCTGAAAATTGGGAGGATATCTCAGCTGCAAAGGTGCTCCCTGAGGAGTGTGAGGTCTCAACTCCTCACCAGGCTTCCAAGAGCACCAAAGCCAGGAAAAGGCCCTTACATAACACCTAGCTGTAAAATCAGTGGGGTTTCTGTCACATAAAAAGTTAGGAGTCTTCTAGAGACCCAGGTGCCCCTTTAAAGGGACAACATACAGAATATCATTAGCAGTCGCTCACCCTGGGCACCAGTGGAAGGAGGAAAGAGCAGACTGGAGTCATGTGAGAAGAAATTCGCATTTGTGGCTCTGGGGAGAGTGCTAAATGGACAACCACCAGGATCCCTGTGCTGAGTCCTTCACCGAAACCGCAGATGCCATCTTTGTTGAGTGAAGCACTCCATTACATATGTCATCAGCCTGGGGGAATGCAATAGCCCCACCCTCAAGACCCTTTCACTCCAGCTTTTGAAGCTCATAACTTATGGAGGAGTCAGCTACATGGACTCTGGGTGTAGAAGACTGGGAGGACTCATTGTCAGTAACTGAGCTCTGTGGCTCTAGGATGGGGGCTGTATTTCCCTCACACATATGACCGGTGCAGAGTCCTTACTTCACGTGGCCAAATCATGGTCTACTTGGACCTGATAAACACTACTGGTCTCACTCGGATGACTCTTTGAGACCCTGCCATTCCTTTAGATACTTGACAGGTGGCAGCTACCCTTGGATGTTTGCTGAGGAGTCTCAGACCCAGTACTGGTACTGAGTTTGAATCTGTATTAATCTGGTGAACAACACATCCTATCTGGCAACTCACTGACAATCAACTTCTTGCAACTTGAGTACCATCAGAGGCTTTTCAGTGACTCAGCCTAACAGGCATCCAGCAGGCAGAGGCAGGTGGAGGAGGATCTTGGGGTGACTTGGGCCATTTGATGACCTGACCATAGGCTGGTCCTGGAAAAAGCTGGCCTTAGTGCACAATTTGGTTCTTTCCACGCACACCCAGGCCCAACAGAGGCAACCATAAACTGCGGATTGCTTGGTAGTTCCAAACAGGTAGGCCAGAGCCAGTCATAAGAGCATCTGACATTGACCTGCAGCACTGTCCCTCCCAAGAAGCCCCAAAATCAAAACACTTAGTGGCAAGTGTCAGATGACATATGAGCAAGATCCAGTTAGCTACACAAAAGTCACATCCAAAGGGACATCTCAGGAGGCACCAGATCCTGCTGAGGTGAATTTTGTTTTGTGTGGTCAGCACCTGAACAACAGGTTGTACACTGTGGTCATAGTTAATCCTCAGAGTCAGCCAGCATGAGGATTGACTTCACACATGAATTGTCTACGAGCAATCAAGATTCAATTACAACTGTAGGATTCATAGAACCCACGCACGGGACATTCCTAGAGCACCCAGCACAGGTGATTCAAAAGATTACACTATTGGATCCAAAAACACACCTACTACATAAGCCACTATAATAAGACTGGGATACAGAAAATTTACTTATTAACAGAAATGGACACAAAGAGGAAGCCAAATGGAGAGACAAATAAACATTCCCCAAATGAAAGAAAAGGATAATTCTCCAGAAAAAAAGAGATAAATTAAATGGAGGCAAGTAATTTACCAGATATAAGTTCAAAAAATGGTTATGAGAATGCTTAAGGAACTTAGTAAGAAAGTTAATGGTGTGAAAAACAATGTAGAAACCATCAAAGAACCAGTCAGAAACTAAGTACACAATGTTACTGCAAACAATAAAATGAACAATACACTAGAAGAAATAAATATTAGATTAGATAAATCAGAGTATTAAATCAGTGACTTGAAAGACAAGGTAGTATAAAATACCCATCAGAATAAAAAAAATTAAAATAAAAAAGGAATACAAAAACTGAAGATAGTTGAAATGACCTTTCAAAGAATATGGATTGCAATAGTATCCTCATCATAGAGGTGCCAGAAGGAGAAGGGAGAGCAGAGGATTGAGAAACTATTTGAAAAAACAATGGCTGAAAACGTCCCTAACCTGGTGAAAGAAAGACACAGAAGTCCATGAAGTGCAGAGTTCCAACAAGATGGACCCAAAGGGCATCATATCAAGACACATTGTAATTAAAATGCCAAGTTTAAAGACAAAAGGTGAATCTTAAAAGTAGTAAGAAAAGACACTTAGTTAGCTACAAGAGAGCTCCCATAAGACTGTCAGCTGATTTCTCAACAGAGATATTTTTCAACAGGCCAGTAAGAAGAGGTATGAAATACTAAAAGTGATGAAAAGCAAGGACCTACAACCAAGATTACTTTACCCAGCAAGGCTATCATTAAAATGGAAGGAGAATTAAAGAGCTTCCCAGACAAGAAAAAGCCAAAAGAGTTTATTACCACCAAACCAATATTACAAGAAATGCTAAAGAATCTTCATTAAAAAAAAAAGGAAGAAAAAAAAAAGAAGAATATAGTTATAAAGAATGAAATGGCAATAAATATGTACCTACCAATAATCACTTTAAATGCAATCAGTTTAAATGCTCCAATCAAAAGACATAGAGTAACTAAATGAATAAGAAAACAAGAGCCATATATAGTATTATCTGCAAGAGACCCAACTCAGGATGAAAGACACACACAGACTAAAATTAAATATATATAAATATATATTTCATGCAAATGAAAATATAAAGCTGGGATAGCAATACTTATAGCACACAAAAAAGACTTTAAAACAAAGGCTATAGTAAGAGACAAATAAGAAACTACATAATGATAAAGAGAGAAATCCAACAAGAGGATATACCTCTTGTAAACATATATATGCCCAACATAGGAGCACCTAAATATATAAAGCGAATCTTGATGGACATAAAGAGAGATATCAACAGTAATACAATGATAGCAGGGATTTTAACACTCCACTGACATCAATAAATAGCTCTTCCAAACAGAAAATCAACAAGAAAATAATGACCTTAAATGACACACTAGATTAGATTATTTTTATTTATTTATTCAGAGCATTTTACCCCAAAACAGAAGAATATACGTTCTTTTCAACTGCACATGGAACATTTTCTAGGATAGGCCACATGTTAGGATACAAAAACAAATCTCAATAAATTTAAGAAGATTGAAATCATATTAAGCATCTTCTCTGACCATAATGGTTTGAAACTAGAAAGTTATCAGAAGAAAAAAACAAAACAAACACCTAAAAACCCACAAAAACAAGGAATCAAAATAGCATGTTAGTAAACAATGGATAGGTTAACAGTGAAATCAAGGAAAAAGTGAAAAGATACCCGGAAACAAATGAAAACACAACTCAAAATCTATGGGACATGGCAAAAGCAGTCCTAGAGGAAAATTAACAGCATTTCAGGACTACATCAAGAAATAAGAAAAATCTCAAGCAAGGTGTTCAACTTTATACTTAATAAAACTAATAAAACAACAACAAAGCTCCAAGAGAGAACAAGAAAGAAAATAATAAAGATCTGAACAGAAATAACAATACAAAAGATCAATAAAACCAAGAACTGGTTCTTTGAAAGGATAAACAAGACTGATAAACTTTGAGTGAGACTTTTGAAGATGAAAGGACAGTGGATCCAAATAAATAAAATCAGAAATGAAAGAGAAGTAACAACTGACAACATAGCAATAAAGAATTGGAAGAAAATATTATGAACAGCTATGTGCCAAGAAATGGGACTGATGGATATATTTCTAGAAACATGCAATCTTCCAAAATTGAATAAAATAGAATCAGAAAATGTGAACAGACTGATTATCTATATATCCCATCTAATAAAAGAGAAACATGGTAATTAGCTGTACATCCACTAAACTTCCCATTGGCTAATCGGGGCAATATGCAAATTAACTGCCAGCCAAGATGGCGCTGGCAGCCAGGCAGCTTGAAGCTAACATGAGGCTTGCTTGCTTCAGTGACGGAGGAAACCAACGTTCCCCGCCTGCCTTGCCGGCCTCTGAGTTTGCAGTTTGAAACATTGTTACAGATATAGAAGCTAAACAAAACCCCAGAAACCTGCTTTCAGCCAGCCTGTATCTCAGAGCTGGAGTTGATACAGTGTTTCGATTATAGAACCCAAACAAACCAGATACCTGCTTTCAGCAGCAGAGGCCTCAGAGCTGGAGCCAGAGCTAAAGCTGGCCCAGAATTTTAAAAAAAGAAAGAAAAAAAGGAGCAGTTGGGATCTTCAGTCATCTGCCAGCCTGAAAACAGCCCTCAGCCCCTCACTCAGACTGGCCAGGCATCCCAGTGGGGACAGCCACCCTGAAGGGTGTGTGACCAGCTGGAAGCAGCCATCATCCCCTCACCCAGGCTGGCCAGGAACCCCAGTGGGGACCCCCACCCTGATCCAGGACACCCTACAGGGCAAACCAGCCATCCCCCACCCATGCACCAGGCCTCTATTCTATATAGTAAAAGGGTAATATGCTTCCCAGCACCAGCATCAGCTGAGCCGAGAGGCCTCCTGGCACCAGGATCAGCATGACAGGGGGCAGCGCCCAAACCCCTGATCGCATTGTGGCTCTGTGTGTAACAAGGGGCGGCGCCAGAATGTCCCTATTCACCCTGCTCTGTTCGTGACAGAGGAAGGCACCCCAACACCCTGATCAGCCCTGCTGGGTGCCTGATAGGGGGGAACTCCCCAACCCCCTGATCGCCCTGTGGCTCTGTGTGTTACAGGGGGCGGTGCCCCAACTCCCCTATTGGCCCTGCTCTGTGCATGACATGGGGGAGCTCCCCAACCCCCTTATGGGCCCTGCTCTGTGCGTGGCAAGGGGGAGCTCCTCAAACCCCTGATCGACCCTGTTCTGTGCATGACAGGGTACGGAACCCCAACACCCCTGATGGGCCCTGCTCTGTGAGTGATGGGGGCAGCGCCTCAACCCCCTGATTGGCCCTGCTCTGTGCATGACAGGGGGTGGCGCCGCAACCTCCCCATCGACCCTGCCTTGAGTGTGACAGGGGGCGGTGCCCCAACCCCCCAATCGGCCCTACCCTGAGCGTGACTGAGGGTGGCATCACAACCTCCCAATCTGCCCTGCTCTGTGCATGACAGGTGCGGCGCCCCAACTCTCCAATTGGCCCTGCTCTGAGCCCGACCAGGGGCTGCACCTAGGGATTGGGCCTTCCCTCTGCTACCCGGGAGCAGGCCTAAAACAGCAGGTCGTTATCTCCCGAGGGGTCCCAGACTGTGAGAGGGCAAAGGCCGGGCTGAGGGAACCCCCCGAGTGCACAAATTTTTGTGCACCGGGCCTCTAGTATATATATAAAATCCTAATATGCAAATAGACTGAACAACAGAACAGCCAAACAACCAAACAACTGGTTGTTATGTCATGTGCTGACCATCAGTGGGCACGTGTGGAACATGGTGGGCATCAGCAGCAGGTGGCAGCGCACAGAACATGGTGGGCGTTGGCCATGGCGGGATGGTAGAGCAGGTGAGCGGCGGGGCCAGACCAAGGTGGGGCATAGGTCACTGTCACTGGGACAAGCCTCTGGTGGTTACTGAAAATTCTTTGCTCCCACCTGCGGCAGTTCTGCCCAGTGCTCTCACCTGCTGCCGGTGCCAGCCCCACTCACACTACTGCCAAGCTCCTGTCCCAATCACTCAGCGCTGTCAGTGGGTGTGAGCTGCAGCTGCTGGCCCCAGTCATCCCTGAGGGCTTTTCTACATCCCGCTGCTCCTGACGGGTGATGGGGGCAGCAGCCACCACTCACACCCACTGTTGGCGCTGGGCCCAGTAGCTCAGCACCATCAGCGGATGTGAGCAGGACAAGCGCCATCAGTGCATGAAAGCAGTGGCGGCGGGAGTGGGGCTGCCAGCAGAGAGGGGTCCGGAGGCCCGGAGGAGGCTGCCAAGACCCACCTCTGTGCCCACTGCAGCCTCACAGCCCACAGGTCCTTTCAAGGTACATGAATTCATGCACTGGGCCCCTAGTAATTAATGAAATTGAATCAGTAATAAAAAGAAAAAACATAACCAACAAAAGTCCTGAACAAATAGGTTTACAGGAAAATTTTACCAAACATTCAAAGAAGAGCTAATACCTATTCTTCTCAAACTATTCCAAACTGTTCAAGAGGAGGGAAGACTTCCAAGCATCATCCTAATTTTAAAACCAGATGACACTACAAAGAAAGAAAACTATAGGCCAGTATCCTTGTTAAAAACAGATGCTAAAATCGTCAACAAAATATTAGCAAACCAGCTAATTCATTAAAAATTTCATACAGCATAACCAAGCGGCATTTATGCCTGAAATGCAACAATGTTACAATATCTGCAAATCAGTTAACATGATACACCAAGTAAACAAAATGAAAGCTAAAAAGCACCTGATCATATGAATAGATGCAGAAAAAGAATTTGATAAAATTTTGCCTTCTTTTATTTATAATAAAAACTCTCAGCAAACTAGAACAAATAATTCAAAATATATATATGGACCCACAAAAGACCCTGAATAGCCATAGCAATCTTGAGAAAGAAGTACATAGTTGAATCATGCTACCTGATGTCAAACTATATCACAAGGCCATAATAATCAAAATAGCATGGCACTGGCACAAAAACAGACATATAGGACAATGGAACAGAATAGAGACTCCAGAAATAAATCCATGCCTCTATGGTCAATTGCTATTTGACAAAGGAAGAAAGAACATAATGGGGTAAAGACATTCTATTCATTAAATAGTATTGGAAAAATTGGACAGATACATGAAAAAACACACACCTAAAGAAATTAGACCACCTTCTTACACCATATACAAGAATAAACTCAAATGGATTAAAAAGACTTAAATAGAAGATTTGATACCATAAAATACCAGAAGAAAACATAGGCAGTAAAAATCTCAGATGTTTCTCTCAGTAACATTTTTTTTTTCTGATGTAACTTTTGAGCAAGGGAAACTAAGAAAAAATAAACAAATGAGACTACATAAAACCAAAAGGTTTTTGCACAACAAAGGAAACCATCAATAAAATGAAAAGATAACCCACCAAATAGAAGAACAGATTTTCCCATGATACATCTGATAAGGGGTTAATACCCAAAATGTATAAAGTACTCATACAACTAAGCCTGGCTGGGGTGGCTCAGTTGGTTGGAGCATCGCCCTATGAACCAAAGGGTCATGCTTCAATTCCCAGTCAGGGCACACGTGTAGGTTGTGGGTTCAATCCCTAATCAGGGCACATTCAGGATGCAACCGATCCATGTTTCTCTCTTTCCCTCTCCCTTTTCTCTTCCTCTGTCTTTAAAATCAATTTAAAAAATCCATACTCGGCTGGCATGGCTTAGTAGTTGAGCATTGACCAACCTAGGAACCTGGAAATAAGGGTTCAATTACTGGTTAAAGCACATGCCTGGATGCGGGCTCAATCCCCAGCAGGGGGAATGCAGAAGGAAGCCCATCAGTGATTCTCTATCGTCATTGATATCATTGATGGTTCTATCTCTCCTTCTCCCTTCCTCTCTGAAATCAATTAATATATATTAAGACTCAAGCCAAAGGATCCACTGTGTGCTCTCCCTGTCCACACCTTGAAAAAAAAAAAAAAAAGAACTGTACAACTTAACACCAGAAACACAAAAATTCAATAAGAAAATGGGCAAAGGACCTATATATACACTTCCACAGAGAAGACATATAAATGATCAATGGACATATGAAAAGATGCTCAAAGTCAATAATCATCAGAGAAATGGAAATAAAAAACCACAAACTGATAGCACCTCACATCTGTCAGAATGATTATCAATAAATCAACAAACAACAAGTATGGCAAGGATGTGGAGAAAAAGTCAACCTCATGTTGGTGGGAATGCAGATTGGTGCAGCCACTGTGGAAAACAGCATGGAGTTTCCTCAAAAAATTAAACTTGAAAAGTCTTTATGACCCAGCAATTCCATTTCTGTTTTATAGCCAAAGGAACCCAAAACACTAACTTGAAAGGATATATGTACCCCTATGTTCATTACAGGGTTATTTACACAGTAGCCAAGCTATGGAAGAAGCCCAATAGAATAGACAAGTGAATAAAAAAGCTGTTGTACATATATACAATGAAATATCACTTGACCATTAAAAAGAACACAATACTGCCTGGCTGGTGTGCTCAGTGGTTGAGCATCAACCAATAATCCAGGAGGTCATAGTTTGATTCCAGGTCAGGATACATGCCCAGTTATGGGCTTCATCTGCAGTGGGGGGTATGCAGGAAGTAGCCAATCAATTATTATCTCGCATCATTGATGTTTCTATCTCTCTCTCTCCCTTTCCCTTCTCCCTTCCTCTCTCAAATCAATAAAAATATATATTTTTTAAAAAGAACACAATACTACCCTTTGTGACAGCATGAATGGATCTAGAGGGCATTATATAAGTGAAATAATTCAGACATAGAAAGAAAAATACCATATGATTACACTTATATGTGGAATATAAAGAATAATATAAATGAAAAACAAAACAGAAAATAGACCCATAGATACAGAGAACAGACTGATGGTTGCCAGATGGGAGGGGAGTTGTGGACTGGGTGAAAAATGTGAATAGATTGATAAGTAGAGATTGGAAATACAAAATATTTATGGGAATGTAAAGTAGCATATCTATACTAATAAAAGGGTAATATGCTAATTAGACTGAACATCTTCCGGATGACCATCTGGACATCCTTCCTGACAAAGCGGGGCCCGGGCGAAGCCGCCCACCCCATGGTCCCAGGCACCAGTGCCAGTACCTGCGGCCCAGAAGATGGAGAAGGTACCTCCCTGTGGTCCCAGATGCCAGCGTCTGTGGCTGTGGCCCGAGAGATGGAGAAGCCACCCGCCCATGGTCTACTGCAGCTGCAGGAGGCCCAGGCAAAGCCAGCCCAGGTTCCAGGTGCCTGCAGTTGGTTGGAGGAGGGAATCCTGGGTCCCGGGTGTGGGGCCAAGGCAGAGGCAGTTAGGGGTGATCAGGCAGGCAGGCAGAAGTGGTTAGGGGTGTTCAGGCAGGCAGAGGTGGTTAGGGGTGATCAGGCAAGCAGAGGTGGTTAGGGGAGAACAGGCAGGAAGAGGTGTTAGGGGTGATTAGGCAGGCAGGCAGGCAAGCAGTGAGGAGCCAGTGGTCCTGGATTGTGAGAGGCATGTCCAACTCCTGGTTTAGGCCCGATCCCATAGGGCCTAAACTGGCAGTTGGACATCTCCCGTGGGGTTCCGGATTAGAGGGGGTGCAGGCAGGGCTGAAGGCCCCCACCTGTGCATGAATTTCATGCACTGGGCCTCTAGTACATATATAATCCTATATAATAAAAGCCTAGGTGGCATCACATGCTATGTCATCACAAGATGGCCACCACAAGATGGCCGGTTGGGGGTGAGATCAGGCCAGCAGGGGAGCAGTTAGGCAACCAAAGGGCTAAACAGCAGAACAACCGTCCAGATGACCATGCTATGACACGCACTGGCGCCAGGCCAGCCAAGGCAGGTTTATGAGATTGGTCAGTGGGCCTCCATCATCGCTCCATGATCACCCCACAGCTAGAGGCCCAGGCCACTGGCCAGCGGGGTGATCAATTGTGAAGGAAGGAGGATGGCGGCAGACGCAAGCAGCTCTAGGTCAAGGTGGGTGTGGGTGGGGGCAAGGCAGGCTGCCAGAAGCTGGGGGAAGCCCATGCCCCAGTTTCTGGGAGCCAGAGGGAAGCCAGTGCTGGCAGCCAGAGGAAGGAAGGCCTACCCTTGCAAGAATTTTGTGCGTAGGGCCTCTAGTATAGTCAATATTTTAATAACTATGTATGGTGCCCATTGGGTACAGGAATATTAGGGGGAACACTTTTTAAAGTTCATGATTGGCTAACCATTATGCTGTATATATGAAACTAATAAAAAATAATGTTGAATGTAAACAGTCATTTACTTTTAAAAAATATAAAAATTTTGAAAAGGAGCAGCATTTCAATTATCAAAATAAAGTGTTTTAATCACCATTTTAAACACCACTTATATTCAAATGATGATGAAAGTTATATGAAGTGGCCTTCCTTATCTCTTGTTATGGCCTTCACTTTGAGGTCTATTTTGTCCAATATAAGTATTGCTACCCCAGCTTTCTTTTCATTTCCATTTGCCTGAAAGATATTTTTCCATCCCTTCACTTTCAGTCTGTGTGAGTCCCTTCTTCTGAGGTGGATCTCTTGTAGACAGCAAATGTATGGGTCATGTTTTTTTATCCATTCATACACTAGAGGTCTTTTGGTTGGAGCATTTAGTCTGTTTACATTTAAAGTTATTATTGAAAGATACTTGTTTGTAGCCATTTCTGTTTTTGTGTGGCTGTTTTCTTTCTGAGCTTTTTATTTCTTCTTTTTACACCAGTTCCTTTAGCATTTCTTGCATTGCTGGCTTGGTGGTGATAAACTCCCTTAGCCTTTTTTTGTCTGTGAAGCTTTTTATCTCCCCTTCAATTTTGAATGATAGCCTTCCTGGATAGAGTATTCTTGGATTCAGTCCTTTGCTTTGCATCACTTTGTAAATTTCCGTCCATTCTTTTCTGGCCTGATGCCTTTCTGTTGAGAAATCATTTGATAATCTAATGGGAGATCCCTTGTATGTAACTTTCCATCTCTCTCTTGCAGCCTGTAAGATTCTCTCTTTGTCCTGAACATTTGCCATGGTAATTATGATGTGTCTTGGTGTGGGTCTTTTTGGGTTCACCTTGTTTGGGACTCTCTGGGCTTGTATGACTTTTTTCTTCCCCACCTCAGTGAAGTTTTCTGATATTATTTTTTCCAATAGGTTTTCTAATCCTTGTTCCTCTTTCTGTTGTTCTGGCACCCCTATTATTCGTATGTTGTTTCATTTCATGTTGTGCCAAAGCTCCCTTAGGCTCTCCTCCTGTCTTTTAATTTTTTTCTCCAATTGCAGTTCAGTTTGGGTGTGTTTTGCTTCCTTGTCTTCTAATTCACTAATTCGGTCCTCTGCTTCTCCTAGTCTACTGTTGATACTTTCAATGGCATTTTTTATTGCAGCTATATCGCTCTTCATTTCTTCTTGGGTCTTACATAAGTTATTGGTTTTTTCATCTGTTTCTTCTTGATTCTTGCATAAGTTGTTGATTTTTTCTCCATCTGGTTTATGCACTCTAGGACCCTTATTCGGAATTCTTTTTCTGTCATG
The DNA here is from genome assembly GCF_014108235.1 of Myotis myotis. NCBI lineage: Eukaryota > Metazoa > Chordata > Mammalia > Chiroptera > Vespertilionidae > Myotis > Myotis myotis. Next base: position 89,399,527 of record NW_023416390.1, on the reverse strand, counting down.
TTGCATGCCTCTGTATCACTTAGCTGCTTTTCTGGGGAGTCCTCCTTTTCTTTCCTTTGGGGGTTTCTTTGTCTACCCATGTTTGATCTCACTGACATATCTAGATGTTGAGTCAATCAGTAGCTGCTCCTCAGTTGGCAGCAGCTCCTCTGGTGGGTGCTGTTCACAGCTGTGGTGGTTCTTCTGGCTGGTGGGGGGAGGCTTCACGTACAGCTGCTGTTCCTCAGACAGAGGGTGTGGTGATCAGGAGGCTGCTGTTGCTTGGATCTGCTGCGTTGATTTAAAGGCACAAAATACAACACAACAAGGCACAACGTACCAGGCACTGAACACAAATGTATTCATAATATTAATAACCCCAAATAAAGGTGACCACTGAGTTAAGAGAATTAGGGGATAAGGAAGAAAGAAGAGAAAAAGATAAAAGAGAAAAAAGAAAAGAAAAAAAAGGAGTGCAAAAATGAAATTGGGAAAAAGGAGGGGGGAAAAAAGTGAAAAGAGACAATGAAGTAGAAGAGGGGAAGAGACTATTTATATGAGGAGAAAACTCTGATAGAACCACAACTAATCCCAACAAATTCCAGCAACAGATCCCTGGAGATGAATGCAAACTACAAACAACCAATAATATCAAGTGAGGCAAGGGACAACAGAAGCACAAAAATAACCGGGGGCGGGGGGGGAACCAGCAGAAAAAGAAAAAGAAAAAGAAAAACAACCTCACAACCAATCCTAAAAAAAACACACACACACAGAATATACTCAACAATCAAGCAAACAACAACAAAACAATAGAAAGATATAAGAAAAAAAATTGGATAGTGAAGAAAGATAAGGGAGAGGTGTATAAGGATTTAGAGCAGTGGATTGGAAATAGGATATGTAAGTAGGGTGAAATTTTGACAGGGGGTAAAAAGAAGGAATAGGGAAAATCTAAAGCAGGAATAGGGTAAGAGAAACAGGACAACAAAAGGGGAAAAGTGAGGGAGAGGGTTATAGCATAGAGGTAAAATTGAGGTAGAGAAAAATGATGCTAAAGGATCGATGAAAATAGAATGTAGAACACTAATCCCAAAATAAAATAAAGAGAAAATAAAATGACACTTTAAAAAATGGTAAAATGGTAGCAGTAATAATACTGGTTAAAAATAAAAATGTAGTAATTAAAAGGGTAAAATCAGGTGATGGAAAAAGCAAAAAAAAAAAAATTGGTTTCTTAGTTAAAAGGTGAAAAAAGAATTAAAAAAATAAATAAAAATTTGCAGTAGTGAAGGTCCTTCAGTTCTTTTACTCTTCAGTCTGGCTCGCCTTAGTCCTGCCAGGTATTCAGGAGAGTGTCAAATTTCCCTGCGATACACCGTTCCTCCATGTTGTAAACCACAGTTCTGATTTTAACCCAGTCCGTATTTGTGTCCCAGACTGCCTTAATTTTTATTTACCTAAGAGTCAGTTTGTGGCTCAGCCTCTGGGTGGCAGTGTTTCTGGATTGGCCTCTGAGGCTATACGGCCTCTCTATCCAGTAGCTAGGGTTTATTTTCTCTATTGCACTTAAAACTGGTTTGGGGAAGTCCACTCCCCAGAGCTGGTTGTTTAATTGTTACCCTGCTCTGTCTCAAATGATGATGACAGTTATAAAAAGTCTTGTTAATTCATTAAGACACATTTCCCAAACCCCTATGCCAAACAATGCTTTATTTAATCCAACTTCCTGTTGGAATTTAAAAACATTGTGGACAGAAGCACCTGTGATTGTCTGCAAAAAATCTGTAATTCATATTCTTCATCCAAATACACCACCCAGTTAGACATACCCCAAGGGGTCCCAGATTGGAGAGGGTGCAGGCCAGGCTGAGGGACACCCCTGTGCATGAATTTTTAAGTCTTAATTTTGCATAATATTCCATCTGGTGGTTCCTGCTTATTTAAGCAATCCTACCACCAGAGCTACCTTAGCAATAGTGGGACCCTGCCTCCAGATCTGCTGGTGTTCATATTCTGGCTCATCCACAATCTACAGGTAGGACAATGGTTGTGTAGCTCAACCTTATGATTCCTGGTTTTCACACCTGTAGATATAAAAAGTGTGGACAATTCAGGAATTCTTCACAAAGGTTTTTGGTGCATATGCAGTGAGCACTTCACAACGAACTTGGGATAATGCCTGACCTACAGAGTCTCACTAAATAGTTGCTCTTATATTTTGGAATTTTAGATTATCCCAGTGTTTTCACATAGATAATGCTGTGATATGCACATTAATAAATTATTTCCTTAGTAATAGAATTTCAGTGAAAAGTAACATGTATATTTTAGCTTATACTTTACTAATTGTAAAAAAAAAAAAAAAAAAAAAAAAAAAAAAAAACTATTGAAAATTGTCTAATATTTACCTTTCTGAGGACATGTTATTTTTTTACTTTTTACTACAGAAAAATATCATTTGTACACTCTGGTAGAGAGAAGAATTTTACAATGCCAAGCACCTATTATTTATCTTCAGTAGTTATCAACTCATGGCCATTTTTATTTAATCTAAATGCTCACATCCACTTATCTTCCTTTATTATTTTGAAGCAAATGCCAGATAACTTATCACTTTATCTGAAATATTGCAATATGTATTGTTAAATAATAAGGACTCATAAAAGCACATATCCATAGAATCATTATTATAAAAATTTTAAGAACAAATTTCTAATATCGTGCCAATTTTTAAATTTATTTTTAGTGTGTTTGATGATTTCCTGAAATAATTACAACCTAATTGATTTTTAGGTAAGCACTAGCTAACTCATTACCCAGGATTGGTCTTCATGGTTGTTCTAATTTATTCTATCACAGTTATAAAGACCAGCTATTATTTATTGAGTTTCCACTATGTGCTATGACTTTACATGATTACTTCTACTCTTTATACCACCACAAGACTGAATTCATCCCTGTTTACATGTGAGTGAACTGAGGTTAAGTGGGATCCTGTGAATGCTGGAGAATGGTACAGCCAGTTTCCAAGTCAGTCAGACCTCATGTTTGACTCAGGGACACACACCTTCTGCAGCACCACCCTGTCTCCTGGCTCCTTCTCTTAATTCATTCCACACGTCAAGGCCTAATCAACAGTGAGCTCCTCTTTCAGATTTTCCTAGGCTACTCTTGCCCATGGAGACATCCAATCTGGAAATTATTTTCGGTCACGCACACATCATATACTAGGCTATCTTCCATCAATGTTATTTTTTAATGTGTATCCTGTATGCTCAGAATATAATCAGCATAGTTCCTTCTACCTTGTAGTTGCTCTAAAGGTGTGTTAATATTGGCATTGTGGTCCTGCAGTAGCACCACGGTCACTGATGAACGTCTTCACAGTTAAGCTGTTTCTTCTATTTATCCCAATGGTTTTGTATGTTAAGGCCAATCAATCAGAGAGTTTAAACTCTTAGATTGTAAAATACAATCAACTGATAGAATAATAGAATCCAGGTGGTTTGCTGAATTTTCTTTGTGTTGAAATTGACAATTGAATAAACAATAAAAATAGTAGGAATAGGGGAGGAGGGAGGAAAGAAAGTTGGTAGAACATTTCTAGTTAAAAAATATATTTTTCATTTAATTTCATGTCTTAAGTATTATGCTAAGTGAAATAAGCCAGTCAATGAAGGAAAAATACCACATGATCTCACTCATTCATAGATAATAGAGACCATTATAAACTTTTGAACAATAATAGATACAGAGGCAGAGCAGCCTCAAACAGATTGTCAAACTGCAGTGGGAAGGCCGGTGAGGGGTGGGGTCAGGAGGGAGGGGGGTAAGAGATCAACTAAAGGACTTGTATGCATGCATATAAGCATAACCAATGGACATAAGACACTGGGGGGTAGGGGAGGCCAGGGGATTGTTAAGGGCGGGGGGAAAAAAAGGGACACATATGTAATACCCTTTGTAATACTGTAAGCAATAAAAAATAAATAAAAAAATAAAAATAAATAAAATAAAATAAAATACTGAATTTCAAACTTTTTTTAAAAAAAAGAAAAAATGTGCTATGTATGCCCATATTTAATATCCTATATAATAAAAGCCTAATATGCTAAGTGTCTGGTCAGCTGGTCGGCCTTACAACCAATCAAAGCATAATATGCTAATAATATGCTAAGGCTGCTCACCCACTAGCTATGACATGCACTGACCACCAGGGGGTAGGTTCTTTGACCAGTAGGTTAGCTTGCTGTTGGGGCCTGGCTGATTGGGGACTGAGTGAGATGGCTAGACATGCCCTGCAGCCCTTCATTGGTCCCTCCCTGGCCTGAATCCTGCACCAATGGGGTCCCTCAGTCTGGCCTGTGCCCTCTTGCAATCTAGGACCCCTCAGGGGATGTCTGAGAGCTGGTTTTGGCTCAATCCTTCAGGCCAGGCTGAGGGACCCCACTGGTGCACAAGTTTGTGCACCGGGCCTCCAGTGCTACATAACAGAATGCTCTAAATTATACTTACACTTGCACACACACACACACACAAACCAAACATCAAATGAAAACCATTTATATGTTAACTAGGAGACAGTAGCTCAAAAGGCAGGCAAAATGTCCCCAAGGAAGTTAGTTCACTCAAGGAAAGTGCTTGAATCAAACTAATAATTAACCCACATCATCACTGTCACAAGTCTCTACTGCACATCTTTGTAATTAGAAGGACTTGCTTGTAAATGTGAACACTTTCTCTGAACCTTTAGCAAAAATAAAAGAGTATTCCCTATCTGCTAACAATATACATAAATATGCAGCCTTCTTTTTTTGTTGTCACAGTTGCAGGTTATTATAGAGTTTTCACAAAAGTAGAACAAATTAGCAATCAAATTAGAAAGCAAAAGCCAGGTTTGATTATGTTCTAGGTGCCATTAATTCAATGAGATAATTTCATGGGGAACTAGGAACATTGCATATGTCAGTTGGAAAGAGAAATTATGTCAATACAGCTTCTTGTTTACTATTTTTATGACAGAGGCTTGCTGCCAGACCTAAGCTATGCTGTTCTAAGAAGGAACCTTTGCTGTACAGAGACAAAGTTGAAAGGGAATTTCAGAGTGGCCTTGATTAAGAGAAGAGCATATCTCAGCATTTAGATAAACATATAGTCAATAAGCAGATGTTTTAAATGAAGAAAATTGGAATGGGTTCTGGTTAAATTGTCTTCTGCTTTGGGAGCCTATGAGTTCAAACTGTGATGGGCAACTGTCTTAAGTGCTTTGCACACATCACTTACTCCTCCACAAAGAAGTGTTGAGGTAGGATTCGTGCTTCCCATTGGCCCAAGGAGAAGACAGTCTTCACAGTGTTCATCTGCTTCCTTGGGACTGCACAGCTAGTATGGAACTGAGCAAGGCTTCCCGCCCAGTGCTGAAGCCCAGTCCCACGCTGGCCCCACTAACCTGGCAGTGGGGCAAGGACGTTGCACAGTAAGATCTGGGGCTGGCATGTTCCTGCTGATTGAATATCATCAGTGTGGGGATGCTTCCTTTCCTCATAGAGGTGGCAGAACTCTATGTAGGGCATCACATGAGGCCTATTTACCCAAGTCTTTTCTCTTTTTGGGGATTGGATGCCAATTCCTAGACATTTAGAAAGTTGAGTACGAGTGTAGATATCTATGCCTTCCTCACTGTTTCGATAAGTCCCTCTCTTCTATTTCAATGGATTCCCACCCTTCCCCCACACCACAGAGCAATGCTGCTACCTCCCCTGTGCCCTGCTCTTAGTAATTTAGAACCCACTTAAAACCCTCCTGATACAGGAGAAAAAGACAAACCAGAATTCTTAGCATCTCAGTTTTAAAAGTAAGATGGTCCCAGTGAAATTTCTCTATACTGTGTTGAAGGCAGGGACATTTTATCTTTGCTTCTTGAAAAATGAGCCTGGCACATGGTAGTTATCCTGCAAATATATATTACACTGGACCTGAATTTCACAATGCAAATCCCAGTTCTCTCTTTTAGCTGTGCAATCTGTGCAGGGTTCTTAGCCTCTGTAAGCTTCATGTTTCTCATTTGGAAATGAGGTTGATGATTTCTGCCACTTGAGAATTATTGTGGAAAGCATATTATATAATTAATGTACAAACCCTCACACAGTGCCTAATGCACAGGAACAATAAACAAGTTATGATTATATCCTGAATACTCAATTCATATCTTAATGTGTGTTTTCCCCTCTTTTATTTTGCAGAGGTTTCTGCTGTTTTTGAGGCTGGCACTTCAGTTACTTACTTGTTTCAAGAACCCTACCCAGTGACCAAGAATCTAAGCCAGTCTTCCTCAGCCATTTACGCAGAGCCGGCTCCATCTAAGGAAAACATCGCACTTAGCTTTGTGACAGCCCAGGCACCCAGCCTCTTGCTTTATATCAATTCTTCCTCTCACGACTTCCTGGCTGTCCTGCTCTGCAAGAATGGTGAGTGCTGATGGCAGGGAGCCTGATGGAGTGTCATATTGGGCTAGAGGGAAAGTACTAGTATATGCCCTCCAGAACTCTGCAAAATTTCAACCTAAATTTGGTGTCACCTGAGCAGCTTATTTCCAGACCTCCAGGCAAACCCTTGATTGAACTTGACCTTTATGAGTTGCAATTGATATCCCAGGCCAGTGTCAGTTCATCACTGAAGTCAAATGCATCCACTTTAATTTGCCTCGACTGTGCAGTGGTAATTCTTTATTATTTATTCCATGCTGGGATCCATTAAATGTAAAAAGAAGATCATAAGCATATCTGAGTTTCAGAAGGACAGTTGTCACATATATCCTGCCATCTTTACTGCAGTCTCCTTTACTAAGGGCCTTTAAAGCAATGAGCATAAATGCACACTGTATTAATAGAAGTGGATTGCTAGATCTTGGAGAGAAGTGGTATATGTGGATCATAACCTTGCTGGATACAGATCTGAGTTCTGAGAATCAGATTCTGAAAAGAATGTGAACAAAATGGAATATCTGAAGCTTAGAGGGATAAAGGAGTTAGAACCCATCTTATATGCGGGATGGTGAAAGACACCAGTCTTGATAGCTGTTAGGAAAAGTCAGGTTTTCTGTCCTCACAACTTAATTCCACATTGACAGAATGAGGACTATTGATATGGTCATGGCAAAGGCACTATGTGATCAAAATCCTAGGGGAACAAACAATTATTAGGATTAGGCAAAGAGGGCAGGATGTGGACATCCCTGTAGCATGGTCTCAAAGACACTTTTCTGTCATCAAGAATATGTATTTTCTCTTCTTGTAATTTTCTGTTATAATGAGATGTGTCTGGGCTTTAGAACCATCTCCACAGGGATCAACTGTGGTGGGGGATGGAAGAAAGGGCCTGAAATATGCAGCTCACACTGTGCCTTCTCCAGATCTCAGACACAGACTCTTGCTATTTCTCTTGCACTATTTTTCTTATGTTTTTTTTTCTTTCTTCTTTGTTTGATCTTGCTTTAACTATTTACAGCATTGAAAATAAAGAATGGTGTATAGGACTAAAACAAGGATCAAAACTGGTGGGCCCCTGAGTTGAATCAGGCCTGAATGGCATAACGGAGTAATACATATTTAGTCCGATAGTGACTTCTGTTATGCATTGTCTGTATCCATAGGAATGGCCTGACAGGTACAGAAAGATGTGCCTGTGGAACCACACAAAAGATGCTTTGGGGGGAATCTTGCATCTCAGTGCTCTGGAACTATCTTACTTAGAGCTCAGCAATGTCCAACCAGAACTAAGAGGATCATTCATTCTCAGAACAACATGATGGAAGCAAAAAAGAGAGAGGGAGAGAAAGACTAGAAGGATAACTGGTAGTTCCAGAACTATTTGGTCTTGAAGAGCCTTCAAGAGAGAAAAGAGACAATATGGGTTTTAGACCTCTTAATTATCAGTAGGCATTTGTATGATTAGAACCCTTAGTTCTCAATCTTTCTTTCCATAGGGTCTCTGTGAGGTTATAAGGCTGGCTGAGGACACTGGGGCCTGGATTAACTGGTTAACATGGGTCAGCCAGCTAATTCATGGCATAGCGGAGACTAGAAGCCAGATCTCCTGATAATCGGCCCAACAACCTTTCCTCTAAACTGGATGACCTTACTGTGATGTGGCTGAACTCTAAGTAAGATAGTTCCAGAGCACTGAGATGCAAGATCCCCCCAAAGCATCTTTTGTGTGGTCCCACAGGCACACCTGTACCTGTCAGGCCATTCCTTTGGATATAGACAATGCACAACAGAAATCACTATATCAGACTAAATATGTCTTACTCCATTACTCTGTTATAATATACTAGAGGCCCAGTGCATGAAATTCTTGCATGGGGGTGGGGAGTTCCTCAGCCCGCCCTGCACCCTCTTGCAATCCGGGACCCTTTGGGGGATGTCCAACTACCAGATAGGGCCTAAACTGGCAGTTGGGCATTCCTCTCGCAATCTGGGATCACTGGCTCCTAACTGCTGGCCTGCCTACCTGCCTGATCACCCCCAACCACTCTGCCTACCTGCTTCATCACCCCTAACCACTCTGCCTGCCTGTCTGATCGCCCCTAACCACCTCTGTCTCTGCCCTGCCGCTGCAGCTTCATCTGGAAGGATGTCTGGAATGACATCTGGAAGATCATTTGGCTATTCGATCTAATTAGCATATTACACTTTTATTATTACAGATACTCTATGGACACTATTCTAATTAATGCACATATTAATTCTCACAATAACCCTGTGTGATTGGTGTAGTTGTAGAAACTAAGACATAAATGTTTAATATCTTGATTAAAATTCTACAGCAAATAAAGAGAATAGTTGGTACTCAATCCTCCTTCCCAAGACTGGCAGCTTATTCTGTATACTCCACCACGACAGCTAAACTAAGAGTGTTATATATTTTGAAACATATCATGTTTTAAATAATTTGAATTTATTTAATTGGTAAGGCATTATTGAACTTTACCGTATTCCCTGTATTCTTATACTCTAAAGCCCCCTGTCATTGAAAAATGTACTTGAATTAATGGACATCTGCATTTTAATTTATTTTTTTAATTTTATTTATTAATTTTAGAGAGAGAGAAAGGGAAATGGAGGGAGAGAAATAGAGAGAAATATTAATTTGTTGTTCTACTTATTTATTCATTGTTTGGTTAATTCTTGTATGTTTCCTTACGGGATCAAACCGTCAACATTGGCACACAGGGATGATGCTCTTACCAACTGAGCTACCTGGTTAGGGCTGGACACCCCCATTTTTAAAACCCTGGCTAAATGAAGGAAGCAAAGAGAAACCTGTGCCTTGTTTGTTTGTTTTAAGGTAAAACAGTGCAAAGGTAAAAGTGCAGGCCTAGCAGCTCCATCTAACTCATGGGAAATAGGTGTCCAAGTCATGGTTAGTAATAAAGTGCCCCCCTCTCTTCACTTCACTCAGCCTCAAATAGAGAATCACCACCCAAATGCCCCAAACCCATGCCCCCACCATTGCTCTAGGGAACTCCTATCACAGTAGACAGTGATAGATGGCACAGATATTTAGGATACTGGGCATTTCCTGCCATCTCTCCTCACTGCAGAGGCACAACTAAGATATGTGCTCATTCACTCATCGTTTCATTGACTCTCTGGGTGTTTACTAGTCCCGATGCACAGTGTCAGGGACTCAGGGACTATAAAGATCAACAAAGATAAGCAGGATAGAGTTCTTTCTAAACATAATGAGAGAGAGAGGGAGAGAGAGAGAGGGAGAGAGAGAGAGAGAGAGAGAGAGAGAGAGAGAGAGAGAGAGAGAGCCGGAGTCCAACCCCAGCAGGTCCAGGGGTCCCCAAAGGTGTGGATGGAGTCGGCGAAGAAGGAATGACACGGAGACGGAGTTCAGTTGATCAGCAGCCTAGCCAGGATCTCTAGCCAGGATCTCCAGCCAAGTTCTGGTCTGGATCTCCAGCGAAGTTCTGCCGTTTATTGTCTTGTTACATCCGTATTTATCCCAGTTGATTTTAATCCTGTCAATTTCTATTACAAAGGTTAGGGCGTTTCTTATCTCCATTCCAGGGAGTAAAGATTATGTAGCTTAAGCATGATTGTTTGTAGTGATTAACTACCTGCCTGGCACTTAGTTAAGGAGTTTCATCCCCTCCCTGACTTCAGGGAAAAATTCCTACCTGGGGAAACAACCTTTCTAGGAGAGGCATCCCCTCCCTGACTTCAGGGAAAAATTCCTACCTGGGGAAACAACCTTTCTCGGAGAGGTGACCTTGGTTAAAACACACAGCGCTAAGGGGAGCAAACATATTAAGAACAGTATGCTATATACGCCAGGTCCCTTGAAACATATGCTGTGCAGATGTTTCTTTCCTGCAGCGACTGTGTCAAGCAGCAAGGATGGACCGGTTTCCGGCAAGAGAGAAAGAGAGAGAGACTGCCTTAAATTTCCTGGAAAACAACCTAGATATATAAAAAATCCAAGTTGCTCATATGTCCCAAGCAGACCAACTAGAAGTCAGAATTTGCCTGACTTTAAGGATGAATCTCCTAAGAACTCAGGGATTGTAATAAGAAAGTAAAATAGCTTAAGTGATAGTGGATTCCTTGCTTTGGAAGTCATCAAATAATAAATAAATGACAGTTTATTAGGGATACCATAATAAGAATTCCAGCAGTGAATGACCCAGAATAATGAACTCTGAGTGTGTTTCCAAGTCTGAGATTTTGTGATTTTGTATTCCTTTCTTGTGTAGCCCTGCATTTGTATTTCTTTCTGCCAGAGTTTCACTTGCAGACTTTGAAATGCTTCAGTGAGGAATTAAGAACTGGTATCCTTACAGCTTATTCCCAGTATGTTGGTGGTATTAGGCCACTGATATAATTGCCAGTGAACAATATAGGTGACCCTGTATTATAAAGAGGTAGGGATATTTTAATGTGACTTGGATACATTCCGGTGAAAAATAAGCCTCTAAAAATACTAATGGAAGTTAAGAATATTTATAGATGGAAACAAAAGATTAGGAGATAAAATATGGTAAAGGGTTAACTGGGAAAACTCTTTCTCTAAAAGTTTTATAAGATTGATTCTCACCTTCCTGAGATGGATTAAGGGTCTTCTGTTGGTTCAGGTTTCTTAACCTTTCTTTGATGTAAGGTGCCTTTGGGAATCCGGTGGAAATGATGATGAGAGCATCACCCTTAAAAGGAGTTCTCTTTGTTCTCCTGGGAGGAAGAAAGTGCCCACAGCCATTGTCAATCCCAGCACTCAGGGTTAAGAAGTCAGGGGTGAACACAGCGGGTGACCTGTGTAAATACTGAGTGGAATTCTTGGCTTGCAAATTCATTTAATAAGGTTCCCAGGCCAGGGAAAGAGGAGCAATGTGACTTAAAGTCATGTTTGCAGGCCTCTTCCTGGCAGGGACTGGATTTGGCGGGTTCGGAATTCTTTGACCTTTATCTTTTTTCTTGAAATTTCTCCCACTAGAGAGTTATTCAGGTTAAGCTGTCCTCTTATCTTTTCAAATGAAAACAGGTTCTTCTTCTTAAAGAAAGAAAATCATTTTAATTCCTGGGACAAAAGAATAGAGAAAAGAGGAGGCATTTCTGTGTCAGAGGGTCCTTGGGAAAAAGAAGTCCATTGTGGTTTCATAGCCAGGGCTTTGGGCCACAGGCAACTTCTCAGAGACCTGGCCTTTGGAGGAGAAAGGGCATTGGCGGAGGAAAAGGGTCTGGAGGAAGAGACATTAAACTTTTGCAGAATTTTATTGAGTGATGGCTCTGCCTCTCCACAGTACCATGAGCTCTCTCCCTAAATAATTATGTTTAACATTCACCAGGTTCTACCATGTGGCAGGCACTGTTTCATGTACCAGAGAGACCGAGATAGATAGTGTCCTGGCCTGCCTCTAATGGTCTATTCTGGGAACAGAGACATAAGACATACTGAAGGTGACAGTGTGATGTAAGTGCTGGGATAGTCTGTTAGGGGTCCAATAAGGCAAAGAAGGGAGTGGACAATGCTTCTTGATAGAGGTGTAGTGCCCCTGGCATTGGGCCATGAAATAGAATAAGATGCTTTTTTGTTTTTTATTTTCTCTATTTCAATTCCCTATTCAATTCCCTATTCTACTTTTTTATCATCAGTCCTTCTTGGTCTCTTTAAATAAAATATAAAATATGGCCCTGGCTCAGTGGTTCAGTTGATTGGAACATCATCCCATACACAAAAAGGTTTATGGTTCAATTCCTGGTCAGGGCACATACCTAGGATGTGGATTCAATCCCCAATCAAGGCACATAGGGTAGGCAACAAATAGATATTTCACATCTCTCTCTCTCTCTCTCTCTCTCTCTCTCTCTCTCTCTCTCTCTTTCTCAACATATATTCAAGTGAGGGTTTAAAATATATATAAAATATATATAAATATAAAATATGTGCTAATTCTAAGGCCATCCATCTGTGGTTAGATCACTTGGGTTCAAAGTATAAACAAGGCTTCCATCACCTTCCCTTGGTGGCTGCCCAGCGCCCTCCAGCACTGAATAGTCCCTTCCACTTTGCTTCATCGTTTCCTTTTTATCAATCTTTTTTTTAAACATGTACACTCACACGGTACACTGTCTGTCTGTGATTGCACACACCTTGGAGGGAATGAGGGTAAACCCAGACACTTTGCATTTCCAAAATCCTGAGTCCAGGGAGATAGTGATGAAGAGAAATCCAGGGAGGGGCCTCTCCCAAGTGTCAACCTCGCAGCCACTCCCAGAGCAGAGGGGACCCGGGCAGTCCCACGGTTGCTGCTTTCTTGGGGAAGACTGTCAGTGCTTAACTGTGTCCCCTGTCAACTGTGCCCCCTCACTGACGCCAGCATTTGGGCACGTTCTGAGCTTCCTCAGAGCATCAGGAATTCGGTTGCACAGCCCGAGAAGAGCCTGCCTCAGAAGGCACGTTTCCTTGGCTTTACTACTCCCTGACTACTTTATTCTCTGGGCTTGTGTCAAGCAAACGTTGATACTTTTGAACTTAAATATCCCAAAAGTCTTTTGCTACCTCCTGGACTCTTTTTAAGTTTGTTCATTTCCTATATTTCTGGGCTTCCAGATCATCTTTCCCTGGGAAATACCAGGTCCTGTGGTCAGGTCCATTCTCCATTCCACAGTAATGTGGATGTGGATATGACACAATATGGCCTTAAGAGGGCGATCAAGAGTCCCTCCCTCTCACTTCCTCCTCTAGTGGGAGCACAGCAACATGGGCAGGAATAAATGGCACCTCAGTATCATGTGCCAAGTGGTGGGCCTGAGAGGAGAAATGGAGGCATAATGAGAAAAGCTGCATCCAGGTAACCTTTCTTGCTTCTCTTTGTTGTAGTGATGTTTTCATGTTGTGGTGTTTAAAGTCCTTGAGGATTGCTATGTACAAATGGGTTCCAGCCCTAAAATTCACAAGCTAAAGTGCTGGCTCCTGTGGCTATATTTTTAAATTGAGAAAGTAATTAATGTTAAATGATATTATAAGGGGAGAGCCCTGACCAGATAGGGTTGGGGACCTTATAAGAGGAGATGCCAGAGACTCTCTCTCTCTCTCACCCCCTCCCAAGTGAGGGCACAGTACAAGGTGGCCATCTGAAAGTCAGCAGGACAGTCCTCACCAAACACTGAATTGGCTGATGCCTTGAAATTAAAGGCTCCAAAACTGTGAGAAAATGAGTTTCCATTGTGTGGGCCACCCAGCCTGCAGCGTTTTGTTATTGCAGCTCAATCAGTCTGAAACAAAGGTCAGATGAAACCATGGAGGTAGAGCACATAGACTGCAAAGTACAAAATTCACTACATTTTCTTATTGATGATAACAATATGGGGGACAACAGGTCCAGATGGGCATGGAAATATTAATGGGTGTTGATGTTTTTTGTTTGTTGTTTTGATTTTCTTTTTCTGTTAATCCTCACCTGAGGATATTTTTTCATTGATTTTTAGAAAGAGCAGAAGAGGGGGGAAGAGAGAGAAACTTCAGTGTGAGAAAGGCACATTCACTGGTTGCCTCCTGCATTCACCCCAACCTGGGCTGGGGATTGAACCTGCAACCCAGGTACATGCCCTTGACCGAGAATTGAACTTGTGATCCTTTTGGTGAACAGGCTTATGTTCTAACCACTCAGGAACACTGGCCAGGGCAGAGTATTGATATTAATACTGTTCTTCCTGAGATTCCATCCCATCACCTGTAATGTACCTGTGAGAGGCAGAGTTGTTTGGGCAGCGGGGCTGTGGAGCCTTTATTCTTTGATATTATTTTGAGAGCCTCTGGGGTCTTCTCACTTTGTACTTTCCCAGTTTAAATAAGTCTTCAGAAATTTTCTAAGAATTGAGCAACTGTTTGTTTTTACAACCAGGCTGATTACTTACAATATAGTGTGAGAATCAAGAGAATCAGCACCTGCTCTTAGGTGCCATTGCAGAAAGAGAAAGGGGAGAGACAGGTGTACTAGGTGCCTGGGGTTCTTCATCCATAACTTTGGGAGAATTGGTCCAGGGCCTGGCCACAGTGTTGTTGGGGTAATGAGATCCTGTTTGTAAAGAGTTTGAGGAACTCAGATAAAACACAAAAAAGAGTTATTACACACAAGCCAAAGAGCTTGCTAGTTACTGAGCCACTTTCATTTTCTGTGTTGTAAGCCAGGGATGGAGAGAATGGGGCACTGGATGCTTAGCTTTTGGACTAAGCCTCTAATTAGCGGTTCAGGATTAAGAAAGTCGTTACTTCTTTTTATCAGAGAAAAGGCGTGTTTCCACTCTGCTTAGCCTGCCTGACCAACACAGTAGGAAGTCCCGGCTCAGGTCACTCACCTCTCTGTGCAGCTGGCATTTGTGCAGCAAGAAAGCCTGGGATTATAACTATTTCTCTTGATTCAAAGTCATAGAAGCTCTGTTCCCACTCTAATAAGTAGCTTGACCTCTCCTATTTGGAAAGGAGGGCTCCGGAAACGGACTGCCCTCTCTTAGAGCTGCAGTGGAGATGGTGACTAGGTTTTCAGCCCTGCAAATCCAGTTCAAACTCCTAATCTGCTCACACAAAACTTGATCAAGCAGCCAGGAAACAGTCCCCAGCAGCTCATACTCACAAGGAGGTTCGTGTGTCCCTGGACACAGTCTCCTGCTTTCTATATGTCAACTCTTTTCGTCCTCACAGTGGCTGTGAGGTTCCTCCTGACACCCCCCACTTCACCAATGAGAGCTCTTAGGCACCGACAGGTTAAATGACTTGTCCCTGAAGACACAGCAAGGACCATGGGGCTGAACATCACACGCTGCCAGTCTCACTTTTTAACTTGCAGATATTCTGCTCTGTTCTCTGACCCCACCTTGTACTGTGTGCTGTTCTCAGGGAAGCGGCCATTTTCTCCCTGGGGTTTGTGTTAGCTTTCATGCAGGCTGGGTGCTGTGTCAAGAATGTCATATTCACTTCCTGGGGTTCCATACTCAGCTTTGTTAGCAAAACGCTGGTTAAAAGATGACCCAGTAGATGCGTGCTCACACCCTGCTGGGATATTTGAAACTATATTGCCAGTAATAGAAGGTTCCAGGCATCTCTTATATTTGGCAGATTGTAATCCAGTGCGCCCTGGCGCACACAGGACTACCAAGTGAAAACCTAGCGTTATCACTGAGGCCATGTCTGTGACGCAGGCCCTGGGGGTGGCTATAGTGCCAGCACGGAGGCTCGCCAGCTGAATCTGACAGTCCCTGCCTGTGGAAAGTGTGACGTGAAGGAGCTCATGGGGGAGTGCTCAGCTCTTGAAATAAGTGATTTTAGTGTTGTTAATAGGGCCAGACAGAACATATTTGGTTTACAAAATCACATGGAATACATGCATGTTCTTATTTAAACACGAGGGATGGATGCACAAATATATTGTCCCTCTCATTTTTAAGCTCCTTCACAATGACATGAAGAAAGGTAAAAATGAAAGAAGGTAGACATGCAAAAGGCAAAGCAGAGGGGAAGAAGTGTCCCACATTTTGGAAATCAGGCAGCATGTGGAGGCTGCAGGCTGGCTCCCTTCAAGTCTCTGCAAGGGGAGGACTTCCAGGAGAGGCTCAGCCTGGGTGCTCTGTGTACTGGGCAGCTGCTCCAGGGATGATGACGGGAAACGAGGTAGGATTACTCAGGGAGCTGCTGACCCCAAACCCGTGTTTCCCTGTCCAGGCAGATAAGCAAGTTTCTTTCCACCTCCATCCCAGAGGTCCAGAAATATATGCGGTAGTCCATGGACATTAGATCAGAGTTTGCAAAGCTGAGGGCCAGCTGAGCTACAGGGCTGCAGACAAACGTGAAGGGACGTCCGTACAGGAGGCTATGGGGCCCTGGCCTTGATTTTCCCTTCTTCCAAGAGCTTTACAATTTGGCTTTTCTTTCTTCATGCAAGAGATTAGACAGTTTCCATAAAAGAACTGAACAGCCCCATGAATGATAGCGATGCCGCACGGGAAAACATAGCTTACCCATATGGTCACCTGCCCGTGAGTCCCACCTGTTGACAAACAGCCGCTGCACGTAGAATTCTCAGTCCAGTGTACAGTGCCCCAGTCACAGTGTGAACAGATAGCTAGGGCCATCTGATACCTCCAAGATGAAAGACAAAGAACAAAACAAATAAACAAAGGTACTTGGAGAAAACAAAAATAATGCAAGAGGCAGAAAAAAAACATTAAAAACAGTGTCTTCAGAGAGGTAGAAGAATATATAAATCTATGACACTAGAATATGATACTTTAAAATAAAACTGGCCAAAAATAAAATAAAATAAAACTCTTGGAAATGCTGTAGAGGAAATTATGAAAAATCTAGAAAATTGAGAAATTTCCCAGAAAGTTAAACAAAAATGCAAAAATGTGGACAATGAGGACAGAAGATAAAACATCAAAACATGAAATTCAATATCTAATAGGATCTCCAGAAAGAGAATAGATAGGGAGAGGACATTAGCAAGGATATAATAGAAAATACTCTGTAGAATAAAATAAATCCAATGTAAACGTTTGCTTCCTTACCCAACACAGTGAACAGAAGCAGACACACACTGAAGCACAGGCACACCCGAACTCCGTCTGCTAAGGACCAGCAGAGAATTTCACAGAAACACTGGTGATTGGAGATAATGGAAGACCATCTTCACAATATTTAGGGAAAATGGCTTCACACTAGAATTCTATGGTTCTTCAAGTTATCAGTCCCATGTTATGAATGAAGGGATAAAAACAATTTAATACATAAAATGGCAGATGTATCTCATGAGGTATATCTGAGACACCAGAAATACTTTTACTGAGATGTTACCTGATATGTATGTTAGTTATTTAATACTGCATAAAAAATTAGCCCAAAATTTAGCACGTTAAAAGAACAAACATTTGTCACCTTTCACAGTGCTGTGAGAGGTCAGGAATGTGGGATTGGCTTAGCTGGATGATTCTGGTTCATGTCTCTCATGAGGTCACATTCTTGTCTGGCCTCAGTAACCTGAAGGGATGGGACAATCTGCTTCCAAGATTTATCCTGTGGTTCTTGACTGGAACTTTCAGATGCTGGTTCTTTGATTTTTTCAATAGGGCTGAACAGAGGACATGTCTGTTGGCCTCCCCCCCCCCCCGCCCCCTCTCCCCCAGCCCAGAGAAAGTGGTGAATGGAAAGGGAGAGAGAGAGAGAGAGAGAGAGAGAGAGAGAGAGAGAGAGAGAGAGAGAGAATACTAAATTCAATAGCGCCACCTGGTACAATGTGAGGTTGTGGAGGGAGGTTACATAAAGATATGAATACTAGGAGGCAAGCATCATTGAGGGCCACCTTAGAGGCAGCCTGCCACAAGGTGCTTTCCCTGAAGAAAGAAGCCTATAAAAAGGGCCCTACCCGGTTTGGCTCAGTGGATAGAGCATCAGCCTGCAGACTGAAAGGTCCCAGGTTCGATTCCAGTCAAGGGCATATACCTTGGTTGAGGGCACATACCCAGGAGGGGGTGTGCAGGAGGCAGCTGGTCGATGTTTTTCTCTCATTGATGTTTCTAACTCTCTATCCCTCTCCCTTCCTCTATGTAAAAAATCAATACAATATATTTTAAAAAAAGAAGTATATAAAAAGGAAGATATGGGCTCCAGGGAATCGGTTACCCACCTCAGAACAGGCAAGCTGATTTCAGGGTAATTGCCTTGCAGAAGTCCTAGTGAGCAGCCACTGGTTCTCCACTGGGCATGATTTTAACCACCAGATAACCCTTGGTAAAACCTGTGGACATTTTTAGTTACTAAGAAGAGAGGCAATGCTGATATATAGTGGGTAGAAGCTAGGGATGCTGCTAAACATCTTTCTTTGTTGTTAATCCTCACCCAAGGATATTTTCCATTGATTTTTTGTATTTATTTTTTTTAGAGAGAGAGTGGAAGGGAGGGGAGAGACACAGAGAGAAACACCAATGTGAGAGAGACACATTGATTGTTTGCTTCCTGCATGGGCCCCAACCAGGGCCAGGGATCAAGCCTGCCTCCGAGGTATATGCCCTTGACTGAAGTCAAGCCCAGGACCCTTCAGTCTGAGGGCCGACACTCTATCCACTGAACCAAACCGGCTAGGGCACTGCTAAACTTCTTAATGACCCAGGACAGTAAACCCTCCCCCCGCCACACACACTAATAATTATCAGATCCAGAATAGCTGTGAGGCTGAGAAAATCTGGCCTAGGATGAGTCATGCAACAAAGGGATTTTGGAGGGAGGCACTTAGGGACAATATGCAGGCCCTAGCGATCAGCAAAGTGTGATATTTACATCAGACAAACAACATGGACTTCGAAATCCAACCTAACCGACATTGTGGCATACCTGTCCTGGAGGCCAGGGGAGGTAGGCCCAGATGTGACTAGGTCCACGAAAGGTAATTCCTCATCTACCAGAATGGGAAGACAAAATATAATGTCTAAAATGGATAAAATCAAGAAATAGCAATGCATTTAATATAGTTGAAGGGAAATAAGATGAAAACTGATAGAACTAAAGAACTTATGAGGAGGAGGGCCTTGGAGTAGGAAGAAGTGAGGCAGGCATTGTTTCGTCGTATTAAGTCTTTCTATACTATGTGGCTTTTAAAATGCAGTATTTCTATAAACAGTATTTAAATGCATAAAAATCTGTTGCTTAAATATCAAGATAGAGGTGTACAGTATAGCTAGTAAAAAACTAGTTATTTTCCCCAGTTATAAATGCATAAAACTATGTAAGTGATATTGGCTGAAGGCACCTTTATTTTTTTTTAAATATACTTTATTGATTTTTTTTTTTTTTTTACAGAGAGGAAGGGAGAGGGATAGAGAGTTAGAAACATCGATGAGAGAGCAACATCGATCAGCTGCCTCCTGCACACACCCTATTGGGGATGTGCCTGCAAGCAAGGTACATGCCCTTGACTGGAATCAAACCTGGGACCTTTCAGTCAGCAGGCCGATGCTCTATCCACTGAGCCAAACCGGTCAGGGCTGAAGGCACCTTTAAAGACTGTTTGCACAGTTGCATGCAGACCTTGTTTCCAAGTTTTCTGTTAATGAGTTGAGTCCTTCCATGAATGAATGGAAGAATAAATTAATGACATAATTTATTTGGAAACACTCAATATAACAAATGATTCCACTTCCTATTTAAATAGTCCATTGCAAGACCACTAAGAAATGCCCCATTGACAAATCTATTTCAGACCTTACCCCGCGAGCTCTAGGACATGAATGCTTTTTCTCAGCCTTCTGTATGCGTGGATACCTCATCTAATCAGAGGCCCTGTAAGTGTCAGCTGCCCTTTAAACGTTGGCTTTATTGCGGCAGTTCTGGCTTTTCTGAAGGAAGAATGCACCCTCACTGAGATATGTCATCCATTCCCATGATTTCAGTTGGTGAGGAGGTATCTTATTGGTTTTAAAAGAATTGAGGGGCACTTTATTCGACTGTCCCAAAAAATCCTCAAACTCTGTATGTTGTAAACTGACCTCAAGTTTAACCCTGCCTCCCACAACACACACACACACACACACACACACACACACACACACACACACACACACAGCTATACCTTTTCTGCTTGTGTTTTCCCTTCTCAGAAAAGTGCTCTACATTCAACTCAAGTGCCCAAGTCAGAAACCTGCTTCATCCACGTCTCCCTCTTTCTCGCCTCTCCAGAATCTATCAGCATTTTATTCAGTCTTCTTGCATTACATTGTATTTACTTCTTCAGTCTCATTTATATATACCCAATTTTTATGTTCCCACTATGATTATCTTCATTCTGGCCACCTTAATATCAGAATCAAATTATTGCAACAGTGTTCATATACTTCTTCTAGCCTCTAGGCCTGTGCCCTTTTAATTCTCTCTTCTGACCAGGGTGATCTTTTTAAAATTCAAATATATTCATGTCATTCATTTTTTGATAACTCCCCATTGCCCTTGAGCAAACTCCCTTCAATTCTAGATTTTTACTTTCCTGTGAAGTTTTCATTCTCATTATTCTCACCCACTGTCTCCTCATTCCACCTTGAATTATGTTCAGATCACCGAGGGCATCATGTCTGTTTCCCCTCAAGTTATTGCACATTTTGTTACCTTTGCTGGAACATCCTTTCCTTTCCGACCTTCATCCTTTCTTTGCTGGCAAACTCTTATATTTTCAAATCTAACTTCAATGTCACTTCTGGGAAGCATTTCTGGTTCCCAACCAAAAGTGGTGGCCAGCGCCCTTCCTATGACTTCTGTTGTGGCCTGTTATAAAAATGGTCACAATCTCTAGAAACTTGTTGGATCCATCACTACAACACTCATTGAAGGAATCAGCACTGGTCTAGCACCATTCAGGCACCCAGTGTCTATACACAATAATTATGCCGCCATTAGATACATTTTCCAGTGAAATTGCTTAAGAGCTTTTAATGACACGAGGGCACAGTGTGTGTGTGTGTGTGTGTGTGTGTGTGTGTGTGTGTGTGCGTGTGCGTGTGTGTGCGCTCAAAAGAGCATTTTTAGAAGCATATCTTATGATTCATATTTAAAAAATGTCACTGTCATATCTTCACAGCTAAGAATCAAAGAGAAAAAATTAAAATAGATTACCACTTTACTTAAAAGCATGAAGCTAAAATGAGAAGAAAACCTTAAGATATAGCAGAATCTAAAAATGGTTTATTCTTATCCTCTTATTTCTAATTCTGATAGGTGTTTTTCCTTTCAAAGTATGTTAAGGGTCTGAGAAAAAAATATATCCAAAAAGAGCAACTTAAAACAGATAAAATATTGCATTTTAAAAAGATAGAGGAATAAATGTGACCAAGTCCATAATGGTAATACTGTCGGGTTTTACTTGTTTGTATTGCCATCTATAGGGGGGACCTTCAGAAAGATAAATGAGATTTGAAGATAAAATTCCTGATGGTTCAAATGAAAGCATAACAATAAAAATCAAAGAAACAGCACACATAAATCCCTTTGAAGGTCCTGATTTCTAGCTCTCTGCAGCAATAACTGAGTGAGCTTGGGTGTCCTGTAGCTTAGGCCACTGACATTTGTCAGACTTTTCAATAAAATGGCAGTGGAAGACTAAATCCATGCAGGATGGGAGATAAATTAGCACACAGCCAAAGGTACTGGAGAAACGAGCACTGCTTTTTTAGCTGAAATATTTTTTGATAAAGTAATAATCCCCTGTAATCTCTCTCCAGCTTTAAATAACAGCCAGACTTTGTACCAGCAGTTTAATTTTGTTGGCTGCCCTTGTCTTACAAATATATTTAGTGGAGTCTGAAATATCATTTTGTGCTGAAAGCTGAAGTCTTAGTCGGGCTGAAGCTGGGAAAGGGCAATAAATCAAGAATAAAGTGAAAAGGACTAGAAATGGGCGATCAGAAACGTGTTCCCTAGAGCGAGCAAGTGAGCTTTCTTCTCCGGAAAGCAGGTGCCTGGCATCAGTCATGTCGTCCTGTTAAGTGCCTCTGTTGTAATGATATTGACTTATATCTACATTGCACCCTGGTTGGCATTGCTCCAAAGTGCTTAAGATGCATCTATGGGAAATACATGCTGAAAATAGCATCATGAAAATATACAACCCCATTTTTTCCCTCCTCTAAGATTATTCTTCCCAGGATATTGTGCTGAGATGTCCAATCTTAGCTTTTTCTGCCTGTTTTTGTCTGTTTGTTTATTCATTTGTGTCTCACTTCCTGAGGTATGGGGCCACTGTATATTTAAAATTATTAAACAAGGACTAATATAGTGCATGATTTATATTTACCAAATTGGTTGCTGAAAATGGATTACAGGAAAAGTATGTTGAGGCGTTACAGGGTTTTGTTCTAGTAATGAAAAGGAATGACAATCCCTGTGCTAGAAAGCAGGGAGATGGGTTCTTGTATTAGTTTTCCATTTGCTAAGTAACACCTTTCCAAAGAGTAAGTGGCTTAAAAGAGGCCCGTGCCTTATCTCACAGGTGCCTTGGGTCAGAGTCCAAGCAGTTTACCTGGGTCTTCAGCTCAGGGGATCATGGGCTGTAGTCATGGTATCAGGTGGACTATGGCCCCATCAGAGACTCTACTGGGGAACAATCTGCTTCTAAGCTTCCTTGAGTTGTTGGCAAAACTTAGTTCCTTGGGATTTCAGAATCAGGGTCCTAGTCCTTAGCTGGTTCTTGACCCGACATTGCTCTCAACCCATAGTTCCTGGCCCTGGGATACTCCCCACAGACCCTCCGAGCTTACTTTATTAAGCCAGGAAGGGAGCACCAGCATCTGCGTGGATTGACAAACCTTGAAGTGTTGTCACAGAGTGCTTTTGCTAACCTTCTCTGTGTTAGGAGCAGGCCACAGATCTCACTTCCACTCATGGATAGAGTTTTATATAAGGTGCAAACCCAAAGCCTACTTTAGAGCCTGTCTACCACATTTCTGTTGCTTCTTGGTCATTAAAACTTGGTGCTCTCCTATATTCCCTCAAAGCAATAAGAATGAGTGATTTATATATGCATAAAACAAAAATGAAAGTTTCACAAACTTAATGTTAAAAGAAACCAGACATAAAAATGTACATTCTCTATAATTCCAATGTTTTTATAAATTTCAAAAACATATAAAATTAATCTATGCTGTTAAAAATCATAATAGTGGCTAACCTTGGGGACTAGCAACACTAAGGAGATGTGAGGAGCTTCTGGGGTGCAGGACTGTTGTCTCCTGAACTCTGTGTTGTCTTCCATTGGAGAGGTCATATGCCCTTTACTAGACATAGTATAATTATACATTGTAGTTCAATACAAATTAAAACAAAACTAAATAGCCCCTTTTAGGCCTGTGTGGTTCAGTGGTTGACCATTGACCCATGAACCAAGAGGTCACCAGTAAGGGCACATGCCCAAGCTACAGGCTAGATCTCCAGAGGCAGCCAATTAATGTTTCTCTCTGATGGATGTTTCCATCTCTCTATTCCTCTCTTTTCCTCTCTCTCTAAAATCAATAAAAACATATTTAAAAACAAAACAAAACAAAACAAAACAAAACAAACAAACAAAAAACTAAACAGCCCTAGCCAGGTACTCTCTTGACTGGAGTGTTATCCAGTACACACACACACACACACACACACACACACGCACACACAGGTTGTGGTTCATTTCTAGTCAGGACACATGCTGTGCTTTGGGTTGAATCCCAGGTCTGGATTTGTAGAAGAGGCAACCAATAGATGTTTCTCTCTCACATCGATGTTTCTCTCCCCACTCCCCTTCTCTCTCTAAAACATATTCTGATGAGGATTACAAATAAAATTAAATTAAATTAAAACTAAACAAAAATCACAGGTAAACTTAGACTAGTCACTTTATTTCTATGGATCTCAGTTTTCTCATCCTTAACATGAGGTTGACCTTGATGATTTTTGAGGCCCTTCTAACGCAATGTGGTTAGAATTGT
Source organism: Myotis myotis (assembly GCF_014108235.1). NCBI lineage: Eukaryota > Metazoa > Chordata > Mammalia > Chiroptera > Vespertilionidae > Myotis > Myotis myotis. The sequence goes on along the minus strand of NW_023416390.1, from coordinate 89,375,543 downwards.
ATGACATATTGAAGGACCTATAACCCTCATTGGATGACTGTGAAGTTCCCAGAATTTGCATTGTCTCCAAGGAGAACACCATTAAATCTACACATACTTCCACTTACAAAATATTGGCCTTGAAAAAGCCAATTAATCTCACTGAATGCATGCCTTTTAAAAGTCTCTTTCAGCTCAGAAAATATCTATGACCTGTTGATTTGGCAGTTTCTTCAGACCAGGCACCAGAGGTATAGCAAGAGTGGGGGCCAGCAACAGGCAAGGTCTGATCTATGGGTAGGCAAAAATGGAGTGCATTGCAGAGAATTTAAAACAATAATCAAATTTTAAAAATTGTTCTCCTTTAATTTTGTCTTGCGCATGCAACTCAAGGTGACGCCACTGATCTAACAGTCATGCCCACCCAATGGTTCCACCACTGACCTTAACTTGGGATACCGTTGCCAGGAATTGTGTTAAGCATGTTAAGCACTGAGCTGCAGAAATAGTTAAGCTATGCTGGACAGTGCTGGACACAGGACTGAGGAGATGGGTGTGCACCAACTAAATAATGTCTATTCTAAAGAACCCCCCTCCCTTGCCTGGCTGGGTGGCTCAGCTCAGTTGGTTGAGCATCATCCAATACAACAAACAATGTGCAGGTTGCATTCCTGACCAGGAATGAATGAAAATATCCTCAGTTGAGAAATAAATAAATAAATAAATAAATAAATAAATAAATAAATAAATAAAATTCAGGCCCCTTCTACAGCAGGGCCTGTATTTTCCCTCAAGGTGGGACAATTCAAGTGTTGTAGACTCATTTGTCCATCAGCTTCCTCCTCCAAAGCTCAATGACCAATCATGGCCTCCTGAACTATTAGGTCAGTGGCTCCCAGAGACACTTGTCTAGATTAAAATTGGCAGTGAACTCATAAAATAAACCTTCAATTTAACAATTCTCTGGTAACCCCACACCTGTGACCCCAGAGGAGAACCTGCACCCTGCACTGAGGACACCTGCCCTGCCCCAGACTTGTTCCCGCCCCCTGCTACTGTAACCTCCTACCAGGCCTCTCTCCCTGATCTCCTGCCCTTGGGTGTTCATTCTCCACACAGCACCCAGAGGCATTCCTTCCCAGCATGAGGCCCATTGGGTTGCTCCTCAGCTCAAAATTGTGCACTAATTTTTCTTGTCACTCAAAAGGAAAGCCAGGTTCCTGATGTCACCCCTGTGGTCATCTTCAGCCTTTCCCACTGTCTGTCGCAGGCCTGGCTCATGCCTCCTCACCGCTGCTGCAGCCCTGCAGCAGACCAGTGATGGGCCCTGCACTACCTTTTTCTCTGCCTGCAGCCCTCTCACCAGATGCCATGTGGTTCATTTTCACCTCAGCCCCTGTGAACATTACCTCATCTGAGCCCTTCCCCGACCACAGGCTACAGATAAGGAACCCAAAGCCTGGGGTGTATGCAGTCCACATTGTCTCTGAGTGAGGCTCGACCCTTCTCTCTCTGCTTTCTACTCTGCTTGGTTTCTTCATCAGTGTATTACCTGGCACTATACAGGGTGGGGCTGAAGTAGGTTTATGGTTTTTGTGTGGAAAATAATACAATTATTATTAAAAACTATAGGCCCAATGCACGAAGATTCATGCAAGAATGGGCCTTCCTTCCCCTGGCTGCCAGCACTGCCTTCACTCTGGCAGGAGCTGCCTTTCTGCCTTCCCACGCTGCCCAGAGGCCTGGAGCAGCTGGGGCCATGCAGAACACAGGCGTCATCACCATGGCAAAGACACAAGCATCCCATCTTGCCCCTGGTCGCTCGGCACCTGCGTATACAAATTAACCCGCCATCTTTGTTGGGTTGATTTGCATACTCACTCCTGATCGGGTGGTGGGCATCATGAAGGTATGGTCAATTTGCATCTTTCTCTTTTATTAGTGTAGATAACATAAGAACAGACTCTGTTTCATGTACTCACAGCTATAAACCTGCTTTTGCCCCAGCCTACAGTCCACATATATTATTTATTTGTCACTTGGCATCAAAACTAGAATGTAAGCTCTGGTTTTGATTTTTGTTATCTCCAGACCTAGGATGCAACCTAGCACATTGTAAACATTCAGTAAATTATTAGTTGATTGAATCATTGAAAGTTCTGTTTAGCTGCTGCACTGGTAATATTAGACCCCCACTATTGTCACTGGGTCCTGTTCCCTACTGGTAATTTTTTCTAGCTAATACGATGTCAATATGGGTCTACCCCATGATGTGACATGAGGATTGTTAGACATCAGAATTTTAACATATTTTTATTTACAAACAAAGCAAACAGTTGGAGATGCTTTCATAGAGCCTGTCCCTTAAAGCAGCATTCAGCCCACTGTAGGATTAAAATTATCTTTGAAGTAACAATGGGCCATGGACCTGATGAGCTGAGATTTTTTGATTATTTATTCCTTTAGTTTCAGGGCTCAATCCGAGAACCATATAAGCCCATACATTAGGACAGTGGTTGGCAAACTGTGGCCCCTTGAGTGTGGGTGGCTCTTCCACAAAATACCATGTGCGGGCATGCACATACAGTGCAATTGAAACTTCGTGGCCACACTCAAGGGTCCAAAGAGCCACATGTGGCTCGCGAGCCACAGTTTGCCAACCACTGCATTAGGAGAAGGAAATAAGGAAGTAAAAGTAAGCTAGGACAGGGATGTCCTGTTTCACAGGCTGTCCTGTAAGGATTGACCCCCGATAGCTGCTCACCATCCAGGTGCCCTTGTATTGACACTCTCTCCCTGCTTCCCATGCTTTCCCATATAGGCCCTGTCTTACCTATCAGGCCTCTCTATCCAGGAATTTTAGCCTGGGGTGCAACTGTCTGTCACCTGAAGGCCTTAGAGCAGCACAACTGTGTAAATTGTAAATTATCTGCTTGGTTTTCAGCTAATTTTACCCCTGGATGACTCTCGGTTCTATGCTCTGTACCCTCAGGTTTCATCACTTTCCATCCCCCCCTCTAATGTGGATTCTCAGAACTTTAGGTGCCAAGTTGGTGTGGGAGGCTTAGGCAGGGGTGTTCTGGGTAACAGCCCGGACTCTCCTGGCTTGCTCTCTTCCATCACGAGTCTCCACTCTCCTTCATCACATTACCTTCTTCAATCTTTTTTCCCGTCCTTGGAGACGAGCATTGTGGGCAGTTTTAACCAATATATTAAACGAATCATTATTGTCATACTATTGTGTGCCATGGAGCACAAATCATCTAAAGAACCAACATGAATGCCTCTGCATGAATGTTTTATGGAAAAACATTATGCAATTGCCAGCATCTTCCCAACTACATGGATTATTGTCATTTTTGAAAAGTGATTCTGTATCTACAAGTTATTTAGTTGTATCTTTAAATAAAACTTTAAAAAGGAGAAAGAAAACAAGGCCTCAAACAATGAAATCAAGGAAACAGATCAGCCTTTCAAATGACATCTTGGAAAACTGAGTCCTTTCAGCCCATGTCAGGCATTTGTTCAGCAAGTGCAAATGACCTGTCATTCACCCCTGGAGCACCTGTCAGGGGTTAGCTGGTGTGGAAGACATCTGCAGGAAGCCTGTTAACTGTGCATGATTTGTCTGCTGAGAGAAGTTAAAAAAAAAATCCTAAATATTTGGCAGAAATGGAGGTATGTGCATGTTAGCTGAAGACATCAGGGAGATGATACTTAGGTGGTTACTGAGCCCCAACTGTACTGTGTGTGCTGAGCATGGTGGGGAAAGGTGGGGACTCCGCTTGTTCTCTAGGAGCTCATGAGCTTACAAAATAAAAATAACACAAAAAATACTCAGTTTGTCATAAATGTTATGGTAATTTATTACCAGTGAAGGAAAACTTCTAACAATAATTATGATTTGACCTTCATAGTGCTTTGGCACTGTTCCTGACACAGCGGTTCCACAGCACAGTGTGGGGGCGATGCTGGGGAAGCCAGAGAGCCAGTGTGAGGAACGGATGCTTCATCGCCACATTATACACCAGAGGACACTCATAATAAATGTCTGTGCTGTTGTGCTGGGTGTCGAATTGGCTTCTGTAGCTGGCCCATTGTCAGATGCTTAGTCCCCCTGAGCAGCAGCAGCCCCTATCCCTGTGATGCGCCTCACCACCTTACACATGCCACCTTGGCAAAGAACCCTCACCACACTTGCCCTATGCCCTATAGTTTCAATGCAGAAAGATTTACAGACTAAGGTTTATAAGCGCTTGCGTTTGAATCCTGACTTTATTGCAAACTAGCCAAAAAATGTTTTACAAATCGGAGAACTTCTCCAACTTCAAGCAGGAAAGCATGCCCCTGCTCACATTGCTTTTTGGTGCCCGCATCAGACTGAAGTGTGGAATAATAGATAGAAACAGACTTAGGATGGACATCAACTCTGGTACCTACTAGCTGGTGACCCTGGATAAGTCCCTGAGCCAGAGGCTCTCTATTTGCAGTAACTGCAGAACCACAGAGGGCAGTTATGAACCTGGCAGCAATGAGTACAGTACGTGAGGTGCCTAGCACAGAGTCTGCCACAGATGATGCACCAGCAGCCTGGCGAGGAGATGCTGTCCTTACTGTGACTGATGTGGCCGCTGGCTGCACTGCAGGCTGGCGATGAGCAGCAGCTCGGGTGTTCTCTTAGACAAGGGACCAAGCCCTTTCCCAGGACCATCTGGGAGTCATTATTCCTTTTTTCCATCTTGTGCGTTATTTTCAATTTTCTTGATAAAATGCCAGAAACAGTTTTCTGCTCATTCCCCTGCTGCATTCCCAAACAGGAAGTAGCATGCTTGCTGGCAGGTGTTGGCTTTTTGATGGAAGGAAGAAATAAAAAGCTGTGGTGACACAGTTTGCAATAATGGTTTATCCATTGTGTGCAGGGAAGGGGATTGCTAGCTGCCAGCTCACTAACGGGTGCTCAGAGCAGAGCCGTCAGGGGAGCACCACTCAGGATTGGCACTGGGTGGGGGACGGCATGAAAAAGCCTGTGTCTTGTCAATTATTTAAAACATTGTCTTGTCCAGAGATGGTGAATCGCCTGGCAACTCCCACTGGTTAGTAATGGCTGCCGGGGAAGAGCTGGGCAGGTCCTGGATCTGGTTCACAGGAGGATGTGACTGATCAGTGGTGTCTGCCCAGATGGAAGGAACAAGTGCAAATACATTCGCCTCTGGGCGTACCGGTCGTAGTCCCTGAAAGGATTGCCTGCCCACAGAACTATCATGCAAGCAAACAATCTTATCCTTTTTTCATTAATTTACCCATTTTCCAATAGTTATTGTATTTCTGGATCTAATACACTTGTACAAAATCTGAGAGATAAAACAAAGACTAATTTGCATGAATGTTGTTCTCCCCACTCACTCCACTGATTTTTCTTGCAAACAATAGAATTCTATTCATGCAAATGTTATAGCTACTCATATATTCTTAACCATTTTAAAAATGAGAGAATGGCCAAGAAATAAAACAATGGCAAAAGTTGATAATTATTAGATAAATAAATACAGTATACTGTATATTTAGAGTTCTTATAAAAATATTATGTTCTGATAAGGTCTACACATAATCTATTTGGGATACATTTGTAGTCTTAAAATACCCAGAAAACTAATTTATTTGCCTACAATGGAGTTATTGACTATGTTGTTTTCATCTCCAGCAAACGCTTGTTTGTATCCAGAGGTGGCTATGTCAGCCTTGGAAATGGTTTCATATAATTGTTGATCTAAAATCCCACTTAAGCCTCTGCTCCTTCAGGAAAGGCCTTTCCAGGTGACAGGGCAAAGCCATGAGAATCCACTCCGGACATTCCATATTGACTGCAGAACAGGCCCCTGCTCTGTGAGTAGAACAGAGAGAGTGAGGACGTTACAAGACAGGAAGTAGAGCCTTAAAGGGAGAAATGAATATGGTAAAGGCTCTTTCTTGCTCCAATATGTACCCCTTCCCAGTCAGAAGGGTGTTTGAGAGACAAACACTTTGGTGGTATAATTTAGGGCCTGGGAATGATTCCTGATTAGTCACCTTTTCTTCTGGAACCTGGGGAGGAATTATGCTTTCTGCCAAAGTCCTGTTGTCTTGTCTGCACTAGGCAGTCTTGTCTGCACTAGGTGTTCTCGTAATGGGACCATAATTACAACCCCTCCAGCACTCCTGGGAACATCTGCAATTAGATCCTTGTGTGTGATATGTGGGATGATTCTGTGGACAGGATACAGAACTTTCACTAGAACTTCAAAAATGTGTTTAATTAGAGAAAAGTAAGAAGGCTCGGGAGTCTTTCTATCATGTTATTTTACCTAATAAAGGAGAAAAAATTTAAGTATTTAAATCTCTATTTTGGTATTTTTGTATTTTAGAATGCATTGCTATTTTTATATAACCAAAATACTTGTATAGTATGTCAATTTAATTGATATTTTATTTTCAAATGTAATTTTTTAAATCTGGATCATTGGAATTTGAGACCTTGCCAGAGATTTATGACTGCATTAGCTTTTAAAACTGATAGAGGTACTTTAGTTTAAGAAACTTTATGATCATTTGCCTGCTCTTCTTAAAAACCTTACCAAATAATTTGCTCTTGTTACTCCCCCACACACCCCCCCCCATCTCCTGAGTTACTCATGAAGCTAAATATCTTAACTTAGTTGCATGACCTCTTTCAGTCAGTCTTGGCCCCATGGATGGTCAGATACTGATGAACTAGGCTTAGAATTGGGAGCAGGAAACCAAGAGATGTGGAAGTAGGAGGTAAAAAGAGAAGATGGGAGACTAGATGGTGAGGGAGGCCTCCAGGCTCAAATCCCAGCCCCTCCCCAGACCCTGACTGTTTATCTGAAAGGCAACTGGACACCCCTATGCTCCTCTCAGCTGATTTGTTCCAGGACCAAGAGGCTCCCAAAGTATGGTCTCTGGCCATTTATTATAAACAAACATCAGATGCCCCAATATAGACCTTCTGATTTGGGAAATTTGGGGTAGGGCACAATGGTCTGTGCTTTAAAAAGCCTCCAGGTGACTGTGACACAGGCTCCAGTTTGAGAACCACTACCTTAACCAGATAATATTTTCAAAACTTCCCTGTGATAGGACTCACCTGGGAAGTTGGCTAACCATCTGTCTTCCCAATTCTATTCCTGATGATTTTGACTAAGTGGGCTTGTGACGAAGCTCCAAGAATGTTGATTGTATCTAAGGGGGATTCTTATCAGAAAACTGCATGGCTGGCCAAGGTCCCTACCATGTCTCATGATGCCCAGTGTGCTGTCAATGGGCCACACAGGTTCTAATGTCATAAAACATATTATCCCTTCTGACAATATGGGATAACCCTGTCTTCCTTCCTCTGAGCTAGACTGAGAGAATTTCTATTAGAGCAGTGGTTCTCAACCTTCCTAATGCCGCAACCCTTTCATACAGTTCCTCATGTTGTGGTGAACCCCCAACCATAAAATTATTTTCGTTGCTACTTCATAACTGTAATTTTGCTACTGTTATGAATCGTAATGTAAATATCTGATATGCAGGATGTATTTTCATTGTTACAAATTGAACATAATTAAAGCATAGTGATTAATCACAAAAACAATATGTAATTATATATTCAATATGTGTTTTCCGATGGTCTTAGGCGGCCCCTGTGAAAGGGTCGTTCAACCCCCAAAGGGGTGGCGACCCACAGGTTGAGAACCACTGCATTAGAGGGAGGAAAAGGAGCTTGGAACTCAGGTTGATCATCATGGTAAAAATCTTCAACTTTATTCTCTTATGAACCAGAGAAAGACAGGGAGGACAGAAAGAAACATGAAGAGACACTGGGTACAATATTTCTCAAGAGAGTAGTACTTTAAAAATGGGGAGCTAGAAGATGATTGACAGTGGTTCCTCAGCCCCAAACTTGCCTGCAAGATTGTGGAGTCAGTGGTGGTGAGCAGAGGGCTCTGTAAGTGCAGCCACAGGAGTGCAGTTGTATGCTATTAGTATCAGTTGGAAGTTAATACATCAGGGCAGATATTTAATTAAATATCATCTGAAATTAAAAGTGACCTCTACAATGTAATTATTTGTGCCACAGACAGCTCACCACTTTGCCAGTTTTCAGGGAAAACACAGATATCCACTTTGTGTACTGTTTATGGAGGGAAGAGTTGGCTATAATGGTTGGCTTTCTGTCTTGATGTTTGATTCCTTAGGAGGGATTCTTGGCACATTTAGTTGTAACGCTGTCACTGCTCCTTCCTGCCAGTCATCGGGAGAGGCTAATGGAGTAGTATCCAATGGGTACATAAGCTTTGGTGTGCTGGGATGAGAGCGGATTGAGATGGGCTGTGTCTGTGATAGCTTCCATCCATGTCCTTGAAATTCTGCAAATGAATTCTCCCTACATCTAGGATGGAATAGATCTTGATAGTTTTTAAATTGAACTATCTTTCATGAGTGTCAATATATAAATATGCTCTTACTCGAAGAGGCCATAATCCCTACTGAAATTATTAATTACACACATGCCTAGTGTTTGTATTTCGGCTTTCCTCAGGGAACCCAAAGTACTTTGCAAATATGAATTTTAAACAACGAATGCTGCCTTTGATTTCTAAGAAACCAATCTCTAAGGGTTTAAGTTTAAGCCTCTCATCATTCTTATAGAAGTGAAGACCTTACAACCCAAGGGCAAGAATAACCACCTCACACATCCTACAAAAAAATAATTATGGACTATTAGTCAACTTTTAATGTACCATGCTGAACCTGTATATGTGAGGGAATGATTTTGTAATTCAGTTTTAAAAACAAGATAAATGACATGTAGTGGTATTTTTAAGAAAAACCATGGGTTTATCCTAACTTTATACCATCAGAAATTGTCATTAATCAACAATAAAAATGAGGGGGGATAGAGTGAACAAGGCATGGGCTACAGTTTCACAATGCTTAGTTAATTACTGGCTAAAATAGTTCATTTATTTTCCTATTGAAGGGAGTTATCTAGATGAAATGTGTGTAAATTGGATGGATTTACTTGTTTCACAGATTTCTCTACCCTCAGTGCTCACCCAGGGAAACCAGTGGGCCATTTTTTGGTTTAACACAGAATTCAACTATAATTGAGTTAGTGTATAGCAAATGTGATATTTTAATCACAGTTTTATTTTAAAAACTACATCAATAATGACCACTGGTTACTTTCTATATAAATCTACTTCTCTGAGAAAATCATCTGTTCTAAAATTTCCCTGTCACTAGGCAAAAATTTGAACTTGAGATATGGATTAGGTTTTTCAAAACTCTTGCAGGCTTTTGCTGACCTAGCAAATTATACATATGCAATTGATATCAATTGGCAATAAGACCAGCTCTCCAGGTGGCTGTTTCTGTGTTCAACACCATACTTGCCTCTTTCCAGTTCCCTGTTGTGTAAATTGAGCTATTAAATGTGGTGTTATTTTAATAGAACTCTTCTCAGAATCACTTTAACAGCAAAATAATAATAATAATAATAATAATAATAATAATAAAAAATAATAATAATAATAATATATTATTTTTTTTAATATATTTTATTGATTTTTTACAGAGAGGAAGGGAGAGAGATAGAGAGCCAGAAACATCGATGAGAGAGAAACATTGATCAGCTGCCTCCTGCACATCTCCCACTGGGGATGTGCCCGCAACCCAGGTACATGCCCTTGACCGGAATCGAACCTGGGACCTTTCAGTCCGCAGGCCGACGCTCTATCCACTGAGCCAAACCGGTTTCGGCAATAATATATTATTATATATAGAGGATCAAGCCCAGAACAAGTGATGATGATGATGATGATAATGTTGATGCATTCTCTCCTGATTCCATATGGAATTTCTGCAAATGTAGCTTCAGAGAGATTGAATAAAAATCTATCTATATAAAAGCCCAAGTGACTGGCCAACCGGCCAACTGGCCAACCGACCGGTAGCTATGACACACACTGATCACCAGGGGGCAGGTGTTCAAAGCAGGAGCTGCCAAGTGACAGCAACTTTGCAGAGTGTCCTCTCGCACTCCGGGACCCCCTGGGGAATGTCAGACTGCCAGTTTTGGCCAGATCCCCACACGCCAAGCCAAGGGCCCCCACTAGTGCACAGATCTGTGCATCAAAATAATAACTATGTTACTAGCTAACATTTATGAATGTTATGTGCCAGATACTCATAAAGTACTTAATATAGCTTTAATCCTCACAATTTTATGAAATGCATACTATAATTATGTCCACTTTGCACACACAGGAAGTAAGGTACTGGAGTCCATTTGATTTGCCCAAGGCCTCACTGCTCACATGTAGAGAGGTGAACTGACTCATTGTAACTACTACTCTGTCCTGCCCACAGAAAACATGTTGGCAGGTACACAGGCTTTACCACATCATGGAACTCTGCAAGAGTTCTGTCATTGGAAAGAGTATGGGGCATCTTATGAAAGAATTTGGACTTTGTTCTTATTCATTATATCCAGTCTTAGAACTGGGAAGCTGGTGAGAAATAACCTGAAGGCAACAGTCCTAACTTACTATGAAGCAATGTGCTATTACACATGGATGACTGTGAATGTAATAAGGCTGCAGTCTGCATCACTTCCCTCTCAATGGCTCATAGATCTCTATTTCCAGTCTCCATTTCTCTCAAAAATCCCAATCCCTACATTTATCGTTGGTTGTTGCCATGTTTACTTTTATGTTTATATGATAACTTAAATATCTCACATAATAATTTAACAGTTAAAGCTTATTTTTGTCCCACTTTAAAACTTGTATTTTTATCCCTATATTGCCTATCTTTTATACAGCTACTAATTAATTCATTCTTTCTTTCATTAAATGACAATTTATTAACTACTGTATGTCAGATGCCTTTGATAAGTGCTGAAGATATGGAGGTAAGTGACACAGACAGAATCTCTGTCCTCATGGACCTTGCATTCTCTGGGAAGAGCCACATATTAAAAATAAACATGCTAATAGAAATATAATTACAAACTGTGAAAAGTTTCATGTGAGGAAATACAGAGTATTATGAGAGCTCATATAAAAACTGGGGGTGTGGGCCCAAAGAGGGCTGACCTGAGGGGGAACTTTATGCTAAAATATGAAGGATGGAGGGGCTGGCTTCTGAGTGGGCAGACTGTGTGTGCAAAAGCTCTCTGAGGAAAGAGGATGGCACATGGAGGAACTGGAGGACAGTCCAGCTGGCCACAGATAATGGGGGCGAGTATGTGAAAGGGGTTAGAGTCAGCTGAGCTCAATCATCCCAGACCTGGGATCATCCTTGGGTCAGGGTTCTCATTTTTGCCTTCATGCACCCAAGCTACCACCAAATCTGTTGCACTTCCTGTCAGTGTCCCTCTCAAATGACCTCTTCTCTTCTTTTATCCGGGCTTGCCTTCACTGTGCCCACAGGCCTTTAGAAGGTTTTCGCCTCTCTCATCGTCACCACCCCTTCACTGAGGCCTGGACTTTTCCTCTGTGATTTTGCCAGAAGACATCTGACAATAGTCTCTCCATTAGAACCTTCACAGACTCTTCAACATCTGCATTGTAAACCCAAACTCTTTAGTACAGAGCCCTATAACAAATGATCAAGCCCAGTCTTACATGGAAAACTGAACTTCCCATCCGTTTCCCACTGTAACCCCTTTCCTCTGAACTAGAGTGCATTGTCAGTTATGAAGGTGCTACTGCACTAAAAGGATCCATTTTCCTTTAGTGCATCAAAGCCCAGTAAGACACAAACAGGAGCTTGCAGCAAAGAAAACAAGGGTTTATTAGTTAAGAAATTAGCCCACACCTGGAGTCACAGGTGACCTAAAGTTCAAATACCTGGCTTCCTGATGATATCCAAGGGGACTGTTTATAGGAGAAAATTCAGTAATCATGGTGACTAAGGGAATTAGGTTCATGGTCAGTGATTGGTTGGTACTAGGGTAGAAGGTAGTTGATCAGTTCATTTGGTCCTGACGTCAGCCATCTCGTGGCTTCCTCTTGTTTCGCCACTTTTCTGGGGTTGGAGCTGGAACACAAGTGAGGCATAGTTTGATGACACTGTCTCTGGGGTCAACAGATGTGAGGCTTACTCCCTAAGATTATTTGATGCTGGTCAGAACCTCACTGCCTTGGAGGCTTAATGATTAAAGGAGTGGACATGCAAGTGAGAAGGAGGCAGGTAAGTCAGGGTTCTCGAAGAGGCCAGTTTGAACAAAAGGAAAAAAAGGAGAAAAGGTCATATTAAAGAAATGAAGTTTCAGGGATTTCAAGATGGTGGCAGATTACGTGGAAGTTACACTTACATTCTCCCAAGACCAAACTGGAATTAAATCTAAAATATAGAAGAGCCATCCTGAACAACCAACTGAAGTATAATTGGACAAAACCCTCATAACCAAGGACATAAAGAGGAGGCCACATCAAGACTGACAGGAAGTGCAGAGGCTTGAGCAGATTGGCTGGGCTCCCACAGACAGCAGCTGAGATACTGGAGGGATAACTCAGCTCTCGGGGGCTCCCCCTGAGATGTGTGCGGTCTAAACCCCAAACCGGGCTACCCAACCCAGAGCACCAGAACTGAGAAAGGTGCCCACATAACATCTGGCTGTGAAAAGCAGTGGGGTTTCTGCCTTCCAGGGAGAGACAGCTGGAAATGTAGGCACCCTATTAAAGGGCCAACACACAACATTTCGTGTACAGCCACTCACCTGGGCTCTGCAGAGGGAGGACAGAGTGGAGTTGAGCTGTGTGAAGAGAATCTGGGTTTGGTGGCTCTGGGGAAAGAACTCAGGGGACAGCTGCCTGGATCCCTGTGCTAATTCATTCCTCCATACTTCAGAGGCCATCCTTCTCAGGCAGACCTTTACCATACAGGCAGCTTCAGCCTGGTAGAGGGGGAGGGGGAGGAATTACCTCCACCCTTTGAAAACCCTCTCAGCCCCAACCTGTGGAATTTATACCCTGATGACCTCCACAGCCTAAGGCTCATTAAGTGACTTATACTAACAATCAGCCTACAGTCAGAGGCAGATCTCTGGTGATTTAAGTCTTTGCTTGACCTGCTTCTAGGCCAAGATCTAGGGAAAGCAGACCTTGGTGTGCAGTTTAGTCCTTTCCACACACATCCAGCCTCAGCAGAGGGAGCCACAAGCTGTGTATCTCTGATAGCTCCAAGCAGGGTACCCAGGACCTGTTACAAACAGTATCTGACTTTGGCCTGCACTTTTGACCCTCCAATGAGGCCCAAAACCAATACCTGGTGGCCACCTTCAGACAACAACAGAGCAGAATCCATTAAGCTTCACAAGCAGCTTATCCACAGAGGAATATTTGCAGGGTCCAAACCTGGCTGAGGTGAATTCTGCATCATGTGATATGCACCTGCACAGCAGTCTGCATGCTGTTTGGAGGTTGAGCCTCACTGTCAGCCAGCCTGAGGGGCAAGCTCACACACGAATCAGCCAATAGCAATCAAGGCTCAACTACTCAGCTACAAAAACAAAACAAAAAGAAAGTCCCCCAGCCCTAGTTGGGACACATGCTGGAAGCAACCAATTGATGTGCCTCTCTGATTCCCCTTCCTTCCACTCTCTCAAAAATATCCTAGGGTGAGGATTAACAACAACAAAAGACTCAAATAAAACAGGAAGGCCCACATGATGTGCATGAGGACATTATTAGAGCACCCAGATCTAGTGATGAGGGATACTGTGACAGTGGGTCCCACAGGTCACCTAATAGATAAGGCCACCCTATTAAGACTGAAAGTCATAGCAGACCTATCTAATATATAGAAACAAACTCAAAAAGGCAGCCCAAATGGAGAGACAAATAAACAAGCCCCAAATAAAAATAAATGGAGATAAACAATGTATGAGAAAAATATCAATGCTATATTTCACAGATCTAGAACAAAAACTCCAAAAAAGACCCTAAGTAGCCACAGTATTATTGAGAAAGAAGGACAAAGTTGGAGAAATCACCATACCAAATATCAAGTAATACTACAAAGCCACTATTCTCAAAACAGCCTGGTAATGGCACACGGACAGGCTTATAGATCAATGGAGCAGAACAGAGAACCAAGAAATCAACAAAATAGATCCAGAGACAGAAACATGGAACAGACTGAGGAATCTATAGGGAGTGGGGTGGGGAGTGAGAAGAGATTAACAAAAGAATTTATATGCATATATGCATAGCCCATGGGCACAGTCAATAGTGCCAAGAAGGCCTGGTGAGGGGGTAAGCAGGAAGTGCAGGGGTTAAATGGGGGGGGGGGGGAGGTGGACATTTGTAATATTTACAAAAATAAAGATAAATTTAAAAAATGAAGTTTCTCCTCAGTTTCAAAGGGTCTGCTTGGGGAGCTCTGGAGACATCTGCTAATGTTGGGGAAACTCATATACACTCACTTTATTTTTCTTTCAAGATAAGCATACTTGTCTCTTTTTAAACTTTTCTGTAAGTAAACATAAATGCAGAGTAAAAATGTACCATGACTTTTGTTTCTATGCACAGCTTTTCTGAAGTGCATTCATTTATTCACTTGGTAGCACTATATGAAAGGAACAGTAGAGAAAAAAATAATAAAGTTTGCAAGGACATGAACCTCTTTGGGCCAAGAGGTATTAGGGCAGGATTTGTGCAATATGGTTAAAAAACAGGCTAAGATAAGTTTCGAGAACATAGGCAAGGTATTGGGTTTTATTATGTTGATAGATACAGAGTTTCCTTCACAGTTAAGTACCATTGTCACAGGCATGAAGGAATGTAAATTTTTGTTGATGCTGGAGAACATGTTAGAGAAAGGATGGTCAGTGGTAGGTAGGGTATGAACTGGCTCAGGCATTGGAGAATATTGGAGGGATTTCTTGAATATGCCGGCCCCCTGTCTACCTGTTCTATGCTCCCATAGAGCCTGGGACACTCCCTCTAGATCATGACATTTGTTTTACTTATAGTGGTGGGTTTACTTCCAGATCTCCCTGGGAGGTGGGGTTTCCATGAGAGCAGGAGCCTGGGCTGTGTATACCCAGTGCCCAGACGAAGAGAGACGCATAGTAGGCACTCGATAAGCACTTCCTGACTGAGTGTCTAATGGATGACCTCATCACATCACATCTCATTTTTATGGTTTCTAAATTCAATTTTTTTTTTAATTTGTAAAAAACATGAGTGACAACCTAATGTGCTCTGATTTCCCCCCTAAGGACTAGTATTGTTTGCTCTTTATTTTTTTGTCTGTAGGCATAATACATGACATTCACCATGTCGGTAAGAACAAGGTTTCCTGTTATTTCTTTTTATTGCATATGCAGTGTTTAAATATGTTTTTGAGATGTTAAACTAGTTAGACAAGGGCTTGCTGAGTGTGTAAGTGTGTAGGGGTGCAAGTGTGTGAGTGTGAGTGTGAGTGTGAGTGTGTTGGTGTGCTGCAAGGCCGGATGTTGTTCTTTATTATTATTTCAGTGCTAATGTGCCCCATGTTCAGGAAGGAAGAACTGGGACAAATTAAGAAAGTACCGAAAGTATTCTGGGCTGTAACTGTAGTCTCCTCTCTCTGTTTTGTCTCAGATCAACTTCTTTTCTACCTCATGACGTTGTTTAGCAGGATTCCTATGGGCCTGGGGTTCAGAACCTCCTCTAACCACCGTGGCTCTCCGTACATTTTTTAACTTCCCTACATTTTATTTTTTCTCATTTGTAACAGAAAATAATAGCTGTGAGAAATTGTCGTCATGCCATTGCAACCTGCACAGAGGAGTGGCCAGTTCCTCTTAGCGATGAGGATGAGAATCTTGGAGGGGTTAACGGGGAAGGGCCAGAATCAGACTCTGTGTGCTTGCATCCTGGCACGTCCCAAATACCACTCTTCTCTCAAGTGAAACATCATACTTACATAGTACACACAAGCTTGTACAGGCTTGGCATGGAGTCAGCATTCAGCAAATCTCACTCATTCTCTTCTCTGAGTGCATCATTCAGATGCAAATCAACATTTTGTTTCTAAGGCCAATGTTGGGGGAAAAGCACAGGGGGTCCAGAAGGGACAGCATCCCAGGGAGGTCACTCGCTTCTGAATAGGTGGGAGCCACCAGCAGAACCGGGATGAACCCTGCCCTTCAGAAAAGATCTCCATGCGAATGTCCTCATGCCCTTATCCAGGATCCATGATTATCTACTGATGACTTTGCATTGCGAAAAGTGCCTCAAGATTTGTCGGAGCTAGTTACACTCTTCCATAATGATTTCATAAGGCGGTTTAGGAAACCTCCTCTAACTGAGCATCATTTCTATTTTCCTTCAGGAAAGGGCCTGAGCAGCGCTGCCTGCTCCTCTGCGTCTGCGCTTTGCAGGCGGCACGGGACTGGCAGGAACTGGGGAAACACGAAAGGCACAGGAGAAACAGGAGTGTGGCACATTCTGACCATGCTAGACTTTTCAGGTTTAAATTTTTAAAAATATATATCATACTATGTAGATCAGGCATGTTTGCTTTTGAATGTTACTTTGTCACCACTCCGTTACGTGGTGCACACAGTACTAGAGGTTGAGCGTAGCTTCCAGACCTAGTTATTAAAGGCCGTGTGGCCACTTCCATGTTATATGCATGCATTTGTGCTGGGGGTCAAATCCCCACCTGCACCCCTGGAATGAAACATTGGTACATGCATCATGGCCATCATCCAGAGGAGGTCTTTTGAAATCATCTTTGTAAATAACACTTAGAAAAAAAATAAAATGAGTTTAAACATTATGATTCAATAGATATAATGGATTCCTCAAGGGACACAGTTTTGGTTGACATTCCAAACTTTTCAGTAAGTATTGTCTTTATTTATTCTCTACATGAATACATCCCTACCTCCCACACACCACAGGCATGCATGCGCCTCATCCTCTTATCCTTATCCCTGCCTCTGTCATAGGATTTCCTCTAGTAAAACCCTCTTTTTCTTGTCCACGTGGTTAACATTCATGTGCCCTTCCGGACTCCCACTGGGGATTTACCACCTGGGCAAATCTGTCTTGATTTTCCAGTTTTCTTACCTGTGCATGTCTTTTTCCAGCACTTCTCTTCACTGTTTGTAATAGTCTTCTTATTGTTGGAGGTTTCTCACTAGGATGTATGTGTCCTGAGAGAAAGGCTGTGTCTTTCTTCTCTAAGCCAGTGTTCAAGCACAGTACCTGACACATCCTGGGTGTGGACTTCTGTTGCTGCAGGTTGGTGTGGGTACTGCTGTCTGCACTGGGCTCCACGGGAAATGTAAGGACACGGGCAGGATCTCCTTGGTAGGAGAGGCAGTGGTTCTCAATAACGTTTTAGTCAACCAGGTAACAAGTCACAAATCATGACACAATATTTCTGGGAATTGTCATTGCTTTACACTGTCAATATCTGTAGTCATCAAAAAATTTTAGGTGTTCAAAAAACACACATAAAATGACTATTAGTTCCAAATATTGTATCATTTTAAGATCAAAAGCATTTCTATCTAAAAGCAATTGGATAGTAAAAAGTGAACATAAAATTGACAAAGCTACCTCATCCTGAATACTTTAAAAACTACTATGTTGAGTCTTATTGACCACTGCCTTCATACCCCATGAGAGACCAGTCAGGAGTCGAAAACCAGGATTACAGGGGAAAGAGACCTGCCGGGCTGTCTCGCAAGGGGAGAACAGCAACCTGTGCAGAGGTGAGCACACCTTTTGAGGGGCAGAATGGGAAGGAATGGGGGCTTAGTGTACTTGGCACACGCTGATTGGTGGCTTAATGTATGGTCCATATAGGAACAAGGGCTTAGGGTATTTGGCAGGTGCTGATTGGTGGTTCAATGTATAGTCGATATAAAGTACCTGGTTAGTCACTCAGGTATTCCCAGGCTGCAGGTTACCTAATACTCCACCCACCAGTTGAGGGAAGGGAGGATCTATCACCCCAACATTCATATACAGATAAGAGGAGAGAGTTTTTAAATGGAAGTGAACTCACATGGGGTCTCAGAAGAGAGAAAAGCAGATCTTTAGAAGCTCAAAGAACTGGATCAGCACATAGGGCATCACCCAGTCCCCACCCCCCCATGGAGTTTTGTGGGCTGTGCCTTTTAGATACAATGTAAGGACTGAATTCAGGACACAAGCCTGAACCAGAGGAATCAGTGTAGTTTCATTCATTCATACCAACTAAAAAATAAAAACCAAAGAAGCCCCTAGTGTTATAACTAATGTATTCTTCTTTTGTTGAAAAATGTCTGCCTTTCCATGCCACCTGCAGTAGGAGAACAGCCTGGACAGGATGCCGTGGGAAGGGGACATGGGGTCTGCATTTATTACCAGTAAAGGGACTCTCTGCCTATGCAAATGACTTTTGAGTTAAAGGTAAAGCAGGTTGTGGAATATTTTCTGCAAAATGTAAACAGAAGCACTGAAATAGAAGATAATCTTTGCTTATTAAGGTGCTTAAAATAGGGCTGAATGAAGTAAACCAGAACCCATCACCAAACAGGCCAGAGGATTTGGTACCTGTTTATTGCTTCCGCTGAGAGTTTTCAAGGTTGTTTTGAATAAGAAATGAATTGAGCCCTAGAAAACCATCATAGCTGAGTGGCTCTGGGGATGCTCAGCACATTGCAGCTACTGACTCATGAGAAATTCTCCAGTAGCTGGGAATGTTGTCTTTGGGATGGCTGGTTCTTCTCCATGCTAATCTGTCCTCACCGTGTCCAAAATAGAAGCTAGGGAGAACAACCTGAGTGTTTAACTTTGCCATGGAAGTTAACTTTTATCTTCCATGGAGCTTGAAATGCTTTCAGTTTAAATTTTCTCTTCCAAGAAGCTTAACAATATAAGATTTTTTTTTTAATTTGGAGACATCTCATTAAATTTAGCATTTAATTGTCCAGGACAAGCTCTGGACAATTGAGTCTGGCTTCAGAATGACCACAAAGTGATTTTTAGTGTTTTTTTTTTTCTGTGAACTCTCACTAAGTGGAATTTTCACACAGACACACACCAAGGCTTTTATGAAACATTGTATCTTTGTGTGGTGGGTGCTGAGGAAGAGACACAAAGCATTTCTGCTGCCCTTTAGGAAGCACAGATCACAGGTTAGGGTGAAGTCCTGTGTGACATGGCTGATAAGCAAATGTCCAACCAGGCTAGGCAAACCAAAATGTTTCCTTATTGTAAAATTAGCATAAAATGAGTATAATATGTTTTCTGAGGTCTAGAAATGAAATAAAAGAAAAACATTTAAGATAATCTCTAGAACAAAATGGGCAACCAATGATATTTTAATAATACTGATTATAACCATAGCAATGCTAACATTTGTAGCCATAGCAATGATAATTATTAACTGTTTAATCATTAGTATTATCAGCTGTTGAATTGTATTTATTAGTATTATCAACTGTGTAATCATTATTTTAATTATATATGTTTAAGCATGGGTGAGATAAAATATTTTATATGTTACTGAAACTACCTACTATTTATTCATTCTACTAAAAGTTATTATTTACATATTTATTGAGTCCCCAATATATACAAGATATTTTTTCTTGGCAGTGGGCATATCCTAGAGAAAAGCATGGATAAAGTTCTCTAATCATGAGCTTGTAATTAAATGGGGATGAAAATCACTAAACAAATTTTAAAATGTACAAATTAAGAACTGAGCAGGTTGGTGATAAATACAATAAAAACTTTTTTTTTTTTTTGAAAGACCAGATCTTTCCAATGATGGCTGACCAAAATCTATATTCAGAATGTCTCACATAGTGACCCAGCCTGGATTTGTGGGTATTTGTCTAATGGGACAATCAATGGGTTCATGCTGCCTATCACTACTTGAGCCAGTTAAGCAGAGACAGGGTTGAGTTATATATGAGCATTCATTTTGATACTGTGGGCAGCATGGGAAAGCAGCAGGTCACCCACAAAAATCTGCTCTCCACCCCATCATAAGCCAGCTGTTAATATTGGGTAGAAGGACAAAGATTACCTGTGGAAGTAGGCAAAAGGGTATGCCAAGTGGGCAGTTTACAGGTAATGCAGGCTGGAGATTTGCAAAGGGGGTCTTCAAAGGGCTGAGGATATGCAAAGGGCTGGGGGTCTTCAAAGGGCTGGCGGCTCCAGTTTCTGCAAAAAGATTGTTAATCTTTCCATGTTAATAGGAAGATCCCAGATGGGGAGGATGGGCCACATTTCCAAGTGAGCTCCAAGGTCTCACACACAACTCCCAGCCAGGTTAGAATGTGCCTTCTTTAATCAGAATAAAATAATCATGGTTAACAGGCATGATTAATACATCTTACAATTTAGCTGGACCCCAATATTCTACTTCTGCCCCTATAATCTGTATGGCTGAAAGATCATTTTTCCCTAAGTATGGTGAATCACATTCATATGTTTTGTCCTAAACACATCCATTTTATTAAATTTCTGCTCTTAAAAATTTGCATTTTAGTAGTTGTAGATGGACAATAAATAGTAAATGTAACAATTAGCAAAAAGTTACAAGATAAGTTCTATGGGGTAGGGGGAGATCAAGGGTAAAGGAATCAGGAATATGATGCAGGGGGTGGGAATCTTGCAGTTTTTAACATAATCTTCAGAGAAGAACTATTGAAAAAGATGATATTTAAGCAAGGACTTAAAAAAGTTGAGGTGGTGTTGTAATGTACCCCATGAATCACACAAGGACGCCTCAGGAAGTCGAATTAAGGAGTCACATTTATTTCAAATCCAGGACTACGAGGGGGCATTTTGCTCTCTCAAATCTCGTAGTGGTTATATGGCCGAAACACCAGATTTATATAGGCAAAAATCACAAAGGTATTGGTTACATCTCGGGGTTTGGAATGAAGAACCTGGTTTGCAAAAAAGTTTGTTACAGAAGCTAGATTGAGTCAATTAGTTATCTACAAAGATTAATTATAGTTTCAGGTCTTGGGAACACTGAGTTGACAGGAACACATTATCTGGAGCCATTGGGTCTTGGGACCACTGAGTCAACGGAAACACATTATCTGGAGCCACTGAGGCAATTTAGAGTAGTTGTACTGTCCTGGCCTCCATGTACAGAGGAATGTGTTTCCTAAAACCAGTATGACCACAACCAATGGGGTATTCAAATTATAATCAATAGGGTATTCGATCAAATGGGATGATTTATATAATTCAGAAAATCAAAATAACTTTTCTATTATTTTAGCAAGCAAATAATGACAGAAGCCAAGTCAGCAGGGTTAAAATATTAAACAGCAATTCCCACCGAGCGTGGTTGCCACCATGCTTCAGTGGAAGGAGCCTTATGCATATCTACTGATAACTGTTTCAGGCAGAGAAAACCGGAAGTGCAAAGTCCTCTTGCAAGCTTGTTGTCTGGTAAGGAAAGCAGTGGCTGGACCCCTGAGGGAAGGGGGATGTCATAGGTGATGAGGAGGGAAAGATAGTGAATGACTTAGGACTCTGTATTCACAGCAGAGATACTGCATTTACTCTGGGTAAGATGGAGAGCTATTGAAGAGCTTTGAGCAGTGTAACCGATCTGATTTACACATTAGCAAGATTGTTCTAGATAAGCGGTTCTCAACCTGTGGGTCGTGACCCTTTTGGGGGTCGAACGACCCTTTGACAGGGGTCGCCTAAGACCATCAAAAACACATATATAATTACATATTGTTTTTGTGATGAATCATTATGCTTTAATTATGTTCAATTTGTAACAATGAAATTGGGGGTCACCACAACATGAGGAACTGTATTAAAGGGTTGCGGCATTAGGAAGGTTGAGAACCACTGTTCTAGATGCTCTGGAAAACAGTCTGTAAAGAAGAAACAGGAGGAAAAGAGTAGTTAGGAGGCCACTGAAATAATCTAGATAAGAAATGCAGGTTGTTTGGATAAAAGTAGTAAAAATAACATTGGTGGGGATTGAAAGAAGTGGTTAGGCTCCAGATACATTGTGAAGGGGAAATAAAAGTATTGCATATTTTACTGGAAAAAGAGTATATCAGGGATTATTACAAGATTTTTGGCTGAGACCTTGGAAAATAGGATTGTGAATGCTTGAGATAGGAAAAGTTATGGAAGGAACGCGTTTGGAATCAAAGATCATTGTTAGGGTCACCGAAAGGGGAATGCAAGAGGCCAAAGGGGGTGAAGAATTATGAATTTATTACATAATCTGGAAAACCAGGTGGACTGAGCCCCAAAGTGGCACCAGCCCCCAAAGACAGAGAGTCAGAGGGTTTTAAAGGACTCTGGGTGGGCTTTTCTGGGAGGGAATTCTCTGTGCAGGTCCAGATTCTTGGAAACTCCAGAGGGGAGAGATAATGGTCTTAGCAAGTGGGATGTGGTCTAAGCAAGTGGAATGTCCATTGTGAAGTGGCCTAAAGGTCAGTCTCCAGGGCAGGGGGTACCGATTCAATTATTTGATGAGACCTAACATCCCAGCCTTTTGTTTTATGGAATAGGGACAAAGGTCATATCTTCTGTATTTACTTCCTGCTGAGGGGGAACATGGAGATCACAGGGGTACAGACTTTGTTAGTAGTGAGCTGGACGAGGGGTCGCAGTCTTTCCCCGAGAGACTAGTTGGTGAAGGCTTGAGAACGGTCCTGTTGAGGGACTTGGGAGGCAGCCACAGTATCTCTTGTCTGGTTTTGCTGCCTTTCTAGTCCTGGAGATGAATATACCTGAGGCCTAGATGTGATCTTTAGGGAGGAAAGGATCAGGATCTTAGTTGCCTGACTAGTTATTTGCTTGGGGAGGGTAGGTTACCCTGGGGGCGAAGTTCTTGTTTTCCCAGTTTTTCCCCTTGCTAGCATCCAGAGCTTTCTGGAACAGTGAGTTTCTGTACCTGGCCCATCATCCTTGCTCTAAGGGTCAAAGGGATGATGAGGCCTGGGCACAAAAGGAGGTTTTGATGGTATCTGGGAGTGGTATTTCCTGAGTACAAGTAGGGCTTGTAACCTGGTGGAGAAAAACTGTTTTATAAATTTTAATATTACTGGGGCGAAACTAGAAGAACAAGAATTATGATAAATGGTCTGGTGGAAGGAAAGAGACATTAGTTTGGAGGGCTGTAGTCTAATATACCAAAATGAAGTTTACCCTCAAATCATTTGCTCATAAGTGTCCCTTGTTTAGAGAAGATAGGATTTTCTAGATGGCTGCAAACTGTTGGCATCTGGATTTTCTAGATGGTTGCAAATTGCTAGCTATCTCAGTTTCCTTATTCTGCTTGTCCTACCTTACTGGCCTGTGTCATTTATATAACTTCCTTTTAATATTTCTCTCTACAAACCTTCTATAACATTCACAAACCTTCTTTCAACTTTCACAAACATTCTTACTTAAAGTCACTTTCTTTTTCCTTCAGAATGCATGTCCATGCCTTATGCCTTCTGTTGTCAATGCTTAGAAACATTAATTTTCCAAAGATAACCAAAAAGTAAACATCCAGCATTTCTTAGACTGAGATTTGTGAACATTCTCACTTTCAAGAAATATACCTTTAACAAAGCACAAGACATTACATTAACAGTTTAAATCTACTTTATAGGTTTTCTGTAATAAAAGCTAAAATCAGGTGAACTTAAAACTTATTGAAATATTTAGATGTTTATCATTTAACCCAGCAATGCTTTAAATACTTTAAGTCTTCTTTTCTAAAGAAGACTTTGGAAAATTATGTATAGACATATGAGGCTGGAGAAAGGCAGAGGGAGGAGGCAACAGGTCCTGCAGCCTCTTCTAGGACTGCAGTGTCCAGGCCTTCAGGTGCTTGCATTTAAAACTGCCACATTTTTCCTTAGAGATAACATGCTAAGGTTTGAGTGATAATGAGTTCAGCTTCTGATAGTAGCCAGACTGTTAAGTAAGCATGTGCAATAAAGAAAGTTGTTCTTTTGGAAAGAGAAGGGGTCGGATGAGAAGGTGCTGAGGTAAGAGCAGTTTTCAGAGCATTAAAGGGGTGAGAATGCTGGCCTTGGGGTCTAAAGGCTCAGTGAGGGGGTCCCTTTGCCATGTCATGTCATAGAGGAGTCTGAAATTGCAAGGAGTCTGAAATTGGGAACTCAGAGGCAAGAATACCCAGTGAGCCTGAGAAAGGAGAGTATTTCTTGTTTAGAGGAGGGGGCAGTTATGGAGGAGATAAGGCATCTACAGTCTAAGGAATGACATGGCTTTATGGGGTGAGAGTGAAACTAAAGTAGGTGACTGTCGTTTGGGATAACTGGACTCTATGAAGGGATTCATGGTAGCCCTGGTTGGGCACTGAAGTAGTATGAGAAATGAGTGAATGGAGGTATTTAGTAAGATGCAGTGTAGAGGTGAGATGGCTAATGGCTGTGAGACTAGTCTGTCAACCCCCATAATACAGGCTGAGGAGGAGATAAGGGTCTCAGGGAATTCAGAGAGGGCAGAATAAGTGGCCCTGGTGTCAATTCAAAAGGAGATTGGCTTACCTGCCACCTCAGTCATTACCCAAGGTTCTGTCCTGGTGATGAAAGTCTGGGCCCTGTCAAGGCCTGGAAAGCTTAATCTTCAGTGGCCAGCCACAGGAGGTCCGGGAGCTCCAAACCGGATCTAGAGGGTGGCCTTGCTGAGGTCCGACCTGGAGGGGCCAGACTACCACCTGATTTCCAGTGGTCTTGCCTTCTGAACCTTGGGAAGGGCCTAAGTGGGGGTCTTGGGTTTGGGCAGGACTTGGCCCAGTGTCCTTCCTTATTGCATCTGAAGCATGGGCCCAGGAGAGGCTTAGCACCTGACTTACCCTTAGAGGACCGGCACTTTGTTTGGAGTTCATGAGAGTGGTGGCTAGGAGCTGGACGGCCTCCTCTGGGCTTCAGCCTTGGCCTGATCTCACCTTTGTTTTTGGATTTGGGTCTCCTCGTCTCTATTATTAAAGACCTTAAAGGTCAGATTAACAAGGTTTTTCTGAGGGGTTTATGGATCTGTGTCGATGTTTTCAAAATTTGCTGTGTATGTAGGGGCCTGATTGGGATATAAAATGGGTGTTCAGAAGAAGGGCTCCCTCTGGGGAGGTGGAGTCTAAGGTGGTCAATTTCTGTAAGGCCTCTGTGAGGCAGGAGAGGGAGAGAACTGGGTTTCTGTCAGAGCCCTACGTGATTTCATTAAGTTCGTTATAACTGACTGCCTTATGGGCAGCCTTTTTGAATCCAGAAACAAGACAGATGGCTACAGAGCTGGCACTCTGGATAATTGACCTGATAGTCTACCTTGGGAAAGTTTAGGGGACTGTGTCAGCGCCAACTGGGTTGGCCACCGAGTCCTGACTATGGAGGGCCTTGGCATGGTCCTGAGCTTCTAGCCAGACAAACTGCTTCTCCTCCGGGGTGAGACAGGAGGACAGGATGACTTAGATGTGATGCCAGGTCAGGTCATAGGACTGGGTCAGTTACTTAAATTCTACAAGGATGGGGAGTCATCGCCCTGGCTTTGGTCACCCCAAGTTTACTACTTTAGAGCAGTAGACTGCAGCAGCTCAACCTGGGCTTGGAAAAAGACCTAAGATGCCTCTCAATCTGTGCCAGTTCGGACATGGAAAATAGGATGTGTACCCAGACAATACCCTCAGTTCCTGCCACCTCCCTCAGGAGTAGAATGTGCATGAGAATAGAAGAAGCTGTTGAGGAGGTGGTCTTTGGGTGGCCAGAGAGCAAGTGTTAGGTGGGAAAAGGCTGTTTTGGAGCTTGTGTTCTTGGGAGTTGGGCTCCCAGGGGCCAAGGAGAAGGTGTTTGCTGGTTAGGAGAGTCTGGATTTGGGAATCTACTGCAGGTGAGGGAGGGGGCTTATAAACGGGTGGAAGCCGATGGTCTGCTGGGTCAAAAGTAGAATCAGAAGTGTTAGGGGTATAATGTTTTATGTGAAGGAAAGGGATCTGATTGGTAGAGAAGAACTGAAAGAACTGGAGGGTGCAAAAGGCCTGGATGTAGGTAATCTCTGACCATTTTTCATTGTGGTGACAGAAATTATCTAAATTGCTTGGTGTGTCAAAATTGAAAGCACTGTTTTCAGGCCATTGAGACTTATTATCTAGTTTATGTTGTGGCCAAACAGTGTTACAAAGTAAAATGAGTGATTGGGCATGATCTCCCCCGTGAGTGTGCAGAGGGAGTGTAGCATGGCCCATGAGAGGAAGGGTGAGTGACAGACCACAGATCCAAAGGTGACTGTTTAGGGCAGGTGTCCCCACTGCTAAACAAATCACCATGAGAAGGGAGAGATGTTCCTCTGGACTGGGCATCCCCAATCCAGGACCCAAAGCCGAACGGCTGAGGAGCCGTGTGGCCTAGTGTTAGGACTTTTGAGATGAGAGACTTTCAGGAAGTAAGAGAGAGAGTGGGTAGGAGACTCATGACAAGGGAAACTGTGGGACATCACTCACCTGGAGAAGACTGGCTGGTGTGGGGTGGAGGGTCAGCGATGGAGAAGGAGCTCTTTTACATGTCCTCTGGTGTCGTCCTTAGCTGGTTAGAGAGGGCCTGTGAGGGAGGGAGGCCTCATGGAGGCCGGCAATTGAGTCACCTGAGTAGGATTCGGAGGTAAGGCCAGGTCAAGCTGCCACTGCCTATTGTTCTCCAAGTAGCAAACTTGGAGTGACTGAAGCTGGGGCAATGGCTTCCCATCCCTGTGGAACCCCCTCAGGTTTTGGCCCCAAATTTTAGGGTCGTCAAAGTAGGAACATATGAGGTCCAAGGGGTGAAGAATTATGAATTTATTAGGTCATCTGGAAAACCAAATGGGCTGAGCCCCAAAATTGCACCAGCCCCCAAAGATGGAGAGTCAGAGGGTTTTAAAGGACTCTAGGTGGGTTTTTTCTGGGCAGAGAATTATCTGTGCAGTTCTGGATTCTGGTAAACTCCGGAAGGGAGGGAGAATGGTTTTAGCAAATGGAATGTTGCCTAAGCAAGTGGAATGTCCATGGTGAAGTGGCCTCAATTCTCAGGGGAGGAGGTGTAGATTCAATTATTTGATCAGACCTAACAATCATGAGTTCAGTCTGGAATATATTAGTTTTAGGTTAGTAGGCATCAAAGCAGAGATGTCTAGAAGGTATCTGAATAGAGAAGTGTGGAGCTCAGGGGAGACCACAAACTTGGAGATATAAATTTAGAAATTGGTCTATGTTCTGATAATATTCTGGGTTCAATAGTACCCCTCTCCCTAATTTGCAATCACATGGAACTTTAGAATGTAACCTTATTTGGAAATAAGGATCAGATGTAATTAGTCAGTTAAAATGAAATCATGCTATATTACAGAAACCCTTAAATGCAACTGATGTCCTTGTAAAATGGGGTGAGATATGAATACAGAGACTCAGAGACACATGGAGACATACAGAGGGACAAAGTCCACGTGATATGACAACAGAGACAGAGATTGGAATGATGTACTTCTAAGCCAAGGGACACTACAGATTGCCAGGAGCTACCAGAAACTAGGAAGAGACAAGGAAATACTTTCCCCTAGGGCCTTAAGAGGAAGTAATGAATCTGCTGACACTTTATTTTAAACTTTCAGCCTCCAGGACAATATGTTACAGCAGCTTTAGGAAACCAGAGAGAGTATGGAGATACATAAGACTGGACAAGATTGTCAAGGCAGTGAGTGCTGATAAAGAAGTCCATAGACTGAGCCCTGGACATCAACATTAGGAGAGCAAAGAGAAACAGAGCTATCGGTAACAGAAAGTGAGGAAGAGTGACCGATGAAGAAGGTAGAAAACTAGGAAAGCAAGATGTTCCAGACGCTGAGAGAAGAGTTTAACAAAGGGAACAGAATTTAGAATGCTGATGAGAATAAGATGAGGATTGTACATGGAACATTGATTTAGCAACATGGAGGTCATTTATTAACCATGGCAATAAAAGTTTAGATAGAGAACCAAAGATGAAATCTTACTAGAGGAAGTTTAAGAGTAAAGGGGAAAGAGGAACTGGAGATAAGAAGGTATACATAATGCTTTAGGAGTTGTATTGTAGGTCAGAAGAAAGAAGAGAAATGTGGTGGTGTCTATGGTTAAGAGAGCTGAAGAGATTTCCTTTATTTTACCTGTAATATAGGGGAATTGTTGATACAAATAATGCAGTAGAGAGGATAAAATTTAAAAACAAATGTAAAGGAAGGGGAATGTTGTCTGAGTGATGTCTTCAGATAAGTGATGCATGAATTAATATTAGATAAAATGATGGCCATTATTTTAAGTTAACAGAAAGGAAGTAAAATGTATAGGTCCAGAAATTGTTAAGTTAGAGAAGGCATTTATAGAAGTTATTTTCTGATTGCTCAGTATTGTTAGAGAAGCAATAGGCAAGGTCATTGACTAAGAGTGAGGAAAAAGGCAGAGCTGGAGGTCAGAGGAAAGATGGAAGACATTAAATAGTTGCCTGAGACAGTAATTGAATGGACTTAGGAAATACTCTGAGATTAGGAGGACACAAAAAAGGCCCTCTCAAAATTGGTGGTAATAAACTTAAAATTGCTTAGGAGCAGCCCACTTGGTTTGTATTTTTTTCTGCCACCTAAACTGAACAAAAGTAGGATAGGTGTAGGTTGGATTTTAGTAGCTATGGTTCTGCCAAGAAAATATCTTTATTTAATAAAGTAAGAGTGGACCAACTTAATTAAGATGGTATATAAGATGATCATCTTAGTGATGGGCCAGGCAATTTGAGCTGGGGAAGGGGAGGGAAGAGGAAATGAAGGTGTTGAGGAACACTGAATACTGTTAGATTAATACTTAATGCTAAGGATTGTGGGAATCTGGACATTAGTGTGGAATGCTTATATTTGGAATTATGGAATAGAGAGGCTGTATGTCTTAATAATAACAAACACTCAATTCTGATATTGGATCCATGATGTACTAATAAATCATAAATAACAGGAAAATATTGCTGGATGGAGGTACTGAGGGAGCTGTGCATGGTCTCACAACATCAAATGGAAAACAGATGAAGAAGAAGATATCACTGTGTGGGTGGCATCTGATCCTTGAATGAGGCCACATAAAAGAGGTCAATCATGGTTGGAGTTTAGTGAGTGAAGGCAAGTATGGAGTGAAATGACACCAAGAGGTACAGGGGAAGATTAAATAGGATTTTACAGGCCATGGCAAAAAATTAGGATTTTATTCTCAGTACACTGGGAAACTGAGTTATAAAATGTTTTAAAACATTTTATAACCAATAGACACAAATGGGGGGGTGGTGCTGGGGGTTGGGGATAGTCGGGGAGAGGTCAATGGGGGAAAAAGGAGACTTATATAATACATTAAACAATAAAGAACTTAAATTTACAAAAAAGAAGAGAAAATAAATCAATCCATAATAATAAATAAATAAATAAATAAATAAATAAATAAATAAATAAATAAAATAAATAAAACATTTTAGGCAGTGACATCAGGTCTACACTTAAAAAGCTTATTTTGACTATAATGAAAGAATAGATGGATGTGGGGAGAAAAGAGGAAAGACTATAATCTGGGAGGTAAGTTTCGATCTTTTTGCAATGGTCCAGGTGAGAGAAGGTGATGAACTGGATGAGTCCGTAGTGGTTGAGCTGGAAAGAGGTGCAGAAGTTGAGCTAGACAAAGGTGCAGGATTTGCTTTGTAGAGATTAGAGGGCTGCTGGTGACTTGGATGCACAGCCTGTGCGTAGGTGCTGGTAAAGGAAATGAACAGGATGAGTCTTTGAGATTTGCTCTAGGCAACCAGTAGCTAGGTGGCGTCACTCAGTAAGGCAGTAAAGATAGAAAAGAATCTAGTTAGTAAGGACAGTCTGGAATAGACAGGGTTGGACATGTAGAAGAGCTCCTTTCAAAGTGAAATAATGAAGTAAAAAACTGCAACTCTTTTAAAGGAACTATGAGAATGGACTCCTGCTCACAGAGGGGGTCCAACTCCTTCATCTGTTTTCCATTTGATGTTGTGAGATGAGGTGTTGCTGTATGTCTTCCTTGTAGATCTCAAATTACCCAGATTAAATGAGGATGTGTTTTTTGTTAGTTTGTTTATTTGGATGTTTGTTTTTGTTTTTGTTTTTTTGTGTTTTGTTTTTTTTTTTTTTTAGAGAGAGAGAGAGAGAGAGAGAGAGAGAGAGAGAGAGAGAGAGAGAGACATTGATTGATTGCCTCCCATATGTGCCCCAACCAGTGATCAAAACCACAGCCTAGGTATGTGCCCTGACCGGGCATAGAACCTGCAACCTTTTGGGGAATACGGGAGGACACTCCAACCAAGTGAACCATCTGACCAGGACCCCAGGATAAATTTTTAAACTCTCACTTTGTGTAGATCCACCCAGTCACACATGTGTTTAAAGTCCTAGGAGATTCTTTTTTACAAGAAAACGTGCAAATTCTTTGTCATTTTAGTACAAGACTTCTCCATATGATCCACCACTCTCTTCCACATCCCACTCACTTTGCAGTGTCTTAGATATGGCCATCTTCCAAAATGAGGAAGTGAACTGGGTAAATGTCTGCAAAAATCTTACCAATTCGACTGGCCTAAAGTTCTAGCACTTTGAGCAGTGTAAAATTTACCCCATTGTTCTGCTTCTATCTCTACAACTACATAAGCATATCAGTTTTTCTTGTTGTTTTGCCTACGTTCTACCTTCCTCCAATAAAGGGTTTTCTCTGAACACACTCTCATATTGCCTGAACCACAAAGTATGTTATCATTGTCTATCAAATCATCCATACTCCTTTTGCATGGCCATCTGCTTCTCTATCCGTCTACTCATTCATCTACCTGACCACACATCTCTTTGGAGACAGCATGGTATAGTGGAAGGAGAATATACTTTAAATTTCTGTACTCCTGGATTTAAACCTGATTTCATTATGAATATTATTATTACTATTATTGTTATTATTTGGGGATATTTTCACCTCTCTGAAATTTCATTACCTAATTTAAAGACTTTATAAAAAATATCTTTTGTACCAGTTTAAATACCTAACACCTGGTAATCATATTTTAGCAGACAAGTATGACCATTGCTTTTGTCTCCTTCAATTAGCTTATATCTCCTTAAAGATATAACTATCTCATTAAATGGAGCAGTTTGCCAGACAGATAAGGAGGCAGAGGGATATTTCCAGCTGAGAAGAAAACAACAGTCACAGAGGCAATAAAGAACATTATTTGGGGAGATGCTGAGTTTTCAGGTGTGATTAAGATATGGACAATATGTGATAAAGTCCAAAAAGTAAGAAAAGAGCCTTGCATGTCAGGCTATGAAGTTGGAATGTATCATGTAGAATTAGGAAGCCTTGGAATTTTTTTATGTCGTTGAGTCATATGTTGAAATATGTGTTAAAATATGCTAATGGCAGTGTGGAAGATAAATTATAGTAGAAAGATTGGGAAAGTCAAAACAGCTAAAACAGAAAAAAACAACAACAAATATCCTTAATCAACTGAGGTGCACAAAGTTTTACCATATGAACCAGCTCCAGACATTGGGTAATATTTGACCTTTTCAATTCTGAGTTTCTTTTTACTAAATTTCCCATTCTCGTGATAAGGTAATTGTCAAGCAAGATATACTAGTAAAATGCCTTGGTAAAAGAGGCATGGTTACTCTTTGTTAAGTATTAAAGCATCTTTGAAGATTGGTCCCACAGAGACACAAGGGGGAATGGCCATATGAAGACAACAGAGGTCATTGGAGAGAGGCATCTATAAGATTCCATGGATTGCAGGCATTTACCAGAAACTATGGCGAGGCAGGGAGGGATACTAAGTGCATAGAGCCTTTGAGAGAACATTTTGAACATCTGACCTCCAGAACATAAGTAGAATAATTTCTGTTGTTAAACACACACACACACACACACACACACACACACACACACACACACACACAACAAAGGTATAAAATAGGTCCAACACTCTCAAGAGATCATGACTTTTCTTTAATCTTTAACCTAAAGGCCTTTGTCCTGAACCATTTACATCTACACAGATGTGTGCAGATTCTAGCACTGACCAATTAAAGCCAAGCCAAATCCAATAATAAGCCTGTCAGATTTGACCTCCAGACATTTGGAGTGTGGATTCCAAAGAGTTTGGACTGCAGAGAGGAGCTGTCTATGGGCTGTGGCCATAGATCTGAGAAGTTGTCCAGCGGTCCATGTGACCAAATTCTAATAGGCTGAGTTATCCCTTTGAAGAGGCAAGGGTTTCCACTATGCTTCCAAGAGACCAAAGAATCCTGTTGGACAGCATGAGCTTGTGAGGTGGGAGAGGGAGGAGGGGCAATAGCAGTGGCAGCCTAGAGTTTCTCACTCCCACTTCAACCCAAGCTGCTCCACATGTTTCTGTTTTCTATATGAGTCATCACTGTGTATTTTATTCAATAAAGTGTTCTAAATTGAAAACTACCTATAAATCCCTGATCTAGGTATATTTCATCCAGATACATGAAAAAGAGATGGAATCCTAAACACTAACAAGAGGCAGAAGGTTGGAGGCAGTGTATGGGATTGCAAACCTGAATAAATTCCGAGACATCATGATCTCAGTTGTAGGTAGGAAGGAGGGTAAAACAGTACAGATGCCACTCAATTCCAGATGGGGCCTCCAGGACTTATCCAGGACTTTGGCATGTCACTTGGAATTTTCTAAACAGATGTTGTCCCAAGTCCAGGTTAATAAACTACAGGATAGAGAAATATCTATGAATAAGTTATTAGTCTCAGGACATATCTAATAAAATAGAAACATGCAAATTGACCGTACCTCCACTACACCCATAAGCCACGCCCACAAGCCAATCAGAGGGACTATATGGAAATTAACCCAACCAAGATGACAGCTGGCAGCCACGGAGCTGGAGCAAGCAGGAAGCTTGGTTGCCCCAGTGATGGAGGAAGCCAAGCTTCCTGCCTACCTTGGCCGGCTGTGGCCTCTGCTCAAGGCAACAAAGTTTCAATTATAGAAGATAAATAAATCCCAGATACCTGCTTCAAGCCAGCCTCCACTGGGAGCTTGGGTGGCAGGGGGCTGTGGCCATCCTGCAAACAGCCATCAATCCCTCATCCAGGATGGCTACACCCTCATGGGTGAAGGTCCCCACTGGGGGGTTTGGCCAGCCTGCAAACAGCCATAAGCTCCTCACCCAGGCTGGCCAGGCACCCCAGCAGGACCCTCACCCTGATCTGGGGCATCCTCTAGGGCAGGGTGGGCAAACTTTTTGACTAGAGGGCCACAATGGGTTCTTAAACTGGACCGGAGGGCCGGAATAAAAGCATGGATGGAGTGTTTGTGTGAACTAATATAAATTCAAAGTAAACATCATTACATAAAAGGGTACGGTGTTTTTTTTTAGTTTTATTCATTTCAAACGGGCCGGATCCGGCCCGCGGGCTGTAGTTTGCCCACGGCTGCTCTAGGGCAAAGCAGCCAGCCTCCACCCATGCACCAGGCCTCTATCCTATATAACAAAAGGGTAATATGCAAATTGACCCTAACAGCAGAATGACTGGGAATGAGTGGTCACTATGACACACACTGACCACCAGTGGCCAGACGCTCAATGCAGGAGCTGTATCCTGGTGGTCAGTGCGCTCCCACAGGGGAAGCTCTGCTCAGCCACAAGCCAGGCTGATGGCTGCCAGTACAGCAGTGGTGGTGGGAGCCTCTCCCGGCTCCTCAGCAGATCTAAGGATGTCCAACTACAGCTTAGGCCTGCTCCCCGCTGGCAAGTGGACATCCCCTGAGGGCTCCCGGGCTGCTAGAGGGATGTCTGACTGCCAGCTTAGGCCCAATCCCCCAGGAAGCAGGCCTAAGCCAGAAAGTGGACATTCCCTGAGGGGTCCCAGACTGCGAGAGGGCACAGGCCGGGCTGAGGGACCCCCCCCAAGTGCACAAATTTTTGTGCACCAGGCCTCTAGTCTATATAATAAAGAGTCAGGGTCAAAACAACTGATTACCACCAAAGTCTCAACCAGACCGAAAGTGCTGGGTTGCCACAGCACTGACTGTCAAGGGGGCTGCGGATCAGGCCCAGAGAGAGGCCTGCAGAAAGAGAGAGGCAGGGTCTGATCAATAGCCTCTGTGGAAGCCATTGATCAAAACTTGCCTCTCTTCCTCTCCCGGCCTGGCCAACAGCCATGCCTCCATTTATCTCCAGGCCTCCACAGGGGCTTCTGATCAGCCCCACCTTTCTGATCAGGCCCTGTTGATAGGCCCAGAGATCTGACTGGCATAGAAACTGACCAATCAGAACCAAATCTGGGTGAATGTGAGTAACCAATGGCTGCCTAGGAGGTGGAACTTTTGATGCTGACTGGCATAGAAACTGACCAATCAGAACCAAATTGGCCAGCAGTGAAGGGCAGTTGAGAACGAGATCAGGCAGGCAGTCAGGTGAGTGGTTAGGAGCCAGCGGTCCCAGATTGTGAGAGAGATGTCCCCAGTTGGAGAGGGTGCAGGTTGGGCTGAGGGAACCACCACCTCTGTGCACAAATTTTGGGCACCAGGCCCCAAGTTGAGAATAAGTACCACCCTGGCTGGGAAGTTCAGTTGGTTTGAATGTCATCCAGATATACAAAGTTTGAGGGTTCAATCCTGGGGCAGGGTATATATAAGAATCTACCAATGAATGCATAAATAAGTGGAACAACAAATCTCTCTCTCTCTCTCCTTCTCTCTCTCTCATCAATAAATAAAACAAAACATAAAAATATTTTTAAAAAGAGAATAAGTATCACTCTTATTTATACTACTTCAAAAACATTTTTTTTTATGTAAACAATTTTCTAAGCTCCACTGAATTTTCATGGACCTTCCTATCTTTGTCCATCCCGCACTCACTCCCTTCTACCATTTCTTCCTTCTTTCATCCCTCCTTCTTTTTCTCACCTTCTCCCTTCCTTTCTTATTTCCTACCTTTCAAATTTACTGAATATTTACAATGGACCAGGCACTGGGAATCTACAGATATATTACACATGTACAGATTCCTAAGGAGTTAACAGATTGTGTAAGAGACAGGCAAGTAAGTAAACAACACAACCCAGCACATGCTTAGATAGAGGTGAGCACAGTGCTTATGGGAACAGAAGTCAGGAAAGGGTTTCTGGATGAGGTAATCTTACACTGAACTTTGGAGAATGGGAAGAAGTAAGCTCAATTAGAAAGTCTGGAGTGGAAGAGAGTTCTAGGCTGAGCTGATCACATATGGTCCATGGGAAACCATGTTTCTTGGAGCCAGCCAGATTTAGTTTCTAAATATGAGTCCATCACTCGCTATGAATGATGAAAAATTATTTACCTCTTAGCACCTATGTTTTTTTAGTTGTAAAATTCAGGGGAAATGTATTTTAGATGAAAAGGGAGTTATAAGTAGAAACTCAAGCATGATATAAGCCATATTGTAACTTTGTCCTTGAAGCAGCAAGAAAGTTTACCAGAATATAACTAGCCCTCCTTGATTTAAAATAGATTCCTTATCCTTGTGTTTAAATATTTTGTATAAACATAAATTCTCCTCTCAGTTTTTAAAAGTGACATTGATATTCCCTATTGTCTGATTCTGAAAAGTAAAACATGTCATAGATTTTGCCTAAAGACTTTAAAAAAAAACATGATCTTGATACAACTAGAGGGCTCCACTATTAATGGGCTTTGTTGACACTTTTACAGAGCACTTGCTGGTGACAAAGCTCATTCCATTATATGTATTTTTATTCTAGAATAATATTTGGAAAATCCCTAAATGGGACAAAAATCTATTTCATTTCTAATTTCCATATTGTGAACATTTTATCGCCATCTATATGTACACAATGAAGATGTATGCTCTCTATTGTATATCTACTAACATAAAAATATAACTGAGACCAAATAGGAGAGGATGCATTATAGTTCTTTAGATAAATTGTAGTGAACTCCTGGTCAGAACAATGAATATTTGGTTTATTATATTTCTAGACATTTTCTTCCCTCAGTCAGTGGTCTATGGGACTATAAACTTGTTAACAGAAGGAAAGATGGGCATAAGAAACTCTATGGAGAAAATGAAAACATGCAGATAAAGCAGATAGTTAGAAGAAGTTGAGGACAGGGACTGCAGGAGAACCCTGAGACCAGCAGACATGATAGTGCCCTCCAAGAACTTGATGCCAATCTGCTGAATCACCAGAGTACATGCTGGAAGGAGAGATTTGCCTCTTAGCTCATTGACTAAGCAGTTAAAGAAAATATTGGAGGAAGCTGGTAAATTAGCCTCCTTTCCTGAACCCACACTATTCTCTATCTCAACCCAGTGCCTTGTAGCAGACTAAAAGTCACTCTTTAGTGGTGTCAGACATATTATATTTTATTAATCCTTACTGGACAGTATTTTCCATTAATATTTAGAGAGATTGAAAAGAAGAGAGGAAGAGAGAGAGAGAGAGACATTCATGTGAGAGAGACACATCAATGGGTTGTCACCTGCATGCACTCTGATGATCTGGGCCAGGGATGGAGCATGCAACCCAGATACACGCCCTTGATCAGGAATCAAACCCATGACTCATTGGTGTGCAGGCTGGTGCTCTAACCACTGAGAAAACCAGCCAGGGCTCAAACTTATTTTTAAGTTAAGAATTGGGTTTTTTCTTCCTATGAATTATAAGAAAACTAGAGACCCAGAGCATGAAATTCATGCACTGGAGGGGGGTGTTTCCAGCTCAGCCTGTACCCTCTCCAATCTGGAACATCCCCTTCACAATCCGGAACTGATGGCTCCCAACTGCTCTCCTGCCTGCCTGTCTGATAGCCCCTAACCACTTCTGTATGCCAGCCTGATCACCTCCTAACCACTCCCCTGCCAGCCTGATCGATGCCTAACTGCTCCCCTGCCCACCTAATCACTCCCAACTGCCCTCCCCTGACAGCCTAGTCACCTGTAACTTCCCTCTCCTTCTGGCCTGGTTGCCTCTAACTGCCCTCCCCTTCTGGCCTGGTTGCCCTTAATTGCCCTCCCCTGCTGGCCTGATCGCCCACAACTGCCCTCCCCTGCCAGCCATCTTGTGGCTGTGGGCGCCGCCATCTTTGAGGATGGGGCAGTCAATTAGCATATTCCCTCCTTATTGGCTGTGGGCAACCTTTGCAATGGTGTGAGGGTCAATTAGCATATTACCTCTTTATTAGATAGGATTAGTTAGTGAAAGGTTTCAGGATATCTCATTGAGAAATTCTGGGAGGGATTTGTTGCAAAAAACACCAAAGAAAATAAGATCAATACTTGTAGGGCTGTAAAATAACTGGTTGAGATGTTTTATTTGTTACTAATTTATTTTTAATTATAATTGACATAAATCATTACATCAGCTCAGGTGTACAACATAATGACTCAACATTTTTATATCTTACAAAGTGATCACAGCAATGAGTCTACTGACCATCTGTCATCATAGTTATGATGATGGTGTTGACTCTGTTGCTTATGCTGTACATTACATCCGTATGACATTTTATAACTGGAAGTTTGTACTTAATTCTTGTCTTCTTTCTCAGCCCTCCCACACCCTTTCCCTTCTAGCAACTATCAATCTGTTCTATGAGTTTGTTTCTGTTTGATTTTGTTTGTTCATTTGTTTTGTTTTTTAGAATTCACAAATAAGTAAAATCAGACAGTCTTTGTCTTTCTCTGTCCAACTTATTTTACTTAGCATAATACCCTCCCATCCATGTTATTGTAAATGGCAAGATTTCATTCTATTTTATGGTTGGGTAACATTTCATCCTATGAATAAAGCACATCTTATTTATCCATTTACCTATCAATGAATATCTAGGTTGCTTTCATATCTTGGCTAGTGTAAATAATACTGCAATGAATATAGGCATGCATGTATTTTTTCAAATTATTATTTTTGTTTTCTTTGGATGAATATTCAGAAGTGGAATTGCTGGGTTATACAGTAGTTTTTTGTTTTGTTTTTTTGTTTGTTTGTTTCTTTTTGAGGAACCACCATAGTGGCTGCACTAATTTGCAATCCCCCAACAGTGCACTAGGGTTCCCTTTTCTCCACATCAGTGGCAACACTTGTTACTTTTTTCTTTGTGATAATAGCCATTCTACCAGGTGTGAAATATCCCATAGCTTTGATTTGCATTTCCCTTATAATTAGTCATTTTGAATATTTTTTTCATATGTCTATTGGCCATCTGTATGTCTTGTTTGGAGACATGTCTATTCAGAACCTCTGCTCATTTTTTTTTTTTAAATGGATTGTTTGATTTTTGATGTTGAGTTGTATGAGTTCTTTATATATTTTATAATATAACTTTTTACAAGATATATAATTCACAAATATCTTCTCCATTTCAATAAGTAGCCTTTACATTTTATTGATGGCTTTCTTCACTGTGCAAACGTTTTTTTAGTTTGATGTAGTTCCACTTGACTTTTTTTGCTTTTGTTGCCTTTGCCCAAGGAGACATATTAAAAAAATAGCATTGCTAAGAAGGATGTAAAGAGTTTCCTTCTAGGAGTGTCAGGTATTACAATTAAGTCTTTCATTCATTTTGAGTTCATTTTTGTATATGATGTAGGAAAATGGCCTAGTTTTACTTTTTGTATATGTGTGTTTTGTTTTTACAACCCCATTTATTGAAGAGACTATCTTTTCCCTTTGTATATTTTGCCTTCATTGTCACAGATTAGTTGGGCTTATTTCTGGGATGTCTATTCTGCTCCATTGATCTATCTGTTTTTGTGCCAGTATCATACTGATTTGATTTCTATAGTTTTGTGATATAGTTTGAAATCAGAGAATGTGATACTCCAACTTTGTTCTTTTTTCTCAAGATTCCTTTGGCTATCCTGAGTCTTTTGTGAAAAATGCCATTGGTATTTTGATAGGCATTGTGATAAATTGGTAGATTGCTTTGAGCAGTGAGCATTTTAACAATGTTAATTATTTGAGTACATGACCATAGTTTAGCTTTTCTTTTAGTTGTGTCTTCTTCACTTTCTTTTATCAATGTCTTATAATTTCCAGAGCACAAGTCTTTTACTTCCATGGTTAAATTTATTTCTAGGTATTTTATTGTTTTTGTTTCAATTGTAAATGGAATTATTTTCTTAATTTCTCTTACAGATGACTCATTTTTGTATAGAAAACAATAGAATATTAATTTTGCATTCTTTAACTTTATTCAAATATTAGTTCTAACAATTTTTATTGGGATGTTTAGAGTTTTCTATAATATAGTTTTATTTATCTGCAAATAGTAAGAATTTTACTTCTTTATTTTCTGTTTGAATCTTTTTATTTCCTTTTCTTGTGTGATTGCCTTGGCTGTTGCTTCCAATATTATGTTGAATAAGAGTAGTGAAAGTGTGCATGCTTATCTTGTTCCTGATGTGAGAGAAAAAGCTTTCAGCTTTTAACCATTGAATATTATGCTCGCTTATGGGTTTGCTGTACAGCCTTTTGTATATTGAGGCATGTCTTTTTATAGCCACTTTTTTTAAGTGTTTTATAATAAAAAGAATGTTGAATTTTGGTGATTCCTTTTCTGAATCTATTGAGATGTCATGATTTTTCTCCTTTATTTTGTTGTTATGGTACAGCACATTGATTACTCTGTGGATATTGAAGCATCTGTAATTCCTGGAATAAATTTCACTTGATCACATTGCATTATCTTTTTAATGTATTGTTGTATTTTAGTTGCTAATATTTTGTTGAAAAATTTTGCTTCTATCTCTATCGGGAATATTGGCCTATAATTTTCTATTTTAGTAGTTTCATTGTATTGTTTGTTATCAGGTAACATTGGCCTCATAGAATGAGTTTGAAAGCTTTCCTCCTTCATTTTTTAAAAATATAATTTTAAATAATTTTACATTTTGATTGTTTGGCTGCAATTATCTGTGAATATGTCTGGTCCTAAACTTTTGTTTGTTGAGTGTTTCATTGTTTGTTTGTTTTTTTGTTTTACTTTTTGAGTACTGATTCATTTTTCTTTTTATATGGAACTAGATGTCTCATGCATGAAATTAGTGCACAGGGTAGGGGGGTGGGGGGTGGTCCCTCAGCCTAACCTGCATTCTCTCGCAATCTGGGACCCTTTGGGGGATGTCTGACTGCTGGTGCGGGATCGGGCCTAAACTGGCAGTCGGACATCTCTCTCTCAATCCAGGACCGCTAGCTCCTAACCACTTGCCTGCCTGCCTCATCATCCCTAACCACTCATCTGCCAAACTGATCAGCCCTAACCTCTCACCTGCCTGCCTCATCACCCCTAGCTGCCTCTGCCTTGGCCCCCGCTGCCAGGGCTTCATCTGGGATGACATCCTGAAAGTTGTTCAGCTGTCCAGTCTAATTAGCATATTAAACTTTTATTATTATAGATATTAATCAGTATGTTTAGGTTTTCTATTTCTTCCTGGCTCATTCTTAGAAGATTACATGTTTCTAGGATATTATCCATTTATTCTTGTCTAATTTTTTATTCATAGTATTCTTTTATAATACTATATAGTTTTGTGTTGTTGATTATTACTTCTCTTTCATTTCTGATTTTATTTGGCTCCTCTATCTTTTTTATTTCCTTGATAAGACTGGCTGAAGTTTCATCTTTTTTTTTTTTAAAAAAAACTAGCTTAGTTTTGTCAACCTTTTCTATTGTTTATTTTTTTGGTCCCATTTTATTTTTTTCTGCTCTGATCTTTATTTCCTTCCTTCTACTCACTTTGGGTTTTGTTTGTTCTTCATTTTCTTTTTTTTTAATATTTATTATTGAGATTATTATAGATGTTCCTCTTTTTATTTCCCATTGTCCCCCTCCATCTGGTTCCCACCCCACTCCAGGCCTTCACCACCCTATTGTCTGCAGAGATAATGCGCACATGCATATAACATCTTTGGTTAGTATCTTCCTGTCTCCCCCACCCCCTTCCTTCTGAGATTTGTCAGTCTTTCCCATGTTTCCATGCCTCTGATTCTATTTTATTCATCAGTTTATTTTGTTCATTAGATTTTTTTGTTCCTTTATTTTGATGTTTACATTCAATGTTGATAGATATGTACTTATTGCCATTTTTATTGTTCACTTCTTTTTCTTCTTCTTCTTCTTCTTCTTCTTCTTCTTCTTCTTCTTCTTCTTCTTCTTCTTCTCTTCTTATTCCTCCTCCTCCTCCTCCTCCTCCTCCTCCTCCTCCTCCTCCTCCTCCTCCTCCTCCTCCTCCTCTTCCTCCTCCTCCTTCTCTTTCTCCTCCTCCCCCTCCTTCTCTTTCTCTTCCTCTTTCTCTTCCTCTTCTGAAAAAATCCCCTTCAGCATTTCATGTAGTACTGGTTTGGTGGTGACTAACTCCTTTAGCTTTTTCTTGTCTGTGAAGCTCTTTATCAGACCTTCAATTCTAAATGAGAACTTTGCCGGGTAGAGTAATCTTTAGGTCCTTGCCATTCATCACTTTGAACATTTCTTGCAACTCCCTTCTGGCCTGCAAAGTTTCAGTCTCAATGTGCTTTTTTCTTTACTTCTCTAGCTGTAGGACTTTCTTCTTTACTTCTCTAGATTTCAGGCAGTTCTGAATGATGGTTTGCATTTTATTTGAAATTTTTATGTGGTTGTGGGAGGTGGTATATATCACTGTTTACCTATGCCGCCATCTTGGTTCTCTCTGTTCTTCATTTTCTATTTCCTTTAGGTGTAAATTTAGATTATTTATTTGATACTTTGTTTGTTTCTTGATGTAGGCACACAACACTATGAATTTCCCTCTTTTAACTGCTTTTGCTGCATCTAACAATTTTCGATCATTGTGTTTCCATTTTTATTTGTCTTAAAATACTGTTTTATGTCTGCTTGATTACTTTATTAACCTAATAATTGTTTAGTAAAATGTTGTTTGGTAACCTGTGTTTGTATTTTTTTTCCAACTTTCTTATTGCAATAGATTTCTAGTTTTTTAACATCAATAATGAGGAAGATACTTGATATGATTTCAATATTCTTAAAATTTCTGAGACTTGTTTTGTGGCCTAATGTGTGGTCTATTCTGGAAAATAGTGCAGACACACTTGAAAATAATGTGCATTCTGCTGATTTGGGGTATAATGTTCTGGAGGCATATGTTAAGTCCATATGCTCTAACGTGTTGCTAAAGCCACTTGTTGATATTAGATCTGGATGATCTATTCATTTATGTGAGTAAGGTTTTAAAATACCCTATTACTATTGTGTTATTGTCAATATCTCCCTTTCTGCCTGTTAATATTTGATTTAGGTATTTATTTGCTTTGTTGGGGTGTTTTTGACATAAATTGTGATGTTAAGGAAGCTTCAGAATTTTTTAACAGGATTCCCATTGAGATTATTGACATCTAAAATGAATGGTTGTGAAGTAGGTGTTAGAAAAGATGTATGAAATAGAAGTGATTTCTAAAATGGACAAATGCATACATATAAATATGTGTATGAATGAGCCAAAGTGTGGGATTGTAAAAGACTCCAAATTCCCTTCAGGAATGTGATTCTTATCATTATGACTGATACATAATTGTCACATGCTGATTATGTTTATTTGGTTGAATTAAATATTAAAACACTCAGATTCTTAAAATTAGAAGTCTGAAAGAGAATACCATCTAAAGCAACTAGTGAACCAAAAGACAAGGAGATAAGAAAACCAGGATTGACTATAGGGAGCTTCTCCTCTTAGCTGACTGTTAGGTAATGGCCTCATAACTCAAATGCTATAATAAAAGCATATCTTTTAAAAAGTTAAATTATAACATAATTAAAGCATGCATTTCTTATTTAATTTAAAATTTCAACTTAATTGAATAATAATGATCAATTAAAATATAATCTGATCATACTTCTAAATTTTATGGGTCTTATTTTTAATTCTAATTTCTAACATTTATTTTTCAAGGAAGCTTACAAGTTCACTATCAGCTGAGCAAGGAAGAAACCCATGTGTTCACCATTGAGGTAGAGAACTTTGCTAATAGAAGGATGCACCACTTGAAGATTAACCGAGAGGGAAGAGAGCTTACCATTCAGGTAACTTATTTTCCTCTTTTTATGCCTTGGATGCTCAAAAAACACTTTTCTGAGCTTCTATCCCACGCCAAGTATGGAACCAAGTTCTAGAGATAGATATGAATTACACTTGGCCCAGTCTTTGAAAAAGTTGAATAATGGTTCTCAGAGTGTTGCTGCACCCTTTCAGCCAGCATCAGCATTACTTGGGGCTTTGTTAGAAATGCAGATTCTTGGGCCCTACAACAGGTCCACTTAATCAGAAACTTCTTTGCAAGGGAGTCAGCAGGTGATTCTGATGCCTACTTAAGATTATAACCCTGAATTGTAGTAGAATGGGAAGACATATGAGTGAACTGGAAATCATGAGAGACTGGCCAGAGCTAAGACAGAAGTGTGCCCATGTGAAATGAGAGCATGGAGGAAGACACTGGACATCAGTATTCAATTCCTGGGTGAAGTTAGGACTAAAGTGAGTCTTGGAGGTTAATAGGAATTGGCTAGATGAAGAGAGAGCAAAGTGCTCAGGCAGGGAATCTATGGGAGCATTGGTAAAGTTGTCCTGAAGAGTACAGTATGTGGCCCTGGCTGGTTAGAGTTTCAGCCCTGTGGACCAAAAGGTTGTGGGTTCAATTCCTGGTCAAGGCCATGTACCATGACTGTAGGTTCAATCCCAGGCCCTGGTCAGGGCACATGCAGGAGACAACCAGGCTCTCTCTCTCTCTCTCTCTCTCTCTCTCTCTCTCTCTCTCTCTCTCTACCTCTCTCTCCCTCTCTTTCACTCTCTATAAAAATTAATGGAAAAATATCCTTGAGTGAGAATTTTTTAAAAAGTACAGTATGTGGCAGGCACTCCATAGAATTTCAGTGTAAAATTCATGGTATAAAGATCACACAGGAGACGATAGAGAATTGGCAGAGTCCACATCATCCTTTCTAGAATCATGACCTGAAGTTAACCTTTAAATCTTCCCAGCAGTCACCCCTTATTTGTTTTAATCCATCATATTTTTTATCTCCTAGGACTCCGTGGTCGGCAAACTGCAGCTCATGAGCCACATGCGGCTCTTTGGCCCCTTGAGTGTGGCTCTTCCTAAGCCTTAGGAGTACCCTAATTAAGTTAATAACAATGTACCTACCTATATAGTGTAAGTTTAAAATATTTGGCTCTCAAAAGAAATTTCAATCGTTGCACTGTTGATATTTGGCTCTGTTGACTAATGAGTTTGCCGACTACAGTCTAGGGCAGTGAT
This sequence comes from Myotis myotis, assembly GCF_014108235.1. Taxonomy (NCBI): domain Eukaryota; kingdom Metazoa; phylum Chordata; class Mammalia; order Chiroptera; family Vespertilionidae; genus Myotis; species Myotis myotis. Next base: position 89,331,197 of record NW_023416390.1, on the reverse strand, counting down.
GGCGAACCTTTTGAGCTCGGCGTGTCAGCATTTTGAAAAACCCTAACTTAACTCTGGTGCCGTGTCACATATAGAAATTTTTTGATATTTGCAACCATAGTAAAACAAAGACTTATATTTTTTATATTTATTTTATATATTTAAACACCATTTAACAAAGAAAAATCAACCAAAAATATGAGTTCACGTGTCACCTCTGACACGCGTGTCATAGGTTCGCCATCACTGGTCTAGGTGATCATTTTAACCCTCCTTATGTCTTCTATACCAACAAAAATCTTAACTACATATTTACTCTCAGCAGATGACATTTTTTTCTTCTTTCTTGTGAAAAAGATTTAACATTCGGACGGTATATACTCACCATCACATTTACCCAACCACCTGCATCTGTGTCTTTGTACTCTTTCTGTGACTTGTTGTAGACTATATAGAGTTAATGGCCCTAGCTAAGGCCTGATCCACCACTTGTGGGCTAAATCTCATATCCTACTTAGAAACATTCCTTCAGCATTCTGCGCTTTCCTTCTCTTTTCAACATTTACCAGCTCTATCGGATGGCTTCCCAAAGCATAAATCATGCAAACATTACATAAATAGCAAACAACAACAACAACAGAAAACAAACAAACAAACAAAAAACACTAAAAAACATGCTCTAAGGCAGGGAAGGAGAACTTTTATCCTCTTATCTAATTATATTTTTTCTGTTAGTTTATTGCTCACATCCTTGGAGATATTTTATATATACTTGGTCTCTGAATTTTGCATATATTTTTTTTAAAATCCATATCAATGATTTTTCTCCTTGTGTTACAGCAAAATAATACTTCTTAAGACACCATGGCCTTATCTTGCAAAATCCAATGGTCTTTTCTTACTTGTCTTCTCATCACCATTTAACACAGCACTTGCTTTCGGCTTTTGGGTCATATTGCCATTAGGCTTGCAGGACATACTTTCACCTGGTGTTTCTTCCTGTGTCTAATTTATCTTGTTGGTCCCCCTTTAACTTCCAAATTCTAACCTTTGGAATCTCCCTGGACTCCATCTTCAGAGTCTTCTCTTTTTAAACTGCACTCATTCTGTGGCTCATTTCACTCACCCAGTCTGTTAGGGGCAGAAATAGAATATTGGGGACCAGCTATAATTATAAGAAATATTAATCGTGCTCTGTTAACCACGATGGTTCTGTTCTGATTAGAAAGCACACCCTAACTTTGTTGGGAGTTATACACCCTGGGACATGGGAGCTAATATCGGAATGCAGTCCATCCTCCTTCTGAGAACTGACTGTCATTATGGAGAGATTTACAATCTCATGTATGAAATAATCTAGTCCTGGAGGCACCTCCTCTTTACAACCCCCAGCCCCTATCGCCTGTAATCTGGTCCCAGGGCACCCAGAGGCACCTGACCTCTGTGCCCCACCCCCCAGCCCGCATGACTAGTAACCTGTAATGACTATACCATGCCTACTTCCCCACGCCTATAATTCTTACTTTCCCAAGTAATCTTTGCCTTTCTATTCAGTATAAGCAGCTTGTTTATGCAGAGGGGCAGACCAGATTTTTGTGGCTGACCTGCTGCTCTCCCATACTGCTGGCAGGATTGGAATAAATGCTCATATATGACTCAACCCTGTCTCTGCTTAATTTGCTCAAGTACTGACAGGCAGCCCAGACCCCTTGGTTGTCTGGTTACAAGTCCATGTGAAATGCTGATAAATTAATCCCAAATGCCATTTGTATGCTGACGAATGAATCCCAAATGTATCTCTAACATCAGTCCTTTCCCTGATTTCCAGACCTATATATTCACCTGCCTACTTGATATATGTGTGTGGATGTCTCTCAGACATCTTGAATGTAACCTCTTAAGGCTGAATTGTTGAAAATCTTCCTCCAAATACCCATCACCTTCCATCACCTCCCATAGCTCAGGTAATGGCAGCTCTGCTCTTGCAGTTGCTCAATGTTAAAATTGTGGTTTCATCTCTGTTCCTGCAACATCCTATTGATCAACAGTTTCTACCCTGCTCCAAGCCACTCTCATCATTTCCTTGGTTATTACAGCTTACAGTTGCCTTTTAATGGAAGGGCCCCTGCTGTTTGTTTCTCTGAAGCCTATTCTCAACACTGTAGCCAGAGGGATTCCGTTAAGAGATTAGTCAGATTGTGTTACTCTTCTGTCCAAAGCCAAAGATCTTGCACTGACCTGAGAGGATCTCCATGAGCCAGCACCCTTGCAACCTTCTCATCTATCACCAATCCCTTTGAAACTCCACGCTTCCCACACAGGCCTCCTTTTATTTCCAGAGTTCATGAAAGCTCCCTGTCCTTTTAAGGTCATGGGTGTGTGGATATGGCCTACCAGAGAATCTAGATTGACTGTCAGTTTTCCTGATTGGGTGTAAGTTCGGGATTAACTGTCAAATATGTAATACAAATTATAATCCCTGAGTGATTATAATTTAATGTTCTTACTCTAACATTTGCTCTTGAAATAAGAAGGAAAATCATAGGAGAAAATTTGGACGTAGGCCAGATTGAAGGAGGAAAGGGATGGAAATGATGAGTTCTTGTTTGAATATGTTTTGACTGAGGTCCTGGGGGGACATCTGGGATGCATTCTGGTGAGCATTTGTATATAAGATGCACTTTTCCTCCTCCTTCTTTATAATTTCTAACTTCTTTTCCACAAATGAAAGACACAAACAGGGAAGTGAGAGAATAAGAAATGGTATTTTATTTTTTCCCTCTAAAGAATTCCCACCAATCAATTAATAGGCAATGATAAGCACATAGTAGTTGAGGACATACAATTTCCAAAGCATTGAAGAGAGCAGAGAGAGCTGGAGGCAGGGACATTTTTCCTTTTTAACTTCATATCAACTTATTTAACCAGTAAGGTAATATACTTGCCTCCCTGACACTCCCTGCTTCCCTCTCGATCCCTTCTTCTTCCTCTCCATTTACAGTGGTTCTCAACCTTCCTAATGCCGCGACCCTTTAATACAGTTCCTCATGTTGTGGTGACCCCCAATTTCATTGTTACAAATTGAACATAATTAAAGCATAGTTATTAACCACAAAACAATATGTAATTATATATGTTTTCCGATGGTCTTAGGCGACCCCTGTGAAAGGGTCATTCGACCCCCAAAGGGGTCGCGACCCACCGGCTGAGAACCGCTGATTTAGAGCAAGCTGTTCAGTAAAAATAGAAAAGGGGAGGCTACTCTACTCCTCCATTTCCCCCCTACCACCACCACTAACCCACAACTCCCAACTCACCCCCCCACCCCCCACTTCCCCCACTCCCGACTGGCCTGTGGCCTGAGGGTCTCTGGCAGCACTCAGACCTGTTAGACTCCATTCCCCGCCCCACCACCACACTAACCCACAACCCCCCACCCCCACTGGCCTGTGGTATGAGGGTCTCTGGCAGCACTCAGACCTGTGAGAAGCAGGCAAGCCAGAGGCATCCAGCACCTAATAGCAGACCCTCCCATTCCCCAGGCCTGGAGCTGCTCCTCCTCCTCTCTTCTATTTCTGATGACAGGAAGGCAACCTTGGGGGCTGGGTCTGCAGCCTTCTAGAAGCAAGAACTCCTGGTGATGTTTTGAGAATTGTAATGGGATTGGTGTATTTTAAGACAGATGCTTGCAAAAATGCTTTGGTAGGGAAGTTGAGCTTTAATCTAAAATGCACTTATGACGTTAAACAGATTAAGCCAGTGCCCAAAATGCCACAAAACAACAAGCCGTAAAGAAGCAGGTGTCAGGCATTTTTGAAACCAAGTATCTAATTGCTTCTTTTGAAAGATGAAGATCTGGAGGTCAAGAGAGGCATTCCCAGTGTAAAACAGACCCGGGTGTGAATCCATGCTCCTTACTGATGCTATGTGTCTTGGACCAGCGATGTGTCTTGGACTCACCTCCCCGAGCATCAGCATACTTACCTTTAGAAAAAGGGGGTGCAGATAGAACTGAGCTCAGTCAGTTCTTGTAAATATCATATGAAAGAACAGAGCTAAGGAACCAAGCCCGCGGCCTGGCATCTCGGCATTTTCCTCCCTTTCTCATCTCAGTCAGTGACAGGGTCCCAGATTCTGAGGTCAGTCAAGCTTCTCAGCCAGGTGACAGACCTGAGCCTCCAATCGTAATTAGGAATAAAAATGTTAAACCAGAAAGTAACGATAAATTCTAAAACAAAAATGCACTTCCCACTGAATACTTAAATGATGCTCTCGACTAGGCCATCTCGTACATATAGAATTCCTAAGAATAAATGTTTGTGGTACCTCCCTATTACTGCCCCTTTATACTGCTTTTACCTTATGCATTTCCTACATTTTTCACATTGGTAACAGCATCTGAATCAGTATAGTTTTCAGGTGCCCTCATCCCATGTTCTACATGGACCACACTCCATCACTAGCCTCCAGTCTCTTTTGAGTCCCTCTACCTTCCTCTCCAAACCTCTACAAATACTCATTTTTCTAAAACTCCTTTAATTACCATTTGCTTCCTTCTCCCTTTCTTAGCCATCCGGTACATCCCTTCAAGCAGGAGAGAAGGATAGGAATGACTCATGCACTTGAATCGTTGTCTCTCCCATGTGGGGCATCTGAGCATAAGCCTGTCAATGTCCAGGGATCCCTTTCCCCAGGAAGCCGACCCTGTGGAGTCTGGGGAGGAGGTGAGGGCAGAAGCCAGAGGAAGCTCAGCTGAACCTTCATTTCTCCGAATCCTGCCGCTGCTTTCCACGCAGCAGGAAATCCCCACTCACTTCAGCCTCCTCCCCACCTGCACTGTGGAGGAGAACCCCTGCCCCTGCTGGGAGGGGCAGTTCCAGAAAGGAAGGCAGCTGAGAGCTCCAAGGTAGCACAGGAAGAAGCTCCTTAGGGCATCTGAATCCCTGAGCCTGGGGATGGGCACCTCCTGCGCAGCAGGCATCCTGGTGGTGCAATGCGCTCTGTCTTCCTAGCCCACAAGGTAGAAAGGAAGCAACAGGGACCCTTATTTAACCGCTCAGCAAACCTGTGCTAGGAATTATTTTGCCATTTTTTGTAGTAGACCCTTTAGAAGACATATATTGATAAGATATCCACATTCTCAAGGAGCCAATAGGCTATTGGAGAGGGCGAGAGAGAAAAAGTGGGTCATTATGATGCAGCGTAATGCAAAGTTAGAGCAGAAAAAGGCACCATGAGATGAGGATCCATTTACCGGAGCAAGGGATCAATGAAAGCTTCCAGGAGCTGTGGACTCTGGGAGCACTAGAACAGTGTCTGGCACGCAGTAGGTACTTAAATATTGTTAATTAATTTTGTAGAAATTCAGAAATAAAACACACAGTGATTGTCTAAAAGTTGCTCACATGTCTAGAGAGGTATGGATAGTAAAGCCAAAAGCACGGTGCCTGGGGCCCTGCTTCTGGACACTGTGTGTGGCCTTGGCACATTGCTGATTTCTGGATGATATCACTCCCCGTCTGTGATGCAGGGACAATACTGCTCACTTCATAATGTGCCAGAGAAGAATACATTTCGAAATATGCTTCAGTGCAGTATCTGACATGACAAGTGCTCAAAAAATAACAAATATTACTACAGTCTAGTTTCATAAGTGAAGGGTAATAAATCATGTAATCACTTACCACAGGTCACAGCCAGTGACTTCTCTCGCAGCAGAAGCTACTGCTACTGCTCGGCAAAAAGCGGCAGAAAGGAAGTCCCAGTAGGAGCCGGGAAAATGGTTACTAGTCCTGATCAGTCACTCCCCAAGGGCACCCAGATAAAAGGGTCCTAGGTTCCTTCTCTTTCAGATAAACCTGAAGACAATGAGGATCCCTTCCAGGGATATCATTTAAATATTCAGAGTAGAGTTTGAAAGAAACTGGCAGGATCTGACTAGACCAGAAAGAGTGAAATGGGTTGGGGAAATACTGCCTTAGAAAGAGGAGTCAGACAGCAAAGAGGTGAAACTGGAATTAGTGGTGGGTGAGCCATGAAGGGTTCCCTAAAAACGATTCTAGCAATAAAGGGCTGAAGAACCCCAGTAGCGGCTTTTGCTTACACCTGTGAGATGGGGTTCATGTAGGTGGCAACTACCCAGTGAGGCTCTCCTCCCCAGGGCCAAACTTCTGCCAAACGGAGATATTTGCCCCAAAAACCCCCCAGTGTCCATACCTGAATGAGACAAGGTCAGAACTAATGGAGAAAAGGAAACAGCGATGGCTCCAAGGACAAAATGGGGAGGAGGGGGGAGAAATGTGGAATGAGCGCCTGCTTTCCATTTCATGTTAATCCTACACAGCAGGTTCCTGGCTTCTAAGAAGGCTTTACTTGTTTGATTATCTGCAGCAAAGAATTTGGCGAGAAAATCTCAGTGGGGAGATAAATACTGTAAAAGCTGCACAGAATTTCCAGGGAGAAGACTTGTATGAAAGCCAAGAGAAAGGAAAGGGCCTTTTGCGTGCACTGTGGGGAGGATTAGTGAGGCATTTCCCATCTCTCCAGGGGAAAGCCCCAGAGAGGGGTCCGCCCCATGGGTGCCGCAGCTATTTTCAGAGGAGGTGTGGCGTGCCCTTTGGGGGCAGACTTTGTTGATGCATCTTGTTTCTTTTCCCCGCAGATGGATGAGCAGCTCCGGCTCAACTATAACTTCTCCCCAGAAGTGGAGTTCAGGGCTGTGAGGTCACTCACCTTGGGCAAAGTCACAGGTTTGTACTCTTGTCCACTGGGCTTTGTTAAAATACATGAATGAATACATGATTTTCATCAGGATATTAAGTGATTCAAATCTAGAACCAAGATTTCTGGAATGGGAGAAGCTATGATATGTGTGTGGTGGTTTGGGAATTGGCATTTGCCTCTATATTATGGAATCTTGAATAGGGTAAATTAACAAAAAAACACTAAGTGATTTTTTTTTTACTCAATTTAGAATTAATCAATTAATTTAAAAGGCTTACTTAATTTTTTACTTAAATTTACTTAATTTTTACCTAAAACCATTAAGGATTTGGAAACCCTAATTATTAGGTTGCTCAAATCCTTAATCTCTTTACTAATTCATCAACAATTGAAAAGGGATTGAAATCTCTTACTATAATTGTGGATTTTCTTTTATTTTACTGGAAGTTCTATGAATTTTTATTTTATATTTTATGAAGGTATTTATTAAATGCAGGGAAGATTAAAACTTTACAATGATTTTAATGATATTTTTTATTACTGGCATTATTTTTATACTTTAATTTCTCTTTGTGATAAAATCTACTTTGTCATTCAGTTTCACTTTAGTAAATATTTATCAGGCCTATTTTTTCCATATATTTTCTATTAATATTTATTTTTCTAAGTGTCATGTATAATCTTATGAAAAGCATAGAGTTTAATTTTGCAATTTATCCAGTCTAACCCGTCAACTTTGTAGTTGGCAAAAGTAAGCCCCTTTACAATTTGGGGCCACTTATTAAGGTTGAATTTGTTTCTGCCTCCTTGTTTTCTACTTCTTCAACTTTCCCTGTGATTCTATCTTGTTGTTATTTACTCTCTCAATCACAGTATATTGCAGAAAACAAATACCAGGGACATTTTAAGAAGGAATGAATTTAACACAGGAAATTATTTGCTTACAAAATTGTGGCAGCTCTTCTGGTGTGGACTCTTGTTAGTCTTTCAAAGTGACTCCCCCAAATTTTTGAGTTGGTTAATGGGGAGTTGTCACCAACGAGGACATCACTGATGCTAGCCTGAAGACCAGAGGCCACTGTGACCTAGCACTGCATGTCAGCTCCCTAGAGGAGAAGAAGGGCTCTGAACAATGGTGGCGGAGGACACTTCCTGTTCCATGACTTGGTAGGGCAGTAGACACAATTGAGAAAGCAGGACAATGACTCTGGTCTCACTGCAGCCGCTCAGATCCATAAATTGAATACTTTGGTTTTTCGAGAATAATGTGCACCCAGAAATCTAGCTGCAGTTAGGTCTAAAAAGTTACATTTTAGTTTCCAGTGGCAGTTGAATGAGCCAATCAAGTGACCGAGCTCAAAGTTACATTTCATGTTACTTTCTTATTCCATTACCTCTTTTTATTAATTAGTATTTGATGTACACACTTCTATTTTTGGTTTACTAAGGCGGGCAGTAATCTACTTGTTGTTCATTCTTTCCTATATTTCTGAACACTCTACTTACCAGGTTTTCTCTTAATTTTTCTATTGTTTGCAATACAGATGAAATTCCATATTATATTTAGCATAGTAGTTAAACATTTATATAACTTATGAAGTGATCCCTAGTAAGTATAGTACCTACTGTCAAACTTCTGTCAAACTGAGATATTTGCCCAAGAAATCTAACTGGCACCATACATAATTATTACAATACTTCTTACTAGATTTCCTAAGCTGTGACTATTTTGTAACTGCCAATTTATAATTCTTAATCTCTTTATATTTTTTACCCAGCCCCAATCTGACAGCCTCCTCCAATCTGGCAGCCCTCAGTTTGGTCTCTGTGTCTGAGTCTGTTTCTGCCTTGTTTGTGCATTTATTTTGTTTTATAGATTACACATACTAGTATAAGTAAAATCATACAGTATTAGTCTTTCTCTGACTTATTTCATTTAGTATAATACTCTCTAGGTCCATCCATGTTGCCATAATCAGACTTCATTATTTTTTATATCCTAGTAATATTCCATTGTATTTGTATTGCTCATTATCTTTATCCCGTCATTTATTGATGGACATAGAGTTTGTATTCATTGCTTGGCTATCTATACCAGTGATGGCGAACCTTTTGAGCTCGGCGTGTCAGCATTTTGAAAAACCCTAACTTAACTCTGGTGCCATGTCACATATAGAAATTTTTTGATATATGCAACCATAGTAAAACAAAGATTTATATTTTTGATATTTATTTTATATATTTAATGTCATTTAACAAAGAAAAATCAACCAAAAAAAATGAGTTCAAGTGTCACCTCTGACACATGTGTCATAGGTTCGCCATCACTGATCTATACTAATAGGTGGTGTTACGCCCTCATGTTGTCACAAGATGGCAATCATAAGAAGGCCGTGCACACAGGGGAGGCAGGGCCCAGAGGCCACTCCATGCAGTGAGGCCTGGGGGTCCTGCAGCTCTGCGCAGCATAGAGGAGGCCGATCCTGGTGTCTCCACCACCTTGCGTAGAGAAGGCGGTTCTGGCAGAGGAGGCGGGTTGCGGAAGGGGAGGGCAGTTGTAGGCCATCAGGCCAGCAGTGGAGCAGTTAGGCATCAATCAGGCCAGCAGGGGAGCGGTTAGGGAGTGATCAGGCTGGCAGGCAGAAGTGGTTAGGGGAAATCAGGCAGGCAGGAAGGAGAGCGATTTGGAGCCAGCAGTCCTGGATTGTGAGAGGGATCAGGCCTAAACCAACAGTCAGACATCCCCTGAGGGCTTCCAGATTGGAGAGGGTGCAGGCCAGGCTGGGAGACACCCCGCCCTGTGCATGAATTTTGTGCACCGGGCCTCTAGTCTATAATAATAAAAATGTAATATGATAATTAGACCAGACAGCTGAAAGACCATCCCGACATCATTCCAGACAAAGCTGCAGCAACAGGGGCCAAGGCAGAGGTGGTTAAGGGCTACCAAGCAGGCAGGCAAGCAGTTAGGGACAATCAGGGAGGCAGGTAGAACAGTTAGGGGTGATCAGACAAGCAGGCAGAATGGTTAGGGACGATCAGGCAGGCAGGCAGGCAGAGTAGTTAGGGGTGATCAGGCAGGCAGGCAGGTGAGCGGTTAGAGCCATCGGTCCCAGATTGCAAGAGGGATGTCCGACTGCTCGTTTGCCCGCAAAATTGGTCCTAAACCAGCAGTTGGACATCCCTCGAGGGGTCCCGGATTGCAAGATGGTGCAGGCCAGCTGAGGAACCCTCCTCCCCCTGCATGATTTTCATGCACTGGGCCTCTAGGTGTAAATAATATTTCAATGAACATAATGTTGCATACATCTTTTCAAATTAATGTTTTGGATTTCTCCAGAAAATAAAAAAATAAAAAAAAACAGATGTCAAATTGCTAGGTTATAAGATAGTTACATTTTTATTTTTTTGATCTGCATACTGTTTTTGATAGTGGATGCATGAATTTGCAATCTCACCAAAAATTCATGAGAGGTCCCTTTTCTCCACATCATCACATTGTTATTTGTTGATTTATTGATGAATGCCATTTTGATAAGTATGAGGTGATATCTCATTGTGGTTTTAAGTTGCATTTCTCTGATGATTAGTGACATTTAGCATATTTTCATAAATCTACTGACCATCTATATTCCCCTTTGGGGAAGTATTTATTCAGGTTTTCTGCCCATTTTTTAGTTGAATTGTATGTTTTTTTGTTTTTAGTGTTATGTGGCATGAGATATTTATAATTTTTTTATATTAAACTCTATTGGATATATTATTGTTAAATATCTTCACCCATTCAGGTTGTTTCTTTTCTATTTGTTGATGTTTTTTTCTTTGTTGCACAAACTCTTTTTTGTTTGATATAGCCCTATTTGTTTAATCTTTCTTTTGTTTCCCAGACCAACAAGACATATAAGAAAAAAAAATATATTACTAAGAGTAATTCAAAGTGTTTTCTGCCTATGTTTTCTTTTAGGTGTTTTAATATTTCAGGCTTATATTTTTTTTAATCTATTTTGAGTTTATTCATATACTAGTACATGGTCAAAGAAAGTGACCTAGTTTTAATTTATTTTTCATGTGTCTGTACAGTTTTCCCAACAACATTTATTGAAAAGGCTCTTTATTCCATTTTATGTTCTTGACTTTTGTCATATATGAATTAATTATAGAGGCATGGATTTGGTTCTGGGGTTTTTATTCTGTTCTATTGATTTATGTGTGTCTTTATGGCAGTACCATGCTGTTTTGATTACTATAGTCTTGCAGTATAATTTGATATCTGGTAGTGTGATACCTCCAACTTTGTTCTTTTTTAGGATTGCTCTGGCTAATTGTGGTCTCTTGTGGTTCCATATAAATATTAGTATTATTTGTTCTAGTTCTGCTAAAAATGCCATTTGTATTTTTATAGGGATGATATTGAATCTATAGATTGCATTGGATAGTATGCACTTTTTAATGATGTTAATTCTTCTATCTATGACCACAATATGTGCTTCCATTTATTTGTATCTTCCTTTATTTCTTTCTTCAGCATCTTATAATTTTACAAGTATAGTTCTTTTATCACAATGATTAAATTTATTCCCAGGTGTTTTATTTTATTTTAAAATTTATTGGTTGATTTTAGAGAGAAAGAGAGAAGGGATAAAGAGAGAAACATTGATTTGTTGTTCCGCTTATATATTCAATTATTGGTTGCTTCTTATATTTACAATTACTGAGGACTGAACCCAAAACCTTTGTGTATCATGATTATGCTTTAACCAACTGAGCTACTCAGCCAGGGTGATATATATATATATATATATATATATATATATATATATATATATAGTAATTGGGTAATTGGAAATGTAATTGTTCTCAATTTCTCTGATAGTTTATTATTGGGGTATACAAATGCAACCAATTTCTGAATATTAATTTTGTATTCTCCTAGTTTACTGCATTCATTTACAAGTTCTAATAAATTTAAAATGATACTTTTATTGATTTTTATAGTGAAAGAAAAGGAGAGAGTAACATTGATGTGAGAGAGAAATATTAATTGGTTGCCTCCCATATACAACCAAACTGTGGACAAAACCCCCAATCTGGGTATGTGCCCTGACCAGCAATCAAATTGGTGACCTTTTGGTGCATGGGATGATGCTCAACCAACTGAGCTACACTGTCCAGGACTCTAATAAATGTGTTGTTGTTTTTGGTTTTTTTTGGTGTGGAATCTTTAGAGTTCTTTATATATATAGTATCACTAGAGGCCCGGTGCACGAAATTTGTGCATGGGGGGGGGTGTCTCTCATCCCAGCCTGCACCCTCTCCAATCTGGAACCCCTTGGGAGCAGTCGGACATCCCTCTCACAATCTGTGACTGCTGGCTCCCAAACACTCACCTGCCTGCCTGCCTGATTGCCCCTAATCACTTCTGCCTGCCAGCATGATCACCCCCTAACCACTCCCCTGCCAGCCTGACCCATGCCTAACTGTCCTCCCCTGCTGGCCTGGTCACCTCCAACTGCCCTCCCCTGCCGACCTGGTCGCCCCCAACTGCCCTCCTCTGCTAGCCATCTTGTGGTGGCCATCATTGACCACATGGGGTGGCCATTTTATGTGTTGGAGTGATGGTCAATTTTCATATTACTCTTTATTTTATAGGATGGTATCTGCAAATAATGACAGTTTTATTTCTTCCTTTCCAGCACAGATGTGTTTTTATTATTATTCTTATCTTATTGATATGGCTAGCACTTATAATACTATGTTGAACATGAGTGTGAAAGTGTACATTCTTGTCTTATTCCTGATCTTACGTGAAATGCTTTTAGTTTTTGCCCATTGCATATGATTTTAGCTGTGGGCTTGTCACATATGGCATTTATTATGTTGAGGTGTTTCTTCTATTTCAATTTTGCTGAGAGTGTTTATTATAAATGGGTGCTTTTACTGCATCAATTATATCATCATACAAATTATATCCTTTATTTTGTTTATGTGGTGCATCACTTTAATTGATTTGCAGATATTGAACCAATCTTGCATCCTCGGAATAAATCCCACTTGATCATGCTGTATGATCTTAATGTGTTACTGAATTTGGTTTACCAATATTTTATTTATAATTTTTGCATGTATGTTCATCTAAAATATTGGTCTATAATTATTTTTATAAAGTCCTTGGTTTTGGAATCAGGGTAATGCTGGCTTCAAAAAATGAGCTTTGAAGACTTCCCTCCTCTTGAAATCCTTGGCATCATTTAAAGATAGGTATTTAATGCTTCTTTGACTTTTTAGTAAAATTCACTTGTGAAGTCATCCAGGACTATTCATTAATCTCCCTCCCTTATTGCAACCATCAAAATGTGCTCTGTATGTATAAATTTGTTTCTATTTTGTTCAGTTATTTATTTTATTCTATAGAGTCCACATAAAAATAAATCATATAGTATTTGTTCTTTTCTGTTTGACTTATTTTACTTAGCAGAATACTCTCTAGGTCCTTCCATGTTGTTGCAGATGGCAAGATTTCATTTTTTTATAGTTGATTCATATTCCATTGTGCATATATACTATCTGTTCTTTATCTATTCATCTATCAGTGGACACTTACATTGCTTACGTATCTTGGCTATTGTAAATAATGCTGCAGTGTAGTGATGAATATGTCTTTGAATTAGTGTTCTGGGTTTCTTCAAATAAATACCCCAAAGTGGAATTGTTTGGTCCTCCGTGTATCTTATTATAGCGTATGTTTTAAAGTCTATTTTGTATGTTATAAGTACTGGTTCTTGAGCTTTTGTGCCTTTTTCATTTTCATGAAATATAGTTTTCCATCCCTTCTCTTTCAATCTCTGTGTGTTTTTATCTGAAGTGAGCCTATTCTATACAACATACGTGTGGGTCTTCTTTTCTTATTAATCCTGCCACAGTAGATTTTATTGAAACATTTAGTCCATTTACATTTAAAGTAATTATATATAGGTATGTAGTTATTGCCATTTTATTCATATTTTTATCATTCTTTCCCTTCTTTTTCTTAAAGAAGTTGCTTTTCTATTTGTTCTAATACTGGTTTGCTGGTGATGAACTCCTTTAACTTTGCTTTTCTTAGAAGCTCTTCATCTCTCCTTCAATTTTAAATTATAGCTTTTCTGGGTGTAGTATTCTTATTATAGGTCCTTGTTTTTTATCACTCTAAATATTGTGTACCAATCCCTTCTGGTCTGCAAACTTTCTACAGAGAAATCAGCTGACAAGTCTTATGGGTGCTCACTTTTAGGTAGCTACTTTTCTCTTGCTGCCTTTAAGATTCCCTCTTTGTCCTTCACCTTTGGCATTTTAATTATGTGTCTTGGTGTGGACATTCTTGGGCTCATCTTTGTGACTCCGTGTGTTTCCTAAATTTGTATGTGCTTTCTTTTCAGGTTAGAGACATTTTCCATCATTATCTCTTCAAGATCAGTTTTCAATCCCTTCCTCTCTCTCTTCACCTTTTCATACTCCTATGATGCAAATATTGTTACACTTGATATTGTCACAAAGATCCTTTAAAATACCCTCATTTTTTAATAATTCTTTCTCCTTTTTGTTGTTCTGCTGGGATGCTTTTGCTGCATTAGCTTCTAAATTGTTGATTCAATCCTCTGCTGCTTCTAGTCTGCTGTTGCTTTCTTTTGGTGTATTTTAATTTCAGTAATTGTATTCTTTATTTTAACTTGTTCTTTTATTGTTTTCTATAACCTTCTTATGTTTCTATCCCCTTTTTAAGATTCTCACTGAGTAAATCTATTCTTCTTAATTCATTGAGCATTCTTATAACCACTGCTTTGAACTGTGCATCTGGTAGATTGCTTACCTCCATTTCAATTCAGTTCCCTAACCCCAGGTTTTCTTTTACTCTTTTATTTGGGACATATTTCTTTGACTTTTCATTTTGGCTGCCCCTCTGTGTTTTATTTCTGTGTACTAGGTAGATCTGCTACATCTTTCAGTGTTGACAGAGTTGGCTTATGTAATAGGTGTCCTTTTATAGGTCAGCCTTGATTGCTGTTGACATGTCATCAGGTAGTATTGACCTTCAGTCTGACTGGCTAAAAGGTTTGGCCTTGAACACATCATACAAGCTACTACGCAGCAGGATTCAACCCAGGGGGTGAGAGGTTAGGCACGACTGAGACCATCTTTTGGGTTTGCAGCTTGTAGAACTAATAGGGTGGTGCTCTGTTGTGGTCTGAAGTGTGCCATCAAGTGTCTTGGTTCTGGGCCTTCTTGGGAAGGGCTTTGGTTCTGGCCAATTTTAGCCACTGTTTCTGACTGGCCCAGAGCCATCTGGTAGGAGCCACAAAGCAATAAGCAGTTGGTAGCTGCCTGTACTAAGTCTGAAGGTTCATGGTAGAGGCCATGCTGTGAATTTAGGTGGGGTTCCACCAGAACTGGTGCTGCTCATCCAAAGGTACAGGGCACCTCAGGGCCAGCTGCTACTTGCTGGCTGCCTATGGTGCATGAGTTGGTTTGGGGGCTCTCAGGGAGTCACCGGGATAGAGCTAATAGTATTCACCAGGTAAAATAGATTTAGATTTGTCACCCACCTGCAGGATGTGTGAGAGGAGGGCTCAACAACAGGAGCCACACTACTCAGTTTCTCTCCATAGGTCTCTGGTGCCTTTGCAGTTGCTGTCCCTTCTTCACTGAAACTTAGGATGAGTGCCTATGAGCTAGTGAGTCTGTGTGCAGACCCTTTAAGAGGGCACTGTGTTTCCAGCAACATTTCAATAACAGGGATGTATGGAATTGTCATTAACTTTCACAGCCAGATGTTTTGGGGCTCCTCATTCTGGCACTGTAATTCCAGTTTGGGTACCCAGTGTGGGAATGAGATCCTTGACTTCTCAAAGGTATTATCTGTAGCTGAGATACCCTTCCATGTTCTCAACCACCACATGTGTGTGGGACTAGCCTGTTTTGGCTCTCCACCCATTCTATTAGTCTTGAGTTAGCTTCTTCTTTATATCCTTAATTGTAGGACTTCTGTTAAGCTAGTTTTCCGATGGATTTCCTGGTTGATTGTTTTGTACTTTAGTTGCAATTTTGATGTGTCCTGGAAGAAAGAGGATCAGCATTTACCTACTCTGACATCTTGACTGGAACTATTTACCAAGTTTTATTTCCTTCTCTTTGTAGTAAATCCTTTTGAAGTTTTTTCTTTGTCAGTGATTATTTACATAAAATTTGTCTTTATTTTACATTTATTCTCAGAAGATGTTTTTGCTAGACTTATGATTAAATATCAAAAGATATTTTCCCTGAGTTTAGAAAGAACTATTCAGGTGTGTAATGGACTGAGCTCACTCTAGATCATAAGAACCTACGATACACATCTCTGCCCAATTATGATTTCAGTGATGTTACAAAAGAAACGTGAAAATGTCCAACTAGGAATGGTTATTAATGTTAATCAGAAATGCTACCAGAGATTTCCAAAATGTTGGTGGAGTAAGTGAAAGCTACACTGACACACATCTAGGACCAAACTGTAAATACCATGAAAATACAGAAAAGCCACCCTGAAAAATCAAATGAACACTAGCTGGAGAGAATCCTGATAACCACATGGAGACTAGTAGGAAGTGCAGAGGTGTGGAAAGGCTGACTGAGCTCCCACAAACAGCAGCTGAAGTTCCGGAAGGATATCTCAGTTGTGGGAGGTTGTAACTGAGAACTCTTGGGTCTAAATGCCAGGAGGGGCTCCTCAGCCCAGATGACCAGAACTGAGAAAGATGCCCACAAAACATCTGACTATGAAAAGCAGCAGGGTTGCTGCCTGCTGAATAACAGCACCATCTTCAAGGGCCAACACACAAAATTTTGTGTGCAGCCACGCACATTGGGTTGAGGTAGAGGGAGAGCAGAGTAGATTGGACCTGAGTGAGCAGAAGCCAGGATTGGGGTCTCTGGGGTTGGAGCACAGAAGGCAGCCACTTTAGTTTTCTGTGCTGAGTCATTCCCTCCTGCTGAGGAGGAAATCCTTCTCCTGGAGACCTTTGCTATCTGGGCAGTTTTTTTCCAGGGGAGAGGCACTTACCACACCCTGTGGGCAAACCACTTGCCCCACGCTGTGCTGCATAGCCTGAGGCTAATCAAATCTGAGTGTCAATGGGACTGCAAGCAGACGTGGGTGTCTGGAGGCTTTGAGTCTTTCCCTGATCTAACCCCAGTCCTGGGTCAAGGAAAAGCAGACCCTGGTGCATATGTCAATCCTTTCCAAAGCCACCCAGTCTCAGCAGAGGGAGACACAAGCTGTAGATTGCTGATAACTCCAATCAGAGTACTCAGGGCCAGACACAAACAGCATCTGACATTGTCCTGCACTGGACATGGGGACTCAGAGCAGACACAAACCTAAACAGGCAGCCAAAATGGGGAGACAAAAGCACAAGACCCAAATGGAAGAACAAGAGAATTCTTCAGAAGAAGAACTAAATAAAATGGAGATAAGCATTTATGAGACATAGAATTCAGAAAAATGATGGTAAAAATGCTCAACAGCTTGATAAAAAATACAGTAACTATGAAGAATGACATAGAATTCATAAAGAACACTTTGGAAGGAATGCACACATATTAGGGGATGCCAAGGATCGATCAGTGAATTAGAAGACAGGGTAAAAAAAAAATCACTCAATCAGAGAATCAAAAAGAAAAAAAATAAATTAAAAACAGGAAGAGAGATTAAGGGAGCTGTGGGGCAACATGAAACATAACAATATTCACATAATTGGTGTGCCAGAAGGTAAAGTGAGTAAGGGATAGAGAACTTGTATGAAGAAATAATGACAGAAAAATTCTCTAACCTGCTGAAGGAAAAAGTCACACAAGTTCAGGAGGCACAGAGATTCCCAAGCAAGAAGAACTCCAAAAAGCTTATGCTCAGACACATTATAATTAAAATGCCAAACATTAAAGAAAAAGAGAAGAATCTTAAAGGCAGCAAGAGAAAAGCAATTTGTTACCTACTAAGTAGCTCCCTTATGGCTATCAGCTCATTTCTCAACAGAAACTCTATAGGCCAGAAAAGAATGGCATGAAATATTCAAGGTAATGAAAAGCCAGGATCTGAAACCAAGATTACTACATCCAACAAGGCTAGCATTCAAAATATATAGTGAAACAAAGAGCTACCCAGACAAAACAAGGCTAAAGGAGTTTATCACCACCAAACCAGCACTGCAAGAAATGCTAAAGGGACTGCTATAATAATAAGAAGAAATGGAGAGAGAGAGAAGCATGGGTATAAATAATTGAAATGGAAATAAATACCTATCAATAATGACATTAAATGTAAATTGATTAACTGTTTTAATCAAAATACCTACCTAGAGAAGCTGAATGAATACAAAAACATGACACAACTATATGCCATCTACAAGAGACCCACCTCAGAACAAAAATCACACAGGATGAGAGTGAAGGGATGGAAAAAATTTTTCCATGCAAATGGAAATGAAAAAACTTGGGGTAGCAATACTCATATATGACAAAATAGACTTCAAAATGAAAAACATCACAAGAGACAATAAAGGACACTACATAATACTAAAGGGATCAATCCAACAAGAGGATATAACCCTGGTAAACATATATGCACCCAATATAGGAGCACTTGCATATACATTTAAAAAAAAAGTCTAAAGAACTTTAAGGGAGAGATCAACAGCAATATAGTCATAGTAGGGGACTTTAACACCTTGCTGACTTCACTGGATAGATCTTCCTAAATAAATAAATAAATAAATAAATAAATAAATAAATAAATAAATAACAAGAAATCAGAGACACTAAATGACACATTTGATCAGGTGGATTTAATTAACATTTATAGAACATTTCATCCCAGAGCTGAAGAATATATATTCTTCTCAAGTGCATATGGATCATACTCAAAGATAGACCACATGTTAAGACACAAAACAAGTCTCTACAAGGTCAAGAAGATTGAAATATCAAGCATCTTCTCATATCACAATGGCATAAAATTTAGAAACCAACAACAGTAAAA
This sequence comes from Myotis myotis, assembly GCF_014108235.1. Taxonomy (NCBI): domain Eukaryota; kingdom Metazoa; phylum Chordata; class Mammalia; order Chiroptera; family Vespertilionidae; genus Myotis; species Myotis myotis. The sequence goes on along the minus strand of NW_023416390.1, from coordinate 89,312,449 downwards.
CTACTCAAAATATTCAAACACATGGAGGCTAAGTAGCATGTTATGAAAATGATTGGGTTACCAATGAGATCAAGAATGAAATCAAAACCTTCCTGGAAACCAATGAAAGTGAACACACAACAACCCAAAATCTATGGGACATAGTAAAAGCAGTCCTGTGACAGAATTTTAAAGCACATCAGGATTACCTAAAAAAATAAGAAATACAAACCACTTTTTAACCCTACAACTTAAAGAAGTAGAAAGAGAACAACAAGAAAAGCCTGGAGTAACTAGACAAAAGAAAATAATAAAGATTGGAGCAGAAATAAATGGCATAGAGGCTAAAAAAATCAATACAGAAATCAATGACACCAAGAGCTGGTTCTTTGAAAAAAATAAGCAAGGTTGATAAACTGTTCGCCAGACTTATTAAGAAACAAAGAGTGAGAACTCAAATAAAATCAGAAATCAAAGTGGTGAAATAACAACTGACACCACAGAAATAAAAAGGATTGTAAGAAAATAATATGAACAACTATATTCCAACAAGCTGGACAATATGGTTGAAATGGACAAATTCCTAGAAAAATACAAATTTTTAAACTGAATTGAGAAGCATCAGAAAATCTTAATATGCCAATAACAACTGATGAAATAGAAGCAGTAATAAAAAATAAATAAATAAGTAACTCTCAGCAAACAAAAGCCCTGGTCCAGATGGCTTACAGGGGAGTTTTACCAAACCTTCAAAGAACAACTTCCACTTTTACTCCTCAAACTATTAAAAAAAAAAAAATCCAAGAAGAAGAAACACGTCCAAGCTCTTTTTATGAGGCCAGCAATAACCACACTACAAGGAAAAATAATTACAGGCCAATATTCCTGAGGAACATAAATGATAAAATCCTCAACCAAATATTAGCAAATTAGATCCAGCAATATATTAAAAAGATCATACACCAAGACCAAGTGGGATTAATTCCAATGATGCAAAGCTGGTACAATATGTGCAAATCAATAAACATGATACTTCACATAAACAAACTGAAAGATAAAAATAACATGATCATATCAATAGATGCAAAAAAAGCATTGGACAAAATCCATCACCCATTTTTGATAAAAACTCTCAGTAAAGTGGGAGAGTGATCACATCTCAAAATAATAAAGGCCATATATAAGAAACCTACAGCCAACATCATCTTCAATGGGCAAAAACTAAAACAGGAACAAGACAGGAATGCCTGCTTTCACCAATCTTATTTAACACTATAGGCCCAGTGCACGAATTCATGCATGGGTGAGGTTCCTTGGTCTGGCCAGTGATCGGGCCAATCCAGTCTGTCTCACCTAGACCTGATCAGGGCCACTGGGGCCGGGCAGCCAGAGGGAGCGGCCACGGGGGGTTTTCCGGCCAGGTCAAAGGACCGCGGGAGGGCCAACTAGGGGGAGGGATCGTGAGAGGTTGGCTGGCCACCAGGGGGAAGGGACCACAGGAGTTTGCTGGCCGGGAGGAGGGATTGTGGGAGGTTGGCTGGCTGTGGGGAGGTATTGCTGGAGGTTGGCCAGCCGGCCCTCTTAATTGGGGCCCATTGGGGGGCCGGCCTACCATAGGAGGTTGGCCAGCTGGGGAGGTTGGATGTGGGAGTGCACTGACCACCGGGGGTCAGCTCCTGCAGTGAGCGTCCGACTCTTGGTGGTGAGTGCGTCAGTGCATGTCATAGCAACCGGTTGAACAGTTGTTTGGTCGTTCAGTCTCTTAGGCTTTTATATATCTGTACTAATAAAAGAGTAATATGCTAATTAGACCAGAAAGACTGGACGTCTTCCAGACATCATTCTGATGTCCTTCCTGACAAAGCCGGGGCCTGAGTGAAGCTGTTTGGGGTCCCGGGTGCCTGCGGCCAGCCTGGGTGAAGCTGCCTGGGGTTCCCGGTGCCTGTGGCCAGCCAGAGGGAGGGAAGCCTGAGTCCCAATTGCCTGCAGCTGGCCAGAGGAGGGAAGCCTGGGTCCTGGGTGCGGGGGCCGAGACAGAGGTGGTTAGGAGAGATCAGGCAGGCAGAAGAGCAGTTAGAGGCATCAGGCAGGCAGGCAGAGTGGTTAGGGGCGATCATGCAGGCAAGCAAGCAGTTAGGGGAGATCAGGCAGGCAGGCAGAGGCAGTTAGGGGCAATCAGGCAGGCAGAACACTGGTTAGGAGCAATCAGGCAGACAGGCAGGCGAGTGGTTAGGAGCCAGAGGTCCGGATTGTGAGAGGGATGTCCGACTGCTGGTTTGCCTGCAGGGATCGGGCCTAAACTGGCAGTTGGAAATACCCTGAGGGGTCCTGTATTACGAGATGGTGCATGCTGTGCTGAGGTGCCGGGAGCCGGTCCATGCTTGCTGTTTCAAGGGACCTGGCATATATGACATACTGTTCTTAATATGTTTGCTCACCTTCTTGGCACTATGTGTTTTAACCAAGGTCTCTGAGAAAGGTTGTTTCCCCAGGTAGGGATTTTCCCCTGAAGTTAGGGAGGGAATAAAACCTCTTAACTAAGTGCCAGGTGGGTAATTAATCACTTTAACTACGAACAATCATGCTTAAGCTACATAATCTTTACTCCCTGGAATGGAGATAAGAAACGCCCTAACCTTTGAAATAGAGATTGATAGGATTGGAATCAACTGGTATAAATACAGATGTAACAAGACAGCGAGAGACAGAACTTAGAACACAGAACTTAGGACTCAGAACTTAGAAGACAGAACTTAGGAGACAGAACCTAGGCACAGAACCTACACAGAATGTTCTCTAGAGACAGAAGAACTTCGCTGGAGAGAACATGGCAAAAGATCCTGGACAGAAACTGGCCTCAGAACCTAGAGACAGAACCTAGCGAGAGAACATGGCAAAAGATCCTGGACTGAACCTGACTACAGAAATTGGCAAGAGAACCTGACTAGAACCTGGTGACTGAACCTGGCTGGAGAACCTGGACAGAACCTGGCTGGAGAACCTAGCAAGAGAACATGGACACAGAACCTGGCTGGAGATCCTGAACAGAATTTCGCTGGAGATCCAGACCAGAACTTGACTGGAGATCCTGGCTAGAGATCCTGGCTAGGCTGCTGATCAACTGAACACTGTCTCCGTGTCCTTCCTTTTTCGCCGACTCCGTCTACGCCTTTGGGAACCCCTGGACCCACTGGGGTTGGACCCCAGCATCTGGTGCCCGAACAGGGACCCCTAGGTAAGCCCTACTCTCAGGATGGATAGGACTCCACCGTAGGAAGAGGGTGGATAGTCTTCGCCGACTCCGTCCACACCTTTGGGAACCCCTGGAACAGGATTCCCCTAGGTAAGCCCTCCCCATTGAGAACCCCACACTCGGGACGTATAGGACTCCACCAGGGTACTACAGACCCCCCTATAGAGGATAAGTAGGGTAAGAAGGTGGATAGTACAGAACTTAGATTGAGAAGATGTGCCATACTGAGTCCAAAGAAAGAAGACTCTGTATTGATCTTTAGATTAAGAAGATGTGCCATACTGAGTCTAAAGAAATAAGACTCTGTATTGATCTTTTAACACATATGCTTGCTAGCAGAGGAATTAAGGTTACTCCCAGTCAGATAGAACATTTTATACAAGAAGTATGTCCATGCTTTTCTGAGGAAGGAAAGGTAAATGTAAAGGCATGGGAGAAGGTAGGCCCAAGGAGCCTTATCCTTAACCCTACTGCAGCCTTTCCACCCCAGGAAAGTGCAGGATTGGCAAGCTCTCCCTGGGGTGATAGATCAGGACTCAGGTAATAGCGGAAAGCGCCAATACTACTCTTAAAATGGATACAAGAGAGCATTTGGGGTTTTTCTTTTTAATGCCCGCTTTTAAAAAATAAAAAAGGGGGAATTTGCCGGGAGCCGGTCCATGCTTGCTGTTTCAAGGGACCTGGCATATATGGCATACTGTTCTTAATATGTTTGCTCACCTTCTTGGCACTATGTGTTTTAACCAAGGTCTCTGAGAAAGGTTGTTTCCCCAGGTAGGGATTTTCCCCTGAAGTTAGGGAGGGAATAAAACCTCTTAACTAGTGCCAGGTGGGTAATTAATCACTTTAACTATGAATAATCATGCTTAAGCTACATAATCTTTACTCCCTGGAATGGAGATAAGAAACGCCCTAACCTTTGTAATAGAGATTGATAGGATTGAATCAACTGGTATAAATACAGCTGTAATAAGACAGAAAGACACAGAACTTAGAACACAGAACTTAGAAGACAGAACTTAGAAGACAGAACCTACACACAGAACTTAGAAGACAGAACCTACACAGAACCTACAGACAGAAGAACTTCGCTGGAGAGAACATGGCAAAAGATCCTGGACAGAACCTGGCAACAGAACTTGGCAAGAGAACCTGGCAAGAGAACCTGACTAGAACCTGGTGACTGAACCTGGCTGGGGAACCTGGACAGAACCTGGCTGAAGAACCTAGCGAGGGAACATGGTTACAGAACCTGGCTGGAGAACCTGGAGAACCTAGCAAGAGAACATGGACACAGAACCTGGCTGGAGATCCAAAGCAGAACTTCTCTGGAGATCCAGACCAGAACTTGGCTGGAGATCCTGGCTGGAGATCCTGGCTAGGCTGCTGATCAACTGAACACTGTCTCCGTGTCCTTCCTTCTTTGCCGACTCTGTCTACGCCTTTGGGAACCCCTGGAACTGCTGGGGTTGGACCCCGGCACTGAGGGACACCTCCCTGCCCCGTGCACAAATTTCGGGCACCAAGCCTCAAGTATATAGATAGTACTGGAAGTCCTATATAAAGTAATCAGACAAGAAGAAATGATAAAAAGGCATGCAAATTAAAAGGAGAAAGCAAAACTTTCATTCACAGATAACATGAAAACCCTAAAGATTCTACCAAAACCTACTAGATTTAATAAATGAATTTGGCAATGTAGCGTGATACAAAATTAACACCCAGAAACCAATAGCACTTTTACATACCAATAATGAATTCTCAGAAAGAGAAGCTAAGCAAACAACCCCATTTACCATTACAAAAAAATTTTTAATATACTTAGGAATAAACTTAACTAAGGAAGTAAAGACCTGTACTTGGAAAACTACAGGGCTTTGAAAAAAGACATAGAGGGAGATATAAACAAGTGGAAGAATATACTGTATTTCTGGATTAATAGAATTAACATCATTAAAATGTCCATACTACCCAAGGCAATCTACAGATTCAATGTAATCCCTATTAAAATACCAACTGCATATTTCACAGATCTAGAACAAATACTCCAAAAATCTATGTAGAACCAAAAAATACTCCAAATAGCTGCAGCAATCTTGTGAGTGAAAAACAAAGCTAGGCATCAAGTTATACTATAAAACCTCTGTAGTATAACTCAAAACAGCCTGGTACTAGCACAAGAATAGTCACATATATCAATAGAAGAGAACAGAGACCCCAGAAATCAATCCAAGCCACTACAGTCAATTAATATTTGACAGAGGCAGCAAGAGCATACATTGGAGTCAAGATAGTCTCTTCAATAAATGGTGTTGGGAAAGTTGTACAGATACATGCCAAAAAATGAAACTTGATCACCAACTTACACCATGCACAAAAATAAACTTAAAATGGATTAAAACTTAAATGTAAGTTGTGAAACCATAACAACCCTAGAAGATACCTTGGGTAGCATAATCTCAGATATCTCTTGTAGTAATATGTTTATGTATATACTAGAGGCCCAGTGCATGACATTTGTGCACTGGAGGGGTGAGGGGGTGTCCTCTCAGCCCAGCCTGTGCCCTTTAGCAGTCGGACAACCTCAGGGCTTCCACAGAGGCAGAAGAGGCTCCCACCACCTCTACTGTGCTCGCCAGCCTTCAGCCCAGCTTGTGGCTGAGTGGAGATCCCCCTGTGGGAGCGCACTGACCACCAGGAGGCAGCTCCTGTGCTGAGTGTCTGCCCTCTGGTGGTCAATGCTTGTCATAGCAACCAGTTATTCAGTAGTTTGGTCATTTGCATATTACCTTTTTATCATATAGGACTAGTAGCCCGGTGCACAAAAATTTGTGCACTTGGGGGTGGGGGGCTAGGGGTGGGGCCAGATCCTACAACCCGACCTGCACCCTCTGTCATGTTCCGGGACCCCGGCCACTCCTGGCCTAGGCACAAGCTTACAGGCTTGGGGCGGCCTGTCTCCCGAGGCCCCATTTTATCAAGGGAACAAAGTCGGCCTTAGTTACAGCCCTCACTGAACCCAGTACAGTGCATCTGCATGTACAACTGCCTCGTTCATGTGCCTGCTTCACCTACTGAATTACTAACATCTTGAGGACATAGCTCTGTCTTATCCTGCTTCAACTTCAGTGCCTGCCCTGGTGCCAGAGACCTGAGAGGGTTTGCTGAGTTAGTGAGTGAGTGAATGAGTGAATAAATGAGCGAGTAAGTGAATGAGCAAACAGCTACCAGGCAGGAACTTCTGCCGTGTTGCCATGACAATGCAGCAGAAGTTCCACCCCACAGCCAGCTGACTGACACCCACCCCGGGAAGTTCCCGCCCTATTCCCAGCAGCCAGGTGCCCCTCTCCTGGCTGCATAGTTCCACCTTGCTCTCCGCTGCCTGATGCAAACCCCAGGAAGTTCCTGCCCTGCTCACAGAGTCCCCACACCCCTCTCCCAGCTGTTTAGTTCGCACTCGGTAAAGGCGGCCCGGGTTTTCTGGCTGGCCTGCTCCCTGGCGCTCTCTCCCTCCTATCACCATGGGGATCACGGGCCACAGGCCAGCTGGCAACCCTGGTCCCCGGACTTGCCAGCTGGCCTGTGCCCTGGCTCTCTCTGTGTCGCCTTACCTGCTGCCCAGCTTTCTGATGACGATCACTGGCTGGGGACACAGGGCCACCTTTGCCCGCCCCCCAGTCTTGCCTGCTGCCTGGGTTTCCGATTACCGTTCTTCTGTCCTTCCCCTTTCGCATCCCATCATTGCAAGTATGCAAATTAACCGCCATCTTTGTTGGCGGTTAACCACCATCTTTGTTGGCAGTTAACCGCCATCTTTGTTGGAAGTTAATTTGCATATCCTGCTGATTAACCAATGGGAAGGGTAGCAGAGTTACGGTCAATTAACCTTTTTGTCTATTATTAGATAGGATTTTCTAGGGCAGTGGTTCTCAACTTGTGGGTCGCGACCCCTTTGGGGGTCAAATGGCCCTTTCACAGGGGTTGCCTAAGACCATTGGAAAACACATATATAATTACATATTGTTTTTGTGATTAATCACTATGCTGTAATTATGTTCAATTTGTAACAATGAAAATACATCCTGCATATCAGATATTTACATTACGATTCATAAGAGTAGCAAAATTACAGTTATGAAGTATCAATGAAAATAATTTTATGGTTGGGGGTCACCACAACATGAGGAACTGTATTAAAGGGTCACGACATTAGGAAGGTTGAGAACCACTGTTCTAGGGCAAAATAAACTAAGGGGAAAATAAACACATGGGGCTGCATCAAAATAAAAAGCTTCTGCACAGCAAAAGAAACCATCAACAAAATGAAAAGGGGGTCCACTTTATGAGAGAACATAGTTGGCAGTGATACATCTGATAAATGGTTAATATCCAAAATATATAAGGAACTCAGAAAACAAACAGTCTAATTAAATAATGGGCAAAGGCCCTAAATAGGCCCTTGTCCAGAGGGCACATACAGATGCCCATAGGACATAAAAAAATGCTCAAAGTCACTGATCATCAGAGAGATGCAAATTAAAATGACAATAAGGTATAATTTCACACCTGTCAGAATGCCTACCATCAACAAATGACAAGTGCTGGCAAGGATGTGCAGAAAAGAGAACCCTAGTGCACTCCTGGTGGGAATGCAGACTGGTGTTGCCATTATGGAAAACAGTATGGAGTTTCCTCAAATGATTAAATATGAAACTCCCATTTGACCCAGTGATACCACTTCTAGGAATATACCCTAAGAAATCAGAAACACCAATCAGAAAGAATGTATGCACCCCTATGTTTATAGCAGAACCATTTTCAATAGCTATTAAGATCTGAAAACAGCCCAAGTGCCCATCAATAGGTGAGTGGATAAGAAAGCTGTGGTACATGTACACCATGGAATACTATGCACCAGTAAAAAGAAAGGATCTCTTACCCTTTGAGACAGCATGGAGGGACCTGGAGAGCATTATGCTAATTGAAATATGCCAGTCAAAGAGAGACAAGTATCACATGATCTCACTCATATGTGGAATCTAATGAACAAAATATACTGATGTACCAAATTGATCCCAAGATGTAGAAGCATAGAACAGACTGGGAAATCTTAGAGGGAAGGTAAGGGAGGGTGTGTGGATGGGAGAGATCAACCAAAGAACTTGTATGCATATATGTATTACACATGGACTTAGACAATAGGGCAGTGAAGGACTGGGGCAAGGCATGGGGACTAGAAGAAGTCCCTGAGGAGAAAAGGGGACATATGTAATACTTTCAACAATAAAGATTTAATTTTTAAAAAAAAAAGAAGAAGAAGAAGTGCTCACTGGCACTGGAGATCACTTTTGAAACCCTCTTGGGCACATCACTGTCCTCTTCTCTTTTGTTTCTGCTGTAGCGGTTGACAAGCTGCTGTCAGCCTTTCCTGCCTTTTAAAGTTCTGTGACCACCCCACGTCATGCCCACATACTACTTGTAAGGTCATCTCTTTTAATTTGGTGTTTTGCAGTTTTATTACCATGTGTCTGGTTGTAGATTTCTTTTTATGTGTCTGATTTGATTTTTTGTTTTGTTTTCTATATCATTCATTAGTTCCTGTGTCTATCTAATTCATACGTATTTTACATCTATTCATTTGTTCTAAAAAATTCTCAGCATATCAAGTAATAATTCTTTTTCATATTCTTTCTTTTTAATTACTTTAGAACTGCACTCAATAAATCTTAGACTTTATAACTTTATTTCCATGACTATTACCATAGTTTTGTAGTAAGTTATACCCTTTGTCTTACTATATTACATTCTGAACAATTTATTGGGCTTTATCTATAAATTTACTAATTCTCTCTTCATCTATGTCTAATGTCCCATCAAATCTATTCAATGAGTCATTTATTTTTTATTATTTTTTCTAAATTTCTGTATTTTGTTTTTTCCACATGTGCTTGTTAAGATAGTCTGTTTTCTCACACCTCTTTTTGTTGTGTTTTTGTCTTTAAGATAGTATTTATTAAACATTTTCTCTCTCGTGATCCCAATATCAGAAGTCTGTAGGTATCTAAATCAGTTATTTTCTGTTTTCTAAATTTTTCTTATGGTGGCTCGTTCTTTTATGCTGTGTTTGTCTGTACACACACATCATGCCCGCACTCTCATATTTGGTTGAAATTAATTTGAAAAATTTGGTAATCAGAAATTGTGGAACTTTCTTTCAAGCAAGATTTGTGTTTACTTTTCTCAGGTGCCAAGAGGTACTACCAATTTAGGATTATTTCACTTTTTCACCTTGGATTTTTTCTGAACAGACATTGAGTATAAATTTGAGCTTCAGGCCTGTATGAGAGCATGCCCCTGGTTGTTAATATGAATACCATAACCTGTCATTTTATTATTATCTTTGTTCTTTTTTTCCAATTCAGAGCCACATCAGAAGTGGAAAGGCTTTATGTTTATTCCTTTGCTTGTGTGTGTGTGTGTGTGTGTGTGTGTATTGGGGGGAGGGTTAGCCAAAACTTTGTGTGGGAGTCTTAGGTTCAATATCATCAATTAGCAAGGGTTCAAGGCTTGGATCCTTCTTTTTCAAGATGGTTCAGGGATTTTTCCCTATGATGTATGGATCAGTGCCTTAGTTTCATTCTTTCTCCCCTCAAAAGTTTCTCAAACTTAGGATTCCTCTTTGTTTCCCGAAGCTTAGCAAGACCTTAAAATGTTTGTTGTTTTTAATAAAGCAGAATTACTTTGGGGGGGGGGGGCGCATATAGTCTATTATATGTCCTTTGCTACTTCGGAGTAGATCTTAAGTCATTTAATTATCATTTCAATCAAATCAGAAGAATCTTGGGAGGAGAGATAATTAGGGCTTTGTGACCAAACATCCAGGCTCTTCTCATGGCACCCGCCTTATGCAATGAAAGCTCTAGAAACATCTTCTTGTTTAAAATTTTTTCTCCATTAATCTTTCCATTGTGTGTGATTTTTCTGTGGCCTTTCTGTCTTTTGAATTAAACCCATAATACATGAGAATAAAAGGATGAAACTTTAAAACTAGGTACTAAATTTTGAGGGACATATTGTCTTTTTCTTAATTATTTGTGAGGAAACATAGGAAGAACTTGCTTAAGTTTGAGGAAAAGTACCCAATAAAATGTCTTCATTGTGCAGAGGAGAGGAGGCTCCTGTTTGCTGACCTTTCTTCCCTTTGAAAGTCTTAGTGACCTGACGGGAGGGTGAGGACACAGTATTACCACTTACTCTGGTCTCTAGCTGGAGGTGAGGGGGGGTGATGTGAACATTATCATTATCATTTCTGTGGAGGAGCACTTTTCTGGGGATTATCTTATATAATAAAAGAGTAATATGCAAATCGAATGACTTGTTGCTATGATGTTCACTAACCACCAGGGGGCAGACACTCAGCACAGGAGCTTCCCCCTGGTGGTCAGTGTGAGTGCCACTCAGCCACAAGCCAGGCTGATGGTTGGCAAGCACAGCGGTCTGCCTCTGTGGCAGCACCAAGGATATCTGACTGCAGCTTAGGCCTGCTCCCTGCGTCAGTCGGACATCTCCCCAGGGTTTCCAGACTGTGAAAGGGCTCAGGCCAGGCTGAGGGACCAGGCCTCTAGTTTGGAAATAAGCCTCATTCATCAGAAAGAATGTAGATTGGGATGGCAGATACAGGAAAGACTGATGCAGAGGTGGATTAAGTGGTGTTAGTGACAAAGGCAGTGCTTCTCCACAATCTTTCAAAAGTCTACTACTCTGTTGGATGTTTTCACTCTAAAGCAATGATTTGCAAATATTTTTATGATAGATAACAAAGGCATACAAGTGTGTCCAATTCATTTTCTCCATTTTCTTTAATACCACTAACAACATCCTATATACTAAAGAGATGATATGCAAATTGACCATCACTCCAACACACAAGATGGCTGCACCCATGTGGTCAAAGATGGCTACTCCCATGTGGACACAAGATTGCCAGCAGGGGAGGGCAGTTGTGGGCGATCGGGCCTGCAAGGGAGGACAGTTGGGGGCAATCAGGCCTGCAGGGGAGGGCAGTTAGGAGAAACCAGGCCTGCAAGGGAGGACAGTTGGGGGTGACCAGGCCAGTAGGGGAGGGCTGTTAGGGGCAATCAGGCCAGCAGGGGAGCAGTTAGGTGTCAATCAGGCTGGCAGGAAGTGGTTAAGGGGTGATCAGGCTGGCAGGCAGAAGTGGTTAGGGCAGCCGTGGGCAAACTACGGCCCACGGGCCGGATCCAGCCCGTTTGAAATGCATAAAACTATTGAAAAAAACGATCGTACCCTTTTATGTAATGATGTTTACTTTGAATTTATATTAGTTCACACAAACACTCCATCCATGCTTTTGTTCCGGCCCTCCGGTCCAGTTTAAGAACCCATTGTGGCCCTCGAGTCAAAAAGTTTGCCCACCCCTGGGTTAGGGGCAATCAGGCAGGCAGCCAGGCGAGCAGTTGGAAGCCATCAGTCCTGGATTGTGAGAGGGATCCCATATTGGGGAGGGTGCAGGCTGGGCTGAGGGACACCCCCCCCCCTTGTGCACAAATTTCGTGCACCAGGCCTCTAGTTCTACTATAAAGCAACAAGTTATTCATTTTCTTTCTGTTAGAGATAGGTCCAGTTCAGCATGTTAGATGATAGTAATTTAGTGCCAATGATGGTGCAACATGTATGTGATACAAACATACCAGGGTAAATAAAACAGTCTCTTTCCTGAGAACTCATATGATGTTGAGACAAGTCCAGGGAAGTAGCAAACAATCATTGACATTGTGTTATGAGTTTTCACCTGTAGTAAGTCCTGGGATATACCAAGGTTTATTCCTTCATTTAATTACATTCCTGAATTTTCAACAAAGATTTATTGGTTTGGTCTATTGCATCAATGAGTTTAAGGGATATTAACACTAAGAGAAGTCATTCTTTTAGACAAGATCACCTGTTTTTGGAAAATTACTTAATTTTTTAGAAGATATAAAAGTGATTACATTCAAACACTGTGACTTATCTGTGTGTTTATAAGTCTCTATCTAACTTGGTCCTGGTACAAGATCATAGACATTCAGACAGATTTAGGAATTTAAAATGCTTGAAACTTCTCAAGAAACTAAAGAAACTATACTTTTTTGTTTTTCCTTTTATTTTTTCTGGTCTTTGTTTTCCCTAATTTACTGTGCCAGACTACATCATTAAATTTGATTGTAAAATAAAAACCAAACAATTAATTTTGGGTGCAATTTAGAATGAAAGAATGTATTATTATTTTCTTCTTGAGAGGAGACTTCTTACTGTACTGCAGATTTAGAAAGTAGCTACTTTGTGCAATACAGAAACATGTTAAAGATTAGGTGGGAAGGGATTGTAGTACTGCTTTAAAGCTTTAGCTACCAGATTGTGAATGGATATTAAATGAGGATATGCTCATGTCATGCTTGCAGAATTATTTGTCTATGCAGCCAGGATTTACTAATTCCCTACCTACTTGCCAGTTTGATAGGCCAAAGCTCACACCGACTGAGACATTCTTCTTCATTTCAGATGGCTATTTATGCTTTTCTGTATCTTCAAAGTTCACTTGGCCCTAAGAAGCCACAATTGGAACAATTCCCTCTCAGCCTGCATAGCACTGAGCTAATCTGGAAATTGCAGGACTAGCTGTGAGCACTTTCCTGGGCCTGTAAGAATGCAGTGAGCTCTCATTGCCTCTGTAAAACAGAGATCTTTAATTCTCCTAAACCCCTCAGTTTTGAACTTGAAGCCTACTGTGTGTTCTGCAACATCAAAGTATTAATGAATGAATTTCCTGACTGTTTTCATGTTAAATCATTTCCCAAACATCTTGTAGAAGATGAATTATGGCTGCCATTTTTACAAAGCACAGCAGAATGTATGCATATACATGAAAGGTGGCCACTTCAAAGGTGGCCACTTCAAAGGTGGCCACTTCAAAGTGTTGAAAGACTGTTATGCTCATTCTTTTTTCTTCTTCTTCTTTTTTTTGTACACAGTTGGCACTTATGAATCAAATCCGGTGCAGGTGATATTAAACTGGAAGCAAATTTATGGAGAGAAAGATGCAGCTTATAGAGACAAACTAACTGTATTTTGCTCTCTCTCCTGTAATTACTGTTGTGTAGCATAATGAAGTTTTCTAAGCTACACTACCTTGTTGGTAAAATGAGGAAGGTGACACGATTCAGTTAATTCATAGAACTGTGCAAGGAGTCCATGAGCTATTATATGCAAAGTATTTGGTATTTAACACCACCCAATAAATATTGGTTTAAATCATTTTTGTTTTTTAAAGATTGTGGGAACATAAAGGGAACTGTTGTTTTACTGAGTCTGGAAAGGTGACCCTGAGTTAACTTCAAAGATGCTCTCAGATGTGCCCTAAATTGGCAGTTCTGAACCAACGAGGCTTTAAGGTTTAAGTGTGAGTCTCTCTCAATTAGTTCTCTGTCAAGGATGTGTCAGGCTCATACCAGCTTAAATGGTGATGACAATAGAGAATATAATGGCTTGTGCAAATGGGAGGTTCCATGTATAGGTTTTGCTTCAGGCACAGAGAGGATCATAAGTTCAAATCCGACTGTGATTCTGTCTCTCGCTCCACTTCTGACTCTTCTCATCTCCCTGCAGGAATTCATGCTCAGGCAGAATTTCAATGAACAGAGTGGAATCAGCAATCTCATGCTTAAATACTTGCATTTCAGGGAAGATTATCATTTCTAAATTTTTTAGGAAAAGTGTTAGAATGATACTCAAAGTACCAATTTGTGTCAAGTGAAAATCCCAGATGGCGACAATGTCCAAGAGATTGGAATACACTGACTGGCCATGACAGGGCTACACACCCAGATCTGCAGGGAAAGGCACAGCTCTGATTATTTACATGTGTTCTTAGAATAAGAAAATGTTATTTTCAATGGAAGCAGAGGTGTTCTTATCAGAGAGTGAGATGGACTGTGAGGGGGAAAATAACAATAATCCAAAAATACTGTCTCTTTTTCTCACTCACACTCTGCTGGCTGTTGTAAGCAGGAGTGAAAGGATGCAGTTCCAGGGACAGGCTAGGACTTGTGCATGATTTGGGGACTGCATGGTGCTCATGTACATCAATAGTAGTTCATGTGTGTTTCAACTGAGAAAATAATAGTTGGAAGGTGCTTTTAGGAAATACATGTTACCTTAGGACAGGTTTATGGCTTCCCAAAACACCCCTCTGAAGAATTATTACATTGTGAGTGCATAGGTTTGTTAATGCCTCACCTTGTTTATGGTAATTTCTAGTTCTGTAGTAAATAATATTTCCAAATCACAGCCCCTTCCTGACTCAGATTCTAATAATGTGGGTAATTTTCTCATATTATGTCCAGGAGTTTCCTAGTGAAACTATTTCTCTGAGTAATAAACTGTTTTGGATTTATTAATGTAATCTGACCTCCTCCTGAAATGAACGAATGTGTGTAGAGCATCCTGAAATATTAGTCTCAGTAATCATAACAACTTTCTAAGTGTACACATCTTGTATTTTCTACTTTGAAAATAAGCAGTGTTGAATTGCAACTGGATTATCTGGGATCCATTACTGTTTCTTTTAAAAATAATGGGCTGCATTTTTCCTGTGGAGAAATGCAATAGGTGGTTTAGTGTCATCTAATGAATGGGAATATGTGTTGTCTCCTAATATAAAAGGCAATTTTATTTAAATGAATCTCTTCATGGCAGGAGCCCAGACCTACTCCATGCTGTGGTACTCGGTAAAAGCCATGCCTGTTTGGTAAAACCAAAGCACCCGTGGCCAACATGCCCCTGAGGTACTTGTGCAATATGACCACTTGCCCATCTGCCTATGCAGGTGGACAATCAATGAATGAAGCAAAGTCAGCTATGGTATGTTGTTTCCAACTACAGACAGTCCTCAGTGGTGAGGAGCTGTGGCTACTAGTCTATTTCAAAGCGAGGTAGCCTTCACAGGACGTGCCCAGCTCTGTATGTCCTTGCCTGGTGTGTTAGCCAAGTATGTCTTATGTGGTCCATCAGAAGCCACACACGACTGTTATTAATGAAAAGTTTAAATTAGTTCTCATTACACAAAAATTATTGAGCCTTACTGTGGAGCATGCAGGATGCTAAGATATGTAGATACAAACACAAACAAACAAGTGGGCTGCCCCTGTTCTAAGATCCTGCTTACTTACAAATGGACTTCGTTCAAATGAAAATTATCAGGTGCAGTCAGGATTATTAAATTTTTTTGAGGTTTTGGAGTGTCTCTTTTAGGCTAAGCTAAATACTAAGTATCCTCACTAATCAAATAATAAAAATAGCATAACATGTATTGCATTACCTTATAGTATAATAATAAAGGGTGGTTATTTTTACTATCATCCTATATAATAAAGAGCTAATATGCTAATTAGACCAAACAGCTGAACGACCTTCCAGGCGTCCTTCTGGACTACCTTCTGGATGAAACCAGGGCTGTGAGGGCCAAGCACCTTGTACAAATTGCATGCATCGGGCCTTTAGTTATTTAATAATATACACCTCTGTTCTATTTCTAAGTTATTTTTAAACGTAATATTTCTTAATTTTTATTTATAAAATTATTTTACTTATTAAATTATATTATATTAGTTTTAGGTGTACAGCATATTGGTAAGACAATTCTATAATATACCAAGTGATCCCCACAATGTCTAGTACCCACCTAGCATCATACATAGTCATTACAATGTTATTGACTATATTCCCTATGCTGTACTTTGCATCCCTGTGATTATTTCGTAATTGCCAATTTGTTCCTTTTTCCCTAACCCTTTTTTTACCCAGTTCCCCCCATCAGGCAACCCTCAGTTTCCAAGTTCTCAATTTTTTCTCAGGAAGGAATTACTATTATTATTCCTGGTTTATAGATGAGGAAACTAAGTCACAGAATTAAGCGACTTTTCCAATGTCACAAAACCAACAAGTGATAGGTATACAGTGGGGCCTTGACTTACCAGTGTCCTGACTAACGAGTTTTTTGAGATATCAGCTGCCTCTCCGCGGATTTTTTGCATTGAGTTGACAGAGTAATTTGAGTTAACGAGCTCCTTAACGAGCTTGGTCTCGGAACGAATTAAACTCGTAAGTCAAGGCCCCACTGTAGTACTTAGAATTGGACACTGTGAGTCTGGATTCCACATTCCCAATAGTGCTGCCACAGTTTGGTTTTTCAGGAAGAACCTGACATATTTCAGATAATGTGCACTCTTTTTTCTGTGCAGGCTCCTGAATCCAAGCCTGATGTTCTCAGCTGTAGTGTCCTCCAAGTGGATGCAAGGCCATACTTTAATTATGGATGACGAATAGCATGTTTACTATAACTCAGGCTTTGCAATTGGCAACCCGGGGTTCAAATCACAACTTCAGCACTGTCTAATTGCCTGGATGAATTACTTCATTCATTGAGCTGCACTTTTCTCAATTGGAATATAGGTTATATTATCACAATGCCTGTAATTATTTAGATGATTACATGATGCTAAAAATAAGTAGTATAAACACTAACATTTAATAAAGGCCCCAAATAAATGTTTGCAATAATAATAACATAAGAAGCCACCCAAGCCAGCCCAGCTTCTCTGCATGTGTGAATGACAGTGGACTCTAACTGCCTCCTGGATATGCAGGCATCCTTGGCAACAAAGAGAAGAGATGGTTGCCCCGCCTTGGCCTTGAGTAAGGCAGCTTGCATTTAACTCTCCTTTGTGCTGCGGGGGCAGGGAAGAATGGGTAAGTCGCTGTGTAGCCCTGACTCCAGGTGTTGCTTGGTAAATAGTGTGCATGGATGTGGTCAATTCTTAATTCCTGAAGGACTCACCTTGAAAGAGATAACGCAGGCCAGACCTACCTGACATTGTTAAATGTATGCTCACTGAAGCAAAGCTGCCTCTGAGGCATCGTATTCATGTAATACTTGGTGGATAAATTAAGTTTAAAAACATGGGCTATAGTCTGATTTTTTTGTTTGTTTGTTTAATCCTCACTCAAGGATATTTTCTCATTGATTTTTAGAGAAAGCAGAAGGGAGGGGGAGAGAGAGATAGAGAGAAACATCTATGTGACAGAGACACATGGATTGGTTGCCTCCCGCACACACCCCGACCAGGACTGGGGATTGAGCCTGCAACTGACGTTAGTGTCCTTGACCAGAATCAAACCCAGGACCCCTCAGTCTGCGAGCCAATGCTCTTTCTACTGAGCCAATCCGGCCAGGGCTGTAGTCTGATTTTGAAAGATGTGGACCACCACCTCCAACTCATTCCCATTCTCAGCGCGGGGTGTTCATGGGGCTCAAAGGCAGGACCTGAGTCTTATTTATGGTTTTCCCTCCTTGCTCCATAACATACTGGCAGGCACATATGAATTGCTCTATAATGTTCTTTTAAGGAAAATATGTATAATGTATAAACATTACACCTAGGAATGAAAGGCAGTTCTACTCACATTAATGTGCTTAACCTCATATAATGAAATACAGCTAGACCTTGGATGAGGGTCCCCAGGCTCTTACACACTGTTTCTTTTCTCACACTGGTGCCTGGCAATAAAGTGGAAAATTAATGGGTTTAGAGTCAGACATTTTAGAACTCAAATCCTGTAATGGTCACTTACCAGGATTGTCACTACCAACTCCACCTCTCTGAGCCCTGGTTTCCTCCGCTATAAAGGAAGAGGAGTAATAATTGCTTTAATGATTTATTCTGAACCTAAGAGATAATGTATGTCACATGATGGTATTTGAAAGCAGCAGCTATTGTTAATCTGGTCATACAGCCATCTTAACTATGGTTTCCTTTGGCTGAAACCCCTTTCCTTGACAATGGCACTGCTGTTGATTTATTTACCCATTGCTTGAGGTTCTAAGTCAGTGTTATAAGTGTCACTGTTGACAGGTAATGAAGTGAAGAGGATCCAGGTAACGAACAGTAATTAACTCCCTACAGCAGCCTTCTAGTTACCTGAGCTTGGTGGGAGTGGATGCCCCTAGTTGGCCAGAAGCTGAAGGAACAAGTGGAATAAGCAGAGAATGAAATTCTAGACATTTTCCCATGGATAAGAAGAGGGAATGAAGGCATGGAGAGGGTCATGTGGCCACTGGTTACTCACTTAGTCTACTGGGATTTTATTTTTGAAGGATGTCATTGATGATAAATTGAGTATTAAAACAGGTTAAAATAAGATGAAACTCATGCCCACTTAAGAGTGACCATGGGACATGCAGTTCTAGGAGAGATTGGATCTGAGCTCCTAGATTTTTCCATTTCTCTTGCACGGGATTATTGCCAGTGACCAGTGTCAGTACTCCCCACCTGCAGCTAATATGCTAATGTTCTCTACCTTTAGCTTGATAAAAAGTCACATTGCCTGCTTTCTTGTGGAAAGAATAAATAAGTAATTCATTCTACCTGGAACTTTTCTGGTTTGAGTTTATTACTTAAAATAAATAACTGCCTATTCTATTCTACCCCAAAACTTGGATATATGCATTATCTTTCCCATTTATTTTCTCATCCTGTCACAAAATTCTTCAATATAATATAAGCTCTTCATAGACCATTCTTCTAGTAAAAGACTAATATCATATAAATGTTTGCAATTAGGAATATTCCCTAGTATTATTTGTGGAATATATATATATATATATATATATATATATATATATATATATATATATACTAGGAGAGAGAGAGAGAGAGAGAGAGAGAGAGAGAGAGAGAGAGAGAGAGTATCTATTATGTATAAGGCAAGATATTAACTGAAGCTGAGAATATTTTAAAGAGGTATAGCCTAAAGTCCTTGTTCACAAACTGATAAAAGCTGAGACATTTAATCATCACAATATAAATGATTTCGTTAAGTGTTAAGGAGATGGATGTGCTTAGGATCGTAAGAGGGAGAGGCCCTTTCCAGCTGAGACGATCCAGGGCAGTGTCATGAAAGAGAGCCCCTGACTCCAGTTCTGGAGCACAGGTTTTGTCTGAATGGAGTGCACTCTGGGAAGGAGTCAAATATGACAGAAGGAAAGCAAAGAGTGTGCTGGGGACAGTAAATAGCCCGTGTTCAGCGGGTCTCATGCACACTGGGGCACAGGGAGGAATAAAGACATGTATGCTGGTGGCATAGTGCGGAGGACCTACATGCTCTGCAAAGTGGGGCAGACATCACTATGAAGGTGGGAAGAGCCACTGATAGACACTTGTGGTTAGAACTGCTGTTATCTTATGTGGATAACAGGTAGGTTAGGGAGAGACTGGGTGCAGATGATGCCACCATCTGGCCTTCAAGTACAAAAGGACAAGAGTCTGAATAGCATTGGGACTGGGGAACAGGTGCAAGTGAAGACTGTGCAATAAGAATTGAAAAATGTGGGTAAATCTCTGGGTAGGTGGGTAGAAGTGTAAGGTGGACTGGATAGAGGGCACAGGAGAATAGGAGAAGAGCTGAAGCTCAGGGCAGCCACTGCAAAGGGAAACCCAACAATTCTGTTCAGGACCGAGCCATGTTTGCTAACGTGGAGGCCACTATACAATGGATTATATACCTGACACTTTTGGATTTGTGAAATCCCTACCATTGAGGGATGGGAGAGCCACAGACCAGATCCTGTTGAAGGGAGCCAAATCCGGGGCCTTCCCAGTGGTGTTTTCCACATCAGGCTACCACTCCCTGGGTGTCTCTATGCCATGCTTACTCACAATCTCCTGGCTTGCAGTTCTCTGTGCGTGTGGCTGTTTTCCTTGGGAAGACTGTGGTCTTTGAAGGCAGGGACCTCCTGTTACCCACATTCTCACCACCCATCTCCAGACCATCCTTTGTGCTCTGTTCTCCACGTGTATGTACATGACAGATGTTTTGGTTAGTGTACGAAAATAGAGTGCCTGCTTGCTGTTCAGGAGGAAAATGCCTGTGTTCATCTTCCTGAATTTTTGATCCCTACTAGTGTGAACAACCGTCCTGGCCTGCCGAAGACTGAGGGATTCACAGGCACGTGGAATTATCAACACTAAAACCAAAACAATGCTGGGCAATCCTAGGCAGTCAGTCACTTAGTTTAGGAGGCCTGAATATTTACTGGGACTGGACTCAGCGGTTGAATTCCAGATGAGCAAAGGGGCCTCAAGTTTTTCATGGTCACAGCTGAGCCCTTCTGCCAGCTTCCCAGCAAGTGTGCTGTAGAGTGACCCAGATAAGACTTGGGAAAGAGAGGGAATGAACCAATCAGCCGACTAATTCACACTTACTCTGTCCCTGCTGGGGACAGTTCACAGCAGCCGCAGGTGCTGAGATGATTGGAGAAGGGTGTGAGTTTGTTTCTGCCCTAAAAATCCAGTTGGCTGGGTGGGGTCATAAGCAGTAATTGAGGAACAATTAATCTCTAATTCATGGAAATTGGAATCTAAGGGAATTAAGAGGCCAGGGAAAGAAGAAATCAAAAGTAAACCATCTGTAACCAGGATACTGTGCCCTGACGGCTTCTGAGAGGAGGGCCAGGCCCTTGTTCAGGAGCACATCACCCCACCTATGCCTAGCAGTGGTGTCTCCCCATTACAGGGGCACCAGGCAAACATGTGGGTGCCAGTGCTCCTCACACCAGCTGTTCTGGAGCTCCAACAGGAAGTCCCATGTGTATCTTCCATGCAGCAACAGCTCACATTATGTTGGGACCTGTGGAGGCCACCATGCCATGTTGTGGGAGGCAGGGACTTGGCTAGATGTGTTGGTAGAGTGATTCTTCTGAGAGATGAATGGCCATTTTTATATAGGGGAGCCAGCTTAGCTTTCTAAGATTATTGTGGGGTTTCTTATCACCCTGAGTATATATTGATGGCCTGCATATGTGTGTCCCTGTGTTTTGCTTATCTCTGCATAGTTTATTTCTCCAAATTGTCTTCTCTCTGTTATGTCATTTGATCTTTCTCATCCCTATGAGATGATTTCCTCACACTTGTGATGTTCCTGGGTTTTCTCCCCACATACAAGGATGATGGCTAGAATGCATGGTTAGGGAGCTATATTGAAGGATATGGCTGGGCCTTTAATTAGAGAAAACCCCCACTTTATCTTTAGGTCATTCTTTTTGGAATAGATATATGTGGTAGGAAAGCCTTTTCTAATCTCCCCTTGGAAGGATGGGAACTTCTAAAGTCATACTGGGAAAGAGAGTTGGTGGGTATCATTATTTGCTGAAAAAAACACCAGTTTTTTTATTTTATTTTATTTTATTTTATTTATTTTATTTTATTTTATTTTATTTTAATTATTTTATTTTTTTCAGTGAGCATCCTTGGCTCACCCTTGGACATTTCTCTCACCAGCCTGCCATAATCCCACAGTTTCATCATACCTACTTATCAATTTCTTTAAATGCTATTGGTAATTGAAGTTACAAAGTGCAAGATTGGAACTATTTGTTATGCCCAGAATTCAAGATCCCCAAGAAACCACGCCAGGGAGCCAGTCCGATGCAAAAGCAGAAGGTCCTTTATTGAGTTAGCTAACCCGACCCGGGCCTCCAGTCGACGCAGCAACCGGAAACCGAGTGCCACCCGTGAGAAAATCAGGGCTTTAATAGTGAGGGGAGGGGAGCTGGCTGTGGGCCCTGCCGATTGGCCAGGCGCAAGTCGGGTCTTGTTACACAGGATGTGGTCATCTCTATGGCACGCACATCCCTTGCTTGTCATTGGTTAGTTCAAAGAAATCCCGGGCGTGGCCAGCAGGGGCCTGGGCTTCCGGGAAGAAGGCACTCTTCTGAGCACATGGCCTCTGCCCCAACATGGAGGATCCAGGGTAAGATGGAGGGCATAGCCCTCGCCCTTTCACTATTTGCTCTTTCTCTAGGATTTCTATCTGTGTGAGGAGATTGGTCCAGAATCAGCTGGGAAAGAACATAAGGTTTTGGATGCCAAACCTTCCAAATATAGAACCAACTAATGATAGGGTTTGACCCCTGAAGCCTAACTAGTAAAAGAATATAAATAAGACTTATTGTAAAGAATTGGTTGGCATAATTATGGAGTCTGAGCATGATATCTGAAATTTAGGTGGTGGGCATTGTGAGTTACAGGCTGGAGCCCTCAGTCATGTGACTGGGAGGATGGGTATGATGTCTGGAATGGGGGGTGGCTATCAGGAGTGCAGGCTGGAGCCCTCAGTCATGTGACTGGGAGGATGGGTATGATGTCTGGAATGGGGGGTGGCTATCAGGAGTGCAGGCTGGAGCCCTCAGTCATGTGACTGGGAGGATGGGTATGATGTCTGGTATGGGGGGTGGCTATCAGGAGTGCAGGCTGGAGCCCTCAGTCATGTGACTGGGAGGATGGGTATGATGTCTGGAATGGGGGGTGGCTATCAGGAGTGCAGGCTGGAGCCCTCAGTCATGTGACTGGGAGGATGGGTATGATGTCTGGAATGGGGGGTGGCTATCAGGAGTGCAGGCTGGAGCCCTCAGTCATGTGACTGGGAGGATGGGTATGATGTCTGGAATGGGGGGTGGCTATCAGGAGTGCAGGCTGGAATTCTCAGGCCTGGGCTGCCCACAGGTGGAATTTCTTCTTCAGGGAAAAGGGAAGAGCCACTCTGCTCCTAAATTCCTGCAGTTGATTGAACCACACTCACACAGATTACTGAGGATAATGAGTTAACTGATTATGGATTTAGTCATATTCATAAATTAACTTTTCAGTAAGACCTGGGTTAATGTTTGATTGAAAAACAGGAGACTCTAGCCTAGCCACATTTACATAGCAATAGACCCTAACACTACCTTCTCTTTATTTTCATATTTTATTAAAGTAAATTTTGCATAATGTAAAACTAACCATTTTACTATGTACAATTAAGTGATATTTGGCACATTTGTGATGTTGTGCAATCACTACCTCTATCTAGTTCCAAACATCCACAAAGAATACCCTATACCCAATAGGCAGTCTTGTCCCATCCCCCTTCCTCCTTTTCTTGGAAAACACCAATCTGCTTTTTGTTTCTACTGATTAACTATGCATGTGATATTTCATACATATGGGCTACTACATTGTGCCCTTCTGTCTCTGGCTTTTGTCATTCAGCGTAATTTTGAGGCTCAGCAGCGTTGTAGCATGAATCAGCACTGCACTCCTTCTTAAGGTTGAGTGCAGTCCATTGTATAGATATGCCACTTTCGCTTATCCATTCATCAGCTCGTGTAATTTGGGCTGTTTCCACTGTTTGTCTATTGTGAACACGCATGTGCATGTGTTTATTTGCACACCTTTACCAATTCTCCTAGGCATCTATCTACGAGGGGAACTGGCACCTGCAAAGTCGTCATAACCAAGGCTTGGCCCAGTGCGGCCACTCAGGAAATTCTACTCTGTAACCTGTGCTCCCCCACAACCTCCTCCTGTCACACAAAGAGGCCTCTACCCAGCATTTGGTGTGTTTATTTTTTTTGAAGACCCTCCCTGTGCATATCCCTGAGCCGGCAAACACACTGCCCTACTTTCCCCGCTGAGCCTCAGCTATCAGATAGTTAGACAACAGTCACTGACACTTCACAAGGTTTGCCTGTAATATGTGCTTCAAGGAGGTTTTTGCAGCGAATGGACCTGGGACAAGTAGTAGGATCGGAGTCAGGACTTTCTGTTCCCATAGGAGCCACGTGACTGATCAGCTGTTTAAACCCTCTGGATGCCAACTCCTTCTCTCTGAAACGGCAGGGTGTGCCACAAGGTCTTTGAAGTGTATGCTGATACCGAGCTTGTATCATTTTGTGATCTATAACATGTAAAAAACTTTGACTTTGAAAATTTCAATTCCAAAGCAGATCCTAAAAGTCATTTTTAAATACTATTAACAAAACAACACAGAGGACGCAAGAAGCTAGTTTTCCTGATGAATTATTGAATTGATGAATTATTGGGCTGTAAGTAAAAATACTTTTCAGTATCTGAAAAAAAGAAACTGAGCTTTATGATATCGTGAGGTGAATTATTGACACAAATTCAATAATTACACTTTAGCCAAACTTTGGATTTAAAAAAATATCCATATTTTTTACATTTTACATGGAATTGCAACCTTTCCCTCCCTACTCACTGGGAAGCATGGTTCTTACATGGGTATCTTGCACCTGTGCATGTCCTGCCCACGCTCCTTTCATTGATTCTGCAGCTGCACACACCTGCCTGGCACGGACCTGTCAGTGAGTGCTCCTGGCCCTGTGAAACACAGCATTACCTCTGCTTCTGCAGGTGACCATTCTGTTGAGGTTTTTTTCTTCCTCTCAACATAGTAGAAGGCATGTGGGGCTTGGAGTCACAGGCTTCCCACTGGCACTGTCCTCTGGATCCTTCAGTGTAATCACTTTGAGAATCCTTAAGCCTCTGGATAAAAATCCCAATCCATGATACTTCAGTGACAAATCACATAACGCTTTTAGTTTCACTTTAGGGGACCAGTGGCCTGAAGAAATTTGGGACTCAAGGTGCTGGGCATGCCCCAGGCTTTAACAAGGGAATAGAGTGGGATTTCTAGAGATGTGAGGTAATCAGACTCGCAAGCTCCAGTCAGGGCGTCTCAGCCACCTCAGTGCTCTGTGGTGAAGTCTGGGTGGGCAGCTTGTTCAGGATCATCCCATCGGATCCTGCAAGAGCACCGGGCAGGATCTTTTCTTTGCCCCCAAAGCTTTGTTTTGTGCCACTTATATCCATCTATCCTGTGTGCTTGTAATCAGCTCTTCCTGATGTTCTAATAGCTGTAATAAGACAGTGATCTCGTGTGAGGTCACGGGGAAAAGATTTCAATCAAGAGAAGCTGCACAGTGTGTTGTCCTGTGTACAAAGTGGGCGTGATGGCTAATTTAATGTGTCAGCTCGACCGGTTCACAAAGCACCCAGACATTTGCTCAAACACTACCCTGGGTGTGAGTGTGAGGGAGATTCTGTACAAGGTTAACATCTGAACCAGTGACTGAGCAAAGCAAATCACGGTCCCCAAGGTGGGTGGGTCTCATCCAGTCCCCTGGAGCCTGAACAGAGCATAAAGGCTGCAGAGACGCAACCCCTGCTGCCAGACTGTGAGGGCTCAGGTCTCTCCCGCTCTTCCCCTGGGCCTGCGACCTCAGCTCTCCGCCCTGGCGCTGTTGGCCCTGGGGTTGGGCTCTACCATTGGCTCTCCTGGGCCTCCTGCCCGCTGCCGGCCGATTTGGGGCTTTTCAGTCCTCATAAGCATGTGATCCAACCATGCATAATCGATCTCTTTTGCTATGTATATGTATATTCCCTGGGTTCTGTTTCTTTGGACAGCCATGGCTAGTGCAGGGGGGTTCTAGTTCCTAACTAGCCCTCGTAATTTGGATGTCAGTCAGGAAAATGGGCCCTCACACATCAGTGAGGTGGGAATCACTGGTCTTTCCTGAGCCTGCTTCTGGAGACTCTAGAATTTCACGAGTCGCATCGAAATTATTAGCAATTGCAGTTTGCGTTGAAACATATCAATTCTCTTGAAAGCACAGGATTCAGATCTTCAAGTGTTGTCCTTCAGCTCATGACAAAGCATATGTGTGTGGTCATAGCAATGTGGAGACCCTTTCTATCAACTTCCACAGACTGCGAGAGATGCGTTTCACCTACTTCTGTATCTCAACCAGCAGTCTCACCTCCCCAAATATGTGGCTGAATGTATACCTCTCATTTGGGAGAGAGCCGCTGCTTATTTACTCATCACCCTCAGGGGATCGTGTGAGCAGCAGGTGAGGGAAACTGCGAAGGTTACAGAGGACCGACAACCTGAGCACAAGAGCTCAGCACAGGCGACTGAGCCTGAAGCTTCGTGCAGCCACTGTTTGGCAGACACCCATGTTCCTCGTCTTTGGGGGCCCTGATTTTCTTCTCTGTAAACAGAAAGAATGACTACCTACCAGGATTGTCGGATAACTAAGTCAGTGTTTGTGTGGGAGTGTGTATAGGGCATTTGCACACACACTGCTAGGGCACAACCTCTGACTGACGTGAGAAGTCATGTGGAGGCACAGTAATGGAAGGGCATCTCACAGTGGAAACAGCAGAAAGAAGGCCTCTGAGTTTCAGGCCAGGAGAAAACTTGGCAGATGAGGAACTCCGTGCCTTCTAGTTTTCTCTGTTCTACACTATCGTCACTCTCTGCCAGGCATCCCGGTGTAAAGGCATGATTCTGGAAAGCCAGGAACGAAGGCAATGGGTGGAATGGGAAAAACAGGCAGTCCTGGTCCTGAAAAGTCACAACCAGTCCCTTGTTTTACTTTGTCTGTAAGATGGTGGAAAGCGATGGATGGTTTTAAACAGGAAGAAGACAGAATTCTTAAGCATGCTATTTTTGTCTTCTTTACCTAGAGAGCTATTTTCCAAGGTGTGCCATTATCTTTTGGACCCCAGTGTGCAGCATTTTTGTAGTCATATGTACAAGTGCTCCTCTGCGATGCACTGGGTGTTTATTGATTAGATTAAGATGCAAGCATGCCTCCACCCTGTCAGAGCTGATGCCAGTGATTGCTGGGATAAACACAGCAGCAGTTGCTTTGCTATTATCATTATTTCACATAAGGTTTTTCCTCTTGCTCAGTATATTCTCTTAGCTTTTATCAATTTGATAGATTTAAACTAAGAAGTATTATCTCCACTGTTATCTCTGCTGTTTCCAGGATGATGGGAATAAATATTTTAAAGAAAGTTATTGTTATTTTTAATCGAATGATTGAGTTTCAGTCAATTATCATCTGTTGTCCCCAGCTATTTCACCAAATTTATCCTATGATATCTGTGATTTGGGATTTGGAAACATTAGAAAAAATATACTTAGAGTTTAAACAATCACGTATTGGATTAGCTATTTTTATCCTAATGTGAGAGATAGGAAAGTTAAGTTTCAGTAAGTGCCCAAGGTTACTCTAGCTGCTAGAGTTAGCAGATGAGCTTAGTATGCCATCCTGTCTGCTTGCCTTTACCTCTCCAAATGCCAGCTCCTTTACAACTCACAGCACCTGAAATCATTTTGCTGTGAGCTTTCTTTGGCCAATGATGCTTGCTTTGGCTATATACACAGAGCCAGGAGTGTCAGGGATTTAATGACTGCTGGGAGCACCCCTGTCAATGATAACTGTGTACACGTGCCCCAGCTCCTTGCCATCAGTGAGGATAAGTCTGATAGAATTTTTCAAGTATGAGTCAGTCCCTGGCTTTCAGCAGTGGTTGCTTTGGTAATGCACCTTACTCGTTTCTTATTCATCATGATCTTCTCCACCACCACACCCATGCTTTCATCACTTCCCAGATATACTGCCTGCACTCCAATGTCTGCCTTAGATCAAAATGTCTGGCTTCTGGTTGAAGTCCAAATGATAACATTCATCTATTCTTTCATTAACTGACTGACATGCTATGCAAAGCCAGAGTTGTCTGCCGCCAGAGATCACATGTATTCTACTCTGTAATACAACCTTTAATAAAAGACATATAGAGCACAAACCCCACTTGACAGCTTGAAATCTTAGAGACAGAAGAGATTGTTATGTGAAGAGTGAAGGAGAAATAAAATGGCTGAATCAAAGTAAAAGATTAACTTAAAGTCCAATTGAAAGACTTAGTTCTGGGTGGTGAGTACATGTTAAAGACCTAAGTTGAATGGTGAAGTGAGTCTCCTCACAGGCAGGTATATGGGATCCTGGAAGATAATAAATAAGCTAAATATTGTTGAGGGCTTACCATGTGCCAGGCCATAAGTTAAAAACTTTACCTTCATTATTATATTTAATCCTCAGAACAAACATATGAAGTTGAATCTTAAGTACCTACTGCTGTGTCTCAAACTACCCCATAGCTTAATATTTTAACCCAAAATCTATCTTAAAATATCTTATGATTTGTCGATGAGGAATTTGGGCAGAGTTTGCCTGATTGGTTCTTCAGCTCTTTGTGGAGTTGACTAGCATATCTTGTGAGTGTCCACCTAGTAGCTGGGCCAGTCTGGAGACTCTAAGACCAATTTACTCACATGTGGAGCTCTGGCAGGGGCATCTGTAAGGCTGAGCTTCTCTTGGCCCCTGTCTCTCCATTTAGTCTCAAGGTTTCTCCACATGGACTCTCTAGCAGGACAGTAGGGCTTCTTACATAGTAGCTTGGGCCCTAAACCCCAAGGGAATATATTGCAAATGATACTTGCAATATATTCCATTCATCAAAGCAGTGACAAGATAACTCATATTCAGAGAGAGAGGAAATAGACCTCTCAGGGGAAGGAGTGTCAAAGACAGATGCCCTCCTTAACCTACCACTACACTCATCCCTGCTTTATAGATGAGGGGACAGTCCAAAAGATATCATGTAAGTTTCCTAAGGCTACAATGTTAATAAGTACAAATGAATGTTGAACCAGGGAGTTTGAGTCATGGGTCATGACATCTGTATCTAGAGGGAAAGTTGCATAATTGAAAGAAAGTACAAATAAAAATGGTATTTGCAAGAAAGGAGTTAAGCTAGAGACTGTTAATAGCCTATTTAATATTCAAATTTCTCCTCTTTTTAATTGAACACAGTAGTGTATCTTTTGTTTTGTTTTGTTTTGTTTTGTTTTGTTTTGTTTTGTTTTGTTTTGAGGGAGCAATATTCCCAGTTAAAAACAGTATATTCTCAGCCTTTTCTTGAGTTAATAATGGTCTTATGACATTGTCCTGGACAACAGGCTCTGAGAAGTCATTAGGGATTGCAAAAGGCATAATCAAGGAAGTATGTACCCTTTTGCCCTTGGCACCCCTTACTTTCTGCCTGGGACATAGTGGTGATAGATGGGGCCTTAGAGTCATCTTATGAGGAAGAAGATAAAAGCTACGGTCTGTGGAGAGTATTAATCTAGGAAAAAATTCTGGGTCCCTAGTGATATTTGCAGCAAAAACATCAACTCTATATTGGATAGCATCAGACTTCTTACTAACTGTAAATAAACCATGACTTTATTTGAGCTACTATTCTCTCTCTCTCTCTCTCTCTCTCTCTCTCTCTCTCTCTCTCTCTCTCTCTCTCTCTCCATGCACTCAAATACTCGAATGCAAATTATAACTAACAGGGATAATTTGTGGTTTTATCTTTTCTGAATCAGATTGAGAAAGAGTAAAGAAAATGCTACAATTTCAGCCAAATCCTAAAGCTCTGATGGAAGAACAATGATATGAATTACCAGGAGCTGATGACTGAGGGCTGGAACCATTTCTTATGGGTTTCTTGCCCTACAGAGAAGTCGTTGGATGAGTATATTGCTCATACTGGGTCATTGAAACCAGTTTGATCTCCATTATGCTAAAGGCCACTTTGTGTATCAAGAAAAGAGCTCAAGAGATCAAACAAAGAAGCATGAGGCTAAGACTGAAGCTAAAGCTGTAGATGAGGAGATATGTAGTCTGCAGTGGAGGGAACACTCTTGAAACTGGGAGGAGCCTGCAGGAGGAGGCTTCTGGCCTGGGCCATTCCCCAGAGCAGGGGTCCTGTACTATAACTGTGGTGTGTCTGTCTAAAAGCTAAGCCGACCCAGCCTCATGCAGACCACACGACCAACACTTTGTGTACAATTCATTCTGAATTTTATATTCATTGAATTGAATCTGTGGTGTGATTTGAAGCAAACTGCAAAACACGCTGCGTCAAAATGACCTCTTGTAATGAAATCCCAGAAATAGTTTTTTCATGGAGTTATCCCAGGTCCATTTTGCAGGATGAATATGCTGCCCCAAGGAGAAGCACAGGAACAGCCACCACACTTCCTCACCTCATGCACTTGCCGTCAGTGAGCACCTTCCCCAGGAAGGGAGAGAGTTGCCGCCCCTGGACTCGGTCTGAAGTCAGGCTTTATCATTTACTGTGAGACTGTGGACAACTTGACCTTAACTTCTAAACCTTAATTTCTTTCGCCTGAGGTGTGTAGATTAACATGCTTCTTTTACAAGGTTGTTCTGATGTGATCATCACTTCTCATCTCACTTGAGCAGCACAAAGCTGGGGCATAATTGATATCCCAGGAGTGTCCGTGATTCTGAGAGGAAGCCAGGGCAGTGACCTGCAACCCAGGGTTGAGCTTACACAGGAGGGTTCAAATCTCAACTCTATCATTCCTTGGCTGTTTCTTGGGGCATCGTTTTCACTTCCTTGTCTCCATTTCCTTACCTTTAAAATGGGCTTCATAAGACAGAGATGTTGGTGTCACAAGGCACTGGACGCAGCATGCAGCGTGTAGTAGAGATCTTTCCTGATGGATATTGTGCAGGCGATCCTTGTTTTATACAGCATGGAACTGGGGGAGAAAAACAAAACACCTCAATAATCTGTCAAGGGAAAAAATACTATGCAGAGTTCTATGACCTTTAAAAAATTTCATCAAAAATTTCATTTTCTCAGGAAAATGAAAAAATAATAAAACTAATATGTAGTACTATCAGAAAAATTGCAGATGAGTGTTTCCTTTGTAAAAAGCTTATTAAGAGTGTTGCCCTGACCGGTTTGGCTCAGTAGATAGAGTGTTGACCTGCAGACTGAAGGGTCCCAGGTTCGATTCTGGTCAAGGGCATGTACCTTGGTTGCGGGCACATACCCAGTAGGGGGCGTGCAGGAGGCAGCTGATAGATGTTTCTCTCTCATAGATGTTTCTAACTTGCTATCTCTCTCCGTTCCTCTCTGTAAAAATCAATAAAATATATTTTTAAAAAAAAAAGAGTGAGTGTTGCAGTGCTTGCTTCTGTGTGACGACACAGAGGGAGCATCCTGCCCTCGTCCTGGTGGCCTGTCACATGTCTTTCCCAATATCTTATCCTTCGTGTTTCCAGCCTCATGAAATGTCGTGGAGAGTTCCTTTAATATGAAGCTGCTTCTTTTTCCTTCTTTTCTGGGACACCGCTGTCATGAGCCACTTCCTCTATTCATATCAGTTCATATCCCCTTCGCTAATGTCCTGTGGCTGGGGACCAAGTGTCTCTCAGAGTCCGCAGTCCCATGGTCAGCTGTGTCTTCCATAAGTCTATTTGCATTTGAATTTTGCTTCCAGTGTTACCGCTTTCTGTTTCATTGCTGCAGTTTTATCTTTGCTGGCCAATTCCTTGTTTAGGTTATCTATTTTTATAAAAGTCACATGGGTTTATTACTGAGGGACCAAGAAGCAGTATATTCTTTGCTGCCTGTGTGTGAGCTGAGCTATATTCTTTGCTGCCTGTGTGTGAGCTGAGCTATATTCTGTGCTGTCTGTGTGTGAGCTGAGCTATATTCTGTGCTGTCTGTGTGAGAACTGAGTAAATGACAGCACAGTGACCAGTCTGGTCTCTAACCGTGATGTATGTCTGTTATTTGCATATTGATGTATGGAAGGAAGAGCTAGCTGCAGAGTTTGTAGTTTATGTGATTACTCCTGGACTACGTTTAGACCAGGATCACTGAAACTTGGCCCACATCACTGTGGCACTGGTGTTAATTAAATGGTGGTAACTGAAATCTGTGCATCTGGGACCACAAAAAAAGGTAATGATGTTTGCAACTGCCAATTTTATCGAATGGAAATATTTAAACAAGAAAATTATCATTGTCTTATAGCCAATACAATATTACCATCTGGGCATGTTTTAAATATAGAAACATGGCCCCTCTTTAGCATGCACAGAGTGTTCCTCTCCCACTGCTGCTGTGGCAACTATCACAAACTCGGTGGTTCAGATGTCGAACTAAAATTGACATTGACTAGGTACTTAGTCACCAAATGGGTTTATTCAGGAAAAAGAAAAGGCTGCAACCCACTGCATGCAGACATGGCAAGCCACCTGCACACTGTGCCGAGAGCCACGCTAGAAAGGCATTTAACCAAGAAAAATGGAGTTAAGGGCAGTGGAACTGAGAGCCACAGAGCTTTGGTATGAGCATATAGTTCTTCCATGGAGTGTGTACTCTCCAGATTGCATGCAAACTTCCATGAGCCCTAGTTACTTCCATAGACCCCGCACCCCCCCGCCACAAACAGATTATGCCTCCTTAGAGTTTATCAAACACAACATCAATTTGTCTTCCAGTTCTGGAGGTCAGAGTTAAGTGAGCATCTGAGGCTGAATGCCTTCTGGAAGCTCAGGGAGACAGTGTTCGCTCCTTCCCTGGTTGCATGTCTTGGCTTGCAGCCCTTTCCTGGATTTGCTGGAACCTCTTGCTCCTGTCATCGAATTTCCTGCTTCTGTCTTTGAACTCTGGACACGTTATAGGGGCCATTGTGATGAGCGAGTTTTCCTGTGTAATCAGGACAAGATTTGCCTCTGCAAACCCTTCACTTAATCCTACCAGCAAAGGCCCCTTTGCCATATCCACTAACACATTTGCAGGTGCTGGGGATTGGGGTGTGGATGTCTTTAGGGCAGGGCATTATTCTCTGCTATACCTTGTATCCTGAAAACCAAACTTAAGATGTACACTATGATCACTCAGTTTTACTGATAAAAAACTCTGAAGCTTAGCGATGAAGTTTCTTCTTCATGGTTACCATGTTAGAAATGTTATTTTAGTGGGCTATTGTCATCTAATATTAAAAAACCACCAGTCATATATCGGATGATAATCTATACCTATGAAGACAAATATGTTCTCCCTTTGTCCCTTCCTCTGCCCATCCCTCAGGCCCTGGAAGCTGTGTGAACCCTGTCAGTTTCCCAGAAAGGTCAGCTGCCAAATCCTAGGGCTTTTCTGATCCATTCACTCCGGGACACATGGCTACTAGGACACAGCTTTCAGGCCTTCCCTGGCCTCAGTACCTAGTGTCTCTCACACCCAGGCTCGTCCCAGGAGACTTGAGGATGGTTTCTTCTTAAAGAGGTTTCCTGTAGCCCCACCATACCCCAATTTATTTCTATTTACTAGTTGACTGTCTAAAATTACAAGATGAGCCTTTTATAAAGCCAGACACTCTGTGCTGAGGGCTTGGTTGTTAAGCTGTGATCTGTGGGTTGAAAGAAAGTATGTATAAGAAGAAAAACATAATAGAAGAGCTAGGAATTCTAGCTACAGTGTTTTTGAATTCCTTCAAATGCTTTTTTCTTATCTGCAGAGTGAGTATAATGCCAAACTACTCCATCTTTTCCAAGTCTGAAAGCTAATGTGTGCCATTTGCATGATGCTTTATGACATAATTTGATAAATGCTCAGTAATTAGTTTCACCTAATATTATTATAGAGCACTACTTCAAAGTCATCCTGAATGACATAATATTGACTAGTGGTATGAAGTAGGTGGATACAGATAAGTACCAGAAAACACACACACACACACACAATGAAGCAGCACTAAATATAATTATGACCAATGCGGTAATTTTACCCATGGCTGGTATCTATTCAGTCCCTAAAGAATAGCTCTACTTTTTCCTTATTTAGAGCAACCAAATTTAGGTTTTTCAACCTACACATCAAGTTCTTTATAAAGGTCAATGTATGACTATATATATCTTGCTTGGCTTCCAGAGTTCGGTTTGCATGTAACTGGCATTGTTTGTTGTCTACCCAATATTCATTTTGAGTTATCTCTTTCCTAAAAGAATTCCAATTCTATTTAAGCATCCATGCTCCTTCATGAAGCCATGTGCTTCTGGAGGGGTTTTCTTCATCTGCAATCTCTGAGGGTCCCTCCTAATTAATCTGAGCCTGTGGTTCTCAGTTTTGTCCAGGGGTCTTTGGGGGAGGGAAAACTACAAGGTCAAACTCTCTTTCTTTTTATAACGGGCATTGTTCATCTCTATCACTCATCTTCTGTTACACAAGTAGAATGGAGTTGTTCAGAGACTATAGGCTGTGTGATAATATCAGCACTTGGACAGTGAATAGAATGTGTTCTGGGTTCTTTTTAAGTATTCTTGGTTTTAATTTTGAATACAGTGGATATATAGAGATTCAAAATAAGTATCAATATCTAGAATCTCTTCAGGGTTTTTAATAATGAAAATAGGTCTGGAGAACTGCCATTCCATTGCCAGTGATGGATCACAAGCATGTGATGCAAGGTGGCCCATTAGAGGACATCTGAAGGGTGGCTGCATGTACGTGATTCTCAGAAAGGATCCTTCCTCCTTAAAAGGAAATGCAGGGTGAGGCAGTCTGCTTTTCCCTGTGGACATGGGTGCATCTGGATGTGATGCTTGGATCTCCACCACCACCTTCCTCAACCTGAAGATGAGACAGCCACAGAGGTGAAACCCCCAAACTTCATCTCCAGGGCTCTCCTTGCCTCTGAAACCTTGTTTTGAAATCAGTTATCCCTGCATAATTTACATCTCTGTAAGTTAAATCGTGTGTTACTTGTAGTAGAAAGCCTCCTAACAAAATCTGCATTATGCTTGCCTCTCTAAACAAAAAAGAAATAACATCAAATCACTGAGGGTGCTCAATATGGCTGCTACTCTTTTTGTTGCTTTTTTTTTTTTTTTTTTGGTGCTTTTAAATCCTGGCTAGCCTTCCATATCAGAGTGAAATGTATTTCTACAGGTTATTTTTGGACTCTGTTAAAAGATTCCTTGTTGGGACATGCAGGACACTAATTCTGCTCATTTAACAGACTAAAAAACATTGGTATAAATCAATACACATAAGTTGTCTGGGTCTGACCACACAGCAAATAACTAATCAATACCCAAGGAGGAATTATTATTATTTTTTAACTTCAAAGAATTGAGTTTATACATCAGTTTTCAAATCTTAGCCTTAAATTCAAGAAAGTGATTTTTTTTCTGTGAAAAATAAGCAGAAATTGCATTGGGAGTATGATAACTAGAATTTTTACATTTGGAAATATTGCTAAAGTTTTACTGAGTAAGTAGTTACTGTCCTATATCCATAAACCCAGTTAAAAATGGAAAAATTTGGTTCAGCCAATGAGTTCAGTTGAAATAATGAGTTCCCAAATGGCAGAATTTGTTTACTCAACTGACTCGGTTGTTTGTAAGACTTCTTGCATTATCACTAGTACCTATCTATCTACTATCTGCCATCTATCTACCAATCTACCTTTCCATCTGTCTGTATATATTTTTATTTAAAGAGAGTTATGGAAGACCTACCATGTGCAGACCTTGTGCAATGCAGACTCATTCATCCCCCCCAAATATTTAACAACTTTTATGTCCCAGATACTATGTTAGGAAAGAGGCAGTTAGTGGTCAGCAAATAGACACACTTTCATCATGAAACTGATGGTTTGGGGTGGTGCATAAAAAGTGAATCAATAATTACAACAAACACAGGCACGCACACAAGTACAAACTTTGTGGAAATGAGTTGGAAAGGAAATCAGCTGTGTCTGTGCTGGAGCATTAGGCTGGGGGAGTAGGCTGTGATCTGCAGTGGGGTGTCCCAGGGAATCCCCACTGAGGAGGGACCCTCAGCCTGAGCCCCAAAGTAAAGGAGCCTGCCATGCAGCACTGGGGGGCACCTCTTGGCAGTGTGAAGGCTCTAGCTCTTAGAGCCTATGGAGTTGCTACCAACATAAGACCCTGCAACATGTAGCAAAAAAACTTGTATGGTCACTCAGATTCCATCTCAAGGTTTCACTGGGCTTTAGGTAACAAAATACTGAGAATAATGAAGACAGATATTCCAGCACACTCTGGGCAGAGCTGTAAGAAATATTAACCACATTCTTGTCAGGATTTGGCCTCATCAAAGAGAGTTCCACATAACATGCCATGAGTGTGAATATAGAAGTGGGGATGCTGTATGCTTATAAATGACCAGAAGGAAGAAGATGAGATATATGTAAGTATTCCTGACTAGGCTGCATTATTGATGATGTTGAGAAACAATACTTTTTTTCTTTCATTAATTTCTCTTACTGTTTACTGACTTTGTGTGTTGGGTACTGTGTCTTGGTTGAAAATCTGAAAAGCAAAACAATACTAGTAAACTTCCCATCTAGTGGGAGGACAGACTTGTTAACATTATCTCCATATACAAAAGACTAAGTGACTGACCGTAGGCCCATCTGACTGTCCGACTGACCGGCAGGCCGGTGCATATGACGCCCTCACTGGCAATTTAAAAATAAATGTTGACTCACGCATGCACAACACATATAAAGCTCATGCTGGCACCAAACGCATGTGCGTGTTTTGATCTGTCATTTTCGACCATGAATTTGTTTGTTTTTGTTGACATTCTGAAGCTGAAAGAAAGCGACATCGTCGACAGTATATATCTAAAGACCAACTATTGGCACAATGTACCCCTGAAGCTGAAGAAATTTTGGATACACTTGATGGAGATTTTCACACCTATTTGAGTGATGATTCCATCAATTCAATGGATGATGCTGAAAAGAAAAATTTTCCCATCGAATTTCTTAATAGTATTACTCCTTTGGGAATGCCATATCATAAATTAAAATTGAAAGTAGGTGCAATCATCAGACTACTGATAAATCTTAATAGTAAATGGGGTCTTTGTAATGGTACCAGATTAATTATCAAAAGATAATCAGCCCTAGCCAGTTTGACTCGGTGGATGGAGCATCGGCCTGCGGACTGGAGGGTCTCAGGTTCGATTCCAGTCAAGGGCATGTACCTTGGTTGCAGGCACATCCCCAGTGGGGGGTGTGCAGGAGGCAGCTGATCGATGTTTCTCTCTCATCGATGTTTCTAACTTTCTATCTCTCTCCCTTCCTCTCTGTAAAAAATCTATAAAATATATTTAAAAAAAAAATCGAAGCTGAAGTATTAACAGGATCTGTGGAAAGAGAAGTTGTTCTGATTCCAAGAATTGATTTGTCCCTGTCTTGCCGGGAGCCGGTCCATGCTTGCTGTTTCAAGGGACCTGGCACATATGGCATACTGTTCTTAATATGTTTGCTCACCTTCTTGGCACTATGTGTTTTAACCAAGGTCTCTGAGAAAGGTGGTTTCCCCAGGTAGGGCTTTTCCCCTGAAGTTAGGGAGGGAATAAAACCTCTTAACTAAGTGCCAGGTGGGTAATTAATCACTTTAACTATGAACAATCATGCTTAAGCTACATAATCTTTACTCCCTGGAATGGAGATAAGAAACGCCCTAACCTTTGAAATAGAGATCGATAGGATTGGAATCAACTGGTATAAATACAGATGTAAGAAGACAGACAGAAGAGAGACAGAACCTAGGCACAGGACCTACACAGAACGTTCTCTAGAGACAGAAGAACTTCGCTGGAGAGAACATGGCAAAAGATCCTGGACAGAAACTGGCCTCAGAACCTAGAGACAGAACCTAGCGAGAGAACATGGCAAAAGATCCTGGACTGAACCTGACTACGGAAATTGGCAAGAGAACCTGACTAGAACCTGGTAACTGAACCTGGCTGGAGAACCTGGACAGAACCTGGCTGGAGAACCTAGCGAGGGAACATGGCTACAGAACCTGACTGGAGAACCTGGAGAACCTAGCAAGAGAACATGGACACAGAACCTGGCTGGAGATCCTAAGCAGAACTTCGCTGGAGATCCAGACCAGAACTTGGCTGGAGATCCTGGCTAGAGATCCTGGCTAGGCTGCTGATCAACTGAATGCTGTCTCTGTGTCATTCCTTCTTTGCCGACTCCATCCACACCTTTGGGGACCCCTGGACCTGCTGGGGTTGGACTCCGGCACTGTCTGACACTGGCCTCCCATTTAAATTAATGAGAAGACAGTTTCCCATGATGCTAGCATTTGCGATGACTATTAATAAATTACAAGGACAAACTATAGACAGAATAGGAATTTTCCTACCTGAACCTGTTTTAAGACCTGGTTAGTTATATGATGCTTTCTCTCGAGTTCGAAGAGCATGTGACGTTAAAGTTAAAGTTCTAAATACTTCATCACAAGGGAAATTAGTCAAGCACTCTGAAAGTGTTTTTACTCTTAATGTGGTATACAGAGAGATATTAGAATAAGTTTAATCAAATTATCAGTCCTTGTTTTTATCAATGTTGTTTTTATATCATATGTTGTTTTTACATCATGTTTTTGTTGTTTTTATATCTTTGTTGTTATATCATGTTATTTTTTAATTATTAATCAATTTATATATTATTTTTATAGACATTTTACTAATTTTCTTTCATCTCTGACACTTCTATTATAGAGAATGGTGAATAGCGATATTAAAATATTCCTTCTAATTAATTTCCTTTCAATGTGCACGAATCCATGCACCAGGTCACTAGTTGTGAAATAAAACAAGAGTGATGGAAGTCAGGGAGCAAAAAGCCTTGGGGAGATGCAGGGTCGTCCTTCACTCTACCTGGCCCCTGCCTCCCTCTTCAGCACCATCTTTATTTTAAGGCAGAGATAACTTGATATTTCAGTGTTTGGAAATGTGATGGGCTTTCTTGCTCTTGGCCTCATACAGGCTTTACTTTGTGTCTGGAACATTCTTCTGGCCTTTCATGCATTATTATTGTTTATTTGTTACTTAAGCATTTACTTAAATAAATTTAATTCAAGCCATCTTTCCTACATCAACATTTATTCAAGTGCAGTTTATAAATCACCCATTTCATAATAGTCAAAATATGTGTTTTAAAAAATGTAAATTCTTAAAATAACAGACATTCCAAAAAAAAAAAAAAATCAAGTTCTTGGGTAACTCCACACTGGATGAGTAGAAATCTAGAAGCAGGCATTTTCATAGATACCTCTGGGAATTTTTGGCATGCCCAATTTGATCACCACTCTACTAGATTGTGTCAAGGGTGTTCCCGCAGCTTCAATGATCTCCCCCAATCATAAGAGTACCTGAAATCACTGCTAGTCTATTAAATTCATCTTCTATTAAGGGGAATGTCTGCTTGCTAGCGATCATCTGTTCACTGTCCCATACAGAGAATGGTTGTCATAGAGACCCAATAAATAAATATATGTTTTACAGAGAAGAACAGATGTTACCCAGGTGGATGAGAAACAAAATGGCCTTCCAGGCAGAGAGAACAATTTGCCTATTCGGTGCAGAGGGAGCAGTCAGGTTGTGTGCAGCACAGATGAGGCTGCATGAGTGGGTGGAGTTAGAGAGTGAATGGCTGTAAGTCATGCTATGGAGCTGAAATTTCTCTTCACCCTATCAATCAATAATCAACACTACATAATACCCTCCAGGTCCATCCACCTGGGCCTGAAAGGTATTATTCTCAGTTAAATAAGTCAGAGAGAGAAAGACAGATACTGTATGATTTCACTTGCATGTGGAAACTAAAGAGCAAAGGAAATGGACAAACAAAACAGAAACAGACTCATAGATACAGCGTTTAAACTGGTGGTGGCCAGAGAGGAAAGGGGTTGGAGGGCTGGGTGGAAAGGTGAAGGGATTAAGCAGTACAAATTTGTAGTTACAAAACAGCCATGGTGATGTATCGTACAGTGTAGTATAGTGTACTACACTTTAGTACAGTGTAGGGAATACTGTATTGTCAATAATATTGAAATAACTATGTACAGTGCCAGATGGGTACCTGCAATATTGGGGGGGGATACTTAATAAAATGTATGATTGTCTAACCACTATGCTGTACACCTGAGAATACATAATAATATTGAATGTAAATTGTAATTAAAAATATATTTTAAATGATAATGCTATAAATAAGTGTTAATTATGGAATAATAGAAAAAAGGAGGATAAATTTAAGAGATCTAGGTAGGAGGCCTGGATTGTCCATGGACTGGTTACTTGCTTTAGATAAGTAATTGATCTTATGGCCTAGTTTTCCTCACTGGTAACTGAACACAATTATGTCACCCTTTCTCATTTCCCAAGGATGACTATTTACCTAGGGTATGCAGATGAACATATCATAAAAGCATAAAAGCATTATAACGGGTTAATACAGTTGACATTCCTCTTTCAGGATTAAAAGCTTCATCTGAGGGACATGGTTCTTGGACTGTGAATCCCCCTGGCAGTTATGTCTTTGGACTGCTGCTCTGTTACCTGAAAGTCACAATGGACTCAAGGGAAAATCTCTTTACTTGTATATACTGCTCACAACTTCCATTAACATTTATATTTCATCTTGGTGCAACACTTCACTCTTAAAGCTCAGGTTGTATGGATCTGTATGGCTTGTAGTTTGATACTTCAGATTCAAATCTGATAAATGGCTTTTGACATATAGTACATGTCCTTACATCCCAGAGCAATGTCTATTTTTAGCAAATTGCTATATTTTCTTCTGTTTTTAAAATCCAGAAAAAAAGCCCTAGCTGGTTTGACTCAGTGGATAGAGTGTCATCCGGCAGACCAAAGGTTCCTGAGTTTGATTCCAGTCAAGGGCACATACCTCGGTCCATACTCTTCCCTGGTCCTTGCCATGATCAGGGCTCGTGCAGGAGGCAACCAATTGTGTTTCTCTCACATTGATGTTTCTCTGTCTTTCCTCTCCCTTCTACTCTTCCTAAAAATGGGAAAATATCCTCAGGCAAGGATTAACAAAAGCAAACAATAAAATCCAGGGAAAAAATGCCTTGATTGGCTCTATTAATCTTTAGTGTAAAAAATTGTGAAGATGGGAAATGTTACACATTCTGGGGCTAAAATTGATTTTGTGCTGTTTTTCATGGCATCACTGAATCCACTTGATAAAATAGAGGGATAGCTTTGCTTTGAGGAAATGAATATCAGCAAATTAATGTAGAAAGTCAAGTTTTAAAATGCTGAGAAAGGTAGTCTGTAGTAACCTAAAAACTGAGTCATTCATTGAAAGTTTTAGGACCAGGTTTATTCAGTTGTGAATCCTTATCAGGTGGAAATTCAGTGGAAAATCCTCATAGCAAGCACATCAGAATTCACATCTGAGTTCTCCCATACAAATACAAAGGTAACCTGGGCATGTTGAGGGCTGTTGAATATAATAAATGAATTTGAAGCTCCTTGGGTGAGTAGTAGGAAGAGTAATAATAATTAATAGTAATAATAATAATAAATGAATTTATGGGCACTAACCTAAGAATCACACTTCTATTGTTATATATAGTTCCACCATAATTCATGTGGTTGATACTATTAATCACTATTTTACAACTGAAGGTCAGAAATGAGAACACACAAGTCATATCTGCAGGAGCCTGCTTCATCAACGGGAGACTAATGCAAATCAGAAACCATATATCAGTGATATAAAAATATTTTGTTGAAATTATTGGGGTTACACTGGTTAATAAAATTATACAGGTTTCAAGTGTGCAATTCTATAATATGTCATATGTAGATTACATTGTGTGTTTACCACCTGAAGTCATCTACTTCTGTCACCATTTATCCCACCTGCTTCTTCCACCTCCCTTCCCCTCTGGCAATCAGCAGGCTGTTGTCTGCATCTATGCTTTTTGTTTGTTTATTTATTTGTTTTTGCTTAATCAATGATTTTTAAAATGTTGTTGAAAGAGATAAATCTATCTAATCTAATAATAGAAAAAAATGGTAATTGACCGTACCTTCGCTATATTTCCTATTGGCTAATCAGGGTGATATGCAAATTAACCGCCAACAAAGATAGCATATGTAGGCGCAATGCTGGGAGGCGAAAGGGGAAGGATGGGAGAAGACACCTACCGCTGACAGTGATTGGAAACCCAGGCGGCAGGCAAGAGCCGGGGGGCAGGCCAAAGGCAGCCCCCAGGTGGCCCGCCTTTGCCCTGCCCCCGGCCCATGATTGGAGAACCAGGACAGCCTTTGCCCACCCCCTGGCCAGTGATTGGAGAAGCCGGGTAGGGCAGGGAAGAGGTGGCAGGCAGCAGCCGCCTCTTCCCTGCCCTTCCCCCCCGGGCCAGTTTTCGGAGAAGTACCTGTATTTTTTTTTTTCAAAGTACCTGTATTTTTAATAATTTCTTGACATGGTAAAAGAATTTTACATTACGATCCAAGGGTGGTGGGGTGAGGAGAAGGAGCAGCAGAACAATCCAACAAACAAAAAGGGAAATAGAAATGCATGGTGAAAGGGATTTGAAGGGTGGGTAGGGGCATTGCCCAACTAAAATGCAATTGGTTTTTTACTGAGTACTATTCATGGGAAGACACCATCCTGACTCCTTCTCTATATAGCATACTGGGAGTAAAAATGATGCATCCAGGTGGAAATATGATTAGGAGTTGGAAGACAAACAGGGAAAGAAGAAGTCAGAAATAGACACTGAGAGAATCACTGGCTGGCTGAAAATACTGACTCTTCAGTAGTGATAGAATAAAAAAGTGGGGGATATCTCTGGAAGATTCAAGAGATAGGGGGAAACTCTTCTATGGTTTTGACTTGCCCAGCAGATTTCCACATACACACGTTTACACCCCTATGTTTGCATGCACACACATATACACACAACTGACTGCCCACCCTGGAAGCACAGAAGAAGAAGAAGCCACCCAACTTTGGTCCAGGTGCCAGCGCCTGCGGCTGGCTGCAGCCCAGGAGACGAGAAGCCACCTGCCCGAGGTCCCAGGCTGTAGCCACCCGGAGAAGCTGCCAGCCCTGTGGTCCAGGGCGCCAGCGCCTGAGGCCAGGGAAATAGGTTCCCTCTTCTCCTACTGCAGTCATTACTTCAATATTCCCCTTCTGAATTTCTCTCCTGTGCTGCAACCCAACTCTACTTTTCATCAGAAGGATACAGAACAGAGAGAAGAGTGTTAAAAGCTTACATTTTTAAGCCGGTAAGGTTGGTACTTAAACATATAAATGGAAAACTAGAGTCCTTAAGGTAACAAAGGCTACAGAGGACAGGGACAGTGCATGACCTATTATATCCAGCAATCCATATGGGGACTGAAAATTTTGCAATGATGACAATTAGTGAAGATATGAATCAACTAAAATAGTTGACAGGGACAATTCTTCCATCTTTGAAAATATCTACATCAAATCTGTTTAAATAGATTTTCATCTGCATAATATAACACATTCTGAAAAGACCACCACCAATGTGGTCAGTGTTGTGCCAATAAATGTTTAATAACTGAGGGACCCCCCCTGAGTGCACAAATTTTTGTGCACAGGGCTACTAGTATATATATAAAATGCTAATATGCTAAGTGTCCGACTGTTCGACCGTTCCACAGTTCGACAGTTTGACTGATAGCTATGACATGCACTGACCACTAGGGGGCAGATGCTCAACACACAGGCATGGAAACATGGAACAGACTGATGAATCTCAGAGGGAAGGGGGGAGGGGAGAAGGTGGGATGAGATTAACCGAAGATCTTATATGCATACTAGAGGCCTGGTGCATGGATTCGTGCACTGGTGGGGTCCCTTGGCCTGGCCTGCGGGGAA
Organism: Myotis myotis; assembly: GCF_014108235.1. NCBI lineage: Eukaryota > Metazoa > Chordata > Mammalia > Chiroptera > Vespertilionidae > Myotis > Myotis myotis. The sequence goes on along the minus strand of NW_023416390.1, from coordinate 89,268,864 downwards.
GGAGCTGAATCCATGCACCAGGCCTCTGACATCCCCTGAGGGGTCGCAGATTGTGAGAGGGTGCAGGCCAGGCTGAGGGACCCCCCCAGTGTACGAATCTGTGCACCAGGCCTCTAGTTTTCAAATAAGATATTCTGTAGGTGGTTGATTTTTATAAGATACCTGTGGTTTCTCATGGTGGTGGTACATATTCTGTGAAAAAACCTTGTAATTTTTGATTGGTTGGAACTTTTATATGTTAGCAGTAAATGTTGGAAAGAATGAAAAACAGAACAGAGGCAGTCCCCAAGGTGGGGCCTTGGTCACACCCTCCTTCCACGTCCTCTGTGGAGCCACACTTATTGTCAAGTCTGTCTTCCATATCACTCTTCAGTTTAGCACATACCACAGTCCCCTCATCTTGTTCCTTATGAATATAATGCAGCAGTAACCTAAAAACTGAATAAAATGAATTAGGAAATGCACTATATCTTTAATATAATAGAGTTTACTGAGTTTTGGGAAGCATTCAACCAAAATTACTTGTGCTTTTCTTATTTTTTGCTAACTATTTCTTAGCTAATTTATGTTAAAATATCTTACTCTGCCTAGAATGTTTCTGAGAGATTTTTAAGAAAGCATCACAGTACAGATAAAGAGTTTGGCATTTCCAGGCATAGAGACTTTGGTTTAAATCTCAACTTTGCCAAATGAGCCTCTGTACATCTTTTAACTTTTAAGATTGTCAGTGTCTCCATCTGTAAATTTGGAATGATAATAGAATATAAATGACAGAAATTTTTAGGGGAACAGTAATTATACCTTTAAAACAGGTAGTGTAGTTATACAGTAGTTATTTAATAGACAGTGAATTTTGAGTACTTGAAGTTTTTAATTTTTTTAGCAAAGAACTTCTCTCTACCACATTCTCCCTTAACAAGATTATAAAAATAATTTGAAACCATCCTAAATTTGTTTGCCTATCTCTGTAAGAATCTGAAAAATCATTATATCAGGCCTCATACTGAGAGTATTTTCTCCTATGAGGAATTCACGTTCTCTTTCTTTCTGTTAAGAAACATCTCAAATTTTTCATGATTATTATACATCTAGAATAAATACACTTCCTCAGAAATAAGACTTTATTTAAAACAGTTCTTTCTTTAAGGAGAAAATGTCATTTTCTGGTATTTCCCCTGATTCATCCTTGTGCCTATTCTTGTACCTGGAGCTTGTATTCATGGGATTACATAGTGATGACCTTCAGAGACGTTCCCAGCAGTCTGGGCTTCTTTCTCACTGGGTTCTGGGAATGAGGTCTGGTACTTTCAACTTACAGTCACAAGGTATAGCTACAATGACATGTCCCTTTCCACTGCTTCCAAATCCTACAGAGCAAAACATCATGCCAGTTTATACTTTCCTTTGACCTCTTCCTCTACATACTTCTGCTCTATAATTCTATCCCTTGATAACTGTCAATCAGTAGCTACCATGCATTCTGAATTACAGCTAGTTACATTGATTTTTGGAGCCATTCAGCAAATAGCACCCAGTCTTAAAGTTTCTTGGTCTGGAAGACTGTTGCATAACACTGTCCAAGAAGTCTTTTATGAGATGATGACATTTAAAGCTATGGTGAGAAATAAACCTATGAATTATTCCTGTAGTAAGTAGTGACTATGCACCAACACTGCAGGATACCTGGAGAGTTCTCACAGAATCCAGACCTGGAGTGGTGGGAAGAATAATGACCTACAAAGACATCCAAGTCCTAACTCTCAGAACCTGTGAATGTGTTAGGCCAAGGGTAAGAGGAGTTAAGTTTGCAAACAAACTTACTGTTGCTAACCAGCTGGCCTTAAAATGAGGTAATCACCCAAGATTATCTGGGTGATACCAGTGGAATTGCAATGGTCCTTAAAAGTAGAAGAGGGGGAAAAATAGAATTATTTGTAGATGTACTAGAAGGAAGGCACAACAAATAGAACTTTGCTGGCTCTGAAGGTAGAAAAAGACAGCTATAAGCCGAGGAACATGGTGACTTTTAGGATCCAGAAAAGGCAAAGAAATGCATTCTCCCCTGGAAACTCTAGAAGAATTGTAGCCTTGTAGCACCTTGGTTTTAGTACAGTAAGACCCATGTCAAGACTTCTACAGAATATAAGATCGTAAATGTGTGTTGCTTTATGCTGTTTAGTTTAAGTTTGTGGTAATTTGTTACATGGCCATATAACATTAATTCACATGTCTTGTTTCCTTTTTCCTGTGAGAAGAATGACAAGTTAGTGATATTTACATGTGGGTACTGCAAATACTGGGGAGATCATTTTGTGAAGTATATGATTGTTTCACCAATATGCTGTGCTTACAGAGGGAGAGTATAAAGAGAGCAAAACTAGAAAAAGAATTAAGGGATGTCTATTTATCATTTTCTTCCATATTCTTATTGCATCTTTTTCTAAATGCTGCCAACAAAATGCTTGCTTAGAAATCCAGGGAAGCACTCATTGACTGTTTATGAATTGAAATGTTATAATCTATAATGGTAGAGAGGAAAGTCTTTGCCCTCTTCCAAAAATTAAATTGTCATACTATTGTCTCTCATCATTGATGTTTCTGTCTCTCTCTCCCTCTACTTTCCTCTCTGAAATCAATAAAAACATATTTTAAAAAATAAATCATCATAATAAAATAACTATTTGAAACATCTAGGAGTGTCAAAACTATTACACCTCAAGACAAAAATGGCTCATTGTGTATTATAGTTTTATATGATTCCATCATAGCAATTTGTTCAAATGATTCCTGTTAAAAAGAATGGGCCACTGAGTAATCTTACTACAAACCTTGAAGAAAATGAGACATTGGTCTTTCTGTGAGTCGCAAATGTTTGCCTCTTCTTCTTTTATAAATACTCAAAGATACTTTGGGAGATTGAATGCTGTTTTAGAAAATCTAGGCTCACCAATGAATACCATGGACAGTACTGAGAAGGTCCATCTACACAGGTCACTTAGCACATTTGAATGTGATAAACTTCTGGGAGGACCACTTTGACTTGTAATCTCTGTCTGCCTCTTTTCACTTATTTCCTTCTATATGTTTGAGTTAAATGTTGTAATGAGCATTGTAGTATGTTTGAACTAATTACCAGCATTCATTGATAAATGGTGATGGACATAATGATATACATTCTATAAAACATATAGAGTGTAGAAGAGATTTATTGTCTTTGTTACAGCTCATAAAATATGTGAATAAAATTTGAAAGTTTGAAACATTGTCTCAAAGTAGAGATGGCCCTAGCAGGATTTTTTTTTTAACACTCTGTGGTTGATATACTGATGCTTTAGTGAAAGGAGAGTTTGGGGAGAGGACATAGAAAGAGATAGGGGGTAATTTCCCTAATTCAAAAATAAGGTAATATCTGTGATTTCAGGCATTATGTAAAAGAAGATAAGATGGTTGCCAGAGGAAGGAGGACTGGGGGATTGGGTAAAAAAAGGTAAAGAGTTTAAGTACAAATTGGCAGTCACAAAATATTTGGGGATGTAATGTATAGCATAGGGAATATTATAAATATATACTGGAGGCCCAGTGCAGGAAATTTGTGCACAGGTAGGGTCTCTAGGCCAGGCTGGCAATCAGGGCCGATAGTGGCCTTCTGGCTTCCACCTGCTGACTGGGGCCTCCCTTAGTTCCATGCTACACCCTGGTGGTCAGCACACATCATAGCAAGCAATTGAACTCCCAGTCTCCGGGTCAAACTCCTGAGGGGACACTTTGCATATTAGCCTTTTATATATATGGATTGTTCCAGGTGGGTACTGCAAATACAGGGAGATCACTTTGTAAAGTATATGATTGTTTAACCACTAGGCTGTGCACCTGAAACTAAAACAAAATAATATTAAAGATAAAATGTAAACAATAAAGATTTTTTTAAAGAAGATATGGAGCATAATTTGAAAAAGAAAGGCCCTTGTCTTTCATGTTGCAGAGAATGTCGGATTAGATTCTGAAGTCGCTAAAGCAAACAGCCTGGGTTTTGTTGGGTGCCTGTCTTCAGTCCAGTACAACCACATAGCACCACTGAAGGCAGCTCTGCGCCACGCAACCATCGCACCTGTTATCATTCAAGGAGCCCTGAGAGAAGCCAGCTGTGGCTCTGGGACGGATTCGGATGTGAATGCAGTGACTACGGTGCATTCTTCCTCAGGTACACAAGAGAATACCCAGTGGAACTTACACCAGTAGCATTACTTTTGATGTCTTCAAAAGCTTCCAGGTTAAAGATCAATATTACTCAATTCCTTACCTTATATGAATATAGGTGGTTAAAAAGTATGATTGATTTCTCATGGGTAATTTTCATTTATATTAATGTAGTCCTACTTTTAATACAATGACTACTTAGAACTAAAAGCATATTTACATATATTACTAAATAGACATATGTTAGTTACTACTATTTAAAATGGCTGCTCCTCTAAGGATTAAAGAGTTTAGGGCTCAGAAAGGCAAACTGGCTGTTGACTAATATAAGTCATGTGATTAAAACCTACTTTTTTAATATAGGAAAGCCCCACAGCACTTTCATCCACACATGCATCTGTTTTACACTCCGTAAAGTACCTATTTTATCTTGTCATATTCATGATCATCCTGGATGTCTTGAAGTGTTCCTGGTATTTGTTTTAATTTAGAGTGGTAATCAGCTGCTGAATAAGTTATTGAATATTAGCACAGAAAGGGCTGAGTTTTGCTGCCTGCTCACTCTGATCTCTGCATTTTCCTGCAGCAACGAGGTGCAATAGAAAGAACCCGAATGTGACAGTCGGCCAGCCCTGATTTAGTTCCAAATCTTCTATGAATGAGCTCTAGGGCTCTGGACAAGTTAATTATTGGCATCAATGTAATGTCCTTATCTGTGAAACAGGAAAAATAAAGAGTTCCCATGCTATCGTCTTTTTCTAAGGATTAAATGATCATAGTGATAGATGCTACAGGTCCTGGAAATCTCACATGTACTCTATGCATATGTATGGGTGTTATTAATAAGTGTCACCTATTAATGCATTTGCAGATTATGTAAACTTGTATCTAGCTCAATGTCACTGGACCAAATGGCAGAGCAGTAACTCAAACCCACATATATGTGCTTTTAATGCAGTGTACTTTTCCTTATCCCGTGTATGCTAACGTCCATAAAGTAAAATCCCCTCTCCTTGGTGAGGGTTTGAGATATTAAATCTTCAGCACTTTTGTCCCTCCCTGTCAATGGGCGCAGTGTCCTCTTGCAGCAGAAGCAGAGGGGCATGTGTGCTTGAGGTGAGAAGCCATTGTCATGCAGAGGGACTGTCCAACCAAGCACAGAGGGTAAGCCAAGAGGGAAGCAGTAGGCCACAGCACACATGGGCAGGGTACTGCCATCATCTGTTTTAAGCACTGATCTTACAAATTACATAGACGCTTACCAGGTCATGCAACTATGGGTATTAAGTACGTGTTTCAAATGCTTTTTTATGAATGTCTGCTTGATTTTTTCCCAACATCCCAACTCACCATCATTGGAGAGCAATTGGTCTCATCCTCAGGTGTGTCATCCCAACTCCGTGCAATAGTCCTCATCCCAGGACTTTCAGTGAGGAGTGAAGGCTCCTGTTTCTTACTTCTTTCAGATCCATTTGGGAAGAGAGATGAGCGGGAACCACTCAGCAATGCAATTCAAAGTGACTCGGCTGTCATTGGAGGTAAACCATTCTTTGTTGATGAAAGCAGAAAAGGCACAAGTAATTCTGTACTTTGGAGAAGTGTATCTGAATCCTTCCTTAATGCCATCCAGGACCCAGAACCCCACTGTTCCTGCAAGTCCATGAGCCTTTTTCACAAACAGTTCTGTGTGCTGTATGGCGCCAGCAGCTCCATAGATGCACCACGGATGCACCCCACCCTGATCCTCAGGCAGCTGACTACTGACTCAACAGCTGGATAATTTACTTAGAGACAGGCAGTGTGCGTTGTATTCATCTCATCCTGATGTCTTTTTTCCTGAAGCACAAGCAAAGCAAACCAGTAAAATTACATATGGGAAAGGGCCATACTGGAGTAGACAGATGGGGGAAGCTGCATCCTGTTGGGTTGCTCCATAAGCGATTGGGGTTGGATCTAATGAGCTGGATGTGAAGCCCTCAGACTGTAGTTTTGATCCAGCAGCACATGGTACAGATGCAGATCTTGGTTGCTCTGAGGTGAGCTCAGCTCCTCCACTCCCTTGACTTCCCACTGTCTCACTGCCTGCTGGCCTCCCAACCCCTTTCATTCGCCTCAGCTTTCTGCAGCCTCCAATAGTCTTGATTTTGCCATCTGGGTCTTGCAACACAGATTGCCTCCCAAACCTGTTTAATGGCAGATGCCTGTGAGATACTAAATTCATTTCCATCTGAGGACCACTGCCTCTGGCCGTTAGGTGGGGTTCTTTTAAAAGATGGCAGTAGCCACTGATTTAACTTCTATTTGATGAGCCCCAACTTTGGGTCAGGGCTTGTGCTCAGTATAGAAATAGAGGGTGAAAGATATGGGCACTGCTCTCAAAGAGCTCTTGGTCTGGTCGGGGGCAGGCCGAATAAACAGACGACCTGGAGGCCATGAGCAGTGCTTTGAGGGGAAGTGCAAACAGCTATGGGAGCTCAAAGGCGCAGCATCGCAGTGGGATTGTGAGGAAAGAAAACCTGTGTTCTTAAGGAAGGTCCTAAAATGTCTGACATGAATTTTTGCATCAGGGAAGAGAGTCCAACCTGATTGTAGTTTGGCATCAAGGAATGTAGAAAATAATTTGGTGCCTGTTTCGCTTCCCGTAATTAATTTCTCATTTGACAAGTGGAGAAAAGGCTTATGTGACCGCTCACTTTTTCCCACCTGTGTACATCTTTTTGTAAGTATCTGTAAGAGCAAGAAAGTCATCCCAACCCCAGGGGACTCTCGGAAGCTGGCGCAGCCTCCCACTCTGAGTACCGCATGTGCTGGGAGGAGCAGCCAGTTTGTGTTTCATCTCCTAAGGCTCAGCTGTTCCTGGGAGTCACCCACCGCCCAGCTCATTCATAGGTTTGTTAACTTAGGAGGTTTCACTCTGTCTGGTTCTAAAAGCATGGCAGACATATTACATAATGCTTTATTTCCAAAGGTAAGCTGTCTTAATCAGGGCCTCCGCTCTGATAAAAATCCATAGGGGATATGCATTTAATGTTTTTAACTCTCTAAAGTTCCTGTTCACATAAATCACAATGCAGGGTGTTCAAAAATAACTTTGTTAAATAAACATATTTTACCAATATCTATCCTACTTAAAGGAAAACAGAAGGTTACATACTAATATTTCAACAATATTTGCAATAACTTAAAGAATAAATAGTTTTCAAATGTTAATGTTGAGAAGCCTCCATTCCCATGTAGACACATCCTCCTTTTAGAAGTGGCAGCGTCCACATTCCTAATATCCCTTTGCTGAGTTTGCTCTTCATATCCCAAGAGGCTTCCTGGCAAAGACAGAAATAAGCCCTTAGAGGTCAGCAAGGGCGATTTGCCAAGTAGGCCCAGTAAAATCACAAACAAGCAAAGCAGGAGGAATCTGACACAATTGGGCAGAAACTTGCATTTCAGCTTGCTTTGCGTTTCCGAAGGACAGAGGCATACCGTCTCTAGCTAACCTGTGCCTGGCAGCATGCAGAGCAGGGTAGGAATGCCCTAAATGTTTGGGAAGCATTTTGTTATTAATAAAACATTTTAGCAAAGCAAACCTATACCATCACCACGTTTATGTCAGGAGAGCATTATTGTGATGTGAGATAGTTAAATATTATTCCCTAGGATGCAAAAGTAGTCATAAAATGCTTATTTGCAAGGTGACAAAAATGTGTTAATTGCAACTGATTCTGTCACATTCTTTAAAGAGGGTCTTGAAGAAATTTAATAAAATATTTTGCTAGTCTATTTATTTCATAGCAATCTTAGTCCATTAAATACAACCGCTGATGTAAACTGGCTTTCTCCCTATTCTGGAGGAGGATGCTTTTTGTAAATGAAGACTACAGGTGTTTCAGCTGCTCTTTATTTCTGGGCCTGTGGCAGAGTTTTATTGTTGTTTTGTTTTATTTTCTTTTGTTTCCTCCTAAGCGGCTTCCTTGTCTGACTGAATCATCTCTCTGGAGTGGATGAGCTGTGACAATGTTTTTCTCTCATTGCCCCCTTTCTCCACAGGAGTAATCGCGGTGGTGATATTCATCATCTTCTCCATCGTGGGCATCATGGTGCGGTTCCTTTACCGGCATAAGCAGTCGCATCGCACGAACCAGATAAAGGAGAAGGAATACCCAGCAAACTTGGACAGTTCCTTCAGAAATGACATTGACTTGCAAAATACAGTGAGCGAGTGCAAGCGGGAATACTTCATTTGAAAATCTACAGGGTCAACTAATGCTCTTTTGTTGTTAATTTTTTCTCCTCCTCTTTCTCTGTCTCTTAATTCTGGTCCTTTTCTTTTTCTTATTTGTTCCCCATTTATTTTTGGATCATACCTGCATCAACCATGGCATTTACCCCTGACCCAGCCCAGAAGACCAGGCAGCTATGGCCACTGTCTTCCTCTTTGACAAACCTACTGTGATGGTAATGATCACTCGAGACTGACTTGACTTCTAGACAAGGAAGAGACATGTGTGCACCTGTACATATTCAGTTCTGTATTCATTTCTCAGATGCACCTTCGGTTCGCTGCCATCCGTCCAGCAGGCTTACTTTGAACCTGAGGTTGACTTAGCTATTATCAGCCATCTTTGACATCCTCCCTATCTCAAGTCTGTTCCGACCAGGGAACTGAGGGTAGGAAAGAAGATGCTAGAGGCCTGGATTCCTTCAGTGCCATTTTAAAAGGAACAAGAGAGGATTGTTTTGTGTTAATATCTGCATCAAAGGAATCCCACTAACCTAACTCATAACCTCTTTTAACTCTGACTCTTATCCCCTGAGTATTTTTAAACATAGGGGTCCTGATTGCAGTGAGCTGTCCTTGTGCTCCTGCCTTACCACTCTCTCCAGGGCCGACACACTGAACAGCATACTCCAGCCTAACATTAGAGGAAAAATATATATATATCTGAAATATAAAACATTCAAATAACAGTTTAAATTGGTTCCATGAACGAGCTTAAGCCATCATAATTTAGCTTAAAAAAAAACACAAAAGAAGAAAAATACCAACCAAACACAATTCTTCCCCTCCATCTACTCACTGGACATCTTGTGAAGAAAGTAGATGCAGGCTGTATATTTCAGAGCAAGTGTGATGACCCCCCTGTCCATCGAGCCAGCTCCTAGGAGGTTCAGGATGCACTGGCCTGAGGCATGGTTAGCTACAGCCAATCCTCCCTGCTAACCTTCGGAGGAGCCCCTGGGCTCTGGAGCACATCACATTTTCAAATCTGCACACGTGCACACTCACACACATACATGCACGCGTCTTCTTATAGGCATAATGTGCTAGACAAGGTGGTGACAGATTTCCTAGCCTTTTCCCCTTTGATAACAAAGCATCAGAGAAACACAATCATTCCTTCAAGAAGGCATCTGAGCTCACCCACCAGGTGGAGGTAGGAATGCTGGCCATTTTGCTGCAGCAATATTCCTCACCCTTTGCCTCTGGGCCAACTTGGAGAAAGACATAAGGGGAAGCAATATAAATGCTCCAGGATGTGGGCAAGCCCATATAATGATGCGCAGAAGTGGAGCATTCTTGCTGCTTCTCTTTACAAGGCAGATTCGATAGGGGAAACAATCACCGCATCACTGTTCCCGGCCTTGACAGTGGGCTGTCCATCTTGTCCCCAGGGTTAAGGCAGCCCTACGTGAGGAGGCTCCAGCGAGGCACACACTGGCTTCTGATTTTCGGACTTTTCAGACTCTGCTCTCAGAGAACGTGGTGTAAGGATTTCGTTTGTAATCTATTTCTCAACTTTAAGATGTTCTAATTACAGGCTCTCCTTGAAATTGTCTCCGAACTGTTACTTAATCATTTCATCACTTCCATTATATCTTTTTGCTAGTAAATTTGTTTTAATGTGATTCTAACAAAGGCACCGTTTTTTTTCTTCTACTTTAATAAGATGAATGATCTATTAATAGGAGAAAAGGTCTTTAAATACTGTTTTCTCCTGCCCTGTCCTTTCCTATTTCCACTTTTACTTTTGAGTTTTCTATTTCTATAAAAAGTCTGTATAAATCAGCCATTTGCTAAGCTATTCAGTCCTTTGTCCCGGGAGATAAAAGTCTCCATGAAATGTAGTGGGTTTAGCCTGAAGCCTCTCTGATAATGAAATGGAAGGTGTGAATAATAAAGCTGGGGAAAAAAAGGTTGATATTTTGCTGATGCAGTGCTGACGGAAGAAGTGGAGGACTAGTCAGGCCAACGTAGAGTATTTGCTTTTCTCATCTACAGATATATGATCATAGGCAGTTCTGCAGGTGAAGAATTAGCAATGCCCCGTCCTTGCCACTGGGAACCTGCCAGTGTAGCTCCCTGCATATGCAGACTCTATATGCCACACACTACGTATCCTAGTCCTGAAGACAAATGACATGACAAGACAGCGCACTCTGCATGCCACTCTTAGAGGAGAGTCTCAGGGCTGCAGTAGAAATACCTTTACAGGGAGGGATTATTTCATAAACTCGGCAAACTTTCTTTTACTAGATCAGTGATGGCGAACCTATCACACGCTTGTCAGAGGTGACACGCGAACTCATTTTTTTGGTTGATTTTTCTTTGTTAAATGGGATTTAAATATATAAAATAAATATAAAAAATATAAATCTTTGTTTTACTATGGTTGCAAATATCAAAAAATTTCTATATGTGACACGGCACCAGAGTTAAGTTAGGGTTTTTCAAAATGCTGACTCGCCGAGCTCAAAAGGTTCGCCATCACTGTACTAGATACATATGACAGCAAGTGAGCTGCCTCCTCCAAAGAAAACTCAATTTTTAGTTAGAAATAGTGCCAACTCTGCCTATCTTTTCTCAGTGGTACCACAATCCATGTAGTTTTGTGCAGTTTCTTAATTGTGTGAGTTTTTCAATCTTTGAACAATTATACCCTGAAAAGGATATTGAAATCTTTCTAATTCCTCCTTTACCACCCTTCCTGCTTCAGTAATCACATTTTCTGAATGCCTTCCTTGGCCAACTGGACTACCATAAGTCTCCACTTTAACCTTCAGTCTTTATTAACTGCTGTTTACACAAAAAATATTTTAATCAAATGTTGTCACCGTACAGTAAAACCAAAAATACCTTTGTAATTTCACATTCTAAGGGGGCTATTTCATGGATATTGTTCCGCCAAACAAATATATTTATGCAAGCAATAGTACATCTGTTTACCATATAGCATATTTACTGCATCATTCATTGTATCAGTAAGTTAGATTGCCAGGGTTTCTATGAGAATTCATCTGGAGAATTAGAGACTTGTCACTTCTCTAGATATATTTTTATGAATAGCTTAGCCTCTTCTATTCGCTCTCAACTGCATATGAGAGATTTATCTTAAGGATCCTGGGGCTGCTTTTTAAAATAGGTATTATTCTCTTTAATATTAACAGGCATGGTAATAAGCCAACTTCACCCTTTTGGCCACCATAAAGCAGGACCAGAACAAAAGAACTAGATTGTTATCTTTCTTTCTTGATTCACTCATGAGGTATTTATTCAATACTCAGTACCCCAGGGGCTGGGCTAGATTTTGGGTGTGAAATATAAATTACACCTTGTGCTTGCCTGAAGTCTAACGCGTTTTGTTGTAACAAGCATGTCTTGTTATAGTAGCATATGCATAACGTGCTGTAGAATGTAGAACAAAGGTACTGCACAATTATTTTTGTGAATCCCTTGCTAGAGACTTAAAAACACAAAAAACAACAAAAAGGGGCAAATTTCTGGAAAATATTTGTAATCTTTTTTCTTGTTTATTACTTTCAACTTCAATAAGCTGCTTTTCTCCTCCTCAAAGCAAATACATATTGATGCAGATATGTTCCTGCAGGGGGAGACAGAATTCATCTTTCAGGGCAGCAGGAATAAATGTCTTTGTCTCTAAAGTATATCTGGAGGCTGAATTCTCCTTATTCACTTCTGGTTGGGGGAATTCTGAAAAGCCCCCTTCCCATCAACCAGTCCTAAGTTACAATTTAGGAACTCTCTTCTCCACTTCTGCTCCCTCCTCCTCTTTTATTAGTTCTTCTTTAACATCCAGTTAGGACTTATTGCATGCCATTGCTTTTCCAGATGCTTTTAAGGGTCTTTGTTGTACTCCAACTCCTCCTAAAACTCTCTTTTGTCCTGATGAGCATTCTGAGAACCAGATGAAGTGTATCTTTGAGCAAATAAGTGACTAAATGTTGTTGTCCATTTAAGTGAGGTCTCAGCTCTGTGCCCCGGCTGAATTTTTTCAATCCTGAGAGTCATACATGTCTCCTCAGCAGAAAGCTCATTCAATTAGAGGAGTAGCACGGGGGGCTGTAAGGAAAGAGTCTTTTCCAAGATGTTCAGAAAGATAGGAACCAGACCATTGGGATTATCCTATATAATAAAAGCCTAATATGCTAAGTATCTGATCATCCATTCAACCAATCAAAACATAGTATGCTAATGATATGCTAAGGCCACTCAACCACTCACTATGACGTGAACTGACTACCAGGGAGCGCATCCTCCAACCAGTAGGTTAGCTTGCTGCTGGGGTCCAGCCAATCAGGACTGAGCGAGATGGGCCAGACATGCCCTGGAGCCCTCCCACAGTCTCTTCCCAGCTGGCCAACCTCCAGCATCCCTCCCCAGCCCCTATTGTGCACCAGTGAGGTCCCTCAGCCTGGTCTGTGCCCTCTTGCAATCCAGGACCCCTCTGGGGATGTTGGAGAGCTGGTTTCAGCCCGATACCGCAGGCCAAACCAAGGGACCCCACAGGTGCATGAATTCATGCACTGGGCCTCTAGTTTCTTATAAAAAGGATTGACAGTTTGATCACCAACACCTGGGTTTTCTTTGAATTCTTCCATAGCTACAATCTAACAAAACCACCTGGTAACATCAGCCTGAACAGGGGAATGTGAGATGCACTTAACCTAAATGATTGGATGCATTTAGTCTTCAGTTCTCCTAAAGGTCACAAGTTGACCCAATAAATAAAGAGGGCCCCTTTTTCCTGCCGATGCAAAAGTGATTAATGGAAAAAGTTGAAACCAAACTCAAAACTTTCAGAATATTTTGAGCACAACTGAGTGCTATTTCATGTGTCTCATGCAGTTTGAAAATGTCTTCTCTAAAAGAAACAAAGTGTAATTGAATTACTTCCATACACTGCTCTTCAGTTGTTCTTAACATCTCCTCCTATTCCCTCACCCACACACTTGTTAAGCCATCTAATTTTTAGATATTGGTTGTCCATGGTTTTATCATGCTTTCATAATTCCATATAGTTTAACCTCCTAGAAAGAATAAAAATGCAAATACACACATATACAAACACTTCGTAAAAATAGGGCTGCTGTTTATGCTTTCTTCAGGACATTCTATACACGTATCTGTTTAATAGGGAAAGGCACACATTCCATTTTGAGGTGTCATTTATTTGAAACCATCATATAAGTTTTTAATATTTTATTCTTTTGCTATTTAAGTAAACGTTCTCTTATTTTGCACTAAGGTACTCTGAGAAAGAACAAAAAAGCACATTTTTTAGTGAAATATTGTACTTTGTAAGCTAGTTGTCTGTCTTTTGTAGCATAGAAAGTCCATGAAGTGGTTAAGCAGACATGAGCAAGAATTAAGACAAGAGTTGTTTTGATGTTCTGAGCACAGCTGCTGGGAACATGTTGAGGAGGAATGTGTGGCAAAATTTGGTAGCTGTCCCAGGTGAAGAGGGCCACTGAATCCACCATGGACTAGTGGCATCAGCTCTTCCCATTCTCCTGGCTCCTAACTCAGGAGTCTCTTTAGTACGTCTGATCATTGGCTCAAACATTAGGGAAAGAGGCAATATCCTGGGCTTTGCATGAAGAATTTTTTACTGCACTTTGCCTAATATTGTTGACAGTTCCCAGCCCTACTCTAACCACATCTCTTTTTTCATGATTTTAATTTCATCAGGATTTCTCCAGAAAATTTAGAGCTATCACCATGTGATCGAATGTGCCTAGGTTGAGTACCTAGATACAACTTTAAAGAAATGAAATGATCAGAAAAATCCTAATTCACTCTCCTGATCTATCCTGATTGGAAACCCCATTGATGGAATCCCTGAAGTCCTGAAATCCATGGGCATATCATAATGACAAAAAAAAAAAAGTAGGCCCGCTCCATTCCTGAAAGTCAGGGACCCACCATCTAACATTACCTGAGAATACTGTTTTCTTCAATCCTCCCTGGTGGCAAAGAAAAACTCTTACAGATAATACTAAAAAATTAGGAGAGTAGTCCCAAGCCATGAACAAAAGTGAAGCTAATTGTTTTAGGGATTAAATTTTCTCTTATTTTGATTAGCATCATATTCTTCCCTGTCTCAAATGCCAGAATAATCTCAGAGCACATGTAAAGGTACCGTGTATGCAAAAGAAGCATCGCCGTGCCCTGGAGAGTCTCTGGGAGACCCATAAAATAAACATTCAGTGAAACTTTAAGAGATAATAGTAATAGACATCTAGACATAGATTTCCATTATGGCCAACCCCATCCCAAAAGCTTTACAGGAAATATTAACATACTTTCTTCTCTTTGAATGGCCGTGTCATCTGTATAACCCTATTCTTTCTAAATACACAGAAATATCAAACCTTGCTTAAATGGCATAGTTATATTGTGTGAAGGACTTTGTGTTTAGTAAGGTCCAACAAGCACTTTCCTTCTGAATCTGGTTGTTTCCTGGCTTCCTGGTGACCTGTGCTATCCCAGGCTGTCACTTCCATCAGTCAACTGGAAGAAGCAAAAGGCCTCTGGGAGCAAGAGTGCTGGCTGAGGGGGAGCTGAGGCTCAGCCTCCATGAATGATGGGTAAGGAGTCAGTTAAGATTTTTCTGTAGAAACAGAGAGTCTATATTTTAGGATTTGTAGACAGACTCTGTTGCAACAGCTCACCTCTGCTGTTGTGCAGGAAGGTGGCCATGCATAGGCAAACGGTCATGGCTGTGTTCCAGTGAAACTTTATTTATGAAAAGTAGGCAAGAGGTCAGATTTCATCCACAGGCTGTGATTTACTGGTCTCTTTGACAGAGCATTGAAGTGTCCATTTCAGATGGGAGATCCATGTCATACTGGCCTGAAGTCCTTTCTGAGGAATGAGAAAGAATAGGGGGATTAATGTTAACAATTAAACAATAAACTGCAAAACAACTTCCTGCAAAAAATATACATGTCATACTCTATTTATGGCAAAAGCAGACAACAGGTCATCTCTCTTCGTAGATCTGTCAGAGACTAGCTTTTCCTCTTAACCTCCTTATTTTTCTTTTCAAAACAGAATCCCAAGTGATGTTGCCTCTTTCTACCAGTTTTGTAACCCATGTAACATGTCTTAATACACTGTATGGGGAAAATAAAAGTTAGCCTTAGATTTCTTTGTTTTCTATGATTATTGTTGTACAGAAGAAAGATTTAAACTGTAAATAATGTATATTTAATAAAGAGAAAATTTTGTATGATTTTGTGTGGAAGAAAAAAAAATGTGCCTTTCTGTGTTTCCTTGAGTTAATGAAGAATCAAACAATTCCTCCCTTAGCTCCCATTCTCCTTCCTCAGACTGTTCACTCCCAGACAACATGGCCTGTGGGGCTGCTGGAGAAACATGGATCTCCGGCTCCCTGGTTTATTGATTTCAGCAGAACTGTAAGTGCTGTCATGAGCTTTCTTATTGCTCAGCTAAATTACACCGGCCTGCTTGCCTGGCTCAAATGTGTGAAAAAGCAGGTTTATTGACTTGATAAAAAGTCATATTCTGGGCTCTGAAGCCTTCCCGTTTTAGCTGTCTGCATAAAACCCAGAGCCTCTTCGTTACCCTCATGAGCACCCACTCATCACAGCCGCATTTCTTATTTCACCTCACCCTCCTCCTCTCACAGAGTCTTAACCCAACTGGGGTGTGATGTGTTTGAGATATTAAGCAAGAATTAGCGTGAAACAGAACTCGCTCCATATGGTGTTAAGACTTCTGTGTAGGGGGTAGTTAGCACACAGAAATTTAAAACTAACCCGTTTTAAACAAAAAAGTGACACTATCAGTTTTACCTGTTAAAAAAGAGCTGCTAAATGGAAAATGGGCCATAGGAAAATGAAGGGAGGATAGAGATTTGTTAGACTGAGGGTGGTGATAATGGCTTGCATGCGGGCTGTGGTATCAGAAATTGTAACAGTACCTGGGTCCAGACAGAACTGAGAAAGCTTGCTGACAGAGCGGGGAGAAGAGTGTGAGGGGTATAAAAGGATCAAGAATAGAAATTTTTTGACTGAAGCAACTGAATGAAAGCAAATAGATCATTTTTGTTTTGAGAAATAATGCCTTCAAAGTGAGAAGGGCAGATAATAATTTCAATTTGAGGTTTTTGTTCAGTTTGAGATTTCAATGAGGCAACAAGTGTAGATGTGGAGCAGGTGTCTGGAATATGTCTGCAGTTGAGGAGTGCTGTTTGATCTGGAGAGACACTTGAGAACATATGTACATGTATATGTGTATACATGCATGGGTATATATGCTTTACGTATGCAAATACATGTGTGAGGGAGAGAGAATGGGAGAGGGAAAGAGACTGAAAGCGCTTTGAACACACGTGAGCTGTGGCTGAACAGCCTTTACAGCAGTGCAGCCAGGTTTCTGAAAACCAAGCCTGGGAAGTGAAATCCACCCTTGAGTAGGGGCAGGAGCATTAGTGACAGAGCTGGCTGGTGAACAGGGGAGCACGCCTCAGCTGAGCCTTCGAAGGGCTCCAACTGTGTGAATGGCCCTTACAGAAGAACCACAGCCTGCTTAGAGCTTCCTCTCACCAACAGGAAGAGAAGTGCCATCCCTGGGGAGGGCAGGAGGACGCTCCTGAAAGGGCAGGTGTGGCAACTCTCACTTCGCTGACACTTTAGTTTGTAGAATGTGACAACTTGTCCTTGTTCTCCAGGGTCCTTTGTTGTGTGGGAAGCTCTCATTTAAGAGATAACAGTTTTCTGAAGAGAGTAGGCCTGTGTCCAATATTCTCAGACAATAATAATGGAATAATAATATAATTACCAATGGCTGTGGACCTACAGTATGTCAAGTGCTTTATACATGTTGTCGCTTAAGGTCACAATAAAACTATCAAAGCCCAGCCAGTGTGGCTTAGTGGTTGAGTGTTGGCCCATGAGCCATGAGGTCATGGTTCTATTCTTGGTCAGGGCACATGCACAGGTTGTGGTTTTGATCCCAGTAGAGGGTGTACAGGAGGAAGATGATCAATGTTTCTCTCTCATCAATGTTTCTATTTCTCCCTCTCCCTTCCTCTCTTTAAAATCTATATATCTATATCTATATCTATATCTATATCTATATCTATATCTATATCTATATCTATATCTATACTAGAGAGGCATTGGAATTTTTTAAATTTTCAGATAGAGTTTCTGCCTGAGAAAATTACTTTGCTGAGAGAATTGCATAATCTTCTATGTCACTTACACTTGTATTTAATGTCCACTCTGTAACTTTAGGCAATGCTCTTACCCTATCTATGACTCAGTTCATTTCTAAAAAATAGGACTATTCACACCAAATTCCCAGTAAAAAAATTTAACCTGTTTCAGCCTTAACCTATACCCAACTCTACCTAGGTGCTACTAGAATTAATTCAAATAAATTCTGGCCATGATGCAATTTTTGCTATCCCTGATTTCTACTACTCAATGAAACGAGAACAAAAACTCCAGCTACAAAGGTAAACAGGTGATAAAAAAAAAAAAGAGCTGTTAAAGGCCACAAATACCAAAATAAGGCTTTCTCAAGCTCTAACCAGATACTCTGAATCAACATTAAAACTGAGATGCCAGTAGAGTGTGACTCGGGACTGTAGGAGACACTTTCTGTTGCAGAAAAACCTCTGTAATATGACTACTCTCAAGGCCAAGCCTTGCTAATGGGGGAGTGTAGCTAATATTTCCTTGGTAGATACCCAAAGAGGCAGAGTTTCTCCTTGAAGGAAAGAACATTATTCAATGCTCACTTAAAACTCGGACTGATAGGAAATGTTTTTAACACATAAATGTACGCCCAGGTAAAAGGCAAGTGCTCCCTTCCACTGAGCAGGGGGAGCCCTCACAGCCTGGCCCCACCTCGGAGAGTGGTTGTGCGCTATGCAGTGCTGTACTCCGGTTCCTGTGGATCTTCCCTCCGGTGAGCTTATTAAGGAAGCTTTACGATGCGACATTAATTGGTAGCCTGCAGTGTGTTAGACACTGAACCTCCCATGGAAGCTTTTGCTATTTAAAGTTTCAAAGGCAAGGAAACTTGCAAATCAAACTACCAGAAATCAAATAGACAGGGATCAACTTACTGTGTGTGCATATATAGGTTCTTTTCAGACAGGATATTTTATCCTGTTGAAAAGACATCTTTTAACTTGTCATCCTTTAAGCTTTGTAAGATAACTTTATAGCAAATGAGCATCCCAGACGACTGTCTGGACAAAGCCGGGGCTGCGAGGGAAGCCCGGGTCCCGGGTGTCAGAGGGAAGCCGGTACAGGCAGCCGGGGGAAGGAAGGCCTTGCACGAATTTCATGCATCGGGCATATATATATTATCCAAGAGTAACTATTAATTTTCTCATTTATTCATTCAACAAACATTAGTCAGCACTTTTGATGTATATTCTGACTGAGGTGTTATGAATAATCATATAAGAAGACATAGTATCTGCGGGCAAAGGGCCAGCAGTCCAAGACGGAAGGCCAGCAGGTAAACAACAAGCCTATCAGGTATTATAGAGAATGGAGCTGAGTTCTAATTAGCCCAAACAAGCAGAGAGCAGGCACTTGAATACTAGTAAAAGAAGTGGTGTTTCTGTCCTGTCTCCAAGGTCTAGAGAATGATGAGTAGTTGTTTAAAAGTGGCAATTAAGGTAAAAGAAACAGCATTTGAAAGAAGGCACAGAGACAAGAATGAGGGTGCCAGTTCAGGAAACTGTACACAGCCTAATAGGGCTTAGAATGACATTAAGAAGTTGTTATTAAAAAATGACAGGCAGCATAGAAAAAATGTAAGAATGACCTTTTATATCAGAGTTTCCACATGGGATAAGACAAGCAAAGATGACAAATAGGGGACATGTTAAACGTGAAATGGGATAATATTTGAGTCACATCATGCCCAAGCAAGCATTACCTGGGACTTGATGCCAGACTATTTCTATTCTGCCCCAATCTTCTCCTTCCTGTGTATAATAAGAGCAGTTGAATCCCTCTTTTGAACTTTGGGTGTCTAATTTTAGCATGAGTTTGAAAATATTTACTTTGTGAAGTTCTAATGAGTAATTAATAAAATAAAATATGAAATATCTTTTAAACTATACATAAATAAAGGAAATATGTGTTAGTATTACCACACTTGCAAGCTGGAAGAGGAAGAAAATATTTATCAATTACAACAGGACTGGGCAGTAAATATTTCAGGCTTTGAGGGCCAGTCTCTGTTTCAATTTCTCAATGTTGCCCTTGTAGCATGAAAGCAGCCATGGGCAGGGTGGAAGCAAATGAGCATGCTGCGTTCCAGTAGAACTTCTCATATGGAAACTGAAATTTAACTTTCATATAGCATTCACATGTCATAAAGTATTAGTCTTCTTTTGATTTTTTTCCAATAAGTTAAAATATGTAAAAGAATTGAGTGAAGCTTGCAAGTAGCACAAAAACAGGCAGCTGGTCAGACATGACTCACAGGCTAGAGTTAATAACCCCTTAATTAGATAAACAGTTATTGAATTTGAAGTCTGGCCTCTTTCTTTTTTGGAAAACGATACCATTAAAATGTGGTGATAATAGCAAATAAGGCTAACAATGCTGAGCACACCCTGAGAAGAGTGGGATTCAAGAGATCTTGCCCTGGCTGGGTAGCCCCGTTGGTTGGAGCATCGTCCTGATTTACTAGCATTGTAGGTTCGATCCCAAGTCAGGGCACATACAAGAATCAGCCAATGAACGCATCAATAAGTGTAACAACAAATATCTCTCTCTCTCTCTCTCTCTCTCTCTCTCTCTCTCTCTCTCTCTCTCTCCTTCTCTCTCTCCCGCTCCCGCGCTTCCCCGCCTCCTGTGCCACACCCCCACCCCCATCTCTTTCTAAAACCACATCAATAAAAAGCGATGGAGACCGCACTGGAAGGATGTAAAGCCGAGGGGCCCCTGGAGGCACAGTTTTGACAGATATGAGCTGGTTGACCTCACTGTCCTGCTCACCACACCATGAAAATAAAATACAAAAGAGGCAGTGTATAAAGCATACTTATTATCCAGAAAGCAGATATAAATATGAGTTATGCCAGAGATAAACTCTCTTTTGTTTTAATCTTGCTTGTTTTGTGTGGGGGACCCAAAGGAAGTTAGAATCTTTAGCAGAAGCCACCAGGTATGACTATATCAGACATTTAATAGAGTGATCAAGTTAATTAAGTTGAGTCACTTTAAAGAAAAATAAACATTATTGTGGAAGAAGGATATTTTGTTTCTCAGAATAGTTGGTGATAATATATAGGAAGATCAGGAGGACAATTCTAAGCTGCCCCCCTGTATGTTGAGCATGGGTAATGGGTATGTAGAAAGATATTGATCCCTAAGCCCTTACTGGGGACTGGCAGGCATTGGGGGGTGGAACACTCAAGCTGATGAACTTGTGCCCTTGAAATGATGGCCAGCTTAGAAGAGACATAGCATGAATAGTTTCATCCCTGATCTTCATTTTGGTATTGGAGTGGACAATACAAACAAAGTAGCTAAATAGAAAGTGAAAAGAAAGGCTATTCACAGCAAAGTTAGGAAGGCTTACACATTGTCTAGCAAGACAATGATAAGCAAAGGATATAAAAAAGACAAATTAAAATTTACAGAAGACAGTTGCTCAAAAAGTTTTGTGTTCTTCTCAGAAAAAAAATGAAAAATTGCCCTTTACAAAAAGCTATACATATTCTGAGAGTTTATATGACTTATTCACTTCTCACTTTTAACAAAGCTGAATATAAGTTTTGGAGCTGAATAACTGTCAAGGTCAAGTGTAAATGCTGAAAGGTAAAGAAGAACCAGCAACAATGTCATAGTTAAACCGGAAGAATGGAATGCAGCCTTGCTGGCATTCCATGGGCTTGGCCATGGTTCCTGGCATTGACCCTGTTTGTCCTCAAGAGGGCAAGGGCAGCATTCTGAAAAGTTATGGGCCAGGCAGGAAAGAAAAGAAAAATCCCAGAGAGCCATCAGATAAGCCATCTGGGGCAGCCTACAACAGCATTAGATGCTGTGCTATTTCACACAAAATCCTGAGAAGAACAAATCTTTCTAGATCAATTCAATTTATTTCAACCAAAAGGTATGTGGAAACAATATCAGCCATCTATTTTTAAGAAGACTTTAATTCTATCTCAAAAGTCATTTTTCTTAATAAGTGACGAAAACTTTAGTATATTTGGCACAAAATAACTAACTTTAAGAGTGATTCTTTAGTAGTCTCAACTAGAACATAAATATTATTTAGCAATAATTAATCCTAAAGTATATTTCACAACTTAAGATATTTTTTTAAAAAAATTCAGAGTGCACTTATCAAATATGTAGATAACTTCACTAGCAGAACTATTATTATACAAGAAATAAATATGTTTCAAGGTGATATTACACACTGGCCAAAGTAAACAATTGGACAAAAAGTTACAATATTTGATGAAATAATAAAATATAACAAACTCAGATATTCAGAAAGGGAAATGATTTATGCAGAAGAAAATAAACTGGGGTAAAAACAACAACAACAAAAAAAAACAACACCATACTTTTAATGTAAATAAAGGTCAAACTGAAGGAATTCTTCCGAATTGTGTGTTATTCATATCTGCCATGGACACCTCACCCTCACATTTTCTCTTGTTGCTACATATGTATGCTCCCATGATGAAGACTGTACTTGCAGATGTTTTGTGTCCATGCTTGCTTGTTCATCTCTGCTCTTCTTGAGAGCAGTGACTAGGCCTTAGTGCCTTCTGTTGTTCAGTCCTGAAAACACAGAAGGTTTGGGGGATAATTTATTACTATTTTGAATGGATCAATGGTTAGATGTGAGACTAAACTGCTATGATGACTTTAGTGATAAATGTGAGACAGAGAGGCCTGTGTAGTGTTTAGAAAATGATAACAAGTATTTTAAAATATATCTCACAAAATATTTAAGACTTGATGAAGACAAAAATCAAGTAAAGCATAAATCCCTGAAAACCTTGGAGGAAAGTGTAAAATTTATTTATCACAAAAATGTAGCTGGTTTCCCTAGTTTCTTATCATCAGATTTTATTGAATTTTATTATATTGAGTTTCATAAATGTCCTCTAAATATTAAACTCATGTTAAGTAAAGTATTTTTAGAAGTTTCAGTTTATTCTTTCCTTACTGATAGACAAAAAAGATTTCCAGTCAATTTATTAAAATAAATCCTAATAATAGCAGAGTAGTTATTGCAGAAGCATGAACTTCCACTTTGTTTCAGTTATGGGGATAACTGCTCATTAGCATGATTTTTATTGTGATAAAAATAAAAAAAAATAAGCAATAATATTCAAAACCCACTACATGCTAGGTCCTTAATGGGCTCACAGACACAGGAAGACTGAGGCTGGTGCTACGATCGAGGGCATTAGGATCAGGCTGACTTAGGTCATGCTGGTCAATGCAGCACCATTTAAACTCTGCTCCCAAAGCTGTGCATGTATGTCCTGTGGAAAATTAAAATGCTATAAATACAAACATGGATATGAATAAATAGCATTTGAGGAGTAAGTATCTTCTAATCTGATGCTTCAATGTATGTGGACCAATTGCAACAATCTCTGCAGTGAAGACACACGAATTGCGTTTATCCACATAAACATAAAGGCTCGAGAGCCTCTATAGCTCTCAGCTGATGACACTAACAATCATTTGGATTTTCACCATTCATCTATGCCAAGCCTAAAAACACAATATAATATTAATGCAGCATGAGAGCAAGGTTGACAAAATTAGTTATCTCTTTGGAAAAAAAAATAGTACAGGCAAAAATCATTAAGATTTTTAAAATCGTGCTATGAATATGAACAAGAATTTGAACCCGGACTTGTCTGAAGGGGTGAGCAGGAGAACAGGAGACGTATGGACAAGGTCAGAGGCTCTGGCACATCACCAGGCCTCCTCACGCTGTGTCTTCCTTCTCTGTTACGTCTGGAGTCAAGAAATGGTCTTAGTCACCAAATCCGTGTTTGAGCTACGGAATTTCATTGCCTCTCATGTCTTGATTTTTTTCATCTCTTTCCAACATCACAAATGTACTCTAAAGACACCTAATTGTCTTGGCCTTTCTCCATATTCTTTTGTCATAAAGAAATTCCCCGCTGAGTCCATTCAAATAGATTAAATGCCCTTATACTCTGAGAACCTCCCTGTAGGGTGAGAAAAGAGAGGAGGCTGAGGAGATAATGGACCAGCAAAGTAGACCCCAAAAGAGAAATTAAGAGAATTAGTATTATTCAGATGAAAATTGAGAAGCACTGGTAAATGTAGGGATGTGATCCAGTTTCTGAATTAGAATGTAAAAGTGCCCATGTGATGAGAGCAGCTTTGGTTTTAAGGAGCATTTTCTGAATTGCTCCATGGAAACTGGAACAAGCTACTAGACACAATCACTATCCCTGAAACTTGGCTTTAAACAAGTCAGCAGTATTAACTGGAAAGGTTAGGATGCATTTCTGCACATCTAAGATAGCCCAGGTGCTCTGTTAAAGTTGGCGAGAATGAAGCAAGTGTCAAGAAGAATGGCAGTGCTGTGCCTTGTCACTGTTAACTTTGCACATATACACCAATAATCTCAAATGGTGACGAGGCTTCCGAAAGCAGGGACCTCTGCAGAGAACACACACTATCACTGCTCCATAACATGAAACCCCTTGCTGGGGCAGAATTCTAATGAGCTATGTGGGTCTAGGCCAGTCCTTTGCTGGGAATCAAACCAGCAACCTTGGCATAGCGGGATGACACTACAAATGAGCTACATGGTCAGGGCAAACATTTGTTGAAATCTTAAAATGTTAGGTATTGTGCTAAAAGCATGATGTTATGATTTCCTTTAATGCAACAGCCTTATGGAAGAGGCAGTCTTGTATTTGCTCCCTTCCTGATTTTCAAATAAGGAAGCAGACTTAAAGAGTTTAAGCACCAACACCTTCCAGTAAGGCCAGGTCTTGAATCCAAAGCCCATTATCTCAACCACTGTGTTCTGTGTCTATGTAGCAGCTGATGAAAATATGTCTGCAGTTAGAAAGCCTGGGCTGAGGCCTGGAGACATAAGGTTTAGTTTCTAGAAGTTGGCAAGTACATGCAGCATCATGAACCCCCAGCATCTTAAGGGTATACCCAGGAGGCTGGTAATTCATGAAGAGATTAAATGCTCTGCTCTGGGTCAAGCATCCAGCCAAAGTACTCAAGTCCATCAGCACACAAGTTAAAGGTGCTGGGACCTATAAACCTGGCTGCTTTCCAAACCTAGAAGCCACTGACCTAGAAGCTAAGCTACAGCCACCTTTCAACCATGATGGAGAGGACCTATGGTCACAAGAGCAAATGAACTGGTGAATTATTAAGTTTGTGGATATTGGGTGCCTAACCACCATCCACTTTTTGTTGTCTTTTCCTTTTCCTTTTTAACCTGGATAGCTACTGCTATTTACATTGTAAAAACAAGACAAAAATATGCTAGGTGCATGCTGTTGCCAGTACCCATTCCCAACTAAGCCCCAAGGAAAATCAGAATTGGGGATTATAAGACCCAAAAATAAGCCATAGAACAGCGGTTCTGGGTCGCGATCCCTTTGTGGGTCGAACGACCCCTTAGGGGTCACCTAAGACCATCGGAAAACACATATATAATGACATGTTGTTTTGGTGATTAATCACTATGCTCTAATTATGTTCAATTTGTATCAATGAAATTAGGGGTCACCACAACATGAGGAACTGTATTAAAGGGTCGCAGCATTAGGAAGGTTGAGAACCACTGCCATAGAAGAAATCTCAAATTTCGCTCCCCTAATATACTTAGTTTTCAGATGAGAAAACTGCAAACAATTGTGCAACTTGCTCATTTACCCCCAACTTGTGGCTTAAAATGTGTGTAGGTTTGGGGAAGATACTCAACTTGTATAGCCCCCCAGGTGCTTCCTCTATAAAGGACGACAATGCTAATTAACCCCACTGCACGGCTGAATCAAGAAGTAGATGGCCCCTAGCCGGTTTGATTCAGTGAATAGAGTCGGCCTTGCAGAGTGAAGGGTCCTGGATTCAAATTGAACTGAAAAGTCCTAGGTTCAATTCTGGTCAAGGGCCCATGCCAGGGTTGCCGGCTCGATCCCCAGTAGGGGAAGTGCAGTAGGCAACCAATAAATGATTCTCTCTCATCATTGATGTTTCTCTCTCTCTCCTTCTCCCTTCCTCTCTGAAATTAATTGTATATATTTTAGAGGCCTGGTGCATGAAATTTGTGCACAGTGTGGGGGGGTGGGGGGCTCAGTCTGGCCTGGACCCTCTCCAATTTGGGACCCCTCGGGGAATGTCTGACTGCCGGTTTGTGCCCACACTTTTAACAGATAACAGCTCCATTGTTTCTTTCTTTTCATGCTTAAACCCACTGGAATTAGTAGGTATTCAAAGTGTGTATATTTTGGGGGGACACTCTGTATATCTCTAGTCAGTGGTGAAAGGAACCAATGACGGTTTGGAACCCCCAGACATGGAACCTCGCTCACTCCCCACATGCCGTGTGGGGAGTACAGGCTGCCCTCCGCCGGCCCGCTTCCCCCCTAGAGGCTCTCCACGCGAGCTGCCCACTGACCCAGAGTGGCCAGGGTGGAGCAGGACACCTGCCTTTGTCACCGTGGCGATGAAGCCAGGTGTCCTGCCCCACCCCTGGCCTCTCAGCACCTGCACAAGTGCGTGATGCCCACAGGCCTGCCATCTTTGTTGGGTTAATTTGCATACTCACTCCTGATTGCCTGTGGACATCATGGAGGGATGGTCAATTTACATATTTGTCTATTTTATATATATGAAGGAGTAGATGAAAGACTGAACAGAAATGGTCAAGGACAGCACCTGACGCAGAAGCCTGTGGGGTAGCCTGCTCTGCTACCTGCTGCTCCACCACATGAGCATTTCAGTTATCCTTCTGTAAGTGGTTCAGGCACCAGACTTTGGCTCTTAATCCCAGGTGCTCTGCAGAATATATTCTGAAATTTCTCCAGTATTTCCATATCCTCTACATGCAAATTTCAATTCCTTGGTCATGGCAGGTAACCACAATTAACTTTTAACTTAATAATTAAATTTAAATTATTTAACTTCAAACCCACACTTATTTTTAAAAAGTACAGTTGATTAAGTCAAAATTAAAATAAAAATTATCTGCCTCACTTACTTCTTCCCCTGATTTTAACTCCCCATAGAAAAGACTCTAATCTATTTAAATTGTTTCTTCTGGTACCCAACATCCACTTTGCTAAATAACTTATTTATGCTGCTAAATTTGGACTTTTAAATTTTAGATATCATTATAGTTTTCTTTCTGTGGAAAATAAGGATTTAGCTTTCTTATACACCCTCTACCATCCACCCAGGAGAATTAATGTACAATTGTTGGTTACATCAATATTCAGTGTTCATATCATTGTCACACATAAATATTAGCCAACCCAATCTATTTATTGTTAAACTAGAGACCCGGTGCATGAATTTGTGCATGGGTGGGGTCCAGCCAGTCCTCCCTGATGGGGGCCCATTGGGCCGGGCCGGTGGTGGGAGTGGCTGCAGGCGGTTGACTAGCTAACCAAGCCCATGATTGGGGGGGGCCATCGGGGGCAGGGCTGTCTGGGGGGAGGGACCAATTGGGGCCCGAATCATGCTGGTTGTCTGCCACAGTGTGTGCCATAGCCAACAGTCATTCTGGCCATTCTGGTCGTTCCACTGTTCTGGTCACTGGGCTATTATATATATAGACTAGTGGCCCAGTGCATGAAATTCATGCACAGGGGATGTGTCCCTCAGCCTGGCCTGCACCCTCTCCAATCTGGGACCTCTTGGGGGACATCACTCTTGCAATCCAGGACCACTGGCTCCTAACTGTTCACCTGCCTGCCTGCCTGATCTCCCCTAACCACTCTGCCTACCAACCTCCTCGCCCCCAACTGTCCCCTCCTGCCGGCCTGCTCACCCCAACTGCCCCCCACACACACTGGCCAGATCACTCCTAACTGCCTCTGCCTTGGCCCTGCCACCATGGCTTTGTCCAGAAGGACATCCAGAAGGTCTCCTGGAAGGTCTCCCAGTCTAATTAGCATATTACCCTTTTATTAGTATAGATAAGTGCATTGATTCTCTTGTAAATCTTTTTTTCTATATTTTCACCTGCTTGATCTGCTATATGCTTTTCACAAGCCTATCATTAAACTGCTTAAGTGAAAATCCTTTTTCAAAATAAAACACATGAGGGATGTGGTTCCATGTCTTCTTCGCTCCTGCTGCCTTTGATCTGCCTGCTCCCATCAGGTCTTGCTCTCCAGGCCTGTCCCTAAGCTATTCTCCTGGATTTCCTTCACCTTCTTCTAGGAAATACATTGTGTTGCATTTTCATTGTATATCCTTTGTCTAAACACCAAGAATTCCTGCTCTTTTGTTCTCTCCCTCTTTTGGGAAAGTGTACCCCCTAAAAAAAATTACATGTTTTTAAAAACTTGCTGAACTGTAAAGCCCTATTTTTTTTTTTTCAGACTAGATTACTAGCTACAAGAGGTGCAGAATTTTTAGCTGAAAGGTATTTTCTCTTAGAATTTTGAAGGCATTTCTCCAAGGCAATTTCAGCTTCTGCTAGAGTAACTAAGAAGCTTACACCATATTGATCAGTGATGGCGAACCTTTTGAGCTCAGCGAGTCAGCATTTTGAAAAACCCTAACTTAACTCTGGTGCCGTGTCACATATAGAAATTTTTTTGATCTTTGCAACCATAGTGAAACAAAGATTTATATTTTTGATCTTTATTTTATATATTTAAATGCCATTTAACAAAGAAAAATCAACCAAAAAAATGAGTTCACGTGTCACCTCTGACACATGTGTCAGGTTCGCCATCACGGGGATCCCTCGTTGATGATACGATGCCTGCTTATTTAGGCTTTGTAAAAATTTCAGGACTTTCCTTTGAAGTAGTTCTGAAGTCAGCAAGTGTGCAGGAGGTGTGAGTGCTTCCCACCCACTGTGCTGCGCTCACAGCCAGCACCTTTCCTCCATTCTCATGTCTGTGTGTTTGGGGAACAGAATGATTTGGGGCACCTGGGTTTGAGTCTCTCTTTTTTATCTTTCTTCATCATTTTACTCTTCTTCCTCTAAAGTTATTCACTCTATTCTTAAGGTTTGAGTTTTCACTACCATAATTTTGCTTTTCAAGAGTCTTCATATATTATCTTAATGTTTTCTTTATTATAATATTCTGTATTTTTATTTCATTTCATTTTTACCTTTATTTTATAAAATTTAACTATATTAAAAACATGACTTTGAGTGAATCTACACTACAGGGATGCAGTTCCATGTCTCCTTCTCAAATGTAACTCAAGTTCACTTTTAACATACATTTGAGAAAAACTCATGAGTGAAACTTGCATTCAAACAGACTGCAGTAATTATACATCACTTGTTCAAATATACACATGTGATACAGGTGTGAGGAAATGCTCCAATCAGCCAGAGAACAGCAGGATTGTGGGGAAGGTAGACTGACCGGCTCCTTCCTTTCAAGGTCTGTTTCACTGCCCCGTCCTCCCAGGAGCTGGTCATCATGTGTGATCTCATCTCATCAGCTGGTACTCTTTGACTGTGCATGGTACTCTCCTGTCACATGATGCTGAAATAAATGCAGCACTTGAGAGTACTAGCCAGTTATTCTTTTCTCTACCAGGATTATTTTATTAACTGAATTGTGTCATGCCCACCCAAACCCAAATTCATATGTTGAAGCCGAATGCTTCATGTGACTGCATTTGGAGATAGGGTCTTCAAAAGAGTAATTCAGGTCAAATGAGGTCATAAAGGTAGGTTCCCTAATCCAATAGGACCAAGGAGACACAGGGATCTCTCTCTCTCTCTCTCTCTCTCTCTCTCTCTCTCTCTCTCTCTCTCTTTCCACAGAGAAGAGGTGATGTGAGAACTCAGGAAGGAGACAGATGCCAGGTGCCCACAGGAAAGCTCTCGCTGGATTTCCAGGCTCCAGAATTGTGAGGAAAGGGATGCCTGCTGTTTAAGCCATTCAATCTGTGCTGTTCTGTGATGGCACCCCTAGAGGACTAACACAAGCGCTCACTACCACTGCATGGCTATCCCATCCTGGTCCCGTGGGAAAAAGCCAATCCCTAAACTCGGGGAAGAAAGAACCTCCATTTCTACCCCAGTAGAAAACGTTGTCTCTACAACTTTTTGGTGGTCTTAGATAACTGAAATTCTAGAGTTACTTTAGATCCCAAAGAGATGTGCATTTCAATCATTCTAAATGTCCAGAATCAGTAATTCATCAAAACTTCACTACATGTAAACATGAAACTCCCCTCATCCCCAAGGAGCGGCTGCTGCTCCTGCTAGGGGCCTGCTTACTGTGAGGAATGGGAAGATAATGAGTTTCTTGCTCAAATACCCCACCCTTGAAGCAGTGCACTCGTGAGCAGATGTCCCCAATCCCATAGAAAAAGGCAGAAGTCAGGGAGCAGAACGTATTGCTGGCCCCAGTACACACGTTCCCTAGAAGAGTAGGTTGCAGGGGGGAATGGCTCAAGCTTGTTCTGGAGCAGGACTAGAACACAGGTGGTGCTACACAGGTTCCCTCGGGAAAAGCCAGGGATACAACATGAGGAGACGCAACTTCAGGTACTTCAATAGGACCCACTGGAATTTTTATTCAATTAAACGTGGTTCCAGCTTTGTTGAGATAGAGTTGAGAAATAACAGTTGAATCTATTGTGGGTGTACAACATGATAATTTTATATATATATATATATATATATATATATATATATATATATATTGTGAAATGATTGCAACAATCAAATTAACACATTTATCAAAAAGTGAGAAGTGTGAGGTATATTTTTATTTCATAAGTACAAGTACAAAACTTAATTCATACATAAAATTTTATTTGTATATGAATAATATCTTTACAGTAGCAATTTATCCCTATAATTGGCTTGCCTTTTTTGTATTATAATGTTCCCATAATTTTATTTTTTATTTAATTTTTATTTCTTATTGAGATGGTTATATAGACACAGTTCATTAAAAGAACATTTTCACTATCCATGCTTCCTTTCTTTGACATTGATAATATTAGTTTTATTGATTATTAACACGGAAAGTAATTTTTTACAATAAAGGCAAGGTATAGCACTATTCTGAGCTGAGCATCTGGTCCAGACATGTCTAGGGCAGAGAAGGTGGCGGCCTTCCCTCCTCTGCTGGAGTCTTGGCCACAGCTGGTGACAGCCATGATGTTCCCACACAGGTCCCCTCACGACTCCATGCCAATGGTCACACACTGTCTTCTAACTCCCATTTCGTTGGCAAGGTGCAACCCTTGGGCACCCGTGTGAGGCATGAAAGCTTAGAGGCAGTTTCATCTTCTTCATGAACCTTTCTGGTCACTGCTCCAGTAGGAGAGCCCAGGCCCTTGCCGGGGTGTCCCTGCTCTCCAAGGAGATGGCTCCCTTGGCCTTTCTAGGACTTGCGACATATTTCAAATATAAACAAAAGTACAAAAAAATAACACTCTCATGCGCCAACTGACCGGAATTAACAAATGGCAACACTGCCATGTTGAGTTCAGATCTTTAATTATTAATAGTTAACAATATTATTACTGAGGACATAAAATACAATGTATACCATTGAAAGTCATTTTTTTTCTCATTCCCATTTCAATTCATCTGTCAGTGAAGGTAACCAGTATTCTGAACTTGATACATATTTTTCTAAATAAAAACACACATTTTTTTCTATATAGTTACTCTATGTGTGTGGCCATCAAAATATCATCTACATAAATAATTTACATAAATATACACATAATAAATGCATAGTATTTATATATTTTTTAAAATTATTTTCTACTTTTTAACTTTTTAAAATTAAAACACATGGTATCATAGTACTCATATCCTCCTGTTTGTTTATTTTCATTCACCATTAAATTTTCAGGTTTTATCCCCTTGGATCTGATGTGAGAGCTGTTGTGTAAAACACTCTGTTGCATATGTCACTAAGTAGCCACTCATCTAACAACGGCAGGCTCCAGAAGCAGTTTGCTCTCACGTCTTCAGAGCACCTGAGTGCCTGCTTCTCTACATTTTTGTCAGCTCTTAGAATCTGCGGTTTCTTAAATACCTGTGACTTAACGGGGGTGAAATGATATCTCAGTATTTTAATTTGCTGTTTCTCTAGTGAGTGGTAAGTTAATGTGTTGGGCGTCTGCCATGTGCACATCACAGTTCTCACTTCCTGGAACACTCAGTGGACAAATGACAGAAAGGTGCCCACTCTTACGGAGCTGACAGCTGGTGAAGGCAGGGGACACAGCCAACACACAACAGCAATCTGTATAGATAGATAAAACCTTAATATGCAAATAGACTGAACAGCAGAACAACCGAACGATTCTCTATGATGTGCACTGACCACCAGGGGGCACGTGCAGAACATGGCGGGTGTTGGCAGCAGGTGGCAGAGTGTGGAACATGGTGGGCATTGACTGTGGCAGGATGGTGGAGCAGGTGAGCGGGGGCGCCAGACCAAGGTGAGGCACTGGGCACTGTCATCGGGGTGAGCCTCTGGTGGTTACTGAAAATTCTTTGCTCTCACGCACCGCGGTCCCGCCTGGCACTCGCACTCACTGCCGGCATCGGCCCCACTCTCACCCCCTGCTGGCACTGGAGCTGCCACTCACACCTACCGCCAGCACCCTGTGTCAGTCCCGATCACTTGGCAACGTCATCAGGTGCGAGCAACGGCTGCTGGCCCCAATCACCCCTGAGGGCTTCTCCACCTCCCCCTGCTCCTGAGGGGTGATCGGGCAGCAGTCACTGCTCGCACCCACTGCTCACACCCACTGCTGGCACCCACTGCTGGCACCCACTGCTGGCACTGGCCCCAATTGCTCCACACTGTCAGTGGGTGCCAGTGGGGCTGGCACCATCAGTGTGTGGGAGCGGTGTGGCAGCGGGAGTGGGACTGTAGGCAGACAGGGGTAAGGGGCGGGGGTGGGAGGGGCCTGGCGGGGGTGCAGAGGGCTGAGGATGGGCTGAGACTCACCCTGTGCCCACTGCGGCCCACAGTTCCTTTCAAGGTGCATGAATTTGTCCACTGGGCCTCTAGTAATACATAAGTAAATTAACAAGTTCATAAAACCTGAGAAGTACATTACACACACATTATAGTTACAAAACTTAATAAAAAATTAGAGTAAAAAATCACGGAAACATGGAACAGACTGAAGAATCTCAGAGGGAAGGGGAAGGCAGGGGACAGAAAGAGATTATATGCACAATTTATATGCACAACCCATGGACATAGATAATAGTGCAGTGAGGCCCTGGGGGGAGCAGTAGTAGGGAGAGGAAGGGTCAAGGCAGGGGAAATAAGGGGATATACTTTCAATGATAAAGATAAATTTTAAAAAAGAGTTAATCATATATGCCACTAGTTATTTTCTACTCAGAACAATTGAGATATAGTTTTTCCTGCCTACTCAATTGATTTTATAGCAGACAAAGCGACCCATATAGATGGAAAATATATCATCACATAATTGTGGTTGGTCTCAACACCTCAGGATGATAACTTAGATTAACCTTAAGGGCATTTTTTTTTGATGGACATACCATTGCAACTACCTATTGCTGCAAAACAGTTCACTCCAAATCAGTAGCTTAAACCCTTAGCAATATCTAGTGTGCTCACCAATTTGGGGGGTGACAGGGCTCAGAGAAGCAGTCCTTATTTGGGATTTTTCATGCCATCACAGTGAGTTGGTTGCTGAGGCTGGAGTCAGGGCATCTCTATCTCAAAGATGATCTCCTCTTGGTCCGCACATATGGCGGTCTCAGGTAGCAAGCATCTCACATGTCGGCTCAGGGCTCTTGGAATGAGTCCCTCCAAAGAAACTAGCGTCACTCCTTTTTAAACTAGCTGTGGAAGTAAGGCCATGCCACTTTTGCAACTTTCTATACATTGAGGCAGTCCCAAAGACACATCCAAGTTCATGATGAAGGAATATGGACTGTATTTTGATGGCAAAGGTTTCAAATCATTTGCAAATATTGTGTAAAACCACTACAATAGCAAATCATCATCACATGTCAACACAAATTACATTTCTGCTTAAAGATACTCATTTTAAAAATACCTAATATATATATATATATATATATATATATATATATATATATATATATGGCCAGATTATTATGACCACCTGACGTTTGCAGGCAAATTAGCCATGCATTGCATCGTACGGGATATGGAAGCCCAAGGCCTGTTCGAACACCTTTGCTGTCTGCAGTTACCAAGATAACATGTCTCCAATTCGCAAAGGAACACAAGGATTGGACAGTTGAGCACTGGAAAAAAGTCATGTGGTCCGATGAATCACATTTCCAATTGCATCATGCAGATGGCAGAGTGAGAATTTGGCAGAAACAGCATGAAAGCATGCACCCCACATGCATGAGTACAACCCTTCAAGCTGGTGGGGGCAGTGTTGTGGTTTGGGGCAGGTTTTCCTGCCATGATTTGGGCCCTTTAATTCTTGTGGAACAAAGTCTGAATAGCACAACATACCTAAGTATCGTTGCTGATCAAGTTCATCCTATCATGTTGATGGCGTATCCCAATGGAGATGGCTTCTTCCAACAAGACAATGCGCCATGCCATGGTGCTCGTGCTGTGCAGGAGTGGTTTCAAGAACATGAGGGAGACTTTACCTTGCTTAGGTGGCCCCCATAATAACCAGATCTCAATCCAATTGAGCATTTGTGGGACAAAGTTAAAAGAGCCATCAGGCAGCTGGTTCCACAACCATCAAATCTCACAGAACTGGACAGTGCTATTCATCAGGCATGGTGTCAGATTCCTCGCATCACCTTTCAACATCTCGTGGAGTCAATGCCAAGAAGAATCGTGGCAGTATTGAAGGCAAAAGGTGGCCCAACAAAGTACTGATGGGGTGGTCATAATAACATAATAATCTGGCCACTCAGTATGTATATATATATATATATATATATATATATATATATATATATATACAGAATGAAGTTAAATAATTTTGTTGAAATTGCTTTTCTAAGACTGTTATCAAATAGAGAACCTGTCCACCTTACAATAAACCCTACGGAAAGCAACTTTTCCCATGCTGAGTTATTTTATGTCAGAGTTTTATCTCAATAGAACAAAAAAGAGAGAAAATAAGCAGCTCAGTGTAAACAGACTGCTACTATTTGCATGCCTAGACTTCCATGGACAAGGGCCCTTGATGAAAGTACTAGGGACAAAACAACTTTATAAAAGACAAGAAATCCATTAAAAAAGTGATAAATATTTCACCAAACAGATATGTCTCTACCAGCATATAGTATCTTATGCTTGGATGCTTCCACTGCACAAGTCTCCCGTAGCGGATAATAGCAACTAGGGACATGAGATCAAAACTGATTTGATGTTTTTGACTTTCAAGGCATTTTGATAGATGCAAAGAATAAAACAAAACAGAACGAAAAATAACTTTGGCTAGATTTTCTGTCCTCCAAAAATTTACAACATTCTGAAGTGTAAATATATATGCTTAAATATAATAAAAAATAATTAAATAGTGATAATTATAGTGAGGACTTCTGGAGTGTTTACTGTATGCCTAGTCAGTTCTGAACATACTGCTTATGACAATTCTTTATTCCTGGTTTGATTTATGATGTGCAAATATTCTCACTTTTTAGATAAGAAAAATTAAGGGTGAAAGACATTGTCACTGACCAAATTTATGGAGAAAGCTTTTAGTCACTGTGCTAAACTAAAGACCACACTCACTGCCGTTATGTACATTATGTGGGAAACACAATGCCGGGCAGGGACCCTAAATATCACATCTCAGCTCAGAGATGCGGAGTGGTGGTTGGAGAGCACTGAGGGAGAGTCAGAGTTGGCTCATGAAAGATGCTGAGGTGAAACTCAGATAATCAATAAAGGCGTAAGAAGCAAAGCGTTAGCAACAGAACAGTTTTAAGTTTTTATGGCAAGATGGAGAAAAACATTTAGGGAGTTATTTTTCTATCTACTATATCATCTAACTAAAAGATAAACTAGAGAACAAATAATAAAATGTGTCTAGTATTATATATAAAGAATGCTGAGGGGGGGAGGAACGTCATAATATATGTCATTCAAATAAGAGTTTATAAGTCCCTCGGGTATTCTTAATGAATGTTCGAACTTATTCTTTGTGTGTTAAAAGGAAATTGATAGTTTACGTGAAACGAAGTCTTTGACACACAGGAAGGGAAAATATTCAAGTTACAACAATCAGTGCAACTCTCGGAACTATGCCGCGGAGACGGGGAAAGGACTCTTGCCTCTTCTCCACTTGATCAGAACCTGAAAGCACGTTCCCTGAGGGCTGCAGGCAGTCACCCCGAGACCTCAGGGGAGCCTCTGACAGTGACTCCACAGAACTGTAGTCTAATAGCCGGACAGAGGAGAGCAGAGACGTAACGACAAAGTTACATTTCAGAATATGTACATCTAAAGTCTGAAATGTTCACTGTGTGACTTTTTTTGTTTGTTTGTTTGCTTAAGTCAACTTTGGCTGCTTTGTTTTTATTGACAACGAAAAGATTCCTAAGTGACATACCATCTTAAGATATAGCATTAGATAGTACACAAAATCAAACTATAAACACAAAGTAATTAACCAACAATATCCATTTTTAAGTCATTATTTATCAAGTAGTTAATTTTAGTCCTGTGTTGTAAATATATCTAGTACCCAGCTAAAAGATAGAGAAAAAATTCTTTGTTCACTCCTCTTAAAGGGTTCATAGCCTAGGAAGTTTTCTATGCAAATGGTCATAGTGTAGTGTGATTAGTGTCATAATGCAACAAAGAAAAAGTTAAGATCAATGTTACTTAGACCTGGAACATCTAGATCTGTTTTGCCTATAATGAAATTTACAGCATATCCACCATATAATTCTTACTTTGTGCTTTGCCATATTTGCATCAGAGGGCACTAATTTTTAAGGGGACTTAATAGTGCTATTTTTCTTTCCAAGTCTTTTTCAGTGCAATAGTGTTTGAATTAACTTGAGTGAAACAGCATGCTTGGAAACCCTTGGTAGTAATAAAACACCAAAACTCCAGGGTCAAATTCAAGGTATTGACCTAGCACAGGAGGTATGATTGTTGATGACCAATCTCACAGGCAGGAAGTGGGCCAGCTTTGCTGAAAGTCACTAGTACATACTTGTGGTCTTGGAATGAGGTCCACATCTTTGACATTTACATGCAATTTTATGAAAAACATGCATTTCTTTTTATCTTTCAAAGACAAGGGAAAAAGTTGTGTTGGTATAGTGGTGAGCATAGCTGCCTTCTAAGACAAGGGAAAAACTAATATGTCTGTTCTTTGGCCAAATTATCTCTGAGCTAAAGTGGTATTTTGAAATCCAGGAAGGCCTATGTGAGGTCATATTCAGATGGTGGCATGGCCACCAAATAGAGGCAATGGAAACCTATAATCTCTTTCATGCTTTTGCTTTTATTCTCATTTTATTTTTTCCAAAATTTTATTATGAAAAATTCTCCAAAATACAGCAACACTGAATAAATTTTACAGTAAAGGTGCTCTATATCCCACCATTAACATTTTACTATACCTCTTTAGGGTGGAAGTGAGGAGGAGAGACAGAGAGAGAGCAACATCAATGTGAGAGAGACACATCCATTGGTTGCCTCTCGTACACACCCCAGGGCCAGGGATTGAGCCTGCAACTGAGGCATGTACCCTTGACCTGAATCGAACCTGATGCAACCCTTCAGTACCAATCCGTGAGCTGACACTCTATCCACTGAACCAAACCTGCTAGGGCAGTGGTTGGCAAACTCATAAGTCAACAGAGTCAAATATCAACAGTACAACGATTGAAATTTCTTTTGAGAGACAAATTTTTTAAACTTAAACTATATAGGTAGGTACATTTTTATTGACTTAATTAGGGTACTCCTAAACCGGCCTTTGCTAAAAACATCCTCAATCTGATTGAGGTACCTTCTCTGAGGTCAACCCCTTCCAACTCTCCCATCCATACTCGTCTTGTATATTTGCTTCGTCTATCTCCTTTCCGAAAACCAACTTCTGCGCATGGGCCACAAAGTTTCAATTGCACTGTACGTGCGCACCCGCATGTGGTATTTTGTGGAAGAGCCACACTCAAGGGGCCAAAGAACCGCATGTGGCTCGCAAGCCGCAGTTTGCCGACCACTGTGCTAGGGCATATGTCTATCTATTCTATCCATCCCTATTGCCATCTATTAAGCCATCATTTTGATGCATTTCAATGTAAGTTAAATAAATATATATACAGAATACTGTACCATGTATATCACTAAGTGAAGTTCAATTTTTTAAGAGTGTTCCCCAACTCCCTGTGAGGTACCCTTCACAATGATGACCTACATATATTTTATTTTGCTAAGTTTTGACAAATGCATAAACTGTAGAGCTAAACCTTTATCTATATACTAAACTCTGCCACTGCCTTAGAACATTTTTCTATGATCTCTTCCTGTGATTTCCAACTACCACCACCTCTGACATCACAACTGATTTTTTTCTGTCAACCATAGACTAGATGTGTGTATTTTATGAATTCCCATAAATAGAATCATCCAGCATGGTGTTTTTACATAAGGCTTCTTTTACTTAGCATAATATTTTTGAGATGACCCTTATTGTACATAATTTCTTACCTTTTCATTACTGGGTAATTTTTTTTTTTTATCTGACTATACCATACTTTCTATATACTGGCTGTTTCCATACCTATGCCTGCCATAAGACAGTTTATATATGTGAGTTATTACACATATGATTTTATAACGTACTAGGGGCCCAGTGCATGAATTTGTGCACCTTCAAAGGAACTGTGGGCCATGAGGCTGAGGTGGGCACAGGAGCGGGTCTTGGTCCATCCTCCGTGCCCCTGCCCAGCCCCTCCCACTGCCGCCCCCAGTACCCTGTCTGCCAGCAGCCCTGCTCCTGCCACCTCCACTCCCATGTGCTCATGGCACCAGCCCTGCTCACACCCACTGACAGCGCAGAGTGATTGGGGCTGGCGCCAGCAGTGGTTGCGAGCAACAGCTGCTACCCTGATTGCCACTCAAGAGCAGGGGGAGGTGGAGAAGCCATGAGGGGTGATCAGGACCAGCAGCCACCACTCGCACCCCTTTATGGCACTGAGCGATCAGGACTGGCACTGGCAATGGGTACGAGTGGGGCTGGCACCAGCAGTGGGTGCGAGCAGGGCCATCACCAGCAGGAGGTGTCAGTGGCTTCTCCAGCACTGGCAGCAGGTGTGAGCAGGGCCGTCACAAGCAGCAGGTGTGAGTGCTCGTGGACTGCAGCATGCAGGATCAAAGGATTTTCAGTAACCATCAGAGGCTGGCCCAGATGACAGCGACCAGCACCCCGCCTTGGTCTGGCACCCCTGCTCACCTGCTCCACCATCCTGCTATGGCCAATGCCCACCATGTTCCACACTCTGCTGCCTGCTGCCGACACCCATTATATTCCATGCAGACCCCTGGTGGTCAGTGCACGTCATAGCAACTGGTTGTTTGGTTGTTCTGCTGTTCAGTTGTTTTGCATATTAGGGTTTTATATATATATTGTTTAAGTAATCTTGTAAATATATATATTTTATTTCTCTTTGGTTAATACATAGTTTTAGAATTGCTGGGGAAGTGTGTGTTTAGTTCCATTTTATATTCATACCAACACTATAAGATTTGATATTGCATACACCTCTAAACATTGGCTGTGGAATTTTGGCCATCCTAGTGAAGATAGTTGTATCTCATTTAGTTTTCATAGTTTTTCTCTGTTGCATAAAAAAATTAAGCATGATACAACAAGAAGATATAACTCTGGTAAACATATATGCACTCTATACGGGAGCTTATAAATATATAAAATAATTTCTGGAGGATTTTAAGAGAGAGATTGACAGCAATACAACCATAGTAGAGAATTTTAACAGCCCACTGACATCACTGGATAGATCTTCTAGACACAAAAAAAATCAACAAGGAAACAGCAATCTTAAATGATACATTAGATCAGATGGAATTAATGGACATTTTCAGAACATTTCACCCTAAAGCTACAGAATATACATTCTCCCCAAGTTCACATGAGATATTTTCAAAGATAGACCACATCTTAGGACACAAAGTCTTTACAAGTTCAAAAAGATTAAAATCATATTGAGCATCTTCTCAAATGACAATGGCATGAAATTAAAATCAGCCACAATAAAAATACTCAAAAATATTCCACATAAAGGCTAAATCACATGTTATTAAACAATGAATGAGTTACCAAGGAGATGGAGAAAGAAAAAAAAAATCCTGTAAACAAATGAAAATGAACACTCAACAACCCCAAATCTATGGGACAAAGTGAAAGCAGTCCTGAGAGGGAGCTTCACAGCAATGCAGGCCTACCTCAAAAAATAATAATAGTAATAATAATAATAACAACAACAACAATAATAATAATATACTTCACCCTGCAACTTAAAGAATTAGAAAGAGAACAACAAGAACAAAACAGAGTAAGTAGAAAGAAAGAAATAATAAAGATCAGTGTGGAAATAAATGACATAGACTAAAAACACATACAAAAAAAATCAATGAAACCAAAAGTTAGTTCTTTGAAAAGATAAACAAGATTGATGTATCTCTAGCTAGACTCATCAAGAAATAGAGAGGACCTGAATAAACAAGACAACAAAAGAGGTGAAGTAATAACTGATCCCACAGAAATATAAAGAATCATAAAAAAATACTATGTAACCACTATATTCCAATAAATTGGATAAACTAGATGAAATGGACATATTCTTAGAAAAATACAATTTTCTAAAACTCTGTCTGAAAGAATCAGAAAACCTGAATAGACCATTAATAACTGATGAAATAGATGCAGTAATCAAAAACATTTTCAGCAATCAGAAGCCCTGGTCCAGATGACTTCAATGGGAGTTTTACCGAACATTCACAGCACTAAAACCTATCCTCCTCAAACTGTTCCAAAAAATTCAAGAGGGAGGAACATTTCCCAGATCTTTTTATGAGGCCAACATTACCCGAATTCCAAAATCAGATAAAGAAAATACAAAGAAAGAGAATTACAGGCCAGTATCCCTGATTAACATAGATGTTAAAATCCTCAACAAAATATTAGCAAATTGGATCCAGCAATACCTTAAAAAGATCATACACTATGACCAAGTGGAATTTAATCTGAGGATGCAAAGCTGGTACAACATTCACAAATCAATAAATGTGATACTTTACATAAACAGATTGGAAGACAAAAAGTACATGATCATATAAATAGATGCAGAGGAAGCATTTGACAAAATCCAACACCCTTTTTTGATAAAAACTCTCAGCAAAGTGACTATAAACAGATCATAACTCAACATTATAAAAGCTTTATATGACAAACCTATAGCCAATATCATACTCAATGCGCAAATGTTAAAACCATTTCCCCTAAGAACAGGAATAAGACATGGATGTCTGCTTTCACCTCTCTTATTCAAAAGTACTGGAAGTCCTAGCCATAGCGACCAAAGAAGAAGAAAAGTAAAAGAGACTCAAGTTGGAAAGGAGGAAGTAAACTATCATTATTTGAAAATGACATGATATTACACATAGAAAACTACTAGAATTAATAAATTAATTATAGCAGGATACAAAAGTAACACCAGAAATCTATGGCATTTTTATACACCAATAATGAACTCTTCGAGAAATTAAAAAAAAAAAAAATCCCACTTACCATTGCAACAAAAACAAAAATTAAGATACTTAAGAATAAACTTAATGGACATAAGACACTGGGGGATAGGGGAGGCTAGGGGACTATCTAGGGTTGGGGGGATAAAATGGACACATATATAATACCCTTTGTAATACTTTAAGCAATGAATTTAAAAAAAAGAATAAACTTAACCAAGGAGATAAAAGACCTGTACTTGGAAAACTACAGGACCTTGAAAAAAGAGATATAGGAAGAAATAAACAAGTGGAAGAATTTACTGTGTTCATGAATTGGTAGAATTAATATCATTAAAATGACCATACAATCCAAAATAATCTATAGATTCAATGCAATCTAATTAAAATACCAACAGCATACTTCACACATCTAAAGAAAACACTCCAAAAATTTATATGGAACAACAAAAAAATAATAGCCACAGTAATCTTGAGAAAGTAGAACAAAGATGGAGGAATCACATATGAGATATTAAATTATATTACAAAGCCACTGTATTCAGAACAGTGTGATACTGGCACAAGAACAGTTATATCAATCAATGGAAGAGAACAGAGACCCCAGAAATTAACCCAAGCCATATTTTCAATTAATATTTGTCAAAGGAGGCAAGAGCATACATTGGAGCAGAGACAGTCTCTTCAATAAATGGTGTTGGGAAAATTGGTTAGGTATATGCAAGAAAATAAAACTAGACCCACCAACTTACACCATACATAAGAATAAATTCAAAATGGATAAAAGACTTAAATGTTAGTTGCAAAACCATAAAAATCCTAGAAGAAACCATAGACAGCAAAATCTGAGACATCTCTTGTAACAATATGTTTAATGACTCATCTCCTAGGGCAAAGGAAACTAAGGAGAAAATAAACAAATGGAACTATATCAAAATCAAAAGCTTCTGTACAGCAAAATAAACCATAAACAAAATGACAAGAGAACCCACTGCATGGGAGAACATATTTGCCAAAGATACATCTAATAAGGGGTTAATTTCCAAACTATGTAAGTAACTCATACAACTTAACAAAAGGAAGACAAAAATCCAATTTTTAAAAATAGGCAAAGCACCTAAATAGACACTTCTCTAAAGGGGACCTACAGTTGGCCAAGAGACATATGAAAAAATGCTCAAAGTCACTGATCATCAGAGAGATTCAAATTAAAATGACAATGAGGTATCACCTCACACCAGCCAGAATGGCTATCATCAACAAACAACAAGTGTCTACAAGGATGTGGAGAAAAGACAAGCCTAGTACACTGCTGGCTGGTTGGAATGCTGGTGCAGCCACTGTGGAAAACAGGATGGAAAACAAATTTCCTCAAAAAGTTATAAATGGAACTTCCAGTGATCCTAAGAAACCAGAAACACCAATCAGAAAGAATGTATGTAGGCACATGTTCATAGCAGTGTAATTTACAATAGCTAAGCTCTGGAAACAGCCCAAGTGCCCATCAGTAGATGAGTGAATAAAAAAGCTGTGGCACATTTACTCTGTGGAGTACTATGCAGAAAGTAAAAAAAAAAAATAAGTATCTTTTACCATGTGAGACAGCGTGGAGGGACCTGGAAAGTATTATGCTAAGCAAAATAAGTCAGTCAGAGAAAGACAAGCATCATAATCTCACTCATTGGTGGAATCTAATTAACAAAATAAATTGTTAAACAAAATAGATCCAGAGACATTGAAGCATGGAACAGACTGTGGAATCTCAGAGGGTAAGCGGAGGTGAGGGGATGGCTGGGGAGAGATTAAATAGGGAATTTATATGCACAACCCATGGACACAGACAACAGTGTGGTGAATGCCTGGAAAGGACAGGTATGGGGTGGATTGGGTCAATGAGAAAAAAGGGGGAAACAAAAAAATAGTTATACAGATTGGAAAGAAAGAGATAAAATTGTCTTTGTTCACAGTAACATATTATCTACATAGAAAATCAGAAATAATATGAACAACAAAATTCCTGGATGTAAGAAGTGATGATAGTAAAGTTGCAGAGCACAGGGTTCAAATACAGAAGTCAATCTTTTCTACATAAAAAAAATAAAAATTTAAATATAAAAAAAGATACCATTTACATTAGTATCCCCTAAAATTAAATGTTTAGGTAGAAATTTAAAAAAATATAAAAGATCCTTGAGGAAACCTACAACCTCTAATGAAAGTAATCAAATAATGAAATAACTGTATAGCTATCCTATGTTCATGAATAGGAAGACTCAATGTTGTCAAAATGTCAGGGTTTTTTTGTTGTTGTTGTTGTTGTTTTCAGTATGATCAATAGATTCAGTGCAATCCCAATCAAAATTATGGGAAGTTATTTGGTCAATATTTACAAACTGATTCTAAAACTTATATAAATATTCAAAGGACTGAGAATAGCCAACATGATATTGAAGAAAAAGAACAAAATCAAAAGAACTATCTGACTTCCAGACATACTTTAAAACTACAATATTTAACACATTGTATGCGGGAAATGTATTTATATGTTTTACATATTTATATGTTCTACCAGTGTAGTAGAGCACGGGACACGTATTAATACATTTTTTATAGACTAGAGGTAGAATGTGGGTAATGTATAAATAGGTAAACTAAAGTTGCCATTTGCTCAAAAAATTAGCAAAAATGGCCCGTGCCACCTGTTAGCGCGCAATAAAAACTACCCGCAAAAAATATGTTAAGATAGTGTGGTACTAGGGAAAGGACAAAAAAAGTCAATGAAGCAGAGTAGATAGCTCAGAAATAGACCCACACAAATATGGTCAATGATCTTTGACAAATTAGCAAAGGCAACACAATGGAGCAAGGATAGTCTTTTCAGCAAACGATGCTAGAAAACTGGGCATCCACATGAAAAATAATGAATCTAAGCAGACCTTATACCAGCAGTTCTCAACCTGTGGGTTGCGACCCCTTTGTCAGTCGAATAACCCTTTCACAGGGGTCGCCTAAGACTATGCTGCATATCAGATATTTACATTATGATTCATAAGAGTAGCAACATTACAGTTATGAAGTAGCAACGAAAATAATTTTATGGTTGGGTCACAACATGAGGAACTGTATTTAAAGGGCCAGAAGGTTGAGAACCACTGCCTTACACCCTTCCAAAAAAAAACGACAACTCCAAATGGGCCATCCTATCTAATAAAAGAGCAATATACAAATTGACCATCACTCCAACACACAAGATGGCCACCCCCATTTGGTCAAAGATGGCTGCCACAAGATGGCCGGCAAGGGAGGGCAGTTGGGAGGGGACCAGGCCAGCAGGGAAGGGCAGTTGGGGGCAACCAGGCTGTCAGGGGGAGGACAGTTGGGGCGACCAGGCCTGCAGCGAAGGGCAGTTGGGGGTGACCGGGCTGGCAGGGGAGGGCAGTTGCAGGCAATTGGACCAGCAGGGGAGCAGTTAGGCATCAATCAGGCTGGCAGAGGAGTGGTTAAGGGGTGATCAGGCTGGCAG
This sequence comes from Myotis myotis, assembly GCF_014108235.1. Classification (NCBI taxonomy): domain Eukaryota; kingdom Metazoa; phylum Chordata; class Mammalia; order Chiroptera; family Vespertilionidae; genus Myotis; species Myotis myotis. The sequence continues at coordinate 89,223,915 of NW_023416390.1, read as the reverse complement.
GCAGAAGCAGTTAGGGGTAATCAGGCAGGCAGGCAGGCGAGCAGTTGAGAGCCGGCAGTCCTGGATTGTGAGAGGCATGTCCGACTGCCCATTTAGGCCTGAAAAGCTTTTAGAACTCAATAAGAAAAGAAACAACCAGGTTTTAAAAAGGGCAAAAATCAGAAAAATAGGTGTCAAATAAGCATATGAAAATATTATTGACATAGTCCATTAGGGAATAGCAAATTAAAAAGAAAATGAGATAACACTACATACTTATTGGAATGACAAAATTCCAAAACACTGACAACATCAAATGCTGGTGAGGATATGGAGCAACAGAAATTTTCATTCATTTTTGATGGGAAGGCAAAATGGTACAACCACTTTAAAATGTCTTTAGTTTCCTACAAAACTAAATATACTCTTCACATACCATTCAGCAATCATGTTCCTTGATACAAGTTCAACAAAGTACTTCTTTTTTTTTTTTTAATATATTTTATTGATTTTTTTTACAGAAAGGAAGGGAGAGAGATAGAGAGTTAGAAACATCAATGAGAGAGAAACATCGATCAGCTGCCTCCTGCACATCTTCTACTGGGGATGTGCCTGCAACCCAGGTATATTCCCTTGACCGGAATCGAACCTGGGAACTTTCAGTTCGCAGGCCGACGCTCTATCCACTGAGTCAAACCGGTTTCGGCAACAAACTACTTCTAAATGCTAGCACTGGACACATGGACATTGAAATGAAAAATACAATGCTGATACTGTTCTAATTAGCTAGTTATTCATAACTAGAGGCCCAGTGCACAAAATTTGTGCATAGGCGGGGGGGTGTCCCTCAGCCCAGCCTGCACCCTTTCCAATCTGGAACCCCTCGAGGGATGGCCTGATGGCCCCCAACTGCTCTCCCCTGCCACGACCTGCCTCCTCCATGTGAGGTGGCAGAGACCCCGGGACTGGCCTCCTCCACTCCGCGTGGAGCCGCAGGACTCCCAGGCCTCACCACGTGGAGCAGCCACAGGGTCCCACCTCCAATGTGTGCATGGCCATCTTGTGGCATCCATCTTTGTGGCGGCCATCTTGTGACAAAATCATGCACGAGGACCACCTAGGCTTTTATTAGTATAGATAGGAAAGAAGCAATGGGAAGGCCAGACATTGTGAGCATATCATTTAGGCTTCTTCACCAGGAACCTGCAACTTTGCACCCCCAGGGAACCACCTGCCAGTTCCCTGCAGAACCCTGGAAGAGGGATCTGATAAAGAGAAGATCGGAGCAAAAAGCATTCCCAGTAAAGTAGGGGTGACATATGGAAGGCACTTGCCTGTCAGTCACATCGGAGAACAGAAATCATTGGTCAGAATGGGCTTGGCCATGGTAAATGCCCCAAAACTTCGGAATACAGACTCTTCTAAACAAAGGAGTTCTCCCTCTATTGTTGTTGCAACCCTCTCTTGATTTCTCTTGGCTCCCTTGTGCTCTTGGCTTGCTCTTGGCTTCCTTGCATTCACCCATGCTTCCTCCATAGCCAGGTAGCCCTGCAGATCCCACATGCAATGGACTGGTGGACTGCAGTGGGGAACACAGAGTAAGTAGCCTGATTCTAGACTGGACTATGCAGACATGGAAAGGAACTCTGGCCACTGGCTCTGATTTTAGCTTTACTGAAGCCCCCGGCTGTACCCCTACTGTGACTGGCCAAAGGGAAATGGGACTTTGGAAATTCAAGAATACAATTCTACACAAATAAAAATCATCCATTCTCCTGTGTGAGTCTCAAAAGGTCCTTTTCTTTGGATATCACAAGAATTCCACCCCCACTAGCAACCGGGGGAGATGAAGACCTCTCTCCTTCACTAACAATGCTATTTTAAATTATTCAAAAATGAAATAGGTGTAAGTCTTACAAAATATGCACAGGATTTTATGCTGAAAACTGCACAATACTTTAAATATATCAAAGATGATTTAAATTAATAGAAAGACATATATTCAGGAATGAGAAGAAACCATAAAAATATGTTAGTTCTCCCAAAATTAATATGTAGTCTTAGCACAAGTATTATCAATATTCTAACATGATCTTTTTGAGGATATGAACAAGATTGTTCTAAATTGTATAGGCAAAGAAAAATAAACTAGAATAACTAAAACAATTTTGAAAAAAAGAGAGAAGAGTAATCGAGTTTACATTTTTTAAAAGTTTGCTCTATGGAAGTTCCTGTTAATAGAACAAAAATATGCTCCTGATTGGAAGAAAATATTTGCAAACATGTATATGACAAAGGATTAGAGTATAAAATATATAAAGAATTTTTAAAACTCAAGAGTAAACTAGCAAACAACTCAATTAGAATATGGGCAACAGACCTGGGAGATGTACAAATGAAAAAATGCAAACGGTGGGATGTTGTACATCATTAACCATTAAAGAAATGCAAATTAAAGCAATAATGAGCTATCTTGCACATCTACCAAAATGGCTGTAATAAAAATATAGGCTGAGCATTATATTAGAAAGATCATACACCATGACCATGTGGAATTTATTCCAGAGATGCAAGGGTTGTACAAGATCCACAAATTAATATGACACATCACATAAACATATTGAGAGACAAAAATCAGATAATCGTATCAATTGATACAGAAAAGACATTTGACAAAATCAAACACCCTTTTCTGATAAAAACTCTCAGCAAAGTGGGAATAGAGGTATCATACCTCAACATAATAAAAACCATATATGACAAACCTACAGTCAACATCATATCCAATGGGCAAAAACTAAAACCATTTTCCCTAAGATCAGGGAAAAGATAGGATACCCACTCACTCCTGTTCAACATAGTATTGGAAGTGCTAGCCATAGTGATCAGACCAGAAGGATAAATAAAAGGCATCCAAATTGGAAAAGAAGTAAAATTGTCATTATTCACAGAGACATGATATCGTACATAGAAAACCCTAAAGACTCCCAAAAAACTACTAGACTTAATAAATTAATTTGGCAATGTAGCAGGAATGTAACACCCAGAAATCTATGGCTTTTTTATACCAATGATGAACTCAAAGAAAGAGAAACTAAAAAACCAATCCCATTTACCATTGCAACAACAACAAAAAATGAAGATACCTAGGAATAAATTTAACCAAGGAGGTAAAGGACCTGTACTCAGAAAATTATAGCATGTTGAAAAAAGAGATAGAGGAAGGCATAAACAGATGGAAGAACATACTGTGCTCATGGATTGGTACAATCAACCTCATTAAAATGTCTGTAGATTCAATGCAATCCTCTTTAAAATACCAGTGTCATACTTAAAAGTCCTAGAACAAACTCCAAAAACTTATCTGGAATTAAAAAAAGACCCCAAATAGCTGTAGCAACCTTGAGAAAGAGAATAAAGTTGGAGGGATCACAATATCATATATCAAATTATATTACAAAGCCACTGTTCTCAAAATTGCCTGGCACTGGCACAAGAACAGGCATATAGACCAATGGAACATAACAGAGAACCCAGAAATAGACCCAAGCCATTATGCTCAATTAATATTTGACAAAGTAGGCAAGAGCATATAATGGAGTCAAGAGAGTCTCTTCAATAAGCGGTGTTAGGAAAATTGGACAGATACACACACAGAAATGAAACTAGATCACCAACTCACACCATACACAAAAACAAACTCAAAATGAATAAAGGACTTAAACATAAGATGGGAAACCATAAAAACCTTAGAAGAAGCCATGGGCAACAAAATAGCAGACATTTGTTGTAGCAATATCTCTACTGATACAGCTCCTAGGGCAATGGAAACTAAGGAGAAAATAAACAAATGGGACTACATCAAAATAAAAAGCTTCTAAAAAAAATAAAATAAAAATAAAAATAAAAAGCTTCTGCACAGCAAAAGAAACCATCAACAAAACAACAAGAAAGCCCACTGCATGGGAGAATATATTTGCCAATGTTACCTCCCATAAGAATTTAATCTCCAAAATTTATAGGGAACTCATACTACTTAACAAAAGGAAGATAAATCATCCAATCAAAAAATAGGCAAAGGACCTAAATAGATACATTTCAAAAGAGGACATATAGAAGGCTGAGAGACACATAAAAACATGCTCAAAGTCAGTAATCATCCAAGAGATGCAAATCAAAACAAGTATGAGTTACCATCTCACACCTGTCAGAATGGCCATCATCAACACATCAACACATGACAAGTGCTGGCAAGGATGTGGAGAATAAGGAATCCTTGTGCACTGCTGGTGGAAATGCAGATGGGTGCAGCCACTGTGGCAGACAGTATGGCATTTCCTCAAAAAATTTAAAATGGAACTTCCATTTGACCCAGTGATCTCACTTCTAGGAATATATCCCAAGAAAACAGAAACACCAATCAGAAAGGATATATTCACCCCTATGTTCATAGCAGCAGAATTTACCATAGCTAAGATCTGGAAACAGCCTAAGTGCCCATCAGTAGATGAATGGATTAGAAAACTGTGGTTCATCTACACAATGGAATACTATGATGCTATACAAAGGAAGGAGTTCTTACCATTTGCAGCAGCATGGATGGAACTGGAGAGCATTATGCTAAGTGAAATAAGCCAGTCAGAGAAAGATAAATATAGCATGATCTCACTATTATATTCATTTGTGGAATATAATGAACAAAATACACTGACAAGCAAAAATAGAACTAGAGACATAGAAGCATCGAACAGACTGTCCAACCTATGAGGAAAGGCAGGGATGAGGGGGTAAGAGATCAACCAAAGGACTTGTATGCATGCATATGAGCATAACCAATGGACACAGACTCGGGAGGGGGGGAGGGTTAAAGGCATGTGCCCGGGAGGGGGCGGGGGTGCACAGTAGAGGAGAGGTCAATGGGGACAAAGGAGACTTATGTAATACTTTAAAAAATAAATAAATTAAATAAAAAATAATAAATGGGCTGATTAATATTCCAGTGTGTGTATAACAATTTCTTTAGCCATGCATCTATTGATGAACACTTAGGGTGTTTCCATATCTTTACTATTATAAATAGTGCTGCAATGACCATAGGAATGCATGTATATTTCTGAGTCAGAGTTTTGTTTTCTTCTAATTAGTATTCAAAAGTGGAATTGCTGTATCATATTGTAATTTTATTTTTAAATTTTTGAGGAACCTCCATATTGTTTTCCATGGTGACTGCGTTAATTTATATCCCCACCAACAGTGATCAAGGGGCCCTTTGCTCCACATCCTTACCAACAGTTGTTGCTCTGTCTTTTTTTAGAATAGCCATTCTAACAGGTATGAGTCACGTCTCCGTATGGTTTTGATTTGCATTTCCCTGATGATTAAAGATGACAAGCAACTTTTCATGTACCTGTTCGACATCTATATGTCTTTTTGGAAAAATGTCTATTCAGAACTTTTGCCCATTTCCTAATCAGATTGTTTGCTTTGCTAATGAGTTGTATGGGTTATTTATGTATTCTGCATATTAACCCCTCATCAGATAAATTATTTGCAAATATTTTCCTTCATTTAGTAGGTTGCCTTTTTATTTTTGTTTCTGTGGCTTTACCTTTTGGTGTCAGATTTTTAAAAATAATTTCCAAGACAAATTACTTTTTTCTTTTTTTCCATTAAATTTGCCAAGTTTATTGTATCCCTTTGTTCCGTCTTCTTTACTTTGGCTTGGAAGGCTTTCTTTAATTTGCATGGTTTTTTTTGGTTTCCCTTAAAATATAACATGTACTCACAAAAATTTTAGAGTTTATATCTTCACACTCCTTACCAACAAACATGTTTTATTTGTGTACTGTGTTCTAAAATATTAGTTCTGCCTTGTTTTAAAATTCTGGTATCCATTATTTTTTATTTTGTTTTTCATTATTTTGTTTTTCAATAGATGCCTTATTAGTTTTTAATTTATATATATACTAGAAGCCCGGTGCACAAAAATTTGTGCACTCAGGGGGAGGGGGGGTCCCTCAGCTCGGCCGGTGCCCTCTCGCAGTCTGGGACCCTTTGGGAGATAAGGACCTGCTGGCTTAGGCCTGCTCCCAGGTGGCAGAGGGCAGGCCCAATCCCTAGGTGCAGCCCCTGGTCGGGCTCAGAGCAGGGCTGATTGGGGAGTTGGGGTGCCGCCCCCTGTCATGCACAGAGCAGGGCAGATCGGGAGGTTGCAATGCCACACTCAGTCACGCTCAGGGTAGGGCCAATTGGGGGATTGGGGCACCGCCCCCTGTCACACTCAAGGCAGGGTCCATGGGGAGGTTTTGGCGCCACCCCCTGTCACTCACAGAGCAGGCCACATCAGCGGGTTGAGGAGCTCCCCCTGTCAGGCACAGAGTAGGGCTGGTCAGGGGGTTGGGTGCCTTCCCCTGTCACACACAGAGCCACAGGGCGATCAGGGGGTTTGGGTGCTGCCCCCTGTCATGCTGATCCCAGTGCCGGGAGGCATATTACCCTTTTACTATATACGATAGAGGCCTGGTGCACGGGTGGAGGCCAGCTGCTTTGCCCTGAAGGATGTCCTGGATCAGGGTGGGGGTTCCCACTTGGGTGCCTGGCCAGCCTGATGAGGGGATGATGGCTATTTGCAGCTGGTCACACACCCTTCCAGGTGGGGGGTCCCCACTGGGGTGCCTGGCCAGTCTGGGTGACGGGCTGAGGGCTGTTTTCAGGCTGGCGGGTGACTGAAGCTCCCAACTGCTCCTTTTTTTTTTTTTTTTTTTAAATTCTGGGCCAGCTTAAACTCTGAGGCTTGGCTCCAGCTCTTAGGCCCTGGCTGCTGAAAGCAGGAATCTGGTTTGTTTGGGTTCTATAATCGAAACACTGTTTCAACTCCAGCTCTCAGATCCTGGCTGGCTGAAAGCAGGTTTCTGGGGTTTTGTTTAGCTTCTATATTTGTAACAATGTTTCAAACTGCAAGCTCAGAGGCCGGCAACGGCAGGCGGGGAACATTGGAGTCCTCCGTCACTGAAGCAAGCAAGCCTCATGTTCGCTTCAAGCTGCCTGGCTGCCGGCCGCCATCTTGGCCGGCAGTTAATTTGCATATCGCCCTGATTAGCCAATGGATAGGGTAGCGGAGGTACAGCTAATTACCATGTTTCTCTTTTATTAGATAGGATGTTTAAATGCATCTTTTATTCCACTTTGTTTTAACACCCTTTTTTATGAATTTGTTGTTATGAGAATCTGTGAATTATAAACTATTTTTAACTGAAAGTACCTTGAATTTATGCATGTTCTTGAATGACAGTTTGCTGTGCAGAGAGTTCTTGGTTGACAGTTATTTTCTATCAGCACAGTAAGAATAATATTATTGCATTTTTTACTCTTATCCCTAATATTTGGTGTTGCATTAATTCACTAAAATTTTTTTAGTAAGGATTAATTTTATTCATCTTACTCAGGACTTGGCATGCTTCATTAAAGGAGGATTCATGTTTTTCATTGAACCTGGAGAATTCTCAGCCATCATCTTTTATTTTGCATACTTTCACTTTCTTGTTCCTTCAGTTCACTTTCATAACTCCTTCTGGCATTTGATGGATATTATTATTTCATCTCCATCTGTAAGTACTGCATTTCAAAGAGTATTCCCACATCTTTCAGTTTAGCTATCCAGTCTATGGTAAACTTACCTGTTAATATTTTAATTAAAATTACATTTTGAAAGCTGCCCTTTTTATTTTATATTTTTCTATTTTTTTATATTGCATTTTTATCCCTTTAATGATTTGAAACTTATTTTTAGTGTCTCTTGGGATCATTCATCTTTCTGATGCTTTTCCCTCATTACCTTGAGGGTTTACAACTTTTCTTCATGGTTCCAACCAATAACATTAAAGATTACTTTTCCTGAAATATTACTTTATTCTTGATTTATGGAGGTGTCTTTAGTGAGCTAAACCAGGTTTTGAGTTAATTTCTCCCTTTGCTGTTCATATTTAGAATGTGACATGTAAATTCTGCCTCTGAAGAATGTGGGTCTCATTTTCTCACAAAAAGTGTTAATTTTTACTTGACATTTTCCTCAGGTTTTCTTAAATGAGGGGGTTTTAGTTCTTCTTACAGCAAAATAAGGGCATCTATTTTAAGTTTCCTTTACTCAGAGTCCTTAGTCCCAGCCTCCTCTTTCTATAGATCATGTCTCTTGCCCCAAAATGATGTTGCAAACCTATCTCCTGACTATGAAAGCCCCTGTCCTCATGAGATACCATTCCTGGCTATAGCAGCAGCAGCATAATGTATTAGAAAACCCAGTCACCTCAAAAAAAAAAAAATCACAACTGCAAGCTTTCAATTTGCAGTTGGTGTGGGATAAGCAAAATAAATATTGGTCTGTCTTTATTCCCATGTGAGAGATTTCTGAACATGTTCTCACCTGTCAATCAGGGGTTTTGCCTTATTATTAACATGAATGTTATAAATAGTATCCACTGGGAAATCGTTAACGGTTCTTTTTGGCTGGTGGACACTGATTTCTGCCTAGTTGTCTTGAAACTCTACCTTCACTCCACAGCATTTTAAAAAATGGTATGCACCCAGATTTTTAACAGCAGGCTCCTTTCTGTGTATAGCTTCACCCTAAGCTCAGTGATGACTCATTTACAGTTGTCCATTTTTTTTAGTGAAAGAAAAATAGTCAAATTTGGAAATTTTCTAATTTAATTTCTACTTGTGCTTCCCATGTCTTAAAAGTGATACCTGCCATGTATAATTTTTCAAGCTGAGCCACAGTGTACATAGCTTGGAGGTAAGTAGAATAAATTTTAACATCGAGGTCATGGCATCAAACCTCTGAGTTTCATGTCAGCAACTCTGAAATAAGTAATCATGTGAGGAGAATATTGTGCAGGTAATATTAGAGAAGGCATTGAAACTTCTTAGGCTATTAATTAAAATTATTAGAAGTAGATCTTTCAAGAATAAAATGAGCTGACAATCATCAATAGCCCTGGCCAAGGGGAAAAAAATTGAACTACTTTCTAACAACAACAGAAAAATAAGATATTTTTCATTGGATAGAAAGAAAATTACCACATTACAGTTCTGGTAAATAACATTAATTTACATAGAACATTTCCCCCAAAATCTGTAATTCATTTTGTAATGCTTTATGTTGAACTCTGAGAGAGAGATGGACTTTAAAAATCTCTTTCTATGGCCTGTGAGGAGACTGGAGCCGGAAAGACTTGCAATCCCCAAAGTCTCACCCTGGCTGCAGAAGAGGTGCCGCGCATGGAGACAGCCCTGCAGGGACGTTCCCCGGGCGCTGTGCCGCCTCCTGCAGTTTTCCAAGTACATGTCTCTTACCTCCTTGGTTATATTTTTCTTAGGTAACTTATTTTTTACTTGCAATAGTAAATGGGATTATCTTAGTTTCTCTTTCTGAAAGTTCATTATCCTATATAATAAAAGCCCAGCAACCCTTACGGGGTAACCACCAATGACCAGATGACCAGCCTGTAGCTATGAGGACCACTGACACAGACCTTGCTGTTGGCACCCTGACAGCCCCGAATCCTGTTCACCCATACCCAGACCCTGAGAGGAGCTAGGTGGGAGGTGGGGGCCAGATACCCACACACCGAACCCTGACAGTAGGGAAGCAGGAGCCCCATTCCTTGCAGAATTGGCTGTTGGTCAGCTTGCTGTCCGCGCCCTGACAGCCCCAAATCCCATTCACCCACACCCTGGACCCTGACAACAGGGAGGCGGGAGCTGGATACCTGTACCCTTGACCCTGACAGGAAGGAGGAGGGAGCCCCATTCCTCCTGGAATTGGCTGTTGGTCAGCTTGCTGTCTGAGCCCTGACAGCCCAGAATTCCATCCACCCACACCCCATCAAGATTAGCTATTCATTTGCCAAATGATCAGAATTTGTATTTTCATACTGATGATTTTGCTGAAGTTATAGATAGGGCTAAAAGACATAACTCAACTTTGATGGCTTGGTTATTATTGAATAGAGAAGATTCCGACGCTCGTAATTATTATTATTGGGAGATTCCACAACATTATGTGTTTAATAATTCTTCGTGGAGAAAATGCCAAAAGGGCGGGAATAAAGTATTAAGAAGACTGTTGACTGTGAGCTTTAGAGAACCAGAACGATATTACCTTAGAGTTTTGCTTCTGCATGTAAAAGGTGCGTTAAGTTTTGCTGATCTGCGAATTGTAGGAGGAGTAATTTATGATACATTTCATGAAGCTGCTAAACACCGAGGATTATTAATTGACAACACTATTTAGAAAGATACGATTGATGATGCAATCATCTTTAATATGCCCAAACAACTTCGGCAACTTTTTGTATATATATGCATGTTTGGATGTCCGTCTGATGCAGACAAATTATGGGATGAGAATAAATCTCATTTTATAGAAGATTTTTGTTGCAAATTACACCAAAGAGAAGGTGCCTGTGTGAACTGTGAAATGCATGCCTTTAACAAAATTCAAGAAGTATTCACATTGCATGGAATGAAATGTTCACATTTAAGACTTCCCGACTATTCTTTATTAACGAATACAAATATATGTGATGAATCCTATGAGTGACAACAGGCAGAGGTTTTGATAAATTCTTGAACAATGAACAGTTGGCAGCCTTTCAGACTATAACTTCCACCATCAAAGATCAAACAATACACCCCAAATGCTTTTTCTTGGATGGTCCAGGTAATGGTGGAAAAACATATCTTTATAAAGTTTTAATACATTATATTAGAGGTCATATGGTACTGTTTTACCCACAGCATCTACAGGAATTGCTGCAAATTTACTACTCAGTGGAAGAACCTTTCATTCCCAACATAAATTATCAATTCTATTAAATGAAACTTCAATTTCTAGACTCGATATAAAGAGTGAAGTTGCTAAAACCATTAAAAAGGCCCAATTTCTCATTATTGATGAAAGCACTAGGGCATTCAGTCATGCTATAAACACCATAGATAGATTACTAAGAGAAATTATGAATTTGAATGTTGCATTTGGTGGGAAAGTTCTTCTCAGAAGGGATTTTCGACAATGTCTCAGTGTTGGGCCACATGCTATGAAATTAGCTATAGTACAAACGAGTTTAAAGTACTGTAGTGTTTGGGAATGTTTCAGAAAGTTGTCTATTACAACAAATATGAAAACAGAGGATTCTGCTTATAGTGAATGGTTAGTAAAACTTGGAGTTGGCAAACTTGATAGCAGCTTTCATTTAGGAAAAGATATTATTGAAATCCCCCATGAAATAATTTGTAATGGATCTATTGTTGAAGTTACTTTTGGAAATAGTATATCTATAGATAATATTTAAAAAATATCTAAACATGCAATTCTTTGTCCAAAAAAATGAGCACATTCATAAATTAAATGAAGAAATTTTGGATATACTTGATAGAGATTTTCACACCTATTTGAGTGATGATTTCATTGATTCAATGAATGATGCCGATAATGAAAATTTTCCTATCGAATTTCTTAATAGTATTACTCCTTCAGAAATGCTGTGTCATACATTAAAATTGAAAGTAGGTGCAATCATCATACTACTGAGAAATCTTATTAGTAAATGGGGTCTTTGTAATGGTACCAGATTTATTATCAAAAGATTGTGACCTAACATAATCGAAGCTGAAGTATTAACAGGATCTGCAGAAGGAGAGATTGTTCTGATTCCAAGAATTGATTTGTCCCCGCCTGACACTGGCCTCCCATTTAAATTAATTCGAAGATAGTTTCCTGTGATGCCAGCATTTGTGATGACTATTACTAAATCACAAGGAAAAACTCTAGACAGAGTAGGAATATTCCTACCTGAACCCGTTTTTGGGCATGGTCAGTTATATGTTGCTTTCTTCTGGAGTTCGAAGAGCGTGTGACATTAAAGTTAAAGTTGTAAATACTTCATCACAAGGAAAATTACTTAAGCACTCTGAAACTGTCTTTACTCTTAATGTGGTATACAGGGAGTTATTAGAATAAGTTTAATCAATTTATCAGTCATTGTTTGTATCAATGTTGTTTTTATATAATGTTTTTGTTTTTTTATATGTCTTTGTTGTTATTGTTTATTTATTAGTACATTTATATATTATTTTCATATACATTTTACTAATTTTCTTTTATCTCTGACACTTCTTTTATAGAGAAAGGGTGAATGATAATATTAAAATATTTCTTCTAATTAATTCCCTTTCAATGTGCATGAATTTGTGCACCAGGCCACTAGTTGGTGTATAAAAAGGCCACCTCAGGAAATAAAGCCTAAAAATCCTGAAACATCAATCAGAAAGAATATATGCACCCCTATGTTCATAGCAGCATTACTTACAGTAGCCAAGACGTGGAACCAGCCTAAGCGCCCATCAGTAGGTAAGTGGATAAAAAAGCTGTGGTACATTTGCACAATGGAATACTACGTGGCTGTAAAAAAGAAGAATCTCTTATCTTTTACAACAGCATGGATGGAGCTGGTGATTTTCATGTTAAGTGAGATAAGCCAGTCTGAGAAAGATAAGTATTGCATGATCTCCCTTATATGTGGAATCAAATAAAAACAACAACTGATGAATAAAATAGAAACAGAGGCATGGATACAAGGAGTAGACTGACAGCTGTCAGCGGGAAAGGGGGTTGGGGAAGGTGGAAGAAGGTGAAAAGATTAGCCAAAGAACATATATGCATAACCCATAGACACAGACAGCAGTGTGATGATGGCCAGTGGGAAGGGGACAACGGATGGGTGGAGGGGGGGAAAGGGGAGCTGTAGAGACATCTGTATTAGTGTAAGCTATAAAAAGAAAATTTTTTTAAAATAGTATTGTACAAACAGAAGTTATACTTTCAATAGAATCATTGGAGAGAAACCACAACCCACTGATAAATCATTTTCTGAACTAAATCAGATTTCCAGATAATAGGCAAAACAAGATCAGAAGTAGAATAAAAACTTCAAACTCAGGGAAGTGGGCTTTTTAGCATTTGAGTCTCTTTCTGTTTCAGAGATACTATGATTGACTGAATAGTAATGATGAAACTAGTAGTCAGGTAGATGACATAACTTGTTTAATCTTTCTAGAACTCCACAAGGTCTGTAATAATACTTTTTTACGTGCAGGGAAACAGAAGCCTGCAGGTTAAATAACTTCCCCAAGATCACAAAGTGAAAGTGAATGCAGATGCATCCCTATACTTCTAGAAAGAGCACTTTGGACAATTATCTCTCTTGGTATGGACATCGAACGATAGAAGATGGCTTTGGTTGAAATTAAAACAAAAAGAAAATAGAGAGAACATAGGGATCAGAAAATGCATTCCTGAGGGGCATGGAAACGGTGCATGTACCATGACACAGATTCAACTTAATAATGAAGAATTCTGTACACAGGTCTGCTGGCTGGGTTACTCGCCCTGGAGAGTGGAGCATTCACTCTGGCGGCCAGAGGTGGCCCACTGAGCCCAAGCGCCCATCTCTCACAATAGAAGAAAACTCAGGATCTTAACAAGATCGCACAGTTGTACTGGGAGTGTCTGAACTTCCATTGCAGGACACATTACGCACAAATGTTGTCCTTAAAGAGGCACTGTTCTGCTCTAACTTAGTGTATACTTCTTAATGAACAAAAAAAGACCAAGTAATCCCACATAAATACTCTGGTTCTAGTCTTTCTTATGACTATTTTCATATTCATTTTGCTTCACATTAGTTTCACAATGGTTGTCAATACATTTTTTCAGTCTTTTGGATTAAATTTCTTAAATTAGTTCATCATTCTTGTTTTTGAGTGAATTTTTAAGAGAACTTGTTCCTGTCAATAAGATGTCCAATGTAAGCATTTCTTCTGCATGATGTCCTTTCTGGCTCGTTGTAGCAAGAGTAGACTTTTCCACTTTCAGATGCAAGTGCTATCTACTCAGGTCAAACCTGAAATGAATTTTCATGTGGGAAGGTATGTGGAGACCACAGCCTTCCTTCTTCCCCATGGTATTGATACACACCACTGCAGCTCTGTGAGGGACACTTCTGCAGTTTATACTACAATTCCAAGTAAAGAACACTAGCCTCCAAATTTTATTATGATGGAAGTCCAATATATTAAATGATTAAATGGGGCTCGATAACCATTTCTAAGCGTATATAGAGGCTTTCCTTTAGTTCTTCTGGAATGAAAGAGGAAAGGGACCCAAGGTTGACTTATTGAGCTGGGGATGCATCACCGTGTGTGTGTGGGGGGGGGGGTGGCAGGAGAGGGGGGGCAGTGATTCTCACCAGAATATGGGTTTGGTAATGACAGTCAACAACTGAAGGTATGTTGGGTGGCAGGATTGTATTCATTATGATGCCAAGATTTTTATGAAATATAGTATATAAGTCGCTATATTTCAGCTCTGCCTCTGTCTGTTTTAATCTCACTGAATCAGTTTGTTGATTGCTCTAAAATTGGAGAGAAATAAGCCTAAAAGGCTAGCAATTTATCCACAGCCATGGAGTAATTTAAGATAGTTATTTTGTGTCATCCTGTGTAAAATACTACAGTTAATATTTTATTTATGGAAATATAAATGTAGTAGCAATTTTCTTTGCATAAAACTGATGTGTTTTCAGGAAAATATATATTTTCCATGTACCCATTTATAGATATATGGTTTCTCTTAGGAGCTGAAAATAGTTGTACTTTTTTTTTTCTCTCAAATCTCCTTGGAGTTAATTATCTGCTTATGGTTTTAATTTTATAACAAAATAGAAGTTTAATTTCATTTTTAAAACAAAATGTAATTCAGGGGGGAGGGAAAATGGCGGCGGTATAAACGGACGTGTCCTGTGCCTTGTCCTGGAGCAGATAAGGGTGAGCAGCTGAAACGGGTAACATGCAGCCCGAATAGGCAGAGGATTTTCAGCTGAGAAACTGTCTGCAGCTAGGAAAGACCGAGAACCCCCAGGATAAAAAGGACGGTTGGAGACTGCGGCTGAAGCCTCTCGTGGTGAGCCAGCTAAGCAGCGGAGACTGCGCCATCTTGGGTGGTTGTTGCCGGCATCCAGAGACCAGCTACTAACCTGGAAACAAGGGATCTCAAGCAGCGTGACTGCCTGAACTCAGACGAGCACTGCTTCTTCTCACGGAAAGGTTGGACACCCCCTAAAGGTGCGGTTTGCAGTTCGGGTTGGAGGGAGGACCAAGCTCGCCCACGCGGGGCGGAATCTGCGCCCCACAGAGTCTGCAGCCGTTGGGACCAGGGTGACCCGCGAGTGGGGAAGGGCCCCACAGGGCTGCTGGCAGAAGGGAACGCTAAAAATGAGCCCATAGCTGGACTGGATGTAAAGGAGTAGCCTTGGACTTTGCCAATCTGCTGGCTGCTTGGTGCCAGGGGCGAGTGGGCGCACGGAGACTGCGCGCGGAGACTGTGCGCAGACCTGGAAGGTGGAGGCTTGCGAATTCGCACAACTATCAGGCTCTTGTTACAGTTCCCCTTAGATCCGTGCATTTGATTATTAAACCCAGTGCATGGGATTCCCCAGTTGGGGTCATTCGCAGAGCCTGTAGGGGAAAGTTCTCTTTGGGGAGCCTGGGAAACAGCGGGCAGTGGCAAGGAACCAGCTCTGGGCAGTGGTCTTTTCCGAATCAGTTCCAAATACCATAGAGGAAAAAAAAACAAAAAAAAAAAAACCCTACTGATAGAGAGGACTTATAGCCTCGGAGGTCAATCCAGACACACTGCCACCCAGAGGCAGAGCCACGAACTGTCTCTTCTGCGATCACAAATAAAGGCAGTCTGGTAAACAAATACAAGCTGCCTTAAAATCATGTCTGTGGTTTACTGCACAAGGGACAGTGTATCGCAGGGAAGTTCAACACTCCCCTGAATGCCTGGCAGGACTGAGGCGTGCCAAAAAGAAGAGTGGAAGATCTGAAGCACCTTCACTTCCGAATATTTTTATATATATATATTTTTTTAATTCTTTTTTCACCATTTCATTAAGAACCTACTTTATTTTTTTATTTTATTTTTTATTTGGTTCATCACTTGATATTACCTTTTTAATTACTACATTTTTTTAACCAGTATTATTGCTATAATTTTACCATTTTTTCAAGTGTCATTTTATTTTTTATTATTTTTTTTTATTTTTCTTTATTTTATTTTGGGATTAGTGTTATACACACTATTTTCATCGTTCCTTTAGCATCATTTCTCTCTAGCTCACATTTACCCTTAAGCCAAAACTCTCTTCCTCACTTTTCACCTTTTGTTGTCCTGTTTCTCTTACCCTATTCCTGCTTTGGATTTTACCTATTCCTTCTTTCTACCCACTGTCTAAATTTCACCCTACTTATATATCTAATTTCCAATCCCTCGCTCTCCCCATACAAATAGCCTCTTCCCCACCTCTATTTCATTCTCTTACTTTTTTTTTTTTTTGTATTTTTGTTTTTTTCTTCTCTCCCTTTTCCCAATCTCATTTCGGCACTCCTTTTTGTTTTTTATTTTTCTCTTTAATCTTTTTCTCTTTTTTCTTCTTTATCCCCTAATTCTCTTCGCTCGGGGGGTCACCTTTATTTGGGGTTATTAATATCGTGAATGCATTTAGTTTGTTGCCTTGTACATTGTGCCTTGTTGTGTTGTATTTTGTGCCTTTGAATCAGCGCAGCAGAGAGAGAACTACATAACCAAACACCTTGAGAAGAGAAATCATGGTGAAACAAAGAACCAACCCAAATATGAAAGAAAAACAGGCATCATCAGAAAAGGAAGTAAACGAAATGGAGGCAATGGAGGCAAGCAACCTGTCAGAGAAAGAATTCCGAGTAATGGCCATAAGGTGGATGAAAGAATGGAAGACCAATTCAACAATATGTGTAGGAACCAAGAGGAAATGAAGAAGAACCAAGAGGAAATGAAGAGAAACCAAGAAGAAATGAAAAACGACATCACTGCCATAAAGAACTCAATAGAAAGCATCAACAGTAGACTAGAAGAAGCAGAGGAATGCATCAGCGAGCTAGAAGACAAGGTAGAAAAAAATACCCAAACAGAACAGCTTCTAGAAAAAAAAATTAAAAAGCAGGAGGAGAGCCTAAGAGAACTATGGGACAATGCTAAACGAAACAACATCCGAATAATAGGGGTGCCAGAAGGAGAGGAAACTGAGCAAGGAATAGAAAACCTGTTTGAAAAAATAGTAACAGAAAATTTCCCTGATATAGGGAGGAAAAAACTCACACAAATCCAAGAAGCTCACAGAGTCCCAAACAAAATGAACCCGAAAAGACCAACACCAAGGCACATAATAATTAAATTGGCAAACACCAACGACAAAGCAAGAATCTTAAAAGCAGCCAGAGAGAGACAGAAAGTTACCTACAAAGGATCCCCCATCAGACTAGCGACCGATTTCTCAACAGAAACACATCAGGCAAGAAGGGAATGGAATGAAATATACAAAGTCATGCAAAGGAAGGGTCTGAATCCAAGAATACTATACCCGGTGAGGCTATCAATCAAAATTGAGGGTCAAATCAGGAGCTTCACAGACAAAAACGGTCTACGGGAGTTTATTACAACCAAACCAGCAATGCAAGAAATGCTAAAGGGTCTGCTGTAAATAGAAAAAAACAGGAAACAAAGAAGGAACGCAGCGGTAAAGAACAAAATGGCGACTAACAAGTTTCTATCAATAATAACTTTAAATGTAAATGGATTAAATTCCCCAGTCAAAAGGCATAGGGTAAATGAGTGGATAAGAAAACATGACCCATATATCTGCTGTCTACAGGAAACCCACCTCACAAAAAAAGATGCACACAGACTGATGGTGAAGGGATGGAAAAAGGTTTTTCAGGCCAATGGAAGTGAAAAAAAAGCCAGGGTAGCAATACTTATATCTGACAAATTAGATCTCAAAGTGAAGGACATAAAAAGAGATCAAGAAGGCCACTTCATAATACTAAAGGGAGCAGTCCAACAAGAAGAAATAACTCTGGTAAATATTTATGCACCCAATATAGGAGCACCCAAATACGTAAGAAATCTTCTGGAGAAGATCAAGGGAGAGATTGACAGCAATACAATCATAGTAGGGGATCTTAACACCCCATTATCTCCACTGGACAAATCCTCTAAACAGAAACTCAGCAAAGAAACATCAATCCTAAATGACTCACTAGATCAGATGGAATTAATTGACATCTTCAGAACATTTCACCCCAAAGTCACAGAATATACATTCTCCTCGGGTGCACATTTGTCATCTTCAAAGATAGACCATATATTGGGTCACAGGCAAAGTCTCTTCAAATTCAAGAAAATTGAAATCATATCAAGTATCTTCTCAGACCACAAAGGCATAAAACTGAAAATCAACTACAACAAAAACAATCCAAAAAAAATCAAATACACGGAGACTAAATAGCATGCTATTAAACAACGACTGGGTCACCAGTGAGATCAAAGAAGAAATAAAAAACATCATGGCAACAAATGACCATGAAAACACAACAATCCAAAACCTATGGGACACAGCAAAAGCAGTCTTGAGAGGGAAGTTCATAGCTCTACAAGCCTACTGCAAGAAACAAGAAACAATGAGAATAAATGACCTAACTCTACAACTCGAAGAATTAGAAAGAGAGCAACAAAAAAAGCCCACTGTAAGCAGAAGGAAGGAAAGAACAAAGATCAGAGCAGAGATAAACGACATAGAGACCAAAAAAAAAAATACAAAAGATCAACAAAACCAAGAGCTGGTTCTTTGAAAGGATAAACAAGATTGATACACCTCTAGCCAGGCTCACCAAGAAACAAAGAGAGAGGACCCAAATAAACAAAATCAGAAATGAAAGAGGAGAAATAACAACAGACCCCATAGAAATACAAAGGATTGTTAGAAAATACTATGAACAACTCTACTCCAACACACTAGACAACCTGGAGGAAATGGACATATTCCTAGATAAATACAACCTTCCAAAACTTAACCAGGAAGAATCGAAAAATCTCAATAGGCCAATAACTATGGAGGAAATCGAAGCAGTAATCAAAAAGCTTCCAGCAAACAAAAGCCCGGGGCCAGATGGCTTCACAGGGGAGTTTTACCAAACATTCAAGGAAGACCTAAAACCTATCCTCCTCAGACTATGTCAAAAGATCCAAGAGGAAGGAGCAATTCCCAGCTCATTCTATGAAGCCAACATCACCCTAATCCCAAAACCAGATAAAGACAATACAATGAAAGGGAATTATAGGCCAATATCCCTCATGAACATAGATGCCAAAATCCTCAACAAAATCCTAGCAAATCGGATCCAGCAGTACCTCAAAAAGATCATACACCATGACCAAGTAGGATTTATCCCAGGGATGCAAGGATGGTACAATATCCGCAAATCAATAAATGTGATACATCACATAAACAAATTGAGAGAGAAAAACCACATAGTCATATCAATTGATGCGGAAAAAGCATTTGACAAAATCCAACACCCTTTCTTGATAAAAACTCTCAGCAAGATAGGAATTGAGGGATCATACCTCAACATAATAAAAGCCATATATGACAATCCCACAGCCAACATCATAATCAATGGGCAAAAACTAAAACCATTCCCCCTAAAAACAGGAACAAGACAGGGATGCCCCCTCTCACCACTCCTGTTCAACATAGTACTGGAAGTACTAGCCATTGCGATCAGACACGAAGAAGAAATAAAAGGCATCCAGATTGGAAAAGAAGAAGTAAAACTATCCTTATTTGCAGATGACATGATACTGTACATACAGAACCCTAAAGACTCCATCAAAAAATTATTAGACTTAATAAATGAATTCGGCAATGTAGCAGGATACAAAATTAATGCTAAGAAATCCATGGCATTTCTTTACACCAATAGTGAACTTACAAAAAGTGAAACTACAGAAGCAATCCCATTTACCATTGCACCAAAAAAATTAAAATACCTAGGAATAAACTTAACTAAGGAGGTAAAAGACTTATATGCTGAAAACTACAGGACACTGAAAAAAGAGATAGAGGAAGACATAAACAGATGGAAGAATATACCGTGTTCATGGATTGGTAGAATCAACATCATCAAAATGTCCATACTACCCAAAGCAATTTATAGATTCAATGCAATCCCAATTAAATTACCAACAGCATATTTCACGGATCTAGAACGAACGTTCCAAAAATTCATCTGGAATAAAAAAAGACCCCGAATAGCTGCAGCAATCCTGAGAAAGAACAAAGTAGGTGGGATCTCAATACCAGATATCAAACTGTATTACAAAGCCACTGTTCTTAAAACAGCTTGGTACTGGCACAAGAACAGACATATAGATCAATGGAATAGAATAGAGACCCCAGAAATCAACCCAAACCACTATGCCCAATTAATATTCGACAAAGGAGGTAAGAGCATACAATGGAGTCAAGACAGTCTTTTCAATAAATGGTGCTGGGAAAATTGGACAGATACATGCAAAAGGATGAAACTAGATCACCAACTCACACCATACACAAAAATAAACTCAAAATGGATAAAAGACTTAAACGTAAGACGGGAAACCATAAAAATACTAGAGGAATCCACAGGCAGCGAAATCGCAAACATATGCCGAAGAAATTTCTTCTCTGATAATGCTCCTAGAGCAATGGAAACTAAAGAGAAAATAAACAAATGGGACTACATCAAAATAAAAAGCTTTTGCACAGCAAAGGAAACCATCAACAAAACAACAAGAAGACCCACTACATGGGAGAACATATTTGCCAATGATACCACCGATAAGGGTTTAATTTCCAACATTTACAGGGATCTCATGAAACTTAACAAAAGGAAGATAAACAATCCAATAAAAAAATGGGCAACGGACCTAGATAGACACTTTTCGAAAGAGGACATACAGAAGGCCGAAAGACATATGAAAACCTGCTCAAAGTCACTACTTATACGAGAGATGCAAATCAAAACGACAATGCGTTATCATCTCACACCTGTCAGAATGGCTATCATCAACAAATCAACAAACAACAAGTGTTGGAGAGGATGTGGAGAAAAAGGAACCCTTCTGCACTGCTGGTGGGAATGCAGACTGGTGCAGCCACTGTCGAGAACAGTATGGAGCTACCTCAGAAGACTAAAAATGGAACTCCTATTTGACCCTGTGATCGCACTTCTAGGAATATATCCCAGGAAACCAGAAACACCAATCAGAAAGGATATATGCACCCCTATGTTCATAGCAGCACAATTCACCATAGCTAAGATTTGGAAACAGCCTAAGTGCCCATCAGCAGATGAGTGGATTAGAAAACTGTGGTACATATACACAATGGAATACTATGCTGCGGTAAAAAAAAAGGAACCCTTGCCTTTTGCAACAGCATGGATGGAACTGGAGAGCATTATGCTAAGTGAAATAAGCCAGTCAGAGAAAGATAAATACCACATGATCTCACTCATTTGTGGATTATAGAGAACAACATAGACTGATGAAAAGGGACAGACCCAAAGACTGAGAAACAGCAATCAGGCTATCAATCCCCAGAAGGAAAGTAGGGGAGGGCGGAGGTAAGGGGAAGAGATCAACCGAAGGACTTGTATACATGTATATAAGCCAAACCAATGGACATGGACAACAGGGGGATGGGAGCATGAGTTTGTGTGTGGGGGGGGAGGTTGGGGGTTAATGGGGGGGATGAGGACACATTTGTAATACCTTAACTAATAATAATAAAAAAAAATGATGAAGGAGGAAGGACAATGACAAAAAAAAAATGTAATTCAGGTCACTAATTCAAGGCACTTGGCTTCCCAACTAACATCTCTTGTTTCTAATAAGTCTGGTTCCCACACTTCACTTTTTAATCTTCTGATAAAACAGTATCTCAGAGTAGAATTTCAGCTTCTTTTATATATCAGAATTGAAACTCCATGTGTTCATTCTAATCCTATGTACATGTATCATTTATACATGTACAATAAGATAAACTATATTTATATATTAAAATAGGTGTAAGTTTTGCTTTTTGTCTTAAAAGTATTCCATGATTTTTTTTTTAAATATGTGATCTTTATATAGATTTGTGTAAGTGATTTCAAATTTAGTACCTTTGGAATATGACATTTCAACTTGGCTTAGATTTTCGTGTTAACAAATGTGAGGAAGTTTAGTTCTCTACAGTCCAACTGGTAAAGGCAAGGAGAGAAAAAGGGGATGTGCATCGTGAGTGCATTAATTTTTTCCTTTGCAATGTCAAGCTCTCTGTGTGATCTGATACTACAGGGTGTTCGGCACTTTTTCTTCAGAGGAGTGCACTGCAGCTTCCCTTCTCACTCCCCACTCAACTCCTTACTTTCTTGCAGCTGTGAGGCCTAATCATGCTTGAGAATCAGTTTCTACCTGACCATGAAGTACCTGGAGGCCTCCAGGGTGGGAGAGGGATGAGCATGCAGGTACTCTCACCTGGTACTAATTGCCTTAATGTCTGACTGAGATCTAGCTCAGATTTCCCATCTATATCTATACTAATAAAAGCCTAAGTGGTCCTCAAACCCTCGCGCATGACATCTCCACAAGACGGCCACCACAAAATGGCTGCCACAAAGATGGCCATTACAAGATGGCTGCACTCACAGTGGAGGCGGGGCCCAGCAGCTTCTCCATGTGGTGAGGCCTGAGGGTCCCGGGCCCCATGCAGCACAGAGGAGGCCAGTGCCAGCATCTCCGCCACCTCGTGCAGAGGAGGCAGGTTCCTGTGGAGGAGGAAGTCACAGCAGGGGAGGGCAGTTGTGGGCAATCAGGCCGGCAGGGGAGGGCAGTTGGGGGTGATCGGACTGGCAGGGGAGCAGTTAGGTGTCAATCAGGCTGACAGGGGAGTGGTTAGGGGGCGATCAGATTGGCAGGCACAAGTGGTTAAGGGTAATCAGAAACGCAGGCAGGCAAGTGGTTAGGAGCCAGCAGTCCTGGATTATGAGAGGTATGTCTGACTGCTGGGCCTATACCCCTGAAGGGTCCCAGATTGGAGAGGGTGCAGGCTGGGCTGAGGGACTTTCTTCACCCCCCCCCACATGAATTTCATGCACTGGGCCTCTAGTCTACACTAAAAAAAGACAAAGATGTTAATTGACCATACCTTTGCTACACCCAACCCATGCCCACCAGCCAATCAGAGCGACTATATGCAAATTAACCCAACCAAGATGGCGGCCGGCAGCCACTGAGCTGGAGCAACTCAGAGGCTTGGTTGTCCTGGCGATGGAGGAAGCCAAGCTTCCCGCCTCCCCTGGCTGGCTGTGGCCTCTGCAAAAGGCAACAAAGTTTCAATTATAGAAGCTAAATAAATCCCAGATGCCTACTTCCAGCCAGCCTCCACTGCGAGCTTGGATGGCTAGGGAATGTGGCCAGCCTGAAAACAGCCATCAGTCCCTCACCCAGGCTAGCCAGGCACCCCAGCAGGACCTTCCACCCTGAAGGGGGTATGGCCAGCCAGAAAATGGCCCTCAGCCCCTCACACAGGCTGGCCACACCTTCATGGGGTGAGGGCCCCTGCTGGGGGGCTGTGGCCAACCTAAAAACAGCCATCAGCCCCTCACCCAGGCTCTTCAGGCACCGCAGCGGGGACCCCTACCCTAAAGGGGTTGTGGCCAGCCTGAAAACAGCCATCAGCCCCTCACCCAGACTGACCAGGGACCCCAGCAGGACCCCCCAGCCTAAAGGGGGTGTGGCCAGTCTGAAAATGGCCATCAGCCCCTCACCCAGGCTGGCCAGGCACCCCAGTGGGGACCCCACCCTGAAGGGGCTGTAGCCAGCCTACAAACAGCCATAAGCCCCTCACCCAGGCTGTCCAGGCACCCCAGCAGGACCCCCCTCCCTGAAGGGGGTGTGGTTAGCCTCAAAAAGGTTCTCAGACCCTTACGCAGCCTGGCCAGTCACCCCAGTGGGGACCCCCACCCTGAAGGGCTGTGGCCAGCCTGCAAACGGCCCTCAGCCTCTCACCCAGGCTGGCCAGGCACCCAAGCAGGACCCCACCCTGATCTGGGACATTCTTCAGGGCAAACCAGCTGGCCCCACCCATGCACCAGGCCTCTATCCTATATAATAAATGGGTAATACGCAAATTGAGCCTAACAGCAGAGCGACTAGGAATGACTGGTCACTATGACACACACTGACCACCAGGGGGAAGATGCTCAATGCAGGAGCTGCCCCCTGGTGGTCAGTGTGCTTTCACAGGGAGAGCTCTGCTCAGCCAGAAACCAGGCTGATGGCTGCTAGTACACCTCTTCAGCAGTGCTAAGGATGTCCAACTGAAGCTAGGCCTACTCCCTGCTGGCAAGTGGACATCCCCTGAGGGCTGCCAGGCTGCCAGAGGGATGTCTGACTGCCAGCTTAGGCCCAATCCCCCGGGGAGTGGGCCAAAGCCAGCAGGTGGTCACCCCCCAAGGGGTCCCAGACTGCGAGAGGGCACAGGCCAGGCTGAGGGACCCTCCTGAGTATACAAATTTTTGTGCACCGGGCCTCTAATATATATATAAAAGCCTAAGCAACCATCCACTTTTTGACAGTTCAACCAGTAGCTATTACATGCAATGACCACCAGGGATCAGACATTCAACGCATGGAAACAGGGAACAGACTGATGAATCTCAGAGGGAAGGGGTAGAGGGGAGGGAAGGAAGAGATTAACCAAAGATTTTATATGCATCCTAGGGGATGGGTGCATGGATTTGTGCCCAGTGAATAGATTTGTGCACCAGTGGGGTCCCTCAGCCTGGCCTGCGGGGATCAGGCTGAAATCAGCAGTCCAACATCCCTTGAGGGGTCCCAGATTGCAAGAGGGCACAGGTCAGGCCAAGGGACCCCACTGGTGCATGAAACCGTGCACCAGGCCTCTAGTCTAAAATATCAGGTTTCCCAAGCTCTTTGCTCACTTTCCTCCCTCCTTGCTTTCCTTTACTTTCTTATTTCCCTTTCTCTTCCCCTCATCCCAAAAATATGTGTTTCATGTAAAACCAATGAGACATGCCACCTCCTCTCAGACTCTTTTCCTTCCAGTCACTTTAGACATCCAGAGATATGGAGCAAAGTCTTCTATTATAGGAAAACAGCACATTTTCTTTCATGATTTCAGAATGCAGTAGCTTTTAACCCATCTAAGAGAGAAGGGCTGCTACTATTCTCAGGCTCCTATGGGAAGAGTCTTTAAATCAGGTGAGGGAAAACTGGTGTAGAGATTTAAAACCCTGCTGGGAAAATGGGATTGCAGTGCTTTTGTTTTTCCATTGTTGATCTTGAAAAATATTCATTTTATTCTACAGAAATCTTTAGAAATGTCACTTCTACCCAGACCTGAATTACCAAAAAGCTAGCATTCTGCAGAGACAGGTCTTAAATAGTGTGCTCTGGAAAATCATTAATCAATCCTATTTATATGCCTCCCTTCCCCCAGGAAGCTCTGACCTCATATCTGCATTCGGCTTAGGCTGGGACAAAAGGCTTCATTTCTCTGTGGTGGTTGGTCTGTGGGACACCAGATCTTACTGTTCTAAGGGGTGGTGCACAGGCAGTGACTGTAGCATTGAAGTGGGTCCTGGAGTGGATGAAACTGACCTCCTGTGCACTCCATAGGATACTCTTTCCAAGGCCTGTGGGACCCAGATGCCCAAAGGAGCACAGTGCTGCCAGGCCTGTCCATTTCAGGTGTACGGGACTGTCCCTATCTAGGACTCTGCACCTGAACAAAGCCAGTCTACTTGAGCCTGCCAGCTGTGCTCAGTTCAGCATGGGTTAATATGATGTACTTACTTGATCTCTTCTTCCCCCATGTGAATTCCTTTCATATGAATCATGCATGTACATCTCCTTGTACCTTTTATTTTTTTTCTGTCCGCTCCACTTTACCTACACCTAAAGGAATATGCCCAGGCTGACAGTCTTGGAGTAGCATGATGAGGAGAACGTTCTAGAATATGTATTGCCTCACTACTGGATTTTGAGACAGGCTATGTTCACTGATGACTACAAAATGGTCTAAAAGGTGAATTCTCTCTTGTTCAGGCATTCATTCATGCAGGAACCTAAATTTCAATTAGGAAATTTTTCTGTCTAGGCAGATGGTGGCACTATTATTGGTAACAGTCTAAAGTTGCAGTAGTTTATCCTCATCTTTTATCCTGCCAGCCCCACACTGGAATTTTTAAAAGTCTAGTGCCCAGTAATGACATCTGTGTCTATTATGAAATCCACGTGTAAATATTTTTAAAGCACCCTAGGTGATTCTATTTTGCAGGGAAATTTGACAAATATTTATTGTGCAGAGAAATTTGAGAAATATTTCTTGTGCAGGCCTTTGCAATTACTTGTGGATACATTATGAGGAGACATGGAAATTTTTCTCTAGGTGTTAAACTTATTATATTTTAACAAGTGTTCATTTATAATAAACCAAATATATCTGCCATGATAGAAGCTAGCACCTTGTTAAATTCTCCACAATATACATTTTGCCCTTTTCCTTGCTAGACTAAAAACTGGGCTTTATAAGTACCCAGAGAAAATGGAGCTGATTTATTAGTTTATTAATATGTTATCGGTGTGTCAATAGCTTTTTTTATTGACAAAGATCTTGTCTTCTATGCTAGGGCTTGTTATATATGAAATCATACCAAAGAGAAGGGGATAATGTTGAGAACTTCCATCCCCGAGATGGTGAGGTGTGATAAGCCAGTCCCCTCATCTAAAAGAAAGTGTCTTAGAAAGGACTGCTGCTCTCTTTGTTTGGAGATGAAAGAATGAACATTGCCAGTTTTGCCTATGGCAGGCAGGCCATCTGTTACCTTCTTGCTCACATTACCATGTAGGGACTTTTCCTCACACAGTCTCCCTGGCGGTAAGTGCATGACCCATCACAGCTCCATGGGCTTGGGTGGTGAGCCGACCATAGAGGAGCTGAGCAGCTAAAAAGACTACATTTCTAGAGATCTGGAATTTGGAAGTGAATGATATATAGTCAGTGAGATCATATATACATATATATGGTGTGTGTGTGTGTGTGTGTGTGTGTGTGTGTGTGTGTGTTTGTGTGTGTGTGTGTGTGTGTGTGTGTGTTTGCCAGAGTGAGTGATGATGAGAGGCAATTCAACTGCCCAGTAGAGAAAACATGTGCAGGCAGAGAAAGTTGGCCTACAGAAAAAAGTGGTTGAATAAACTCACTGTGCAGAGAAGCAGACCTGCAATGACATACAAGCCTGTGACTGATGGGGAATATGCCTCAGTCCCGGTCCCTGCATTCCCATTCTTTATCTTATAAAGTATTCTCTGGATCCTAGAAGTCCGAAATCATAGTGTCTCAAGAGCCAGGCTCCCTACGTAGCTCTACAGAAGACTCCTTCCATGGCTCCTCTAGCTAACGCTGCAGTCCTGATCATTCCTCAGCTCTCTGCTCTCTGTCTCCATGGTCACATGGTGTCCTCTTCCAAGTTTTTGTGGGTCTGTGTTTTCCCTCTTACAAGTAATTGCATTAGGCCCCATCCTATTTCACTATGATCTCATTTTAACTTACCTAATTAATTATCAAAGAGTATGTTCAAATAAGTTTATATTCTGAGGCTCTCCCAATTGGGACTGACTGGGCAGGAGCCCGTGGCAGGCACAGCAGGGTGGGATTAGTGGGAGTGGCAGGCAGGAGGGGCAGGTGGCATTGGACTGTTGGTTTCGGCCAATCCCCGCAAGCCACCCCAAGGGACCCCACCTGTGCATGAATTTGTGCACCGGGCCTGTAGTGTTCAAATTAGTTTACATTCTGAGGTTTCCAGTGGAAGTGAATTTCTGGGGAAACCTATTCAACACAGTATAATGACTTAGTTTATGAAACTCCTGTGTACTTGGGAAACATTCTGTTTCAAGGAACCTTCACACTGAGTGCCCACTTGAAGAATTAAGTGAGTTGCCAAGTTGGTGTAGCTTGCTCAGTGGTTGAGTGTCAACCCATGAACTAGGAGGTCATGATTTCATTCCTTTCCTGGTCAGAGCACATCCCCATGTTGCAGGCTCAATCCCCAGGGGGTAAGGGCGGGGACATGCAGGAGGCAGCCAATCAATGATTCTCTTTCATCATTGATGTTTCTATCTTTTCCTCTCCCTATCTCTCTCTGAAATCAATAAAAACATATTAAGAAGAATTAAGTGAATTTAAGGTGGGTTATTTATTTATTTATTTATTTTACATCACTATCATAAATTGGAGAGAGGCGATTGAGGATGAAGGAAACATAGTGGTTAGTTTCTCCTGTGGCCAAGAATATAGATCTACTAGATCCTGGATGTCAAAGATCACAAAAAATAAGATAAACTAGGAAGGATCTTCCCAGAGGTTACGAAAAGGTAAAACTATAGACTAAATATGAAAAAAAAAATAAACTGCAATAAATTTTCTTTGACAAAACAGAATTTAATCAGATGGTGGTGTATTGTGCAGAAACACCCTCTGCCTCATTGCCTTTTACTCAATATTTACCATCTTTCACCTGACGTGTCACTATTCATAGACTGTCCTGACAACAGAGGTCCAGATAAACTTCTTCCCTCAATATTTACACAAGGTTTCATACTCTCCCAAGTATGCCTATGTATCCCATTTTAGGCAGCCTCTGGTCATTTCTGTGTGAATCCCCTGCCATTTCCCTATCTGCTTAAATTCAAATTATCAGTCAGACCACTGTTAGAAAATCTAAGCATAATCAAATATCCTTTTGGGGCTTAGTCCTTAGTATAAAACCTGCAGCCTTAACCTATATTGGTATTTGGGTCACAATTTAATGATGATATGTACTTTTGTGACAATGATCCTTTTCCATATGACTTGCTGATTGACAAAAAAGAATACCCTAGAGGTCACTAAACACAGGAACTTGATCAAATCATCAAATATCCCCAAATCCTTGCTCTGTGCAGTGTAAAAGGTGGCAGGAAATAAACAGCACTGGAAGGATTCCTGTGCCTTTTCCACTGGACCATGTGCTACTTGGAGCAAATAAATTAGCAACTTGACTTCAGCTGCTTTATTTGTAACACATTCTGCAATAGAACACAATGAAACATAAGCATACAGCAACTTATTTACTGAAGAATAGTAAAAATTACCTGGTATTGAAGTTTATTTTATTTTTTTAATAGAGGGGCCTTATGCTAGTATATTTATCCAACATAAGTTCATTTCATTTTCAGATTAATCTTTAGGTTATGTGTGGTAGTCAACAATCTGAAGACGGTAAAACTGGGATTTGTGTAAATTGATTAGTTTGTCCTAAGCCACTGGTTCTCAACCTTGGCTGCACATGAGAATCACCTGGGAATCTTTTTAAAATCCTGATTTCTGGGCCTCATCCTCCGGAAATCGTGTTTCTTTGTTACTAATGTTGTGGCCTTACCCCATAACAAAGAAACAGAATTTCCGGAGGATGAGGCCCAGAAATCAGGATTTTAAAAAGATTCCCAGGTGATTCTAATGTGCAGCCAAGGTTGAAAACCACTGGTCTAAGCAAACAAAGCAGTAAGTAGCACATTGGGATTCAGGTTCACTGACCAGGAGTGGATTCACCTGGGTCTGCAGTGCTGTCTTTACCGAGCTTGGTCTGGATGACCTCTTGAGGTCATTTATAATCATAGTGACTATACAGATGCACCACATCTGTACAGCTTCTCTCCCTGTCCCAACGGCTTCCAGCTGCTCCTACAATGTAAGTTTTATTCTCTGCCTCTTTTATCTGAACCCATCCCCACCCGTACACCATTTCCACAAGTATAAAACAGCAGCTCTCACTTAGGTTGTTGTACATATTGTCTACAAAAGTCAGAGAGATAATACATTTTATGTAGTGTCTTACGGAGTGAAGAAAATAATACTCATCAGGTATTCTGTTATAATCATGTCATAGATATTCTCACCTAATTTGCATCACCAAAGGCACAAGCTGGCTTTGTGATAATGTGTCTTCTGAAAGCAACATCAATCTACAAGCCTGGAGAGTCACAGAGACCAGAGGAGAGGAACAGGCACAGAAATTGCTTTTGTGAATCTACTCCCACCCACAGGCTCTACAGTGCCCTTTCCAGATGAAAGCACTGACATCCAGATAATTTAAATATTTTACTAAATATCAAACTGCTTGACTTTGAGCATGGATTCAAACCGATGTTTCCTGGCTCCAGTCTAGCCACACTGACTCCACTCTTCACATCCTTCTCCTCCGGTCCAGTGTGGAAGGTGTTCACGCTGGGTCAGGGCCTATCCCAGGTGCTAGAAATAGAGCTGGGAACAAACCCCAGTCCCTGATCTCACTGACCTGATACTTAATTCGAGAGTGACTGAGAATAAACAAGAAAATTGATCAATAATCAAAGATGACTTTGTGCAGTGCTGTGTGTTATGAAGGATACAACTTCAGGGTGTGAAACAGAAGTAATGGGGGTTGGACTGTGCAATTTAGAGGCAGTTGAAGAGAAGGCAATTGAAAGGAGGCGCAGGGAGGTGCAGGATGACAGTAGCATAGGAAGATCAGAACTCAGCCCTCCCATGAGCAAACTCAAATAAGCCTGTCTACAGAGAGCACTTACTCCTGTGAGACAACTGAGGGCTGAATGCACAGCTTCTGCACTACAAGAGAAAAAGAATAACTAGAGAAGGCTGGGAGCCACAGGGGCCCTCCAGCAGCTGCCAGAGGAGCTGGACAGCACCACTGCTTACATTCCCTTGACCTTGGTGGGGAGGGTGGGAACTCTATTTGGGTGCGTTGACCTACCTAGGAGACCAACACAGTGCGTTTTCAGCTACATTAACCAGAGCCTTTCGTCTCCGAACACAGGGAGCAAGCAGGAATATAGGACATCGCCACAGGGCCCTGGCCTCCCTGCCTGGAGCTGCTCCAGCCCATCAAACCAGGGCCCAGGTGCCATAAGAACTTGTCCAGCTTCAACTGGCTTCCTAAAACTACACAGCACATAAAGCTTACACAGAGGTTGATGCTTCATAAGACCACGTTCTGTACAACAAAAAAGAGAGTCTGTATAGAGAAGTCCGGGAGTTGTGGGAGTTCACCTGGGAATTCTCCAGGGTCAAAGGAACCAGTAAGCACCATTGTTTCCATCCCAATTCACCCCCAAAGGGTACCTGCAAGGCCACTGCAGCATGTACCAAGACATATTGCCAGAGCCCATTTGGCCCCAAACAAAGGGGGCAAGCAGGATCAACAAGACATTGCTGCACACATGGCCTCCCCAGGAAGAGCTGGACACCTCAGGCACTACTCGGCTTACACAGCCTACACAGAAGCTGCTTCTACAAAGTGGCTGCTTTTTTCAAGACTGCGAGAAATGGGTCTTGGTTTGTTATATAAACAAACATAGAAAGTCAAACAAAGTGAAAAGGCAAAGGGATATCTCAAAAATAAAGGAATAAAGAAAAATCCCTGAGGGGCTTGGAGTGACCTACAGTAATAGAAATAACTAATTTGCCTGAGATAGAACTCCAAGAAATATTTATAAGGATGCTCACAAAAGTTGGGAGTGTAATAGAAGAACTAATCACCATTTAATCAGCTTTCAACAAAATGTTAGAAAATAAAATAAAGAACCAAGAAAACTTGAAGAATATAATAATTGAAATGAAACATACATAGAGGACATTGATGGAAGATTAGCTAATACAGAAGAATATATCAGTGAACTGTTTGATAGACTAGTGGAAATCAACCAATCAGAACAACAACAACAAAATTTTAAAGATAGGATAATTTGAGTAAATCTGGGATAACATCAAACACTCAAACATTCACATTATATGGATCTTAGAAGGAAAAATGAGAAATAGCACATTTATTTGAAAAAATAATGGCTGAAAACTTCCCTAACTTGAGAAAGGAAAAAATACCCAGATCCATGAAGTACAAAGAGTTCCAACCAAGGTGAACCCAAAAGGACCCACACATACTTAAAATGTATATTTAGATTGCCAAAAGTTAAGATAAAGAGACAATCTTGAAGAACACAAGAGAAAACAATGAGGTACATACAAAGAAACCCCATAAAGTTATTAAATGATTTTTACTAGCAATTTTATAGGCCAGAAGGACATCACTAAAGTGATGAAAGAAAGAAAACTACAACCTAGAATAACTTAACCAGCAAGATTATCATTCAGAATTGAAGGAGTGGTAAACAGGCTCCTAGATAAGGAAAAACTAAAGGAGTTTAATCAGCTTTACAAGAAATCTTAAAGGTTTTCTTTAAGCAGAAATGGAAAGGCCATAATCAGAAATAAGAAAAAATGAGAAAGGAAAATATCTAACATGTAAAGCCAAACAATTAATAAATACAATGAATCAGACATTTAAGTAGCTACTACGTAGGTGAAAAAAAGTATTATCAAACTCAAATCAACTACAATAAGTTCTTAGAGACACAACATGAAAAGTTCTAAAACATGGCATCAATAAACACAAAGCATGGAAGAAGTAAAAATGTAGTACTTATAGTACATATTCAAATGTAAATGCCTATCTGCTTAAAATAGACCCCTACAATATAAAATGACTTACATAAACTTCATGGTAGCCACAAACTAAAACATACAAAAGATGTACAAGGAACAAAGAGAAAGGAAACCTAACAAAACACTAAAGAAAAACAACTAACTACAAAGGAAAAGATCAAGAGAAGTAACAGAAGAGAACAATAAGAAAAAAAGCAATTAACAAAGTAGCAATAAATATTTATCAATAATTACTTAAATGTAAATGAATAAAATGTTCCAATAAAAAGACATAGGGTGGCTAAATGGATTAAAAATATATTCCATTTATATGCTGCTCACAAGTCATGCCAAAACAAAAGATATGTGACTGAAAGTGAAGGGATGAAAAAAGATATTTCATGCAAATACAAACAAACAAAAATGCTGAAGTAGGAATACTCATATCAGAAAAGGTACACTTTAAAACAAAAAATGTCAAAAAAAAGGCCATTACATAATTATAAATGGTGTCAATTCAAGAAGAGGACATAATATCTATGTGCCAACATAGGAGAAGCTGAATATAAAAAGCAATAATTAATGTACATAAAGAAGGAAATTTATAATAATGCAATAATAGTAGGGGATTTAATACCCACTCATAGCAATGGATAGATCAGGGGTGGGCAAAATTTTTACTCGAGGGCCACAATGGGTTCTTAAACTGGACCGGAGGGCCGGAACAAATGCATGGATGGAGTGTTTGTGTGAATTAATATAAATTCAAAGTAAACATCATTACATAAAAGGGTACGGTCTTTTTTTTTTTTTAGTTTTATTCATTTCAAACGGGCCGGATCCGGCCCGCAGGCCATAGTTTGCCCACGGCTGGGATAGATCATGGAAAAATAATAAATAAATAATGACCATAACTTCATATTAGATCACATTTAATAGACATTTATAGAACACTAGAGGCCCGGTGCACGAAATTTGTGCACTGGGGAGGGGGGGTGTCCCTAAGCCCAGCCTGCACCCTCTCACAATCTGGGACTGCTGGCTCCTAACTGCTCACCTGCCTGCCTGATCACCCCCTAACTGCTCCCCTGCCAGCCCAATCACCCCCAAATGCTCTCCCCTGCAGGCCTGGTCACCCCCAACTGCCTTCCCCTGACAGCCATCTTGTGACAATGTGGAGGCAGCCATCTTGTGATGACGTGGGGGTAGCCATATTGTGGCGGCCATCTTGTGGTTGTGTGGGGGTGGCCATCTTGTGATGACATGAGAGCAGCCCTCTTGTGATGTCGTGGGGGCGGTCATCTTGTGATGATGTGAGGACATGAGGGTCAATTTTCATATTACCTCTTCATTATATAGGATTTCATCCAAAAACTGCAGAGTAAGGTTTTTTTTTTTTAATGCATATGGAATATTATTCAGAATAGATCA
Organism: Myotis myotis; assembly: GCF_014108235.1. Taxonomy (NCBI): domain Eukaryota; kingdom Metazoa; phylum Chordata; class Mammalia; order Chiroptera; family Vespertilionidae; genus Myotis; species Myotis myotis. Next base: position 89,189,941 of record NW_023416390.1, on the reverse strand, counting down.
CACTTTAGCATACAAAACAAGCTTCAATAAATTCAAGATGATTGAAATGACATGAAGTATCTTTTCTGACAACAATTGCATAAAACTAGAAATCAACTATAAAGAGAGAAAAAAATGTGGAGGGGTGGGGGAGAACCAAGCACATGTATGTGGAAACTAAACAACATGCTACTGAACAATCAATGGATAGCAGTGGACACAGAATAGGAAATAAAAAAAGTATTTTGAAATAACTAAAAATAAAAGCACATCTTTTAAAAATTTATGAGATGAAGCAAAATCAGTTGTAAGAAAAACAAGTATAGCTATGCAGGCCCCTCAAGAAACAAGAAAAGTTCCATATAAACAACCTAACTCTAAATCCATAAAACTACAAAAAGAACAAACAAAATCCAAAGTAAAGACAAGACAGAAATAAGATCAGAATGGAAATAGGTGAAAAAGAAATTACAAAATAATAAAAAAATCAGCATTATTTTATGATAAAAACTCTCAATAAAGTATGTATTGAAGGATTATATCTCAACATAAAAAAAGCTATATATACTAAATGCACAGCTACTACCATAGTCAATGGTGAAAAGCTGAAAACTTTTTCTGTAAGATCAAGAACAGGACAGTGATGCATGCTATTTCCACTTCTAGTCAAAATCATACTGGATGTCTAGCCACAAGAATCAGACAATGAAAACAAATAACAAGTGCTCAAATCGGAAAGAAGAAGTAAAACTCTCAGTACATGCAGAAGACACGATAATATATATAGAAAACCCTGAAGACTTGACCAAAAAACTGTTAAATGTAATACATCAAATTAGTAAAGTTGCAGGATACAGAATGCATATAGAGAAATATGTTATGTTTCTATATACCAATAATGAAAAATGACAAGGAGAATTAAAGAAAACACTCCCATTCACAATTTCATTAAAAAGCATAAAATACTTAGGAATAAATTTAACCAGAGATGAAATACCTATACTTTGAAAACTGTGGCATTTTTAAAAAGAAACTGAAGAAGATACAAATAAACAGAAGGACTTTGCATGTTCATGAATTGAAAAGATTAATATTGTTAAAATGTTCTTACCACCTAAAACAATATATCAATGACATTCTTCTCAGAACTAGAACAACTAATTCTAAAATTTATATGAAACCACAAAAAGACACCGAAAAGACAAAAAAATTCTAGAGAAAGAACAAAGTGGGAAGTATCACGCTCCCTTATATCAAACTATGCGAACAAGCTACAATAATAAAAACAGTATAGTACTGGCATTAAAGCAGATGTATAGGTCAATGCAATAATAGAGAGCCAAGAAATAAGCCAACACGTATGTGGTCAATTAATCTATGACAAAGATGGAGAAGATATAATGGGATAGAAATGGTCTATTTAATAAATGGTGTTGATAAAACAGGACAGATACATGCAAAAAACTTTATTATACTGTATACAAAAATAAACTAAAAATGCATTAAAGTCTTAAATATAAGACCTGAAACCATAACAACATAAAACTCCTAGAAGTAAACAGAGAGAGCAAACATTTTTTTTAAATTGATTTCAGAGAGGAAGGGAAAGAAAGAGAGAGATAGAAGCATCAATAATGGAGAGAATCATTGATCAGCTGCCTCCTGCAAACCCTATACTGGGGATCAAGCCTACAACCCTGGCCTATGCCCTGACCATAATGGAACCGTGACCTCCTGGTTCATAGGTTGATGCTCAACCACTGAGCAACGCTGGTCGGGCAGAGAGCAAACTTTCTGATGTTGCTCTTAGCAATATCTTTTGGGACATAGCTCCTTGAGAAATGGCCGTGAAAGAAAAAAAAGGGGGGTGGGACTGCATCAAACTAAAAAGATTTTGCACAGCAAAGAAAGTCACCAACAAGATGAAAAGGCAACCTACTGATTAGAAGAAGATATTTGCAAATGATATATCCAAATAAAGGGTTAATAACCAAAATATATAGTGAACCCATACAAGTTAACACACACACACACACACACACACACACACACACACACACAGAGACACACACACAGCAAAACAAAACACAAAAAACCTGGGCAGATGACCTGAATAGACATTTATCCACAGAGGACATACAGCTGGGCAATAGACATATGAAAAGATGCTCAACATCACTAATCACCAGGGAAATTACAATTGAAGCCACCGTGAGATATCACCTCGCACCTATCAGATGGCTATCGTCAATAAATCAACAAACAACAACTGTTACAGAGGATGAGGAAAAATGGGAATCCTCATGCACTGTTGGAGGAGTTGTAAATTGGTGCAGCCATTATGGAAAATATATGGAGATTCTTCAAAAAATAAAAAGATATCACTGCTGTATAATCCAGCAATTCTATTGCTGTGTATTTATCCAAATAAAACAAAAACAGTAATTGGAAAAGTTATATGTATGCCTATGTTCATTGCAACATTACTAGCTATAATCAAAGAGGGGGAAGCAACCTAGGTGCTCAATGATAGATGAATATAGTGCATACAGAAGAACTGGACATACATACAATGGAATAAAACTCTGCAATAAAAAAGAATAAAACCCTGTGATTTGCAACAACATGGATGGACCTACAATGCAGCATGCCAAGTGAAATAATTCATAGAAAAAACAAGTACTGTATGATTTCACTTATATGTGGAATCTAAAAAAAAAAGAAACAATCGAATAAACAAAACAAAATTTAAAAAAGACTTATAGATATGTTGTAGGTGGCAGGAATGGCACCAGATGTCTGACCTGTGGGGTTCAGCAACCTCGACACTTGGGATCTGGCTAGGAAAGAATTCAGAGCCAAGACCCAAACTGTAAGAGAACATTTATTTGGTAAATCACTGATGTAGAAGCAGTAATTCCTAGAAGAAATTTACTTAGGAAAAAGGTGTAGATACAAAGGAAGGGTCCTTGGAGCTGGGGAGTGAGGAAGCAAATGCTAACAAGCCTGGGGTCAGAGGGGAAAAGAGAGGGTGAGGGCATGCTCTGGGATGGAGAGCACACTGGATCCTTCATCCAAAGGGTTTTAGGGTGGAGATTTTAGGGGAAGTCCAGGGAAAATCTTAACAGAATATCCAGGAGCTTTCAGGATTGTGATCTCCGCTGATTGATTGGCCAGCACCGGGGCATGGGGTCATTATACAACAGGGCTGGTCCTGACTTCAGCAGTGACTAGCTTCATGCTTATCTGGGCCTGGAGCTGCATTACCACACGTGGCATAGATGTTATCTCTAGGGAGGAAAGGCCAGGGGATCCAAACCTCTGCACAACAAGTATCCTAGAGGAGGAAAGGTCACCCTGGGAGTGAGGTCCCACCCTACAATTGATTGTCCATTTCTAGGCACCTGGTGCTTTCCACCCTGTGACCTTCTGAGCCTGGCCCATCTTCCTTGCTCTGCTCATGTCTGTCTAACTGCCTGCAACTGATACAAAGAACAAGCTGAAGGTTGCCAAAATGCAGGGAGTGGGGAGATGGGAAAAACATAAAAAACATTATTATTAAAATATTAAAGTAAAATAAATTGTGGACGAAGGGGCCACATGCTAACCTGACAAGCTCAGAGAAGGCCTGCATGACAGTCTTGCAGACTCAAAGACCTAAAATAACCACAATGAATGACCTGAAATTAAAACTTTAACTAAAATCAGTTATGGTGGGTAGTACTGTTCTAGGCCGGTATCTTCCCTGACAAGGTCAATCTTTACCTTAACTGAGCCTATTGTCTTTTTGCATCTACCATAACATATCTTTGAAATGTCAGGGTAACTTGTAACTTCCCTTTTTTTCCAAACCCCTCAGGGCACAACCAAATGGCCTGGGCTCTAGGATAAATACCACAGATTCCTTCCTTGTTATTATTGTCATGTTAATTGTTGACTGCTAACTATCCTGTACCCTCCTAAGTAAAAGAAGTATGTGTCTATCATTTTACTTTTTATCCAATCCCAGATGTCCCCCTGCTTTGCTTTCTCCCGCCTCCCTAATCTATTACCAATGAATTTCATGTACCCACTTATGTCCCCTCCTTTGAAAACACATATAGCATATCAGATATTTACATTATAATTCATAACAGTAGCAAAATTACAGCTATCAAGTAGCAACGAAAATAATTTTATGGTTGGGCGTTGTTGTAATGTACCCCATGAATCACAGAAGGACGCCTCAAGAAGTCGAATTAAAGAGTCACATTTATTGCAATCCGGGACTATGAGGGGCCATTACCAAATGTCATAGTGATAAGATGGTGGCAAAACCAGACTTATATAGGCAAAGATCACAAAGGTATTGATTACATCTCAAGATTTGGAATGAGGAACCTGGTTTGCAAAATAGTAGTTTACAGAAGCAGAATTAAGCATGTTAATTATAGTTTTGGGTCTCGAGGTCACTGAATTGACAGAAATACATTATCTAGAGCCCTCAGGTCTGGAATGAGGAACATAGTTTTCAAAAGGCAGTTTAAACAGCACGTTATAAACACATTATCTAGAGCCCTTGGGTGACCTGGGCTTATCTAAATTAGTTTTGGGTCTAGAGCTCTCTGACCTTGGGATAACTGTGCTGTCCTTCCCAGGTGAAGGAAAAATGTGCTTTCTAAGACCAGTATGACCACAACCCATGGGATATTCACATTGCAATCAATAAGGCATTTCATAGAATGGGATGATTTGTATAATTCAGAAAATCAAAATAACCATTGTTCAACAAAGCAAACAGGTACCATACTTCACATCACAACATGAGGAACTGTACTAAAGGGTCGCGGCATTAGGAAGGTTGAGAACCGCTGGTATAAGAGAAGGTGAGAAACTGCCGTTCTCCGGAGCGTTATTCCAATTCGTTGAGATTCTGCTTCCTGGCAATTGTGGCCAGTTTGCCTCAAATAAACTCACAAAAATTCTTTGATGTTTTACGTTAAGAAAATAAAATAAAAGGTGACCGGTGAGCAAGAAAGAAGCAGACATATAGGATGTGGAGGACAGTATTCCAGGAAGAAGAAGAGCAGATCCTGAGGCCCTGATTCTGCAGAGAGAGGGTGTGCTCCTGGAGTGTGGAGAGGTTTCCTCTCCCCTCCGATTGTGCCAGTCCAGAGCTGTAGTTGCTTAGACCAGAAGGAGGCTAGCCCCCTGCACATGCAGGACGCAATTCCATCTGGAGTCAGGATGCCAGTCGTCAAGGTGGGAGAGTGGCTGCCTGCTCTCTGCCCAGCAAAGGTCAGTCCTGTAAGCCCAGACCAGCTCAGGCCCTCTCTCTGGGGAATCTGTAGAATCCAAACTGCAACTTGGTTTTGTTTAAAATTAAGAAGTGTTCTTTCAATGCAAAGATTCTAAGCAAAATCCATGAAATTGCATAAGAGATTGATTGCCATAGCAACGTGCAGAATTTTCTAGAGGGGACTACAAATAAACAAAGGGGCCAGAGTAAAAGAACAAGGCATTTCCATTGGTGCTAAACTGACTTTTCTTTATTTCCATAAGGTCACATTCAAAACTCCCTTTGCATTTGGATAGCTATAAGTGGTGTGTGTTTGTTATGGGAAAATGGCTGCCTTTTCTGCTACTCTTCCAGGTAAGTCAGTGAAATTGATGATAATAACGGAAACAAATGCAGAACTACCTGAGGTCCTGCTCCAGGTAAAGCACAGGGTCTCATAAAGGACATTAAACTGAAAGCAAAGAGGGTATCCTCTAATGTCCACAAAATGGTTCCATTCTTCCCTCCCCCTTAATCTCTGCTACTTCTGCCACTGCAGTGGGGTGGTGGCTAAATGATATGTTGATTTTCAAGGCAACAGAAGCCAGAGTATTTCAGGTAACCTGTACTCCTGGGAGAGTCCTTCTCAAGTCTGAAAAAGCTTATCAGATCTAAGGGGGAGTGGCTGTGCTGCAGTCCTCAGTGGTGTTTTGTTCTTGTTTCTTTTTCATCATGTTTTTCTTGTTTAGAAAATTATGCATACAGTATCTGGCTTATACAACATTAGCAATGCCCCACCAGCCAGCCGCTCAGGGAAGTGGGGTATCACATGGAGAGTTGTTACAGAATTTACCAGGTGACCGAAAAATACACAGCAGTACTTGGAGGTCCAGGATAAACACATTTATTTTCAGATGTTTCACAGTGACTCAGCGGGTCAGTTCTCCAAATCTTGAGTAAGCCAATATGGAGGAAGCTTTCCCTTTATACCCTTCGGTTTCTTTACTTTCTACCTGTTTCCTAACTACAGGCTTTTGTGGTGGCTTCCACAGCCCCTCCTGAGTCAGTTTAATGGGGAAGTTAGATTGTATCTAAATGCCTGTCTGGGTGGTGTCAGTGACCTCCCCTGTAGCTAAACTGTTACATGCTTTGTTTATGGCCCCTTTGTAAATTGGGAGTAATTAGGAAAACAGGTCTTGCTAGACCAGAGTGTGGAGAAAGGGGTAGTGACTTAACTATAGTCTATCAAGAATGTACATTAGCTTACTGGCACAGATTCAAATTGCTAGCCCCCCAAAAATGTCTTATTTCCCCATCAGAGTGACACATTTACTGAGCACTCACTATTTAAAAAGTACTGCTTCTTGAAGGAATATTCACTCTTCACCCTAGTACTTGGTCAGCTAGGACCTGGGGCAATATCTATACTAATAACAGCCTAGGTGGTCGTCACGCCCTCACACCGTGATGCCCTCACACCGTCATAAGGAGGCCGCTTGAGCAGCATCCGCGCGCGGGTGGGTGAGGCTGTGTGCACAACGAGGCGCAGAGGGGTGGGTGGGGACTTGATGCTGCGTGTGTGGTGCTGAGGCGGGGCCGGCGGCCGCTCCGCACCGCAAGGCCTGGGGGTCCTGAGGCTGCACGCACGGTGGAGGCCAGACCGCCGGCTCCGGCCTGCCTCTTTTGGGCAATCCATCGAGGAGCCCCGAGGTCCTGGGTCTCATGTAATTTCACGTGCCGGGTCACTAGTAGGGATATAAGAGAATACAGTGAGTATCTCAACTGGTTAATAGGAAGCGCAGCTCCTGCAGGCCAATCAGAACATGGCCAAGATGGTGGGAGTGGGAGTCACAAAGAATTACTTAACACACGTGCTTATCATCGTTCGCCAAAATAATTTCACACTTTTTGTCATTTTGTGTACACAATCATTTAATATTTTCTAAAACATTTCAGTTCATGCTGGCCTTCAGATGCTCCCTCGGCTTTAGCTCACGCTAGAACTGCAAAGGAAACCTGGGCGCCCTGATGCCTCCAGGGCTCAGTGTCCATTAACAAACCCGCCACGCCTGCTCAGGCGCCGGATGATGGTGGTCTGCTGCTGCCACAGAGGGCAGGAAAGGAGAGTCAAAGCTACCGCGACCACATGTCTAAGCTGAGACAATCGCATTCTGTTAGAGTCAAAAGGATGATAAGAGAGAAGAGTATGAGAAAGTTCTGAGATTGTGGAAACCCTGAAAAGCATGAGTGGAAGTAAGAGGGCATGTGCAGTGGATGTTGGACAGGCTGCTTGATTGGCCGCGAAGGAGCAGAAAGTCATGCTAACAGGACACCTAAGCAGACTACAGAGTGGAATCTCATCTAGCAACTTCAGTGACTCCTGTCACCAGACTGCACATGGACAGGTTCTATGGACTGTCAGGCAGGGCCCAGGCGGTCATCCCTCTCATCTCAGGTGTCTCAGTGTTCAGCAGGGCTGGGAATCTGTGAACTGGAGGGTCACAGAGGTGCACTAGCCCACAATGCTGCTTTCAGCATTCTCTGGTCTGGTGTCCTGCTTTCTTGCCCTGAGATCCAGGGATCTGGCCAGGTTTTCTCTCCCCAAGGAAGTTCCCTGTCTAATTTAACTTGGGAATGCCTTTTCCCTTCCAAACCTGATTATTTTTTCTTTGGTTCGCTTAAAGCTCATCAATTATTTAATTATTAGGGGCCCAGTGCACAAATTTGTGCACCTTGAAAGGAACTGTGGTCCCTGAGACTGTGGTGGGCACAGGGGCAGGTCTCGGACCCTCCCACCACAGCCCTCCCCTGGTCCCCTGTCTGCCAGCAGCCCTGGTCCCACTGCCACCGCTGCTCCCACACACTGACAGAGCTGGCCCCACTCGCACCTGCTGATGGTGTGGAGCAATTGGGGCCGGTGCCAGCAGCGGGTACAAGAGGGGCTGGTGCTGTCAGCAGGTGCAAGCAGTGGCTGCTGCCCCCATCACCCTTCAGGAGAAGGGGGAGGTGGAGAAGCCCTCCAAGGCAATTGGGGCCAGCGGCCATCACTTGCACCCACTGACAATGCTGAGAAACTGGGGCTGGTGCTGGGTGCTGGCAGCGGGTGTGACTGGGGCCGGTGCTTGCAGCAGGTCTGAGTGCTGGGTGGAACCACGGCACGTGGAAGCAAAGAATTTTCAGTAACCACCAGAGGCTCGCCCCAATGACAGTGACCAGTGCCCAACCTTGGTCTGGCACCCCCGCTCACCTGCTCCACCATCCCGCTGCGGCTGACGCCTGCCATGTTCTGCACGTGCCTCCTGGTGGCTAGCACATGTCATAGCAACTGGTTGTTTGATCATTCAGTTGTTCCACCGTCCAGTCTATTTGCATATTAGGGTTTTATATAGAGAGATACAGACATAGTTGACAAACAGGAAGTCATGATGGCAGGTGAACAAGAGTACACATGCTGCGAAGCTTCAGGATCCAGAGACTTGGTTCCAGGTGCTGTATAATGTGCTTCCCATGCATAAGTTCACATGCATATTCCTTCAACCATTCCATGAAGTAAAAAAAAAAAAATAATAATTCCTTCTTACAGGTGGGAAAACAGAAGCTTAGGAAAATTAAGTAACTGATCATGTGATGTGTCTGTGGCAAAGATTAGGCATTAACCCAGGTGTGTGTGATTAGAGCCCTGACCTTAACTATATTGTTGTAACCTCACAACCTGGTCCTGTCCTGTCCTGTTTCTAACAAGACCTGGAAGCAAGGTTTACAACTTGGATAGAGCACTTACCAGCAACACTTGTGAAATATCAGCAACACTTGTGAATGCTTAATTGCTACCCCTCAAAACCCTGACCCGGTTCCTGGATCAGGAGAGGCAGCTCTGAGTTGTGCCCGTGCCCTCTGTCTCCTTGCCAGTCAAATCTCAAATAAAGCATCTTTCTTTTCTCAAAAGCTGGTATCATGTTTCTGTGTGCATTGAGCAGCAAACTCTTGTTCAGTAACAATATGACAATTAAAGGAGTTTAGAGACAGGAAAGGCAGTATCAGGGAAAGAGATCCATGGGGAGGAAGACATACAGTCAGAGGGTAGAGGAATGTGACAAGATAAGGGGAAGAGGAGGAGGGGGGCGCCAGGTAGGCTTTGGACTCTGAAATTTATACCTGCAGGAGAGTGACCAATCAGGAAAGCAGGAAGGATCCAGCAGGAAGGGGCCAATTAGGAAGGGTCATGGTCAGATAAAGAGCTGCTAGCCTTCATAAACCCACAGACAGAGAAACTCAGGAATTGACTTAGATGTTTTCTCATTAGAGAGAGAGCAGGTCTTTCCCATCTGGGAACCCATCCCTGAGGGGAGTCTGTATATGCTTGCAATACACTTCTACACATTTTATTCTTCAAACTTCCTAGGACAAGAACCCACAATGAGGAGTCAGCTCACTGGAACTCCATGTAACCACAATATCAGGTAACAGCCACCACTGCTCATGGTTATGTTTTTAACGTGAACTTCTGACACCAGCTCTAGGAAAGCCTCATGGTCCTTTCCACCTCAGCTCAGCTGGGTCAGGTCTTTGGGCTGAAGACTGAGTCCGGCAGAGCAAGGTCAGCATAGGTAGTGGGGGTGGGAATGAGACTCCTCCAAATCTGAACTGTGTGACGTGGAGTGAGTTTCTTCTTTATCTCATTGAACTTTATTGCTCATATATACAATGAGAATTTTTTAAGCATCTTAAATGAGGACTAAAGGAGGAAGTATATAAAATGCCTATTAAAGTGCAAATGCATAACAGAGGCCTAATAGATGGTGGTGAGTGGGGGAGTGGGTGATTTGCATTTCCAGGATGCTGCCCACCCAGGAAACTCCAGACACAGTACTCCACCCTGTGCCCTGCTGCCTCAGGGCACTTCCTCCCATGGGACTGACATTAAAACAGGTAGAAGCCTCAGTCCTGGACCAAAGAAGGGACTTGTCTTCAGAGACCTCACACTGTGAAGGAAAACCCCTATTCTGTAAAACTACTGTTTGGAATTCTCTGCTATTCTTTGGACGGCCTCTTATTCTGAAAAAGTAACTTTGCTTTCTAGCCTGCTTGAATAATGGGGGAGATAAACTTAGCTATCTGACCTTGTAGGCCAGAGACTAAATACACCCAATGCCATGCCAGGTGCATTTTTTAATTGATAGAACTGTGTAGTTTTCAAGGCCGCCGCCAGTAAGCACACAAAGGGCTGGCTCTTCTATAAAAAGGGAAGTTCTGCTTGTAGCTTTGCTTAGAATTTAGATTCATTTCCCTAAGCCCACTGCGGTGAATAAAGTGTAACTCCAAGCTCTCAGAGTGCTGTTTGGTTCTTGTCCAGTTTTTCTGTAACAGCACCAATCAGTGAGGCCAACCCAACTCTGTGCCATTTCTCACCTTTGCCATAATGGCTGCCTCTGGCCTTACTCCTTCCTGTTCCATCCACCCATGCCCATCCCACTGCTTCCTAACTTGCTGTTAAAATAAGGTTACCAAGTAGGTAAGGACCGTTTTTAAGGACTAATCACTCCTGAATAAATGCTAGGGATTCACAGCAGGATGGAGTGGAGATTCAGCGCAGAAGCTCTGTAGCTGGCCCTTTGATTTCTCAAAGGCCTGTGTGCTGCAGAAGAGGCCACTGTGCTTCATAGGCCCGGGAGGAAATAGGCAGACATGGCCTGGCTCCACATACTCAAAGCTTGATGAGAAATCAACACTATTATTTTTTATTTAAAACACAAGCACACCTATAGCCTCCCCCAACACCCAGCAAAAATGCACCCACAGATTTTTTTTTAATATATAAGAAGAAAAAAGCAGACTTAAAACATATTCTACACTTGGAGTAGGTTGTTTATGATTAAGACCCCAAGCCCAACCTGAGGTTATAGTCCATTGCCTCTAGCTTTAAGAATGTTTAGCTGACTTTCTGGTTAAGATGACTGAGCATATAAACATGGTACTTGCCAACTCCCATAACCACATCAGAATTACAACTAAACTACAGAACAATCATCATTCAGAACTGCCTGAAATCTGTTTGAATGGAAGTCCTACACTGAGACTGGTAGGAGGGGTGGAGATGAGGGAAGAGCTGGTCCCACACCCACACATGGAGAATTCTCAACTGCAGAGGTCCCCCCTGAGGAGCGAGGGGTCCCAGCCCCACACGAAGCCTCCCAACCCCGGGTTTCAGAGGAACAGAAGGCCCCATAACTTCGAGAGGTAAAAATCAGTGGGGATTGTGGCTGAGTGAGATAGAGGGCTGCTGGGTTCCAGGAGGCCCTTTTAAAGGGCCTGTACACAGATTTGCTTAGACTCACTCTCTCTGAGCTCCAGCACCAGGGCAACAACTTGAAAGAAACAAGGGATATACAGGGAAGAACTGAAATGTGAGACATCAGAATGAGAGCTGGGGGGGGAGGGGGGGAGGGCAGTTTTCTCCCAGACAAGTGCTGGCAGAGATCATTTTTCTGGTTCTGAGCCCTTCCCTACAGAGCTAGCAGGTGCGCACTATATATGATTCTCTATCAACCCAGATAACACTGTTAAACCCACCTTGGTGATTCCCTGAGACCCTGCCCCATCCTAAAGTGAGGCCCGTCCAAACTGATTCTGGTGGCATTTCTATACAAATGGCCTATCTTGGCTCATGGTTCAGATTTTCCTAAAATCACCTCTCAAACAAGCAACATCTGGCCTCCCGTTGTTGTGTACTTCTCCCTAAGTGGTGCCAGGCCCAGCCCTAGAGGCAGCAATTGGTTTGCAGATTGGCTTCCCCTGGGCACTTACAAGCCCAGCACATAAGGCAGCCATCTGCAGATCACTTTATAGTTCATGCTGGGCGGCACTGGGTAGAGCACAGTGGGGGCTGACCTTGGCCTGCACCTCCAGGGAGGCCCCAGAGCCGGCACACCCAGTGGAAAGCTTCAGATCACATGGAAGCAACAACCAACATCATCCATAAGTGACACACTCAAGGAGGAGACTCAGCAGGCATCAGAATGTCCCTGAACTAAGTCCTGCTCCAGGGGTTGGTCCTATACAGCTGATCCTCCACAGTGGTAGCAGCCAACCCTTATAGCCAATTGAGCTGGGGGTATTTTCCTCTCATTGATAGGTCAACAGCAATCAAGGCACACCTACAACAGGAGGATGTACACAGCCCATATAGGGGTATACTTAGAGTTCCCTACTTAGTTGATCAGGGAGGCTGTGCCATTGGATCATAAAGGACAGCTACTACATAAGACCACTCTACCAAGGCCGAGAGACCTAGCAGTGCTACCTAATACATAGAAACAAACATAGGGAGGCAGCCAAAATAAGGAAACAAAGAAACAGTTCCCATATGAAAGAACAGAACAAAACCCCAGAAACAAAACAAAACAAAACAAAAAAACAAAAACAAAAAAAGAAACACTGAACAAAATGAAGACAAGCAACCTACCAGGTACAAAGTTCAAAACACTGGTTATAAGAATACTCAGTGAACTTAGTAGATGAACTTAGTGAGAACTTCAACAAGGAGATAGAAATCCTTAAAATGGAGATAGAAAATATAAAAAAGAACCAGTCATAAATAAAGAATACAACTGAAATGAAAAATACAGTATAGGGAATTAATCATCAAGCAGGTAGAGCAAAGGATCAAATCAGAGATTTAGAAGATAGGGAAGCAGAAAACACCCAAACAGAATAGCAAAAGGAAATTAGAATCCAAAAAATAAAAAATAAAGAGGCTAGTGTAAGGAACCTCTAGTTTAACTTCAAGGGTACCAACATTTGCATCATGGTAATGCCAAAAGGAGAGGAGAGGGCAAGGAATTGAAGACCCATGTGAAAAAATAATCAAGGAAAACTTCCCTAACCTAGTGTAGGAAATAGATATACAAGACCAGGAAGCACAGAGTTCCAAACAAGATGAACTCAAAGAGGCCCATACCAAGACACATCATTATTAAAATGCCAAAGGTTAAAGACAAAGAGAATTTTAAAAGCAGCAAGAGAAAAGCAGTTAGTTATCTCTAAAGGAGCTCCCATAAGACATCAGCTGATTTCTCAGCAGAAACTTTGCAGACCAGAAGGGGTTGTCGAGAAATATTCAAAGTGATGCCAAACAAGGACCTACAATCAAGACTACTCTATCCAGCCAAGCTATCATTTAGAATCAAAATACAGTTAAAGTGCTTCCCAGACAAGAAAAAGTTAAAAGAGTTTATCATCACAAAACCAGTATTACATATGTTAAAATGTGTTCTTTAAGAAGCACAAACAAAGCCCTAACTGGTTTGGCTGAGTGGATAGAGTGTTGGCCTATGGACTGAAGGGCCCCAGGTTCGATTCCAGTCAAGGGCATGTACCTTGGTTGTGGGCACATCCCCAGTAGGGGGTGTGCAGGAGGCAGCTGATCAATGTTTCTCTTTAATCAATGTTTTGAACTCTCTATACCTCTCCCTTCCTCTCTGTAAAAAAAATCAATAATATATATATATTTTTGAAAAGCACAAACAAATATAAAAAGTATAAATAATAAAATGGTAATAAATACATTTCTATCAAGTGAATCTAAAAAAAAAAATAAAAATAAATGAACAAGCAGAACAGAAACAGATTCATAAATACAGAGAATACTGGAGGATTGCCAAATGGGAGGTGAGTTGGTGGGATGGGTGAAAAAGATGAAGGGAATATAAAATACAAATTGGTAATTGCAGAAAAGTAATGGGGTTGTAAAATACAGGACAGAGAATATAGCCAATGATATTGTAAAAACTATGTATGGTGTCAGATGGATATTAGAATTACCGGGATGATCACTTAGTAAGTTATACAATACATAATCTCTGGGTACACCCGAAACTATTATAATATTGTTTATTAGCTGTAATTGAAAAATGAAAATAATAAACAATAAAAGAGTGTTGAGATAAGAACATCTGAGCAGCCTTGAGGGAGCTGTATAGAGGCAGAGGCCCAGTGGACAAGGGGAGAAAATCTATGATTCCAACTTAAGTCCCTGCTGTGCTACCAGAGAGCTATATGAACATCAAGTTTCACTCATGTAAAAGGAATGCTGTGTGGTTGTTCTGTTTGCTTTCCCATCCTCCATCCATATTTACACCTTTCTTGCTCTGTTCTGGGTTCCAGAAGGCTTCCCTTTGGAACCCATGCCCTGGGAAGCCATGCAGTGTAATCAGGTCAGGAGAAAATGGACGTTTAGGAGTATCGTCTGCTCCCTCCTGCCTTTCTGTGGAGTCATGGCAGTGGTTGCCTTTATCTATGGCTTTAACTCCTGCTGGAGAGTCCCCTTCCAAATTATAAGCCTTTGCTAGGGCCCCAAAATACTGTTCCTCTTCCGTGTGTTCCTTCATGCCAGAAATAAGCATTTTTGAGGCTAGCCTCAGAGCCTGGTGAAGCTTCACCCTCACTCAAGGGCTCCCTTGGCCTGGCCCACACCATCTGCATCCCCTCTGTCATAAAGCTCTTCTTGGTTTCACACATACTGAGCCATCACTCTCCTGCCCCACCCAACTAATGTCATATTGATACCTAATTGTTGAGGTTATGAATACATGGGCAATCCTATGTGCACTCAATACTCATGGGATAGGTGGTAGCTCTTGTTATAGTCCATGTTTATTTCTGGGTAAGGGACAGGTCACCAGCAAATTCTCAGTCACGCCTGCTAACATGGCCACATTGTCCCAGGGATTTGGCGCACAAAATCTGTCCCCGTTCTACACCGGAGAAGTACACGTGACAACATGCACACTCTCTGTTGTCCCTTACCTGAGCTTCTTCCCCTGGGGTTTGTGAGCCATCATTACAGCACACAGCTGCACCCCTACCTCAGCTCCATGCCCCTTGCTGCCAGCTATTGAGACAGTAGTTGGCAGAGGCGTTGCTGGGCTAGGAAAAAATGTCAGGAGAGGGCAAACAGCTTGACAGAGATTTCCCAGAACCTGGGGCCAGGGCTACCGCTGCACACCTCGAAGACATTAGTAGAAAGACCCAACCGACCCAATGACTAATGCCTGTCTGAAACTGCTAGTGAGAGGTGCTAATTAAGCTTCTGTGAATCTTTCTGTCTTGCTGGTTAAGAATGTATATATTTCATAAATTTCATGTTCTAATTAAAGATGTATATATTTCATAAATTTCATGTTCTAATTAATTATTTTATGTTCTATATATTACCTTGGCTTATAAATTCAAATGGGGTTTTGGACATTCTTCAAGTAGGAAATGTATTCCATAAATGTAAAATTGTTATTAATCTTGATTTTTTAATATTTAATTTAAAATGAACAATTAACCTCATTCTAATTCCATCGTTTTATGGTATATCTGGAACTCTTCTGTTCACGTACAAGCCAGAATACAGTCTTCTAGGGATGTTGTTTGCTTTGAAATGTCAAGATTTATGTCACCTCTGCATTCAGTCTTTGCCTTAGTGAGGGCTCCTGTTAGCAAGTCAGACACAGATTGGGGCTGATATGAGCAAAGGTGGAAATTATTGAACAGATGTCAAGTAGTGACAGAATAGTGCGGGGTGAAAAACCTGGCTTGTAAATAGACAGGGGCCAAGAGAGCTCACAAGCAGAATGAACACCCGCATCTCAGCACTGTGTGAGTGAGGGACACCAACGCACTTAGCACTGGATTCAGGCCACCAAAGTCACAGCCAAGACTTCTGCACTGGACATGGCTCAGCTCCTGCTACTGAGCCCAGAGACTAGATAGGCTGCCTCCATCCTCAGCCACCAGAGAATCCTCTACTGGAGCTGCTCCTGTGTTTCTCTAGCTCCGGGTCTGATGCAGTGGCCCATGCATCTATCTCATTGAGATCCAGCCATTACACAAGATGCAGGGGACCCTGAAAGAAAGCTTCTGGACCACACAGATGTCTAGCAGGATTGCATTCCAAAGAGACAGACATTTCGGCTGCTGATACTTTGAATATGACAAAGCTCCACCCAATGTCATCTCTTGTAGTCGTTGCCACATTGTAGAATAGTGGAGCCCAGAGGCTACCCTGCAGTATCTTCACAATTTGTAAGGCTACTCCTGCTGGTATGAATGGCCTCTGTTGAAGGATCCCCCTTTTCTTCCCTTGTTTTGGAATCACTGGATAGTTAATAATTTCCCATATTTCCCTTACTTTGCCTGTGGTTGAGAGGCAGGTTGTCTCTCACTTCCCATATTTTCAGGGCTTCAGATCGGCCTGTCCCCTCACCAGCTGCAGTGACCCCAACCAGCCTGAGCCTGGCATTCCTCCTCTGAAAATAAAGACATGGGTAGTACCTACCCCCTAGGGTGTTTGTGAGAACTCCATGTTTTATCACAATGCTGCTCAGTGTGTGGTCTGAGGGTAAGAGTAGCTACATGGCTTGCAGGGCCCAGTGCAATATGAGAATGAGGAGCTCCTGTTCAGCAATTGTCAAGAATCCAAGCTGGTGAAAACAGAGCAGCAAACTAAGGGTTGGACCCTTTGGAGCATGTGTCCTATGAAACTGATACCATTGTAATTAGCTAGTTATTAATAACAGGAAGGAGTAAAGGGAAGGCCAGACATAGGCATGTCATTTGGGCAGCTTCACCAGGAAGCTGCATATCACACTCCCCAAGGAATTCCAGGCCCATTCTCCACAGATCACTTCAAAGTGAAGTTGGGGTAATAGAGAAGCAGGCCTGTCAGCCAAACCTTGTGACAGAGATCATTAGCCAGAATGAGTGGGGCCATCGCAAGCCCATGAAAATTTGGAAATACATAGTCCCTCAGGCAGAGGAGTTCATACTCTTGCTGCTCTTGGTTCTTGCTCTTGCATTTGCCTGTATGGCCCACAGCCATGAAAACTCCACATGGAATGGACTGATGGACTTCAGCACGAAACATAAGCTAAGCAAGCCTGATGCTGGATTGGACTATGCCCTAACATGGAATGGAAGCTCTGGGCACTGGCTCTGATCATGGCCATGGGACTTCTTCCTTGGTGGACAGCGGGAGAGAGGACCTTGGAAACTCAGGGATTTAATTCCACACAAATAAAAGTCATCATTCGTTCTCCCTTCATGTGAGTCGCAATAATTTCTTTTTCTTGGATTACGAAAGAATTCCACTCCCATAAGGGACAGGTGGGGATGAGGACCTCTCCCAGTCAGTAACAGAACTGCACAGATTACATGTTTGTGAAGGGGCTTTGTCTGTGGAACATTGTTAGTTACTGGTTCAGAAAAGGTGTGGACATTAAGAGGAAGAGTTAAACATTTTATAGTAATTGTGAATTGCCATGATATCTAAGTTTGCCATGATCAGTGCGTATGTCTTGTTGAATGCTGAGTTGCATGTGGGGTGAATATTGCATTAGTCATGCCTGAAAGGTTCAAGTTGGCAGGATAAATAGCCATCTCAGATGGTGAGTAAAGAAAAATTGAATTTATTTAAGGAAAAGGGGGTGGGTGATGGTGATATCGAAAGGGAAGGACTACACAACACTGAGCCAAAGGCAGCGAAAATGTACTTAGGAGAAGCAACAGGAAAGCCTAGGTTGGGCTGCTTTGGCTCACTGAGAAGTCAGAGAAAAGGGGACCTTGGAGGCAAGTTCAGGGTGTTAGCTTGAGACGAGCTGCCACTGCCCATTGCTTCTCTGGTTGCAAGTCTCATGGGGTCCTTTAAAGGTCGGAGGATACATGCCTGTGGGGGCGAGGGGGAAGAGAATGGCATGGACATGCTACTTGGAGGGAAAGCATGTACTGGGTCTTTTGTCCTGAGTGTATTTATCTCTTTCTTGCAGGTGGAAATCTTATGGGAGGTCTCAGGGGAGGGTCTCAATAGAATCTTCATCAGCTTTCCAGGTGTGCTCCTTTGAGGTGGTGGTCTCCACTGACTGGTTGGGGCCATGGCAGGAGGTCACTAGTCAATCAATGCTGCTGGCCCTGAGACAACCACAGTATCACTTGTCTGGTTTTGCTGCTTTTCTGGGCCTAGAGATGAAATACAACTGAGGCCTAGATGTTATCTTTAGGAAGGAAAAGGCCAGGGGCTCTACACCACCTGACCAGTGATATGAAAGATCAGGGGTCCAAACCACATGACCAGTGATATGCTAGGGAAGGATAGGTTACTCTGGGTTCTTGTTTTCCCAGTTTTGCCCCTTGCTAGGCATTCTGGGTGTTCTTCCCTGGTGAGTTTCTATACCTGACCCATCGTTCTTGCTCTGCTCACGTCTAACAATGCCCAGTAGGCAATTGAGTTTGGTGAACAATTAAAAAAATGTTCTTTGTGACTGTTTGTCTGAGAAATACTAAGCTAATAAATACATTAAGTTTATGACTGCACTTGACATATTATTATAGTCAATAAATGTTAGCTGTTGTTTCCTGTGTGATTATTTTTAGAGTGCATTTTTTGTGTGTGGGGTATGTGTATGTAGACATGCATTTGCTTTTCAGACTATTTTTGTTTCAACCTTTACTTCTCTACCTGACTAATTCTTCATGATTGTCCGCTTTGTATGCAGAGAATTCCAGTTCCTTACACTCTGACTAGATCCATTGCTCCTCATCTGTGCCCTTTATATCCCATGAGGATTTTGAGGGCTAGTGCATTTTACTGCATTTATCGCCTTTGCCCAAATTATTTTCATTCTCAAACACTGGCCGCTATCTCTAGAAGGTATCTGAAGACAACATATTCTGCTTACTTTGAGCCTTTGCAAAGTGGCCCATGTGAGTCTTCTTGTCAGAATTAATGCTGACTCATTTCCATTGGTCAGAGACCAAACTCTCAACTCGGACTCTGTGGCTATGAGGTGTCTCCCACTGTGGCTGATTTACATCTGCATCCTTGCACTGTACTAAACTGTAACTGTGGGGATGACAGCTGCCAGTGAGGGCAGTGAGGTCGTCCAGTGAGTCACCAGACCTGTGAGTGGCCTTAAAGACACCAGCCAGGAAGCTTGCAGGTGGCAGATTCCCCCACGAGACTGCTGGTGCCTCTGACTAAAGCTGCTCTTCCAGGCAACACAACACTGTGCAGTTGTCTGAACATCGCTCTCCATGGGGACTCCTAATGAACTTGATTGACCTATGGGAGTTGTTTACATAGGAATACCTATTTGTACCAATGGGAAACCAATGGAAACACTTTACTCTTAACAAATAAGAAGATTCCTTGTTTCCGTTTTCCTTTGTGTATTTGGGGTGTGTGTGTGTGTGTGTGTGTGTGTGTGTGTGTGTGTGTGTGTTGTTGTTGTTGTTGTTGTTGTTCTAGGAATCTATCCTAACCTACAATATAAAATAACAAGTTTTTATCAGAAAGGGCTATCAAGTAACTATTTAAAATACAGAATATCTGGAAACAATTTAAATTCTCAACATTAAGATAGATGATTAAATAAATTATAATGTGCAAACTTCTAACAGAATAATATGCAGCCACTATTGAGACTGTGTAGTAAGTATTTTTAGAAACATTTGAAAATGCTCATAAGATACTAGTAAATAGAAAAAGCAGGGTGTAAAATTTTATTTGCAATGTGATCTTAACTCTGATTTTTACTGCATTTTCTAAATTTTAAGTAACTAGAATGCATATTTTTGTAATAAAAATAAGTAAATTTTATTGTAGTAGGAGATTTGGCTTTGTAACATTGTACTGATCTTGGGGAACCAGGGATGGACCACTTCCATGTTTCTCTAACTTTTCTATTCATTACTCAAGGGGTCTCAGGATAAAACTTAAAGTATTTTGAAAAACACTTGAATTACTATATTAAGATTTTTATTCTATTATAAATATACTAGAGGCCCTGTGTATGAAATTTGTGTACAAAGGGGGGTTCCCTCAGCCCGGCCTGCACCCTCTCTAATCCAGGACCCCTTGGGCGATGTCTAACTGCCAGTTTAGGCACGATCCTGCAGGCCTAAACCAGCAGTCGGACATCCCTCTTGCAATCTGGGACCACTGGCTCCTAACTGCTTGCCTGCCTGCCAGCCTGATCGCCCCTAACCACCTCTGCCTGCCGGCCTGATTGCCCCCTAAGTGCTCCCCTGCCAGCTTGATCATCTTTAACTGCCCTCCCCTGCCAGCCTGATTACCCTTAACCACCTCTGCCTTGGCCCCCGCCACAATGGCTTGGTCCAGAAAGATGTCTGGAAGGTGCCCGGTCTAATTAGCATATTACCCTTTTATTTATAGATATGTGAAATATTTCAATTTATTAAATAAAGTATTTATTTAAAAAATATTTATTGTTGAGAGTATTACAGATCCCCCTCACAATTCCCGCCTCCACCCAGTTCTCAAGCTGCCCCAGACCTTCACCACCCTATTGTCTATGTCGATAGGTAGTGCATGTAACATATAAGATCCTTGGTTAATCTCTCCCTGCCACCCCCTCGCCCCTTCCCTCTGAAATTTGTCAGTCTGTTCCATGCTTCCATGTATTTAATTCTATTTTATTCATCAGTTTATTTTCTTTATTAGATTTCTTGTTCCTTTATTTTGATTTTTAGATTCAATTGTTGTATTTATTGGCATCTTATTGTTCATAATTTCTTCTTCTTCTTCCTCTTCTTCCTCTTCCTCTTCTTTGTTTTTAAATATACTTTATTGATTTTTTTACAGAGAGGAAGAGAGAGGGATAGAGAGTTAGAAACATTGCTGAGAGAGAAACATCAATCAGCTGCCTCCTACACACCTCTTACTGGGGATGTGCCCAACCAAGGTACATGCCCTTGACTGGAATTGAACCTGGGACCTTTCAGTCTGCAGGCTGATGCTCTTTCCATTGAGCCAAATCTGTCAGGGCCCTCTTTCTCTTCTTAAAGAATACCTTTCAACATTTCATGTAATACTGGTTTGGTGGTGATGAATTGATGAACTTTACCTTTCTCTTGTCTATGAAGTTCTTTATCTGACCTTCAATTCTAAATGATAGCTTTGCTGGGTACAGAAATCTTGGTTGTAGGTCCTTGCTATTCATAATTTGAATATTTCTTGCCACTCCCTTATGGCCTGCAAAGTTTCCATTGAGAAATCAGCTGACAGTTGTATGGGCACACCCTTGTAGGTAACTAACTGCCTTTACTTTTGCTGCTTTTAAGGTTTTTTCTTCATCTTTAAGCCTTGGCATTTTAGTTATGATGTGTCTTGGTGTGGGCCTCTTTGGGTTCCTCTTGTTTGGGCCTCTCTGTGCTTCCTAGACTAAAAAATCCATTTCTTTCACCAGGTAGGGTAAGTTTTCTGTCATTATTTCTTCTAATAGGTTTTCAATATCTTTCTCTCTCTCTTCTCCTTCCGGCACACCCATATGCACTTGAAGTTGTCCCAGAGGATCCTTACACTATATTCATAGTTTTGGAATATTTTTTTCTTTTTGCTCTTCTGTTTGGGTGTCTTTTGCTTCCTCACATTCCAAACCACTGATTTGTTTCTCAGAATCCTCTATTCCAATGTTGAATCCTTGTAAATTATTATTATTTTTTAATTTCAGTTAGTGTATGCTTAATTTCTGGCTGGTCCTTTTTCATGTCTTTGACAATCTCACTAAGACCTTTGAAATTCTCACTAAGTCCCTCGAAGCTCTCATTAAGTCCCTTGAGGCTCACATAAAGATACTTGAATAACCTTATAACCATTGTTTTGAACTCTGTACCTAGTTGTTTGCTTGTTTCCATTTCTTTCATTTCTGACATGTTTCTTTGTCTCCACATTTTGGCTCCTTTTATCTGTTTCTATGTATTAAGTAGAACTGCTATATCTCCTGAAATTGGTAGAGTAGCCTTGTGTCGTCGTTGTCCTATATGGCCCAGTAGCTCAGCCTCCCCAGTCACCTGAGCTGGGCACTCTAGGTGCACCCCTATGATGGCTATACACACAGTCTTGTTACAGTTGAGCCTTGATTGCTGTTGGTATCACTGGGATAAATTGATCCCCGGGCCAATTGGCTTTAAGGACCAGCTGCAACTACAGTGGAAGTGCTGCTGTGAAGGAGACACCTCTATGAAGTAGGAACTGCTTCAGTGGGGCTTTGGGACTCACTGAGTCTGCCCTTTTAATGTGTCACTTGTGAATGTGTAGAGTTGTTATCTGCTATAGTCTGAAGCTGTCCACTGGGTATACTAGCTCTGAGGCCTCCCAGAAGGTGCAAAGTCAACCACCACCTGAGGCCACCTGGCTAGAAGTACAGAGAAATATGCAGATGGCTGCTACTCATATTGGGCTTGAAAGTGCCCAAGCCAGGCCCAGCTGTGAAGCAAGGCAGGCTGGTGCTAGGGCCAGGTCTTTGGCCTTTTATTGACAGGTTTAGGGTATGCTGACACCAGCTGCTGCTTGTTTGAGAGATTTTTGTAAAGTCTGAAGCCTGAGCCAGGACAGGCCACTCATATGGAAAAGCCTCTGCAAACAGATTGGGTGGGACTGCAAATTAGATGGGGTAGGGTGTCAGTGAATTACTATGGTGGAGTAAATGGTGTGGGCCACACTGATGGAAACTCAGATATGGTTGCCAGACAGCTCTGAGACAGGGAGGCCCCAGTATAGGAACAATTACCCCTGTGAGCAACCCACATTTGGAGAAAGCCATCCCTGAGTTACCCGATGCTAGATATTCCAGTAGCTCTTTGTATGTCCCTGAATCCCCCAAAGCCGTCATCTAGCACTGGAACTCAGAGGAAGTGGGATTGTGTAATTTCATGTGCTGGCCCTTTAAGAGGAACTCCCTGGGACTCTAGCAGCCTCTGTGTCACTCAGCCACAATCCTAGCTTTTTTTTACAGACTGAAATTATGGGGACTTCTCCTGGCTCTGGAACCCTGGGCTAGGGGGCTGGTGTGGGGCTGGGACCGCTTGCTTCAAACGGGAAAGCTCCATAGCCAAGATATCCCTCCTGATTGAAGAATAAGCTACATGTGGATGTTGGACCAGCTCATTCTGTGCCTCTGCCCCTCCTACCAGCTTCACTGTGCTTTCTTTACTTCTCTAGTTGCAGGACTTCCATTCAGCCAGATTTCAGGCAGTTCTGAATGATGGTTGTTTTGTGTTAGTTGTAATTTTGATGTGATTGTGGGAGGTGGTGAATACTGGCGTTTACCTATGCTGCCATCTGGGTTTTCTCAATGTATTGATTTTTAATAAAAATTAATTGCACTCAGGAAATTAATTACAACAGAAAAGATCATAGACATTATTTTTCAATCATTTATTGCACATACAGGTTTTCTACTCTTCCAAGCTTAACAAAATCCATGAAATTTGTCAACATGAAAATTCTAGTACATTAGGTGGTACATGACTTTCAAAAACATTTTAGAATTCAAAATTAAAGGATTCTTAACCCAAAGTTTGATTCCCAGGAGAGAATTACTTTGGGAATTTTACTATACCCTTTGCCATATCTTGTATATGCCTTGGTACATGCACATGTACCCCTCTTTGAGGAGCATGGTCCCCTTTAAATCCCAATTTTAAAAGTGACATATAGAAGAATGTACATGTCTTTTTGTGTGTGTGTGGTTTTTGTTTTGTTTTTTAATTTTTCACTTTTTATGTTTTTCCTGAAAAGCAGAGAACAGTTTGTCAGTTGGTTTGTAACATCTATAGGGAAAATTTGGATCAGGATAAGGGGAAAAAAACAATGAAACTAACTAATAGATCTTCTTACTGAAACATGGAGTTCAGAGTACAGTTTATTTTGTGGGTCCTTGTCCTCGGGAAGTTTGAAGAATAAACTCGTGGACTAATAGATTTATTTAATAGCTATGTAGACATTTATTGGAAGCATATACAAACTCCATCTGGGCAAGTGTGTCACCAAAGGGGACCCTCAGGGAAGGGGCCCCCAAATGGGGAAAGCATGCTTTCTCCTTCTCTAATGGGAAAAAATCTAAATAATCTGAATCTGTAAAATCTGAAATCTGCTGAGTCTCTTTGACTCCTGGTTTATAAAGGCTGCAGTTCTTTGTCTGGACCTGACCCTTTCTAATTGGACCTTGTTTTAATTTAGGACACCTGTGCTTTCCTCATTGGTCGTTCTGTTACATAGTATTTGTTTCAAAGTCTAAAGCCCACGTGGTGCCTCCACATCCTCTCCCATTTATCTTACTAGTTGGAGTTGCCTTTCATCTCCCAACTACTCAGGTCAGAAATGTTTCCATCTGCCTGGACAACCCCTCCTTCCTGTCTATTTCAGTTAGCTAGTTAACCCTTATCATTACAAAATAAATAACTGGGTGTTATCCAGATAATATCTGAAAGAGAGAGAGATTCAGCCCTGGATAGATTTGACTTTAAAATGACCTGGCAGATGCACCCATAGCAGTTGAGTGATGCCTGAAAAGGCCCGGGTTGTGTATACATCACCACGGCCTTCATTACATCAACATCTTTTGCTTCACTACTTTCTTTTCTCTGCGAGGAGTCCCTTTTCCTCCCATGATATAGATTTCAATGCTGTGTTCAAGTTCCCAGTGTGTGTACTACCCCTCTCTTCCCATAACCTTTCACTGAGGATTCAGACAGTGCCTGGTAGGACAGCTGTCTGTTCTGCTCTGGAGAGTCACACACATTTGCTTTCTCTGCTGCATGAGTCAAACCACACTCCTCTGGTTTCCATCACCCACTTCACCTTGGCATGTCCTTTCAAACACCTTTTTTCTATCCCCACCTGCAACTCATTAAGGTAATTGACTTTTTAAAAATGTTTATTTTAGCTACAGCATGAATTTTACTCCTTTAAATAATGTGATGACATGACTGGTTTTAAATAGGTAATGTTAAGGTGATTGTAATGACAAGTGCTCTCACTAAAAGATGACATGGATTAATGGTGGGGAGTAGCAATTTCCATTTCAGTAAACAAGATAGAATGTACTTGCCCCTAGGGAGTGACTTAGGATGGACACTCCCAGACACCATCTGAGAGTAAGGGGTGAGGGACACAGAGAGTGTGGCAAAGAGAAGGTCATGGAATATAATTCCTGAGGAACAAGACCACTGCAACACCCAAGTTCCCAACAATTTACCAGCAAGTGAAGGAAGTGATAAGCATCCTGGGGTTATGTCAATAGATTTTGTGTTCCTGGCTGTAACATTGCTTTCTATTTTAACTCATAGAGTTAAAATAATTTTAATTTTGTTAATGACAAAATTTGGTCAGAGGTACCAGAGAATGTGTAAGATGACTTAGAAAAAAACTTGGGAAACAAATGAGGTTACTCCAACAGCCTACGGGCTGGAATAAGACAGTAACAGTGATAGCAGCAAGGAGATAGGTGCAACCACTAATAAGGAAAATCAATTAGATTAGTTGTTTAGGACAAGGTTGCCTCCCTGTTTTTTTGGTTGAACAACTGGTGGTACCAATCATAACATCAAAAAATGATACAGTTTTTATGGAAGACAATAAGGAATTCTCTTGAGATCATTTTGGCTTAAAGGGTGAAGTATCATTCAGGTGGAAACAGTCTGCAGATGTTCATATTTGCTCTGGAATTCTACTGTAGACAGCAGTTAGGTGTCATCCGTTGTGCAAGAATGTAGCTCTGCCTTTAGATATGGACTATGGTGCTTCAGGTGAGGTGCAAGTTAAGGACAAGAGGCCACTGATGATTACCACGGTGACTAATATTTCAATGGTGCACTTCAGAACGTACCTTTTCAATATACACTTATTTCATCCCACCACAGTAAGTGATATATGAATGATTAACATTATGTACATTTTTGCAGAATGTTCAGGAAGTTATATGTTTTCACATTAAAAATACAGCATGAAGTAATAGGTCTAGTGCCTTTCTGCTATCCTGACCCTAAGTTGCCCAACCATAAATGATAGCAGACCTTAGAGTTAGCTATCAGAAACCTGCAAAGCCAGAACATTCTTGGATACTGT
This sequence comes from Myotis myotis, assembly GCF_014108235.1. Classification (NCBI taxonomy): domain Eukaryota; kingdom Metazoa; phylum Chordata; class Mammalia; order Chiroptera; family Vespertilionidae; genus Myotis; species Myotis myotis. The sequence goes on along the minus strand of NW_023416390.1, from coordinate 89,163,797 downwards.
GAATTATGGTTTGATTCTTCTCTTGCCACTCATACTTGAGATCCTCTGGCTATTGGCTCTCTTGAATTTAAAGTACTCAGTCTCCATTAAAAATATGCTTTTATTGAACCTATATTAAACATATGTGGTTCATTAATTTGGCAATAATTATTACCATGAGTTGGTCCTAGGGCAGAACCCATTCACCAGATTTTACCTAGCTTTCTGAGCAAGGAGTAGGGAACTAATGCTTTGTTTCTCAAAAAATTTACTTTTTTTAAGATGTTCTATGATAAACTTAAAAGAGTGATTATTGGAGTGATTGACTCCATCACCCAGGAGAGCAAACAAAGGCTCTTTTTCAGGAGGAAAAGATTAGGATCAATAAATAGATATATGGCCTCAAATATGTCAGTTTAGTGATAGTAGGTAACCATATTTCTGTCTTGTATACAGGAGGTAAATATGAAGGCTCTTAGACCAAACCTCCTGGCCAATCATATGGAAAAGAAGTTAGCATTGTAAAATTAAATTGTATGCTTATTGTTTTTTAAAGACAATTGACAATATTTTTATATTTTAGTTTCAGGAAACTATTCAATTTAAGAAACATTTATAGCACCTACCGTGTGCTAAGAATTGCACTCAGCACCTCCTCTCTGCTAAATCCCTCAGGAAACCATGGTGATACACATATCAACAAGAGCCCATAGTCATCAAAGCATCTAGTCAGAAATAAAAAGAAGAGAATATTAGATGTCAGAGATAGCTATCATTACCCTTGTCTATTTGATATTTGTTCTCTCCCTGGAATGTCTTTCAATTGGGCTACTTTTTGAAGGGTAGAAAAACAATCTTTGAAACTACAGGAATTCAGAGTTAATAATAAATTAATTAAAACAAAACACAATACCAATTGAAAGGATAAAGCACTAGGCCTATCCAAGGTATTTGGATAAGGAAATAATCAGATGGCCAGGAACTTCCCAGAGATAAAACTAACCCCAGGAACTGTGAGAGGGGAAGAAGATACCTTGTTGGACATCATGGCAATATCTTATTTTTATAATATGTTTTCTTCTGAGTTCTCTACCAAACTTTCTGGTATTTCAAATTACAGATTAATCTCCATTTCCCCTGGGATGCATTGTTTTATAGTAAACTTAACTTTTTAAATAGTGTGAAACTATGCTTATAAGTTATAGTATTAGTTTTTGCACCTGTTCTAAGAGCTAACTCTGGTTTCTATATTATAAATGTAGAATACGAGGAGCTCAGTCCTTGGAAAACTTCTGTGACTAGAAATTCATGCATGTCTGTAATAAAAGGATGACTCCCAGCCTTCGGAGCAGAGACACTGGTCCTTTGCACTTCTTTCAGGTGTTACGAATGCTCTATAAGCTGTCTTTCTATTTGAGAATGTGATAAAAGTACAAGAGAAAAATCAAAACTGAGTTTTCACAGTTACATTCCAAGAAAAGAAAAGGAGCCCTCACTCCCTACCCCCCACCCCCCACCCCCACAAAAAAAGCAATCAATGTTGGAGAATATACTATAGGCATAAATGGGGATATTTGAAGCCAGTTGATGGGTGACCAATTCATAAAAACTCATTAAGTTCTAGGAACTGAGGCTACTGGTAATACATGTGTTTTTAAACAATATATCAATATATCAGATATATTTTTATTGATTTCAGAAAGAGGAAGGGAGAAAGAGAGAAACATCAATAATGAGAATCACTGATAGGCTCCTCTTGCACGCCCCCTAGTGGGGATTAAGCCCACAACCCAGGCATGCTCCCTGATCAGGAATCCAGCCTTGACCTCCTGGTTCATGGGTTGATACTCAACCACTGAGCCATACTGGCTGGGCACATGTGGTTTTTATTTTAAATTCATACTTTATTAATCTTTTCCATTTCTAAAACACTGCAGTATTTATTGAATGCACTCTGAGTCAGTCACTTAACATAAAGTTAACTGTGGGAATTTGGGCACAAGACTTTCTTCAACTGCCTATGACCTTCTGGAAAGCAGAGCCAACCAGCCTTAGCCTCTGCTTGCTCCCTTGCAGGCCCAGCTCAGTGCTTGGCCCTTGAGTTCAAAAACTGAGTACAACATGAATGCACGCATCTGCCAGAAGCTACTATGCTTCCTGAAATATTTCATTGGTTTTCCAGGTACTCAAAGGCTAATTTCCAAATGCCAAAATGTCTACTAAGATTGCATGCTTTGCACAACCAGACAGTCGGTGACTCAACCAACAGATGGTAAGATTTTGTAGTTGGGAAGGCATGAGTAAATTAGCTCTACATTAGGAAAGACTCCACTTGGTTTTTGTTTTAATGGCCATAAAGAAATGTCTTTCAAAGACCAGTGGGATAACGGGCTTCCAAGGGAGAAGGGGAGTGATATTTGGGAGATAGGAATGTTCGTTACAAAGGCATAAGGGGAGAAATTGTACAAATGAAATATGAGACTAAAAAGTAGAAAGAGATCTACTTTTCTTTTTATTCTTTAAGAGCAAAAGGAAGCTGAGATAAAGCCATAGGCATTGGCATAGGCTCAGATCTTTGCCAGTTGGAGCAGTAGCAGGAGAAGCATTCAGAAATGGAGACTGCAGGTGACATCCTCTGCATACATACTTTCAAGTGTAGCACCCCCAGGAGGCCAAAATCACAGCAGTACAGGGAGGAAGAGACTTCCCAGCTTTGTCCCAGCCTCGGCAATATCATGAGAGTATATGCTTGGATGATTAAACACATTAATCTTAACTGTGACAGTAGTACACGTAAGGAGCTTGTTTCAAATATGACTATCACCTGGATCTCTAAAACATCACTTTCCATACGCAGTACACCCTAGACAATGTAGTTAGTAACCCATTCTTTTAGTAGTGATTTAATACATGTTTAAAAGGATGTATGGCTTTACTTACCAATACTAGCTTTACTCAATTAATGGGGAGGAAACACCTCCAAAGGAGATCAGTGCTCCAGGGGGGAAATGGTAAGGAGGTAGTGGCAAATAACATATTCAGTACTTGGCTATGACCTTATATTTAGAAAATAAATATGTATTTTTTTAATACTGCAAACGGTGAACATTAATTTTCTCAAAACCTTCTTGATTGGAGAAACAAGGGAGAAGGATCAGTGAGAAACGCTAAAATAGACGGAGTGTTTGTTTGCAGAGCACATGTCTCCTGGTTGTCCTCTCTCTTACACACCTTCAGGCTCATGGTCCCTGCGCAGTGAACTCCCTGCAGTTGTAACTTATTACACGAGGGCACCCTCTTGCTTCATTCCCAGGCTCTAGGCAAGACTTTGAGGACACGAAGATAACTAAGGATAAGCCTCTGGCCTCACGAAGCTCCTACTCTAGTGGATAAGACAGTCAAATCAACATGGTTGAAACACAATGTAGTGAGATTTAATCATAGGTTGCTGTGCAAGGGTAAAAGGACGGACACTCACGTTAAACCAAAAAATACAATAGCTGATAAAATTTCTTTACAAGTGCTCAGCAAAACAATTTTTTCACACACATAGATCAGTAAAGACCACCTATCCTCAGAGATTATCTCTCAGGGAACTTAAAATTATGTTTACACGCTTTCTTTATTCCTCTTTCCATGGAAACAAACACTTTGTTCTCAAACCACACATTAGCTTCAATGAAATTTATTGCTAGAAATTCAGCAAGATAATTTCTGGGTGAGGTGTTTTTAAATGTTTAATTGGAAATATGGCTCTTTCCACTTTCATTAGATAGAATATGGGGACATTATTTAGAACCCTTTCAAGGAAAATATTTCTAAATCAAATTACCTTAATGCAGTGAGTTTTTTATATCACATGAATAAATACCTCAGTTGAGATGTAGAAAACCATTTAGGTCCCTGTTATCTCTGCTTTACAAATGGGTGCTGGCTTCTGCTCTCAGCATGAGGCTGAGAGCAGTGGTGTGTGACAGGGGATAACCCGCTAACAAAGAGGAGGCTGGCCTTTCTGTTTCTTTTCCGAGCCTCAGCAATGTTGCCAATCGTCTCAGGAATCAGAGAGCTACATTATGGTTAAAAACAATGGTGAAAAAAAGAACAAAAACAAACAAACCAAAAAAAACAATGATGTTTCATCATAAAGTTATTTCCAAGAAAGAGACATTTTCTTTGGTTCCTTAACTTATTTGGGCTCATTGGTCACCCAGGGCAGAGGGCACAGTGGTTGAGTCTCCTTCCCTATTATAACCACAGGACTACATACTTACTACCAGGCTTTTCTGAACCTCTTCTCTTCCTCCACGAAATGCTAGCCATACCATAAGTCCTACCTAGGGTGCAAAAGGGCTGAATGATGGACCCTCAGTGCTGAGAACAGGGCCTGGCTAATGACATGTGGGTTTGGAGCAAGTTCTCTCATCTCCTTGGGCAGACCAATAGCTGTATAAAATGATAATAATAGTACTTAGTGAAAATATTGTGGCAGTTGGATAAGTTAATATATACCAAAAATTAAAGCAGTGTCTACATATCATAGGCACTAGACAAATGGTTTTGTTTTATTAAACAAATGTTAAACTATTATATTTATCCTATGTCTTGAATTACTTGTTTGGGCCCTGCATTGGTATTTTCCTTTAGTTTTGTTTTCACAATGAACTGGTGAGTATTAGTATTTGTTTCACAGATGCCCAAGCTGAGTCTGGAACTCAGTAGAATTTGGTGACTTAGCATCACTCAGTAAGTGGCTGAGACAGAATTTATTTTGAGTTGAATAACATAGAGATTGTTCTTTATTTTGAACACCAACTGGAATCCAGAAAATTTTATTTTCAATAATTAAAAAAATAAAATTAAACTCTTAGCTATTGCTTGGAAAACATTTCTTTAAGTTAAACAAGTCCAATAAAGTACCTTTTTCACTTAAACATGACATGGCCAATGGAAGCAATATGCAAATGAGTCAGCCATAAGACTCAGAGTGAGAGGAACTGGGTGCCCGTAGCCAACAAAAGCAGTGGCTTCTCTCACTCTTTAGCCACAAGGGTGGCTGACTTGAATGGTTTTCCAGAATAACTCACTTTTTCCCATGCATTTTTAAATTATCTTTATATGTGCTAGGGCACTTGTGTATATATGTGTGAACAAATGTACTTGGTTTTTATGTGGTGCATTTATAAACAGGACCTTGAGGCTAAGCCCTGATGGGTGCATTATTGAGCGGCGAGCAATAAATGGAGGAGGAAAATTTAGAAAGGAGAAAAATCTGTGTAAACACAGGTGTAGCCTGGGATACAGGATCAGTTAGCAACTTAAATTGTGTTCCACTGAGACAAAGGGGAGGCCACATTTTACAGTAAAAGTTCTGCCCAGGTTCTCAATTCGGTCTCTTTTATGTAAATGATGTACCCAAATAATATAGTTCTGATTTGACAGAGCAGGTCTCAGTTTGTTGGTAGAAAGATGAAACCAGGGTTTCCCTGCAGCGGTTGAGTCAGATGGTGTGAACAGCTGGGTGCAGTGGGGGAGCCTGTGGTCTAGTGTGAGGTCCTTGTGCATCAGAAGCCCTGTCAGCAAGTGGCCACTAGGCTCTTATTATTCATAACATGTGCACCTTCTATGGACCATGGAGTGTCCATTTCAGCTGATAAATTGCTTCTTAGGGTTCACATCAAATGAATCTTTCTTCTCAGGGTCCACAGACCCATGGGTTTATGCAAAACTGTGCAGCTTAGCTATTTCATCACTCACTACTACAGTATAACTTTTAAGAACACATATTTTATAAATAGCTCTATGTGGTTTAAATATTATCCTTAGGGGAGTCTGCTTTTGCAAACTATTTAAATTGTTGTAAATTTCCTTAAACTCTAAGTTGAAGAAAATGATAGATCATGCCCCATACAGAGCTTTTGAGGATTAGTGCGTTCTCTGATCTCACTGCCTACCATTCTCTTTTTCACAGACGTCTCCACACACACTTTTCAGCTCCCACAGTCCCATTTCATTCTTTTGGCCACACTTTTGTTTTGGTGTTTTGCTCTTCAAGTTGTCTCTAACTGGATCACTCTTACACCAGATCTCATTTTGGCTTATTTTGTTGCCTTTTTCCTGTATCAGTTCAAATGTCACCTTATCAGTGAGGCCCTGAAGGACTTCACCTAAAGCAAGTGCTTTGTAAGCTGATGCTGTTCCTCTAAAGCAGTGGTTCTCAACCTTCCTAATGCCGCGACCCTTTAATACAGTTCCTCATGTTGTGGTGACCCCCAACCATAAAATTATTTCTGTTGCTACTTCATAACTGTAATTTTGCTACTGTTATGAATCGTAATCTAAATATCTGATATGCAGGATGTATTTTCATTGTTACAAATTAAACATAATTAAAGCATAGTGATTAATCACAAAAACAATATGTAATTATATATGTGTTTTCAGATGGTCTTAGCCGACCCCTGTAAACGGGCCGTTCGACCCCCGAAGGGGTCACCACCCACAGGTTGAGAACCACTGCTCTAAAGGTTCTCCTCCATCCTCCCTTATCATCTCCAGGGTGGTTAGCAGGGCCAAATCTCAGCATTAGGGCAAATAAGGACACACAGTGTACTATCCAGAAGCAATAACTGCAAACAGAAAAAATCAGCAACCTACATAAAAGACACCAGCAGGAATCAGGGAAAGATGAGAAAAATAGACCATGAGGGGTTGCAGGTGGGTGGGGAATTGAACTAAAAATTCAGATAGGGAAGAACTCATTGAAGGTGGAGTAGTGACCTATGCCTAAGGATTAGTACTCTGGCAAGGTTAGCTGAACATAACCTCAGTGTGCTGTGGGTATGACTCCTTACAGCTTTGAAATGATGGTTAACAGTAAATGCCATGGAGATGGCAGGGCTGCGGTGCCACAGTACTGAGGGAAGGGCCAAAGGGTTCATGGAAGAGAATGGATTTATTATGTAAAACCTGAGAAAACATCACTTGACTATGTGTTCTAGGAAGGCCGATAGGGCACTCCTAGGATAAGGAGGTATATATTGGCAGAGAGACTGAGCATCTTAACAACATTGATATTGGCCTTGCTTTGCAGGCTGGATCAGTTAAGTAAACATGCTGCTATGGACCTGTGCTTCCTGGAAACATTGCAGGAACAGGGCAGAGAGTACCAATAAGGGGACTCTACAATGGCAGAGCAAGGTGGTAGTGTTCAACTGTTAGAGACAAGATGTAATTACCAAAAGGTACAGGGATGCTCAATTGGCAATGAGAATGTTGTATTCCCTGGAATCTGATAGATCATGATATAGGTCAATCCCCATTGAAAGAGAGTAAAGAAGGTCATAGGCCCAGAATCCATCGACTGAAGCAGGACTTTGCAATGTACCACAAGTATTTGTACTAAATATTACCCAGATACTTTCTGGAAGATACCTGTAGTAATGTACAAGGTGGAGCAACATAGGCTTGCAGTTTTGAGTATGAGAAACACAGAGTTTATTCTTGTATTATTATTTATTAACTATTGTATTACCTTTCCATCTAAACAACTGTCAAACTGCTATTGTCCCACCTTGTATGGACTAACTTTGTACTGTAGAAAAAAGTAATATTCAGCCTTTACAAGAATGGTTGGCTGTGAGTTCTGATGTGTCACTGGTGCCAGAGAAACCAAAATACCATCAAAATCTTACATCTAGTAAGAGTCCTAGTGAGGCCACATATAAATGGGATTCCAGGCCAAGTCATTTCTCAATTGATTCAGTCTTTCTGTAGACCTTCCCTGCTATTGTTGCCCCAGTGTCCAAGTATATGATTAGAATAAATATGTTTAGAAGCTGGAAGAGCCTCATTTTGGTTCCTTGATTTATGGACTAAGAGCCATGATGATAGTAAAGACTAAGTAAAGTCCTTTGTGACACCCTCCACCCTCAGAAATGGCAGTAAATAGGAGTGATAATGCATTCTAACAGGATTTGCAAAGATTAAAGCCATCATTAAAAATTTAAAGCTTTAAGAGATGCTATAGCAGTGCTTCTCATTACAATCATATTTAATTAGTTTGCCCTCTACAAACAATGATCACTCTTGAAAGATGACAGGGGTCTACTGTAAACTTAGCCCAACCATATCCATGGTTGCAGCTATGTATATAATGTGATATTTTTACTAGAACAGATTAATACAGGCTTTGTCACTCATCTGTCTATTAATCTAGTTAACAGACTATTCTTAAACAGGAACAAAAGAATCCCCCCACAGGCTTATTGACATATAATTGACATACACCACTGTGTAATTTTAAAGTGTACAATACAACGATTTGCTATACATATATATGTGTAAGGTTAGCCACAATAAGATTAGTTAATACACACTCCTTCGTGCATAATTACCATCTTGTTATTGTTGTTATGATGAGAATATTAAGGCTCTATTTTCAAAGCAACATTTGAGTATAAAATACAGTATTGTTGACTATACTTTAGTGGCCTTAAATCCCCAGAACATATTCATCTCATAATTGAAAGACTCTGCTCTTTGAACAATATCTTCCTATTATCTACACCCCTTACCTTCTGGCAACCATCATTCTCCTCTGTTTCTGAGGTGAATTCTTTTTTATTCCACATATATGTGAGAACATAGATGTATTTGTCTTTTTTCTGACTTATTTCACTTAGCATAATGTACTTGAAGTCCCTCCATACTATGAAAAATGGCAGGATTTGTTTCTTTATTGTAGCTGAATTCATTGTACATCCACATAGCACATTTTTTTATACATTTATCTATCAATAAACACTTAGGTTGTTCCCATATCTTAGCTATTGCAATAAACATGGAAGTGTAAATATATCTATGAAATCATGATTTTATTATACATACATGGAATTTGTGGGCCATAAAGTAGTTTTATTTATTTTATTTTTTACTGATCTTAGAGAAAGGAAGGGTGGAGGGGGGAGAGAAAGTTGAAGAGAGAGAAAGACAGACAGATAGGTTGAGAGAGAAACATTAATATGTTGCCACTTGCACCCACCCCAACTGGGGATCAAACCTACAACCTAGGTAAGTGCCCTGGCCAGGAATCGAACCCGACCTCTTTTGGTGAGTGGGATGACTCTCCAACCAACTGAACCACAGCAACCGGGGCAAGTAGTTCTATTTTTAACTTTTTGAGGCTCCTCCATACTATTTTTCATAGTGATGTACTAATTTATATTCCCACAGTGAACCAGGGTCTCCTTTTATGCACATCTTCATCACCACTTACCTCCTGTCTTTCTGATGATGACTTTTCTAACAGTGTGAAGTGATTGCTCATTGTGGTTTTAATTTGCATTTACATGATGATCAGTAATATTAAGCATATTTTTACTATAATTGTTGGCCATATCTATATCTTCCTTGGGAAATATCTATTTAGTTCCTCTGCCCATTTTTAAGTCAGACTGTTCTTTGTGTTTCTTATATTAACCCACCATCAAATACATGGTGTGCAGGTATTTTTATTTTTACCATTCCATAGGTTGCTTTTTTCATTTTGTTGATTGTTTTTTCTTTTGTGTGGAAGTTTTTTAGTTTGATATATTTTCACATGTTGAGTTTTTCTTTTATTGTTGGTGCTTTCAGTATCGTGTCCAAAAAATTATTGTCAAGACCAATGTCAAGAAGCAGATAACCCATTTTTTTTTCTAGGATATTATGGCTTTAGGTCTCATATTTCAGACCTTAGCCAATTTAAAGTTAATTTCTGTGAATAGTATAAGACAGGAGCTATTCAGTTTTTGTGGTCTCTTATGAATTTAATGATTGTTTTTGTATTTTTATGAAAAATGCCATTGGAATTTTGAAAGGGCTTTCATTGAATCTACAGATAACTTTAGATACTATGAAAATTTTAATATTAGCTCTTTCAATCCATAAATACAGATTTTTTCCCATTTATGTTTACCTTTTTTCAATTCCTTTAATCAATATATTATTGCTTTTAGTGTGTAGATCTTTTACTTAATTGGTTAAATTTATTCCAAGTATTTTCTGGTTTGATGATATTGCAAATAATGATTGTTTACTTTATTTTTGTTTTTTTATAGCTTACTGTTATTGTATAGAAATTCAACTAATTGTTGTATATTAATTTTGTATTCTGTAACTTTATGGAATTTGATTATTAGCTCTAACAAGTTTGGGGAGGAGTCTTTTGGATTTTTTTTTTTTTTCAAAAAGAGATAATTTTATTTTACCCTTTTCAAATAACATGCCTGTTATTTCTTTTTCTTACCTAATTACTCTGGTTAGGAGTTCACTTACTGTACTGAATAGGAATTGTGAGCATGGCATGCTTACTTTTTCCTGAGTTCAAAGAAAAGTTTTCAACCTTGCACACTTGAGTATAATGTTTGCAGCATATTTGTGCTATATGGCCTTTATTATGTTGAGGTAGATTCCTTCTACACCCAATTTGTTGAGAGTTGTTTTCGTGAAAAAAAATGTTTGATTTTGTAATTTTTTTTTCTGCATCTATTCAGATGATTATATAATTTTGTCTTTTATTCTATTAATGTGATGTACCACTTTATAGATTTGCATATGTTGAACCACCCTTGCATCTCAGGAATAAATTCCACTTCATCATTGTGTATGACCCTTTTAATGTACTGTTCAATTCATTTTTTTAAAAATAATCCTCACCTAAGGATATGTGTTTATTGATTTTAGAGCAAGAGGAAAGGAGAGGGAGACAGAGAAACATCAATGTGAGAGAGAAACATCTATCAGTTGCTTCCGTATGGTTCCCAACTGGGGATTGAACCTGCAACCTGGGCATGTGCTCTAATGGGGAATCCAATCTGCAATCCTTTGGTGCACAGGATGGCTCTCCAATCAACCGAGTCTCACTGGCCAGGGCTGTGCTGTTCCATTCTGTTCACTAGTATTTTGTTAAAGAGCTTTGCATCTTTGTTTATCAGGGAAACTGGCCGCTAGTTGTTGTATCTTCATGTGACTTTGGAATAGAGTAATGCTGAACTCATGCAATCAATTAGAGTGTGTTTCTTCCTCTGCAATTTTTTGAAAAATCTGAAAAGGATTAACATTAATTCCTTTTTGTAAGTGTTTATAGAATTCACCTGGAAAGCCCCCTGGTCCTAGTCTTTTCATTATTGAGAGGTATTTTGTTTTTTAATTTTTTTTTATTGATTTCAGAGAGGAAGAGAGAGAGATAGAAACATCAATGACAAGAGAAAATAATTGCCTGGCTGCCTTCTGCACGCCTCCTTCTGGGGATCGAGCCCACAACCTACGTATGTGCCTTTGACCAGAATTGAACCTGGGACTCTTCATTAGGCCGAAGCTCTATCTACTGAGACAAACCAGCTAGGGCTCATTATTGAGAGGTTTTTGATAACTGACTCAACCTTCTTACTTCTGATTGGTTTGCTTTTTTTGGTTTTCTGCATGATTCAGACTTGGTAGGTTATATGTTTCCAGGAATTTAACCATTTTTCTAAGTTGTTCAATTTGTTGTTGTATAATGGTTCATATGGTCCTTTGTGTTTATGTAATTTTAATATCTCTTCTTTAATTTATAATTTTATTTATGTGATCCTCTCTTTTCCTGGTTAAGCAAATCCTCTCTTTCCTTGGTTAAGCAGATCTAGAGGGAATAATAAGCAACAGTATAGTAATAGTGGCAATTTCAATACCTGACTTCTAGCAGTAAGTGTCCATCCAGACAGAAAGTCAATAAGAAAATGCTGGGCATGAACTGTACTTTAAAGAATCTGACAGACTTCTCCACAGCATTTCACCCAACAGCAGTAGAATATACTTTCTTCTAAAGTGCTCATGGAAGATTCTCCAACTCATATGTTAGGTTACAAAACAAGTCTCAGAAAATGCTAAAAAAAAAAAAAAAAGATTAAATTAATAGTAAGTATATTTTCTGACCACAATGGCCTGAAACTAGAAACAGTAACAGGAGGGAAACTGTAAAAGTCACAAATATGTGGAAGTTAAAAAACACACTCTTTTTTTTTTTTTTTAATATATTTTTATTGATTTCAGTGAGGAAGGAAAGAGATAGAGAGAGAGATAGAAACATCCATGATGAGAGAGAATCATGAATTGGCTGCCTCACGCAAGTTTTCACTGGGGATCGAGCCCACAACCCGGGCATGTGCCCTTGACCGGAATCGAACCTGGGACCCTTCAGTTCCCAGGCTGATGCTCTATCCACTGAGCCAAACCGGCCAGGGCAACAACACACTCTTAAATAATGAATAGGTCAAAGATGAAATCAAAAGAGTGATAAAAAATGCATCAAAACAAATAAAAACTGAAGCACAACATACCAAAACTTATGGAATGCAGCAAAAGCAGTTCTGAGAGAAATTTATAATGATGAATGCCTACATTTAAGAAAACAAAAATCAAGTAAACAACTTATATTTATACCTCAAAGAGTTATAAAAAGGAGAATAAACTAAGTTTAAAGTGAGTAAAATAAAGGAGAAACAGAGATTAGAATAGCAGTAAATAAAATAGAGAATAGAAAAACAACCAAAAAGATCAACAAAACTAAAAAACTGATTTTTTAAAAGGTAAATCAAATTGACAAAAGAAGCTTTAATTTAAGTGGGAAGGGCATCTATTTTAACTGTCCCTGGACATGATTAATTCTATTCTCTTTCACAGTATATATGTAAGGGACTTGAATCATATTTGAAATATCTACAGCATCGTGCTAAACTAGTGTACTGATGACATCATGTCAATAGAATCTGATGATTTGAGTTACACGTACATTAAATACACTAATAAGCCCTAGACAGTCTTGCTCAGTGGATAGAGCATTGGCCTGTGAACCAAAGGGTCCTGGGTTCGATTCCAGTCAAGGGTCTATACCTCGGTTGCAGGTTCCTCCCAAGTCCGGGCCCTGGTCAGGGCTCTTGGAGGAGGCAACCAATCAATGTGTTTCTCTCACATCAATGTTTCTCTCTGTCTTTCCCTCTCTCTTCCATTCTCCCTAAAATTCAATGGGAAAATATCCTCAGGTGGGGATTAAAAAAAACAAAAGCACAACCCTAATGAGACACTAAATGTTCCAGAATGAAGGAGGGCCTCATCAAGAATTGGGGGATCTGCCACACAAATATTTTGGCATTCAGTGGTTTGAGGCATACTGGAACCTTGGGTCTAAGGTAAAATGCAAGCTGTTGCTTCTCATACCTGATATCAAGAGAGAAGCATAGCACTGTGTTGGCTGGTTGGATTTTGCAGTCAGCATATACTGTACTTGGAAATACTTCTCTAACTTACTAAACTAGTGACTTGGAAATCTAGCAATTTTTAGTAGTGTCCAAATCTATGGAGACTCTATACTAGTTCTAGGTATGGTGCAAATTGCCACATCACTAGAGCGATATGACCTGGCAAATGTAACATAGCCACAAATATACAGAACATATAAGGATATTGTGTGATGTTGGCATGCCCCAATAGGATATGTGCAGTACACAGCTATGTGTTTCTAGAACAAGGCCATGCCTAATGATGGCAGGGGACTAGTTGTTATTTAAAAAGCAGGTCCTGTAAATATGGGCCTTATAGCAACTGAGCTGTTGATAATAATATATCCAGTTACTATCTAACTGGAAGTATGGAAGTCTTGGATAAGAAATGATATATTAAAGTCTCAAGTACAGTACTAGTACAAGGACAATACTGTTGAGCACTGTGGAGCTGTATTCCAAGTGTTTGTGCTGAGTAAATAGCTAAGATATGGTGTTATGTCCCCAAAAGCTTGACTTTAGAGCCTGTGAAACAAGAGATGGAAGTAAAATGCCCCTCTCACCATCACTCACAGTGAAGTGCTTATGAAGTTTTTTCTTATTTCCCCCCACAAACTTAGGCTCCACTGTAATAGAGAGTCTTACTTCTGTGGCAGAAGTGAGAACATACTAATAATCAGGGGAAAGAGATAAAATATTCCATCAAACTTGAAGTACAGTTACCATGTGGTAACATTAGGCTCCTTATGCCAGAAGGCAAAGAATGGGTTACCTTACTAGCAAGGGTAATTGACCGTAATTTCCATTACGCAGAGTTGCTGCTTAACAACCAGGGAGATTTATTAGAGTGACACCTCATGCTTCCATGGAGGTGGTAAGAGTGAAGGGACTATATTAACAACCTCAGACCAACAAAGGTGGGGAACTAGGGGATAAAGGATGTGTCTGCTGTTTGCCATTCAATTGACATCAACTCCTGGCCACCCTATGAATGAATGATGACCTAAATGTGTTATCCTCAACAGCCCCGCTCAACTTCTGTAGACTCATGCTGATGGCTTCTTTTATGAAGTTAATCCATCTTGTATTTGGGCTTCCCTCTTTTTTGGCTGCCTTCATTTTTTCTCAGCATTATTGTATTTTCCAAAGCACCTTGCCTTCTTATATGTGCTGAAATAGGACAGCTTCAGTTTTGTCATTTTTGCCTTGAATGATGTTTCAGGCTTAATTTGCTCTAGAATCCACTTGTTCATTTTTTCTGGCTATCCATGGTGTCCATAGAGCTCTCCTCCAACACCATATATTAAATGAATTTGTTTTCATATCAGCCTTTTTCACTGTACAACTTTTACATCCATACACAGTAATCAGGAATACAATGGTGTGGGTGATCTTAGCTTGTTCTGTAATGACACACCTTTGCTCTAGGTGATCTTTCTCAATTCTTAGGTGGCTGCCCATCTGAGTCTCAGCCTCCTCTTGCTGTCCTGGCTACAGTCTCTATTGAAGTGATGACTGAAGCAAAGGTAAGCAAAATATTTTACACTAGAGGCCTGATGCATGAAATCCGTGAAAGAGTAGGCCTTCGCAGCCACAGGGGATGCCTAGATCCCTCCCTCGAAACCATGGCAGCTGCCTTGATCCCGCGGCCCCGGCTTTGTCCGGAAGGTCATCCGGAAGGACATCTGATCTAATTAGCATATTACACTTTTATTATTATAGATTGTCAATGTCTTCACTGTCTAGGTTAAAGTTGTCTATTTCTTCTGTAGTCATAAACTTTGTCTTTTTGATGTTCAAATGCAGTCCTACTTTGGCACTTTCTTCATTCACTTTCATCAGAAGTTGTTTCAAATCATTGTTATTTTCTTATGGTAAAATGGTGTCATCTGCATATTGTACATTTTTTATATTTGTTCCAACAATTTTAATGCCTCCTTCCTCTGAATCTAGCCCATTTTTTTGTATAATACATTCTGCATTAAACAAATAGGAAGAAAATATGTCTCCTTGATTGACACCTTTGTCTATAAGAAACTATCCTGTATCTCCATATTTTGCTTTGGCAGTGGCTTTCTGTCCACAATACAGGTTCCACAGCAGGGCTGTCTAGTGTTGACACACACCCATTTCTTTCTGAACCACTCATGGCTTTTATAATTGACACACAGTCAAAGGCTTTACTACATGCAGTCTGAAAAATAGACCAAACTTCTGAAATTCTTTGGAGCATTCCAATATTCAACAAGTGTTCTCAGTCACATCAAAGTACCTCTTCCTTTTCTGAATCCACCTTGAATGTCAACATTTCTTGCACCATATAAGGTACAAGACTTATTGTGTCACCTTGAGCATCACCTTACTTGTGTGGGAAATTAGAACTAAGGTCTGATAGTTATTACACTCCCTGGCATCTCTTTATTTGAAAATTGAGTTGTATATTAAATTTTTCCAGTCTGTAGACCATTGTTTTATTTCATATTTGTTGACATATTTTGTTGAAATTTTTGACAGATTGAGTCTCTGTGGCTTGAAATTATTCTATTGATATCTCATCTACATTGGTGATTTGTTTCTTCCTAATACTTTCAGGGAAGATTTCACTTTCTAGAATAACATTTTTTTTTTTTTTTCTCATAGGAAACTTCTTCAGAGATGTCTGTCATTGCTTTATCTCTTCTGTACAGATTTTCAGTAGGCTGTTTTTACTTTCCTTTTATGTTCTCTTGGTCAGATAATGTGTTTCTCTGTTGATCATTCAGCATTCTGAGTCAAGGTTTGAGTTTCCCTTTTTATTCTTTGATTCTTCTCAGAAAGATCTCTTTATTTTTGTTCTATTATTTCTATTTACATTTACTCTTGCAATAGTTATTTTTATCTCTACTTGATAGTGGTTAAACACTATATCCAGGATTGTAACACTGTCTTGTCACCTTTTACTTTTAATCTTTATTGTTGAAAGTATTACATATATCCATTTTCCCCCCATTGACCCCTTTTAGCCTGCCCCCTGGCCCTCAAAATCCTATTGTCTATGTCCACTGATTATGCAAATATGCATACAAGTTCTATGGTTTATCACTTTACACCTACCCACCATCCCCTGCCTTCCTTCTGAGATTCCACATTCTGTTCTGTGGTTCTATGATTCTGGATCTATTTTGTTCATCAGTTTATTTTGTTCATTATATTCCACATATGAGTGAGATTATATGATATTTGTCTTTCTCTGACTTGCTTTTTTAGCTTAGCAAACACTCTCCAGGTCCCCCCATGCTGCCTCAAAGGATAATAGATCCTTCTTCTTTACTGCTGTATAGTATTCCATGGTGTAAATGTATCACAGGTTTGTTTGTTTTTATCCACTCATCTAATGATGGGCACTTGGGTTATTTCCAGATCTTAGCTATTGTAAATTGTGCTGCTATGAACATAGGGCTGCATATATTTTTTACTGATTGATGTTTTGGGGTTCTTAGGATATATTCCTAGAAGTGTGATCAGTGTGTCAAATGGCAATCCCATATTTAATTTTTTGAGGAAACTCCATATTTTTTTCCATAATGGCTGTACCAGTTGGCTAAGGTTCCCTAGTACACCACCAGCAGTGCACTAGGCTGCCTTTTCTCCACATCCTCACCAGTACTTGTCATTTGTTGATTTGTTGGCAGTAGCCACCCTGACAGATGTGAGGCGATACCTCATTGTAATTTTAATTTGCATCTCTCTGATGATCAGTGACTTCGATTATTTTTCATATGTCTCTTGGCCATCTGTATTTCTTCTTTGAAGAAGTGTCTGTTTAGGTCCTTTGCCCATTTTCAATTGGATTGTTTACCTTCCTTTTGTTGTATGAATTCCTTATATATTTTGAATATTAACACTTTATCAGATGTATCAGTGCCAAATATGTTCTCCCATACAGTGGCCTTTTTGTTTTGTTTTGTTGATGGTCTCTTTTGCTGTGAAGAAGGTTTTTATTTAGACGTAGTCCCATTTGTTTATTTTCTCCTTAGTTTCCTTTGCCCTAGGTCTGTGGTCGGCAAACTGTGGTTAGCGACCCTCATGCAGCTTTTTGGACCCTTGAGTATGGCTCTTCCTAAGCCTTAGGAGTACCCTAATTAAGTTAATAACAATGTACCTACCTATATAGTTTATGTTTAAAAAATTTGGCTCTCAAAAGAAATTTCAGTCATTGTACTATTAATATTTGGCTCTGTTGACTAATGAGTTTGCCGACCATTGCCCTAGGAGATGTGAACATATTGCTATAAGAGATAGCTGATATTGTGCTACCTAAGAATTCTTCTAGGATTTTTATAGTTTCACAATGTACATTTAAGTCTTTTAACCATTTTGAGTTTATTCTTGTGTATGGTGTAAGTTGGTAGTCTAGTTTCATTTTTTTCTTTTTTTGCATGTATCTATCCAATTTTCCCCAACACCACTTATTTAAGAGACTGTCTTGACTCCATTGTATGTTCTTGCATCTTTTATCAAATATTAATTGAGTGTAACGGTTGAGATCAATTTTTGGGGCCTCTGTTCTATTCCATTGATCTACATGCCTGTTCTTGTGTCTGTATCAGGCTATTTTGGTTATAATGGCTTTGTAGTATGCCTTGATATCTAGTATTGTGATTCCTCCAACTTTGTTCTTCTTTCTCAAGATGCTGTGGCCATTCAGCTTCCTTTTTGGTTCATACAACTCTTTGGAGTGTTTGTTCTAGACCTTTGAAATATGCTGTTGGTATTTTAATAGGGATTCCATTGAATCTATAGATTGCCTTGGATAGTAAGGCTATTTCAATGATGTTAATTCCACCAAATCATAAACGCTGTATATTCTTCCACTTGTTTATGACTTCCTTTATCTTTTTTTTCAAGGTCCTGTAGTTTTCCGAGTATAAGTCTTTTAAATCCTTGGTTAAGTTATTTCTAAGTATCTTAATTTTTTGTTACAATTGTAAATGTGATTATTTATTTAAATTCACTTTCTGAGAGTTGATTACTGGTGTATAAAAAAGCCATTCATTTTGGGGTGT
Organism: Myotis myotis; assembly: GCF_014108235.1. Classification (NCBI taxonomy): domain Eukaryota; kingdom Metazoa; phylum Chordata; class Mammalia; order Chiroptera; family Vespertilionidae; genus Myotis; species Myotis myotis. Next base: position 89,145,478 of record NW_023416390.1, on the reverse strand, counting down.
TGATTTTGTATTCAGCTACATTGCCAAATTCATTTATTAAATCTAGTAATTTTTTGGCGTAGGTTTTAGGGGTTTTTATGGAGAATATCATGCATCTACAGATAATGAGAGTTTATTTTCTCCTTTCCAATTTGGGTGTCTTTTCTTTCTTTTTCTTTCTGAATGTTGTGACTGGGACTTCCACTACTATGTTGAACAAGAGTGTTGAAAGCAGACATCCTTGACTTGTTCCTGTTCTTAGGGGAAATGGTTTTAGTTTTTGCCCATTGAGTATGATGTTCTCTGTAGGTTTGTCATATATGGCCTTTATTATGTTGAGATATTCTCCCTCTATTCTCACTTTGCTGAGAATTTTTATCAAAAATAGTCATTGGATTTGGTGGAATGCTTTTTCTGCTACTATTGATATGATCATGTGATTTTTGCCTCAAAGGATAAGAGATCCCTCTTCTTTACTGCTGTTTATGTGATGTATCACATTTATTGATTTGCAAGTGTTGTACTAGCCTTGCATCCCTGAAATAAATCCCACTTGGTCATGATGTATGTTCTTTTTAATATATTACTCAATCTGATTTGCTAATATTTTGTTGAGGAGTTTAGCATATGTGTTCATCACGGATATTGGCCTGTAATTCTCTTTCTTTGAACCATCTTTATCTGATTTTGGAATTAGGATAATTCTGGTCTCATAAAAAGAGTTTGGATGTATTCTTTACGCTTGTAGTTTTTGGAATAGTTTGAGGAATATAGGTGTTAGTTCTTCTGTGACTGTTCGGTAAAACTTCCCTGTGAAGCCATCCAGATGAGGGCTTTTGATTGCTAGGAGGCTTGTTGTTGTTTTTTCTTTTTTTTCCTACTGCTTCTATTTCCTCAATTGTTATTAGCCTATTATTTAGGTTTTATGATTCTTCCTGATTCAATTTTTAGATATTGTATTTTTCTAGGAATTTGCCCATATCATCCACATTATCCAACGTATTGGGATACTAGAGGCCCGGTACATGAATTCATGCAATAGTGTGGTCCCTCTGCCTGGCCTGCGGGATCGGACTGAAACCGGCTCTCCAACATCCAGTTTGAAGAATCATCACAACATTGTGCTTAAGAATGTAGCAGATACTATGGCTGTGTCTCTGGTTTATAAGAAAACAACTACAAGAAAAATACAATACAGTGGGGCCTTGACTTACGAGTTTAATTTGTTCTGTGATGGAGCTCATAACTCAAATTACTCATATGTCAAATCAAAAAGTGAACGAGTGAGACACGTGATGCTGGGCTGATGTTGTGGCATTCACTGTGATGTTCGCTGCACCAACTAGCGGTGTGGTATCTGAAGCTGGCTCATAATCCGAATTTTAGCTCGCAACTCAAAGCAAAAAATCAGCCGAGAGACGGCTCGTATCTCAAAAAACTCGTTAGTTGGGACACTCGTAAGTCAAGGCCCCACTGTATTTACCTTAGTTCTGTATTTTTTAATAGATACTATAAAGTCAGATACAAAGAAATCTGAGAAAATAAAAAGTTTTAAAGGAGATCTTTCAATCACAAGCTATTGAAATTTGGGGTGAAAATATGAGGAGATGTTAATAAAAAATCTGTGCCAGTCATTGTGCTAACTGCTTTCATATGTCTGTCTTTAGAAAGCCTATGCATTAGAAATTACTATGTCTAAGCAAAATGTAAGAAAAGTGAGATAGAAAGAGATTAAGTAACTTGCTGCAGATACACATTCAAGTAAAGCAAGACCATGGATTCAACCACATGCAGGATACATTCTACAAGGAAAAAATTAGTAGGAAGATGGGAAGCTTTATAAAACAGAATTTATTAATCTTTTCTTCAATTATATTTTCAATTTAGTTTCCTTTTGCAAAATATACCATTTATTCAATAAGCAACTGTTAACCCTATCCAGCAAGGAAGATATGAACTTGAGTATCTTCACTCTTTCTTCTGAGAAATAAGTCTAACTAAAGGACAGATAGGTAAAAAAGTTAGAAGATGATACAGTAATCACTATAATTTGAACAATTTTATAATATCAGATGCTTTAAAAACTAAACATCGTGTCCTGGAAATACCAGGACTTTGAAACTAGATCATGTGGATTTTAATTCACCCTCCACTTATTATTAACTATTTAACTACTGACAAGTTACTGAATTTCTCTGAACCTTAGTGTTTTATTAAAGGATACATTAATAACTAAGAGTTGGTTCAGAGCAAGATCACCTAGAAATTGGATCAGAGCCCTCTTCCTCCAGAGAGATTTCAGTGTTTACCTCTGGACCTAATGATGGCCTGAAAACAGGAGCTCTTAAGAGGCTACGCAATAGAAATGGCATTGGCCCCAGTGCTACAAATGGCAATCTTTTCCCTGAGTCTTCACGTGGCCCAAGGAACTGCAACCTCCTTTGCCTCTTCTACGGACACTAATCCCACCATGAGGGTTTCACTCTTATGACCCACCTACTCTCAAAGGCTCTACCTCCAAATACATCAGCTTAGAGCTTTAGGATTCAATGGGAGTTCTGCAGGGACACAAACATTCATTCCATTAAAGGGAGTGAGGACCTTCACCATAAAGAACACTGGCAAAACAATTGTCAAAACCAAGTTACTCATACCAGGAGTTTTTATTTGATAAAATCATTAATCCTTGGTAATACAGAAAACTGTTTTCATTTGCCTGTGTCTTATTCCCTTCTCCCAGTTCTGCAGGAGCCTTACAAACTAACAACCTGATAGTTATTGGAAGAGAAAGACCAGTTTTGGAGACTGTATTTAATTCCCTTCTTCTTCTTCTTCTTCTTCTTCTTCTTTTTTTGGGGGGAAGGGGGGGGTGGTTCTGTTTGCTTGTTTGTTTTGAAGAACTTGCTATGTTTATTTACCTTCTGAGACCTAGGAAGGAGCTGACAATTTAGTCCTTCCAATCACAGATCTAATACCCAGCAAATGGTAGGGGGTTAGTTCAAAGTAAAACACAACCTGTTAAGGAGGCCTGTCTGTTGTAAAACAGCATCTAAAACAGACTAGCCAGAGGTGGATACGGACACTTTTTAGGGGTAGGAATCATGAAGGGATTTTTCCAGGGGTGAAAATTGCTGGTGGTGCTGGCATCTTGGCTATCCTATATAATAAAAGGGTAATATGCAAATATGCAAATTGACCGAATGGGACAACCAGAATACTGGCAGCTCCTCACCCTGGCTGGCCCGCCCCCAAGTGGGCCTCCATCCCAATGGGGGTGGGGGCTGGCCAGGAAACTGCCCACAGCCCTGGTCCTGGTTGGCCCTGCCCAAGAGCGGGCATCCTTACCCTAGCTGGCTTGGCCCCAATTGCCCCCAAAAGATGGTCTGGCTGGACCCCACCAGTGCATGAATCTGTGCACTGGGCCTCTACTGTGGATATAAAAATAAAGTCACAGAAAAGGGAAATAGGAGTGAAGTTTGGGAGTCCAATTTGGTTTATAATTTCTTGACAATTTTTAAAAAAATTTATGTTTCTTTACATTATGCTGTTAAACCCTGATTTTATTAACTGTGTTCTCATTTATCACTCTTCAGGTGCCTTTGAGCAATTTCTTAGTTAATATGGGTATTTACCACATCTCTAGAGATGGAAGTTTAATTACTATTTTATGTATTCCCTTTACTATGCTGTCATGGTAGTTGACATCTCCTGCTTTAAACTATTAAAGAGCCCAGTAAAAATTATGTTATTAACTGATTTGTGTATTCTGTCTCAATTCATAGGAACAAACTCAGGTATAAAAATTTTATTGCAAAATATATATGTTCATTTTTTCCCAATCACTCTCATTCCAATGAATTCTGTATTCTCTCACACATTATTAATGAAAACCCAACAAGCCCTAATGTGTTCAAGCATAATTGATATTGTAAACTTTCTCCTCACATGGAATTATTGTTTATGGCAATTGTTCTGGATCAACTTTGTTATGGTATTATTGCTACTATTGCTAATAAGAAACAATGAACAATATTTATTTATTTATCTATTTATTATTTTTGTAGCAGCATTTGTCTACTTGGATAAGGTCATTCTTCACAGAGGCAGACAATTCTTATTAATAGTGTTATTTTGCTACAAAAAGAACTTGACTATCAAGTATTGCATGCCATTCATGAAGATCACATTTCAAGTGGACTGGCTAATAAATTTTCTGTGGTCAAAGTACAGACTCAAAATCAAGGTGGTATGGTAACTATATCCCCTCTGTATTTTTTCTGAATCTCTACATCCAATGCCCTCGTTCAGAACCTTTTGCCAAAGTCTATTGCCAAATTGGTCTCCTACTGCTTGTCTAATCTATTCTGATTTATCCTCCTCATTATGGCAGGAGAGATGACTGCCTAAAATATTTCCTCTGTCCTCTTTTCTTGCATGATAATAAAATGATGAATTTTCTAATTTATTCCATGGTGGGTGAGGAAATATTTATATTATTTCTATACTTTCAAATTTACAAATGCTTGGTTTAGGACCTAGGACAAGATTTATCCTTGAGAATTATTCATCTGCACTTAAGGAGTATGTATTTGTTGTTGTTGTTGGGTGTAATGTTCTATCAATGACTATTAGGATTCAGTGATCTGTAGTCTGTAGTCTCATTCAAAGCTTCTATTCTCCTGCTGATCTTCTAATTGTTCAATTCTTGCAGGAGGAATTAATGGGCCAGATCTCCCAGGCACCAGTGGGTGTGAGTTGTTGGGGTATCTCTGAAATAAGCATTATAAGAAGCCCCCATGGGAGAATGAGATGTTGTAAAAGGCTTTATTTGCGTGGAGTTACATCCCTCAGGTTGTAAAGTCCCATGCCCCTTAAGCCAGCCCTAGAAGAGGTGCAGTTGGGGTTCCAGTCGAACCAAAAGTAAGGCCTGTGTCCAGAGCTTCTGTTCCATGTGCAGAAAGATGTAGTTCAGCGTCCAAGCTAATTAAAGCCCATTAGTCCATTGTGGGACCCACAGGGCCATGAGCCATGTGGGCACAGGGGAGCATAGCCCCTGCCACAGGAGTCACAGGAGACAGGTGTGCCAGAGAGCATACAAGAGAGCATGCTTCTTTGTTCAGAAGTGTAAATATTCAGGTTTCTCAGGCTCACAGTGGCCACACCTGCCATAGCCACTTATTTGTTCCCAGGTATGACCAACAGACAAGCATCTTCCCACATCACTCAGACTTTACTGGGCATGCATACAAACTGCCATTGTCCTGTCCCTTCACCCATGGCTTAGTGGGGAACAGACTTGGAGAGTATTAACTTACAGCTTTCTAGCAAAGTTGTATAAATGGCATGCCTATATTATCTAGTTTTTCCTTTACTCCTTTCTTGTTAATAACTGGATTATTATAACAGTATCATTATCTATTATCGCCGTAGTATATCAAACATTTCAACTATTGTTGAATATTCCTCCCTTCATTTGTGTTAGTTTTGCTTTGTGCATTTTTGTTTAGGTGCATATATGTTTATAACTATTATATCTTCCTAAAGGATCAGTCTCTTATTATTATAATATGTCCTTCTTTTAATGTTTTTAAAAATTTTATTTTAAATTCTATTTTTAAAGCATTTTGTGTTTTAAAGTCTGCTATGTCTGATATCAGTGTAGCCACCCAGTTTTTCTGTTGTTTTTATGACATATGCTTTCCTAAATTTTTATTCTCAGCCTATGTGTTTATGAATCTAAATCTAAATCCTCTATATTATTAGAGATCAGGAAACTTAATCAAACTGTTGTAGGTGACGGGAACAATACCAGATGCCTGACCAGTGGGGTCAGAACAAACCTGGGTTCAGCAACCTCAGTACTTTGGATTCTGGCTAGGAAAGAATTCAGAGTCCAGACCCAAACTGTAAGAGCACATTTATTGGGTAAATTACAGAAGTAGAAAAAGTAATTCCTAGAATAAATGGGCTTAGGTAATAAGTTATGGAGGTAAAGGAAGGGCTCTTGGAGCTTGGGAGTAAGGAAGGTAACGATAACAGGAGAGTGGGGGGAGGGGAGAGGGAAAGGCATAAGCAGGCTCCCAGGAGGGAGAGCACACTGGGTCCTCAGCTCTAAGGGTTTTAAGGGTGAAGATGTTAGGGGAGGTCCTGTGGGAAGATCCCAATAGAATATTCAGCAGTTTTCCAGGGGTGTCCTTTCAGGATAGTGGTGTCTACTGATTGATTGGCGGGCACCAGAGGGTCATTATTCAATGCAGCTGGTCCTGAGGTCAGCAGTGGCTGGTTTTGTTGCTTATCTGGGCCTGGAGCTGAAATACAACTGAGGCATAGATGTTAACTCTAGGGAAGAAAGGTCAGGTGACCCAAACCTAACGACCAGAGATATCCTAGGGGTTGCAAAAGTCACCCTGGGAGCAAGGTCCCACCCTACAATTGATTGTCCATTGCTAGGCACCCGGGGGCTTTCCAGGCTGATGACCCTCTGTACCTGGCTCATTGTCCTTGCTCTGTTCATGTCTGTCTAACTGCCTACAACAAACCAGTTTCAGTAAACTCAGTCACTGTAGAGATTCTCAGTCATTGTGTTACTGGACAGCCTCTGCATCAGGGGGTGGCTATCTTCTCCTTGGTTCTTGTCAGTCTTGCAAGAAAGATGTCAGATGAGTGACAGCAGTGTTGACGCAAAGCAAACAAGCTTATTACCGGTACACTTGGCACAAAGCACATGCAGGCAACTCAGCTAGTCTGAGCCCCCGACCTTGTGGGGGTCCAAGGGGTTTTATACACTTCCTCTTATAGGTTTTAAAGTTCCCTTGCAGATATCCTGGGTAGCAGGCTAGGTTTAAAAGTCCCCTTCTACATTGGCGGGCTTATCTCGGAATATTTATGCAAAGATTTGGTCATTTTATTTGGTAGGTCTTAAAGTGGCTGTCTTCTTTGTTTAGTGGGTGAGATAAAAATCCTCCTTGTTTTGGCTTTGTCTTTAGCTGGAACAAATGACACTAATTGGGTCTTTGTTCTCTATCTTCCCAGGCCAGGGTGACTTAAGCTTTGTATTCTCTGGTTAGGGAGGAGCCGTATTAACTATTTGCTCTCAAGTGTCCTTTGTTGGGGAAGATAAGGCCTTGCAATTCCCAAGCTAGCTGTGAGCTGCCCAAACTGGTTGGCCTTATTTTCTTGTCTTAGTTACCTCATTTCACTTGCCCACAGATTCTCCTAGCTTCTTACTATCCTGCCGCAATTTTAGCTTAAGCAGTTAATTCGGGATGCTAATTCAGTTCCTTCTCCTGTTTATCTCTGGGGTTAGTTTATAACTCTCAGGGGACTCTCTTTGCAGGTGCTGGGAAAAGACATGGCCCATGGACATCTTGTGGAATACTCTGCATTGTTCAATCCTGCTGACCCTCATGTGCGGCCATCTCCTCACCCCGACTTCTTCTGAGGCAACGCTGTCCACTCCCCTCATCCCTCAAAAACCCCCATGTCATGAGACGGTCTCCTTCGACTCACTACTATGCCTTTTTCAGGGACTCGGAGAAATCTGACCCTCTCTCATCTTTCTCTGGGACAATAGAAGACATAGAGCTTCTTTCTGCTTTAGACCCTTTCTCCCCCAGCAGGTATCTTGATTCTTTTTCTTCCAAACCGCAATAGAGAGATCAACCCCTAAAGGGCTGATACCTCTCAGAGTTGTAACAGAAAGCAGGGTACAAGTGCCTATTGATACCAGATATTTAAACCTGACTAACGGTTCTAAAAAAAATCTTCCTCGGAACATTCCATAAGGAGAAGAGGACAGGTGCAGATCTTTTCCCAGAAATATTAACAATTGCTCTATTTTACCTTCTCTTTAACTTTGCCCTTATTCTCCAGGCCTAACCATTTTTTCATCTTTTCTGGGGTATACGCATTACATCTGGAGGTATTTCTTTTCAAAGCTTTTAAGTTTTATATATTGTAATTTGCTTTTTAAATGTGAAAGCCAAGTATTAGAGGGTTTTGTGTCCCTATTCCTTATTGATGATACTCCTTGGACTTAGCAGTCTGTGTTTGGAGAGGAAAGATGCAATGGGAATATAAATCAGGAGTGAATATGCCCTTTGGTTAAACCTCAGCAAACAACTGGACATGTGTTGCAGAACAGTAAGAGTTTGTCCACGTGGTGCTGGCAGAGCTGGACATAGACTTTCAGAGGAGAAATATTGGCCAGTTTATTGATGAATAGCAACATCCAGGAGAGTGGGAAGCTGATGATCAAATGCATGAACTCTTTGATAGGGTACAGACTACATAGGACAAAATCACAAAACAGCATGGTGAGGAAGGAGCTGGGGGTCTTGATGGGAGCTGATTGTCCAGAGGTGAGGAATAGATAATGAATCATTTCTACATGCCTTGAAGATAGCTCTGACACCTGTTCTGGTTTCCCTCTGTCCAGTCTCATGGGAAAGTTCCATCTTTGGGGGGATCAGGAACTGAAACATAACTTAAGTCAAGATATGACCTTTATCCTGCCAGAGGTCCAGACTCTGTGACCATTAGCCAGGTATGGGGTACTGTCTTCTACTGCCTTTCAGGTTGCTGGTTATCTGGGGGACAGTTGATGGCTCTAAATGAGAGAGAGAGAGAGAGAGAGAGAGAGAGAGAGAGAGAGAGATAGAGAGAGTTGTGCCCAGATTTCAAGATTCCCAAGAACCCCCACAGGGAGCCAGCGAGTCCGATGCAAAAGCAAATAGTCATTCATTTCAAACCTAGGTTTGGCTCCCCTGCCACACTCACCGATGCAATGGTAAGCTCCAGTGGCCGAGAGAGCGAGGCCTGATGGGATTGTGGGTTTTATAGTAAGGGCAGGGGAGGGGACTGTGGGCCCCGCCAATTGACCAGGCGCGCCTGGGCGTGGCCAGCAGGGGCCTGGGCTTCCGGGAAGAAGGCACTCTCCTGAGCACATGGCGGCCGCCCCAAAAATGGAGGACCCAGGGCAAGATGGAGGGCGCAGTCCTCGCCCCTCCAAGTGCGAGCTGAGCCCGGGCTCCAGGGGCCAGTCCGGTTGCCGGCGGTCCAGCAGATCGACCAGTTCCAGCCCAGACAGGAAGTTCACGTCCTCCATCTCGTTCCGGGGGCGCCAGCGATCGCCTCCTCCTCCATCTCCTCGGGCGAGGGCACGCGCCCTGTCCCGCCCTGCCGCCGCTGCTGCCCAGTGGGTCCGGTCCGGGGGCGGCGGGCGGGTGGCAGCCTGCGCCGGGCTCCCGCCATGGGCTGGGGAGTCAGTGCCCGAGGCTGCCAGCAGCATGGGCAGGCCCCGCGACGACTCGCCCTTTCAAGAGAGCGAGAGAGAGAGAGAGAGAGAGAGAGAGAGAGAGAGAGAGAGAGATAACTTCCTCTTCTTGGGTCACTTTGTCCACCTTATTAGCAAACTCTCAGGAATCCTGTAAGATCCAAACCTCTGCAAATTTTAATTTCCTACTGATATCATTGTAATTAGCTTGTTGTTAATAACAGGAAAGGAGCAAAAGAAAGGCCAGGCATTATAGGCATGTCATTTGGGCAGCTTCACCAGGAAGCTGCATATCACACTCCCCAGGGAACTACCAGCCCATCCCCTGCAGATCAATGAAGGGAGGAACTGGACACAAGGGAGATGGATACATGTGCAATGAGTCAGGGTGACACAGGGAAATTGCCTGTCAATCAAGCAATTTGGGAAATCATGGATTGGCTAGAGCAGGCAGGGCCATTGCAAACCCATGAAAATGTTGGGAATACATAATCTGCAAAGGAGCACTGTCTTTTAGCTCTTGGCTCCTGGCTCTCTTGCATTTGCCCATGTGGTTACAGCCATGCAGACCCCACACACAATAGACTAATGAACTGCAACTGAGAACACAAATTAAGCTAGCCTGATGCTGGACTAGCCTGTGTCCCAACATGGAATGGAAACTCTGGACATTAGCTTTGATTTTTGCTCTGCTGAAGGCAAAAAGGGACAAAGAGAAATGGGATCAGGGGTTTGATTCCACAGAAAAAAAGCTTTCTGCAATACCTCATTCTCGCATGCAAATCTCAGATAATTTCTTTTCTTGGGATATTACAAGAAGTCCACTCCGCTAGCAACTAGTGTGGACAATGAGCTGTCTCACCAATAACACTAGCACAGAAGATTAGGTAATTTCCTTATGCCACTCTGTGTGCTTATAATTATTGTTTTATTTATTATTCTATAGCAATATTATTTGCACTATTACTGCTATTTTTTAACTTCTCTGCCTTCCATTTTAGACTATCAGCACTGTACGTGATAATTTTGAGGTTCTGTTACTGAATAATACACAATTTATGAGTGGATCAAGAGATAAATAATGAAGGAAGGAATGCCACACTGAAAAAGAACAGAAATCAAGAGAGAGGCATTAGCTACAGATATATAGCACAAACTGTATTAAAATTTTCTCCTAGTGAAAAAGTTTCCAGATCTTCTGATTTCTGGGAGTTATAAATGGTTTTATAGGAACTTAGTGTTATTCCTGGATACAGAAGTCATTTTGGTCAGTAGAATGGATTTGGGAGTTGTGTCAGGAGACAAGACTCTAGTTCTCATTTTGCCAACATGTTCTGTACACAGGATCTCTTCTGTTAAGGGGAAAAATAGAAAGGTTCTATTATATAAGGAAAGTTGCCAATAGCTTATGATAATAAATTATAGAACTTTCACAGATTCAACATTCTAAAGTGTAAATTAAGACATGACTCTCTAACTCCTACCCTAATTCCTGAACATATGGAACAATTTTGTTCTTTCCACCTGTTTATTGGGGACCTCATGGGAAGCAATTCACATTGCAGGAGTGTTGGGGTCCAGCCCCAACAGGTCCAGGGGTTCCCCATAGGTGCGGACGGAGTTGGCGAAGAATGAAGGACACGGAGACTGAGTTCAGGTGATCATCATGGCGAGGTTCCTCTTAGCCAGGTTCCTCATTTTATTGTCCTCTTACAACTGTATTTATACTATTTGATCTTAATCCTATCCATTCTATTCCAAAGGTCAGGGCGTTTCTTATCTCCATGCCAAGGTTACTCTATTGTTCTGTTAAGCTACAAGGAAGTAACTGAAGGAGATCAGTCTAAGTAAAGATTACGTAGCTTAAGCATGATTGTTCGTAGTTAAAGTGATTAACTACCTGCCTGGCACTTAGTTAAGGGGTTTTACTGATAAAAATCCTCACCTGGGGAAACAACCTTTCTCAGAGAGGTGGTCCTGTTTAAAACACACAGCGTTAAGAGGGGAGCAAACATATTAAGAACAGTATGCCATATACGCCAGGTCGCTTGAAACATCCCTGCAGCGACTGCGTCAAGCAGCAAGGGTGGATCGACTTCCAGCACAGGAGCATGTCTATAGATTTTTTGCAGTAAATAATCTTAATTTATTATCTAACTTAACATGTGTCTATGAGAAATGCTGTTTTTGAACATGTAAGAAATCTGGGAAGGCCAAGGGGATGTAGGTGTTTGCCACAGACCAAATTAAATAGTCTAAAAGATTTCTACAATAGCTGATTATGCATATCTCTTCTCAACTCAGTGTTCTAATGATATTTTGGTGGCTTGAAATTGTTCATGGTGAACACATTTATAAATATTTACATCATATAAATCAACAAAGCTGCAACCCCTCCCTTATTTTATCATACCCCTAAAGCATTTTATGCCATTATTCGGGACAAAGATAATTGTGTCATCTATGATAAAGAAATGTAATTACTTCTCAAAAGCAATCAAATAACATTTTCTATTTTTGGACATTATAGTTTGCTGGGCCGCAAGTTCTTATTCTGGTTTTGCTATCTTTGTCACCTCATATAAACAACTTAATTTTTTTGGATTCTGTATTATCAGTTATAAAATGAAGGGATTTAACTAAATGGAGTCCTAGTGATATTGTTATAATAACCTGGTTATTTTTTTATTTTTATTTTTTTAAATATATTTTATTGATTTTTTTACAGAGAGGAAGGGAGAAGGATAGAGAGTTGGAAACATCGATGAGAGAGAAACATCGATCAGCTGCCTCCTGCACACTCCCTACTGGGGATGTGCCTGCAACCAAGGTACATGCCCTTGACTGGAATCGAACCTGGGACCCTTCAGTTCGCATGCCGACGCTCTATCCACTGAGCCAAACCGGTCAGGGCAATAATCTGGTTATTACTAACAGGAAAGGAGCAAAGGAGAGATCAGATAATACAGGCATGCCATTTAGACAGCTTTGCCAGGAAGCTGCAGTTCATACTCTCCATGTCCCTTCCCTGCAGATCGCTGGGAGAATCTGGACAATAGACACATGCCCAGTGAGGTCTGGATCATGTTGTGGGACTCCCGTGCTGTTCCACTTCTTGGGAACTTACGCACAGGTGACCCAAGCGCCTCATTTGGATATACCAATACAGACGTCAAAGGGTACTTATTATTAATTAATATGGCCAAGCTTAACCAAAAACTAAAAAGAGAGAAGACGTAGGGAGCAAACAATGCAAGAAATCACACAGTTTTATTTACCAGAGAGCTGATGTGTTTCAGTCCTTGGCAGGCCACCCGGAGACACTCGCTGACAGAGACACACGGAAGTCGTCAAATACGCCGCGGCAGGAGCTCGGTCTCGTGACTCGAAGAGAGGCCTCTAACAGTCTGGGCTCAGAAGCAGAGCAGGAACGGCAGTTTCCAAGGGGGAAGGAGAACGTCTTGTCTGTGGAGGTCAGACAGGCGTCTAAGGGCTGCTGTCAGGGTCCTTCTTTTTATACCCGATGGATGGGCTTCTTCAGTGTCTCATATCAGTGTGCTCCGGTGGCCTTCTGGGCTTATCAGGATACACACGCAGGGAGTTACAAGCTGTTTATCAGGAGTTAACAGCAGGGCGTTACAAGTTGTTTACACGCAGGGAGTTACAAGTTACTTATCAGGGTCGCACACACACACACACACGAATTAAGTCTTCTAAGTAAAGTTTAAAATTCACTCTAATAAAAAATGAAATTTGATTATGTTATCTTATACTAACTAAACTTATTACTATAACACATGCTCTGCGTCTACCCATGTGGCTCACGACCCGCGCAATGGACTGATGGACTTTAACTAGCCTGATGCTACCTTGGACCCAACTCCACCGTGAAACGGAAGCTCTGAAAATTGCACCTACTCTCGGCTCTGCTGGTCCCCCAGCTGCACTTTTTTCAGTACTGAGTTAGGGGCATGGGACTTTACAAACTGAGAAGTATAATTCCATGCCAATAAAAACCATCCACTCTCCTGTGCAAGTCTTAGAAAATTAATTTACTGAAGATATTGCAAGAACTACCCAATCCCACTAATGTGGGGGAAATTGGACCCACTGATTTCTCAGGCAACTCTACAATCATCCCGTTCCACTGGTTATTACCTCAGGCAGAAGAAATATATGCTGGAGGCTACTTGCCTGATAACCCATGCAAAGTTATTTTTAAATAAAAAGCCTGGTTAATGTCTCTTAAGAGAATGAATATTGGCCTTTATTGGTATAAATGCATTGCTTTTAGCAGACCTAGTTATCTGCACAGGTGAGAAGAGGTGCTGTGTTTTTTTTGTGTATTTTTTGTTTTGTTTTGTTTTTTCATAGCTTTTTATACCAACATTTTATCTAAATTTATCTTGATGCCTTCAAAATCATTTTGATATTCACACTCTTCTCTATTTTTTCACATGCCTCCTCCACTGATGGCCTGAATTAATGCTGATCTGCGTTTAAAATAATGAATACTCACTTATTATCAAATGATCACTATCTCAATCTTTATTATCATTCCTAATTTCTTTTTCTTATACCCTCACTATTGCTTTTGGGTGTAGACTTTGCAGAAAATTATAGGCAATTTATCCATTTTTTTTTAAATTGAATTTCTGATGCTAAAATATGCCCTCTTTATTTTGAATGTGCAAAAAGGCTGGCCTTAGGCAAAGTTAGAGTAGCTGAAGCTTGTCTTTATCATTCTTTCTCTGTCTTCTATTTCTGAAAATAACCATACTGAAAACAATAGGAAACAATGACAAATAACCACCATTGACTGAGTTCTTGTCATTGCAAGGCACTGTCTTATGGAGGTAGAATATCAATCCCTTTTCACTCCAGTATGCCCCCCTGATATTACCCCATTCAGGGAATGGCCAGATTCCTGCCCTTACTACTTCTTAGAGGCCTTTGCTACTCCACAGCTTTCTAGTCCCTCAAATAATCTCTCCCTCCTGTCCAGCAGCCTTTCAATTTCCTAATCTCAGCTTTCACATAGAAATCACCTGACATAAGCATGAATAAATGTAAGAGAAAGTTTAAATGATTATAAGAATGTTTTTTTATTCACTCTGGAAGATTGAATAAAAGAAAAAACAATACAACATAACAGCAGACATTTTCCTATGTGGCATCATATAGCTAAATGGCAACCTACCACCCATCCTCCTTGCTACAGGTTGAGCTCTCCAGTGGCATACACTGACATAAAGTTTAAAGTGTAAGTGAGGTGTGCATATGGATCAACACCTGTGAAATCAAAAGTCAGATTCTAATGCAGGCTCACAAATTCTCAGCGAAATTAGTGGAGAACTCTGGCATGAATATTGGCTGATGGAGTTGTCTCAAATTGGGACAAGGGGCCAGGATTAGATACTCCATCTTGCTCAATGACCACAAAAAGGATGTCCTCGGTGAGGCTGGTTCCTGCAGTGAAGCACATTCTAGAATACCTGACAATTGGATGCTGTCTGCTGCGGATACCTCAAGCTGGGCAGTAAGCACTTCATTAAATGGAGGTTAGTCAATATATCTTCATGCTGACCACACCTCATGTACTTCTTTTATTGTCAATTACCTTGGTTAGATAACAGGAAAATTACAATTGACTACATTATGATCCAATTCATTTACAGAAAGGTGACAAATTTAAAAGTTTAGAATTATCCAATATACTGCTCTTTTATTTATAAAAGTGTTATATTGATTTCAAAGAAAGGAAATGAGAAGGAGAGAGATAGAAACATCAGTGATAAGAATAGCTGCCTCCTGTACACCCCATACTGAGGATAAAGCCGACAACCCAGGCATGTGCCCTGACTTGGAATCAAACCATGAACTCCTGGTTCATGGGTCATCGTACTGCACCAGCTGGGCTATGCTGCCCTATTAGATCTCTGAGTTTTTAAAATGCTTGTTCACTCTCTCTGGAATTTTAAAGTGACCCAATATTCACCTCCTTCAATCCAAATATAAAAGCAGAGGTCCCTGGGTACTTGCTTGGTGTTGAGATAGTTGTTGACATTCACTGTAGAACTCTGAAACTTGGGTTTTCTTCTAATTTAGCTCTTCTGAAACAATCAGTCATTTGTGTATCAATGCTGTCACTAGGTTATGAACTCAAGTCTGAGGCCATGCCTGAAATACAGGCATGTCACAGATGTCTACAGTATTGCTTAGATAGCAGCCAACAGAAACACATAGAAATCCCAAATGCTTTGTTTAGTGAACCTCAGCAATAGTCTTTCACATTTTCTAATTTTCTCCAGATGTATGGTATTGGCATCTTTTGCGTCTCAGGTTTTCATGAATTCCTCCAAAGCACAAACTTTGGTGGCATCAGAGGGTGTCAGTTGGTGCTAGGAAAGCCATCAAAACTTGAAGGAAGTACCCTAGCTGGTTTGGTTCAGTGGGTAGAGCGTCAGCCTGTGGACTGAAGGGTCCCAGGTTTAATTCCACTTGAGGGCACATGCCAGGGTTGCGAGCTCGATCCCCAGTGTGGGGCATGCAGGAGACAGCCCAGCTGATCAATGATTCTCTCTCATCTTTGATGTCTCTATCTCTCCGCGGGCATCGGGCCAAAACTGGCCCTCTGACATCCCCTGAGGGGTCCTGATTGCAAGAGGGCACCAGGTCTCTAGTACAAAAAAAAAAAAAAAAAATGAAGGCGATCCAGGACACCAACTGTGTTCTGAATTGTGCTGACATATGAGCTATTGGCATGCAGCAAGCCATGTGGAGTTCAGTACATGGTTTCTCTTCCAGAAGGGCTTTTTACTGTTGCCAACAAATTAATGAGTGTGCTGGTGGAGTTAGTGTTCAGATACATCAGCACAGGGATGAGAAAATATTGCTGACAGTAATCTGGTGGAAAACAGTCATAGCACCTTGCATTTGATTGACTTCTTTGAACAGGTCCAACCACTCTGGCATCTCACCTTCTTTGCATCTCTGGTATCATGAGCATTGTAAAGGCACAGGGTACGGGATGGGTTAGGTGGGAGGTGGAAGACTAGAGTACTTTAGTCTTTACTCTAAGTCATTGTCGGTTAGATTACTCTGCCTGTCCTCAGTATAGGTGGATGATCACCCCTTTCTCTATTCAATTTGAAGAAAGTTTCTTGATGCAGCAAAAGCAGCATTGTTCCTGTTTATTTTTAAGGCCAAACCTACTATGACAAAACTCATCCCCTCTTATCTACTTAACAACTCTATTCCCATAATTACCCCCGTCTTTCATATATTTTTTCCTCCTTTCTTTAGGGCAGTATCCTTACCTTTAAATATAACATAAGATCTTCCATCTTAAAACAAAATGCCTCTCTTGACACACCCCTCATCTGTGCATTTTATCATACTCATATAGAAACTTCTCAAAGAGGTTATCTTCTATGACTCTACTTCTTTATCTATTACTAGAGGCCTGGCGTATGAAATTTGTGCACAAGTACAAATTTGTACACAAGGCACCTAGGCCTGGACTGTGATCAGGGCCATCTTCCCCGGCTACTGGGAGGTGGCCTCGCCCTGCCCCTGCTGCCACCCACCCCTGGTTCACCATTTGCCATCGGGGGATTGGAGCCTGCCGGCCAGGGGGGACAAAGAAGTGGTCAGTGCGCCTCATAGCGACCGGTCCAGTGGTCATTCTGGCTGTTCCACCGTTCGATTGATTTGCATATTACTCTTTTATATGTGGAGATGTGCTCCAATCCTTCCACTTCCAGAGAAAGGGGCAAAGGAGGGTTGCTGAAAGTGATAAGGGAGGCAGCAGGGTGAACTTTTTTTGAGGGGGAGAGTTTCCTCCTAATGAGGGGCTTCAAAGGACAGCAGCCTGCTTCTGCTACCCTCTGTCTGCAGAGACACAATTTCTGATTGGCATCTGGCAGGACAGAGCAGTTGCTGATACAGGACTGGGAGGGCCTTTCTGTATGCAGCTCCCTGGTGAGCCTCTTCCTGCCAAGGAAAGCTTTGTTCTAACCATTTCTCCCAGAGCCAGGGCTACTGGGTGTTCTGGGGCAGGAGGGCAGAATGGAGGTGGGACAGAGCGTGGAAGGGCAGGAAGAAGTATAGGGTAGCAGACTGGGGGGTGGGGGAGGGAGAGGGTGAAATCTGTGTGTGGGGGGGGTGGGGGCTGGTGCAGAAGGAGAGTTGGGGTCAGCATAGAAAGGTTTGGAGGTATTGGGGGAGTAAGAAGGACCAGCAGATGCCAGAACAGGGGAAAAGGCCTACGGAATCAGGTGGGGGTCCTCAGGGTGAGTATAGACTAAGTCCCCAGGCCCTGCCATCCCAGGTGGCTAGTGGGAGGGGGTCCATAGCGAGGTGCTGAGCCCCCTACACTTCGTGTCTGAGGCTCCAGAACACGTGGCAAACACACCCCGCCCTGCCACCCCCGCCAAAGTGCTGCCATTTGGAATACATTTGCAGACACATGGATTGTTTTTAAGTTAATGCTTTTTAATTCACTCTGTTTTCCCACTTGTCATTTTCTATTGAAAAGGCAGATTCTGCCAGTGTGTGTCCTTTGCGGGGGTGGCAGGGGTGTTCTCCACAGGCAGAGATCCGATGAGAGACAGGGACAAAAGGCCCAGCGAGACATGGGGAATGAGTAAACAGGATCAGAGAGCAAGGAATGGGAGAGAGATACACAGGGTGAGACAGACAGGACACAGGGTGCTGTGGATGGGGATAGAGCTCCCGGCCCAGTGAGAGGGCTCATTCAGTGGAGCAGCAGCTGCCTGAGCCAGTTAACCCGGGGTGCAGCTCCCAGGCCCTGAGTTGGTGAACTGAAAGCCCAGGATAATTAGAGCTAATTACATGTGTGCAAATAGCTGCAGTGGAGGCCCTGGGCTGGCCACCCTTTCTCCAGCCTTCCCCCTGCGATCCTGCCCCAGCAAGGGGGCTTTACTGGCACAGCTGGGGCTGAGTGCCTGGGGAAAGGGTGCATAGGCGGAGAGCCCCTGGAGCTCAGGGGTTGGGTCCTTAGGTTTCTATTATATTGGCCTCCTGAGCAGTCCTGTCTCTGCGAAGATTTGAGTTGGAGCTCTCCTTGTATCCTGCCACGGGGAGTGCCTGTCTGGAGCTGAGACCACAGGATGAGGAAGGGGCAGAGTCTGGTGCTTGGCGTTTGGTGACCAGTTTGCCTGCCTAGATGCGCCACAAGACCCCGAAAGAGTGACTTCTCTGAGCTTTCATTTGCATGTCCACACTGTGCTGCCTCCTCTGAGAAGCGAGTCCAAGGGGAAGGAGAAAGGTGTGAATTCCTCACGTGTGAATGCGGCCTGAATCAGTGATCTAATTTTGTGGTTTCAGGAGCCTTTGGAGGGTTGGGTTGGAGTGGGGGCGGGTAGGGTTTTATACATCTGTAAAGGCCTGGTGCGTGGGTGGGGGCCGGCCAGCCTGCCCTGATGGGGGCCCTTGATTGGGGTGGGCGTCCTTGCTGGGAGGCGAGCCAGTGGGGCGAGGAGTCACAGTGGTTCTGGTCATTGTGGTCATTCTGGTCATTCCACCATTTCAAGTGCTGGGCTTTTATTATATAGGATTTTTTCTGAGACAGTCCAGTTATGCTTTTGTCTCTGCCTCTCCCATGGAACTATTCCTGCTCGTGTCAACATCACCAATGACTTACATTTTTTCAAGTTCAATGTTCAGTTCTCAGTTTCTATTCTATTTGAGCTTTCAGCAACATTTAACGAACTTGATTATTTCATCCTTCTGCCAACACTGTCTCTGGCATCTAAGATAATCATTTCTTCAATTAAAAAAAATCTATTTGATGAAGTTTTTTTGTCTGTTTCTTTTGCTGAGTCTACCCTGTCTTTATAACTTCTACATGATGGCATGCCAGAGGACTAAGGTTTAGATTTATTGTCATCCTATCTATTTGATGCCATAGGATTTCTCCTCCAGCCTATGGTTTAAATGTTACTTATATGCTCAAATAATTCTGGTAACAATCAGAAACACATTTATATCACAAAGGACTAACATTGAATACTACATAATTGAAGTCATCTAAGCTAATAAAAGAGAAACATGAAAATTGACTGTACCTTCACTACACCCACCAGCCACGCCCACCAGCCACGCCCACCAGCCAATCAGGAGCAAATATGCAAATTAACCCAACTAAGATGGCGGCGGACATGGAGCTGGAGCAAGCAGGAGGCTTGGGTTGCCCCCAGCAATGGAGGAAGCCAAGCTTCCTATCTGCCCTGCCTGCCCTGAGCTCCACTCAAGGCTACAACGTTTCAATTATAGAAGATAAATAAATCCCAGATACCTGCTTCCAGCCCGCGGCCGTGACCAGCCTGAAAACGGCCCTCACACAGGCTGGCCAGGCATCCCAGTAGGAACCCCCACCCTGAAGGGGGTGTGGCCAGCCTGAAAACAGCCCTCAGCCCCTCACCCAGGCTGGCCAGACAGCCCAGCGGGACCCCCACCCTGATCCGGGATACCCTTCAGGGCAAATCAGCTGGCCCTCATCCATGCACCAGGCCTCTATCCTATATAATGAAAGGGTAATATGCAAATTGACCCTAACAGCAGAAATACTGGGAATGACTGATCACTATGATACAAACTGACCACCAGGGAGCAGATGCTCAATGCCGGAGCTACCCCCTGGTGGTAAGTGCGCTCCCACAGGGGGAGCTCTGTTCAGCCACAAGCAAGGCTGATGGCTGCCAGCACAGTGGTGGGGGCAGGAGCCTTTCCCGCCTCCTCAGCAGTGTTAAGGATGTCCGACTGCAGCTTAGGCCTGCTTCCCACTGGCAAGTGTACATTACCTGAGGGCTCCTAGGCTGCCAGATGCCAGGAGCCGGTCCATCCTTGCTGTTTCAAGGGACCTGGCATATATGGCATACTGTTCTTAATATGTTTGCTCACCTTCTTAGCACTATGTGTTTTAACCAAGGTCACCTCTCCAAGAAAGGTTGTTTCCCCAGGTAGGAATTTTCCCCTGAAGTTAGGGAGGGAATAAAACCCCTTAACTAAGTGCCAGGTGGGTAATTAATCACTTTAACTACGAACAATCATGCTTAAGCTACATAATCTTTATTCCCTGGAATGGAGATAAGAAACGCCCTAACCTTTGGAATAGAGACTGATAGGATTGGAATCAACTGGTATAAATACAGATGTAACAAGACAACAGGACACAGAACCTACACACAGAACCTACACACAGAACCTAGAGACAGAAGAACTTCGCTGGAGAGAACATGGCAAAAGATCCTGGACAGAAACTGGCCACAGGCCCTAGAGACAGAACCTAGCGAGAGAACCTGGCTGAAGATCCTAGAGACAGAACCTGGCTACAGAACCTGGATAGAACATGGCAAGAGAACCTGACTAGAACCTGGTGACTGAACCTGGCTGGAGAACCTGGTGACCGAACCTGGCTGGAGAACCTGGAGAACCTGGAGAACCTGGCTGGAGAACCTAGCGAGAGAACATGGCAAGAGATCCTAACCAGAACTTCACTGGAGATCCTGACCAGAACTTGGCTAGAGATCCTGGCTAGGCTGCTGATCAACTGAACGCTGCCTCTGTGTCATTCCTTCTTCGCCGACTCCGTCCACACCTTTGGGGACCCCTGGACCTGCTGGGGTTCGACCCCAGCAGCCAGAGGGATGTCTGACAGCCAGCTTAGGTCCGATCCCCCGGGGAGCATGCCTAAGCCAGCAGGTGGACATCCCCCGAGGGGTCCCAGACTGCGAGAGGGCACAGGCTGGGCTGAGGGACTCCCCCAAGTGCACAAATTTTTGTGCACTAGGCCTCTAGTAGCAATATGAACAGCTGTGACTAAGTTTGCCCAATATCAGACAATGACAACTACATGGCCACTACCACCTGACTACCTGTGATTAAAGAGAACATCAGTTGTGTGATGTATTTCTATTTTATAGAAACGTTAAAGTGTAGAAGAAAAATGAGCATTGGAATCAATAAAATGTGGCATATTTCCCTGCCTGGTCCATATCCTTACTTGCATGACTGAGACAACACAAACTTTCCATGCCTCAAACAGAATCCTTCTCTCTATACACACACATCTACTCCTCTCACCCTTTTTTCCAGATCATTTATTAGGTAAACCATTTACCCAGTTGCTCAGAATAAATGAACAAACAAATAAACTAAAGTAGGATGAGCTATTTTTGGTTTCTTCACATCTTTCAAATAAAAAATTGACTACTGAATGGATCTGGTCTGGCCTTCAGATGTGTGAATGCAATGCTTCCCACTGTCTCAGCAGCGTTTTCTCTCTGCTAGAGCCTCCCCATGGCTCCCCTTGCTTCTACTCCGGAGCTTTTTTTTTTTTTTAATCTTAAACCTTATTATATCCTCCCAGAGTTCATACCCTCCCATTGGTTTATCCCACAGTTTACAGTAAAGAGTAAGCCCTTACCTTCACATTTAAAACCCCACCTTGTCTAGATTTATAAGTCTTCACTTCTAACTCCTGTCCCAACCCAGCTGCACCAGCGTTCTTGCCCTTTCTCAAGTGTGGCAGGATAATTGCTTCTTCAGGCTCCAGCGCCTCTGCTCTTGCTGATACCTCTGCTAGCACACCACTTAGATACGGCTCAATCCACTTTTATTCAAATTTCTGCATAAATGTCTCCTCAATCAGAGATGTTTTTAGTGACCACTTTACACAATGTAGTACTTCATCTCCCAGTTAGTTTCTGACTTCTTTCCCTGCTTTGTTTTCTAGCAAAACACCACTTTTTACTCAAGATTACATTATAAACTTCTGCTTTTATTTGTAACTATCCTCCAAGAACAAAGCTCCCCAAGTGAAGTCAAGAATGAGGTCTGTCTTGCTCATGTCCATATCCTTATTTTTATTAATTTATTTTAAAACATTTTCAGCTTTATTGAAGTAAAATTGATAAAAATTGTATGTATATAAAGTGCACAGGATGATTTGACATATGTATACTTTGTAAAAGTTTAATTAACTTATTTATCACCTCAGACAGTCTTTTTTATTTATTTTCTTTGTGTCCCCCCCCCCCCTTTGGTGATGAGAATGCTTGAGGTCTAGTCTGTTAGCATATGTCAAGTTCACAGTACAATGTTTAAAACTGTACTCTCCAGGCAGTACATCAGGTCTCCAGAGCTCATTTGTCCTGTAATTGAAGGCTTGTTACCTTTGATCAGCATCTCTCCATCTCCCCCATTTTAAAAGCCCTGGTAACCTCAATTCTGTCTTTCTGTTTCTATGAATTCAACTTGTTTTTTTTTGTTTGTTTCTACATATAAGTGATATCATACAGTATTTAGTTTTCTCTGTCTACTGAATTTCACTTAACACAATGTCCTCTAGGGTCATCCATGTTGTTGTTAAGTGGCAAGATTTTCTTTTTTCTCATGACTACAATGTATTCAATGTATCTCTTTTTAAAAATTTCCTTTGTATATATAACTAGAAATAGAATTTCTGGATCATATTAGCTTTATTTCAAATGTACATCCCCTCAAGGGTGTTCCTTTTCTCCACATCTCTGCCAGCATGTTATCTCATGCCTTTGTAATAATAACTACTCCAACCAGTATCAGTTTATATCTAATTGTAGCTTTGATTTGCCTTTCTCTAATGATTGACAATATTGATCACCTTCTCATGTACATGTTGGCCATTTGTATATGTTCCTTGGAAAAATGTCTATTCAGTACTTTTTAATGTTTTTCATCATTTCTCTTTTGCTATTGAATTGTGTAAATTTCTTATATATTTTTATATTAACCTTTTATCAGGTATATAACTTGCAAATTTTCTCCCATCATATATATATATTTGTTTTTGCAAGTGATATCAAGAAAATGAAATGAGAACCAGCAGAGAAGAGAAAATATTTGAAAATAATATATGAAATAAAGATATAGTATCTAGAATATAAAAAAACCTCTTTAATGCAAAAATAAATAACACAATTAAAAATTTGTAAAATATTTAAGTAGTTATTTTTACAAAACAATATGTAAGTGGCCAATAAGATCATCAAAAATATTTGATATCATTAGCTATTAAGAAAATGGTAATCAAAACTTTAAGATACCACTTTATATCAGCTAATATGACTGTAATCAAGAGTGTTCGCCGAAACCGGTTTGGCTCAGTGGATAGAGCGTCGGCCTGCGGACTGAAAGGTCCTAGGTTCGATTCCGGTCAAGGGCATGTACCTGGGTTGCAGGCACATCCCCAGTAGGAGATGTGCAGGAGGCGGCTGATCGATGTTTCTCTCTCATCGATGTTTCTAACTCTCTATCTCTCTCCCTTCCTCTCTGTAAAAAATCAATAAAATATATTTAAAAAAAAAAAAAAAAGAGTGTTGAATGGTATGTGAAGACTGGGACCCTGATGCATTACTTGTGGTAATGTGTGTGGAAATGGTACAGTAGCCTTAAGAAACTGTTTAAATAATGCATTTACCATATAACTCATCAAGTCCACTCAAGCACATACCCAAGAGAAATGAAAGTGTGCCCTCCTCTATTTTTAAGCACATTTTTGGTTTTTAAATTGACTCATTTAATATTTTTGTTATTTCAATCTGTTTGTACCATGGTAGATTACAAGGTTTTTAAGAGCAAAGAATTTTTCTTATTTATTTCTGAGCCTCTAGAAATAAGTAGTAATATTAAGGAGGCATATTATTTCTGTAAAATGTAAAGTAAGCATTAGTAATACCTGGCACCAAGATATACATTTTGTTTTTATATACAGCTAATATAAAGTAGGTGATGCCTTTGCCCAAAGGAGTTTCATAAAACTCTGTCAATTAAGACTTCAGTGAGAATTAGTTTAAGATTAATTTCTACTTCTATGGGTGAACTTTGAATAAAAGAGATAGTTTTAGAAAATTAGGGAAGGAAGAAGTCAGAAAGCCTAAAAGATTTTAAACTCTTCAATTTTTCTGGAGTCCAGTTAGGATTTCCATAGTAAATTTTATGAGTGTCATCAGCTACTCATTTGTCATGTGAGGCTGCCTAAATGTCATGAATAACTATTAAAATTTGAATTTTTAAATGTCTCCTGGACTATAAAATGTTTCCCAATGTCTAGTTTTCTCTACCCAACTCTGGGAGCTAAAGCCCCCAAATACATAATTCTACAAAAAGGCATGTGTATGTAATTTAATAGAATTGGTTGAATTAGCCCTGGCCAGGTGGTTATTAGTTGGAGTGTTGTCACATACACTGAAGGGTTGTGCATTTGATTCCCAGTCAGGGCTCATGCATAGGTTGTGGGTTCAGTCCTCAATCTGGCCACATATGGAAGGCAACCAATCAATGTTTCTCTCACATCCTCTCTCTTTATCTCTCTCCCTTCCTCTCTCTCTAAAAATAAATAAAAACATATCCTGAGGTGAGGATTAAAAAAAAAAAGAAAGAAAGAATTGGTTGAATTAGAAGAAGCTAGGAGAAGTTAACCAAGAAGAAAATTGAGGAAAAGAATCAAGTGAAAGGATGTTTAAAATACTGAAGCTGGAATGCAAATCATGTTATCAACACCCTGTAATTTTGGATTCCGTGTCTCAGAAGGTGATGCACAATGAAAACAGTGTTGGTCTAGAAGTCAGAAGAGAGGCTAACTCTTCTCACAACAACTAAGTTATATGAAGAGGTATTATCAAGGTAATTAGCTAGATATTAATAAAGGAAGGGTCCAAAGGAAATGGGACATTGTTAGCCTAATAAACCAGGGAGCTGAATCTGATAATAAGCCTGCTTCATTCGGAAGGTACAGTTTCACACACTCCCCAGGGGACTGCTGCACCTCCAGCCTTTGAAATCCCCAAAGCAGGCAGGAAGGATCATGGTTAGTGGTCCTTACCAAGGGAGGAATTAAAACGGCAGGAGAAATTCCTCTACCAGGCGTGTGGCCAATAGAAGCCAAGATGGCCCGGGGAAGGTGCTTCTACTTTGAATCTTGCACAGTAGACACTATTATGGCAACCATAAGGGGCGGAGCCTAGCCCGGGAAAAGGATCAGATTGGGTAAGGGACAGAGAACCCTGGAAGATCTAGGAAATGGCTTGATTAGGGGGAGGACCCGTCATAAGCCCCTGAAAGATTGGAAAGATGATCTGTTAGTTTGAAAGGGTGCCTGGTCCTTCGCAAGCCCAGGATATTATAATACAAACTGAACAAGCTCTCTCTCAGGCTTGGTAACACAGGCCCACCGCGTTCCTTCCTGTGTTCTTTCAGCCATGTGGCGGAAGCCACGAGGGTTCTAAATGTGGGCTCCAAGTGCAAACCTGGGCATAGCAATGAAGCTATGTTCCATGTGGTTGGAACACAGGCTAGGCTAGCCAGATGGAGGCAAAGGCTGACCTGGACTAAGCTTTGACATGAACTCAACCTATGGCACAGAATCTCTGGACATCAGTCTTTGTTCTGGGCCTGATGAAGGCAAGGACTTTTCCCACAGTGGGATGGATGGGGATGAGACATGGGCAACCTGGCTGCAGCCATTTATTTCACCCCCAATAAACCTTATCACTAAACCGCATCAACCCAGGCATGGGTCCCAGAAATGCTTTTCTGGGGACTCCACGAAAGGACCTCATGTACACAGGCAACAGTATGATTGGCTCCAGAAGGTCACAGAAGGCCCATGCAAATTAGGAATACTGCATTTTAATCATTTTATTTTTATATACAGACCAATCAGGTGATGGTCTAACACCTGTTTCCCTCCTATCCAAAAATCTGACTTTTGAATTGGGATGAGAAGTTCTCCCGCTTTGGGTACAGGACTGCCAGAGAATGGTGCTCAGAATATGATGCCTCATATCACAAGAATGAACATAATTCAACAGCCATCCTTCTCTTTACAAGATTTATGGTCCATTACTCCTTCACTACAAAGGTGAGCTGCATCTGAGCATATGAACCAAGATATAGCCCTTGTCACTGCAGTCCTGTGATGCAAGTTCTGAAGATATCTCTAACTGTATTTGGGCTTGCTTGAATCTCAGGAGTTTACTGAATATTAATTGCCAGCACTCTTTCATATCTCTATAAAATTCCTCACTGAGTTGAGAGTGTGTTTGCCAAAGAATAGGTGGAGACCACTAACATATATAAAGAATTCATTTAAAAACTAAAATTGTGGTAAGGACTTTTCTTCAGGCTATTCCTTTGAGCAGGACTAGAAATTTTCTACTTAATTTATCTTTAAAAATAATTAAGCTTTTCCCCTGTGATTAGACAATTTCAAGATCCCCACAAATATCTAGAGTAAATTCCAAAATGTTTTTTAGATTTGGCTTTCCAGGATAAATATGGAAACAAGCTTTGCCTTTATGACTGTTGGGTTTCCAGCACCCAATGAAAGGAATTTTTATTTTTTTTTATTTTTATTTTTTATATATCTTTATTGATAAACCATACTTACTTTTCATTTCTGCTCCACATTCTTGAACTATTTTAGCACAGGGTAGGGCAGGTCAATATTTATTATGTCAAAAGTTATCATAAAGATTATGAAACACATGCAGAAAGACGACATAGACTTAATCATATAATAAAAATAAGAAAGACAATTTCAGTGTTAGGGTACAATTGGAATGCATTTAGAAAGTATTGATGAAACAAGGAAGGTGGGTTTGGCAGGTAATAGAGACAATCTATGACAATAGAAACTGAAGTGATGGAAATATTGTGGCCTGCCCCTATGTCTTCCTAAAGCATTTATGTACACTAAATAAAATGGTCAGGTGATTTTGAGTTAGAAAAAAATTAATAAGCACGTATAAAATTGAAAATGAAATAAAGCATTATTAACATTTCTTGATCTCATATAATCATGCAATTATCACATAACTATCTTAATTTTCTTATTATCCTAATACATATATATTTTACTTACCATTTAATATTTCTGTTAATATTACATATTGTGTAATTTAACTTTGTGTCCTTAATTTCCTTATATTTTCTCCATAATTTATTTTTATGTTACTGTGTCATGTCATAATTTTCATGGACATTCTATATTTTGGCATTTGTGTTGTTTATGAAGTTGTACTTAGGAGTGTCATATTTGAATATATAGCAACTTATGACATTCAACTCTTAGAAAAGGAAGATCATTTCTTTCTCCTGTGGAAACTTTCCATTGTTTCCTACAGTTTTCGAAATAAAAGCTAAAGTTCATTCCATGTCTTTTAACCTTCAGTGGTGTGACTTATGATGGCATCTCCAGCCACTTTCTCTTTGTTCAATGGGTTGCAGTCCCACTGGCCTCTTGCTTCTTCATTATTTTTCAATCACATCAAATGCTTCAGGACCTCTACACTTGCTGTGTCCTGGGCCCACGATGCTCTCCCTCCAGGCATCTCATGACTTAATTCCTTCACTTGTTGAAGTCTCTTTGCCAATTTTATCATTTCAGGGATTGCTTCCTTGCCACCCTTTCTAAACTGGCTTTGTGTCCCATTTTTTTATCTTCTTATTCTTCATTGGTCTTATTTATCTAGATGAAATATCCTAATGCATATTTTCTAATTTATTTTGTCCATCAGCATAATATTAACCCCATTCTAGTAGGGATTTTATCTTTATACTGGAGGCCTGATGCACGAAATTTGTGCAAGAGTAGGCCTTCGCATCCCCGGCTGCCTCAGCCCTCACAGCCCTGGCTTTGTCCGAAAGGTCTTCTGGATAATCGTTCCGCTGTTTGGCTGTTCAGTCTGTGGCTTCATTCTTCAAATCCACCTGACAAGGACCTGGGAAAGAAACCGCCTTTTCATCCCGCCCAGAGGCAAACCACGTGTTTCAGTTTGATTTCCTGTTTGATTTCCATCATCATTCCTAAAGTAGATATTTGTTGTTGTTGTTGTATTTCCTTGTCCTCTATCACAGTTTTTCCATAAAGACATACATTTCATACTCTGAAGTCCAAGCTGCACTATCAGAGAAAAGACTAAGCATAAAATTAAAACAGAAATTTTTAATGAAAAGAACATGCCTCAAGTGACTTTTTTTCATGTTCTACATCTGACTTTGTATCTTAGAATTCAAGATCCTATGGGCAAAGTATGAGAAGTTTTTGAGCTCACCATTGTTTTAATAGAGTCAGATCAGCCTGGGAAATTTGTTTTTACTAATAATCCAGATAAAGGTCTTTACCCACAAACTTACAATAGTAATGTTTAGATTTCTTCATGTTTTTGTACACATATGTTAGCTCTTAACATTTAGTTATGGTACAGTTCTTGCTGCCAAACAATATCAAAGTTTGTCTTTAATCCTCATAATCACTCTGATTATCTCAATGGAATTCCTTTTGTATCTTCACCATCTGTTCTCCTTTTTTTTCTTTTACCTAAAGTTGGTTGATAGTCACTTGTATTAAATAAACTTAAGTCAGTGTGTTTATGACTTAACACTGGAATTTGTAGTTCTCCCTTAACAACAGAATCTCAGACTTCATCAAAGCAATGGTAGAAAAATTGAGGGCAAAATCTCTGAAAATCCATCATAAGTACCATGCCTTTGCTTAATCATGATCATTGTTCACACTGTTCTCACAAGTCTGAGGATAACTTCCAACATCAAGCATATTAAAGCTCTCCTGTGTAGAGATGATAAGCATAAATCAACAAAAATATTCAGAAGAGAGAAGTGGGAATACTTTTATTTATGAGACCTTATGCTTGATTTCCAGTAGGCACACAGCTTGAGGATTTTTAAATTTATGGTACATGGAATATGATTTACTCTTAAGCTTGTGTCAAACAGTATATGAAAATGTCTATTTTTTCTTCTTTTTGAAGTATATATGTGTGTTTTCAGAGTGAATCTGGTTAATTTGTTCAACTCTCAAAATCTCAACCCAGTTACAAGTTTTAGTGAGTACAAGCAATGACCAATCACAAAAAACAAACAAAATAACAACAAAACCCTTTTTAATTAGCTTGCTTTCCTCTCTGTTGTCTATGTACATAATTTTTCTCAGAAGCATGCTATTGAAAGCTAACTAATGCCAAACCACCTTTTTAGATTGAGATATTGTGGTGCTAGTTCCTGGAATTGTGCACAGAGGGGGAAATCCTTGACAGAATTAAACCCTTCACATTTATTTCCTGCAGTCTGCACTTTGTGGTAAGCTTGTTTAGGGATTATCGGCTTCAAAATGCCATGCACCGAGAGAGCAATGTATGGAATTTTCATGTGAACTGCACAGCATCTGCATCCAGCCTCCCATCTGTCCATATTTACGGTGATTCTGACACAGACATCTCTTTCCATTCACTTGACTTTCCTTGTGCAGACTCCTGTTGCTTGTTTTAGGTAAGCCTTGCATCAGTAAGGGCTTAAGCTCCTTGAAAAAAAGAAAACAAAACAAAATACCAGGGGCTTATTGATATGAAAGCTGGCCTCCTAAACTTTATCCACTTAAGAAGAATAAATATTCAGTATTTGTATGGGTATCAATTGAGGCAATGGGTAAAATTATTAGGTCTGATACTGGTTAGGGAGAACATACTAGCTATCATTTACAAGGCAACTATTGTGGGTTTAGTTTGTACTAGGAGCATTAAATATAATATAAATCACCCCTGTTATCAGCACCATTTACTAAAAACCTCCTGTGCATGTTGTCCTGATCTAGATCTCACTCACCATCTCTATTTGAGTAAGAATAGTCTTAGTTTATCCATATTAAATCATGCAGCTACCATTTATTCAATGTCAGTTATATATATATGATATTCCATCTGACAGTTTATACCTAATACAAAGATAAAATAGTAATAGCTAGATACTAGACACTATTTGTTAAATAGTATTTATTTATGGAGCACTATGGTAAATTATTTATACTTATAGATGGTGATATTGGCTACCATATGATACAGACATATGGATGATAATATTGGCCAATGTACGATAGAGACTTAATGGATCATGATGATCTTTGGCACTATATGATAAACACCTCTACTTGCTAGAGAAGGTGCAGGGTGATTCAGATGGTGCAATAGAAGTATACAAGTTTTGCAGGCAAGGGAACTGAGGTTTAGAGACATTAAATGTCACCCAAGATCACACAGCTAGTGAATTCAAAGGCTTTGGATTGAATCTGGGTTAGGCGGATCCTGCAGCATGATGTCATTCCACTCTGCTACACAATGTGTGTGTGTGTGTGTGTGTGTGTGTGTGTGTGTGTGTGTGTGAATGTGTGTGGTGTATGTGTGTATGTATATAGGTGTGTGCATGAACACAATGAAATCACTCTTTTCATGCTGCCCTACAAATCTGAAACAAAGGCTCTTGATGAAAGACTAATAACTCACAGCTGATATTTTTAAAGAACTAACTGAAATGACACATTATTTAGAGCAAAAAGAGTCCTTAATAAATCTGATTTACTCAAATCATGATTAAGGTAATGGACTTGCTTTGTACTCATATATATATATATATATATATATATATATATATATATTTTAATAATATTAAAATTTTAATAAATATATATTTTAATAAATATATATATTTAATACATATATAAATATATATATAAATTATCCTCATTCCAAAAGGATATTTTCATTCCTACTTCATTTATGAGATATATGAACCAGAATTCAGTAGCCAAGAATATAATAATCATATCTCTTTATAGAAAGAAAATCCAACATTGAAATTAAACTGAGTTTCTCTAAAGCAGGGCAACTAAATAGGGATCACTGTTATCTATAGTCAGAATTAAAACTAAACAAACAAAAGACCACACACAGTTGTGGCTGCTTCAGGCACTGATTCACTAATCACTACACTTCTGTTTTATGAGCTCAGATGTAACTAATGACTTCATTATTAATGGTTATCATGCCTGTGATAATTATGATATAGCATTTAACCCAGCCACACAGGTGATTATATTTCAAGTATTTCTAGGTCATGACAACAATGTGTTTTGATAAGAAAATGTAAGAGTTTGAACTAGCACATTGCTTTGGTCATGGCCACCATGGGGTATATTTAAAAGGATATTTGTTTTCTTTTATCTGTCTGGACCCTTGGAGAATCTCACTTCCCTTACCAAGATCTGTCTTCATTGACAATGAAGTCTAGCACTGCTGCTCTGAGCCCTTCATTTCACACTAACTTCTGCTTCCTGGCTCATCCCTTATCCCCATGACTCTTGGCTGATTTCCTTATTCTGGCAAATGCCCTGACATGCCTCATGGGTCCTGACTCTTGTTTTTCTTCTGGTAATTAAAAAAAAACTTTCTAGAAGAAAAAATTGGAGGAATCACAATACCAGATATGAAGTTATACTCACTAAAAAGCCACTTTACTGAAAACAGCCTGGTACTGGCACAAGAACAGGCATATAAGTCATTGGAACAGAACAGAGAACCCAGGAATCAACCCAAACCATTATGCTCAATTAATATTTGACAAAGGAGGCAAGAGCATACATTGTAGCAGAGACAGTCCCTTCAATAAATGGTGTTGGGAAAATTAGACAGATACATGCAAAAAAAAAAAAAAATGAAACTGGAGCACCAACTTACACCATACACAAGAATAAACTCAAAATGGATAAAATGCTTAAATGTATGATGTGAAACCATAAAAGTTCTAGAAGAAACCATAAGCACCAAAATCTCAGACATCTCTCATAGCAATATGTTTACTGATACATCTCCCAGGACAAGGGAAACTAAGGAGACAATGAATAAATAGGTATTACATGGGGTGGGGGGGAAGCTTCACAGCACAAGAAACCGTCATCAAAATAACAAGAGAGCCCACTACATGGGAGAACATATTTGCCAAGGATACATCTGATAAGGGGTTAATCTAAAAATATGTAGGGAACTCATAGAGCTTAACAAAAGGAAGACAATCCAATTAAAAAATGGGCAAAGGACCTAAAAGACACTTCTCTAAAGTGGACATACAGATGGCCAAGAGACACATGAAAAAAATGCTCAAAGTCACTGATCATCTGAGAGATGTAATCAAAATGACAATGAGATATCACCTCACACCTGTCAGAATGGCTCTCATAACAAATCAACCAAGGACAAGTGTTGGAGAGGTTTTGGAGAAAAGGGAACCCTAGTGCACTGAGTGCACTGCTGGTGGGAATGCACCGTGCAGCCACTGTGAAAAACAGAATGGAGTTCCCTCACAAAATAAAAAAAATGAAACTCCCATTGGACTGAGTGATCCCACTTCTAGGAATATGTCCTAAAAAATCTGAAACACTCATCTAAAAGAATATATGCACCCCTGTGTCCATAGTAGTGCAATTTACAATAGCTAAGACTTGGAAACAGCGTAAGTGGTCATCAGCAGATGAGTGGCTAAAAAAGCTATGGTACATTTACACAAAGGAATACTGTGCAGCAATAAAAAAAAAGAAAGAACTCTTACCATTTGCAATAACATGAATGGACCTGGAGAATATTACACTGAGCAAAATAAGCCAGTCAGAGAAAGATAAGTATCATATGATCTCACTCATATATGGAATCTACTGAACCAAATAAACTGATGATCAAAAACAAACCCACAGTCATAGACGCATGAACAGACTGATGAACCTCAGAGGGAAGGCAGGGGAGGGTGGCTGGGAAGAGATCAAGCAATGAATTTGTATGCATAGATACATGGACAATGGAGTGGTGAGGGCCTGTGGAGAGGAGGATGTCAGTGGGCTAGAAGAGGTTAATGAGGGAAAAAGGAGGACCTATGCAATACTTCAACAATAAATATTAAAAAAATAATAATAAATCTTTCTCAAAAACTGTCTTTATTCTTCTTTGAATCAGTTCTCTCTTTTTCATTTTGAGCTTGGAAGGAGCCTTTCCTGTCAATTAGGTATGGGTCTAGTCCACAGAAGTGGATAAATATTCCAGGTATTTCTGGGGACTTCCTGAAGGAAAGGAAATTATTCCCTTTCCTCTTTACTGCCATCTCACTTGCTCTGTAGCTCTCCCATTTCAGAAAGCACGCAAACACATCCTTTCTGAGCTGACCTTCCCTGGCTCACTCATACTCTTACCTTAGCACTGTCAACCTTCTTTCAATTTTTTTTCACACTTCCTGGTCATTCGGCTCTCACAGAGAAAAGAGACTTGAGAAATTACTCAGAAAGTGTCAAGACACAATGACAGTGAGCAAGAGGGGATGCTTGCAGGCAAAACCACTTTTTTTTCCTTCAAATAACAGTTCATAGATATCATTTATTCCTTAACCAGGGCTTGAGTGAAGAGTAACCAGAGTTATTAATGAATTATCTGTAAACTTAAAAATGTTCATGAGTAATATCTCAGTTATTAGAAAAAAAGAGGAAGTTAATGTACATAAATGTGCTCACTAATTTAGTGTATCATTTTATTTAATTCTCATTTTAAACCTTTGAAGTAAATGTTAGAATTACCTTGATTTTATAAAGGAGGAAATTAAATATTAGATAAATTTTAATTACTTTAAACAAGCAGGTGAATGAGCATAAATTCATGGCTAGATCTTCTTATCTTCAAAGATGACATTTCTATCTCATTACACATTTTTTAGGAATGATTTTAGGAAAAACATGTAAGCTAGGAAAGTATGTCTTTTGTTACAGATGTTTATTCTCTAGCCCCCATTTTGTCCCTTTACAAAATCACACTTTATTAGTTTCTTCATTCACTAGACATTAATCTGATAATAAATACCTATCCCTTTAATATTTTATTTCCAATCATTGTATTCCTTCCAACAAGAAACTATAGGATAATAAATGCCATTTATTATTAAAGATTTTTAAGGCACCAATGATATCTGAATGAGACGAACGTAATTTGAGAGAAGGGACTAGAAGTTTTCTCATGTAGGAAAGCAATCATCAGTAAGCAGGCATCATGAGTCAACAGTGGTTCTCGAAAGCTAGAACCACCTACTGTTGTCTTTGGCAGTGGAATAAATACAGGGCTCAGCACCAGATGGTGAGTGTACAACTCTGTGTCATGCTAACTGCATCGATATTAGAGCGGTAACACATTAAACACTGGGTAAAATTCTTCAAAATGACCAGAGTAAACTGGAGATGAAAAGATTGCGAGAGTCTCAGCAAGTGGTGAGAATGCAACTGAGGGCATATCAAGAGAAAAGTTGAAAAAAAAAATGGGTTTAGCCAGTGGCAAAGACTTACGTTGACATCTTTTCAAATATTTAGTAGGATGAATTAGAAGGAATAGTTGCGATACTATTTTGTAGCCACAGAAAAAAGAACTAAGACTTATAAGTAAAAATTATTAGGAGCTAGATTTGAGCTTAATGGAAGAAAGGACTTTTAGATAATTAAAGTTGTCCTGAAATGGAAGGAACTGCCTGGTGACACAGTGAATTCTCATCTCTGAAAGTGTGCAATAAAAGGCTACATGACCACTTATTTGGAATTTATGCATCTATTTAGAGAGTTAATATAGATGACCTAATCTCACTTTCCATTCTGAGAGCCCATGATTCGATACTTGGCTGTATCTGTTTCAAGAATGTTTTAACTTGATTACTATAGCCTGAGCTAACATCATTTGGTGGATCTATGACCAACTCAACAGCCTCTTGATTTTCTTTCTAGTATTTTGTTATTTGTTATATACCTTTTTGAAGTCTATTACAGTTGGAGTCAATAAATTGTCTCTCTTAAATTGATTGATAACTCTAGCCCCCGCTCAGCTCCTTCTTCCACAGAGAGTGCAGTCAGCCATAATGTGTACTGAGGTAAGGACCAATCTCTATTTTGAAGAATCTTTTTTTTTTTCACATATTCCCTACATGTTTTCTTTCCTTCTTCTGTTTTCTCCTTTACTATTCACAGTTTTTGAAATCATAAAAATGATTGTACACCAAATGATTGTAAACCAAAGAGTTGAAAGTTAGGATCATATAGAAGGCGTTTCTGAAATGAATCTACAGCATTGTAAAATTTTGAATTCGTGGGAAGTGACTACAAATGCATACACAATAAATCTCAATATATTTAGTCAAGAATTTAGAACTAAATAAAGGTAGTCTCTACAGAGCAAGAGCAGCTGTGGTATATTTCAGTAGACATTTTAGTGACCCCTTCTGTCCACAGGAGGCACAATGCTACCGCTGACACTTTCTATACTAGTAGGGTCCAGAAAAAAGTCTCAAAGAAGTTGAATTCCTGCTAAGTCCCTGTCATTTTTACTTTAGTTTCTATCCTATTTCCAGTAGAATGTACAATAAAAATTTATAGATTTCCATTTAAATAAGTATTTACAAGGAAGATGACTACATGAATGTGACATGACCATTAGATGAAGTACAATAAAGGAGTAGCAAATAGAGTATCAAGAGATCCCTGCCTACCTGAACACATGGCACACATGAATGATTTATTCTGAGCCATTCAAGTCAATTATTTTAACTTATGTTTTCATTATTCTAAGTATCTTATTTTTTTTTGTTTGTGTTTTGTTATTTTCTGGTTCAAACAGTGCTTTGTCATCTCTTATGGATTTCCAACTTGCTTCAGGCCCCGTGATTGTATTGTGCAGGCATGCAACTCTTTCCAATCTTCAACTGTCTGCTCATTTAATTTACCTGTTGTTTATCTCTGCTCCAAATCATTAATAACAATGACAAATTAAAAGCAGCTAACTTTCATGCCCATGGCACTTCACAGGAAAGCCTCATAGCTGAATAAGCTTCTATTTATCATTTTACTTTAGATTTAGCCTGTTGGACATTTTTCAATCCATTAAACAGTCCTTCAAATATAAGCCAGTTTAAATCCATGGTTTCTCATTACCTATTAGAGTTCAACATTTTTGGATATTTTTTCACTGATCTGTAACAATTTGTATCTTCTTTATCGTAAATGCATTATGTTTTTGGAGCAAATACAGTCGACTTTTGTTTTAGTGAATAGGTCTAATGGTTGATATTAAATATTACAGATGATGATGAGTATCTGATATTATTTCTACAACTGGAAAGTACATACTCCAGCCCTAGCTGGTTTGGCTCAGACTTAGGCCTGCAGACTGCAGGGTCCCAGGTTTGATTCTGATCAAGGGCACATGCCAGGGTTGTGGGCTCGATTCCCAGTAGGGATGTGCAAGAGACAGCCAATCAATGATTCTCTCTCTGTCTCCCTCTCCCTTACTCTCTGAAATCAATAAAAATATATTTAAAAAAGAAAACAGAAAAAGAAAGTAGATGCCCCATTAGACTTTCCATACTATCTTTTTATTACTTTTCAAATTAGGGACATTCTACATACAAATAATAGTGGCTTAAGGAATCTGTCAGTTACAAGCTTTTAAGATATGTACTCAGTCATTTGTCCCTTGTCCAGCTCCCTAGGGAAAGTTTATATAAAATTTATCAGTATATTTGGTTACATAGACTTAATTACAAAGTGTCCAATACTTACAGAAAGTAAAAATTCTCTTGAAAAAAGTTAGGGTTTTTGGTTTTTTTTTAGATATCTCTGCAAAGTTATTAATTTTCTCTTCTTTGACAAAAACAATGAGAATCTTCCATGACAGAAATTTCTTTTCTCAACATCCTTTTAAAATGTTTCAATTATTCAAAAATGACTTAACCAAATTAACCTTTAAATTGATGTTTCTCTATTGTTCATTAGACAAAATTAAAATTGACTTTGGGATGGTCTTCTTTGATTACTGACCTTGAATATAACATCAAAATTCAGAAGACCGTATTGCTCATGATACAGAATTTTGTAATGTTTCAAGATGTCTAGAAAATGCAAAAAGACAGTAATAAATTCAGCATCATTTGTTCATAATTTACAACTAAACTTAATGTTAAAAAGGAAACTTGTTGAATTTTATGAAATATTGGAATAAATTAACATAAAACTTAATTTATTGCATATAATAATTGTAAGTCATTTTATTAATAAAAAGTTTTATGTAAACACTGGTCAGAAAATAAGGCCATGACCTCTATAATTTTTTAAATGATTCTATGATTATGTGGCCTAGTCATATTAATCATTGAAATATCAGAAACATATACCTTTATATGACATACCCTAGAAAAGAAAATCTTATTTTCTGCAGGAAAATAAGTAAACTGTCTAATTTAGTCTAAGATTATTAGTAACTTCATATTATTTAGAATGTAGAGTGGGAGTGGAATTATTCTGGACATCTAAGATTTCTATATAACCAAATTTTATTTATTCTCACTCAAGGGTATGTTTAATTGATTTTGGAGAGATGGGAAAGCAGAGAATGAGAGAGAAAGAGAGAGAGAGAGAGAGACATCAACTGGAGAGATACATAGATTGGTTGCCTCCTTATATGCACTTCAACCAGGGGTCAAACCCACAACCCAGTTATGTGCGCTGACCCGAATCGAGCCTGTGAGCCTTTAGTGTACAGGACAATACTCCAACCAACTGAGCCACACCAGCCAAGGCAACAATTCTTTTTCTACATTGAAAATCATTTAGTTGTTTTTTTTACAAATCCATATGCTTATATTTTTCTTTAATATTATGTGATATTTAGCAGTGTTTAATAATAACAATAATAGCAATATTTATACACTAAACTTAGCCAATTTGAAAAGTATAAGTTGAAAATGGATTATGCATGTCAGAAAAATTATAATAAACTACAGTGTAAAAAGACACATGTTTAAATTATTGATTTTATTTCATGGTATATTCAGAAGACTATGTGTTTGATAAAAATATTTTATATATCAGTGAAAAATGAGATCAGCTAAGTTAATCAAGTTTACATTATAGACAGCTTTGACAGCAAGGGTGAGATGTGCAGATTGCTGTACTCAGAAATGGAATATCTGGCTGATATTTTTAAAAAGAGGCTTAGATAAAAGAGAGTTTAGAACAGCCAATCAGCTTGAGAGAATTTGGGTGTGAGTGAGGCATAAGAACTTGACATTTTTATTTTTACTTTTGAGTAGAGTTGGTGATCCCACTCAGACTTTGGTGAAATACACATAAAAGCTAATTATCATAAGGATTTCATCAAATACCAGACAGCCAAAACAACAGATAAAAAAGCCAAAAAGGGTGCAAGGGATATGGTACCAAAAACTTTTGGCTGTAGGAAAAGATTCTTTTAAATTTTGGCCTAAACAAGTTAAATAATGTTAGTGCCATCATCAGGAGTAAAAAGACTCAGAAGAAGTGTTATTTTAGGTTTTTCCTAAAATTCCAATTTTGCACATGTGGAAATTATGATATTGAGGAGGCATATAATTATACTAGAGGCCCGCTGCACAAAAATGCGTGCACTCAGGGGGTGTCTCTCAGCCCAGCCTGCACGCTCTCACAATCTGGAACACTTTGGGTAGGGTCTAGTCCCATTGCAGCATGGCTCTGGTTCCCTGGGCCTGCGGGTGGATGGGGGCAGGGACCAAAATTCCCAGATCGCAGCATGGCTCTGGTTCTCCAGAGCCTGCAGGCGGGGGCAGGCACCATGAAGATAGTCCAATGGCAGCATGGCTCCAGTTCCTGGAGCCTGTGGGCCAGAGGTAGGGACCAAGAGGCCAGTCTGATGGCAGCAAGGCTCTGGTTCCTTGGAGACTTCGGGTGGGGGGGAGGGACCCAGAGACCAGTCCAGTGGCAGCATGGCTCCATTCTCACAGCTCCCTCCCACTGCCGTGCCATGGGTGGCTGAGACCTACGGCTCCCTCCTGTTGCTATACCGCGGGTGGCCGGGACCCAGGAATGACTCCTACTGGGGGTGGCTGGGACCCAGGACTGTCCTGCCATGTCCACAGGGACCCTAGCCTGGTGTTCGGTTGTCTACCTGGTCGTTTAGGTGGTGATGGACCCTGCTCTTTATATATTAGGATTATAGCAATTGTAGTAGAGAATAATAATAGCCAGCATTAATCATTTATGTTATAGGCACTGTCTTAAAGTCTGTATTTGTATTAATTAATTTAATATTTCTATTAGCTCTAAGACACAGATAATATTACTATCCCCATTTAATTTTTTAATTCTCACCCAAGGATATGTTTTATTGATTTTAGAGAGAAGGAAAGAGAAGGGAGAGAGAAAGAGACAGAGAGAGAGAAAAAGAGAGAGAGAGAGAGAGAGAAAGAGAGATATCAATGGGAAAGAGACATAGATCGGTTGCCTCCTTATATGCACCCCAACCAGGGATCAAACCCTCAACCCAGTTAGGTGCCCTGACCCAAATCGAGCCTGTGCACCTTTGGTGCACAAGGCAATGCTCCAACCAACTGAGCCACACCAGCCAAGGCAACAATTCTTTTTTCTAAATTGAAAGTCATTTAGTTGTTTGTTTGTTTTTTTACAAATCCTTATGCTTATATTTTTAATATTATGTAACATTTAGCAGTCCTGTATAATAAAAGGCTAATATATAAATAGACCAAACTGCAGAACAACTGGTCTCTATGATGCACACTGACCACCAGGGGGCAGACACTTAATGCAGGAGCTGCCCCCTGGTGGTCAGTGAGCTCCCACAGGGGGAGCACTTCTCAACCACAAGCCTGGTTCACAGCTGGAGAGTGCAGCAGCGGTGGTGGGAGCCTCTCTTTCCTCCGCAGCAGTCGGACATGCCCAGAGGGCTCCCAGACTGTGAGAGGGCAAAGGCTGGGCTGAGGGACCCCTCGCCCCCAGTGCACGAATTTTGTGCACCGGGCCTCTAGTGTTTAATAATAACAAATAGATGGGAAAACTAAGGTACTTAGGGCTAACATAAATTCCCAAAATGGCATCATTTGGGATTCAAATCCAGAAAGTCTAACTTATGAGTCTTTCATTTTATCACAAAATTATGGACACTCTGCTTGGGTTTTAACAGGGAAACATATCTGGAGAGATATTGAAGGCCATGGCTCAGGTGAGGTAGGTGAGGTGACTATGTCCCAGATTTAGGGAGGCAATTGCAGAATCCTGAGAATAAGAGATGGCTTGAACTTTGATCCTTAGGAGTCTTGCTCCCAAGGGGCTGTGGTCCTGAAACGGAGGCTGAGGACCACAGGAACTTTTGCTCTGTAAGAGGACAGTGTGGGCTGAAAGGAGAGATTTGGGAGGAAAGTCTCGGGACCAGGCCCAGGCAGGAAGGGCAGCTGGAGCCTAAAAGAACTGGAGGGAAAGGCTGGAGACCTGAAGGTTTCAGCCCTTGAATAGGAAACAACTTAACCTCAAAACGGTGATATCAGGTGTTTATTCCGTTTACAGACCCGACGAGTGAGACATTTAGAAAACACGTGGTGGGGGTAAGTGTCTCTGCTTTACCATGTTTGGGGTCTCCACTGGGTAACAGCAAAGCCTAGGGGGACTCGGCCGCTAAAAAATGGGAGCTATTCACTCCTGCCTGGTGGCTGCAACCTGGCTGTGCGCTGGGACTGTCACTGACATGGGGTCTGGAACAGCACACTCAGCCTTCCCCTGTGGCCTGGCCTCCTCACAGCGTGGGGTGGGCCCCAAGCGCAGGTGCACCAACAGAGAGCCAGGCAGCGGCGTTCTCCCAGGCCCTGACTCTGGAAGCCACAGGGCACAACTTCCCTGTATTCTATTGGTCAGAGCAGTCACAGGTCTGCCCAGTGCAGGGGACATAGACTATCACTGGGTGGACATCGACCAGGTGCTCAAGGAGCTTGGAAGGGCTCATGTTGCTGTGGCTATTTTCAGAAAATGAAATCTGCCACACAGGGTGGCAGGAAGCATGCTTAGGAGGGTGCCATGGGGGGTGCTGACCAGGAAGGGTAATTTGGCAATGGGTTTGGATAGATTTTTTCAGTGTTCTGGTGTGTAGAGAACTTATGCCTAAGAAAACTTACATAAAAGCCATGGACATTGGTCACTCATTTGAAAAATGGGAAGTTACAGGAAGAAGAAAATAGATACTCTTTGGAAAAAAAATAAGAGCAAGTGCGGAGATTCTCCAGCATGATCAGGAAGTCCTCCAATATTAGTTAATAAGCTTTGTGAGATAGGTGTTAGAGAGAGAGGTAACAAGATGCTGCTTTATTTTAGGAAGGAGGCAAAGATTTCTGTGCTCTTACAATATAGTGCGTTAGGTATTTTCACCTGTGATCTCACTTGACCCCTGCTACAGGGTAGGTACATATTGTAAAGCTCATTTTACACATAGAAAACTGAAATCATCCCGGTCGGGTAACTTTACTGGTTTATAAACTCAGCAACAGAGTTCAGTTTAAGGTGGGCATGACTCCAGAATTTATGTTCTCTTCCAACTGATATGGGAGGGGACTAAACATAACATCAATCAAGTTGTATCACTTTAACAATTGCTTTCTTTAAATTATTTGCAATGATTTTTGTAGCCTCTAAAAATACTGTCCTAGACTACATCTTCTGTTATTTTCTTACTTTGATTAGTGTCAGAAAATACATTTCCCTGGCTGTTTGCTCAATGGTTAGAGTGTCAGACCGCAGACCAAAGGATCTCGGGTTCAATTTGGTGTCTCTCTCTCTCTCTCTCTCTCTCTTATCTCTCTCTCCCTCATCCCTCCCTTCCACTCTCTCTAAAAATAAATGGAAAAAATATCCTTAGGTGAGGGGTGATGATATATATATTGAACACCAATTTGTCAAAAAAAAAAAAAAGAAAATACATTGAAAGTAAATATCAGACAGGTGATTCTTCTCATGAATGTTTAGAATTGAGTGAGAAGGCTAGCAGGCTTGTATTTATAGAAGTGAACTTTTAGCACCAGGGAGGTCGAGAAGGTGATTTAAGGCAAACACACTGAGTGTGTACCTTCACCAAGGAGTCTCAGACCTTCCGAGGGAAACTGAAATGAGCAGGTGAACTTGTTAGCTTGCCAGTGGTGTAAAATCTTTGACTCTTCACAATTTTTGACAGTAGATCTAATGAAATATTTTTACTGGTAAATAAATATTTTCTCATTGTCTTACTTTTATTTGATAGCCACCTAATTTATTGATTTTTTTTTTTTTTTGAGAGAGAGAGAGAGGTAGAGGGAGAGAGAGAGGGAGATCAATTGGTTGCCTCCCACCTGGAATCAAACCTGAAACCTGGGTATGTACCCTGACTGGGAATCAAACCCACCACCTTGGGTGTATGGGATGACACTCTTGCCAGCTGAGCCACACTGGCCAAGGTGGCAGTAATTTTTTAAATGGAAACTTGAAGGATATTTTGAGTAAGCAAATTTCCCAGGTAAGTCTGGAAATGGGTCAAGAAGATGAGAAAGAATAAACATGAGGTAGAAAGAAATAAAGCCACAAGTGAGACAGAAAATATTTCATGGCTTAATCAATCATCTATACACCCACTAACTTGCAAATCAGAAACAAAGTTTGTATCAGATAATGAAGGAAGAGTGACATTAGGGAATGACTTTACCCAGTTGACAAAAATAAGAGTTTTCAGACGTATTATTTTTCTTTTGTTCCTGTTTTTAGAAAATGAATAGCCAGAGAATCTTTAAACTAAAATCAATGACCAAATTCAGCAATATGCACACAGCACTTGAGATGGAAACATAAGCGCCCCTCCCCTGACAGCATGGATTGATTCTCAGATTAGCTTGGACAGCAGAGGAAACAGAAACCTCCTTATATCAGGGTCTCAACATCGGCTGGCAAGGACCAGGGTCAGTCTGCACAACCTCTCCAGATTGGAGTAAAACCTTAGTCCTATGAGTACAAGAATCGGGACTTTGTTATCTGTTTTCATATTTGTATTAGAGAAAACCAGTTGGACGTATAACTCAAGAAACAGATATTTCCATGGAGAGGATAAGGGTGTCCTTGATTTATACAGAGGGGAGAACCCAGAGGGATAAGCCTGTGTGAACACTCTCCTATGGCTCGAACAGTTCACCACTGACAGTCACGTGTGCTGTGCATTAGGAATACAGCTAATCAGGGCACCATCTCGTTAGGACATGATGTAGATGTGCAGCAGCAATTACAGTCCATGGCTCAGGCCCTCAGCACTTCACAGGCAGAGAAGTCACCTTCTG
Organism: Myotis myotis; assembly: GCF_014108235.1. Lineage (NCBI taxonomy): Eukaryota > Metazoa > Chordata > Mammalia > Chiroptera > Vespertilionidae > Myotis > Myotis myotis. The sequence goes on along the minus strand of NW_023416390.1, from coordinate 89,102,178 downwards.
GCCCTCACTGGTCAAAGTGCTGTCCAAGGATCAGCAACCTGGGCCTTCTGATCCCGGAAATGCTGCACAGGCAGAGGCGAGGATCCCAGGCCTGCTGGGTCAGAATCTCTGTTTAAGGTCCACAGGTGATTCATGTATAAAATGCATTTTGAGTCCCTCCCACCCTGCTTCATTGTCCACTGCAGGAGAGATCTTTCAAACTGCAAATCTTGTCAGAGATCTTAATGATGCTACATTATCAGAGAAAGCCCAGATTGTGGTATTTATATAAGATTCTCTAAGATTTGCTACTGCCTTTCTCTTAGTCATGCCCTCTGCACTCATTAAATTTCCACATATGTTCACACACGCATGCTCTCCCACGCACCCTTCCAACAAGCATGTACAGTGTTGTGAACACGCCTAGCCACTGTGTGCCCACCTGTCCTCATGCAGGATCGTCCTGCTGCCTGAAATGATGTTTCTGTTTTGTCTCTGTTGTCTCGCAGGGCAACTATCCAACCATGTCTCTTCTATCTCCCCTGCTCTTAGAAACCTTCCAACACTCCCAGCCCCTGACTCTTCCTCCATTGCCTTCCAGCCACTCACAGCGAGTCTCCTCTCCCATACAGCCCAGTCCGCTTGTCTAATCTAACCCCATTCTGTCTTCAGGTGATCTCTTACATCACCTCTCTCTCATCCCTCTACTAACATCCATAATCCAATCAGATATTCTTTGTGAGGGGAGTAATTAGTTTTACCTTTTTAATATTCTAACTCATTCCCTGTTTACATGGTCTGCTTAATTAGTTGGTATCATCTTACCATCTCTAGCCCAAATCAGACTCATTCCAATCTAATTACACTTGTTCCCCACAGCTGAAAAGTCACATTTCTCTTCCTGGGGAGCTAAATATTGCTTTTAATATATATATTTCTTTTTTTTTTTTAAATGATTTGAGAAATAAAAAGAGAGAGAGACAGAGAGAGAGAAAGACCGATCTGCTGTTCCACTTGTTTATGAATTCACTGGTAGCTTCTTATATGTGGCCTGACTGGAGATCAAACCTGCAACTTTAGCTTATCAAATGTTATTTGTTATTTGTGTTCAATGATGCAAGAAAAGCTCCATCTTTACCATAAAATATGTGTTTCTTGAATATATTAGCCTTATAAAAAAATGCTACATTTAGGAAATGTGGTCATCAAAGTACTCATCACCAAAAACAAAACACAAACAAAACTGATGTGATAATAAACTGTCCTAGATTTCTGCAGACAGTGTGTACATACTGTATCTATATATATATATAAAATCTTATGCAAATAGACTGAACAGCAGAACAACCAAACAACAAGCCGCTATGACGTGCACTGACGATCGGGGGCGTGTGTGGAACATGGTGGGTATCGGCAGCAGGCTGCAGAGCAGGAAACATGGCGAGCATCAGCTCTGGTGAGATAGTGGAGCAGGTGAACAGGGTCGCCAGACCAAGGGCAAGCCTCTGGTGGTTACTGAAAATTCTTTCTGCCATGCACTGTGGTTCTGCCAGGCACTTGCACCCTCTGCCGGCGCTGGAACTGCAGCTCTCACCCACTGCCAGTGCCCGGCACGGGCCCTGATCGCTCTTTGCCATCAATGGGTGTGAGTGGTGGTTGCCGGCTCCTATCACCCCTGAGGGCTTCTACACATCCCCCTGCTCCTGAGGGCCCCTTGTATGTATATAAATGTGTGCACACACAAACACACACACATTTTTTTTTTCTTTTCTTGCTTTTTAGATTGAAAGTAGTTTGAGATTAGGGCTGGGAAAACCACTCAGGGTTATACTTCCCTGCATCCTCTTAACTGATCTCCCAGGCTTTCTCAAGTCCATCATGTTGTTTATATCTCTATCTGCTTGCCTTAAATCTATCATTGCTTTTACCCTGTTATTAAAATCATCTTTCAATTTGTCCTATTGCTTCCAATCTGCAAATTCTTCCTCAACTCTGACTTCTTTACTTCCTTGCCCCAGGCCCTCCTGTGCCACTATTATCCAGAATTTAGCTCCAACTCCTTAGCCAGAAGCACAAAGTCCAGTGTGACATAGCCGAAGTCCCATCTCCTGGCCCTTCTTACTTCACTCACCTTGAATTCCCAAATCAAGTCAAACACTTTATTATTTCAGGTTTTGTTTTTTTCCTCAGATCACATGTTTTCTGTTGTTGTTGTTGTTTTGTTTATGGTTGTTGAGTTTTTGTGTTTTTTTTTTTCGTGTGTGTGTGTGTGTTTGTTTTTTTTTTTTTCTGGAACAATCATCTCCTTTTCTTCCCGATGAGCTCCTATTTTTCCTTCAATATGCAGCTTAATCTCCTCTTAGAAATATTTTTTGTGTGAGCCACACAAAAAGTCCCTTTTCTCTGCTCTCTGCTGTTATAATGTATCACTGATTTTTTGACACTTTCATACTGTTGCAGTAATCAATTTCTAGGCTGGGAATGATTGCCAGCTGGAAGCATGAGTTTCATTCTTAATAATGCAAAAGGTGGAACAGAATGTTTGCTGAATGAATGAATGGATGAATGATACTCCTTTTTATCATTCTTAGATGTTTCCACCTCAGGCCATCAGCATTGTAAGTTTCCCCTGGCGCACTCCGTTATGAATGTGAGGCTGAGGGATATTTATAGATATCTGCTTGTGCCAGTCCCTTCAGCTGACCAGGTTCCCAAGCAGAATTCAACTATGTCATCAATGCATGAGTCAGCTTCTCTGATACTATTTTTTATTAATCTCCCTCTTTCATAAGTCTATATTCTGTCATTATTCTTCAATTACAAGACTGCACTAAACTCTTTTTTTTTTTTACTCAGAAAATTATTTTCTCGTATCGGTTGCCCTGTGTGCTTTCTGAACATCACATTCGAACTGTTCTCTTTGAATCAGTGAACCCTAGAAAGTAAAAGAGGAAAGTAACTTCAGCAATAACTGAGTCTTACTCTTTTGTTTTCCAAAATGAATACATGAAGGCACTGAAGGCAGAGGAAGGCGGGGAAATGCCCGGAAATGCAGACTGGCCCTTTGGACCACTGTGGTGGATGCTTGTCCTTTGTTTTGGTGCCCACTATCCAAAACCCTTCCCTACGTTCCAGAAATGCTTGTTTAAGAGACAGAGTTTGCCTCACATTTTAGAATTGAAAATGCTATGTACGTTCACAGCTTTCCTGGTTACGAGAAGGCCAAGACTCTAGCATCCGATGCACCCACCTTACACACTAATCTGGAAGCTCCTGCTGCGACTGGCATGGGCCTCCCCAGATTCAGCCGAGGGGCGGCTGCTCGGACCTGTGAGAGCCCCAGAGGCAGTGATTCCTGGCAATGTCCAATGAGGAACCTATGTGAGATGTGCGCACAGCATCTGGGATGCCTGTCCTGGTTTCTGCCTTTCACCGGTTCTGTCTGTAGAGTCACAAAAGCCTAGTTGTCCAGGCTGGTAATAAACGTTCCTGGTAATAAAATGTGTTCTCTGTGGCAAACTTAATTTTGTTTCTTATAACTCTAATTCTTTAACTTGTTTAATTAACATTCTACTATTTAACTATGTAAGTTATATTTAATTTGCTAATTTCTTTAGTGCCTATTTTCCCACAAAAATATAAGCTTCACGGGGAGGAGATGTTATTTATCCTGCTAACTGCAATAAATCCTCTCTGCAATAATGGTGTCCAGTCCAGAGTTGGGGCCTGGTGAATATTTTTATTAATAAATTAATAAATGAATGCAGAATTATCCCTCCTAGTTATTTCAAGTTCTCTTTGCCCCCTCAGATACATATTCTATTTCTTATGTGTGCACTGTGTTTCTTCATACCTTTAGTTTTTATTATTGTTATATTAGTTCTCAAATGTGTGGGGATCGCTGGATATTTCTCTGTAGTTATGAATGAAAAGCAGTGCTAATGGTACATGAAGATGCTGTAGCTCCCTCTGCTCTTGCACAGATTGGGTTTTTGTACCTGAAGGAGCTGGGGGAGGGACTAACTATAAGCCTGTGCATGGTTCAAGACTGTTTTGAATAAAATACTTTATTGTAGGTGCTTAAAATGAAGGGGATGGGAAATTGCCTACCTCACCTTCACCCCAAGCTTCCAACCCCTGAGTCCATTTTCTAGGCAGAAACTAGGAGTGCTGCCTCTTCCCAGGCAGAGAGTAAACATCACTGCAGCCTCTCATCTCAGGTCAGCTGAACCCCATGGTGCCTGAGTCTCAGAAAGGGGGATGGCGAGCGTGAAACGCACTGCTTCTGCGAACTAACTCTTCTGACCTCTGCGCTCTTCCTGCTCTTGCTGTCTGTGCCCAACAATGTCAAAACAGAACTTTTCCCCTGTGAGGATGGCCACGGCGCCCAAACCCCTTCAACGCCTGTGAGCTGAGTTCTCTCCACTGTTGTAAAGTCCTGTTCTCTTTCTGCTTTCCTGAATAGCATTAACATCCCTGGTGCCCTTCATCTCTCTTTCCTATTACTTACTTATTGCTCCTGGTGTATTTTTTGGAATATTTCACTGAACTTTGAGGAGAGTGGTAGGTAAATGTAGCATCTTGAGCAAAAATGTCAAAAGAGGATATTAAAAGGGCATATCTCTAGATTTCACCCCAGTCATACTAAGTATAATTTTAAGTAATTCTATTGAGGTCTTGGTTGTGTTGGGCTAGTCCAGGTATGTGGGTCAGCATTTATAATGTTCTGCCTTAGAAAGGATCTGGATAAAAGCTTTTGTTCAATGCTGTGTAGACTTGAGAAGAAAGATTCATTTGATGTGGATGCTGAGAAGGAATTTATCTGCTGAGATGGATTCCCTATGCTAACCGAGGGCCCACGTTTTATAAATAATTAGATCCCTGTGGCCATTTGTTGGCAAGGATGCCTCGTGTACTCTGTTTACTGGGAAGAACCTCAGACTGACCTCAGCTTCTCACACTGTGCCCCACTTCTGTATGCTGCCTGTCAACAACTGGAGGGAAACCAAGGTGTCATATTTCTTCCAATGGACTGAGCCCTGTCCTGTCCAATCAGAGCTGCACAATGTGGACACCCATTTACATAAAATGTACCTAATTTGGAATCTGGGTAGGAACTTTTGCCATAAAAGGCAGCCTCCCCTTTGTCTTGGTGGAACACAACTTATGTCTCCTCACTGCAGCTCCTTTTTGCTTAAATAAATATTTTTTAGTCTTTGTCACAAATTAAATTAATTTTTGTTACAGCTGCCCCTTCTATACCACCTCTGAGTAGAAATCTAGCATCTGCTTATACACACTTCTAATCAATTCACCAGTAAATTAGTAGTAAACATGTATTACAGGGAAAGAAAAACAAGGAGAAAAAAAGGGGGCGGAGAAAGAGTAGAAGTTCTTTCATTACTAAATAAGTTTGCGTGCACATTGTATGTCAGGCATTGCATAGGTTCCGGGGCTAGAATGGATTGCATAGTTGTTCAGGTAAGCTTTCTGATTTCATTTGCCTCAGCAATAAAAATAATAAGATGAGGTTCACATCTACGATGGTGACATGGGAGGCTCCTGATTCACAGCTTCCCACAGACATACTAAATCTCCAGCTGCATGAAAGCAATTCCTCTAAAAGAAATCCAGAAATTAGCTGAGTGACTCCTACACAAGAGGCAAATGAGAAAATGTCTACATCAAAATGGGAAGGCAAGGCTGAGACACACTCTCACCACAAACCCCTGACACAGCAACATAACAATGGGAGGAAACTCACAACCTCTGCCTTCTCCAGAAGGAGCAAAGTGTTTGGACCCAACATCAGTGCCCAAGCTTTTAAAACTTTCAACTGAGTGATGGATTCACAAAACATCAAGGTCTGAAACCCAGCAGGCCTTGCTTCCACTAGATCCCCCAAGTCTATATCAAATGAAGGAATAGTTCCTAACTGGCTTACAAAAACTTCCTATGGCTATCCCCCAGGGCTCAGTACAAAGGGAGCAGACAGAATTGCCCATTTCCCTGTCTTTCCCTGAAAGAGGCCTATTTGTATACTTTAAACGCTACTGTCTGAGTGACTGACATAACTGAGCACACGTCTAAGAGCTAACTGCAGTTCTTGCTGGAGACCAGGTTGCCAATGGAAACCGTCTCCACATTCTCCCTCTTACCTGCTCCAGGTCAGCAATGTCTCCCTGGAAGGAGCTTGTGCACATGCCTGGCGCCTTGGATTTGCAGCTGCTACCCAGGAGCACACCCTGGACTCCCTGGCCCTGGTGGCCAGTGGGGTTTGCGTTCACGGTCCCACAAGACTGTAACAAACAGACAGTTGTTACCTGGCTATCACCCAAGGCTCAGGAAGAGGAACCAGTCAGAAATGCCTACTTCCCAGTCATTCCCTAAAAATAGTCTGTTTGAATACTTGAAAAGCTGCTGCCTGAGAGTCCGGCTTCCAATCAGCCAACCTTCAGGTACTCCTGAAGCCTCCTATGACTCCCCTTCAGGACACTGACGGGTTTGTCTTACCCTCAGCTCCTGGGAGCCACTAAGAAGGAATAAAGAAGGCAACATGGAGAATCACAAAGGTATGAGAGCACACCAAGGGTTCAGGCCAAGGGAAATGAAAGGTTCACCACGGACAAGAAACCACGCTCAAGAGTGAGAGATGTGGGCTTTCTCTAAAGTGCAGAGAAAACACAGTCAAGGAAAAGAAAGAATTAAGGGATTATGTTTCTCCCTTAAACAAACAAACAAAAATCCATAAAACTCCAGAAACTGTTCCTAATGAAATAGAGAAAAGTGATTTATCTGATAAAGAATTCAAAGTAATGGTCATAAAGATGCTCACTGAGGTCACGAGAAACATTCATGAACAAACTGATAATTGAAACCAAAAGACAGATAGTATAAAAATTATAAAAATGTACCAAGCAGAAATGACAGAGCTAAAGAATATAGTGACTGAACTGAAAAAATAAATAAATAAATGAGTTCAACAGTAGACTAGATCTAGCCCTACCCTGCCGATCCCTCCTCCAAAAAAAGATCTAAAAATTCAAAGACAGTTCAGTGGAATTCATTCGATCAAGGAAAATAGTTTTTAAAAGAAGTATAAAAAGGAGTAAAGATTGCTTATGGGCCTTGTGAAACACCATCAATAGGACCAATATTTGGATTATGGGGGACAGAAAATAATTAAGATCTAGAGAGAAGGTAGAAGAGTGTTTATTCAAAAACATAATGGCTGAAAATGTCCATAATTTGAGAAAAGAAACAGATATGAAAAGCCCAGCAAGTTTCCTAATAAGATATATCCAAAGAGATCAATCCAATACATATTATAATTAAATTGTCAAAAATTAAAGAAAGAAGCAAAAACAAAAGTAAATATACAAAAAATAAGGAGAGAAGCATCTAGGCACACCACCACAGAAAATCACCAAATCACAAAGGAAGAGAGCAAGAGCACAGTGAGCATATCAAGCACTTTCCTACCACCATTGCATGACACTGGAGATCAATTGCAGATAAGAACTGGAAAACTTAAAAATGTGTGGAAATTTAAAAATTACACCTAAACAAATGTTGGGTCAATGAAGAAGTCAAGAGAGATGAGGCACGGGGTGGTGGTGGTGGGGGTGTAATGAGACAAATACAAAAAAGACAACATACCAAAACTTAAGTGATGCTGCAAATCAATTTTAAGATAGAAGTTCAAAGTAATAAGTGCCTACATTAAGAACAAAGAAGACTTTCCCAGCTCACTCTCTTCTGTAGCCCTACCATTTCCTTGTATGACAGCTAGTAAATAAGGCCTTTGAAGGCAGAAATTATTTAAAGTTTGCAGCACACCCAGACCCTGTCCTCCTACAGTGCCAAGCACAGCTCCTTACAGAGAATACGCAATCAAAACAGAAAATATTTGTCGAGATGGAGGAAAACCAAGATGGTGGCATAGGTAAACACCGGAGTTAGCTGCCTCTAACAACCACTTCACAAATAAAACTAAAAGAAGGAACAGACATCGCCCAGAACCACAGGAAGACTGGCTGAGGGGAAATTCTTCAACTAGAAGGAAAGAGAACAGCATACGAGACTCAGAGGAGACGCAGTGCAGAAAATACAAAGGTGTGGAGGTGCGCGCAGAGCGGGCTGGTAGCTGAGGGCGCGGTTGTCGTTTTTAATCGTGGGGGAGTCTCAGATTCTGAGCTCCAGTTCTGGGCAAGTCTCTAGGGACCCAGACTCAAACGGGAGAAGCGGGACTGTCTGGCATCGGTTGGAACGCGAGGGCAGCTTTCTCTCCGAGGTTTGCAGCGGTTGCTGGGACTCTGAGAGGCAGAGCCTCTGGGGACGGGACTGAGAGCAGCCATAACTGCTCCCTCTACCCGCTCTGTTGATCTCATGCGATCAGCCCCGCCCAAGCCCTGCGCAGAGCCATTTGCCAGATAGCCTCAGGCAAAGGCTAGATTAGCACCTCCCTAGAGGACAGAAGTTTTCCCACTGCAGACGCAGCTGATTCTCACAGCCAGTTGGCCTGGAGGTCAAATCCCCCTAGTATTAACTAGAACAATCAAGGCTTAACTACAAGACTGTGCACAAATACCACTAGGGGGTGCACCAAGAAAGCATAAAAAATGCAGAGACAAAGAAACAGGACAAAACTGTCAATGGAGGATATTGAGTTCAGAACCACACTTTTAAGGTCTCTCAAGAACTGTCTAGAAGCCGCCGATAAAGTTATTGAGATCCTCAAGAAATCTAATGAGACCCTCGATCTTATATTGGGGAACCAACTAGAAATTAAGCATACACGGACTGAAATAACGAATATTATACAGACTCCCAACAGCAGACCAGAGGAGTGCAAGAATCAAGGCAAAGATTTGAAATGCGAAGAAGCAAAAAACACCCGGAAAAGCAAAATGAAAAAAGAATCCGAAAATACGAAGATAGTGTAAGGAGCCTCTGGGACAGCTTCAAGCGTACCAACATCAGAATTATAGGAGTGCCAGAAGATGAGAGAGACCAAGATATTGGAAACCTATTTGAAGAAATAATGACAGAAAACTTCCCCCACCTGGTGAAAGAAATAGACTTACAAGTCCAGGAAGCGCAGAGAACCCCAAACAAAAGGAATCCAAAGAGGACCACACCAAGACACATCATAATTAAAATGCCAAGAGCAAAAGACAAAGAGAGAATCTTAAAAGCAGCAAGAGAAAGAATTTCAGTTACCTACAAGGGAGTACCCATACAACTGTCAGCTGATTTCTCAACAGAAACTTTACAGGCCAGAAGGGAGTGGCAAGAAATATTCAAAGTGATGAATACCAAGAACCTACAACCAAGATTACTTTATCCAGCAAAGCTATCATTCAGAATTGAAGGTCAGATAAAGAGCTTCACAGATAAGGAAAAGCTAAAGGAGTTCATCACCACCAAACCAGGATTATATGAAATGCTGAAAGGTATCCTTTAAGAAGAGGAAGAAGAAGAAAAAGGTAAAGATAATAATTATGAACAACAAATATGCATCTATCAACAATTGAATCTAAGAATCAAGTGAATAAATAATCTGATGAACAGAATGAACTGGTGATTATAATAGAATCAGGGACATAGAAAGGGAATGGACTCACTATTCTTGGTGGGGAAAGGGGTGTGGGAGATGCGGGAAGAGACTGGACAAAAATTGTGCACCTAGGGATGAGGACAGTGGGGAGGGTAAGGGCAGAGGGTGGGGTGGGAACTGGATGGAGGGGAGCTATGGGGGGAAATAAAGAGGAACAAATGTAATAATCTGAACAATAAAGATTTACTAAAACAAAAACAAAAACAAAAAAACAAAACAAACAAAAAAAACCAAAAAAAGACCTCAACCCCCCCCCCACAAAAACCCTCAAAACTCTAATCAACTTTACACCTCAAAAAACTAAAAAAAGAAGAAAACTTAAGCCAAAAAATTAGTAGAAAAAAAAGGAAATTAAAAAGATCAGAGGAAATACATAAAAAAAAAAACACAAAGAAAATTGTCTATGAGCTCAATAAAACTAAGAGCGGTTTTTTAAATAAACAAAGTAAACAAACCTTTAGCTAGCATAACCAAAAAAAAGAGATCAAATCAGGTAATTAAACATGAAAGAATTGATAAATTCCTAGAAACATACTACCTACCAAGTTTGAATTATAAAGTAATAGAAAATCTGAACAGAGAAATTACTAGCAATAAAATTCAATCAGTAATCAAAATCTTCCATAAAAAAATGTCCAGGACCATAAGGTTTCACTGCTTAGTTCTACCAAACATTTACTTAAATGTCCTCCCAAATTCTTCCACAAAGTACTTTAAACTTATTTTCTGAGAGCAGCACCACATAAAATCATTAAAAGAAAATTAAATTATAGGTCAATATTTCTGAAGACTTTAAAGGAAAATTTGTCTAAAATTAGTGAACTAAATTTAACATACATTCAAAGGATCACACATCATGATCAAGAGGGATTTATTTCAGTGATGCAAGAATCAACATCTGTAAATCATTCAGTATGATATACCACATTAAAAATAATGAAGGACAAAAATCATGATTGTGTGAATAGAGGCAGAATAAACATTTTAAAAATTCAACAGCCATTCATGATTAAACCCTCAATAAGATGAGGGAACATGTCTCAACATTATAAAGATCCTATCTAATAAAAGAGTAATATGCAAATTAACCATCACTCCATCACAGAGATGGCTGCGGCCACACAGCTGAACAAAGCAGGAGGCTTGGGTTGCCCCCAGTGATGGAGGAAGCCAAGCTTCCCACCTACCCTGGCTGGCACTGGGCTCCGCTCAAGGCCACAAAGTTTCAATTATAGAAGATAAATAAATCCCAGATACCTGCTTCCAGCCGGCCATGGCCTCCACTCAAGGAGGGTCTGGGAGCCTGGATTTCCAGGGGCAACCCAGACTTCTGGACCTGGCTCTACTCAAGGCTACAAAGTTTCAATTATAGAAGATAAATAAATTCCAGAAAAAAAAAAAAAAAAAGAAACAAAGGAGAGCCTGGGAGCTTGGGTTGCCGGGGGGCGTAGCCAGCCTGGAAGCAACCCTCAGCCCCTCATCCAGGCTGGCCAGGCACCCCAGTAGGAACCCCCACTCTGAAGGGAGTGTGGCCAGCCTGAAAAAAGCCATCAACCCCTCACCCAGGCTGGCCAGGTACCCAAGTGGGACCCCCACCCTGATCCAGGATACCCTTCATGGCAAACCAGCCAGCCCCCACCCATGCACCAGGCCTCTTTTCTCCTATATAATAAAAGGGTAATATGCAAATTGACCCTAACAGCAGAACAACTGGGAATGACTGGTCACTATGACACACACTGACCACCAGGGGGCAGATGCTCAATGCAGGAGCTGCCCCCTGGTGGTCAGTGTGCTCCCACAGGGGGAGCTCTGCTCAGCCACAAGCCAGGCTGATGGCTGCCAGCACAGCAGTGATGGCGGGAGCCTCTCCCACCTCTTCAGCAGCGCTAAGGATGTCCGACTGCGGCTTAGGCCTGATCCCTGGGAGAGCGGGCCTAAGCCAGCAGGTGGACATCCCCTGAGGGTTCCCAGACTGTGAGAGGGGACAGGCCAGGCTGAGGGACCCTGCCGAGTGCACAAAATTTTGTGCACTAGGCCTCTAGTTCTATATAAAAACCCACAACTACCATTATGGTAAATAGTCAAAAATTGAAAGCTTTCATCAAAGATCAGGAAAAAATTGAGGATCACCATTCTTTCCATTTTTATTTCATGTATTAGAAAAATCAGTTAAATAAGAAAAAGAAATAAAGATATCCAAATTATAAAGGAAGAAGTAAAACTTCTCTACTTGCAGGTGACATGATACTTTTTTTTTCATAGAAAACACTAAAGACTTCACCAAAACAAAACAAAACAAAAACTCAAAACTATGAATTCAGTAATTTCATGATAAAAAATATGCAAAATAAGTTGCATTTCTTTATATACAGTAACAATAAAAAATGAGAAAGAGAAATTAAAATGAAATAATCCCATATGCCATTACATCAAAAAGAATGAAATGCCTTATGATAAATTTAACCAATAAGGTGAAAATTTATATGCTGAAAACTATAGAACATTTATGAAAGAAATAGAAGAAAACATGAATAAAATATATATATTTCAATATTCCATACACAAAGACTGGAAGAATTAACTTTGTTAAAATGTTCATACTACCTAAAGCAATCTATCAATGCAGTCTATCAGAGTTTCAGTGATGTTTTCCACAGAAATAAAATAATAATAATAGTAATATACCTAAAATTTGTATACAAGGCAAAAACCATGAATAGCAAAAGCAATATTGAGAAAGAAGAACAAAGCTGCAGGCATCACACTTCCTGGTTTTAAATTTTATGACAACCTTTTCAAATCAAAAGGATATGGTATTGATATAAAAAGAAGCATATCCATCAATGGAATAAACAGGGAGCCCAGAAATAAATGCATGTGTATATGTTCAATGAATTTATTAGAATAGATCCAACAATATACAATTATAAAGAAGAATTTCTTTAATAAGTGGTTCTAGCAAAACTGGATGTACACCTGCAAAAGAATGAAACTGATGCCTATCTTAAACCACACACAAAAAAACAATTCAAAGTAGATTAAACCACAGAACTCAGAGGAAAACACAGGATTCGACTACGTCATACTGATCTTGGCAATAATTTATTTTATAAGACACCCAAAGTATATGCTACAAAAGTAAAAATAAGTGGGACTACACCAAATTAAAAATTTTTGCACAGCAAAGCAAACATGCAACAAAATTAAAAGACAGTCTATAGGATAAGAGAACATATTTGTAAATCATATATCTAATAAGGGTTGGTGTCCAAAATATATAATGAGCTCATAAAACTGAATAGCAAGAAGAAACACAATCTGATTAAAGATTGGGAAGAGGACCCTGGCCTGTGTGGCTCAGGTGGTTGGAGCATCTTCCCTTACACCAAAGGTAGTGATGGGGTCCATTCCCAGTGGTCAGGGCACATACCCAGATTTCAGGTTCTATCTCCACTCAGGGCATGTGTGGGAGACAACTGGTCAATGTTCCTCTGTCTCTCTCTCCCTTTCTCCCATAAACAAACAAACAACAACAAAACAACTTTTAAAAAAAAGGAATTGAATAAAATGTTTCTAAAGGTAACAGAAATGGGTAGAAGAGTTGGTTAGAGCATCCTCCCCATAAGCCAAGGTTGTGGGTTCAATCTCCAGCCAGGGCACATAAAAACAATTACCAGCCCTAACTGATTTGGCTCAGTGGATAGAGGATCAGCCTGCGGAATGAAAGGTCCCAGGTTCAATTCCGGTCAAGGGCATGTACCTTGGTTGCGGGCACATCCCCAGTGGGAGGTGTGTAGGAGGCAGCTGATGGATGTTTCTCTCTCATCGATGTTTCTAACTCTCTATCCCTCTCTCTTCTTCTCTGTAAAAAATCAATAAAATATATTTAACAAACAAACAAACAAATAAACAAACAAAAAACAATACCCAATGAGTGCATAAATACATGGAACAACAAATTGATGTCTTTATCTCTCTCTCTCTCTCTCTCTTTCCCTTCTGTTCATTCTCTCAAATCAATAAATACAAATAAATAAACAAAAAAGAAAAATGAAAAATGTCCCACTTATATATAAAAAGGGATTCTCCTCACTACTCGTAAAGAAAACCATTTTAAAACCATACGTACATATAACAGCACACCTGTTAGCATGGCTATTATAAAAAAGACAAAAGTGATAAATGCTGCTGATGATGTTTAGCAAGTGGAACCTTGTACAGTCTTCGTTGGAATGTAAATCAGTACAGCCACTAGGGAACAGTATGGAAGTTTCTCAAGAAACTAAATATGTAACCCCATATGATCCAGCAACCTCACATCTGGGTGTATATCCAAAGGAAATGAAAGCAGGATATTGAAGAAATATATTCACTCCTAGGTTTATTGCACCATTACTCACAGTAAGCAAGATATGGAAACAAACTCAGAGTACATAAATTAATAAAGAAACTGCAGTGTAAATATGCAATGAAATTTATTCAGTCATGAGTGAAAAGAAAATTTTGTCTTTTGCCACAGCCTGGATGGTCCTTCAGGGCATAATGCCATAATGCTAACTAAAAATGAACCAGATAAATACAAATACTGTATGAACTCACTTATTTGTAGAATATATATATATATATATATATATATATATATATATACAATTATGTAAAAATATATAAAGTTACATAAAACATATTTTAACATATATATTTTAACATGTACACATATGTTAACATAGGGGCTGAGGTGTGAGAGAAATAAGGTGAGGTTGGTAAAAGGGTACAGACTTTTAGGTATAAGATGAATAATTTCTGGTGACAAGGTGAGAAGACTATCATATAATCAAAAGTTGCTAAGAAAGTCAATTTTTCACACATTTACTGTGAATATGTGAGGTGATAAATATTAAGTAACTAAATGGGAAAATTATTTCACAATGTACATGTATATGAATTATATCAAGTCACCGTGATGCACACTTTAAATATTTTACTTTTATCAATTATATATCAATAAAGCTGAAAATTTTTAATTAATAAAATAAACTTGTTAGGTCGGAGAGAGCCCAGGATCGGATACATGCAGACGTGTGATGAGATGATGGACTCTTCCGGGCATTTCCAACAGATCAGCGTGCCAGACACAGACACGGACTCCTTCCTGAACACCCTGCCGACCCCCTACAGAGGGAACTCCCTCAGCTGCATCCCTCAGCTCATGTCCCCGCCCCTCACCCAACCGCAGTATAAAAAAAGGGCCCCCTCCCTGTTGGCGTGAGTCCATGTGCCCTGTCTTTGGGGTACGTGGTTCTCCCGGGGACGCAGAAATTAACCTTTTCCTTTTCTTTCTTTTTCTGATTCACTGGACTGCCTTTATTTCCTATGCCGCCTCCTGAGCCACCTAACCTAACAAAACTTAATAAGATGACTCTGTAATTTCTGTGATTCCTTTCAGTTCCTTCTCTCATAAAGTAAATAATTTGTTGTCTTACATTGAAAATTTTTTGCAATTCATGCCACTTTTACAAGTTAATTCAGAGTGCCCCTGCCAAGATGAAGTATAATACTTTCACCTTGAATATTGAAATCCAAAACTACGCTAAATGTTTTGGTATCAACCTAGTCAAAGACATTTGTAGTCAAAGAAAACTCATTGTAAATGTGCCATGGAATTTATTCAGTCACGAGTAAAAGCAAAATGTTGCCTTTTGCCCCAGCATGGATGGTTCTTCAGGGCATAAAACTAACTAAAATGAGGTGCAGATATCAAATGCAACCCCAGAAAGGGCTTGCCCCTGAGTCAGAAAGATCCCTCCTGTGCAGTGAGTTACACTTAGAGGGAGACTACACACGGTTCGATTTCAATTTTATGGCCTCAGCTCACTCATTTTCTCAGGTGTTACCATGACAAGATGTAAGCAGCCCAGGAACTACTTTTTGAACCATAGGCTGTAAAATTAATGATCTCTGCCAAAGATGTTCACGTTCCTCATCACCATAAACTAATAAAGCAGCCCAGTGGGATGTGCCTTGGCTGGTAGAGGCGTGTGCCTGTGTGGGGGCAGGGCAGCATGGGTTCTGGGTAGTCATTGGACCTTTATTTAGAAAAGGGGAGAGGGGGGACAAAAACAAGCTGGTTTAAATTATATTGGTCTAAAATGACAGGTGATTATTAGAGTAACTGAAAGGCACAGCTGAGACAGCCAAAGTCATGGCTTCATAGTCGGTGGATGTTTGAGAGTTTAGTTTAAAAACATGCCTATTGGCGAGGTTAAGGAAGCCAAACATCAGAGATGCGAGGCTCGGGACCTGTCAGCTCGGAGCCAGTCGCTCACGGAAGCAGGGCTCTGCCAGCTAGAATATTCATACGCTCTCTCCTGTGCAACCCCCACTGTGCAGAGTGACAGCCGCAGGCCTGCCCCGGCTTCACAGGGAAAAGGCAGGGACCAAAGTCCTTTATAAGAAGAGACAGGAAAGAAAATATATCAAAACATATTAAGTCATAAATGTGTGTTTTCCTTTCTGTACAATCTAAAAGTATATATGTTACAGAGACAAGAAAACGTTTCTAATTTCTAATATTTATTGTATTAGGATTGGACGTACACAAAAGTAGCATGTATATTAAGGTACTCTTTTAATGCATACAAGTACATAGACACAGATAAGATTTCCATTTTCCCTGGCAGTCAATACGGTCTGTGTTTATTTTTACACAAATGTCTATCACCTATTGTAGGAAAGCCATCTACAAAATAGACAGGCCTATCATAAGTATTTGAGGGACTGAATTTTGGCAATTATATATGCATGTGAATTTTCCTGTGATAAGAAATACAGTGGAAGATAAAGGGGGGAAGTGAGGGACATCTGTAACACTGTCAACAATAAAAATAAAATAATAAGTGAATGAGTGAACTTATGTACACATACTAGTATATGTCAGAAAACTCCCTCACTAACAACCACACCTGCAGAAATATTTATTACTTGATGGGAATTTATAAGCTAATCTGTATACCCAATGCATCATAACATCCAACCTCTAATTAATGAATATCATGCACCAGACTTGATTTCAAGTATCTTTTGAAAGGGCGAGGTCTATGCCCTCCATCTTACCCTGGAACCTCCATGTTGGGGCAGAGGCTATGTGCTCAGAAGAGTGCCTTCTTCCCGAGCCCAGGCCCCTGCTGGCCACGCCCAGGATTTCTTTGAACTAACCAATGACAAGCAAGGGATGTGCGCACCATAGAGATGACCACATCCTGTGTAACAAGACCCGACTTGCGTCTGGCCAATCGGCAGGGCCCACAGTCAGCTCCCCTCCCCTCACTATTAAAGCCCTGATTTTCTCATGGGTGGCACTCGGTTTCCAGTCGCTGCGTCTACTGGAGGCCCGGGTCGGGTTAGCTAACTCAATAAAGGACCTTCTGCTTTTGCATCGGACTGGCTCCCTGGCGTGGTTTCTTGGGGATCTTGAATTCTGGGCATAACATCTTTCATAAATTAACTTCTCAGAATTGAGTACTATTTTTATTATTCCTGTTTTTCAGTTGTTCCCACTATAGAAGAGAAGTGAAAAAGTTCCTTATTTGCCAAGAAGTAGAGCCAACTTCTGAACTTAAGCAGCCTGGCCTTGCTCCTGAGCTCTGGGAGGATGCACCTAGCGAATGCTGGATGAATGGCGACTGCACAGAGGCATGCAGAAGAAATGGGGGCCCAGCCTTGAAAGGTGCCCCATCCTTGTACACACACTGAGTAACCACCACGTGACCACTAAGGAATGAGCCTGGTAACAAGGTGTATGGATAAACAGGACTGTTTTCTTTAACAGATTTAATCTTGAAAAAGACTTAAGGCAGATCTTATCCAATAGATGAGTTCCTCACAGATGGAGAGGAGATTAAGAATATTACAGTTAATGAAGTTGTGGAAAGAGACCGACAACTACTGAGCATCTACCTGGTCCCAGGTGGGGTGTTATCCTTGTGAAAGCATAAATGATTGTCATCGCTATCATCATTTAACAGGCAAGGACATTTCATTTCTCAGAGGTTAAATAATTTTAATGAGACCATGAATACCAACAGATTTGAATTAGGATTAAAAAAACCAAACAAACAAAAAAACTAACTCTGCCTTCTTCCTTAAAAAATACTATTTTTGCTGGAGAGCTGTCTAGCAAATAGAACCAGCCCGTGCAGCACCGCCTGCATTTGGTGTGGTTTGAGCCACGGTCAGGGTGTGTGAGTGCACTTGGACCACTCCTGCTGGGCTGCTTAATGTTGCCCAGATCAGGGTCCCTCCTTGCAGGGTAGAGGGCTCTGTGACATGCCTGTGTGGGGAGCTTGGTGGGAGTGAGGAGGAGGGTGAGACTAGCTGGTTTCTTCTCTTCCCTGCCTTGCGTTCTTCTTGCTCCTCTCTTCACTGGGCACCACAGGGAAGGTAAGAACAGGGCAGGTCTCATGCCACTGCTCTGGTTGACTGGGCACCTTTGTCGCGGATACCTTCCTAAACCTTCTCCTGTGCCCTGAAGTTCCGGGCAGAAGGCGCTTGTTGACGGCATGTCCAACAAGGGTTCAACTTCTGGGAGGGCTTGACCTATGGGAGGCCTGAAATAAGACAGACCAACGGGAAGGGGGAATCATGCTGCTCTTTCCTGTTTTCATTTTCTTTTTTGTCTCAAGTGCTGTTTCTTCTATGGCCCCATCTCCTGTGCAATAGGGCCACCAGGTCCCGCCTCTGCCTGGTGACTGCTTTTGGACTCAGTATCCCTGCCCTCCCCCACTGTCCTCTGAGGTGTTAATGGCTTGTTAAGCCTCTGAGTCTTGCTGTCACTGGCATAGATTCTCTGGAGCTCCACTTCCCTTCTGGTCTGATCCCTGGCTGGCTCCTGGCAATACAATCCAGACAGATGCAATCTGCTGTGTGGACAGGCTTCTGAATGTGGACTCTTCACATCCTGGCTGCCCGAGCCCCCCAGGGGTTGTCTTCTTCACCCCTTCTCTGATGACTATTAATCTGCCCCCCAAAGCCTCGTTCTTGCAAGCCTACTTCATCAGACAGACAGTTTCTGCTGAGGTTGACTAGCAAACACCCTCCTTCCAAGATGACCCAGTCAGGCTTCCATCCTATGGTCCTCCACCATCCCACTGTAAAGCATGTGCCTTCGGGGTAGTTAGAAGTGCCACTTGCTCTGAGCTGTCCTTTCAAAAAATACTTCACACTCACACCTCCCAGGAACAAAGGTGAAGCTGGGAGAGGTTTTTTGAACCCCCCCCCCCCCAGTTCCTCAAGAGGGGGATGGGGATCCCAATATGTCAATGACTCTGGGAAAAACCTAACACCTAATAGCTGGCAGACTTCCAGAAAATATACAGTCAAAGACAAATGAAAAGCTGGGGAAACCTTTGCAATAATAATATAAATAAGTGGCAATGACTTTAATAAACAGTTATAAAATTAATGTAACTCCTTCATCAGTTGTCTAGTACTTTGCAATATGGGAGTATGTGGCAATTCTTGCTCTGTTCTTAGTCTATTAGTTATAATTAAAAAAACACACAAAACCCCCAAAACAAAACAAGAACAACAACAACAACAAAAACAAACAGATGACTGAGAGTCCCATGCTGGCATCTGTCCTGCATGTTTTTAAATTAATTTATTGGGTAATTGATATATGAATATGTTATAAAATTGATACTATTCAAATAAGTGCATAGTGAAAATTATGTATCCTTCTGTGTTCTTTGACCAGCCCTCACCCTGCCTGCCACCAAGGTAACCCTAATGTTGGTTTGTCCAGGAATACTCCATGCAAAGAATATGAAGTGTACTTAAATCAATGCGAGATATTATACAAATTGTTCTATCTCGTGTGTCTTGTATGCCTTGGAGGTTCTTGCACATAAGTGCATAGATTTCTCATTCTTCTCCACAGCAGCATGGCATTCAGTTACATATATTTACCACACAATCTTTAAAAAGTGATCTACTGATGAACATTGACATATTTTTCATCTTTTGCTAATATGCACCTGCACATTTACTTGTCGTTTTGCATATATCTGCAGGACATATTCACAGAAATCAGTGTTGCGCCAAAGTTTATATGCATTTTAAATCACGATGAAGGTTGCTAAATTGCCCCAGAAGAGAGATACCTAATTTTACACTCCATTCAGGAAAGAAAATATATGTATGTTTCCCTATGAGTTTACTACTTAAGTAAAACTAATATCTCATTCTAATTTTAATGTGAACATTTCTTATTTCAAGTGAAATTATGCATACTTTTAGCTACCTAAACCCATTTGTATTTTATTCTCGGAGCTGTTTGTCCACATATTTTGCCACTTTCTTAAAGGGTTCATTCAATTTTCTAATAACTCATATTGCTGTTTATTTATTAAAAATGTTGCCTACTTGTCTATAATCTGTATTACAAAAGTGTTCCTCAATTTGTAATTTGTTTTTTGACTAGGATATTAACATGCAAAATCCTTTTTCAAATTCACAGAACTTCAATAATTTAGAGTTTCTGTCATAGTTGAGTGGTTTTATACAAACTCATATTTTTGCCTAAAATATTTTTTACTTTATTTTTCACACTTATATGTTTGAATTAATTTTGCAGAATAAATTAATTTTCTGGATGTACACTTGGTAATATCTCAACATTATTTATTTCATAAAGTATCTTTAGGCCACTAACATTCCAATATCATTTTCATACATTAAATTTCAATATTTATTCAGGTATATATCTGGACTTTTCACTTTGTTCCTCTGATGTTTTATTTATCTTTGCATTCATATCCTAATTTTAATTACTGTAGCTATATAACTAACTGACTTTGGTATCAGTTAAGTTCCATTTCTGCTGACAACTCTATTCATAATTTTTCTACTAATGATTTAAGCTTTTATTTATTTGTATTAATTAAGAAGTCTACTTCTTTAAATAATTATGTTGTTAAATTAATAGGAATTTGTGAAATTTATGGAAAATTTGAGATTTTATGTTATATACGGAGAAGATAGGCCTTTTTTTCCTTTCCGCCCCCCCTCAGATTAGCATTTCAAGGTTTTATTCACATGACTATAGTGTGTTCCTCATTAAGTTTATTCTTATTTTAAAAATAGTTTGTATTATTTAAAAATATTATGAAATATTATAAAATGAAACAAAATGATGCATTTCATACGTTAGCCTACAAGAGCCTTTTGAAAATTGTCGTGTGATTTCCATTCCACATCCCAGCAGCAGTGCAGAGGGCCTCAGGCCCTCCACTGCCCTCTCTGGTTAAAGCCCTTAGAGGCGATCAATAGTGCTCTCATTTCAGTTTGAATTAACACTCTTCTGCAGTGACCTGGAACATCAGTTCATGTGTCTTTAGGCATTTGAATTGGTGAAATGTCTATTTAAATATTTTGTTCATTGTTTAACTGGGTTCTTTTCTTGTTGAATTGAAAGTTTGTGTATGTTCTAGATATAAGTCAGGTATATAATTTGAAAATATTTTTCCTCAGTTTTAGGAGCCTGTGGTCCACATTTTTATTTTCTTAATGATGTCTTTTGAAATGCAACAATTTTCATTATGATGTAGTTCAATTGATGGGTTTTTTATTTTATTTTACAAATCATGCTCTTAGTGTTTTATCTAAGGACTCTTTGGCAAACCCAAGGTCAGAACATCTGGTATATCATATATGTTCTAGGCAAGCATTTTTTTTGTTTTGTTTGGTTTTTTTTTTTGTTTGTTTGTTTTAGTTTGCTAGTGTCTGATCCATGCTAAATTAGTTTGGAAACAAAAATCTAACTGGATGTTTCTGCATGTGCATGTAATCACCACAACATCATTTGCTAAAAATACTATGCTTTTCCCATTGTGTTGTTTTGATACTTGTATCAAAAGTCAATTGACTACAGACAATAATACAGTGAAGGTCTAGGAGAGAAGTGGGGAGCTGGGGAAAGAGGATCAGTGGGGGGAAAGGTGGTCATCTGTAATAAAAAGAGAGAGAAACATTGATGTGAGAGAGAAATATCTATCAGTTGCCTCCTACAAACGCCCTGATCCAAGATCAAACCTGCAAAATAGGTATGTGTGGCCAGCGCTGTAGGGTTTAATTTTTGACTTGCAATTCCTCCCATTGATTTATCTGCCTAACCTATACCAACCACATTGTTATGCAAACAATATTTTTTTAAATGTCTTAAAATCATTTAGAATAATTTCCTACAAGTTTATTTTACTTTTAAGAAACTGTTTGGCTTTTATGTGACTTATACTGCCTCATACATTTTAGGATCAATTTGCCAACTATTTGCAAAATAGCCTGTTATAATTTTGGTATGGAGTGCATTGAATTTGTAGATTGCTTTGTAGAAAATTGCTGATTTAGATTTTCTTAGTCTTTCAATCCATTAATGTAAACTATTTTTATTTATTTAGAAATTATTTTAGCTTTCTCTCAGTAATGTTTTGTATATTCTATTTACAATCTTACTTTTATTCTTCTTGGAGGCTATTGTGAATGGAATCATTTCCTTATTTTATTTTCAGAGGGATTGTTTATCGATAGTGTGTAGAAATAAAATTTATGTAATATTTTTGATCCTGTATCCTGCTACTATGATGAATTTATCTAGCTGAATTTCATGGCTTTCTCTTTGTCATTGCATTTTCAGTTTGACTTTATGTAGTTATTTGTGAATCTTTTGGTATTTATGCTACATAAGTCATTAACCTTCTTGGTAAACAAGAGGAACTAATAGAAATATGCTGTTCAATATATTATATGAGTATAATATTTTTTCTCCCTTTTTGCATGTGATTAGTATGGCTCTATCCCTCCCTTAATTATCAACATTTCTTTAAAAATGTGTTTTCTTTTATTTGGATTGTATTGCTGTAGCTGGTTAACTTTGTGACTTAATTAGTCTTTCTTTTTAATTAAGAGCCAACAAATTATGGCCTGTAGGACACGTCTGGTTGTATACATTCATTTATGTACTAGAGACCTGGTGCACAATTTATTGCATTGGTAGAGTCCCTAGGCCTGGCCAGTGATCAGGGTTGATCAAGGCCTTCCTTCCCCTGGCTGTTGGCTGCTGGTTGGGGCCTTCCTTCATTCTGCGCCACCTCCTGGTGGTCAACGCACATCATAGTGAGTGGTCAAACTCCCAGTCGGTCAAACTCCTGAGGAGACAATTTGCATATTAGCCTTTTATTATATAGGATTGTCTATGGCTTTTATATACTAAGATGGCAGGCTTGAGAAGTAGCATCTGACACCATATGATTTTCAACTCCTAAAATATTTATTGTATGATTTTTTATTTTATTTTACTGATTTTAGAAGAGAGGAAGGGAGAGACAAAGAGAGAAACATTGATTTGTATCACTTATTCATGCATTCGTTGGTTGATTCTTGTATGTATACCTGATCAGAGATGGATTCTGCAACCTTGACATATTGAGATAACTGAGCTACTGGGCCAGGGCTACTGTATAACTCTTTACAGAAAAAAGTTTGATGACCTATATATTTAATAACTTTGAATATCTCTGATTTTTATCTTATTGTCTTATTAATTTTTTAAAAAGTATTTGTAGTCTTCATTTTTGTCTGCTTGGTAGCATTTTAACTTTCTTTCTAGTGAGTGTTCTTCTTTGCTATTCATTATACTGTCCCTAACATTCTATTCTCTTTTAGCATTTAGTACTATGAGTAGTATATATTTGTACATTTTGCTGTCCTTTTTTGTCATTTCTCTCAATAAAATTCATTTTTTTCTATCAACTATTTGCAGCAGGTTGTAGGAATGAAACAAGGAAGTATCCTAAGCCAGAAGTAATTCTGTCTAGATCATAGCAAAGCCCTGTAAGATGTATAGTTGTCTTTAACACGCTGACTTGACTTTTAACTCCTTTCTGGTCAATAGAGATCAGCAGCTGTATGATTATACCAAATGAAAAATTCTCTTTCATGGCATGCTTCACAGACAACTTCCCACTAAAATAACTTCTGGGCATTTCCTCACTGAGTCTGACTCCTCTACCTCCTCTTCATGTGAAATGGTGTTGAAGAAAAGCTGTACTATTGGAGCCAACAGCCCCTCCCCTGATTCAAGAAAATAATATTAATTGGGCCCTTCCAGACAAGCTACCTGCTCTAGAAAATTCAGCCTCCACATCCGCCCAAGCTCTTCAGCTGAGATGTGACTTCATGTGTCTCTCACTCTTATGTAATTTTCAGTGCATTTGACAGCTCTCATTGAACATTATATGTAATTCCTAGTTTTATTAAAGTTTCTGAGAAGGCTAAAAAGGGCTAATTACAGTGTAACCCTGACATTTGGGGGGCTAGCAATTGGAATTCATGCCAGCAAGCTCAGTGTACATTATTTATAACCTATAATTAAGTCATTACCTCCTTCCCAAAAACTGGTCTTGCAGAACCTGTTACAGAGGCCATAAAACTGTGAACAGTACACTGTCCAGGAGGGAGGGTTATTAATGCTGGCGCCAGGTCAAACCATCAGATATGGCCTGGAGACCCCCAACAGCTGGGGGCCTTCTTGCAAGGCCTGTGAAAAAGACCAGAAGCATAATCCATATTTGCGGGACAAAGACCCACAGGGAGATAGAAAAAGAAGCCCCCTGCTTCTTTTATATCTTCTCCTGTTTCAGTACTCAGATTTGGAAAGTTATTCCCTGAGTCCGCTGGCATATTAAACAGTGTCACTCCTTTTCTTTAAAGTGTTGCTTGGTTTTTCTTTGGTCTTCTGCAATATTTCAACTTGAATTTTATTCTCATTGTTTTGAGAATATTTATTTTTCTTTAACTGGGAGAATGGGGCATAAAGGGCTTTACATACACTCTTAGACATGCAATTATAATTAATATATACTATTTAATGCACTTACTACGTTCTAGACATTGTTTTTAGTGCTACAACTCTATTAACTCAGAATAATTTTTTTTTTTAAATATATTTTATTGATTTTTTACAGAGAGGAAGGGAGAGAGATAGAGAGTTAGAAACATCGATGAGAGAGAAACATCGATCAGCTGCCTCCTGCACATCTCCTACTGGGAATATGCCCGCAACCCAGGTACATGCCCTTGACCGGAATCGAACCTGGGACCTTTCAGTCTGCAGGCCGACGCTCTATCCACTGAGCCAAACCGGTTTCGGCAACTCAGAATAATTAATATGTCATTCACTTGCTTTTTTTGTTTTCATGGTGAGCAGAGCACTGAAGGTTTTTATCAGACTTTCAAAGATATATGATTACAAAATGATTTTAAAATACTGATTTCAAAAGTAAATATAATTAGCAAATTAAAATGTCTTCAAAATAATTCTAAAACCTAAAAAAACAGTAAAGTGTGAAAATAAATCAGCAATTCCAGATGTGTGCCAATATGTGTAATCATATACTTATTAATATTGTTTCCTTGATTTAAATTTATGCAGAAGCGCCTGTGAGGATTAAAATGCAAATTTATACTGCCATTTGGTCAATACATGTTTCCTAAATCAATAATAATAATTAACATTTATTGATCATTTAAAATGTTAGTTACTTTAAAGTGTATTTTTGTGTTTCATTTAACTTCTTTTTTTTAAAATATATTTTATTGATTTTTTACAGAGAGGAAGGGGGAGGGATAGAGAGTTAGAAACATCGATGAGAGAGAAACATCGGTCAGCCGCCTCCTGCATGCCCCCCACTGGGGATATGCCCGCAACCAAGGTACATGCCCCTGACCAGAATCGAACCTGGGACCCTTCAGTCCGAAGGCCGACGCTCTGAGCCAAACTGGTCAGGGCTCATTTAACTTCGTAATACAGCTTTATGAAACAGAGTCTATTATGCTTACTACCCTGTTTTGATATTAAGAGACTGAGGAATAAGATACTTAAGTAACTTGACAGAGAATATATAACTAATAAAGGGTGGACTGAGATTCAAACCCAGGTTGTCAATTTCCAGAATTTTACTCTTATTACATTAAAATGACTTTCAGTATGCTCTGAGCCATCCTTTCAAATTTGAGATATATGAAATTTTTGTTTGTTTGCATGTTTAAAATATTGCAATAATTCTCATTACATAAAAATACCAAGAAACTATGTGGCAATTACTGTAAACATTTTCTGAGAGTAAGTCACCCCTGGGAGTTTATTTACTACTAGTATACTAGAGGCCCGATGCACAAAATTCATTCAAGAGTAGGCCTTCCTTCTCTCAGCTGCCGGCATTAGCTTCCCTCTGGCACCTGGGACCAGGCTTCCCTCCCAGCCCTGGTTTTGCCTGGAAAGTCATCCAGAATGATATCTGGTCTAATTAGCATATTATGCTTTTATTATTATAGATGCTATATAGTAAAGTAGTGTTTAGAAAATTAACTCGAAAGTTCATTGTGAAGAGAGAGCAGTCAGGGAAGACTTTACTAACGACTCTGCTGAAATGGCCAAGCAGGACTGGCCACAACATGCTTAGGGGTTTTGACAAGATTCTGACAGTAGAACAAATGCAACACCTTTTTCATTATGCTCAGAGGAGAGTGGGGAGATGTGAGGTTCTATGGATCAGGAGAGCAAGCCGACAGACTCCCAGGGTGTGTGGTTTAGTTGGCATGCACCTGCAGGTGATCATGTCTTTCTCCCGTTTCAGCCACCCTTGTTTTAACCACTGTTGTCTGTTTGACTTCTGGCCCTCTCAGTACTTCTTGTTTGTCCTGTTCAAGGATTAGCTGTTTCTTTATTGCTCTTGTCCACTTTTCAGTCATAACACATGTCCTTTCTTCTGGACCTAACCTTGTTTGGACTGTCCCACAGAGAACTGTCTCAGCAGGCCCGCCCTCAGCATAGCCCTGCTCTCTGCTCTTCTGTTAGCTCTGAGACCTGAAGCAGGAAATGAGGAAGGAGTAGATATATCTGGTATTAAATGCACTGAGAAAGATGAATACGGAAATGGTATGTAAACAGAGGGTTTAAGGCTTATTTAAAGAATCCACAGTTATTATAAAATTTCCTATCTCACCAACCTTTTTTATTTTCTTTCATAATTGGCCTGAGTGCTATCTTTCTAGCCATAAGTCATAGTAGCAGCTTTAAATAGCTTGGTACAGATGAACAGTCTTATGAAGTTCTGTGATTATAAAGTCCAAGCAAATCATAAGGGAATTTTAAGTTAAATTATAAGTGAGAAGGTTGAGTGTCACATTCTATAATTCTTCCTGTTTTGACATTATCGAATTCTGTTTCTGCTGTGTGTTACCCTCAACATATTTAATATAGTAGCTTGATTTATTTTATGGAGTTTCTTGGTGAGATATTATTCCAGGAAAAATGTATCCAATCTTTGTAAGAACTGTGCTAGGTAGATATTATTATCCCCACTTTACAGATTCGAAAATAGGGGCTTAGAAAGTAATTGGAAGCTTTCTTTGTTATGCTGGTAGATTAAGCATACTGCTCTATTCCAAATCCCATGAGAATTACAAGCATAAATATACAATGAAATAGAAGCAGAAACCACATTTTTTTGGAAGCTGCCAATCAGACAGATGCCTGGAAACTGACTTAACAGACCAGAGAGGGCTATTGTCTTAGCTGGCAGTAGACAAAACAAACAGCTAATCAGTATACACTGAGTGGCCAGATTATTATGACCACCCCATCAGTACTTTGTTAGGCCACCTTTTACCTTCAATACTGTGGTGATTCTTCTTGGCATTGACTCCATGAGATGTTGAAAGGTGATGCGAGCAATATGACACCATGCCTGATGAATAGCACTGTCCATTTCTGTGAGATTTGATGGTTGTGGAACCAGCTGCCTCTTTTAACTTCGTCCCACAAATGCTCAATTGGATTGAGATCTGGTGATTGTGGGGGGCCACCTAAGCAAGGTAAAGTCTCCCTCATGTTCTTGAAACCACTCCTGCACAATATGAGCACCGTGGCATGGTACATTGTCTTGTTGGAAGAAGCCATCTCCATTGGGATACACCATCAACATGATAGGATGAACCTGATCAGCAACGATACTTAGGTATGTTGTGCTATTCAGACGTTTATAATGATCTGGCCCTCTAGCAAATTCAGGGCGAAATTATAGCTAATTTTCCTACAAACATCAGGTGATCATAATAATCTGGCCACTAAGTGTATAACACAAGAGAGAAGGAAAGAGGAAAGAAGGAAGGAAGGAAGGAAGGAAGGAAGGAAGGAAGGAAGGAAGGAAGGAAGGAAGGAAGGAAGGAAGGAAGAAGGAAGGGAGGGAGGGAGGGAGGGAGGGAGGGAGGGAGGGAGGGAGGGAGGGAAGGAGGGAAGGAGGGAGGGAGGAAGGGAGAGGAAAGGAAGCAAAGCCAAAATGTTTACAACCTGGTGCTTCCAGGTACTTATGATAGTAGGGGTGAAGGTAGGGCTAAGAACATTATAATTCATTTTAACCAAATGCATTTATTCTTCTCCCACTCTCCCTAGTAGGACAAATTGTTCACAGGACAAAAGAGGAAATATTTATTCTCTAGAGGAGAGAACATTGAAGTTTTTGGGGAGGGATACCAGGCATAGGTAAAGGTAAAGATGTTAAAAGTGGAACTATAAATGAATAATTATAAATAGAAAATTAAATTAAACATTGTAAAAACTGAATACTCTTGACAAAGAAGATTCTACAAACTTCCTCAGAGAGAGAGACACACATGCAGCCTCATCAAAAAAAAAAACACACCACAGGAAATAGAAAGGAATCTGTGATTCTCCACAGCAACCCTGAATGGTAAAAGACAATGAATGTAAATATGATACTAAATTTTAAACTCATAAAAAATGCCTCCTAATATGGATTCATACCTAACCAGTTTATCCATTTAATTTGAGAGTACAATATGCAGGTGAAGATCTATAAAATTTTACATTTCATCATCTTTCTAAAAAAGTTACCTTCAATCTACCAAATTATGGGAGAAAATAAAAGTGAGAAAAAGAGGATAGAATAGAGGGCTAAAAACCAGAGAGAGAAGAGTGAAATCTCCAAGTCAATTTTCAAGTGTTGTCAAGATGGTAGCAAGCAGCCACATATGGCTATTGAGTACTTGAAATATAGTTAGTTCA
Organism: Myotis myotis; assembly: GCF_014108235.1. Taxonomy (NCBI): domain Eukaryota; kingdom Metazoa; phylum Chordata; class Mammalia; order Chiroptera; family Vespertilionidae; genus Myotis; species Myotis myotis. The sequence goes on along the minus strand of NW_023416390.1, from coordinate 89,073,439 downwards.
AACTGAGATGTGTTCTAGTCAGGGGTTGGTAAACTTTTCTATAAAGAACTAGGTAGTAAATATTTTAGAATTTGCAGGCCAGGCAACTCCAAAACTTCCATTGACAATAAATAACAGATGGTGGAGGCTTTATTTCAATAAAATTTTATTTACAAATCAGGTGTCAGGAGAAGTTTGGCCAATGGGTTTGCTGACCCCTTCTCTTAGTATAAAATGCACTATAAATTTCAAAATGTAGTACAAACAAAAGAAATATATAACACCTGAAAACTATATAGTGACACTATTACAGGTGTCGCCCATTTCCCCTTCTCCCCTTTGCCCACCTCTATCCATCCCCCACTGGCCTTCAACACTGTTGTCTGTGTCTATGTGTTATGCATGTATGTGCTTCGGCTAATCTCTTTACCTTTGTCTATCCAGTTCACCTCATTGCCCTACCATCTTACATTTGTCACTCTGTTCCACATATCCATGCCTCTGGTCCTATTTTGTTTGTCAACTTATTTTGTTCATTACATTCTACATATAAGTGAGATCAAATGCTATTTGTTTTTCTCTGATTGGCTTATTTTACTTAGCATAACACTCTCCAGGCCTCTCCATGCTGTCACAATGGATAAGAATTCCTTCTTTGTTACAGCTGCATAGTTTTCCATTATGTGAATGTACCATTGCTTTTTTATCCACTTATCTACTGATAGGCCCTTGGGATGTTTCCAGATCTTAGCTACTGCAAATAACGCTGCTAGGAATAGGACTGCATATATTATTTCTGAATGGTGTATTGGGATTCTTAAGATATATTCCCAGAAGGGGGATCTCTGGGTCACAAGGCAGTTCCATTTTCAAGTTTTTGAGGAAACTCCATTCTGTTTTCTATAGTTGCTGTACCAGTCTGCATTCCCATCAGCAGTGCATGGGTGCATGAGGGTTCCCTTTTCTCCACATCCTCGCTAGCACTTGTGTTTAATATATTGATGTTAGCCATTCTGGCAGCTGTGAGGTGATATATCATTGTAGTTATAATTTGCATTTTTATGATTAGTGACTTTGAGCATTTTTTCATATATGTCTTAGCCATCTGTATGTCCTCTTTGGATAACTGTCTATTCGGGTCTTCTGCCCACTTCTTCATTGGATTGTATGTCTTCCTTTTGTTAAGTTTTATAAGTACTTTGTAAATTTGGATATAAACCCCTTATCAGATGTATCATTGGCAATATGTTCTCCCATGCAGTGGGTTCCTTTTCAATTTTGATGGTGTTTTCTTTTGCTGTGCAGAAGCTTTTTATTTTGATGTAGTCCCATTTGTTTATTTTCTCCTTATTTCCAATGCCCTTGGAGGTTGCTACATTAGATGTCTGAGATTTTACTGTCTATGTTCTCCTTTAAGATTTTTGTGGTTTCATGCCTTACATTTAAGTATTTTATCCACCTTGAGCTTATTCTTGTATATGGTTTAAGTTGTTGGTCTCTTTGCATGTGTCTGTCCGGTTTTCCAGCATCATTTGTTGAAGAGATTTTCTTTACTCCATTATATGTTCTTGCCTCATTTGTCAAATATTAATTAACCATAATGGTATGGGTCAATTTCTGGGATCTTTGTTCTGATCCATTTGTCTATATGACTGTTCTTGTGCCAGTACCAGGCTCTTCTGGTTACTATGGCTTTGTAGTATAGTTCGATATCTAGTATTGTGATCCTGCCTGCTTCATTCTTCTTTCTTGAGGTTGCTGCAGCTATTTTGAGCCTTTTATGGTTCCATATAAATTTTTGAAGTATTTGTTCTCCCTTTGTGAAGTATGCCATTGGAATTTTAATAGGGATTGTGTTGAATCTATAGATTACTTTGGTTAGTAAAGACATCTTAATGATTATTTTTATTGATTTCAGAAAGGAGAAGAGAGGGATGGAGAGATAGAAACATCAATGATGAGAGAGAATCATTGATTGGCTTCTTCCTGCAAGCCCCCTACTGGTAATGGAGCCCGCAACCTAGGCATGTGCCTGTGGCCAGAATCAAACCTCGGACCTTTCAGTCCACAGGCTGATGCTCTATCCACTGAGCCAGACCAGCAAGGGCAATGATGTTCATTCTTCCAATCCGTGAACATGGTATATATTTTCATTTGTTTGTATCTTCCTTTATTTCTTTTTCCAGTATTCTATAGTTTTCCAAGTATAGATATTTTACCTCCTTGTTTAAGTTTATGCCTAGGTATCTTATTTTGTTGTTGTTGTTGTTGCAATGGTAAATGAGATTGCTTTGTTAGTTTGTCTTTCTGAGAGTTCATTATTGAAGTATAATTTAAAATGTCATTGAGTTTTGGATGTTGACTTTGTATCCTGCTACCTTGATGAATTCATTTATTAAGTCTAGTAGTTTCCTGGTGGAGTCTTTAGAGTTTTCCATGTACAATATCATGTCATCTGTGAATAAAGACAGTTTTATTTCCTCCATTCTAATTTGCATGCCTTTTATCTCTTCTTCTTGTCTCATTGCTATGGATAGGACTTCCAGAACTATGTTGAAATAGAGTGGTGATAGCAGACATCCTGTTCTTAGGGGAAATGGTTTTAATTTTTGCCCATTGAATATGTTGTTTGTTGTTGGTTTGTCATATAAGGCTTTTACTTTGTTGAGGTATGATCCCTCTATTCTCAGTTTGCTGAAAGTTTTTATTAAACAAGGGTGCTGGGTTTTGTCAAATGCTTTTTCTGATCATGTGGGGGCTGTTGCTTTTATTAATATACTAGAGGCCAGGGGCATGAAATTCGTGCACTCCGGCGGGGGGAGGGGTCCCCCAGCTTGTCCTGTGCCCTGTCACAGTGTGGGAGCTCCACGATCAATCGCCCCAAAGAGGGAGGCCTCACCCACCCATCCGAGGCTGCTCGGATTGCCCCAAAGATGCAGTGCAGAGCTGGGAGGCGGGACCCCCAGAACCCTCAGGACCCCTAGGCAGGCCTTGCTGCATGGAGCTGGGGGACCCCCAGGCAGGCCTCTCCTCGCAGAGCTGGGAGGAGGCGGGACTCCCAGGCAGGGTCCCTGCTGGGTAGGCAGCGTCAAACCCAGCCCCACCCACTTGTGCACACCAGCATGCGCACAGCCATCTTGTGATGGCATGAGGAAATGACAACGTGACAGCCACTTAGCCTTTTATTAGTAAGGATTTTTATTGATTTTAGAGAGGAAGGGAAAGGGAAATAGAAACATCAATGATGAGAGAGAATAATTTATCAGCTGCCTTCTTTACACCCGCTACTGGGGATTGAGTTCACAACCTGGGCATGTGCCCTTGACTAGTATCAAACCTAGGATCCTTCAGTCCTCAGGCCAATGCTCTATCCACTGAGCCAAACCAGCAAGGGCATGATAATGTGATTTTTATCTTTCAATTTGTTTATGTGATGTGTCACATTTATCGTTTTGTGAATATTGTACCCACCTTGCATCCCTGAAATAAATCCCACTTGATCAAGATGTCTGATCTTTTTAATATATTCCTGGATCCAGTTCATTATAATTTTGTTAGGATTTTAGCATCTGTGTTCATCAAGGATATTGGCCTGTAGTTTTCTTTCTTTGCAGTGTCTTTATCTGGTTTGGGAATTGGGATAATGCTGGCCTCATAGAAAGAGCTTGGAAGTGTTCCTTCCTCTTGAAATGTTTGGAATAGCCATCGTTCTTCTTTGAATGTTTGATAAAATTCATATCTAACTCCATCTGGTCCAGAGCTTTGTTTGCTGGAAGATTTTTAATTACTGCTTCAATTTCATCAGTTGTTATTGACCTGCTCAGGTTTTCTCATTCTTCCTGATTGAGTTTTGGAAGATTGTATGTTTCTAGTAATTAGTCCATTTCACCCAGGTTGCTGTTTGTTGTTCATAGTATTTGCTTACAATCCTTTGTATTTCTGTGATGTCTATTGTTGTATCGCCTCTTTCACTTCTGATTTTATTTATTTGGTCCCTCTCTCTGTTCTTGATAAGCCTGGCTAGGGGTTCATCAATCTTGTTTATCTTTTCAAATAATCAGTTCTTGGATTTATTGATTTTTTGTACTGTTTTTTTAGTCTCTATGTCATTTACTTCCATGCTGAGGTTTATTATTCCCTTCCTTCTACTTCCTCTGGGCTCTTTTTGCTGTTCTCTTTATAATTCATTTAGTTGTAGGGTTAGATCGCTTATTAGTCCTTTTACTTATTTCTTAAGATGGGCCTGTAATGCTATGAATTTTCCTATCAGGACTGTTTTCTCGGTGTCTCATAGGTTTTGTGTTCATTTTCATTTGTTTTCCAGAAGTTTTTATTTTTTTATTTATTCCTCAATCTCATTGGTTACCCATTCATTGTTTCATAATATGCTATTTAGCCTCCATGTATTTGAGTGTTTTTTGAGGTTTTTTTTTTTTTTATTATTGTAATTGATTTCTATTTTCATGCCATTATGATCTGAGAAGATACTTGGTATTATATCAAACTTCTTAAATAAGTAGACTTGTTTTGTGTCCTAACACATGGTATATCTTTTAGAATGTTCCATGTGCACTTGAGAAGAATGCATATTCTGTTGCTTTGGGGTGAAATATTGGGAACTGGGATAATGCTGGCCTCATAGAAAGAGCTTGGAAGTGTTCCTTCCTCTTTAAATGTTTGGAATAGCCATAGTTCTTCTTTGAATGTTTGATAAAATTCATATCTAACTCCATCTGGTCCAGATATTCTGTAAATATCAGTTAGATCCATCTAATCTAGTGTGTAATTTAAGGCCTCTGTTTCCTTATTAATTTTTTGTCTCAATGATCTATCTAGTGATATCAGTGGGGTATTAAAGTCCCCTTTATTACTGTATTACTGTCAATCTCTCCCTTAAAATCTATCAAGAGTTGTTTTTTATTTCTTTCTTTCTTTGTTTTTTTATGCACTTGCTTCTATATTGAGTGCATATATGTTTATAAGGGTTATATTTTCTGGTGGAATCATTTCATTTAGTATTATAAAGTGGCCTTCTTTGTCTATTGTTATGGCCTTCGTGTTAAAGTCTATTTTGTCTGATATGAGTATTGCTACCCCAGCTTTTCTTTCTTTCCATTGTGAAATATATTTTTTCATCCCTTCACTCTCACTCTGTGTGTATCTTTAAAATGCCATTGGTATTTTAATAGGGGTTATGTGTCAAGCTATCTCCTCTCAATTGTCCCTAGAGGTTTAATCCCATAGCATGTATATTGGTCATGTTTTCTTATCCATTCAGTGACTTTATGTCTTTTGACTGATGCATTTAATCCATTTACATTTAAGGTTATTATTAGTAGGTATTTATTTATTGCTATTTTTATTTTCTTTATGCCTATGATCTTCTCTCTCTCCTTTTCTTCTTCTTAAAGCAGTTTCTTTAATATTTCTTGAATTGATGGTTTGGTGATAATGTACTCCTTTAACAATTTTTTTCTGGAAAGCTTTTTATTTCACCTTCAATTTTAAATGCTAGCCTTTCTGGATACAGTAGTCTTGGATTTAGACCCGTACTTTTAATTGCTTTGAATACTTTTTGCCACTCCCTTCTGGCCTGAATTGTTTTTATTAAGAAGTAAGCTGACATTCTGATGGGAACTCCTTTGTAGGTAAATTTCTGTCTCTCTCTTGCTGCCTTTAGATTCTTCCTTGGTTTTAACATTTGCCATTTTAATTGTGATGTGTTTAGGTGTAGGTCTCTTTGGATTCATCTTAATTGGTATTATCTGTGCCTCTTGAACTTGTGTGACATTTTGTTTCACCAGGCTAGGGAAGTTTTATGTTATTTATTTAAACAGGTTCTCTGTCCCTTGCTCACCCTCTTCGCCTTCTGGTGTATCTATATGAGGATGTTGCTACATTTCATGTTGTCTCAGAGCTCCCTTAAGCTGTCTTTCTGGTTTATAATTCTTTTTTCTATTGCTGCTCTAATTGGGTATTTATTTCTACCTTGTCTTCCAAATTGCTGATTTGATCCTCTCCTTCATCCAATCTACTTTTAATCCTTCCAGTGTGTTCTTGATGTTAGATATATCATTCTTCATTTCTGTCTGGCTCTTGTTAGTGGCCTCTATTTCCCTGCTCATGCCATTGTAATTTGTACTAAGCTCCTTAAGCATCTTTATAACCATTGTTTTGAACTCTGTGTCTGATAGGTTGCTTGTCTCCATCTCATTTAGTTCTTTTTCTTTTTTTTTTGCATATTCCTTTTCCCCCCCTCTCCTTTGGGGGTACTTTGTCTCTCCATTTTAGCTACCTCTTTGTATTTGCTTCTATGTATTAGATAGAATGGCTATGCCTCCAAGTGTTTGTGGAATGGCCTTATGTAGAAAGTGTCTTGAGGGTCTAGTGCTGTAGTCTCTTTGTCCACCTGAGCTGGATGCTCTAGGAATGCCCTTTGAGCTGTTTTTTGTTGTTTGTTTTTTGTTTGGCTCTCCTATTGTAATTGGGACTTGATTATTGATGTCCCATTCATGGGAGGGATCTCCCCTCCAACTTGCTGCCAGTGAGGTTCAACCCTAATATTGTCATGGCAGCTGTTATACAGGGGCTTTCGGTCTGCTATTTATGGGGCTGCTGACTTTTGCTCTGATGTTTTTGAATCTGGTCCTTTGGTGTGTCTATCCTGGGCCTCTTGGTAGCTTCTCTAGTGCAGGTGAATGTGAGTCTCTTTCCCTTCCTGGCCCTTGGAAACCCGACTGAGGTCTGAGAGGTTGAATCCCCTAGAAATCCAGTGGTTGGGTTCTCCTCAGCCCAGAGTCTAGGTCTGCCTTGAGTCTAACACAGTGATGGAGAACCTTTTGAGCTCGGCGTGTCAGCATTTTGAAAAAACCTAACTTAACTCTGGTGCCGTGTCACATATAGAAATTTTTTGATATTTGCAACCATAGTAAAACAAAGCTTTATATGTTTGATATTTATTTTATATATTTAAATGCCATTTAACAAAGAAAAATCAACCAAAAATATGAGTTCGCGTGTCACCTCTGACACGTGTGTCATAGGTTGGCCATCAATGGTCTAACCCCTTGACTGTGATTACCAGAACATTGAGCTGAGGTTTTTGCCTGGAGTCAGGCCTCGCAATCTAAAGAAAGTGCACTGCAGACCAGAAGATTTGAGCAAAATCATGGAAAATGTATTACAAGTAGATTCAGACTTCCCACATGGGGAGGGGACCCAATTGAAGTCTTGTAGTCTAGGGGTTGTCAGGTTAGGTGGCTCAGGAGGCGGCGCAAGAAATAGAGTCCAGTGAATCAGAAAAGAAATGAAAGGAAAAGGTTTATTCTGCGTCCCCGGGAGACCCACGTACCCCAAGGACAGGGCACGTGGATTCACGCCAACAGGGAGGGGGGCGCTTTTTTTATACTGCGGTTGGGTGAGGGGCGGGGACATGAGCTGAGGAATTCTCTGCTGCAGGGAATGGGCGGAATATTCAGGACGAAGTTCTTATCTGTGTAGGGGTATGTGGATTCAGGGAGAAGAAGCTGGTGTCTGTGTCTGGCACCTTGATCTGTGAGAAATTCCAGGGGAAGTCCATTATCTCATCACATGCCTGCATGCATCCGAACCTGAGCTCTCTCCGACCTAACATCTGGACCCTTCCAGGAAGGCTCATCCGGACCTGGGGGGGTAGCGGGGACGCCTCTACCCCGCCCACGGTCCCTCCGTCCCTCCGTCCCTCCGTAGCGTGGGTTAAACTGCTGGGATGCCAGCCTTTAGCCCCGCTACACGCCACGGGAATTGCGCACGGGGAATCCAAATTCCAAACCTGACCTGAGCACACCTCTAGGGTGCCGGCTCACTGATCTGGCTAAATGCTGGGCCTGCCCCGGACCTGCGTCCTCAGTATGAAAACGGGACCCTGACTTTACCGTCACACCGACCTCAGTAATTTCTGCCAGCGAACTGGGAAATTTGCCCAAGTCTCTCTCTCTCAGTCTCTCTCTCTCAGTCTCTCTCTCAGTCTCTCTCTCAGCCTCTCTCCATCTCTCTGTGTTCCCCGTCCCTCCCCCAAAGTTCCTTCTGCCATCTCTCCTAGTCCTGTCCTCCCTCCTCCCTCCGGGCTGTCCCTGCGCCGTGCTGCTCCCCGCACCGCTGAGCCCGCGGTGTGTGTGGTGCATGTGGGGGTGGGTTCATGTGCTGTGTGTGGGTGGCGGAGCGCCGTAATCATCATCATTGTCTCCGTGCTCTCCCACCCCCCCTTCACCAGAGGCCACCACAAATTCCCCCCGCGTAAGCCGCCGCTCTCCCACCAGCCTTGTGCCCCTGTCCGTCCACACTCTCCCCTCCTCCTCCCTGCTGGACCTTCCTCCAGCCATGCCTTCCTTCGACCCCTGGCCCCACCTCCCCTCTTCTGCCCGCCCCACAGCGGCCGGGAACTCAAACCACCTTTTACAACCCCATGCCCTCCTCCGAGCAGTGGGTCTGTCCGCGCACCGCCGCAGCCGCTAAAGCCGTAGCCACTGTGGGAGCCGGCAACAAAGTCCCCTGCCGCCTCTGCCTGCTTTCCCAGTTGGTGCACACACGCCTCCGTAGGCTCTACCTTCCTTCTGTCCTTCCTCCTCCGTTCTGCCCCTGGGAGGTTGCAGCTTTTAAACTCAACTGCCGATACCTCTCCCAAGCCCACACAGGCCATCTCTCCCGCTCTCTCCCCTCCCATTACAGGCCTGCCTTAGTAACCAGTACCCCACTCAGTGCCCTCTGTAAGGTCTAACCGTCCGCCTTCCTCTGTGCACTCTTCAGACCCTCTTAACGAGAAGCTTCCTTCTCCCCTAGAGCCCAAATCCTAAGAACGTCAGTTCCAAAACAGCCTCTTCCATTTCTGCGCCCATTCTACCCCTGCCATAGTCCCGTCAGGAACTGAGGGCATAGTCTGAATCTATGCCCCCCACTCTCTAACCCGACCTTTAAGGTCTTTATTGGTCCTCAGACCCAGGTCTGAGATCGAGTGAAAAATGGCCTTGAAGGTTCTTAATGCCCTGGAGGAGCAGGCACAGTCAGAATGGGAGGCCTGCCTTCCACAGGAGGTAGACCTGCAGTCACGCCTTAGTTGTTTGTGGCCCTGAGGTTGACGGCAGCCGCCATGGACCCAAGGGGGCTGTGAGCGGTGGGGGTGCAACGAAAGGAATGCCACCGGAGAATGCTTCAAATGCTGAAATGAAGGCCACTGGGCAATGCAGTGCCCCTGGCCCAGAGCTTCGACCAAGCCCTGCCCGGCGTGAGGTCAAAATGGTCACTGGAAGAGTGACTGTCCCTGGAAAAGTGGTGGGCCCTTTATGCCTCAGCATAGGGGGACCACCCTTCCAGTCCAGGACCACCTGCTGGCCATGTTGGAACTGACTGAAGGCTGAAGAAGCCCAGCCTCGATGACTCCAATCCCCTTGCTGAGCCTCGGGTCACAATGAAGGTAGTAGGTCACCTTCCGGGTTGACACGGGGGCTGCCTTCTCTGTCCTGCCCTCCTTTATAGGGCCCCTTTATCCTTCCAAGATCTCGGACATGGGTATTGACGGCAAATCCACCTGCCCTCTGGCCACTGGACCCCTTCCTTGCCTCCTTGAATGATAGCATGCTCCATGCCCCTGTTAGGACGAGACATCCTCACCATCCTAGTGGCCACTCTGCACCTCACTCTGAGCCCTTCAGCTTCCCTGCTCCTCCCACTCCTGGCCCCCTCCCTTTACAGGGACACCGATTCTCCACTGCCATGCATCCCGTCATGGGGCCCTGTTGTCCCAGACCACAGTAGCCTAGCTCAGTCTTTGCCTAGCTCAGTCGTCGCCTACCTCAGTCTTCGCTGTGAACGCCTTTTCTCCTTCTCTCCGCCACAACTGTCCCCTCCTCTGAACTGAAAACTGCTCTGACCTCGCCCCATCCCCCTCCACCCTCCCCAAAGGAAAAAATGCGGCAGTTTTAAAATCCAAGCAGCTAGAGGCCTGGGAACAGGCTGCGTGACCTGCTCCCTCCCTCTCCCCGCCTTTTCTCCAGCCTCCAGGTCCCTGGCTTCCACTGCTCCTTCCATTTTCCCTTGGATAACAGCGCATTCTAACATTTCCTCCCACTTTCGCTGCAATACCTACCTCTCTCAGGCTCACCGAGTGCCTCCCACCATCCCCGAAGAAGATTCGGCAGCACCATCCAGGACAGGATGACCCATGATTCCTCACAGGCTCTTACCTGGCAAGGGACCCTCCAGTTTTGCTCAGGTTTTTCATATTTTCAGGTGAAACAGACACGGAATGATGAGGGAATCATCAATTCTACTGTCTGGATGGGAAATCCTCTAGTGTCGCTCTCTATTTACGAACCCTGGACCTACTCCTATGCCCACCCTCATCAACAAAACTTTCCATCTACTCTCTGACATCAGTCCCTCCTCCTCTACATCCTGCTGGATTTCTGTCACTGGCTCGAACCCTCATCATAGCCACTCAATTCCAACCTATTGAACCATCTAACTAAACTCTCTCTAGAAATTCGCAGCTCCTGGCCGGACCTCCTGCCCATGGCCCTGACCTAACTCCAGCTACACCAAGGAGCCCCACTTTCTTGAGCCTTTTGGCTCTTCTTGCTCAACCACCGTCTTCTTACTGATCCCCCTCCCCTGGGTACGTCTCTCCCATATCTGTCTTTAACCAGGCAATTGCTCCGAGAACACGAGAACAGGTTTCTGCCCAAGCCAGAGCCGACCGACCAGGACTCCCAAGTCCAGCCCTTCACCCTGGTGACTCGGTCCTCCTTAAGAACCTACAACCACAAGCCTTGGAGCCTAGGTGGACGGGACTTCACACCGTAATCCTCTCAGCCCCCACTGCGGCCAAGCTGCTTGGCGACCTGTCCTGGCATCGCCTCTCCAGACTCAAGAGGACCCCGGAGCAGCATGACATCTATAAATGTGAGGTGTTGGGCCCCACTAAGGTCTGCCTTAACCACCCTCCCCTCCTCCTACCTTCTCCTCCCAGCTGTGTGCAACCTACACCCACCCCCACCCGCTTATGTGTGGAGGTTCAAGGTCCGTGAAACCCACCACCAGAACAGCAAACAAGTCACCTGGCAGTGGAACCCAGACAGATGTAATCAAGATGTCAACACCTATGGGGTTGCCACGGAAGAGACTATCATACCACACTGCAGCCAGTCTCACCAAGGCCAGCCCAGGTACCTTCTTTTGGTGCAACGGCACCTTAAGGAACTGCATGAACTCCTCTGACCCCGGGCCTTGCTTCGTGGTCACAGTAGTTCCCCAATTAACCTTGTATGGAGAGTCGGAGCTCACTGGTTGCTCCCTCCATCCCATCCCTGGACCCGCTGGGCTGCCTTCCTCCCTGTCATGTTAGAGCCCCCTGCCTCCTCAAGTTCATCCACTCCTGGATCGCAGAGATGTCACGAGTGACTGTGAATCAGCTCCTGCTCCATCCCTACACTCGGCTCCCCTCCGACCTGCCTCTGCCTAACCCTGGCCTTTAAACACCCCCCCCTCCATCGCCCTTAGCCAGCTGGAAGCAGCCAGAACGAGTCACCATCCCTTATCACCAAAAGGCCAGGATGTTAGGTCGGAGAGAGCTCAGGTTCGGATGCATGCAGGCATGTGATGAGATAATGGACTTCCCCTGGAATTTCTCACAGATCAAGGTGCCAGACACAGATACCAGCTTCTTCTCCTTGAATCCACATACCCCCACACAGATAAGAACTTCGTCCTGAATATTCCGCCCATTCCCTGCAGCAGAGAATTCCTCAGTTCATGTCCCCGCCCCTCACCCAACCGCAGTATAAAAAAAGCGCCCCCCTCCCTGTTGGCGTGAATCCACGTGCCCTGTCCTTGGGGTACGTGGGTCTCCCGGGGACGCAGAATAAACCTTTTCCTTTCGTTTCTTTTCTGATTCACTGGACTCTATTTCTTGCGCCTCCTCCTGAGCCACCTAACCTAACAGGGGTAAATATTTGCTACAAGCCTGGTCTATATCTATCTGTGTTACCACCTGATTGATTCCCTCAATTGTTCTTGCCCAGCAAAGGAACTGAACTTTCCCTGTTCCTATGGGTCAGTTCACCTTATTGTTGCAAACTCTTCTTAGTTTCACATACCTCCTCCTCTGAGTCTAATATCTTTGTTATTCCTGCACGGTTGCTTTCTGTGATTAGGCTTGCTCAAACTGCTGTGTCTGCACCTGCCTATGTTCTGCTTGCCTTTGTGTTTTACTGGATCCTTGCCCTGACTACCTGTGTGTCAAGCTAACTCTTCTCAATTGTCCCTGTTCTGAGCTGTACTCCCTTCCTCCATGGAGCTGGTCCCACAAGTGTCAGTTGCAGGTGCTTGGGGTGCCACTGGATTTTGTCTCATTGAGCAGTCTGGGATGGTGTCTGTGGCAGGGACCCAAACTGATGTTTCTGACTAATTCAGTGGTTCTCAACCTTCCTAATGCTGAGACCCTTTAATACAGTTCCTCATGTTGTGGTGCCCCCCAATTTCATTGTTACAAATTGGACATAATTAAAGCATAGTGATTAATCACAAAAACAATATGTAATTATATGTTTTTCTGATGGTCTTAGGTGACTCCTGTGAAAAGGTCGTTTGACCCCCAAAGGTGTCGCGACCCACAGGTTGAGAACCACTGAATTAGATCAAAGAATCAAATCCTCCTGCAGACTGATTAGATTCAGTCTGGAGTAGCCTCAAGCAATCATCCACAGGTAGGGTGAGAGGTTTTCCAAGAGGGTGGGGCAGTTGCTTCTGCCTGGAGGCTAATTTTTATTCCCAATCTATTAAAGGGCCTCAGAAACTCCATTGGGTGAGGCAAGAGTTTTGCAAAAAGATGGTAATGCTGGGGGTCTTTCCCAGCATCTGGAAGGGTTCAGGAATCTGGAGAAGGTGCTGCACATAAATTAATAAAGAGACTAGAAATATAATATAAATGTGTAAGCCATGGGGGAGCCAGAGGAAGTTTAGCTGTAGTAGCTAAATTCTCTGAATCTCTGGATCCCTCTCTCTTTATTAACACAAATTGCCCTAAGGCAAAGCAGATATGCATATCAAAGGTTAAGGTCTGGTATACAGTAGGCATTGTCAGATTTGGGGGAAACTGCCTTGGGCTGTCTCAGTAGCAGTCAATAACGTGTAGATTTTCAGGTTTGGGGAAATGCTCTTAGCTATTCCAGCAGCAGGTAACATGTATTCAGCCCTGCTGAATCCCCAAATTCCATCAACCTTTTGATGAAACTTCTTGCATTTATGACATGCTGGAATTAGCTTCTGGCAGGATGGGTCAACTGTCTTCCCCCGAGGCAAAAGCCATCTGGATAGCAAAGGTTTGCCTAAGACAAATGATCTCCCTAGCATGAGGGAATGACTCAGCTCAGGAAACCAGGGTGCCTGCCTTATGAGCTGTAACTCCAGAGCTTCCAACCCTTTCTTCTGCTCATACAGCTCCAGTCCACTCTGCGCTCCCTCTGCCAGAGTCCAAGGTGAGTGGCTACACTCAAAATTTTGTGTTATGGCCCTTTAAGAGGGTTCTTGTATTGCCAGCTGTCTCTCCCTGGCAGTCAGCAACCCTGCTGCTTTTCACAGGCATATCTTATGCAGGCACCTTTCTCAATTCTGGTGCTCTCTGCTGGGGGGCCAAGTTTGGGCATTAGACCCCAAGTTCTTAGTGGCAACCCCCACAGCTGAGATATCTCTCCAGAACTTCAGCTGCTGTGGGACCCAGCCAGCCCTGTCATGCTTTCGCCCTTCCTACCAGTCTCTATGACATAGATGTGGTCTCTACTTTCTGTCCTTGGTTGTCAGGGTTCTCTCCAGCTAGTCTTAAGCTAATCATTCAGGGTGGTTTTATGTATTTTAGTTGTAATTCCAGTTTGGTCCTGGGAGGGTGTCTTGTGGGGCGCGGCTACAGTGTTTCGGCCAGGTTCAAGCCTCGGACTAATGAAAGCACAGGGTCCTCTCATTGCCACGTGCAAGTCCCAGCTGGAGGGCAGGGCCCTCCCAGCACAATCATAGCCATCGGCTGTGGTTGTAAGCTTGAACCTATGGTCCGAACACGTGGCCCCATGTGCCTTGTGATAGAGTTCAGGTGCATGTAGTTGAGTGGGGATGAAACTCAGGAGAATGCTGTAAACAACTTGATCACGCCCCTGCTTTGCCTCGAGGCATCTGCTATAAAATAAAGACACGGCTCGTGGGTGCCAGCGCTGTCTCCTCATCAGGGAGCAGCGTCCCACCAAGGCCCAGCTTTCATTCTCTTGTCTGTCTTTTCTCAATCCTTTCACCCCCCCACTCAGGATCACCTTTGGCCGTAACAGTGTCTGGGAGCTTTCACTTAGTCCAACACCATTTTTAATCTCTTGCCCATAGTTTTATAATTATCAGTTTATATAGTAAATATTATTAAAAATAAATGTGCTTGTTTTGTGTTTACTTTTATATCTAGTGGCTAGACCTTTACACTTACACATGTAGCTCTCATTCTATGCTGTTGGACAGTGTAGCCTAGGACAGCCCTGCTTTCTGCACAGGCTTCCAGTCTAAATGAGTAGATCATAGGAGTCATTTATTCATGAAGGTAGAAGTCATAGAATTAAAAATATAACTAAATAAATTGACCAGAGAATGACCTGGGAGCAAAACAGTTCAAAGTTTAACTAATTATAAGTTTATAGAAAATTAGGCAAACAAAAAATAGAAAATAATAATAAACCTCAGCAAAACTAAAAGATACAAATAAAAGTAAAAGATGCCATAATATGTGCATCAACTGTGAATAGCAGGTGTCATATGATCATAAAAGTGTAAATACTGAATTTTGAAGCAATTATGATTCCTCTGTATTGATGAAATGAAGGGGATAGAACGTTAACAGGGGTGTGTGTGTGTGTGTGTGTGTGGTGTGTTTGTGTTTCGTAGAGGTAGATATAGAGGACCAAATGAAATAATAGGAAATCTTTTTATTTCATTGGAGAATGTCACTAGAAAAAATTTTAAATGAAAATTATCAATAATATCTGCAAAGTGTTTAGAAATGGATACTAAAAGTATCAGTTAAATAATAATACCTTGCTTGGTGAAATTGGACTTGTGTTATAAAAGTGGAGTCAAGCTTGTTTTTATAAAAAAAAAATTGTAGAATCAATTATTAATATATGTGTGTAACTCATACAATAAATGAGGTTATATAAATGAATGCATTAGAATATAATGTTCAATATGGACCAATAAAAAAGAAGGAAGGAGAATGGTAAGTAGGTTATAGAATTTGTTCAATGTAAAACAGAAGTAATTAAACATGATCAATGGCAAGACAAATGAAATGCCAGCTTGCTACATAGGCATTGGCAGGAGATTCATGGCCTCGCCTCAGTCACATCTTTATGTGCCTTAATTCCAAGAAAGGAGTCCCAAACAAAGGCTCTCGGCTCCAATCCTGATGCGTTCCAAGCCAGACTGCTGAATTCCCAAAGACTCCTCCTGAATTTCAAACCAATCTTTCTTCCTGCCAGAAAACATTTATTGACTCTTTCCGGCTCAGGAGAGAATGAGGATGAGAAGATCTTTTGAACATAGCCCCTGCTTTCTTGCTTGATTTCTTGTAAAAATTGTATCTGTAAAGGCAGCTCCCGAATCTAGCCTTGGAGGGTGGCATGGATTGTCCTCCCCTGCATATTCTCTGTCAAAACCAGCCACTCTCAGTAATTATTAATGTGTTTGTTAGGCGAATGCAGTTTCCAGAACGCTTCTCTCATTACATCTTCCTCATATTGCTACTCCTAAGTGTTTGCTTTTTCAAGTCATAGACTGGTATTCTTTAAGCTTTGGATATTCTGAAACACTTTTAATTTCCCCAACACATCCTAGCCTGCCAGTCTAGACTCTACTGTGCTTGCTGTTTTAATTTCCTGAGGCTCAATCACTTTAACCTATCTGACTAACTAGCCTATTTCCACATACCATTCATGGATCTTCTTTGTAGAAAGTGTTCCTGATTCCTACCCACAGCCCCACCGTGTATATCTCCCACAGTGGCTATCCCTGTTGTGAGCCATGTGAGTCAGAAGTATTTCCCTTTCCTTTTTTTTATCCCTAGTCCCTGGTGCAAGGCCTGCAGAGAGAAGGCAATGCAAGTCTTTCTCCAATGTGTAGTAGTGAAGATAATTTGGCATAAAATAGCAAGGAGTGTCAAATGATTTCACTTTAGCTAACAGCTTCTATAGTCTGTTTTCAACTTGTAGGAAGTGGGAGCAGAGATAAAACTTCTCAATACCTATAGTAAACATGTTTAATGACATACAACCTGATTGCTTTAAAGCTGTTGCTTAGGGACATGTTGAATAAAAAGTATGCAATTTTAACTTTAAATAAAAATTTAAAAGTACTTATGGTTATGCATACAAAAATAACATTGTATTATTTCACATCATTAGCAGAGCACTAAATGAATAATGTGCACAGTGACCGCAATTCCAGGTACCTCAAGAGTGAAGCCCATATCTATTGGAATATTACACCTTCTGGAGCTGAAATCAGCTGTGGGTTCTGGCAGAGGCAAGATACAATTCGGCAAGCTAGACATGGGCAGAGCTGTGGCTTGGCATTCTTTTTGTTTAAATATGGTTGTATTTATTTATTTGTTTGTTTTTTTAGAGAGAGAGGAAAGGGTAAAGATAGTGAGTTAGAAACATCGATGAGAGAAACATCTATCGGGTGCCTCCTGCATGCTCCTCACTGGGGATCAAGCCCATAATCTGGGTTTGTGCCCTGACCAGGAATCCAATCCATGACCTCTTGGTCCATGAGTCGATTCTCAACCACTGAGTCACATAGGATGGGCAGGATGGCTTGGCATTCTTAATGCCAGTCTTCATTTTGATGTGTAAACCATAAAAAAAAATTAAAGGATTTTAGAGGAAATGACTAAAGCATCTTATTTTAGAGGCAATGAGAAGGTTGTCCCTCTCATTTTGCTTTTCTAAACAAATCAAGTAAAAATGGCCCACATAACATGATGTTTCAGCAGCTATGGTTACCAGTCTTGGATGAGAAAATTTCAGCCTCTTGCAAAAAAATGGCAAAACTATGAAGACTAATAAACAGCCAGAGTAGAAATTTCACTGAGAACATGCTACCTGTTTGATTTTTTGAGGTGCACTGGCAATAAGCACAGCATTATTATTGATCCTTGTGACATGTTACTGTTTATCAATTTAACATTTAGAGAACATGGTTTAATATATATATATATATATATATATATATATATATATATATATATATATATATATTTAAAAAGCCAACCTTTGTGGGATTTGAGTTCTTTTTGGCACAAAAGGATGCAATAAACAATTATGTCAATTTTTGTTTAGTTCTTTTAAAAAGTAAAGCAGAGCTGAAAGTCAATGAAGCAGAAATCACTCATTTATGAATGTAATCACTAACATAGGACATGTCCATGTCCTACCAGCAGCTATAATATTTAGAGTTTATCTAATATTCTTAATTGTCATTTTTCTTCCCTTTACTCATTTATCCTATACACATAGATTTATCTTAACTCTTAAAAATATTATCTAATCTTTACTCTATCTCAGGATAACATCCCACTTTTCATCTTTCTTACTCTAGCAAAATGTTGGCAGTACTCACATTATGTATTTATAGAATTACCCATCACCCCCTAAGTCATGTCTATCTAATTTCTGTCCTTACTACTATTCAGTGAATGACCTATCTCTAATATTCACACAAATATTTTGTCCTCTTCTTAGCTTTCATGATCTTTAACTCCCGACAATATTAAAGTTAATTTTACTATTTTTGAATTTCCTTTTATATCTGACCTGCCTTTTTTCTCCTCTTTCCATGGCGACATTTACCTATGTCATCCTGTTATCCTCCTTAAAATTTCCACCTAACATTCTCCCCATATAAATTATATCACTTGAACCACTGTCTCTGTACATATGATTCCTCAAAGTTGTTCTCCCTCTTTCACCTATGACTACTGCCAAGTCATCATAAACTTACTGCACATTTCTTCTCTCTATCATATCAAAGACAAACATCTAACTTGTTCTTTCTTAGAGATGGAAGGGAAAAAAATTACAATTCAATAATATTTGGCTCCAAGAGTGAAAGGAATGATAGTAAAAGAGTCAACCTAAAAACAAAACAAGAAGTTGGAGCCTAGTTCAAGAGGCAAAGTATTTATTTGGGATATAAAACTTGCAATTCAGGCAGCACAGATTTAGACAGAAACCCAGTTCCTATCCTGATTACGAGGTTAAAGCAAGTAGTCTTGTGATAAAAAGAAAAGAAATAATTACATAACAAAATTTCTTTTGGTGCTGAGAAGCTGAGCTTTGCTGGCTGCACAGGATTGGTTATTGATTCTACCTTCAGATAGAAGGCCCGCGATCATCAGTCTTTGGGATCAGGATGCCTGCTTTCCTGCTGACTTCAGGAACCTGCCCAAAAACTAAAGAACAAGACAAGCAATGTAGCTCCTCTGGAATGACTGCTCTCGCTTCTTTTTAAAATGGCTCAATTTATGCCATTTCTCACCTAGCTATGCCACCTAAATCATTGCAACCATCAACATGCTCCTTCCTCCTTCTCCAGATCAGTCATTATTCTGCTGATTCTGGTTTCCCTATGTCCTTTCTTCTCACTAACATCTGATCCTTGTCTTCCCTCTGCCCTCATTCAGTTCTGTGCATTATTGTGACTCAACACCCAAATGGGTCATTCTCACTTGCAATATATCCTGCATAATATCACCACAATAACTTTCATAAAGTACAGTTTTCCTTCATTAAAAGGCTTCAGTTACCCTCGTGCCACTCAGCCACGGATATTCCTATACCTCTCACTCCACCCTATGGGGATATTTGACAATGTCCATAGAAACTTTTAATTATTACTAAATGTTGAGTTAGTCCTAGCATATAGTGAGTGGAGGCCAAGGATGATGCTAAACATCCTGCAATGCACAGAACAGCCTCTTCAACGAAGACTTATCTGATTCAAATGTCACGAGTGTCATGGTTGTGAAACCTTGGTATAATATAATAGACATGCCCTCTGAATTTGGTTTAATGATACCTTTACCATTGTAGCAGCCATTGTTTCCTAATATCAGCAGTGCACTCTTCTCAGTCTTTCCATCATCCTCAAAACATGCCTGAAACATGTTGGTCACAGTTCCCTTTCTATGCACATATTTTTTCATTTTATTGTTGAAAATATTACATAAGTCCACCTTTCCTCCCCATTAACCTCTTCCAGACCACTCCCATATCCCCCACTCCCATACACCTCCCCATTGTCTGTGTCCATGGGTTATGCATATATGCATACAAGTTCATCAGTTGATCTCTTCCACCCATCTTCCCACTGCCTTCCTTCTGAGGTTCAACGGTCTTTTCATGCTTCTATGTCTCTGGGTCCATTTTTGATCATCAGTTTATTTGGTTCATCATATTCCACACATGAGTGAGATCATGTGATACTTATCTTTCTCTGACTGGCTTATTTTACTTAGCATAATACTCTACAGGTCCCTCCATGCTGTTGCAGATGGTAATACTTCTTTCTTCTTTATTGCCGCACAGTATTCCATTGTGTAAATGTACCATAGTTGTTGTTTTTTTTGTTTGGTTGTTTGTTTAAATATATTTTATTGATTTTTTAACAGAGAGGAAGGGAGAGGGATAGAGAGTTAGAAACATTGATGAGAGAGAAACATCGATCAGCTGCCTCCTGCAGCCCCCCACCCCCACCCCTGCACTGGTGATATGCCCGAAACCTAGGTACATTCCCTTGACCGGAATCAAACCCGGGATCCTTCAGTCTGCAGGCCGATGCTCTATCCACTGAGCCAAACTGGTTAGGGCTATACCATAGTGTTTTTGTTTTGTTTTGTTTTGTTTTTTTAACCACTGCTGATGGGCACTTGGGCTGTTTCCACATCTTAGCTATTGTAAATTGTGCTGCTATGAACACAGGAGTGAATATATTCTTTCTGATGAGTGTTTCAGGTTTCTGAAGATATATTCCTAGAAGTGGGATCACCGGGTCAAATGGGAGTTCCATTTTGTATTTTTTAAGGAAATGCCATACTGTTATCCACAGTGGCTGCACCAGTCTGCATTCCCACCAGCAGCATACTAGGGTTGCCTTTTCTCCACAACCTCGCCAACTCTTGTCCTTTGTTGATTTGTTGATGATAGTCATTCTGACAGGTGTGAGGTGATACCTCATTGTCATTTTAATTTGCAACTCTCTGATGATTAATGAATGCGCATTTTTTCATGTCTCTTGGTCTTCTGTTTGTGCTCTCTGGAGAAGTGTCTATTTAGGTCTTATGTCCATTTATTAATTGGATTGTCTTCCTTTTGTTAAGCTGTGTAAGTTCCCTGTAATACTTGAGATTAACCATTTATCAGATACACCATTGCCAAATATGTGCTCCCATGTAGAGGGGTCTCTTGTTATTTTGTTGATGGTTTGTTTTCTGATGCAGAAGCTTTTTATTTTAATGTAGTCCAATTTGTTTATTTTCTCCTTAGTTTCCATTGTCCTAGGAGATGCATACGTAAACATATTGCTATGAGAGATATCTGAGATTTTGGTGCCTATGGTTTCTTCTAGAAATTTTATGTTTTTCACTTCCTGCATTTAAATCTTATATCCATTTTGAATTTATTCTTGTGTATGGTATAAGTTGGTGATCTAGTTTCATTTTGTTTGCACGTATCTGCCTAATATTCCCAACACCATTATTGAAGAGACTGTCTCTGCTCCAAAGTATGCTCTTGCCTCCTTTGTCAAATATTAATTGATCGTAAAGGCAAGGATTAATTTCTGGGTTCTCTGTTCTGTTCCATTGATCTATATGCCTGTTATTGTGCCAGTACCAGGTTGTTTTCAGCATAGTGATTTTGTAGTATAACTTGGTATCTGTTATTGTGATTCCTACAACTTTGTTCTTTCCCAGGATTCCTGCAGACATTCGAGGTCTTTGTTGGTTCCATATAAATTTTTGGACTGTTTGTTCTAGGTCTGTGAAATATGCCGTTGGTATTTTAATAGAGATTTCATTGAATCTTTGATTTCTGTGGGTAATATGAACATTTTAATGATGTTGATTCTGCCAATCCACGAACTCGGTATATCTTCCATTTGTTTATACCTTCTTCTATCTCTTTTTTCAACATCCTGTAGTTTTAAGAGTACAGGACTTTTACCATCTTGGTTAAGTTTATTTCTAAGAATCTTAATTTTATTTTTATTGAAATGATAAATAGAATTATATTTTTAGTTTCTCTTTCTAAGAGTTCAGTATTGGTATATAAAAATGCTATGGGTTTTTGGGTGTTAATTTCGTATCCTACTGTGTTTCCAAATTTATTTATTAAATCTAGTAGTTTTTGATGGACTCTAGGGTTTTCTGTGTACAGTATCATGTCATGTGCAAATAATGAGAGTTTTACTTCCTCCTTTCTAATTTGGATGCCTTTTATTGCTTCTTCTTGTCTAATCACTATGGCTTGGAATTCCAGAGCGATGTAAAACAAGAGTGGTGATAGAGGGCATCTATGTCTTGTTCTTGTTCTTAAGGGAAATGGTTTTAATTTTTGCGGATTAAGTATGATGTTGGCTATAAATTTGTCATAAATGGCCTTTATTATGTCAAGGTATTATCCCTCTATTTCCACTTTCCTGAGAGTTTTTATCAAAAAAGGGTGCTGGATGTCTAATGCTTTTTTTTTTTTTTTGCATCAATTGATATGATTATATGATATTTGTCTTGTAACCTGCTTATGTGCTATATCACATTTATTGATTTGTGAATATTGTACCAGCCTTGCATCCCTGGAATAAATCCCACTTGGTCATAATATATGATCTTTTTAATGTATCCCTGGATCTGGTTTGCTAACATTTTGTTGAGGATTTTCATCAGGTATATTGGCCTGTATTTCTCTTTCTTTGTCATGTCTTTATCTGGTTTTGGATTTAGGGTGATGGTGGCCTCATAGGAAGAGTTTGGAAGTGTTCCTTCCTCTTGAATTTTTTGGAATATTTTGAGGAGTAGAGGTGTTACTTTTTCTTTGAATATTTGGTAAAACTCCCCTGGGAGTCTATCTGAGACAGGGCTTTTGTTTCTTGGGAGTTTTTATTTATTAGTGTTTCAATTTCATCAGTAGTTATGGGCTTATTGAGGTTTTCTGATTCCTCTTGGTTGAGTTGTAGAAGGTTGTATTTCTTTCATTTTTTTTTTCTTTCTCTTTCCATTTTTTTTAATTCCTTTGTATTTGTTTCTATGTATTAGATCAAACTGCTATGCTATCGAGATTTTAGGGGTTGGTCTTATGTAGTAGAAATCTGTTGGACACAGTTGTACAGTCTCTCTGGTCTCCTGGGCTGTGTGTTCTAGGGCTCTTTGCTTGAGATATTTTGATTCTCCTGATGTAGTTGGATCTGGAATGTTATTGTCCTATTTGTGTATGGAGTCACCTCTCAGGGTGTCTAATTATGTGGCTCACTCCCTACCATGTTGTGCCTTTGGAGAGGTGCTGACTGAACAGCACAAAATACAACATGACAAGACATGGCACAGTAGAAACAGAACATGAATGTACACTAGGCCCCTACAACCTTCCCAAAAAGTGACCACCAGAGAAAAGATAATTAGGAAAGAAAAAAAGTGAGCAAGAATGATAGAGAATATATATATGAAAAAAGAAACACACAGCAAAACAAACAAACAAGCCAAGAAAAAACAAACCAAAAAACACCCAGAAAAGGTAGGAGGGCAGAATCTGTAGATTCAGAGCTTAAATAAAGAAAATAAGGTTAATGAATTAGAGGAATAGGGAAAATACCATGGTTTAAAAAAGAAGAGGGATGAAATAAATGATAAGACAAGAAAAAAATTGGAAAATAGAGATTAGATAGACCTAAATTTAAGAAGTGAAACAAATTTTAAAATTAGAAGAAGAAAAGAGCAAGAGAAGAGAAAGAAAAAAAAAGAGTAGTGAAGAAAAGGAAAAGAGAAAGAGAAATTGAGTAGAAGCAGAGAAGAGTACATTATATATATGAATAAACCAACAGAGGCTAGAATAATAACAAATCAAAAAAGCAGATAGACAAAGAAGATCAATTATAAAAGGGGGAAACAAAGGAAAGAGAAAAACTAAAAAGGAGAAAGGAGAAGCAAAACAGAGGAAAAAAGAACAGAGGAAGAAAAAGGTGTAAAAAATTTAAAAAATGAAATAAAATCTATCTATAATAATAATAGCCTAGGTCAGTGATTCTCAACCTTCCTAATGCCACGACCCTTTAATACAGTTCCTCATGTTGTGGTGACCCCCAATTTCATTGTTACAAATTGAACATAATTAAAGCATAGTGATTAATCACAAAAACAATATGTAATTATATATGTGTTTTTCCGATGGTCTTAGGTGACCGCTGTGAAAGGGTCGTTTGACCCACAAAGGGGTCACGACCCACAGTTTGAGAACCGCTGGCATAGGTGGTTGTCATGCCATCACACATCACAACCTAACATCATCACAAGATGGCCATCACAATATGGCTGTCACAAGATGGCCGCACACACAGTGGAGGCAGGTCGCAGCAGGGGAGGGCAGTTGTGGGCAATCAGGTCAGCAGAGGAACATTTAGGGGGCGATCAGGCTGGCATGCAGAAGCGGTTACGGGTAATCTAGTAGGCAGGCAGGCGAGCGGTTAGGAGCCAGCAGTCCTGGATTTTTAGAGAGATGTCCAACTGGTAGTTGGATATCCCCCGAGGGGTCCCATATTGGGGAGGGTGCAGGCCAGTCTGAGGGACATGCCCCGCCCCATGCACAAATTTTATACACTTTGCCTCTAGTGTATCTGCCATGGCGATCCCAGAGCAGGCAAGTGCGAAGGGCGGGCAGCCCCCAGGTGGGCCTGCTCTGAGATCCATCCCAGAGCAAGCAAGTGTGGAGGGCGGCCCACCCCCAGGTGGGCCTGTTCCTGGGATCACCATGGCAATCCCAGAGCAGGCAAGTGCGGAGGGCGGCCCACCCCCAAGTGGGCCTGCTCCTGGGATTGCCATGGTGATCCCAGAATAGGAAAGTTCCCCACAGGCAGCACCCAGCAGGGCCTGCCCCCGGTCTCTGCAGTGATCCGGTGGTCCATGAGCAGGAAAGCACAGCCTGCAGGCAGCACCCCACCCTGGCCACAGCTCAAGGTAGAGAAAAACACGCAGTGGAGGCCAGGAGCCTGAGAGATCAACACAGAGTGGCGCCTGCTCCAAGCCTCCACGGTGTGGCTTGGGGCAGGCCCCCAGCAGACATACACACTCACACACACACACACACACACACACACACACACACAGCGCCTGCTCTGAGCTTCCAATGCGGTTGAGGGCAGGCCCCCAGCGGACACATACACACACACACACACACACACACACACACACACATACACACACACGACGCCTGCTCCAAGCCTCTGCTGCTAAACTGTGGCCATCAGTAGGACATCCACTGAGGGCTCCTGGACTGTGAGAGGGGCAGGCTGGGCTGAGGGAACCCCACCCCCCAGTGCATGAATTTCGTGCACCGGGCCTCTAGTATGTATATATATATATATATATATATATATATATATATATATATATATATATATATATATATATATATATATATATATATATACATATATATATATATATATATATATATATATGTATATATATATACATATATATGCCTAATATGCAAATAGTCCCCTTGGGAGTTCAGTTGGAGACTGGGAGTTTGATTGCTTGCTATGATGTTATGATGTGTGCTGACCACCAGGGGGCAGCATGGAACAAAGGAAGGCCCCGGTCAGAGCCAGAAGGCCCTGATTGCCCCTGATCACCAACCAGGCGTAGGGACCCTACCCATGCACAATTTTGTGCTCTGGGCCTCTAGTAGAAAATTTAAAAAATGAATTAAAAAAATAAAAACAAAGTGAAGTGTTGCTCATTTCAGCTGAGTTTTAATGCACCATGGGAATAGCTTCTGTTCTGTCTGCCAATTCTTGGCTTCCTGATAGGACTTAGGTGCTAACCATTGTCAAGTATCTTTTGTCTTTTAGCATCCTGCTTGAAACTCCAAGAGATCCGGTCTACTGCTTGTGTCTGTTTCCACAGGCCTTGGCTGTAAACATTAGGAGCCAATCTGCCCACTTTGCTTGTCTTCCAGCTGCCAATCTTAATCACTCAAGGGTCTGTTTCTGACTCTTGAGTGGGGTTGTTGCTGTTTTGCTCTCAGGGTATATGATGGGTGCTTTTTCCTGTCCCAGAGCTACTCCTCCGTGAGTGGTACAAATTATTACTCTGCCTTTGGCTGGACAGAGATCCTTGCATGGAGACCAGTGTGGTCAGCTGGGACCCTGGAGTTTTTATCAGTCTGGTTCCCTGAATAGTGGGCAGATGGCCCCTCTTCTAATTCAGTCACTGAGGGCTCCTGGAGATTGTTCAGACTGTGAGCTTGGCCTCTCCCTTTGTTTTCTCTGTTAATCTCAACACGGCAGGATGTGGCAGGCTGTATCACCTGCCCTGAGGCTACTAGGAGGGGCTAGCTCTTCTGTGAAGAAATGGCCATTTAGGTTTGGAAGCATATGAACATCCCAATGCAGGACTCCTGGCTACTGCTTTTACACATCTCCCTAACCTGCTTCCCACCTCAGCCTCTCCTCAGGCACCTCATGTCCAAGCCTTCCTCCCTGTGCCAAAGCCTCAGGTGATGGTTGCAAATGAAAAGTCCTCTGTTCTGGGTCTAAACAGAATAAAAACGAAAACAAGGAAACTGTGGTTTTCTCCCCCACCTCCCCCCAGCACCACCCTGCTTCCTCCTTTCATGGGGCCCACCCTTTGAGGTGCAGCCTTTGGCAGCTGGAGTCTCAGGTCCAGACTCCTGGCAGACAGCAGCCCTGCAGCTTTTCCTTTCCACAGTTGGATATTACACCTGCTGCTTTGGGGCACAGCTCTGGTGCTCAGTCTCTATTTTTCTGAGGGAACAGATATTTTCATAGCACAGCTTTCTTTTCTCCCTCTCAGCCTGCTGGCCTGCCACCCCTCTTGCAACCTCACTGCCCTTCCTATCAGTCTCCGGGTGTTTTCTGTCCTTCCTTTCTATAAGTCACCTCCTCAGCTGGGCCTCATTTGTTAATTCCCAGTGGATGTTCTTCAATAGAGTTGTATTTCCAATCTGGCCCTGGGACAAGGTGTACGACAGGTCTGCCCATTTGGCTTCCATTTTGGTCCTCTTCCTTGATATGTGCCTTCAGATATTTAAAAAAAAATTTAAATCTTCATTACTAAACATTAATATGGCCAACATGTTAAACAGTGATCCCCTTTGTCCTATATTATCAGGAATGCAAACACACACTTCAGGTCCTGATCCCCTGGGGCAAGTAATCAGTCTCAAAAGCCTGTTATACTCCCAGAAAGAATCCTGGTAAGAAACATTCAAACCTATAGAGCAGCAGTTCTCAACCTGTGGGTCGCTACCCCTTTGAGGGTCAAACAACCCTTTCACAGGGGTCACCTAAGACCATCGGAAAACACATATATAATTAAATATTGTTTTTGTAATTAATCATTATGCTTTAATTATGTTCAATTTATAACAATGAAATTGAGGGTCACCAGAACATGAGGAACTGTATTAAAGGGCCGCAGCATTAGGAAGGTTGAGAACTACTGCATTAGCATATTATGCTTTGATTGGTTGAACAGCTGACCAGACACTTAGCATATTAGGCTTTTATTATATAGGATTTCTGTGGACTAACAGTGTTTTTCAGTAATATATTTATGTATTGCCTTTATCAACATTTCTGTTAAAAAAAAAAAAAAGACAGAAATAACTCTTTGCTTTCACCCGGGAAGATTACAAGTACACTTAGATATGATGCTCCAGGGATATACAGGGATATTGTCCTAGAAACAAAAGCTGAATTTTCCAGATATTCTACTCTAATCCAATATGTCGACACTTTACTTTTAGGCTCTAGGACATATTGCACTTCCAGGAGGACATAATTTACCTATTACAACAGCTAGCCATAAAGATACATAGAATATAAAGGGACAAGACTCAATCCTGTTTATCCCAGGTAAAATACCTTGTTTATCTAATATCTAAAGATGGCTTACTAATTATCCCTGAAAGACTCAAAAGGTTTATATGTTTTCCTTTCCTAAAAACAAATAAATGAAAAATAGCTTAGAGGATTCCTGGGCTGACTGAATTCTGTCACAATATGATTCCAAAAACTTTTATTCATGGCCCAGCTTCTATCTGTCTTATTAAAATCAAACCAACCTGATCCAATGCAGTGAAACCCAGAAGGGAAACATGCTGTAAAATCTCTAAATAATTATCGAAAACTCCCATTCTAGTACCCCTTAATTATAGGCTTTCTAACTTTTTATACATTAAAATAAAGAAAATAATTTAGAATGCAAAACTATAGTACATTATAGACAGCAATTAGATTCAGAAGCCAAAGGTCCCCTCCCTGCATGACAGCCATCTCCTCCTCAGACATGTTATCCAAACAAACAAACAAAAGATCTATAGTAATAAAAACCGAGGTGGCCTTCATGCCCTCGTGTGACGCCCTCACAGCATCACAAGATGGCCACCCCATGTCGTCACAAGATGGACACAATAAGATGGCCATCACAAGATGGCTGGCAGGGGAGCAGTTAGGGGGTGATCAGGCTGGCAGGCAGGCGAATGGTTAGGAGCCAGCAGTCCCAGATTGTGAAAGGGATGTCTGACTGCTGGTTTAGGCTCGATCCTGCAGGGGTCCCAGATTGGAGAGGGTTCAGCTGGGCTAAGGGACACCCCCCATGTGCACAAATTTTGTGCACTGGGCCTCTAGTAGTTATATAATTTCCTTTATGTTTTTTATTTTGTTGAATCATCAATGAATTCTCATTGCATTAAACACTTCTGTCATTCAACTGGCTCTTCTGTGCTGAATATTATTTTAACTCAGTGTAACAGCCTTAACCTAGCAACTTTGCTACATTCTTTACAGGATGAAAACATATACTATTGTGTTTTGCTTACTGGCCACCTACTTGTTCCTGGAAATCGTTTAAAGGAAACTCCTATTGATGATGCTGATACAATTTAGTTTACAGATGTGTCTTTGAAAGATGGATGGAGACATTGCCAAGCTAGGTATGGAATAACTTTTATGGTGGACATAATTAAATGCTCTTATTTACCTAAAATAAAATCTGCCCCAAAAGTGAATTCATTGCTTTAATTCAGGCTTGTCAGTTGGCCAAAGTTCAAATAGCCAATATTTTCACTAGTAGGTATGTTCTTGGTGTAGCTCACAACTCTAGAATGTTGTGAGAGCAAAAAAGCTTTTTAACTTTCTCAGGGCAGCCAATAAAGAATAGAAAATAAGTTGCAGAATTATTGGATGTCATACAGAAATTGAAACAACAGGAAATTATCAAAATTCCTAAATATTCTAAAGTTGCCACCATAAAAGCAATAGGAAATCATTTAGCTGATGCTGCATCTAGACAGGTAGCATTGAATAGCCACATATTTAGACCTGAAAATGATCCTTGCTTCCTATCCTATATAATAAAGAGGTAATATGCAAATTGACCCTCACACCCTCACAAGATGGCTGCCTATGACCAGGCTGGCAGGGGAGTTAGTGAGGGACGACCAAGCAGACTGTGTGGGGCGACCAGGCCAGTGGGGGGCAGTTGGGGGTGACCAGGCCAGCAGGGGGGCAGTTGGGGGTGACCAGGCTGGCAGGGGATGGTGCAGTTGGGGGCAACCAGGTGGCAGGTGGGACAGTTGGGGGTGATTGGGCTGGCAGGGGGGCAGTGAGGGACTATCAGGCTGGCAGGGGGGCGGTCAGTTAGGGGTGACCAGGCAGGTGGGCCGGTGAGCGATTAGGAGCCAGTGATCCCAGATTGTGAGATGGATGTCTGACTGCTGGTTTACGCCCATAACCCCAGGATCATGCCTAAACCAGCAGTCAGACATCCCCTAAGGGGTCCCAGATTGGAGAGAGGGTGCAGCCTGGGCTGAGGGGATGCCCCCCAAAATTCATGCACCGGGCCTCTAGTCTCTACTAATACAAGGGTAATATGCTAATTAAGGAGGATATCTTCTGGATGTCCATCCTGATGTCCATCCGGACAAAGCCATAGCGGCTGCAAGGCCTGAGGCTCAGGCAGTCATGGGCTCAGGCAGCCTTGAGCCCTGGAGGCTGTGAGGCATGGGGATCATTTCAGCCCAGGGCTCACAGCATTCGTGGGCTCAGGCAGCCATGAGCTCTGGCAGCTGGTAGTGACAGCAGCAGTGGGGTGATGGGGGCAGTGCCTTCCCCTGGTCAGCTGATCGTCTCCCACAGAGGGAGGCCAGACTGTGGCTTAGGCCCACTCCTCAGAGCAGTCCTAAGCCATCAGTAGGACATCCCCTGAGGGTTCCCAGGCTGTGAGAGGGGGTAGGCCGAGCTGGTTGACCCTCCAGCGCACAAATTTTCATGCACTTGGCCTCTAATCTAGAATAATAAAAGCATAATATGCTAATTAGACTGAACATCCTTCCAGGTAACCTTCCAGATGAAGCTGGGGTGGTTAGAGAAGCCCGGGTCCCAGGTGCCTGCCGGTGGCCAGAGGGAAGCCCGGGTCCTGGGTGTCAGAGGAAAGCTGATGCCCGCAGCTGGGGGAAGGAAGGCCTATTCTTGCACGAATTTTGTGCAGTGGGCCTCTAGTTAGTTTAATAAAAAATTATATTTTACAGCTCCAATGTACAGCTGCAGGAGAAGAAAAGAGGATATAGCAACAAAAAGGGGAAATCATTGACCCAAACAAACAGATACGGTCCCAATAAGTAACCATCTTACCTACAGGGACTCAAATACCTATACTTTAATATGTACATGAGCTAACACATTGGTGTCTGAAAGAGATGATTTCATAGAGTGAACAATATTTATTGGAAACCTATTGTTGCTTGTAAAGTGTATAGCAGCTGTCCTATCTGTCCAGATATAACCACGGAACATTATCCCACAGGTCCCAAGGATATGTTCCACTTCCTTTAGATCCATCTGAGGTATGGTAATTGGATTTTATCCAAATGCCACTATCACAAGAATACAAATATATGTTAGTTTGATTGTATGGGTTGAGCATTTCCTTGTAGGAAAGCAATGGCCTTCATGGTAGATAAATTACTATCCTATCTAATAAAGAGGGAATATGCTAATTGGCCCTCACGCTGTTGCAAAGATGGCGGCACCTACAGCCAATAAGGAGGGAATATGATAATTGACTGCCTCACCCTCAAAGATAGCAGCGCCCACTGCCACAAGATGGCGGCACCCAGTCCCCTAAGCCCTTCTGGGTGGCTGGCAGGCCAAGCCACTCTGCACCTGCTTCTTTTTTTTTTTTTTTTAATTAAATCTTTATTGTTCAGATTATTACATTTGTTCCTCTTTTTCCCCCCCATAACTCCCCTCCTCCCAGTTCCCGCCCCACCCTCTGCCCTCACTCCCCACCCACTGTCCTCATCCATAGGTGCACGATTTTTGTCCAGTCTCTTCCCGCATCACCCACACCCCTTTCCCCCCCAAGAATAGTCAGTCCATTCCCTTTCTATGTCCCTGATTCTATTATAATCACCAGTTCATTCTGTTCATCAGATTATTTATTCACTTGATTCTTAGATTCACTTGTTGATAGATGCATATTTGTTGTTCATAATTTGTATCTTTACCTTTTTCTTCCTCTTCCTCTTCTTAAAGGATACCTTTCAGCATTTCATATAATCCTGGTTTGGTGGTGATGAACTCCTTTAGCTTTTCCTTATCTGTGAAGCTCTTTATCTGACCTTCAATTCTGAATGATAGCTTTGCTGGATAAAGTAATCTTGGTTGTAGGTTCTTGGTATTCATCACTTTGAATATTTCTTGCCACTCCCTTCTGGCCTGCAAAGTTTCTGTTGAGAAATCAGCTGACAGTCGTATGGGTATTCCCTTGTAGGTAACTGAGTTTCTTTCTCTTGCTGCTTTTAAGATTCTCTCTTTATCTTTTCCTCTTGGCATTTTAATTATGATGTGTCTTGGTGTGGTCCTCTTTGGATTCCTTTTGTTTGGGGTTCTCCGCGCTTCTTGGACCTGTAAGTCCATTTCTTTCACCAGGTGGGGGAAGTTTTCTGTCATTATTTCTTCAAATAGGTTTTCAATATCTTGGTCTCTCTCATCTTCTGGCACCCCTATAATTCTGATGTTGGTACGCTTGAAGCTGTCCCAGAGGCTCCTTACACTATCCTCGCATTTTTGGATTCTTTTTTCATTTTGCTTTTCCGGTTGGGTGTTTTTTGCTTCCTCGCATTTCAAATCATTGACTTGATTCTTGCGCTCCTCTGGTCTGCTATCGGGAGTCTGTATAATATTCGTTATTTCAGTCTGTGTATGCTTAATTTCTAGTTGGTTCCCCAATATAACATCGAGGGTTTCATTAGTTTTCTTGTAGATCTCATTAAGTTTATCCACGGCTTCTAAACAGTTCTTGAGAGACCTTAAAAGTGTGGTTCTGAACTCTATATCTTCCATTGACAATTTTGTCCTGTTTCTTTGTCTCTGCATTTTGTTATGCTTCCTTGGTGCACCCCCTAGTGGTCTTTTTGCGCAGTCTTATAGTTAAACCTTGATTGTTGTAGCTAATACCAGGGAGGGTTTGACCTCCAGGCCAAGTGGCTATGAGAATTAGCTGTGTCTGCAGTGAGAGAACTTCTGTCCTCTAGGGAGGTGCTAATCTGGCCTTTGCCTGAGGCTATCCGGCAAATGCCTCTGTGCAGGGCTTGGGTGGGGCGGGTCGCACAGGATCAACAGGGTGGGCCAGAGAGAGCAGTTATGGCGGCTCTCAGTCCTGTCCCCAGGGGCTCTGCCTCTCTGAGTCCCAGCACCCGCTGCAAAGCTCGGAGAGAAAGCTGCACTCGCTCTGACCGAAGCCAGACAGTCCCGCTTCTCCCGTTTGAGTCTGGGTCCCAAAGACTCGCCTGTATCTGGAGCTCAGAGTCTGCGACTCCCTCCCGATTGAAAACGCCAACCGCGCCCTCCGCTGCCTGCCCGCTCCGCGCACTCCGCACCTCAGAATTTGACTTCAGCACTGCGCCTCCTCTGAGTGTCCGTATGCGTTTCTCTTTCCTCCTAGTTGTAGGACTTCCACTCAGCCAGCGTTCCTGTGGCTCTGGGTGATGTCCGTTCCGTTTTTTAGTTTCACTTTTGAAGTAGTTGTTCAAGGCAGCAAACTCCAGCGTTAACCTATGCCGCCATCTTGGTTCTCCTTCTGCACCTGCTTCTGAAGTCCCCCAATATCCTCATCCCCCCAGCCACCCAGGGTTGGCCTGGGGTGGAGGCAAGCCTCAGATGGCAGCTGCCCAGCTGCCCAGGGCCAGCCTCAGATGGCGGCTGCCCAGCCAACACCCAAGGCGCCGGCAGGCCTCAGATGTGAACTGCCTAGGTGCCCAGCACCTCCTGAGGCTCAGGTAACAAGGGCCAGCCTAGGTTTGTGCTGCAGCAATGGCAGCAGCAGAGGTGTAATGGGGGTGTCACCTTCCCCTATTTGCTGGGTCGCCTCCCACCCTTGAGGGCTCCTGGATAATGAGGGGGGCAGGCCAGGCTGAGGTACACCCCTCCAGTGCATGAATTTTCATGTACCGGGCCTCTAGTGAGGAAAATAAATTAATTCTCAATTGGTGAATCCCCTCTGAGTTACAGTGAGTGAAGGACTCATTTCACTGGGCAAGTAATGCAAGTCATTTGTAAAATTTGGCCTTGTCTACAATATTTTCGTTGTGCCTATCACTGTTTTCTGGATTAGTAGAGTATACAAGTGGTACAATTAAAACACAACTAGGTAAATTTTCAGAATCTTTTAAGCTCCCTTGGCGAAAAGCTCTTCTAATAGTGTTCCTCAACCTCAAACCTACTTATTTGAGCAAATACATACCTTTCCTCCTCAATAAAAAGTCACTGGTCACTCTATACATCTAAATGAAGAGGCATATGAATCAAACTACTAAAAGAAGACTTCTGCATTATTATAAAAGCATATTGAACAGCTTATAGAAACTGGTAAGTCAGTGACATTTATCCCAGGAGATGAAGACTTCAAAGACCATGACTTAAAATCAGGAGATTTCATCCATTGAAAAATACATTAATTAAAGACTCCCTCCAACATTGTTTGAAGGGACCATATCATGTGCCTAACCATGAATGAGCATCTGTCCCAGTCTGATACTTGCCCCCACCTTCAGTGAAGATCAAAGACTTCTCAAGGATGAGAAGCCACCGACATCAGAGATAGACAGCTCTCCCAAGACATCGACAAGGGCTGTATACCTACAAACTGCTGTTGAACTTTATTTGCTTGATAGTCTTTACTTGTCTACTAATAATATTAGTTACAATAACAATTATACTTGTTTTTTGTTTATTTTCAAACATCATATATATAGCACAACAGTTAATAATTGCTAAGGGTATGTATGATAACTTTTATATTATCAATTAGAAGCCCAGTGCACAAAATTTGTGCACTGGTAGGGTCCCTAGGCCTGGCCGGCGATCAGGGCCAATTTGTGGGGTGACCAGTGGGGCTATCAGGGAGTGGTGCTGGTCTGCTTGCCAGCAGGCCCTGCTCTCCAATCACCCTGCTGATGCTGGTCTCCTCCCTCTGTGGGGGATGATTGGGGGACAGGGATATTGGGGGGAAGCACTGTCCCGCTCACCAGCTGCCCCGCCCCCATGTGGAGTGACTGGCGGGGTGATCAGGGGGCCCCTGCTGGCACCTACCTTGGCTGGCCTGGGGCCTGCAGGCTGGGGTCAGCTCCTGCATTGAGTGTCTGCCCCCAGGTGGTCAGTATACATCATAGTGACCAGTTTTACACCAGTCGTTCTGCTGTTCAGTCGAATTGCATATTAAGCTTTTATTATATAGGATAATACTCCTTTTTATGGTTTCCCTTTTGAAATTTAGAAGGAATACTATTGCAAAATGGAGAGGGATGCATGTTTATAAACAAATTTAAAAGTAAGGTTTGTCCTAATAAATTGGTTATTTCTGAATGAATAAAGAGAGACAAAGTAAGAAGAACAAGGAAAGTTATAGAAAGTCAGTGGAAAGGGAATACTGAGAAAGGAATTTTATGTATAAACTAGAGGCCCGGTGCACAAAAATCTGTTCACTCAGGGGGTTTCCTCAGCCTGGCCTGTGCCCTCTCACAGTCTGGGACCCCTCAGGGGATAGTCCACCTGCTGGCTTAGGCCCACTCCCCGGGGGATCAGGCCTAAGCTGGCAGTCAGACATCCCTCTAGCAGCCCAGGAACCCTCGGGGGATATCCACTTGTTAGCGGGGAGCAGGCCTAAGCTGCAGTCGGACAACCTTAGCGCTGCTGAGGAAGCAGGAGAGGCTCCCACCACCACCACTGTGCTGGCAGCCGTCAGCCTGGCTTGTGGCTGAGCAGAGCTCCCCCTGTGGGAGTGCACCGACCACCAGGGGACAGCTCCTGCATTGAGCGTCTGCCCCTTGGTGGTCAGTATGTGTCATAGTGACCAGTCATTCGAAGTCATTCTGCAGTTAGGGTCAATTTGCATATTACCCTTTTATTATATAGGATAGAGGCCTGGTGCATGGGTGGGGGTTGGCTGATTTGCCCTGAAGGGTGTCCTGGATCAGGGTGGGGGTCCCGCTGGGGTGCCTGGCCAGCCTGGATGAGGGGCTGAGGGCCATTTTCAGGCTGGCCACACCCCTTCAGGGTGGGGGTCCCCACTGTGGTGCCTGACCAGTCAGGGTGAGGGGCTTATGGCTATTTGCAGGCTGGCCAAGCCTCCCAGTGGGGACCCTCACCCCATGGGGGTGTGGCCAGCCTGCGTGAGGTCCTGGGGGCCATTTTCATACTGGTTATATCACCTTCAGGGTAGGGGTCCCCACTGGAGTGCCTGGCAAGCCTGGGTGAGGGATTGATGGCTGTTTTCAGGCTGGCCAAGCCCCCCAGAAGGGACCCTCACCCCATGGTGGTGTGGCCAGCCTGGGTGAGGGGCTGAGGGCCATTTTCAGGCTGCCCACAGCCCCTTCAAGGTGGGGGAGTCCCCCTGGGGTGCCTGGCCAGCCTGAGTGAGGGGCTGAGGGCTGTTTTCAGGCTGGCCACACCCCCCGGCAACCCAAGCTCCCAGCCTCTCCTTTTTTTCTTTTCTTTTTTTTCTGGGATTTATTTATCTTCTATAATTGAAACTTTGTAGCCTTGAGCAGAGTCCAGGGCAGGCAGGAAACTTGGCTTCCTTCATCGCCGGGGGCGATCCAAGCCTCTTGCTCGCTCCAGCTCAGTGGCTGCTGCCATCTTAGTTTGGTTAATTTGCATACTCACCCCTGATTGGCTGATGGGCGTGGCATGTGGGCGTGGATTGAGCATAACAGAGGAATGGTTAATTTGCTTGTTTCTCTTTTATTATATAGGATGTTAGAACACAATTATTGGAATGTGCTTACAGCCAACAAATACTACTACAGTAATTCAGATGGAAGCTAAAGCAACTATAAAAGCATAGCCCTCAGTAACTACTGCTGAGGTACAGGAACTTTACTTAGGAAACTCTTACTGTCCTCCTGGTCTTTGAAATTTTTAGATAGCAATTGCAATCAACACCATTGGGTTCTTACAACCTTGGTTTTGAATTAACATTCAAGTTATAGCTCTAATCACACAACAAATGGGAATCAGATTAATAATGAATGGCACTAGAGTGCTTCTAAAGGGAAGTAGATAGGCCATAGTAAATGGGAACTTGTGTCATAGGCAGACTGTGAAAACTGGAAAGGTGTTTGTTTATTTATAGCCCTCCAACTATAAGTAAATGTTGTACTAGGTGAAAAATGCAGAGAAGACAAAGAACACTTGGTTCTTGATAGCTTATAGGTTAGAAATGATCCAGAGTGCTTTTCTTAATGAAGGCTCATAGGACCTGACTATTTCCCATTTACCTGCCTTTCACTTTTGAGAAAAATTTGGGCTTGACTTTCATCCAAGATTCTTGTCTTACCCCACCCACAATGGTCCATTTTTCAACAAGACAGACACTGATTGACACTAAGCTTTCCTAGAAATGAATCTTCCTAGCACCATGGGACCACATTATTCAACCAAAAGGTTGGTCATCAATGCATCCTTTGGATTATTTTATTAACAAAATGGGAAAGTGTGGACAAGAAAAAGGCCACAGACTCAATCTGACAAATTCAGAGGAAGTCTGCATGGTGGGCTTTTTGACCCTAAAGTAACCACATGGAATAGTCTGACATTAAAACTTCCCAGCTCAAAGTGAGTCATAGTGGGTAGTCATGTCCTAGGCTGGTATCCTTCTTGACAAAGATCAATCTTTACCTTTAACTGAGCCTTTCTATTATCTTTGGCATGCATGATAGCATACCTTTGGAACATCAGAGCAATTTTTTCCCAGATCCCTCAAGGCACAATCTTCCACCAGAGCAGGAGACCACAGAGCCCCTCATTGTTATTGTTATTGTGTAAAAAAAAATATAGTATGTGTCTATTTGTTTTACTTTAATCCAATCCCAGAGATTTCCCCACTTTGCTTTCTCCCACCTCCCTAATCCATCACTAATGAATTTCATATAACCTCCTTATGTTTTCTCCTTGGATAAAATAAGTGGTAAAACTGCCATTTTCTGGGGCATTTTCTCAATACATTGAGATTTTGCTTCCCAGCAATTGTCAGTCTGCCTCAAATAAACTCATAAAAATTCTTACAGGTTTGGATGTTTTTTATGTTGACATTCTTCTGCATCTAGGATAAAAACTTTTGAAATATAATGATTTTCTTCCCCTACCCCTTGAAGACACAGCCACAGAGTACAACACCACAGCACCTTCCCTTCTTTTCTTTTGCCCTGCATACTGTTCCTATGCTATGTGTTGTAAATGTTTATTATTAACAATTCTTTACCTGATATTGGGCTGAACCAGGTCTAGTTACTCAGTATTTTCCAGCCAAAAGACAACACTGGAAATATTTTCTGAGAAAGAACATACTTTATTACCTTCTGGCAGCAAAAAGATACCTAGAGGATGGCGGTGGCTCACTTCACCAAAGCAGTGTGTCCCCGAACTAAAAGAATACAATTCATCTTCATGTAGGGACATCCCTAGGCAGGCACAGTTAGAAAACATGCCTTTAATAGATTGCATGTTCGCAAATGGAAGAAAATCTCCACCCCTGGGGGATAACGTAGTATTAGAAGGAGGGCATCAGGAGAATAGCTTATGCAGAGGTCAGCAGGGGGTCCTCCAGGATGCTGGGCCAGCCCCTGGTGGTTGAGCCAGAGGAGTCCCTGATCCTGAAAGTCATCCTGGGCTTGTCCCTGAAAAGAAAGGTCTGCCATTCGTCAACGTGGGGGGGGGGGGGAGAATTGACATGAAAGGAGTTTAACCAATTACCTCTCAGCCCTTCTGTTAAATTCCTAGCAATGTACTTGAGGTGGTTACACACACCTATAACATCTAGGGTGATATAAATGGGTTTACAGGTTGATCTAAGGAAATTTATGAATTTTAAATAAAAGTTGGTCTAGGCTAGATCACCTGCAAGGATATATAGGTTAGGTTACACATCCACCAATGTAAAACACAAAAAAATACATTCCTCCACTTTGCCTTTTATCCAATCCTAGAGATTTCCCAATTATGCTTTGTTTTGGCTCTTTAATATACCACCAATGAATTCCATGCACCTTTCTTGTTTCTTTCCCTTTGATTCTAACGTATAAAATAAGCTACGAAACTGTCATTCTCAAGAGCATTTGAGATCTTTCTCTCTAGTATGTGTCATCAGTTTGGCTCAAATAAACTCATAACAATGCTCTATAGAGTGGTTCTCAAGCTGTGGGTCATGACCCTTTGGGGGTCGAACGACCCTTTCACAGGGGTCACCTAAGACCATCGGAAAACACACATTTTCGATGGTCTTAGGAACCGAGACACCGCTCCTCTATCCGTCTCTAGGCAGGTCTGCCCACATGCAGATATGCCCACAAGCAGATACGCCCACATACGAGTACCTGGCGTGATGACATCATCCCGCCAACCCCATCACACACACCCCGTACAAATATAGGTGTATGTGACAGGGTTGGCACCATAATGTGCTCACGCAGACCAGTCACACATGTGTAGAGATCATCTACTGTGTATAAAGCAGCTGCTGTGTTGAAAGCAGCGGTATTGGAGGTAAAACAACACTTCATGAATTGTAATTACTGGGTAAATGTAAAATCATGTACTGTAAAATCATCAACTACTGCAAAAAAAAAAATATCTGTACCATGGGAACTTA
The DNA here is from genome assembly GCF_014108235.1 of Myotis myotis. NCBI lineage: Eukaryota > Metazoa > Chordata > Mammalia > Chiroptera > Vespertilionidae > Myotis > Myotis myotis. Next base: position 89,034,963 of record NW_023416390.1, on the reverse strand, counting down.
ATCTGCATGCTGATCGGTCATTTTATATTCAGCTGTGGTTGATGTGAATACTGCCCCCTTGTGATAGTAACAGGTATGTAAAAAAAACAACATAGAGAATGGTAAATCATAGGAAACTTAATGAACCGTATTGACTGAACTATGCCATGTATCATCTTTTGTATTATTAAAGCTATTGTTATATATTATTTTCATTAGCAAACCATCCCATGGCAATGGATCACGTAGAGAAGAACATTAAGAAGAGAAAATATAGCGAGGATTTTTTACAGTATGGTTTTATCTCAATAATTACAGCAGCAATTGAGAAACCGCAATGTGTTATTTGTTGTGAAGTTCTATCAGCCAAATTGATGAAGCTGAACAAACTAAAATGCCATTTTGATAGCAAGCATTTGAGCTTTGCAGTCAAGGATACCAACTATTTTAGAAGCAAAGCTGATGGACTCAAGAAAGCCAGACTTGACACTGGTGGCAAGTACCACAAACAAAACATAGCAGCCATTGAAGCTTCATATTTGGTGGCCCTCAGAATCGCCAGAGCTATGAACCTCACACCATTGCTAAGGATTTACTGTTGCCAGCGGCCAAAGACATTGTTCAAGTTATGATTGGAGATGAATTTGTTACAAAATTGAGTGCAATTTCCTTATCTAACGACACTGTCCACAGAATAATAGATGACATGTCTGCTGATATTCTTGATCAGGTAATCCAGGAAGTTAAATCTGCTCCACTTCCAATATTTAGTATCCAGCTTGATGAATCTACAGATGTTGCAAACTGTTCACATTTACTGGTTTACATGAGGTATATTAATGATGGTGACTTTAAAGATGAGTTTCTTTTTTTCAAACCTCTTGAAACGACAACTACTGCACATGATGTATTTGACACAGTTGGTTAATTTCTGAAAGAACATAAGATCTCTTGGGAAAAGGTTTGTGGTGTTTGCACAGATGGTGCTCCAGCTATGCTAGGATGTTGATCTAGATTTCAATGTTTGGCACTGAATGAGTCACCAAAAGTCATTGGAACTCACTGTATGATTCATCGGCAAATATTAACAACGAAGACGCTGCCACAAGAATTAAAAGAAGTAATGAAAAACATCATAAGTTGTGTCAATTTTGTAAAGGCAAGCACTTTAAACAGTCAACTGTTTTCGCAACTGTGCAACGAGTTGTATGCACTGAACAATGCTCTGCTATTTCACACTGAAGTGAGATGGTTGTCTAGAGGAAAAATTTTAAAACGCGTTTTTGATCTTCATGATGAACCCAAACATTTTTAAATCAGAAAGCAAGACTGCAGTTCAAAGCACTTTTTGGCAATAAAAGTGAACAGCACAAAATAGCTTACTTGGTTGCCATCTTTGCCATCTTGAATGAGTTAAATTGATCACTGCAAGGAACAAATGCAACATGACTCGATTCGTCTGAAAAGATCTGATCATTCCAAATGAAACTTCAGCTTTGGCAAAAAAAAATTGGATGAAAATAAAATTTACATGTTGCCTACCTTATCTGCTTTCTTTGAGAAACATGACATTGAACCAGACAAAAGGATTATGATGATAATTTCTGTGAAAGAACACTTGCACATGCTTGCAGACGAAATTTCATCGTACTTTCCAAATCTACCTGACACCCATTTGCACTTGCCAGAAGCCCATTCACAGTCAAAGTTGAAGATGTTCCTGAGACAGCACAAGAGGAGTTCATTGAACTTATTAACAATGATGCAGCAAGAACTGATTTCTCTACAATGCCAGTTACAAAATTCTGGATCAAGTGTTTGCAGTCATATCCTGTTCTGTCTGAGACTTTGTTGCACCTTCTTCTTCCATTTCCAGCAACATATCTTTGTGAAACAGGGTTTTCCAGCTTATTGGTTATCAAGTCTAAATACAGAAGTAGACTTGTTGTGGAAATGATTTTCATTGTGCTCTTGCAAAGACTGCCCCGAGAATTTCTGATCTGGTGAGAAAGAAGCAATCTCAACCTTCGCACTGACATTGGCTTTTTACACATACTGTCATAAAATGTAGCAATGTAGTTTACTGTTGTTATATTAAGACTGTTACCATGCTACACCATGCTTCAAGACAAAATTTAATTTATTTGTAATTAGAAATAAATATTTCACAATATATAATTACATATTGTTTTTGTGATTAGTCACTATGCTTTAATTATGTTCAATTTGTAACAATGAAAATACATCCTGCATATCAGATATTTACATTATGATTCATAACAGTAGCAAAATTACAGTTATGAAGTAGCAATGAAAATAATTTTATGGTTGGGGGTCACCACAACATGAGGAACTGTATTAAAGGGTCGCGGCATTAGGAAGGTTGAGAACCACTGCTCTAGTAGCTAGTAATAGGTTATGTGGAATAGAAACCATAGGCTGTCTGTAATAACTATTTTATTTATACCTATGAGATTCTGCACAAATCTCTTTTTTCATTTTTTTTATAGTTTATTGATTTTTTAGAGATAGAGGACGATATATGGAGAGAGAAAGAAACATCCATGTGAGAGTGAAACATTGATTGGCTGTCTCCTGCACACCCCCTACTGGGGATCGAGTCTGAAACCCAGGCAGGGGCCCTGGCCAGAAATTGAACTGGCTGCCTTTTGGTGCATGAGATGAGACACCCAACTGACTGAGCCACATTGGGCAGAGCTTTTTTTTTTTTTTTTTTTTTTTCTTTAAAGGATAGGAGAATTACAGGGACTTGCTCATGCAGTTATAAGCTTCTTTCAATTCCAGCTTGTGCATGAAGGATATTTGTGAGTGGAAAAAGGCCTGAAGTTGTATGGAAATGTCCTGTAACAAATGTTCCACCAGTCACGTGATTAATTTTCCTTGTGGAGATTCCTCTAAAATAATTATTTTCCCATTGGTTCAGTATGTGATTTACTTAGTTCTAAATACATTTCACCCTCTAGAAAAAGAATATGTGGGCATCACTGATTTCAATAAAATTTCATCCTTTCAGGTGAATTTGGGAAGATTTGACTAGCAAAAATATATATTGCCCAATAATATTCCCTAGTTAGAAGAGAACAGATTCTGATTTAAAATTAGACATTTGTTGATCATATATTTCCACCATTTGTAAAAAAGCTTTACTATGAGGGAAGAGGCACTTAGTTGGGTGTGTTTAAAAACAAAGTAGCTGCAGTATCTACAAAATCCTTAATATTGTTCCTTTTATGCTAATTTTAATTTCTCCCAAACTATGAGTAAGAAGAAAGAGAAATGATTTATGATAACCCTTGAAGCAATCATATGCTTGCTTCTGGGTTTTTTGTTTTGTTTTTTTCTTTTTAAATGATATGGCGATTTTCTGTCATCCTTCATAAGGAGACATGGTGTTCTACAATAAAAGCAGACTCCTCTACAGCAGTTTCCCAGGGAACCTTGTTTAGTAATCCTGGTGTTTTGTGCCTAGAAACCACTAGGTATATTAATTGGAATAGGTCAGAATAGCCAGGATCACATCTTCTAATTGTTAAATTAAATTTCTTTGTGAATAGAGAAATTTATTTCCCAGAGAAAGTCAGGGTACTTTTTCGGTAGATTCCTTAATTATATTCTAGTCCAAGGAAAAGATACATTTGCTGGTTCCCCTCTACCTGAGAGTGCCTATTCTCTGAATGGAGCTGCTAGAATTCCTGGAGTATCCTTGTCTGAATTTCTGAATTTCTATCCTCATTTTCCCTTAGGTCATTAGGAGGTGCTAGTGGAGGAGACACAGAAGAGACATGAGGGAAAGAAAGAAAGGAAGAAGGGGGGAGGGCAAGTCCATACAAGGAAGCTCAGAGAGCAAAGGGCATAGTGGAGGAGACGTAGAAGGGAAGGAATGGGGTGCTGTCATTTATTAGCTTCAGAAGCCTCTCTTAGTTTAGAGACAGACTCTAAAATTTCTTATTAACTTGTGGAGAAGAGAATTTATTTGTGCTTCTCCAAGAAGCTTCAAATTTCCAATCAAAATATGCTTCCCATTCATTCTATTTATTTTTAGAACTGATATTTCCTAGTTATGCATGCAAACCACATAATTTAGGCATCAGAAGAATTCACATTTGGTCATCTTAAGTTGATATATCTTCAATTAAATATTCCCATTTCTGTAAGTACTTGCAAGTAAAAGCTTCCTATGAATTGTGTATCTGTAAGAGTATTAATGGGGGCTGGAGGCTGGGAGTTTTTTACCTCGGAGGCATGATTTTCCATATTAATTATCATTTTATTTTGGAGTCTACTGTGTCTGAACACAATTTCTTAGGGTATTGTGTAGTGGGTTAAGTGTGGCTTCTTATGGGTTAAGTTCCAAAAGGCTGTCACCTCCAGAGTCATTTTAACTCTCTTATGTTCCTCAGTTTTTCTCCCCAGTTGTTTACTACAGTTTTGAAGACTCTGAGCACTAGGTAACCAACCTTGACGTGCGTGTCCCAGGATGAATCAACTATTTCATTACAGTTAAGTTGGAATTCCCTATGGAGCTCCTGCACATCATCAGGAATACCTTCTGATACCTCCACAAAGATTCTTAGTTGCCTAAGAATGCCTGAGATTTGAGCTAGAGAAAGAGAAAGAGAAGTGTCCCTTATCTTTGCTGCAAAACAAGTTTAGGTTCTCATTTTTCCAGAAAAAGGTTTGTTCAGACTCTCCAACTGAAAAGCCAAAGTTAAAAGCCAGCCACCCGTTTTTCCTTCCTATCCTGCCTTAGCCTAGGTTATCTCAACCCTTAACATTAACTCCACCCCAAGGATCGGAAAAAACACACAAAAACTCAATAAACCCAGGGCCTCTTGCCTTAAAGTGGGAGATCCAGAATTCCAAGGGAAGTGCAGAGGTTAACCTGATGCAAAACGAGTCACCGGAGGGGCAGAGTGCCCTGCTGGTGTCTAGCACTGGGCCCTATCTGCAAGGTGGTCTTGAGTGGGCTTCTCTGAAAGCCTGCCAACTACACCATGTAAATGTAAGTGTAAGAAATGTCCAAACTTACAAGAATTTTTATGAGTTTATTTGAGCCATACTGACAATTACCAGGAAGCAAAATATCAACAGATTGAGAAAATGCTCTGAAAAATGTCAGTTTTGCACCTTATTTTATATATAAGAATCAAAGGGAAAGACATAAGTGAGGGAGGTGAGAGAAAGCAAGGTGGGGAAATCCCTGGGATTGGATAAAAAGTAAAATGATAGACACATATTTAGGTGGGTGCAGGGACAATTAACACAATAACAATGAAGGAATTTGTGGTCTCTGTCCTGGCGCCCAGCACATTAGGTTGTGCCCCAAGGGGTCCAGAAAAAGGGAAGTTACAAGTTACCCAGACATTTCAAGGGTGTGTTATTATAGATGCAAAAAGACAGGCTCAGATAAAGTAAAGGTTGACCTTGTCAGTGAAGATACCAGCCTAGGATGTAACTACTCACCATAACTGCTTTTAGTTAAAGTTTAATTTCAGACCATTCTTTGTGGTGACTTTAGGTCTCTGAGTCTGCAAGACCACCACGCAGGCCTTCCCTGAGCTTGTCAGGTCAGCATGTGGCCCCTTTCGTCCACGTGGGACACCAGCTAAGCTAGCCGGATGGTGAAAGGCTGGACTGGACTAACCTTTAATATGGCACAGAATCTCTGGACATTGGCCCTATATCTGGCCCTGATTTTTCATGGTGGGACAAAGATGGGACATTGGAAATCCAGGTGCCATTTATTTTTACCCAAATTAATCTTATCACCGGACCTCATCTTCCCTTGTGGGTCCCCAAAATGCTTCTTCTTATGACACTGCAAGAACCCCACTTCCATTGCCAACAGGACTTTTAAATCTATTTGAGCTTTTCCTTTAAACTCTGGAAAATAGTCGCTAAAAGCCTAATGGCCCATTCTCATCTCCTTTGTTTTCCTGATAGGAGTCTTCAAAGTGGAGGCTGTCATGCTCACTTCCAATAGTTCAAAAAAGGAACTGCTGGAGGCCTTCACCTTGGAGCTCAGGTGCCATACAGATTTTTAGTGATCAGAGCACAGAGAAAAAGCCTTCTTGTTCCACTTAACACTCAGGGTTTCTGTGACTGCAGACTATAGGCATCTGATGAAACATTCAGACCTAAGGACTAGCAATCATAACCCTGAGTAAATGGGGAAAGTGTTTTTTAATCAGAGTTTTTTTTCAGAATTCCAGTTGTTGATTTTGGGGGATTAAAGGGTGGGTTTTAGAGCTCCTAAAAAGTTCTCAAAAAAAAAAAAAATCCCAAAACAAAATCCTAAATAGGGAGAAATGGCTGTTTGGAAGAATTAAATGAACTGAGTAAATTTAGAGATGCTACATACTGCATTTCCCATGTGACAATTCATATCACCCACCAGCATGTGGTAATAGTTTTCGTGGTGCCTTGGGTTAAGCAAAACAAATGCAACGAAGTTTAAATTATTTGATTTTTTTTAGCTCTAGATAGCAGAATGAATACATATGATTATCACCCTTCAAAAGATGTAGCCTGATCAAGAGAAAAGAGTGTTTTTCTGGGTCTTTAAAAGAGAGAGGAGGGAGAATAAAGATGCCCTTGTCCAATCAGAAACAGAACAGTGATATAGAAGTTCTGAAATGCAGAGGGCAGGTCCAAAAGTGGTTGAAGAATCTTATGACCAAAAGAAAATGAGAATTAAGACAATTGACAAAAGATGGTCAAGAAAGGAACCTAATCTGAATTGCATACTTCAACTCAGTTAAAAAAGGCACTAATTGGGATAATATGGAAGAATGGGGATTAACAATAGCTATATATTAGAAACACAAAAGGTTTTTCAAACATATGGATCCTCAGAATTCTTATGAAATCAACTAGATCAGAATGCCTGTAGGTGAGGGACTAGGGCCAGCCTTGGGCAAACTGCGGCCCACTGGCCGGATCCCGACCATTTGAAATGAATAAAACTAAACAAAAAAAAGACCGTACCCTTTTATGTAATGATGTTTACTTTGAATTTATATTAGTTCACACAAACACTCCATCCATGCTTTTGTTCCGGCCCTCCAGTCCAGTTTAAGAACCTATGGTGGCCCTCGAGTCAAAAAGTTTGCCCACCCCTGGACTAGGCAATTGCATTTTAAAAAATGTTTTTATTGATAACTGCAGTATATGTCAAGGTTGAGAATCATAACCATGTAGAATTCATGAAATGAAGATCTTAAAGAGGCCTACAAAGCACAGTGAAAATAATGAAGTACCTGGAACCATGAAGTTGTGGAAGAAAGTGAGATATTTGTGTTTGGTATTTAATTAGTGGGACAGTTTAGTGTTACTGAAATGAGGTAACACACCACTTTATGACAGGGAGAGGAAGTGCCATTTCAAAATATTCACTGAAGTTGGGCTATGGCCCAGAGAATGAAGTGTACATAAAATTAATATATTCAAAGTCACTGGGATGTAGAACAACTATTTAATCACTTTAATACGGTTTCCTAGAAGTGGTAACTCAGTCCAGCTCTTACAGAAGAATTTTGTAAAGATACGAGGAGGTGTTTTGGAGAACATAGTTGTAAAGATACTTGCCACCATACCAAATTATTTCTATATGGGAGCACCTAAATTTTGAGGCATCAAACACACTAGAACTAACCGAAGGATGTGAGGGGTGCGGGGCAAACTAATAGAAATAGGACCACAGTTGTTTAATGGCTATTCACTTTACTAACTATAGATAAGAGGTTTTCTTACAAACCCTGGGAAGCTGGAGAATGTGCTGCCAGAAGAAAAACAGAGCTGTAAAAAGCTAAGAGATGCCTTGGAGCGCAGATGGGCCCATTGCTAAGAAAATAAAATGCATTTTTAGAACAAGACAAAGGACAGGACACACTTTGATTTGGTTGAGGCACCTGAACCCTGGCTGATGTCAGAAGTTTGCTTTAGGAATGCTGACCATTCTCTGGTCCCAGGAACTGGAGGACTCTGCAGCCCTCATTCTGCCTCCTTCCTGCTTGCATGCAGTTCTTTCTTTATCTCTATACAATGAGCCAGCTGGTAGGAGCTGTTAGAACAGAATTTACAGGATGACCTGTTGCTCTCTCCATTATTGGAATGAATGCTCATATATGATTCAACCTGGTCTATGCTTAATTTGGCTCAAGTAGCAACAAGTGGCCCAGGCCCATTTTGTGTCCGGTTTCAGATGTTTGGGACACTATTGTTGATGAACTAGCATTCTCTGTCATACTCTGTTACTTTAGGTAAATCATTTAATCTCTCAATGCCTCCATGATTTGGTAACAGAATAAAATGCTTACTCTCTCTAATGGCCTAAAGGCCAATAGTTCCTACTACAAATATGCTAAATAACGAGAGAAGTTCTGATTTAGTCTCAAACAGCCTGATTGTCAGAAAAGAGGTGGGGAATTGCACACAAAATAATGACTGGTTTTCAAAGATTCACAGGAGTCTCCATAACTGGACTCATATCAGCAGAGGTGTTGAGAAATTGTAACTGAATTTATTTTTTAATATGACCTCTTTTCCATTCTTTCCTTTTGATTCAAATTGGCCTCACTCAGCACCCTGACTCACCTGCCTCCTTTTCCCTTGCAAGGACCACTTTCTTAAACATTAAGCCCTCAGGACAAACTGGGGATAGCATCTTGGCTTCAGTTGTGTTGAGCTGCAGGCCCAGAAAAGCACAGAAACCAGATGATGGGTTGATATGCACTGATCAATAACCCTCTACCTTAGCACCAACCAGTCAGTAAAGACCATGACCCTGACCATGACCCCAACTCCCTTAGTCACTGTGATTAATGATTTTTTCCCCAGTAATACTTAGCTTCTGGAAGACATTGGGGAGACAGGTCTTTGAGCATTTCTCACCTTTCTGGGCGTGGGCTACTTCCTAAAAATAAACCTTTACTTTCTTTGTTGCAAGCTTTGTTCCTGTCTTATTGGGTTTTGATGCATGCAGGCTAACCTATCCTGTTAGTCCTGCAACAAAAGTTCACACTCTTCCTTGGATCCCTTTTGATGCCTACCTGTCTATGTCCAGCACCCTTAATAACATGAGAGGCCTGGATTCCAGGCTTTCTTAAGATGAATTTGAGAAATAGTCCTGCTGATAGATATTAATAAAGGAAGGAAGCAAAGGGAATCAGATAGTACATAATAAACTAGGAAGATGAGTTGAATAATAAACCTGCTGCACAAAGAAGTTGCAGCATTCATAGGCTCCTCAGAGGATTGTTGCATCCTCTACCCTTGGAACCTAATCCCAGAAGTGGGAAAAATCCTTATCCTATATAATAAAGAGGTAATATGCAAATTGACCATCATGCCCTCACACAAGATGGCCGCCCAATGTCTTCACAAGATGGCCGCCCCCATGTCATCAAAAAATGGCCACCACAAGATGGCTAGCAGGGAAGGACAGTTGGCGGTGACCAGGCCAGCAGGGGAGGGCAGTTGTGGGGGGGGGGGAGCCTGCAGGGGAGGGCAGTTAGGGATGACTGGGCCTGCAATGGAGGGCAGTTGGGGGCAATCGGCTGGCAGGATAGCAGTTGGGGGGGATCAGGCTGACAGGCAGATGTGGTTAGGGGCAATCAGGCAGCCCAGTGGTTAGGAGCCAGCAGTCCTGGATTGTGAGAGTAATGTAGGCCCGATGTGGGATCGGATTGGAGAGGGTGCAGGCCAGGATGAGGGACACTCACCACTCCACCTCCCATGCGCAAATTTTGTGCAACGGGCCGCTAGTGAATAATAAAATGGCAATCAATACATATTTATCAACTATTGAATCTAAAAATCAAAATAAATGTATAAGGAATCTAATGAACAAAATAAACTGATGAATAAAATAGATCCAGAGGCATGGAAACATGGAACAGACTGACAAATCTCAGAGGGAAGGCAGGGAGTAGAAAAGATTATCCAAAGAACATATACATATGTGCATTACCTGTGGACACAAGCAAAAGGGTGGTGAAGGCCTGTGGCAGGGTGGGTACCAGATGGACAGGGGTAATGGGGAAAATAGGAAGACATCTATAATACTTTCAACAATCAAGATTTTAAAAAATATGGGCCTGTAACAATTTCATCTATAACATGGAGATAATTTTAATAATACCCAACTCATAGGGTTTGGGGAGAGTAATTGGCTAAACCTTAAAATAATTCCTAGAACATCATAACCTTAATAGACATTATGAATTTGTATTAAATAGCCTATAAATAAAAGGTTAATATGCAAATTGTTCCTACGGGCGGTAGTTGGACCAACCAGGAATTAGATGTGCGCTGATCACCAGGAGATGGCACAGAACATGGTGGGCATCAGTGATGTGGCACTGGGAGCTGGCAGCAGTGGAGACACTTCCAGCCCCAATGGTCCCTGATGAGACTGGGACCACAGCAGGATGGTGGAGCAGGTGAGCAGGCAGTGCCAGGCCAAGTGGGTGCGAAGGGTGGTCCTGGCTGGCAGTCTGCGTAAGGGAAGCCCTGACCCAGCAGTGGTGGCAGGCAGCCGGGGGAAGTGAGTCCCCGGCCAGTAGTTGGAAGCCACTAGGGACCATACCTATGCACAAATTTTGTGCACTGGGCCTCTAATACATTATATAGTTATATCAGGAACCATATTTGATCACTACATATAAAATCTTATACTAAGTAGGTTTATATACTAACCTCATCCATGGCTTACATATGGTGTAGATTCCATGGTTGTGTTCCATATTGATGAAATAGATGCTAGCATCACACAGTCAGTAACTGATCATACTCGAAAAGGATCATAGCACTGTCTGACTCTTAACCTTTGACCTGCTAGTGTTCCAAGTTGCTTCTGTATCTAATCTACACTAATAAAAGAGAAACATGCTAATTGGTGTTACTCCACTATACCCACAAGCCACTCCCACCAGCCAATCAGGATCGAGTATGCAAATTAACCCAACCAAGATGGCAGCAGCCATGGAGCTGAAGCAAGCAGGAGGCTTGGGTTGCCCCTGGCAATGGGGGAAGCCAAGCTTCCCGCATGCCCTGGCCAGCCCTGGCCTCTGCTCAAGGCTACAAAGTTTCAATTATAGAAGATAAATAAATCCCAGATACCTGCTTTGCTCCACTCAAGGAAGCGCTGAAAAAAAAAAAAGAAAAAATGGAGGGGCTGGGAGCTTGAGTTGCCAGGGGCCATGGCCAGACTGCAAACAGCCATCAGCCCCTCACCCAGGCTGGCAAGGCATACCAGAGGGGGCCCCCACCATGAAGGGCCTGTGGCCAGCATGCAAACAGTCATCAGCCCCTCACCCAGACTGGCCACATCCCCCCAGTGGGGACCCTCACCCCATGGGGGCGTGCCCCATGCCCCATGGGAACCCCCACCCTGATCCAGGACACCCTTCAGGACAAACCAGCTGGCCCCCACCCATGCACCTGGCCTCTATCTAGACCAGGGGTGGGCAAACTTTTTGACTCGAGGGCCACAATGGGTTCTTAAACTGGACCGGAGGGCCGGAACAAAAGCATGGATGGAGTGTTTGTGTGAACTAATACATGTTAACACTGCTGCTGGTGAAGGAGCAGAGGGGAGAGCAAGAGAACCCTCCGCTCTTTTGGCTCCGCGGGCCGGATAGAACAGCCGAACAGGCCGGATCCGGCCCACGGGCCGTAGTTTGCCCACGGCTGATCTAGACTAATAAAAAGGGTAATATGCTAATTAGACTGGGAGACCTTCCAGGAGACCTTTCAGGTGTTCTTCTGGACAAAGCCATGGTGGCGGGGCTGAGGTAGGGGTGGTTAGAGGCCAAGAGGGGAAGGAAGTTGTGGGTGATCAGGCTGGTAGGGGTAAGCAGACCAGCAGGGGGGCCAGTTGAGGGCAAGTAAGCTGTCAGTGGGGGTCAGTTGGAGGTGATCAGGACAGCAAGGGGGGCAGTTTAGAGTGAGCAGGCCAGTGTGGAGGGAAGGTGGGGGCAAGCAGGCCAGCAGAGGGGGCATTTGGGGGTGAGCAGGCTGGCAAGGGAGGCAGTTGGGGGTGAGCACACTAGCACGGGGGGCAGTTGGGGGTGATCAGGCTGGCAGGGGTGGGCATTTGGGAGCAAGCAGACCGGTGGCGGGGGCAGTTGGAGACGAGCAGGCGGCAGGCAGAGTGGTTAGGGGCAATTAGGCAGGCATGCAGGCAGGCAGGTGAGAGGTTAGGACCCAGCAGTCCTGGATTGCGAGAGGGATGTCCGACTGCCGGTTTAGGCCCAATCCCTGTAAACCAGCAGTAGGACATCCTTTGAGGGGTCCCAGATTGGAGAGGGTGCAGGCCAGGCTGAGGTACACCCCCTCCCCCATGCACGAATTTCATGCACCAAGCCACTAGTTTTCTAATAATAAGGAATACTAAGGGAGCATGTGTGTGTTTGTGTCTATGTGTTTATGTGTGATTGTGTGCTCCTCTTTGTATATGTGTGTGTTTGTGTATGAAACAAAGTCTATATGCCTCTAGAAATATTATAAAATTGCTACCTAGTATTCTTTACCCAAAAATAATTTTCATGACCAGCTCTACACTCTTGCCAAACAATGTGTAGGTTATAGCGAACAAATTATATTTGTCATTTCAGAATTGACTGTGCAGATGATAATGAAAATACCTGGGAAACAAAATTCAATTAAGCCCCAGTAACATAATTTTAAAATAAAAATAAACTCCTGAGTAAAATAATTTAGTCAACTATGGATAGTGTTCCTTCAAAGGGAAATCTGAGGGGCTTCAATGTTAGTATTCCAAGCCTTTTATGGTAATTTAAGCAAACAGGCAGTTCTCACAAGCTTTGAACATGGCACATTACTATAAAAATGTAAGAGCACTTTGAGCTTTTAGATCACCCAAGGGAAATTACTAATTTGCTCATATACACTTTGTAAATGTACAAGAAAAGGGCAAAAATTTTGTGTATAATCCTATTTGCTCTCTCTCTCTCTCTCTTTCTTTCTCTTTCTCACACACACATACTCACACGTGCACACACAGTATTCTGGCTTTAAACATATCCCATAACTATCCATGTATCATGTTATTTCATTTTTCTCTCCCTGATTACTTTTAGTTATCTGTCTTTTCTTAAGCCTTTCTCTTCTGAACAGTTCAAGCCTGGTCCCTGTAGCAATGTGAGGTGGCAAACTATGTGCTGTGAGCTGCCTTAGATGCAGAGATGAGATGAGATGAGATGAGATGCTGATATCCTCAGCCTGGAAGTGCCTGGGCAGGGACGGAGCAGCTGGACTCCTGCTCCACTTAACCCTGTGTGCCATGCAAATATTATTATTCCGTAAAGAAGCTAATGTGAAAAATTTGTTGAAGGCTCATATATCCCGTACTGACCTTCTAATGTTGCTGCTCCCTACCCCTAACGTTAATTGTAGTTTTAACAATACTGACTGAATACCACATTTCATAATTTGACCATATATTTCAAAAGTTTACGTGACCTTGTATTACAGTGTGGCAGCTCGTTAAAAAAGAACCATGGTTAAATCAGCTAAGCTTGAGTTCAGGGAAGCAGATGTTAGCAGACTAAAGGGGTTCATTGCCAGCACGCATCAGAGCTCAATAAGACACAAACGAGATTGCAGCCAAGAGTAAGGGTTTAATTTTAGAAAGTGTCCCAAACCCAGAGACAGGTGAGCTAATGCTCAAAGACCTGGATCCCCGCTGGCTTCCAGGGGATACATATTATTAGGGAAAAACTCATTAATCACAGTGACTAAGAGAATTATGGTTCTGGTCATGGTCATGGTCTCTACTGATTGGTCGGCACAAGTGTAGTTCATCTCCTCCTGATGCCGTCACTTCATCTGGTTTCCCAGCCTTTCTGGACCTGCAGATGAAACACACGGAGGCCTAGACAGGATCTCTAGTTACACCAGAAACTCTTACTCTGGGTCAACAGACCTGAAGCTTTGTTCCTAAGATTATTTGATGCTGATCAGAACCTCACTGTCCTGAATGCTTAATGATGAAGAGAGTGGATGTGCAAGGGAGGAGGAGGCAGATGAGTCTGGGTGCTGGAAGAGGCCAGTTTGAACCAAAAGGAAAGAAAGGAGTAAAGGTCATGTTAAGGAAATACATTTTCTACTCAGTTACAATTTCCCGGTGCCTTTGTTCCTGGTTGACCCCACTGATCTGAGTCCGGGTATGGAGATTATCGAATATTTACACACCTGCTTTTTTTTGTTTTGAATTTTATTGCTCTTTTATATTTTCTACATTTGTACTTTTTATTTTGCTGCCTTAAGTTTTTGAGTTCACTTTTTATAAAAAGGTGATTATGATTAATTTTCTGATTTATTGTGTACATAATTGTTGTTTAATTAATTTTTATGTTAATGTTAATATTGCTGAGTATAAGATTCTAATTCACACAATAATTTCCATATGAACTTTTAATATTATTACTGAATCATATGTTTACAATAGATAACAGATCTTTTTAAAGAAGTTTTTATAGTTTTTTTTTTTTTTTTTATCTTCAATTTTTAACATTTCACCATGATATAGCTGGATACATCTTTGTCCCTTTCTGCTATGTTTTGGAATAATCTAGAAATTACTTTTGAACTTTTTATTTTTCTGGTTTATTTTTTTGGATTACGTTTCAAAATGTTAAATTATCTAATTGATTCTGGTGCATAGGTGTCTGTGTATGGTACAATATTCTATTTAATCTCTGAGGGTAGGCATTATCCTCAGTTTAAAATGCCTTTATTTGGCCTACTGACACATTTTCCTTACATCCTAGTCCTTCTACTAATTTTTTTCTTTTGTCTTGTTTTAAATTCTCTCAAATGTTGGCTGTTCTGGGTATTTTTGCTTGCCTTCTGTGTTCTTTTGTGTCTTCATAGTAAGAACAGGTTTTAATTATAAAGGACTGCCTCTAGCAGTGGTAAAATGTGCGAAGTAAGGCATTTACAGCTACTGAAGGTGAGAAGTGCCAGACGTGTGCCCTGCGATGCCCACTCTCCACAGGGAGATGTGTCTGACTCTGGGGAGGGGAAGCACACCCCTGCCTGCCCAGGTCACCACTCTGGCTCTATACCTCCTCTGACTATGATCCGGACCCACAGGAACAGAGTCCTCTTTCATACAAGGCTTATTTTTGTTTCACTTCCAAAGCTTTTAGTAATTCTGAAATGCCTCAACATTGAGGTGTGCTAATGGCATGCCTCGTTGACTTCCAGAAAAATATATATCTTATTTTTATGTGTTAAAGAATTTTGTAACCAAAAAATTATAAACTTATGTATTTCATCTACATTTGTTATTCAAATATATATTTTTCTTCAAGTCTTTTGTGTGCTTATTAGTGGCCCCCTTATATCCCCCCAGTAGTAGCTTCAAATGTCACCCATTCTAAAATTTGTGTTAATTCTTCAAATTATTTCTTTTTTGAAGCTTCCACTCCCATACATAAAATGGGGATAATATGAGAACCTCTGAGATTGGAATTTCCCATTACAAGTTCCATGTAAAATATCTAGTGAGTTCTACAGTCAGCACTCAATGGATGTCATGTTCTTATTGACTTCCCTTATTTTGTAAGCATGCACTACTCACTACAGAGAAATTTGTAACTCTTCAAAGGGTAGGATCGTTGTACACATTTTTTGTAAACCCTGTAGCATCTAATATAGGACATATTCTTAAAAAGAGGTAATAGATAAAATGCTTGGTTTTAAATACCAAACAAAGTGTTTCTGACTACTTTATGCAATTATGAATTTACTCGAGGCCCAGTGCATGAATTCGTGCATGGTGTGGCCCCTTGGCCTGGCCAGTGATCAGGCCAATCAGGGCCGATCAGGGCCAACCAGCTGATGTGGGGGCCGGGGGGACTGCAGGAGCTTGGCCAGCCGGGGGGGATGGACTGCGGGAGGTTAGCTGTAGGAGCACACTGACCACCAGGGGAAGCTCTTGTATTGAGCGTCTGCCCCCTGGTGGTCAGTGTGTTGTCATGACGATTGGTTGACCAGTCAACCGGTCATAATGGTCACTTGGGCTTTTATATATATATATAGACTAGAGGCCTGGTGCACGAACTTTATGCACTCAGGAGGTCCCTGAGCTCAGCCTGAGCCCTCTCACAGTCCTAGAGCCCTCGGGGGATGTCCCTCAGTTCAGCCTGCACCTTCTTGTAGCACCGTTGGCTAGGTAGCCTGGGCCTCCCTTTTTTGGGGTAATCATGGAGCCACCCCCATTGATCGCTCTATCGACTGGAGGCCTTGGCCTCCCTCTGCGGGGCGATTGTGGGGCAATGGCAGGGCCCCCCCGACCAATCACATTGCACCCACCTTGGCTGGCCTGGTGCCAGTGCGTGTCATAGCATGGCCATCTGGATGGTCGTTGTGCTGTTTGGACATTCTGTCAATTTGCATAGTATGCTTTTATTATTCTAGATTAGTTATGAAGAAGGAAGCCTAGAGTTAACACAGGCTTCAGGATCCACTGAAAACCTAGGTTTTTCTACTTCTCTGTTCTGCATTCTACATTGTTGGCATGAAATTCGTAAAAGGGTAGGTGTTCTTCCCCTGGCTGCCAGCACTGGCTTCCCTCTGGCACCTGGGACCCGGGCTTTCCTCTGGCCGCTCACACCAGGGACCCTGGTTTCCCTCTCATCCCCACTTCATCCGGAAAGTCGTCCAGAAGGTTTTTTGGCTATCCGGTCTAATTAGCATATTACACTTTTGTTGTTATAGATGCCTTTCTTTCCCCCTAACTTATGTTAAGAATGTTGCATATTCCTTTGTTGAAATCATTATGGAACTAAAAGCTTGTGTTCATTTAATCTTCCCTTAGTGCAAGAAAAATGTTTCCTCAAATCTGTAGCAACCTTGCCTTGCATTGTATCTGTTAGCCTTTAGTCATATGCTTATTCCTGAAACAATTGCTGCCAATAGAATTGCCTTGCGACTAATGGACTCTTCTTTGAGCTGTTTCCCAAATGGCACTGTTGCTACTCCCTGTGGCTTAATCATAATGCCCACTGCACTCATAATGGTGTCTGATTATTGCTGTTTTGATTAATTTTCTTACATATAGTTTGAATGCCCTTATTTCTTTCATTCTTAGAGTAGAACATACATTTAAAATAATAGTTAATTTAACTTCAGAATGCTGAGGGAGTTTTTAGATATTTGCTAACCTGAAATACTTAAAAAGTCCATGAATATAGGTAAAAATATTTTGATTAAAAAATTTAAAAGTTGTGCAATTTTAAAGATTTCTTTTTATTATATATTACCACTTCAAATGTTCAGTAGATATACACCCTTCCAGTAGGACTAACTCAATAATACAGTGTCTAGTTTTAGACAATACATTCTATTTTTAATTAATTTTTTCTTCAATTACAGTTTACATTCAATACTATTTTGTATTAGTTTCAAGTGATTAAATAATTATATACTTTATAAAGTGCTCCCCCTCATATTTTCAATACCCACCTGGCACAATACATACTTATTACAGTGTTATTGACTATATTTTCTATGCTGTACTTTACTAGGCCATAAATTCTTAACTCTCCACTCTCCTAAAAAATGGAAAGATTAAATACCACAATACCATATTGCTGTTAAATGTATGAGTATTTTTGAGAGAAGAAAACTGAGTTCCATAACAGTCATGTAAGCACAGAAATATGTCCTGAGTTATCTGAGGTGAAGAAATGTTAAGATCTTTTGGCATTTGGTGCTTCATAATGGTTAATCCAACATATCCATCAATTTATTGGATTCTAAAAAAAAAAGTACAGTACGTAATACAACATACTTACCTAATCCTCAGACTTATATATCCCTTAGTATTTCTTTCAAGAAGTAAAACTTTTCAATATTTTCTGTATTAGTTTTCAATTAAAAAGTTGTTTGTTTTGATGGGTTTTGTTTTGTTTTTAATTATACAACTTCACTCCATCCACAGCCTATCTCAGAGAGAAATGGTATAAGGAATTATTGGAAACTTTCTAAAAGAATAGATATAACTGAATATATATTCCTCTTTACTATGTCATTTTTTTAAATTAGTACATTACAATGCACATGTATTGAGTTTCTTTGTACTTTGAAGCTCTTGGACGATTAATTTCCCAAAATAGTCCAGTACGTTTCTAAGCACTGAAAATTTTGAGTGAATAAAATTTTGTGTCTTCCCTAAAGTATCTTGTAAACTACAGATGGAGAAAACATTTACAGAAACATGAATTATTAAAATAAAAATAACATCCTAGTACAACAGCGAAATGGTTGAGTATAGGATGCACATCCAGGTATGGAATTGCTTGGATATAATATGAACATATCTTCAACCTCATTGCTCTCAGAAAACTTAACATTACTTCATGGCCAGAAATATTAACAGAAAAAAAAGTATTAAGTGCAGAAATTCCAAATAGACTTTCAACTCAAAAAAATTAGAAAATACTATGAGAAATCTAAATATGACAGAAATATAATTATACAGATAAAATAAATGATAGAAGAGAAAATTAATACAATCTCATAACAGAATCAAGTAGAATTTTCTTATATCAATTTGCTGTTATCCTGGGCCCATTTATATTCTAAAAATGTTCCAAAGACGTCCCTTCTTCAGTGTCTTACATGGCTAAGATCACTAATTCTGGAACCAAAGAGTCTGGGCTAAAACCTTAGCTTTACTTCTTCATCTCTAGCATAGAGGTATTTAAAGTATTAAAGTCCAGTAATATAGAGAGAACGGAATTAGTTCATATAGGCTGAGCATCTAGAGAATTGTTTGGCATGGGTTGACATTGAACAAGAGCTGGCGAAGATAGAGCTGGCAGTGTGGTGTTAGTCATTAGAGTTTATTTTCTGGTCCAGATTTTCTGAGCTCAAATCATACCTTTGTGAGTCAAGTACACATATGACTCTGAACGTCAATTTCCTTACCTGCAAAATTGAGATACATGATAACACCTACCATTAAAACCTGTTGGTTGAACCAAATCAGACAACACATAAAATCTTAAGAATAGTGAATGATACACAATAAGTGCTCAATATTTTTAGTTAATATTGTTACTGTTGTAACTGTTCTTATTTTGGTGCTTCCAGCTCCCAATAACAGTTTCTTCCTGGCTGCAGAAATAGCTGATTCTTCCAGATATAAGCACAGATATTTTCCTGCAGCTCAGAATGAATGCACTGTTAGTGCTGCACAAGCAGGGATTTGGGGTAAATAATTTTTAAAAATGTCAAAAGTGAGAATTGTATAATTCTTTTAAAATTGTTTTATTTTAATATATTTATGAGTTCTTAGTCCAGAGGCTTTGCCATGTTTAATGCTGAAATCAACCTTACTAATAACCTGGTTGAATTCCTATCACTGTGTCTCAAAAAATTACTCCTCATTTTAATATCTGGTTCAGTCCCATAATATTTTATGTAAAATTTTATTTTTATTACTTTGTTTTTTGTCTTTCTTTTCCCTGGTATTTCAATTCAATGAGGCAATAATTTCACCTTTTTGTTCATCAATAATAATTATTAATTATCTTAGGAGGATTTTAGATCTATAGAGTAATTGCTAAGATAGTAGTGAAAATTTATATATACTCAGACCCAGTTTCTCCAATTTCTAAATTTTACATGATACATTTATTGAAACTAACAAACCAGTGTTGATACTTTATAACAAACTGAAGTCCACATGCTGTTTAAATGTCCTGCTTTTATGGTGGCCCTGTGTCTGGCCCAGGATCCCATTCAGGGTAACCCAATACATTCAGTAGGCATGCTTCTTCAACTTCCCTGCTGGGGAGGTTTCTCAGCTTTCCTTGTTTGTGGTGATCTTGATGACTTTGAAGAGTTCTGATCAAGTATTTCATAGAATACCCCAAAATGGGATTTGTTTCATGTTTTCCTCATTATAAACTGGAGTTATGGGTATTTGAGAGGAAGACTATGGAGATGAAGTGTAAATTTTATTACATTCTATCAAGGGTGCTTACTATCAGCATGTTAATTTTGAACACACTGAGATAGTGTCTGTCAGATATTTTCACATGGGGTCACTCTTTTACTCTCCCTCTTTGAAAGGAAGTCTCAATGTCCACACTTAAAAACTGTGGGCTATGCTCTGTGTCCTTCAGTGCAGGGTGTCAAGGTAAATTTTTATAATTCTTCAGCATAGGAGTTTTCTTTTCCACCCAAATATTTATGTGTTTAATCACTTGTCTATTAAAGAATCACCAGGTAGAATTATGTATGTACTTTAGACTATAATCTGAAACTCTTCATTTTGAAAGTTCAAACGATTTCAGCTTTGGCCATTGGAACAATTTTAGGTGGCTCCTGTGTCATTTGGCATAACCCTGTCCTTTGATTGTTTGTTTGTTTTTCTTATGTGTTTTTGTTTTTTTTCTGATATTACAGGATGCTCCAGGATCAGCTTGTATATTTCCTATCTCATTCCCCAAATCAACCATTTCTGCAAAAAGGTCCAGTTCTTTTAAATGTGATGGATGCTACAGAGATGTCATTGCTTCTATATCTTCTCACCTAACAGAACAAGGAAGTACACGTGTGTCCACTAACCAAGTGTACATACACACATCTATGAATGCATCTGTAGCTAATCCTCTATGTTTTGTCTTAACTAGCCATGCATTCATACTATCTCTGATTCAAAACTATAACCAGAAAGATCATTCTAGCCTCCTCTCTTGTTTATATCTTATCCTGTCGTTTCTTATCTTACCACCTCATCTCATCTCATCACCTCAAGGCGGAGAAGTTTGGCTCCATCCATTCACCTGACCATTCGGCCCAGTGTAGTATAAAAGAGTTAGAATTGTTAGACTGTAGCCTGGAAAACAACTTTATCAGCTAGATTGTAAGTGCTTATGCAATGCTTCTTTTCTAAACTCCATTCATTTCCAAATGTAGGTCAGCACCTGTTCCCCCATTTCCTTTGGTTAGCATGGTTCATGCCGCTGTAATGCTGTTAGATTGTTTTGTCACATCCTGCTCCCCATCCTGGTACCTCCCACACTTCAAACTGAGTTTTAACATTTGTATACTTTAAAGTTCATACTTTGGGCTAAAAAGTTCTGTAAGTTTTGTCAAGTGAAAAGACATGCATTCATCCTGACAGTAACATAAAGAATAGTTTCACTTCCCTAAAAACAGTCCCTGCCCTTCTCTTAACCAAGCCCCCCACCTCGTCCTGTGGAAGGCTGACAGGCCCAGACTTTTGCCTTTTCCGGAACGTCTCACACTGGGAATCATGCAGTATGCAGCGTTTTCAGACTACCTCCTTTCATTTACCAATGTGCATTCCAAATTTATCCAAATTTCTCATGAGTTAATAGTTAACTTCTTTATGTTAATAACATCTCATTATGTAGATGTACCACAGTTTACCCATTCACTTGTGGAAGGACATCTTGGTGGGTTCTCGCTTCAAGTGATTAGAAATAAAGCTACTGTCAACACACACATGCAGCCTTTGGGATAACCATAATTTTCAAACCTAGAAGCCAGATTAAAGTCATGTGCCCCATAACAACATTTTGGCCAAAAGCAGATGGCCTGTATGACAGTGGTCCTACAAGATTGTAACAGATGACAAGCAAAAAGTGTGTTTGCAATATTGAAAGCAAAGCCTGGAGCCAACTAAGATGTTTGATTTTCTGCTAAATCTGAATTCTTTAAATAGACACAGAGGCTTAGAATGCTGCCCAACAACACTGGCCCCTCCTGGGCGTAGGGCCCAGAGCTAGCAAGGGAGCAAGGGGAGAGGCTGCGAAGGTGGGAGCCAGGAGCCTCCCCCACCCACACCCATTCAGGCTTGTCCCTGCACACACACTCACTTTCTTTCCCCCAGTTTTTCTTTATATCTTTCTCCCAGTCACCACTCTCCTCTCTTCCTCACTCTTCTCCTTTGATTATTTCTCACCCAAGCTTTATCTCTCTAAGTTTCTTTTAATCTTTGTTCTCCCCTTTTCTGCACTTCTTTCTGGTGCCTCCCTCCACAGTTCTTCTGAGAATGTTTAGTGATGTTAGGAAGAGAGGAAGGTGGGAGGGAGAGAGAGAGGAGAGAGAGAGAGAGAGAGAGAGAGAGAGAGAGAGAGAGAGAGAGAGAGAGAGAGAGATAACAGAGGGCAACATCTATGTGAGAGAGAAACATCAATCAGTTGCTCCCTATATGTGCCCTGACTGAGTATATACCCTGACCAGAAATCAAACCAACAACCTTTGGACGTATGGACCAATGTTCCAATCAACTGAGCCACCTGGCCAGGACCACACACTTTATTTTTATACCATGTTTTATGTACTTTTTCTATGTTTACATTTATTTAAATCCACACAATTAAGTTCTTACAATTGTGTTATGATTACCTACAGTATTCAGGACAGTAACATGCTAGCTTGGGAACCTAGGAGCAAAATCACCTAACCATGCATTTCTCAGACTTATTCTCCTGGATCCCATGATTAAGCAACACATGACTGCATGTAGTCACACAATGCTTAGTTCTGTAATTAGCTTTCAAACTGTCTTCCAAGGTGGCTGCCCCTTAGACACCACCTCAGAGCTGCACAGTGAGTCGCATGCCAACGGGACTGTGAGTGATCCCCCTGAACCAGAGAGACTACATCTGGCACTTGTGGGACCAGTTCCATGGGGGAAGGGAGTATAAGGCAGAACAGAGACAATCAAGGCTTGAGACTCAAGGCAAACCCAGCCTCTGGGCTAAGGAGTCCCCGATCACAGTGACTCACATTCGCCTGCACTAGAACAGCTTCCACGAGGCCGAGGATAGACACACCAAGGGAACAGATTGAACAACATCAGAGCAAAGTCCAGTGAGCCTGAACCTCACTGGCAGCAAATCGGAGAGAAGATCCTTCCCATGAACAGGACATCAACAAGCAAGTCCCAGTTATAACATGAGAGCCCAAATAACACACTAAAGGGGGCATTCCTGGAGAATTCAGCTCAGGTGAACAAAGAGACTGCAGCCCAAACCCCTCAAGATACTTTCTACATTGGGCCACCCACAAAGACTGGGAGGCATAGCAGTTCTGTCTAACAGAAGCAAACACAGAGAGACAGCTAATTGGAGACACAAAGAAATAATCCCTAAGTGAGAGAAAAGAAGGAATCTACAGAGAAAGAACTAAATGGATGGAGGCAAGCAACCTGACAGACATAGAGTTCAAAGCAATGGTTATAAAGATGCTTATAGAACTTAGTGAAAAATACACTGGAAGGTATTAAAAGTAGATGGGATGAACAGAGGATTGAATCAGCGACTCGCAAGACAAGGTAGTGAAATAAGTCAGTCAGAGAAAGATAAATATCACATGATCTCACTCATTTGTGGATTATAATGAACAACATAAACTGATGAACAAAAACAGATTTAGAGACAGAGAAGCATCGATCATATGCTCAAACCTCAGAGGGAAGGTAGGGGAGGGTGGGGGTAAGGGGGAGAGATCAACCAAAGGACTTGTATGCATGCATATAAGCATAAGCGATGGATGAAGACAACAGGGGGTGAGGGTGAGGGCAAGACTGGAAGGATGAGGGGACAATGGGGAGATAAAGACACATTTGTAATACCTTAATCAATAAAAAGATAATAAATAAATAAATACCCAATTAGAGCAACAAATAGAAAAAAAAATAATTAAAAAGCAGAAGATAGCTTAAGGGAGCTCTGGAACAACATGAAACATAACAACATCTGCATTATATGAATGACAGGTGGGGAAGAGGGAGAGCAGAGAACCTGTTTAAAGAAATAATGACAGAAAAATTTCCCAACCTGATGAAGGAGAATGTCATACAAATTCAGGAGTCACACAGAGTCCCAATCAAGATAAAAGCAACAATACCAACACCTAGACATATCATAATTAAAATGGCAAATATTAAAGACAAAAAAATGTATCTTAAAGGCAGAAAGAGATAGAAAATTACTCAAAAAAGAGTTCCCATTAGAATGTCAGCTGACTTTTCAATAGAAACACTTCAGACAAGAAAGGAATGGCATGAAGTACTCAAAGTAATAAAAAGCAAGGGCCTAAATCTAAGACTACTGTATCCAGCAAGGCTAACATTTAAAATTGAAGAGGAAATAAAAAAAGCTTTCCAGAATAACAACAACAATAACAAAAGGTAAAGGAGCACATTACCACCAAACCAGCAATGCAAGAAATGTTAAAAGGACTGCTTTAAGAAGAAGAAAATGAACAGAGAGGATCATAGGCATAAAGAAAATAAAAATAGCAATAAATAAATACCAATCAATAATAACCTTAAATATAAATGGATTAAATGCTGCAGTCAAAAGACATAGAATGACTGAATAGATAAGAAAACATGACCGATATATATGCTGTCTACAAGAGACCCACCTCAGAACAAATATTCATACAGACTGAGAGTGAAGGGATGAAAAAATATATTCCATGAAAATGGAAAGCAAAATAATAAAGCTGGGGTAGCAATACTCATATCATACAAAACAGAGTTCAACACAAAGGCTATAACAAGAGACAAAGTAGGCCACTTCATAATACTAAAGGGAATAATTCAACCATAAAATATAACCCTTGTAAAGATATATGCACCCAATGTAGGAGCACCCAAGTACATAAAAACAAATTCTTGACAAACTTTAAGGGAGAGATTGATAGCAATACAGTTATAATAGGGGACTTTAACATCCCACTGACATTACTGGAAAGATCTTCCAGACAAAAAATCAACAAGGAAACAGAGGCCTTAAATATTATCAAATTGAATCCAGCAATATATTAAAAAGATCATACACCATGATCAAGTATGATTTATTACTGGGACATAAGGCTGGTACAATATTCACAAATCAAGAAATGTGATAAATCACATAAACAAATTGAAAGATAAAACCCACATGATCATATCAATAAATGCAGAAAAAGCATTAGACAAATCCATCACCATTTTTTTAATAAAAATTCTCAGTAAAGTGGGAATAGAGGAATGAATCATACCCCAACATAATAAAGGCCATATATGACAAACCTACAGCCAACATAATATTCAATCGGAAAAACCTAAAAGCATTTTCCTTACGAACTGGAACAAAACAAGGATGTCCACTTTCACCACTCATATTCAACGTAGTAATGGAAGTCCTAGTCACAGAAATCAGAAAAGAAGAAGTGATAAAAGGCACCCAAAATGGAAAAGTGGGTGTAAAACTGTCATTATTCACAGATGATATGATATTCTACATTGAATACCCTAAAGATTCTACCAGGAAACATCCATTCTCCTCAAACTACTCCAAAAAAGTGGAACTCCACTACAAAGCCTTAAAGACTCCACTAGACTTAATAAATGAATTTGGCAAATTAGCAGGATACAAAATCATCATTCAGAAATTGACGGCATTTTTATACATCAATAATGAACTCTCAGAAAGAGAAACCAAAAAAACAATTCCATTTACCATTGCAACAAAAAATAAGATAACTAAGAATAAACTTAACCAAGGAGGTAAAAGACCTGAACTTGGAAAACTATAGGACACTGGAAAAAGAAATAGAGGAAGACACAAGCAAATGGAAAGGTATACCATGTTTATGAAATGGAAGGATTAACACAATTAAAATGATTACACTAACCAAAGCAATCTATAGATTCAGCACACTCCCTATTAAAATACCAATGGCATACTTCACAGAGCTAGAACAAATACTCCGAAAATTTATATGGCACCATAAGAGACCCTGGCAATCTTGGGAAAGAAGAACAAAGTAGGAGGGATCACAATGTCGGATATCAAACTATACTTCAAAGCCAATATAACCAAGATATCCTGGCACTGGCACAAGAACAGTCATATAGACAAATGGATCAGAGTAGAGACCCCAGAAATTGACACACACCATTATAGTCAATTAATATTTGACAAAGGAGGCAAGAACATACAGTGGAGTAAAACCGTCTCTTCAACAAATGGTGTTGGGAAAACTAGACAGAATCATGCAAAAGATGAAACTAGACCACCAACTTACACCATACATAAGAGTAAACTCAAGATGGATAAAAGACTTAAATGTAAGGCATAAAACCATACAAATATTAAAGGAGAACATAGGCAGTAAAATCTCAGACATCTCTCGTAGCAATATGTTTACAGATTCATCTCGTAAGGCCAAGGAGATTAAGGAGAAAATAAATAAATGGAACTACATCAAAATAAAAAGCTTCTGCACAGCAAAAGAAACCACAATCAAAATGAAATGGGAACCCACTGTAGGGAAAACATATTTTCCAATGATACATCTGATAACGGGTTAATATCCAAAATATATAAAGCACTCATATAACTCAACAACAGGAAGACAAAGAATCCAATTAAAAAATGGGCAGAAGACCTGAATAGACATTTCTCCAAAGAGGACATACAGATGGCCAAGAGACATATGAAAAAATGCTCAGTCACTGATCATCAGAGATGCAAATAAAAACAACAGTGAGGTATCACCCAACACTTGTCAGAATGGCTATCATTATAAAACCAACCAGCAACAAGTGCTGGTGAGTATGTGGAGAAAACGGAACCCTAGCTCACTGCTGGTGGGAATGCAGACCAGTGCAGCCACTATGGAAAACTGTATGGAGTTTCCTTGAAAAATTAACAATGGAACTTCTGTTTGACCCAGCAATCCTACTTCTGGGAATATAGTCTAAAAATCTCAAAATACCAATCAGAAAGAAGATAAGTACCCTTATGTTCATAGCAGCATTATTTACAATAGCTAAGATTTGGAAAAAGGACAAGTACCCACCAGTAGACAAGTGGATAGAAAAGCTGTGGGATATTTACCCTATGGAATACTATGCAGCTGTAAAAACAGGAATCTGTCACACTTTGGGACAGCATTGATAGACCTGGAAAATATTATGCTAAGTGAAATAAGCTAATCTGACAAAGACAATTAGAAAATAATCTCATTTATTTGTGGAATCTAATGAGCAGAATAATTTGACCAACAAAACAAGACCTGAAGCATTGAGGCATGAAACAGTCTGGCATAGCTAGATGTGAGGTTGTGGGGAGAAGAGATAAACCAAAGAACTTATATATTTACTAGAGGCCTGGTGCACGAAATTGTGCATGGGTGGGGTCCGCGTGATCCGCCCTGATTGTGGCTGATCAGGCCAGGCTGGCCAGTGGGAGGGAACACAGGAGGTTGGCCGGCCAACCCCACCCCCAATCAGGGTGGGGGGCTGATAGGGGGTATGGCCAACCGGGGCAGGGAGGGGGAAGGCCATAGGCAGTTGGCAGGCTGGCCCCGCCCCCTGGTGGAACTCCCAGTCAAAGTCCTGGTTAAGGGGACAGTTTGCATATTAGGCTTTTATTATATAGGATAGGCATAGTCTATGGACATGGGCAATAGGATAGTGAAGACATTGGGGGTGGGCTGGGGCTGGGAGGAGGGGGGTAAGGGTGGGATGGGTGATCTATAATACTATCAACAATAGAAAGTATATTAAAAAAACAAACAAGCCCTAGCCATTTTGGCTCAGTGGATAGAGCATCAACCTGCAGACTAAAGGGTCCCAGGTTTGATTCTGGTCAAGGCCACCTGCCCAGGTTGCAGGCTCGATCCCAAGTGGGAAGCATGCAGGAGGCAGCTAATCAATGATTGTCTCATCACTGATGTTTCTATTTCTCCCTCTTCCTTCCTCTCTGAAATTAATAAAAATCATATTAAAAAATAAAATAAAAAACAAACAAAATAAAATAAAAATCAGGTCTAACTCCACACAGGGTGCTCTTAATTGTTATTGTGGAATAAGGTTGTATAGTGATAATCTCTTGCTGCTTATCCGGTCCTTTATTTGAAGCCGAAATCCAAACAAAAGCCACTAATCGTGTTGGGCCTGGAGAAGCTATCGCTTCCAATAGGAGAAAAGCTTTCTTATTCCTCTTCCACCTCTACTTCCAGTCTCTGCTTCTCATCTCCAACTTACTCCATTTCTTTTTGCCCCCACTCTTCCCAGACACTTTTTTTTATTTTAGCTTTGAGTTAAGCTAATAGTTGAGCAGGGGTACCTGCTATGTTTTACTAGTGTATCTTGGCCTTCGGAGGGTGGCTTGCCTGATCCTCTCCCAGGGGCTTAGGCTTTTGCTTCTTTGAGGGAAGGATTGGGATGCAAACAGGGTTTCATGCCTGTGCTTCACCAAGGCGGCTCTGCCAGGCCTCCTGTTATGCCCTAATTTTCCTGTGAACAACCAATTGAGGCTCATGGAGAAGCACTGGAGAACAAGCGCGTACTCTCCTCATGTCTGGGGCTCCCACGTGGTCTAAATTGTCCCTTCAGCACACACTTTACGATGGCACATTCTATCTTTCTCCTGTACTCTGTCAAAGATGAAACGGTTCATGTACCCCATTTCTCTTCAGAGATTGTCTTGTGATTTTGTGACTTCCGCTTTCTGCTGGGTTCCAGAAGAGAGGAAACCTGCAACCAAGGTACATGCTCTTGACTGGGAATCAAATCTGCAGCCCCTCAGTCCAAGGGCTAACACTCTAACCACTGCTCTACACCATGCAGGGCCACACTGTCTTAATTATTTTAGCATTGATAAGTTTGGGACTTATCTTGAGCCCATACCATATTTTTCACTTCTGTTACAGTAATTTCTAGAATCTGTGTTTGATTCTTTTTTGGATGTAAATTACATTAATTTAATTACATTACACATTAACAAATATATGTTATATGTACTTTTTTCCCCACTAGAGCTCTTAACATATAAATTATAATAATTTTATAGTATTTCCTGTATGATAATTCCAACATTTATCATATCTGAGTCTGGTTCTAATATATGCTTTTCCCCTTCATTCTTTGCTTTCTCTATTCTTTGGCATGTCTTATAACTTTGTTGAAAGTTGACCATCTTCTATAGGGCAATAAGAAAGGAATAAAGATAGGGAGAGTGGGATTTTAAGTTAATTGGATAGGAATTGGGCTGTTTTTAATGCTTTCTGTAGCACTAGTTTCCACAGACTTCAAACTTCTCAAGTGTTCTTTTTTTTTTACTTTCTTGCTGACTTTGATTATCCTAAGAACTACTTCTTGAGTAGAATCTGTGATGCAAAGCAATCTTAGCTGTGATGGAAAGCAATCAATTCGTTTTATTGAAACTCTGTTGGGGTGGTGGTCAGGTATACGCAAGGGGACATGTTTCTTAATCTCGTTGTTAAATCTCAGTCTTCACAGGCCTGTTCTCTGGGCTGTGCCATTCACAAATGTTTCTCCAGTGACACGAGGCTGCAGTGAAATGCATAACTTTTTCCCATTTGGGATACTTCTCTGGTAAAGTATTTTCCTCTGGAGCATAGGCATGTGGTATGGAAGACATTCCAGGTATATGCCAAAGGGATTCATCTTTTCCTTGCCTAGCCTAAGCCACGAGGGCATCATTCCAGTGGCTTTACTGTGATTAGCTGGTGGGTTCATGAAGTTAAATCCATGGAATGGCAGCCTCTTTAAGGCTGAAGCCCCAGGAATTTCTCATTTTTAAATTAGTCTGAATTCAACCTCCAGCAATTGGTCAAAATTACTATTTCAGTGTTGCTGCTACTGAGAGTTTCAGTAGATTCTGTCCCAGGCAAAAAGACCTCATGTTGACTCCCTGGACTCACCTGCCTCCAGAATTTGGGGAGGTAGACTTTCCTTTGAGTAAAGATTTCTGACGGGTCCAAAAAGTCATAGATTTTTAGTTTTTCACCTTTTTTTGTTGTGATGATGAAGGAGATGACTTACATTTTCTTAACATGGCAAGACTAAAACTGAAAAGTCCTCAGTAACATTTTTCTTTTAAAAAACTGGCTGAAAAATATAGCCTTAGGAAAAACTCTTGTAAACATACATTTGGAGAAGTACTAGTATGACCAAGAATAAATAGAAAGAAGAAACAATTTAATGAAATAAGTATGAGACAGTTTAATAACTACAAATGTGATGTATATAAGACTAATACTGACAACTTTGCAAAATTTGAAAATCTACATAAATGGATGATTTTAAAGTATAAATACATTTTTTCACTATGAGGTTAAGAAAAGACAGAAGCATGATGACTCAAAAAAATATAGCAGATACTAAGCTATCTTTCTACCCACATAAACAAGATATATTGTTGATGGTTTTGCAAGTGATCATTGCCAAACATCAAGGACTAGGTAATTTTCATGTAATATAAATTCTTCCAGACATGATAAAACTCTTTTCCCTCATTTCAACTTTGATATGCAAATTATACAAGAATGCCATATCTGTCTATGAACATAGACATGTACATATTCATTCATAATTTACCCATGTCACACACTATAAGCTCACTTATAAACATTAGTCCTGAAAAATATTGTTCAATCCTTTAAAAATCATATCAATATTGGATTGGAAATTCTAACCTAATAAAGAAAAAATCAAATGTATGAATATTAGAAAAGGTGACATTGTCATTATAATATACTAGAGGCTCAGTGCAGATTGGTGCACCAGTGGAGTCCCTTGGCCTGGACTGCGGGGATCAGTGGACCACCATGCTGCTGCAGCCTGGCCTTATCCGTCAGCTCATCGGGCTCCAGCCCCCTGTCCGCATCGATCTCGCATAGCACAAAGTAGTGCATGTAGCAGCAGGTGGCCAGGAAGGAGCCTGAGTGGGGCTGGGCACCACCCCCGCTCATCCCAACCCCACTGTGCCTGCCTCCACCACTAGGGCACACAGGGGAGTGTCCATTGGAGAGGCTTGAGCTGCCTCAGCTGCGCTGGCCAGCCATGAGCCCAGCTTCTGGCAACCGCCTATCAGCTGAGCAGCGCTCCTGCTGTGGGAGCACACTGACCACCAGGGGGCAGTTCCTGCATTGAGTGTCTGCCCCCTGGTAGTTAGTGCACACCACAGATACCAGCAGGTCATTATAATTTTCAGGCAGTAGGTTGGGGTGTTCCTCCCTGTGGCATGACAGACTCAATCCAACTGGGTGTGTGGAGAGATTGTCTGGTCGCTTAGGCGTTTATATATATAGACTAGAGGCCCGATGCACAAAGATTCTTGCATGGGAGGGGGTCCCTTAGCCTGGCCTGCACCCTCTTGCAATCCAGGACCCCTCGGGGGATGTCTGACTGCTGGTTTAGAGGTTAGAAAGAAACTTTGTGAGAGAAAAAAACAAAACAAAACAGAGGCCACTCCAGCAAGGGTGGGTTCTGAGGTGCTAGAATTAACTTTCTGCATGAAGATTCATCAGGCCAGGGAAGGAAAGAGTGAGTGAGTGTGTGTGTGTGTGTGTGTGTGTGTGTGTGTGTGTGTGTGCGAGAGAGAGAGAGAGAGAGAAAGAGAGAGAGAGAGAGAGAGAGAGAGAGAGAGAGAGAGAGAGAACCTTCCCAAAACTACAGACTCTTGTGTTCTAAAGCACAAAACTTTGCTTTCCCTATGTTTATTGCATGTCTAAACACAAACCATTGTGTACTTCAAGCAACATGTATTAGGGAAGGAGACCATAGGCTTAAAACAAAGGGTGGGGGTGTCAGAAGTGAGTATCTCCTCTTGTCCTCCCAGCTAAAGCTCCTTGGGGGCCTGTCTCTTTGCAAATCCACATTTATCCCTTGGCATGAGGGAGGTAGAGAGTGCATCATTATCCTGGGAGGGGAAGGTCACGGGGTCTGCACCCATGATGCTTGCCCCAAGTTTCATTTCCTCACCCTCCCAGGTCGCTTTCCACCCCACTACTGATCCAGTTAATGGAGTTGGAGGTCTGCAGCTGGATGCCTCCAGGAAGAGAACACACTGTGGGCTGGGTGGTCCAGCTCCAAGGCCCCTGCATCCATACCCCACCCCCACCAGCAGGCAGCAGGTTGGGATGTTCCACCTATACATGCTGCCTCTCACAACATCAAAATTACAACCAAAAGACACAACAACTATCAGAACCACGGGAAAGCTGGCTGAGTACAAGTTCTACAAGGTAGAGGTAAAGAAGAAAGCGCACTGAGACTGGTAGGAGGTGTGGAGGTGCAGAACGGGCTGGCACCTGGGTGCACTGCTCTTTTAATTGAGAGGGAGATACAAGCTCCTGCTTGCTCTGAACACATACATGTAGAAACTGGACCATCTGGCATTAGGACAGGAATGACAAGGCGGTTTTTTTCAGATGGAGGTGCTTGCAGCAGTCATTTTTCTTCGCTGGGACCTCTCCAGGTCAGGGCTGACTGGCAGTCATTGCTGCTTGCTCTGCCCTGGAGATTCCCTGAGAGCCCCACCCCACTCAATTTACAACCCCACACAAGGTGTGCAGAGCAGCTTTTGCATATGAAAGTCCTGTCCTTTCTCAGCCTAAAACCTGTCAAACAGGCAGCAGTATCAGCAGCCTGCCTTGCTATACAGCTGGGCCTCATCTGGGCACTTCCAAATCTGATACAAAGAGGAGGAATCTAAAGATCTCTCCATAGCTCCTGCTGGGTGGCCCCAGGCAATGGCTGAATTTGCACCTCCTTGGAGATCCAAGAGCCAGTGTACCCAGTGGTCAGTGTGAGACCATATCAGATTACAACTCTTCACATCCATAGTGATACACTCAAGGGGCAGACTCAATGAGCACCAAAAACCCACTGAAGCAAGGCCTTCCCCATAAGGGTGTCTACTGCACAGTAGCTCTTCTAGTGTAGACACAGCTGGTCCTCACAGCCTATTGGCCTGGAGGTCAATTCCTCCCAGTGATACAAATAGCAATCAAGGCTTAACTACAACAAGACTGTGCACACAGCTCAGAAAGGGGTGCACCAAGAGTGTCCACCACAGGTGACTGGGGAGGCTGAGCCACTGGGCCCTATAGGACACCTATCACACAAGGCCACTCTATCAACTCAAGGAGATTTAGCAGCTAGCCAATACATAGTAACAAACACAGGGAAGCAGCCAAAATGCAGAGACAAAGAAAGATGTCACAAATGAAAGAAATGGATGAAAGCAAAATACTCAATATAGAGTTCAAAACCACAGTTATGAGGTTACTCAGGAATATTCTAGAAACTTCTGAGAGACTTAGTGAGACCTTCAAGGATATTAGTGAGAATGACAAAAAATAGAAAAGGACCAGTAAAAAATAAAGCATACACTGACTGAAATAAAGAATAATATACAGAGATTCAACAGTAAACTAGAGGATCCCAAGAACCAAGTCAAAGATTTGAAGTACGGGGAAGCAAAAAATACCCTACTAGAAGAGCAAAAAGAAAAAAAGAATCCAAAATTATGAAGATAGTTTAAAAAGCCTCTGGGACAACTTAAAGCATACCAACATCTGAATTATGGGAGTTCAGAAGAAGAGAGAGAGAGCAAGATATCGAAAACCTATTTGAAGAAATAATGACAGAAAACTTCCCCTACCTGGTGAAAGAAATAGACTTACAAGTCCAGGAAGAACATAGAACCCCAAACAAGAGGAATCCAAAGAGGACCACACCAAGACACATCATAATTAAAATGCCAAGAGCAAAAGACAAAGAGAGAATCTTAAAAGCAGCAAGAGAAAAAGAGTTAGTTACCTACAAGGCAGTACCCATATTACTGTCAGCTTATTTCTCAACAGAAACTTTGCAGGCCAGAAGGGAGTGGCAAGAAATATTCAAAGTGATGAATAGAAAGAACCTACAACCAAGATTACTCTACCCAGCAAAGCTATCATTTAGAATTGAAGGTCAGATAAAGAACTTTCACAGACAAGAAAAAGCTAAAAGAGTTCATCACCACCAAACCAGTATTATATGAAATGCTGAAGGGTATTTTTTAAGAAGAGAAAGAAGAAGAAAAAGGTAAGGATAAAAATTTATGAACAACAAAGTGACAACAAATACATATTTATCAACAAGTGAATCTAAAAATCAAATGAATAAAAAATCTGATGAACAGAACAAACTGGTGAATGTAATAGAATCAGGGGCATGGAAAGGGAGTGGACTGACAATTCTCAGCGGGAAGGGGGTGGGGAGGTGCGGGAAGAGATTGGACAAAGAGCTTACACCTATGGATGAGGACAGTTGGGGGCAAGGGCCTGGGGTGGGGTGGGAACTGGGTGCAGGGTAGCTATGGGGGGATAAAAGAGGAACATCTGTAATAATCTGAACAATAATCATCAAAATAAATAAATTAATAAAATAAAAAAAGTTAAATTCTTTAAAGCTTGAATGGCATATCAATACTAATGTAGACTTTAGAGCAATGGTCCTCAACCTTCTGGCCCTTTAAATACAGCTCCTCATGTTGTGACCCCCAACCATAAAATTATTTTTGTTGCTACTTCATAACTGTAATTTTGCTACTGTTATGAATCATAATGTAAATATTTGATATGCAGGATGGCCTTAGGTGACCCCTGTGAAAGGGTTGTTCTACCCCCAAAGGGGTTGCGACCCACAGTTTGAGAACCGCTGCTTTAGAGGAAAGAAAATCACTAGAGACAAAGTAGATATTAGTTCACAAGAGAGACATAATCCACAATTGTTTATTGCTGGTATATAAGATAGCAGTTGACTTTTATATATACTCAGTTGTTCCCCGGTGCACAAAATTTGTCCACCTGGGGGGGCGGTCCCTCAGCCAAGCCTGCACCTTCTCCAACCTGGGACCCCTCAGGGGATGTCCGACTGCAGTCCACAATCCAGGACAGCTAGCTCCCAACCACTTGCCTGCCTGCCTGCCTGATTGCCCCTAACTGCTTCTGCCTGCTGCCTGATCACCCCCTAACCACTCCCCTGCCAGCCTGATCAATGTCTAACTACTCCCCTGCTGGCCCAATATTCCCCAACTGCCCTTCCCTGCAACCCAGTCGCCCCTAACTGCCCTCCCCTGCCAGCCATCTTGCGGTGGCCATCTTGTGACCACATGGACGCAGCCATCTTGTGCAAGGGCATGACGGTCAATTTGCATATTACCTCTTTATTATACAGGATTGTATCCAGCAACCTTGCTATAATCACATAGTTCCAATAGGGTTTTGTTTGTTCATTCTTTGGTATTTCCTGGAGATGATTATGTTATTTGTGAATAAAGACAGTTTAGTTCTCTCAACCTTTGGGAAATCTTTACACCTTTATTTTCCTTTTTTTGT
The DNA here is from genome assembly GCF_014108235.1 of Myotis myotis. Lineage (NCBI taxonomy): Eukaryota > Metazoa > Chordata > Mammalia > Chiroptera > Vespertilionidae > Myotis > Myotis myotis. The sequence goes on along the minus strand of NW_023416390.1, from coordinate 88,999,752 downwards.
CTTACTGCTTTACCTAGGATTTCCAGAATAATGTTGAATAAGAGTGAATATGAGTATGAGTTGGAGCAATTAAATATTAAGAGGTTATATATTGATTTATTTGTTTATTTATTTATTATTTAACTCACAGCTTAAGACAAAATTAACTCAAAATGGATTTAAATACAGAATGTAAAACTATAAAACCTTTAGAAAAAATAAAATAGATAAGCTATTGATACAGAAAAAATCTGAATGAATTTAACCTTTAGAGAATGCTGCTAAGTTAAAAAATGCTAATCTAAAAGTTTACATAATGTATGATTCCACTTTTGTAATGGCAACATCTTATCTAATAAAAGAGTAATAAACAGATTGATCATCACTCCAACACATAAGGTGGCTGTCCCCATGTGGTAAAAGTTGGCCACCCCCATGTGGACACAAGATGGCTGCCACAAGATGGCCAGCAGGGGAGGGCAGTTGTGGACGATCAGGCCAGCAGGGGAGGGCAGTTGGGGGTGGCCAGGCCTACAGGGTATGGCAGCTGGGGGCAATTGGGCTTGCAGGGGAGAAGTTAGACATTGATCAGACTGGCAGGGGAATGGTTAGGGGGTGATCAAGCTGGCAGGCAGAAGCAGTTAGGGGCAATCAGGCAGGCAGACAAGCGGTTGGGAGCTAGCAGTCCCAGATTGTGAGAAGGATGTCCGACTGCTGGTTTAGGCCTGATCCCTGTGGCATCGGACCTAAACTGGCAGCTAGACATCCCCTGAGGGATCCCAGTTTGGAGAGGGTGCAGGCTGGGCTGAGTGACCCCCCCCCCCCCCCCACTGCACGAATTTTTCACCAGTCCTCTAGTTTTAGAAATAAAGGATAGATCAGCATCACAAGAGGTGCAGGAAAGAGATGGAGATGGAGCCAGGTTTAATTATTTTTAAAAAGCCCAGAGGAAGAGATTCTTCTGGTAATTATATATATGTATTTATTATCTTGATTGTGGTGGTGGATGCAAAAACGTATACATGTGATAAAATTGTGCAGAACTAAATACACATACAAAATAAGTATGAGTTAAACCAGGGATATTTGAATTAACATTGGTAACTTGAATCTATGACAATATTGGGTGCTATGGGGGGAAAAAGTGTAACATCTGTAATAATCTGAACAATAAAGATTTAAAAAGAAAGAATTATCATAGAAAAATCAATTATTTTTCTATGTTAACAGAAATCATTAGAAAATATAACTGGAAAGCAATTCTATTTTAAATCAAAATCAAATTATAGAAAATGTCTACTTGTAACCAAAACTAATAAAGATCTACATGACACAAGCAATTAATCAAAAATCACAAATCTGCCAAATCTTAGAGACTTATTTGAATAGCAGCGTTAAAAAAAATGAATTTTGATGACAAATACACAGAGTGCATATAGTAAAATTTGCAGGAAATTTAACACTTCCTTTATGCTCAATCAATATGCACCAAATGAAAATCCAAATATCGTTTTGCATGACCCTAAATTTCACATGGAAGAGAAAACATGTAGGTCCAATTATGACAATTTTAAAGGTGGCTCATGTGGTAGAATTTGTAGGACCAGAGAAAGACTCATTATTCGTCAATAGAAATTAAAGACATGTGATACTGGCATAACCAACAAAAATTTTGTATAATAAATATACTATCTCAAATATTTGGGGAAAGAAGATCCTTTCTAATAAAGTTTGGGACCATCATTATATATAACTAGAGGCCCAGTGCACAAAAATTTGTGCACTTGGGGGGGAGGGAGGGTCCCTCAGCCCGGCCTGTGCCCTCTTGCAGTCTGGGAACCCTCGGGAAATAACAACCTGCTGGCTAAGGCCTGCTCCCAGGTGGCAGAGGGCAGGCCTAATCCCTAGGTGCAGCCCCTGGTCGGGCTCAGAGCAGGGCCGATTGGGGAGTGGGGGTGCCACCCCCTGTCATGCACAGAGCAGGGCAGATCGGGAGGTTGCGATGCCACCCTCAGTCATGCTCAGGGTAGGGCCGATTGGGGGTTTGGGGCACCGCCCCCTGTCACATTCAAGGCAGGGTCGATGGGGAGGTTGCGGCGCCACCCCCTGTCACACAGGGAGCAGGGCCAATCAGGGGGTTGGGGCACCGCCACTGTCACACTCAGGGCAGGGCCGATGGGGAGGTTATGGCTCTACCCCATCACACACAGAGCAGGGCCCATTGGGGGGGGGGAGTTGGGGCGCCACACCCTGTCACTCACAGAGCCGCAGGGTGATCAGGGGGTTGGGGAGCTCCCCCGTATCAGGCACAGAACAGGGCCGATCATGGAGTTGGGGCGCCTTCCCCTGTCAGGAACAGAGCAGGGCCGATAGGGAGGTTCTGGCCCCGCCCCCTGTCAGCCACAGAGCCACAGGGCGATCAGGGGGTTTGGGCGCTGCCCCCTGTCACGCTGATCCCGGTGCCAGGAGGCCTCACAACTCCGCTGATCCTGGTGCTGGAAGCCATATTACCATTTTACTATATAGAATAGAGTCCTGGTGCATGGGTGGGGGCCAGCTGGTTTGCCCTGAAGGGTGTCCTGGATCAGGGTGGGGGTCCCCACTGGGGTGCCTGGCCAATCTGGGTGAGGGGCTGAGGGCTGTTTTCATGCTGGGACTGAAGCTTCCAACTGCTCCTTTCTTTCTTTTTTTTCTCTTTTATTCTGGGCCAGCTTTAGCTCTGAGGCTTCGCTCCAGCTCTGAGCCCTCAGCTGCTGAAAACAGGTATCTGGTTTGTTTCGTTCTATAATCGAAACAATGTATCAACTCCAGCTCTGTGATCCCAGCTCTCTGAAAGCTGGTTTTTGGGGTTTTGTTTAGCTTCTATATTTGTTACAATGTTTTTCAAACTGCAAGCTCAGAGGCCGGCAAGGCAGGCGGGGAACGTTGCAGTCCTCCGTCTCTGAAGCAAGCAAGCCTTATGTCCAGTTTAAGCTGCCTGGCTGCTGGCCGCCATCTTGGCTGGCAGTTAATTTGCATATCTCCCTGATTAGCCAATGGGAAGGGTAGCGGTCGTAGGCCAATTACCATGTTTCTCTTTTATTAGATAGGATTGTTAAAACATAATTACCCTATTCATAAAAATAAAGTCTTAGTGGTAAAGATTTATGTAAAATCCCACACCTTCCTAACAAATTAAAAGCAAGCATTAAAAAAAAAATTGGAAGAACATACTTGTATTCTTTGAAATTTAATGGTATTTTTGAGCCAAAATAGAATAAAGAGCAACAATTGGCTTAAATTATTACATTAAATGACTCTGAAAAATTATATAAAAAAGACAATGGAGAAAAGAGGAAAACTTAATAACCAAGATATATACGTGACAAAGAATTAACGTACAGGATATATAAACGATGACTCAAAAAACAAATCCATTGAAAAAATATTATGGAGCATTTATATATCACAATAATGTAAAGTGTTTCTGTACATAAAATATAAATTGAAATGATGGAACCACATGAATATATAGCATTTACTTAATTTTCTATAATTTGGTTAATATAAAATGTTATTATGTACATTTGAATAATATACCTTGTGATTTTATTATTCCTCCTGATAGTTTATTTTTTAATTTTTTATATTGATTAAGTTATTACATATGTGTCCTTATCCCCAAGTTACCCCCTCCCCCCCCACACTCATGCCCTCACCCCCCTGTTGTCTGTGTCCATTGGTTAGGCCTATATGCTTGCATATAAGTCCTTTGGTTTGATGGTCTGATAGTTTCTATAGTATTTTTGAAATGTTATACAACTTGAAACCTTTATAATAAGCGAGAATGCATTACCTTCAGATTATCATGCTAAGCAAAATATGTCAGACAGAAAAGGTCAAGTAGCATATGAGTTCATTCAAATGTGGGATATAAAACTGAAAACAACAAATGAACAAATAAGAAAAACAAACAAATACTCATAGACACAGACAAATTATGGTGATTTCAGAGGGAAGAGGGCTATGGGGATAGTAAAAGGTAAAAGGGCATCAAATATATGGTGATGGAAGACGATTTGACTTTGGGTAGCCCACAATGCATTTACACACATGATGTATCATGAAATTGTACTTTTTTTTAATTTATTTTTTTATTGCTTAAAGTATTACAAAGGGTATAACATATGTGTCCTTTCCCCCCCCCCCCACCCTTGACAGTCCGCTGGCCTCCCCTACCCCCCAGTGTCTTGTGTCCATTGGTTATGCTTATATGCATGATACAAGTCCTTCGGTTGATCTCTTACCCCTCTCCCTCTTGCCCCTCAACCCTCCCTGGCCTTCCCGCTGCAGTTTGACAATCTGTTTGAGGCAGCTCTGCCTCTGTATTTATTATTGTTCAAAAGTTTATAATGGTCTCTATTATCCATGAATGAGTGAGATCATGTGGTATTTTTCCTTCATTGACTGGCTTATTTCACTTAGCATAATGCTCTCCAGTTCCGTCCATGCTGTTGCAAATGGTAAGAGTTCCATCTTTTTTACAGCAGCATAGTATTCCATCGTGTAGATGTACCACCGTTATCTAATCCATTCATCTACTGATGGGCACTTAGGCTGTTTCCAGATCTTAGCTATGGTGAATTGTGCTGCTATGAACATAGGGGTGCATATATCCTTTCTGATGGGTGTTTCTGGTTTCTTGGGATATATTCCTAGAAGTGGGATCACAGGGTCAAATGGGAGTTCCATTTTTAGTTTTCTGAGGAAACTCCATACTGTCTTCCATAGTGGCTGAACCAGTCTGCATTCCCACCAGCAGTGCACAAGTGTTCCTTTTTCTCCACATCCTCTCCAGCACTTGTCGTTTGTTGATTTGTTGATGATAGCCAGTCTGACAGGTGTGAGATGGTACCTCATTATTGTTTTGATTTGCATCTCTCGGATGATGAGTGACTTTGAGCATGTTTTCATATGACTCTTTGCTTTCTGAATGTCCTCTTTTGAAAGGTGTCTATTTAGGTCCTTTGCCCATTTTTTGATAGGATTGTTTATCTTCCTTTTGTTAAGTTGTATGAGTTCCCTATAAATTTTGTAGATTAGGCCCTTATCAGATATGACATTGGCAAATATGTTTTCCCACACAGTGGGTTTTCTCGTTGTTTTGTTGATGGATTCTTTTGCTGTGCAGAAGCTTTTTATTTTGATGTAGTCCCATTTGTTCATTCTCTATTTAGTTTCATGTGCCCTAGGAGCTGTATCAGTGAAGAAATTGCTTCAGCATATGTCTGAGATTTTGTTGCCTTTGGATTCTTCTAGAATTTTTATGGTTTCTCATCGTACATTTAAGTCCTTTATCCATTTTGAGTTTATTTTTGTGTATGGTGTAAGTTGGTGGTCTAGTTTCATTTTCTTGCATATATCTGTCCAATTTTCCCAACACCATTTATTGAAGAGACTATCTTGGCTCCATTGTATGTTCTTGCCTCCTTTGTCAAATATTAATTGAGCATATTGGTTTGGGCCGATTTCTGGGCTCTCTATTCTATTCCATTGATCTATATGCCTGTTCTTGTGCCAGTACCAGGCAGTTTTGAGAACAGTGGCTTTGTAATACAGCTTGATATCTGGTATTGAGATCCCACCTACTTTGTTCTTTCTCAGGATTGCAGCAGCTATTCAGGGTCTTTTTTTATTCCAGATGAATTTTTGGAGAGTTCGCTCTAGATCTGTGAAGTATGCCATTGGTATTTTAATGGGAAGTGTGTTGAATTTATAGATTACTTTGGGTAGTATGGACATTTTAATGATGTTGATTCTACCAATCCATGAACACGGTATGTTCTTCCATCTGTTTATGTCTTCCTCTACCTCTTTTTTTAACGTCCTGTAGTTTTCTGAGTAGCGGTCTTTTACCTCTTTATTTAAGTTTATTCCTAGGTAGCTTAATTTTTTTGGTGCAATGGTAAATGGGATTTTTTTTATAATCTCTCTTTCTGAAAGTTCACTATTGGTGTATAGAAATGCCTCAGATTTCTTGGGGTTAATTTTGTTTCCTGCTACATTGCCAAATTCGTGTATTAAGTCTAGTAGCTTTTTGATGGAGTCTTTAGGGTTTTGTATGTATAATATCATGTCGTCTGCAAATAAGGACAGTTTTACTTCCTCTTTTCCAATTTGGATGCCTTTTATTTCTTCTTCTTGTCTAATTGCAACGGCTAACACTTCCAGTACTATGTTGAACAGGAGTGGTGAGAGTGGGCATCATTGTCTTGTTTCTGTTCTTAGGGGAAATGGTGTTAGTTTTTGTCCATCGAGCATGATGTTGGCTGTGAGCCTGTCATATATGGCTTTTATTATGTTGAGGTATGATCCTTCTACTCCTGCCTTGCTGAGAGTTTTTATCAAAAATGGGTGTTGGATTTTGTCAAATGCTTTTTCTCCATCAATTGATATGACCATGTGGTGTTTTTCTTTCAATTTGTTTATATGATGTATCATGTTTATTGATTTGCGGATATTGTACCATCCTTGCATCCCTGGGATAAATCCTACTTGGTCATGGTGTATGATCTTTCTGATGTACTGCGAAATTGTACTCTTGAAGCCTATATAATTTCATTGGCCAATGTCATCCCAACACATGTAATTAAAATGAATAAATAAATATTAAAATAAATAAAATAATCTCTGGCAATAGCAGTAAAAATAGCAATAAAGAGGAAAAATATGGCATAAAAAAACCTTCATATAAATTCTGATTTTGTTATCTCCTAGCTGTATATTCTTGGGAAATTAAACTCTTTCTGAACTTTCTCATTTCTAAAATGGAGATAGTAATATCTATCTCATCAGTCTACTCTTCAAATTAATATGAGATAATGCAGTTAACATACTAATTATTTTAAAATATAATTTCATTATCCTCTATATACAATAGATACAAAATTTTTATCAACATTATGAGCTTAGGTCTAGGTTGTGTAACTTTATTCAGCATTAACTTCCCTTTAATCTTTATTTTTTTCCAGTGAGAATTCCTGAGTGTTCACAAACTAATCAAAGGTTAGAGACCTGTTAATCTTTTTAACTGTCTTTCATCTTCTTTCATATAGAAGAGAAAACAAATTTGAAAAAGATCTATTGGCTTTTCATTTTCCACAGCTGTCTCTTCTCAGGACATTCAGTTTGGGTTTTTGTTGTTATTTTTATTGGTTGTTTCACTGTTAGTTCATAATTTTCCACTAAAGTCAGGTTATCTTCTTTCAGAAGAGAAAAGAATCACAATTCCATACTTCTATGTGAAAAGAAAAATACGTAAAAATATAAAGAAGTGATTAAATATTCTATTGTTTCACTCACCAAATTGACAATATTTCACCAGGTTGTATGGATATTTCTCAGAAATAAAATTTTGATGCCTATATTCATAGAAATATTTGCACGTAAGTACACATATGTGTGCATGTATGTATAACTTTATGTTTTTCTCCTTTATTTGTCTTAATATTGTCTTATTTGGCAATACTAAATATACATTCATACTTAATATACATATCATATATTTGATAGTTTTTTATTGACAACATTGTGGATCCAGGAACACACAATCAATAAACTTACTGCAAATTGTTTGCAAATCATTCCATGAAGTTGATGTTAGTAATCAGAAGCCTTGGGTAGTGACAGCAGCAGTAGCGGGATCTAGAGACAGACATTTTCACTTTCCAGCTTCTGCTCTTAGCTACAATGCTGTACTTTCACTAATACATAATAAATCAGAAGTATTTTCAATGGGAATCAGTGAAGGAATCTTTAGTTCCACATTTATTGTTTATTAAGGGAGTTTTTCTATATTAGGTATATATTTTTAATAAATATATATGTCCACAATCATGCCATTAGTTTTATTTTTTCTTCTCCTTTAGTTATAGACAGTCAATTATTAGGAATTTTTGTGTTGAGTGAGCTAGATTGATGATTTTTTAAAAATTCATTTTCCAGGATAACTGCCTGTGTTTTGCAAAATACTGAGAGTGTTAACATTGATTTGATAAGCTACTTGACTTTCATAGTATTACATGTCAGATAAGTATCCAGGCTAATACGTGTACAAATATATATGTGTAAGTGTCAGAATGCTTATAATTTAGCTCTTGAAATACTTTCTAAAAGTTTCACACTAACTTGATATTTTAACAAAATGAAATCTATAAAATCTACATTTATTTGCATTGTGTTCCTCTACCTAAATGTTCTTCTTCCTCATTATTCCAAGTACATGTTGTAGTTAATGAAAATTGATAAATCTATGAATTTGTGAAAATGTGTAACTTATTTTTTTATTCTTAAATCTTTCATCATATATATTCCAAGAACAAGACCGCTTTTTTAAGTAAACAAGTGAATTTTCTGAGTTATCAAGTTCAGAAAATTTTAGATTAATACCTTATATTTATCTAACCTATCTTTACATTATTTGCCTTATTTATGTTCAAAGAGTTAAAAAATTGACAACTAACTAAACAAAATCAGAAATATGATGAAGGAACAAAGTAGAGTATCAACAAAGAGATAGAAATTATGAAAAAGAACCATACAAATATTTTGGAATTGTAATTTACAGAGTAAATTAAAGAAAAATGTGCCAGATACTTTTTGTTGTTGGTATTGTTGTATAATATTCACTGGAGGATATTTTTTACTTTGACTTTTAGAGAGATTGGAAGGGAGGAAAGGAGGAAAGAAAGAGGAACATAGGTACAAAGATTCTCAACAAAAAGCTAGTATACCCATTGCTGCAGCCTATTAAAAGGATTATACATCTGGATCAACTGAGATTTAATACTCAAATTAAAGGGTGGTTTGACAGGGGAAAAATATATTACATTAAAAAATGAAGGAAAATAATGTATATTATTTTTATATATCAAATGTTACATATATACAATAATATAATATATAAATAAAATGAAGGGATAAACAACAGTTGATCATCTCCATTGATTCAGAAAAACTATTTAACTGAATAGCCCTAGTTGATTTGACTCAGTGGATAGAGCATCAGACTGCGGACTGAAGGGTCCTGGGTTCAATTCTGGTCAAGGGCACATTCCCAGGTTGCAGGCTCGATCCCCACTGAGGGGCATGCAGGAGGCAGACAATCAATGATTCTCTCTCATCATTGATGTTTCTATCTCTCTTTCCCTCTCGCTTTCTCTCTGAAATAAATAAAAATGTATACTTAAAAAAATAAGCTATGAATAAAAGTAAATGTTCTCAGCATGATGAATGTCATACATAAAACAAACAACACACACACAGAGCTAACTTCATTCTCAGTGGTGAAAGAATAAAATATTTCTTCTAAGAGCAGAAATAAGACAAACATGACCATTTTCACAATTTATATTCATTGTTGTATTGGGAGTTCGAGCAACAACAATTAGCCAAGCAAGAGAAAAATGCTATAATTTTTAAAATTCAATAATATGAATCAGAGTATCTTGCAGCAAATCTATTGCATGTAAAGAGTAACAATAATAATATAAATAAATATTATGAAATGGAATATAATTTTTATAAAATATGTGACTGTTAAGAAAACTTGTTGAAAAAATACTATTATTTAAAAATATATGCATAGGCATATATGTGTATATATACACACATATATAGTTATACACTGTTATATATAGTATACTGATGTACTAATGAGAGTGTGAAGAGATGGACACACTAATGCATTATTTTTTTTTAATATTACAGATTTTCAATGCAATTTGGCAATATATACCAAGGAATTTTAAAACTATTGCTTTCTTTGATTAGTATTTGGGATACTTAAGCAATAATTGAACATATGGGGGCTTATAATGTCCTTTATGTCAGTAATCAGAAAAATTTTGATTTGGCTTCTCTCAGGCCAAATCTGACCCACTGCCTTTTAAAAATAGTGTTTTATGGAAAGACACAAATGTCTATAATGTGTTGACAATAGCAATTTTTGTGCTGCAACTGCAGAATTAAAGAGTTATGAGAGAGACTCTATGGCCAACAGAACCTAAAATATTTAACATTTGGTCCTTGACCAAAAAGGTTTACAGACCCCCTTTTTATTATTTTACACTAAAACATTAAAACCAATGTTTTAGAGCATTTTTGGGGTTACTCCAAAATTGAAGGAGAGGTACAGAGATTCAGATCCTCTTTTAAAATCATACAGAAAAAAATGGGAATAACACACACACACACACACACACACACAATGCTACCAGTTTGGAGTTTGGTAAATTATAGTTTTAAGATATTTAATGTTATTATAAAATTTAGGTTTAATAGAGGTTTTATCATATTTATTACTGCTTTAGTGGTATCTGTGCTACTTTTTGCTGTCCTGTTTCTTCTGTGTATTAAAGTCATTAAATTATTAAGCATCTGCTCAAAAGCAGTCTCAGGAGTAGATTCTGGGATTCTAAAGACTAAAGGGCAAATTTAAATAATTCAGGAACAGGGAAGAGTCAGGGAAATCCAGACGTTAATCCACAGTGGCAGTGGCTGAGAGGAAAGCTTAGACATTTTGAAAATAGTTATATTGTCATAAATTTTAGTGGTTGTCAATTTTCAAAGTGTATGGACTCAAATGATTTTGATAGATCCTAAATCATATTTGTATTTGAACAGGACTAATTTTGGCCTTTTCCCTTCAACCTACTGCTCTGATATTAGTCAGTTTTAATGGAAAAACCCATACCACAAGCTCTCTTCTTATTCTGCTTGTCTACTGCATCTTCCAATAACTATCTGTCCGTGATGTGGGGAAGAGAAATGAAAACAGCTCAGGGTGAAAGAAGTCCAAACTAGGTTTTGAGGGGAATCATATTTTGTGTTCTAGATCCTTCATGAGTAGACCTGGGGTGGGGGGGCTCAAAGAAGCTGCATTAACTTTAATCCTAATTAAACCTGATAGTTGGTGGCAAAAGCAGAACAGGTAATGTCAGTGGTGGGAGGGTCCATCTTAGTGAGTAAACTAATTTTGTCTTTACCTTCTGCACCTGTATGCCCATGCAAATGTAGGCAGAAATTACAACGTGGGAGGGGGGGAGGGTGCGGGGGGGGGGAGGCTTGAGGGTAAAGATGTTTTTAAAAGCAATTTTAAGTCCTGTGAAATATACCCTTTGTTAACTTATAAATTGCAGACATTACATTGGTTTGATTTGAGCAATATCATGTAGGCTGATATTTGATAGGCCCAAGAAAGTGTGTGTTATGGGTTTTTCTATAAAATCCATCTCTTCAGATCACCTGGAAACTTAGAAATCCCTGTTTCCACCTCTCTCGGCCTCCACCATTAATATCCCTTCAACCAGCCCTAGGATTTTCTTACTCTGCCCTAGCCACTGGCTTCTGTGACCTTATTTTTATTTCAAAACCTTATTTCTCTCGGAATCTTTGTATTTCCCTTTTCTTCTGCGTGAGACAGATCATCCAGAGACTTTTCTGGCTCCTTCTTTTTTCTTTATGTTCTCTACTCGAATGTCCCCTCTTCTGTGAATAAATCCTATACACCTATCCGAGCCCCCCTGACTTCACCTCTGTTTTGCTGGCTTAATTTCCTATTCCATCATCTTGGATTTTAGCAATTATCCATATAGGAAATTATCAATATATTTGTCTAAATATGCATCCACTCATTCACTAAGTCCTTGCTTCTCCTCGCTGTGCTGTAAGTTCCATTAGAGCAAAGCGCTGGCAATGCTGTTTACCTCTATCTTCGGGACCTGGAACACTTCCTGGCATGTAGTAAATTCCCAGTGCTAATTTGTTCATGGAGGAAAGATCTTAGGTTATCTACGAGAACTTTCTTTTTTTCATAAAGAAAAAGTATCCCCTGAACTATTGAGCTCTGCTTGCAGTTTTCCCAATCATCTCTACAGATGGTTTCCCGTTTTCTAATTCAACTTTTTCTTTTGAAGATGCGATTCAGCAGCTTCACCTGGTGACCCTCTCCTGAATGTATTGTGGTGTTACTTTCAATCAGAACGTCTTCACGTTTACTTGCATTTGTAGGAAAGCCACAGGCTTTACCATCCTGCCCTTTCCTTCATACCGTATGCCATTGTTTTCCTTTTAGCTAACTTATATGTTATTTTTTTTTTCTGCTGGATATAAGTCCCCTTAATGCACTGCCTGCTATAAAGGCTTTTCTTTCATTATGGTGCTCACATTGCAACCAGATTCACAATTCTATAGCATTTCAATAAGCATATAACCACAGGACTTATTTTTTAGAAGACAATCTATAGTCTCTTTATTTAAAGACTAGAGTCCCAGAGTATGGATTCGTGGACCCTTGGGGTCCCTCAGCCTGGCCTGCAGGGATAGGGTTGAAACCGGCTCTCCGACATCCCCTGAGGGGTTCCGGATTGGGAGAGGGTAGTTCATCACAACTCTGCAGCAGTTGCATTGACTGTCTGCCTCCCCACCCCACCCCCCCACCCCCCGGTCAGTGTGCATCATAGCTACTGGTCAAATGGTCACTTAAGAATTTATATATAGACTAGAGGCCCCATGCACGAAATTCGTGCAAGGGGATTAGCCCTCATAGCCTTGGCCAGCTCTCGCAGCCCCTGGCTTTGTCCAGAAGGTCATTTGGCTATTTGGCCTAATTAGCATATTAGCTCTTAATTATATAGGACTAGGGGCCCAGTGCACAAAAATTTGTGCACTCGGGGGGGAGGAGGGGTCCCTCAGCCCGTCCTGTGCCCTCTTGCAGTCTGGGACCCTTCGGGAGATAACGACCTTCTGGCTTATGCCTGCTCCCGGGTGGCAGAGGGCAGGCCTAATCCCTAGGTGCAGCCCCTGGTCAGGCTCAGAGCAGGGCCAACAGGGGAGTAGGGGAGCCGCCCCGTCATGCACAGAGCAGGGCGGATTGGGAGGTTGCGATGCCACCCTCAGTCACGCTCAGGGTAGGGCCGATTGGGGGTTTGGGGCACCGCCCCCTGTCACACTCAAGGCAGGGTTGATGGAGAGGTTGCGGCGCCACCCCCTGTCACACAGGGAGCAGGGCCAATCAGGGGGTTGGGGCGCTGCCCCTGATCACGCACAGAGCAGGGCTGAACAGGGGGTTGGGGAGCTCCCCCATGTCACGCACAGAGCAGGGCCCATCAGGGGGTTAGGGAGCTCCCCCGTGTCACGCACCGAGCAGGGCCCATCAGGGGGTTGAGGAGCTCCCCCCGTCACTCACAGAGTAGGGCCGATAGGGGAGTTGGGGCACCGCCCCCTGTCACACACAGAGCAGGGCAGATCAGGGGGCTGGGGCGCCACCCTCTATCACCCACAGAGCAGGGCCGATCAGGGGGTTGGGGTGCCACCACTGTCACACTCAGGGCAGGGCCGATGGGGAGGTTACGGCTCTACCCCATCACACACAGAGTAGGGCCCTTAGGGTAGTGGGGTTGGGCGCCGCACCCTGTCACACACAGAGCTGCAGGGCGATCAGGGGGTTGGGGAGCTCCCCCCTATCAGGCACAGAGCAGGGCCGATCAGGGGGTTGGGGCGCCTTCCCCTGTCAGGAACAGAGCAGGGCAGATAGGGAGGTTATGGCTCCACCCCCTGTCACACACAGAGCCGCAGGGTGATCAGGGGGTTTGGGCGCTGCCACCATCACGCTGATTCCGGTGCTGGGAGGCTTATTACCCTTTTACTATATAGGATAGATGCCTGGTGCACGGGTGAGGGCTGGCTAGTTTGCCCTGAAGGGTGTCCTGGATTAGGGTGGGGGTCCCCACTGGGGTGCCTGGCCAGCCTGGGTGAGGGGATGATGGCTGTTTGCAGCTGGTCACACACCTTTCAGGGTGGGAGTCCCCACTGGGGTGCTTGGCCAGTCTAGGTGAGGGGCTGAGGGCTGTTTTCAGGCTGGCGGGTGACTGAAGCTCCCAACCGCTCCTTTTCTTCTTTTTTTTTCTTTTTTATTCTGGGCCAGCTTTAGCTCTGGCTCAAGCTCTGAGGCCTCTGTTGCTGAAAGCAGGTATCTGGTTTGTTTAGGTTCTATAATCAAAACTCTGTATCAACTCCAGCTCTGAGATCCCGGCTGACTGAAAGCTGGTTTCTGTGGTTTTGTTTAGCTTCTGTATTTTTTACAATATTTCTTAAACTGCAAGTTCAGAGGCCGGCAAGGCAGGTGGGGAATGTTGCAGTCCTCCGTCATTGAAGCAAGCAAGCCTCATGTTCAGTTTAAGCTACCTGGCTCCCGGCCGCCATCTTGGCTGGCAGTTAATTTGCATATCACCCTGATTAGCCAATGGGAAGGGTAGCAGTCTTACGCTAATTACCATGTTTCTCTTTTATTAGATAGGATAATTAAAGCCAAGCTCCTCTGTGGCATGTCAAGTTATCCTCAAAAGTTCCCCAACCTCAAGTTCTAGTTCATTTTCTGTCTGGCTCATTCACATGGTGTGCCCAGTGCTCAAGGGAAAGAGTGATAGAAACATCAATAAGGAGAGAGAACCATTGATCAGCTGCCTCCTGCATGTCCCCCACTGGGGATCAAGCCCATGACCCAGGTATGTGCCCTTGTCTTAAATCAAACCCGGAACTCTTCAGTCTGGGTTTGATAGGCCTACATTCTATCCACTGAGCCAGACCAGTTAGTGCTGAGAAAATTTTCTTAATTTCTCATTTTAACTACTAATGTCTCATCTTTTATTACTGAATGTATTCTTTTGAAAAATAAACATCTTCTTATACCAATTAGAAGCAGCTCATTTTATAAATGGCTCTAAGTGAAGACACCTCCCTGACACATAGAATCATGACATATAGTAATAGTAATATATTTTTTTAATCTCTTAGGTATTTTATTATAAACTAGGGGCCCGGTGCATGAAATTCGTGCACTGGGGGTGTTGTCCCTCAGCCCAGCCTGCCCCCTCTAACATACCTGGAGCCCTCAGGGGATATCCTAGTGATGGCTTAGGCCCACTCCCTGCTCCCCTTGGGGATAGGACCAAAGCCGCAGTCTGGCCTCCCTTTGTGGGAGGTGACTGGGCTGATCAGGGGAAGACACCAGGCTCATCACTCTGCTGCTGCAGCCACTGCCAGTCACCCCAGCCATCAAGGTTTTTTCATCAACATGGACTCCAGTCCCTTCACCATGAAAAAATGACAACTTTCTTTAGGCATTTTCAGGATGTGTCTTTCATATAATAATAATTTTTCTATTATTTTTTTTTTATCCTCACCTGAGGATATATCTCCATTGATTTTTAGAGAATGTGGTAGAGAAAGGGAAAGACAGACAGAACCATCAAAGTGAGAGGAACACTTTGATTGGTTGCCTCCTGCATGAGCCCTGACCTGGGCCCCTGCCAGAAAGGAGCCTGCAACCTAGGTAAATGCCCTTGGTCAGAATTGAACTCTGACCCTGCCATTGGCAGGCCAAGGCATTATCCACTGTGCCAAACCACCTAGGGCAGGATATTTCATTTCTTAGCCCTCCAGCAGCGGACCTTCGTTTTTTTTTTCGCCAAGAGTGTGGTGAAAAACCCTAGATCACCTTTTTGGATTATTATTACCCAAGTTACTAAGAATATTACCAGTGGCATACAGGGAGCTTAACCAATGAGTGGTCAGAAAAGGTGTTTCCTTTGTAGTTCACACCAATCACCTGCTTGGGCCCCCCTTGCCCCCCCACCCCAGGCCTGACGCCTCTGGTCCAGGCTTCAAGCCTGGGCAGGGGACCCCATCTCTCTCTGATCACCGGCTCCACCCTCGCCCAGGCCTGACGCCTCAGCTAGAGGCCAAAACAGAACCACCTCCATCACCCTTTGATTGCCAGATCGGCCCCTCGCCCAAGCCTGATGCCTCAGCCAGAGGCGTCAGGCCTGGGCAGGGGACCCCCAGACCTCTCTGATTGCCGGCTCTGCCCCCGCCCAGGACTGATGCCTCTGGCCAGGCTTCAGGCCTGGGCAGGGGACCCCTATATCCCCCTGATCACTGGCTCTGCCCCCCACCCAGGCCTGACACCTCCGCCAGAGGTGTCAGGCCTGGGCAGGGGACCCCCAGACCCCCCCAATTGCCATATCAGCCCCATGCCCAGGACCCCCGGACTCCTCCGATTGCCAGCTCCGCCCCCTGCCCAGACCTGACGTCTCCACCAGAAGTGTCAGGCCTGGGCAGGGGACCCCTATCTCCCCCCGATCACTGGCTTCTGGGTGGCTTCTGGGGCTTCTGGGGCAGGCCTGCGGCTCAGGATGGTGGCTCGCGCTGGTGTCTGTGCTGTCCCACCCTGCCTGCAGTATGCAAATTAGCCACCATCTTTGTTGATGGTTAATTTGCAAATCACACTGATTAGCCAATGGGAGGCGTAGCGAAGGTACAGTCAATTACCATGTTTGTCTAGATAGGATTTTCCAGATTCTCTGTGTTCTAGAGTCTTCATGGCCATGGTACCCCAATAATTCTTGATTTGTAACCACTGGTTATGACCACTCCTTCCTTTGAAAACCTGTGTGAACCACACCAGGATCCCCAGATAGTCCAGGCCAGTGGGGGCATAGAGCCCTTATTGTCAATACAGCAGAGTGGCCAAGGCTGCTGTGAGCATGAGCCTAATCAGGGTGCCCAATGCCATGATACCATAAACAGCTGCAAGGGCACAGCAATCTCATAGTACGCTGTGCCCTTCTGAAACCCAAATGATTGATGTCACTGTTGGCAACTAGCCTTCTTTGTCTCTGAAGTAGTATACAGGTTACTGACCAGGAGACTGCTAGATAGAGCAGCTGGGCAGAGCTGGTGTGAAGAAGCAGAGGCAGTAGGCACAGAGAATGTAGCTCCAATGTATGCAGGAGAGAGGAGAGCTCAGACAGAACTAAAGCTCTCCCTGCGACAGTGTAAGGCTAAGAGCTCATAGAGAGTTCAAATATAGCTACCAGGTTAACCAGCCAGTGTGCTGGGCAGGGAAGACAGAAGAAGCTGCTGAGCCAGAGAGCTCAGGTACTGCTACAATGTGAGGTGGTAAGCTAGGGGACAGCATGTGACTCCTCAGATAATAGCTGTGGGTACAGAGACTAATGCTGCTTTGTGGGAAAGATATCTATTTACCAGCTGGTGTCCAGCTGCCTGCCTGTATGGACTTTGCTGTGAAGTATTGTCTTGTCTGACACTAATATGCTCACTGGCTTCTGCAATAAAGACTCATTCTTATACACCCACAACCTCTCATGGCTTCTCCATCTAAGGCCAGGTGTCTTAGGAGGTCCAGCCCCAGGCAGGAGGGCTCAGACCTGACACCTGTAATTAGTAAGCAGAGGCTACATGAGGAACTTGGACTAAGTTGCCAACACTTAGTACAGTGGACAGGGTTTGAGAAGGAGTCAGCCCTGGCGTAATCGGGAAGAAATGAGAAGAATACATGGACTCAGAACTCAGAGCAGCAGTGCTGAGCAGTGATCCTGTGTGCTCTGACAAACCCAAAGCATCTGATTACCTCTTTTATGACTTTCCTCATATTGTCTTACCTACCATTTCCCCTTTAATCTGTGATGACTTGTGAATATTTTGATTAACAGAATCAGGCAGTGGTGATATTCCTACAGCTCCAGGCTTAGCGATTAAAAACCCACTGCTTCAATCCTGAACTCTTGTAATCTCCATCTACCAAGTAAAAGGATGTTTGCCATGCTGGGAGACAGCATGGAGAAGCAGAGCGGAGTCCAGACATCCAGTCATAACAACCTAGGCCATGAGCCTGAGAGAAAAGTCATCTTCCATGTTCCAGGATGGCCTGGCTTCCAGCTGCCAGCCACATAGTCTACTGAGTGGATGCCAAAACAGAACCACCTCCTACACACCTGAGCCCTACCCATATTACTGACACATAGAATCATGACATATAGAAATGCTAGTAATTTTTAAGATCTCTTAGTTATTAAGTATTTTTCTTATACATTCCTAAGAACAATCCCATTTTATAGTAAATAATGTAGACGTTAAAGCTTTGAGCAACTTCCTAAGGCTATCCAAGTAGCTAGTGGTCAAGTAAGCTTACATCCTCCTCTTTGTCTACAAACTCTGTGTAGTCCCCATATTTTTCTGCATGCACAATAAGTATTTGTTTAAATTTACCTAAATTATAACAAATAGTGGACATATAGGGGCATTCTACCCAAAAGTTTTAGGTACAAAGATAGATGGGACTGCCTGCCGGGAGCCGGTCCATCCTTGCTGTTTCAAGGGACCTGGCATATATGGCATACTGTTCTTAATATGTTTGCTCACCTTCTTGGCACTATGTGTTTTAACCAAGGTCTCTGAGAAAGGTTGTTTCCCCAGGTAGGGATTTTCCCCTGAAGTTAGGGAGGGAATAAAACCTCTTAACTAAGTGCCAGGTGGGTAATCACTTTAACTATGAACAATCATGCTTAAGCTACATAATCTTTATTCCCTGGAATGGAGATAAGAAACGCCCTAACCTTTGGAATAGAGATTGATAGGATTGGAATCAACAGGTATAAATACAGATGTAACAAGACAGAACTTAGAAGACAGAACCAAGAGGCACAGAACCTACACAGAAACTAGAGACAGAAGAACTTTGCTGGAGAGAACATGACAAAAGATCCTGGACAGAAACTGGCCACAGAACCTAGAGACAGAACCTAGCAAGAGAACCTGGCTGAAGAACCTAGAGACAGAACCTGGCTACAGAACCTGGATAGAACATGGCAAGAGAACCTGACTAGAACCTGGTGACTGAACCTGGCAATAGATCCTGGACAGGACCTGGCTACTGAACCTGGCTGGAGAACCTGGACAGAACCTGGCTGGAGAACCTAGCGAGGGAACATGGCTACAGAACCTGGCTGGAGAACCTGGAGAACCTGGCTGGAGAACCTAGCAAGAGAACATGGACACAGAACCTGGCTGGAGATCCTAACCAGAATTTCGCTGGAGATCCTGACCAGAACTTGGCTAGAGATCCTGGCTAGGCTGCTGATCAACTGAACACTGTCTCTGTGTCATTCCTTCTTTGCCGACTCCGTCCACACCTTTGGGGACCCCTGGACCTGCTAGGGTTGGACCCCGGCAACTGCCAGGTTGAGAAAATGTAAATACAAGATGTCCAGTTAAATTTAAATTTCAGATAAACAAAAATAAATTTAGTATAGGTGTGTCCAATGAAATATTTGGTACTTTCTTATACTAAAAAAATGATTATTTTTCTGGTTTAAAGCTAAGTGTGTTTCCAGAATTTTACCTTGCAAACCTAAACATAGAGAAAATACTCAGTATGACTTTGGAAAGAAAGGATCCTTGAACACTGAAATTCAATTACCTAATCTCTAAAATGAGGAAAACTTATTTTCCACATAGGAGAAGGAAGGAGATAGGATAAGTGAGACAGCACTTGGAAGAATTCTTACATTTATGTCTGCCTTACCTTAGATCAGAGGTTCTCAACCTGTGGGTTGCGACCCCTTTGGCGGTCGAATGACCCTTTCACAGGGGTCGCCGAAGACCATCCTGCATATCAGATATTTACATTATGATTCGTAACAGTAGCAACATTACAGTTATGAAGTAGCAACGAAAATAATTTTATGGTTGGGTCACAACAGGAGGAACTGTATTTAAAGGGCCAGAAGGTTGAGAACCACTGCCTTAGATGCTCAGGAAATATTTGTTCAACTTTAAATAGTTTCACACTGATTCTCTACCTTAACCTCTTTTATGCACATTAGAGCCTCAAAAATTTGCTTTATCCTCTTTTTTTTTTCCATTCCATGATTATCCCATTTAGAAACAAACAATTTTATTTACTAAGGGCTTTCTAAAAGCCTGTACTGTGTTTTCTAAAATTATATTTAATTATTCATATCTATATCTAGGTATAGATATAGAGGGTACCCAAAAATGTATACACACATTTTGAGTAATTTTAAAGGCAGTGTTTATTAAAATATGTTTACTTTTCAAAATTGAGCTATCAGCTGTTAATTTTGTATACATTTTTTTGGACACTCTGTATATACACCCAGGGTGAGGCAAAAGTAGGTTTACAGTTGTTTGCATAGAAAATAATACAATAATTAATGAATAACAATATAAGAATCAGCTCTGTTTCATGTACTTACAACTGTAAAAATACTTTTGTCTCATCCTTTGCATATATATGTATATACATATATATGCACTCAATTTCATATAATACTATTTGATCTGAATTTGTTGAACTATTCCTTGGCATTATCAACATTTTGATATGAAAAAACAGAAACTTATTGAAGCTAAACTACTTGATAAGATATGAAGGTAGTAAACACATTTTGAGAAAGAAATGAAAGAAAAAGAGGATATTCTGAAACCTCTGCTAAACTCAGCGAGATAACAAATGCCCATTTCACATTGCTGCCTTTCATGTGGAAAAATCACTTTTTTTTCCTGTAGAACTCCTTTGAGTGCACAACTTTCAAATTTTTGTTATAAAAAGAAGTATTTTCCAATAGCATTCTATTCTCTGAGACATAATAGGTTAAAAGTCACATGTTCATAATGTCGCCTCAAAGAATTTGTCTCATGTACTTAAATCAGGATGAAACATTTAGTGCTATTTTTCAATAAAAAAACCCAACCTTTTGAACCAAATATGTTTCTTGGCCACATAGACTTTTGGTCAATACAAATATTTTTAGGGCATAAGTCAGGTCCTTCTTTGTTCACCCAGAATGACAGCTAGTATATCTCCCTTAATCATGGGATTTAGAAAGTCCATCTCCCAGCATTTAATAAACAACCAATGAGAGATATATAGTACAATTCAATAATACATAAAATCACAGCTGTAGACTTGACAGGGCCTGGAAATATTGTCTAGCTCAGGCCCTTATTCTACAGATAATAAAATTGAAACCCATAGAATTTAAATAAACCAAGGTCACACAGTTTATTAGTGTCAAAGCAAATCAACTTAATGAGTACTTATTGATAATTGCTACATAATTAATTCAATGTGGGTGAAAAGTCTTGGTAGTGTGGTTTCCTCATACCTTTTTTTTAAGAAGCTTATAATCTGTTCAAACCATAGATGCAGTAAAGTGTTATATAAAATGAGCATGTTAGCATTTGATTATAAGCCTGAAGGATAGTTTCACATATTATCTATTTACTAGTGCCTTCAAATTCATAACTCCAGAGCACCTTTATTAGTTTCTGACCCATAAATCCTACTCTGAATGTGACATTTCCACTTTAATGTGTCACAGGTATTTCAAACGAAGTATGCTCAACATTTAATTCTTAACCCCACCTTTATATTTAGACTTTCCACTACAAACACACTCATGAGTTTTCTTTGCCTTCTTTTCCCAGAGCACTTAGACAGAAAGCATAATAAATTTCGTTTAACTAAGGTAGTATTTTCAACCTGGGGTATGTGTTGATTTTTTAAAATATATACTTAAATCTATTTTTCCTCCCAGTCTCAGAGAAGGGAGGAAAAGCAGAGAAGAAAGAGCTAAGAGCACCAAAGGAAGGGTAGAGGACTCCCACTCTACCAGGTGTTAGTGGTTTGCCTTCTTTAAATGTTTTTAATTCCCTTTGCTCAGTTTAAAATTTTCCTCGTTCCAATGTCTCCTTCTCAGGCACTGTAAGAAAAAAACAGAACTCTCATTAGAAACAAACACCACCACCAACAAAAGCCCTTAAAAGATGGTACTGCACTGAGTTGCCAATGTGCTTGCAGTTGGTATAGATGAAGATCATCGCCCTCATTTGCCCAATGAGTAAAAAAAAAAAAAAAAAAAAAAAAAAAAATCGGGCCTCCTGACTGTTTTTTTCTAACAAAGTAATCATCTTATTTGAAAACTCTGAGTGTGGAATTCAGATGCTTCTTTTGGGAAATAGGTAGATCAGCCTGGTGTAGTATCAAAACCAAATATGTATATTTATTGAATTTTATGTTTGTTTCCTACTTTACATGGGGTTTGCATTTAATTCACCCTCATAATGTCCCCTGTGTGAGAGGAAGAGGATATCATCCCCTTAGATGGAGTGAATAATCCCAAATCACCTAGCCAGTAAGCTGCAGTCAGGAATCAATCCACGCTTGTCTTATCTCAAGGCTACTGTTGACAATGGCCTCCCTAAAACGGTAGAAATGTTGTTTCTAGGGTCATGAATAAGTAGATACCAACTTCAGGTGAGTTCATGACCTTTACTGCAAACTCTAAATTGGTAAAAAGTGTAAAGCTAGATGCAAGGGGAAAGGTCATTAAGGCAAGGTACTTAATCAAACAGGAAGTAAAAGAGAGAGAAAGAGAGAGAGAGAGAAAGAGAGAGAGAGAGAGAGAGAGAGAGAGAGAGAGAGAGAGAGAGAGATCTTGCAAACAAAGAAGTCACGAGCTGTATGAGGAGCATATACCTGGAGAGATAATTGTTTTGAAGAATTCTTAAGAAAAAAGGCTGCTCATTTCACTCAGGAAATTTTATGCACTAGTGGAATCTGATATTGAAGCCATTCCTCTTGGGATTGAAACATCAGGAACTGTCTAAAGGAATTGTTAATTACTGTAATAAAATTCCATTTTATCAACATAAGGACATAAACATATATTTGTTGCCAAAGTTACTTCTTGTGGCCACCTATGAACTAATCAGAAAGACATGTTTTGAATTATACAATCTTACACTCAAGAGATAAATCACATGCCGTGTGAACTGGGATACCCCATAGGGATCCCCAATGCAAGATTTGTCATCCAGAGACTCCTAGTCTAAGCTAAAACACTTTGACACTGCTATACTCAGTAACTAAAAAGAAGCCCTTTCTATTATGAGATAGTTGAATTTCCAGGATACTTTTCTGTATTAAATTATATTTATTTATTCATTACCTTTTTCCAGTGTTTCAAGTTTTTCCTTCTAAAGCAACAGATATATTAAAAAGTTTTTAAATTGTTTTAGTATCCTGAAACTTTTATAAATAGATAACTGGTTTTCAGAAGTCTTCTGGCCTTAGCTTGAAAAATACTAAGTAAAGGGGCCTAAGGCAAGGCGGGAATGTGCAATTAAAAAAATGTCATAGTGACTCTGGCACCATGCTGGTTGAAGGTATGAGTTTTGGTCCTCCTGCTCTGCCCCACAGTCTCTGAGAAACTGTGCTACTCCTTGATCTAGTCTCTCATGATACTGAGCCAAAGGGGTTATTCTGCTGGCTGGGGTAATGATCCCAATTATTGATGAAAAGTTGGTTTTGTGCTCCATATAAAGGAAGGGAGGACTATGGATATTGCTTCTACATTCTGTAAGGAAGGTGAAAGGATATATATTGTAATTCAATAAATGCAGGCCCTCTAAGGACTCAGAGCCACTGAAGTTAAAAGTTAGAATAGATCTTGTAGGTAAATAATCTCATACAGTTCTGTACTGGTTGGAGACAAGAACAACATGAAATGAATACTGGAAAAGTATTATTGTATATGGGGAAGGGATATGTATCTTGTTAGTAGTTTATTTATTTTTTAAATCTGTATTATGTGCCATTTGCTGAGCACTGTGCTTTAAAATTTTCATCTATTATGGGTGTGATTTAGAATAAAATTATTTAATTTATCTGAATTTCTGTCATCATTTTAAAAAATTGGCTTGCTCGCATGCTTGTGAGTAAATGCCAATAAAAGGTGTTTACCACATAATGAATTGACTCAAATGGCATGGTTTTGAGAATGACAGCAAGTGCAAATTATGCACAGTCTGTATAACAGGCACAATTAGTGCTCCTAATTAGCAAAGATGAGGATAAAGTGCTTGACACTAGAGGAAGTATTTGATCCCCTACCTCACCAACTCATGTGACTTAGGCAGCAGCAGAGACAGTGACCCCTGGTTCTGCCCTTAATTATGTGCAATGTGTGAAACTATGGGATTAATCTCTTGGGTGGTTCTGTTTATGCAAAAAGCACTTAATGGGCCTCTCAAAGGCAATCTGTTCAAACCACCAATGAAAGAATATGAATGTGTACATAAAAAGATCACTAAGGAAAACCTTGCAGAGGTAGAGCACAAAATGACGAGCTTGTATTGTGGGCAAGGCAGGAAGATAATTGAAAAAGCTGAAGGGTTAAGAAAGGGGGTCAACATAATATGTCACATAAATGCTAGTCCTGGCCTTGGCATTGCATGTTCAGATATGGTATTTGAGGGTTTGTATTATTTAATTAATTAAGTTAACATTGGTTGAACACTTACTCTCTAAGTTACAGTGTGTGGTGCTTAATATACATTATTTATTTAAATCCTCAAAATAGCATTGGCTGTTCATATTTTACAAGTGAGGAAACCAAGTTTTAGAACGATCTGAACTATCCATGATCACAAGGTTTAGTAACTAACAGATCTGGGATTTCAAACCAGACCCTTGTGTTTCAAGGATGTGTTCAGGGTTCTGGCTGACAAGCAAGTAACACCTGGCATGAAGGAGAAGACACTTGGCCAAGGTGGGGAGTATCTCTGCAGCCATAACTACTGCTTTGCCAAGTAATGCTAGTCAGAATGTCATATCCACGAGTCTCAGCTGGATAATGGGATCACTGGCTCCAGCACTCATTTGCACAGGGCAGTTAAGAAGACTAATTAGATAACAGTCATAAAACTACTTTACCTCCTTGGAGAAGATGTTTTAATAAATCCCAGGAATTACTATTCAAATAATTTTGTAACTCAATACAGATTAATTTTAAAGAAATACTCAGACAAGAGTTTGTCAACTAAATGGACAATAATAAGATAATGTTTGCTTATCTCTTACTAGAGGCCTGGTACATGAAATTTGTGCTCTAGAGGAGGGGACCCTCAGCCCAACCTGCGCCCTCTCGCAGTCCAGGACCCCTCAGGGGGTGTCTGACTGCCTAAACCAGCAGTTGGACATCCCCAGAGGGATGTAGCAGTGTGCCAAGCAGCAGGCAGCCAGGGAGGAGCCCAAATTGGGGCCAGGTGCTGCTCACACTGATCCCAGCCTGTTGTGCCTGCTGCTGTGGGGTTGGGAGAGGGTCCCTCTGTGGCAGCTGCGCTCACCAGCGTGAGCCCAGCTTCTGGCTGAACAGTGCTCCCCCTGTGGGAGTACACTGACCACCAGGGGGAGGCTCCTGCATGAACGTCTGCCCCTGGTGGTCAGTGCACATCATAGTGACTGGTCATTCCAGTCGTTCTGCTGTAATGGTTGCTTAGGGTTTTATTATATAGGCTAGAGGCCCAGTGCACAAATTTGTGCCCCAGTGGGGTCCCTTGGTCTGGCCTGCAGGATCGGGCTTAAACAGGCTCTCCAAAATCCCCTGAGAGGTCTCGGATTGTGAAAGGGTGCAGGACAGGCTAAGGGACTCCACTGGTGCATGATCGGGGCCGGGGAGGGACTGCAGGGCATGTCTGGCCCATCTTGCTCAGTCCCAATTGGCTGGACCCCAGCAGCAAGATAACCTACCAGTTTGAGCATCTGCCCCTGGTAGTCAGTGCACATCATAGCGACTGGTCAACTGTTTGCTCTCTGGTGGTCAGTGCATGTCATAGCAAGCGGTTGAGGGGCCTTAGCATATCATTAGCATATTACACTTTGATTGGTTGAATGGCCGACAGGTCGACCAGACACTTAGCATATTAGGTTTTAATTATATAGGATTCCTATATCAACTCCTATCTTAATTTTTTAACACTACAGGAAAGACACAATATAGCCTCACTTGTGAATATTAAACTTACTTACTTGCTTGATTTCTAGCACCTACTTGGATAGCAAGACTTTGTGAAAAATAAAATGCTAAATTACCAGATGTTCTGTAAGGACAGCAGCTTCTACCTATGGGGAAATAATTCTTAAGGGGAAAATGCTTTGTGCCATCTTTCAGCATCTTCTTCTCCTTTAAAAATCTTGTCCATCTCTAAATCCTTCTCCATCAAAATATTGTTTTAAATATATTTTATTGATTTTTTACTGAGAGGAAGGGAGAGAGATAGAGAGTTAGAAACATCGATGAGAGGGAAACATTGATCAGCTGCTTCCTGCAGACCCCTTACTGGGGATGTGCCCACAACCAAGGTACATGCCCTTGACCAGAATTAAATCTGGGACCCTTTAGTCTGCAGGCCAATGCTCTATCCACTGAGCCAAACTGGTTATGGCTCCATCTAAATATGTCTACCCTAGACACCTCTGAATTTTCTTTCCTCTGAATTGAAGCATAGTGGGTGAGTTCCTTCAGATACTCTAGTTAGATAAATTTCTGCACATTATAGAAAACTAGAGGCACGGTGCATGGAATTCTTGCCTGTGTGTGTGTGTGTGTGTGTGTGTGTGTGTGTGTATCCCTCAGCCAAGCCTGCATCCTCTCCAATCTGAAACCCCTCGAGGGATGTCTGACTGCCCATTTAGGCCCAAACGGGCAGTCAGAAATCTCTCTCACAATCCAGGACTGCAGGCTCCCAAATGCTCGCTTGCCTACCTGCCTGATTGCCCCTAACAACTCCCTTGCCAGCCTGATTGATGCTTAACTGCTCCCCGCTGGCTCAATTGCCCCTAACTGCCCTCCTCTGCAGGCCTGATCCCCCCCCCAAGTGCACTTACCTGCAGGGCTGATCGCCCACAACTGCCCTCCCCTGCAGGCCATCTTGTGGTAGCCATCTTTGACCACATGGGGGAAGCTATCTTGTGTGTTGGAGTGATGGTCAATTTGCATACTAGTCATGACTAATTAGCATATCCTGTTTAAGTAGCATATCCCTCTCTTATTATATAGGATTGGGTTTAAAGACAATGGAAAAAACGCTTTTTGTTCTTCATTTTTGTGTAGACATAGTTTGCCATCATTCTGTTCCTAATCACCATCTTATCTAATAAAAGAGAAACTTGCAAATTGACCATACCTCTGCTACACGCACAAGCCACGCCCACCAGCCAATCAGGAGTAAATATGCAAATAAACCCAACCAAGATGGTGGCGGCCATGGAGCTAGAGCGAAGAGGAGGTTTGGGTTGCCCCTGGTGATGGAGGAAGCCAATCTTCCCTCCTGCCCTGGCCAGCTGTGGGCTCTGCTCAAGGCTACAAAGTTTCAATTATAGAAGATAAATAAATCCCAGATACCTGCTTCCAGCTTCTGTGGCCTCTGCTAGAGGAGGGTCTGGGAACCTGGGTTGCTCGGGGCTGTGGCCAGCTGGCAAACAGCCATCAGCCACTCACCCAGGCTGGCCAGGCACCCAGTGGGGATCCCCACTTTGAAGGGGGTGTGGTCAGTCTGCAAACAGCCATCAGCCCCTCACCCAGGCTGGCCACACCCCCCAGCAGAGACCCTCACCCCATGGGGGCATGGCTGGCCTGCAAACCACCTCAGGCCCCTCTCCCAGGCCACTCCACACCCCAAGGGAACGCCCACCCTGATCCGGGACACCCTTCAGGACAAACCAGCCTGCCTCCACCCATGCACCAGGCCTCTATCTATACTAATAAAAGGGTAATATGCTAATTAGACTGGGAGACCTTCCGGACATTCTTCTGGACAAAACCATGGTGGCGGGGCCGAGGTAGAAGTGGTTAGAGGCCAAGAGGGGAGGGCAGTTGTGGGTGATCAGGTGGGGGGCGGGGCCATTGGGGGTAAGCAGGCCATCAGTGGGGGTCAGTTGGAGGTGATAAGGACAGCTAGGGGGGAAGTTTGGAGAGAGCAGGCCAGCAGGGGGGCAGTTGGGGTGCTAGCAGGCCAGTCGGGAGGGAAGGTGGGGGTGAGCATGCCAGCAGGGGAGACAGTTGGGGGTGATCAGGCTGGCGGGGGGCCATTTAGGGGCAAGCAGGCTACCGGCGGGGGGCAGTTTGGGGCAAGCAGTCCAGCATGCAGAATGGTTAAGGGCAATCAGGCAGGCAGGCAGGTGAGCAGTTAGGAGCCAGCAGTCCCGGATTGCGAGAGGGATGTCTAACTGTTGGTTTAGGCCCAATCCCTGTAAACCGGCAGTAAGACATCCTTCGAGGGGTCCCAGATTAGAGAGGGTGCAGGCCAGGCTGAGGAACACCCCCTCCCCATGCATGAATTTCATGCACTGGGCCACTAGTCCTATATAATAAAAGCCCAGCGACCATTATGGCGTAACAACCAGAATGACCAATGATCAGAACACCACCCAGTAGCTATGAGGAGCACTGACACAGACCTTGCTGTCGGCGCCCTGACAGTCTTGAATTCTCTTCACCCATAACCTGAACCCTGACAAAAGGGAGTTGGGAGCTCCATTCCTTGCAGAATCAGCCTTGGTCAGCTTGCTGTTGGTGCCCTGACAGCCCTGAATCATGTTCATCTGCACCCTCGACCCTGACAGCAGGGAGGCAGGAGCCCCATTCCTCACAGAATCGGTCATTGTCTCTTATAACCCGTATTTGTGCCTTAAATATAATGACCATATAAACGTTGAAGTCTGAATATCGATTAAGAGTGTCAAATATTTATTAAAATACATCTATAAAGGGCACGATTATGCAAATATTCAAATTTCTGGAAAAAATATCATCAATCATGGCAAAGTACAGGACTTCATTGAATCTAGGTTTGTGAGTGCTCCTGAGGCTGTGTGGAGACTTTTTACAATGAGAATGCATGACCAATCTCATGCAATCACAAGATTGGCTATTCATTTGCCGAATGATCAGAATTTGTATTTTCATATCAATGATTTTGCTGAAGTTATAGATAGGGCTAGAAGGCATAACTCAACTTTGATGGCTTGGTTTTTATTGAATAGAGAATATTCCAGCGCATGTAATTATTATTATTGGGAGATTCCACAACATTATGTGTTTAATAATTCTTCATGGAGAAAACGCAAAAAGGACAGGAATAAAGTATTAGGTAGACTGTTCACTGGGAGCTTTAGAGAACCAAAATGATATCACCTTAGGCTTTTGCTTCTGCATCTACAAGGTGCGGTAAGTTTTGATGATGTGCAAATTGTAGGAAGTGTAATTTATGATCATTTCATGAAGCTGCTAAATATAAAGGATTATTAATTAATGACACTATCTGGAAAGATACGATTGATGATGCAATCATCCTTAGTATACCCAAACCACTACAGCAAGTTTTTGCATATATATGAGTGTTAGGATGTCTGTCTTTGCACACAAATTATGGGATCAGAATAAATCTTCTTATATTGAAGATTTTTTTGGAAATTACACTGAAAAGAAGGTGCCTGTGAACTGTGAAATGCATGCCCTTAACGAAATTCAAGAAGTATTCACATTGCATGGAATGAAACGTTCGCATTTCAAATTTCCAGACTACCCTTTATTAACAAATACAAATAATGTGATGAATTGTATGAGCGACAACAGGCACAGGTTTTGATAAATTCTGTGAATGATGAACAGTTGGCAGCCCTTCAGCCATTGATGGCCAAACTGTACACCCCAAATGCTTTTTCTTGGATGGTCCAGGTGGTAGTGGAAAAACATCTTTATAAAGTTTTAATATATTATATTACAGGTCATGTGGTATTGTTTTACCCACAACATCTACAGGAATTGCTGCAAATTTACTACTCAGTGGAAGTACCTTTAATTCACAATATAAATTACCAATTCCATTAAATGGAACTTCAATTTCTAGACTCAATATAAAGAGTGAAGTTGCTAAAACCATTAAAAAGGCCCAACTTCTCATTATTGATGACTGCACCATGGCATCCAGTCATGCTGTAAATACCATGGATAGATTATTAAGAGAAATTATGAATTTGAATGTTGCATGCATTTGGTGGGAAAGTTCTTCTTGGAGGGGATTTTTGACAATGTCTCAATATTGTGCCACATGCTATGGAATCAGCCATGGTACAAATGAGTTTAAGGTACTGTAATGTTTGG
Organism: Myotis myotis; assembly: GCF_014108235.1. Classification (NCBI taxonomy): domain Eukaryota; kingdom Metazoa; phylum Chordata; class Mammalia; order Chiroptera; family Vespertilionidae; genus Myotis; species Myotis myotis. Next base: position 88,969,903 of record NW_023416390.1, on the reverse strand, counting down.
GGATGTTTCAGAAAGTTGCCTCTTACAACAAATATGAGATCAGAGGATTCTGCTTATAGTGAATGGTTAGTAAAACTTGGAGTTGGCAAACTTGATAGCAGTTTTCATTTAGGAATGGATATTATGGAAATCCCCTGTGAAATGATTTGTAATGTATTTATTATTGAAGCTACCTTTGGAAATACTGTATCTATAGATAATATTAAAAATATATGCAAACGTGCACTTCTTTGTCCAAAAGAAAAATGAGCACATTCATAAATTAAATAAAGAAGTGTTGGATATACTCAATGGAGATTTTTACACGTATTTGAGTGATGATTCCATTGATTCAACAGATGATGCCAAAAAGGAAAATTTTCCCATCAAATTTCTTATTAGTATTATACCTTCAGGAATGCCGTGTCATAAATTAAAATTGAAAGTAGGTACAATCATCATGCTACTGAGAAATCTTAACAGTAAATGGGATCTTTGTAATGGTACCAGATTTATTATCAAAAGATTGCACCTAACATAATCAAAGCTGAAGTATTAACAGGATCTGGGGAAGGAGAAGTTGTTCTGATTCCAAGAATTGATTTGTCCCCATCTGACACTGGCCTCCCATTTAAATTAATGCAAAGATAGTTTCCCATGATGCCAGCATTTGCGATGACAATTAATAAATCACAAAGACAAACTCTAGTCAGAGTAGGAATATTCCTACCTGAACCTGTTTTCAGACATGATCAGTTATAAGTTGCATTCTCTTGAGTTCGAAGAGCGTATGACGTTAAAGTTAAAGTTGTAAATACTCCATCACAAGGAAAATTAGTCAAGAACTCTGAAAGTGTTTTTACCTTTAATGTGGTATACAGGGAGATATTAGAATAAGTTTAATCAATTTATCAGTCATTGTATCAATGTTTTTATATCATGTTTTTGTTGTTTTTATATCATCTTTTTGTGGTTTTTATATAATATTTTTGTTCTTATATAATGTTGTCATTGTTATTTATTAATAAATTTATATATTATTTTCATATACATTTTATTACTTTTCTTTAATCTCTGACACTTCTATGATAAAGAAAGGGTGAATAGTGATATTAAAATATTTCTTCTAATTAATTCCCTTCCAATGTGCACAAATCCGTGCATCTGGCCACTAGTTGTAGAATAAAGGTCAGTGGAACCTTTTCTTTTTTTTCCCAAATAAATCTTTTTCATTATAAATTTCAAGGATTAATTATACCCATCATATTATAGGATTGAGAAAATTACTACTGTATTTTATTATTTCAGGAATTCTGAATAACATTCTGAAGCCACTAATTGCAACATATGTACACAACCTTTCTATTAAACATTTTTTATTTTGAACCCACTGTGTGTGTGTGTGTGTGTGTGTGTGTGTGTGTGTTTGTGTGAATGCATGTGTGCGATTATATGTCATATTATCTGCTAGTTTTCCAGGCTCATAGGGTGGTTATTTCTACCCTAACATGTAGTAGGTGATAAGTTCAGTACTAAATACATGAATATGTGAGTAACAAGATGTTTAAATGCAGTCCTAGCCAGTTTTACTCAGTGGATAGAGCATCAGCCTGTGAACCAAAAGGTCCTGGGTTCTATTCCAGTCAATGGCACCTACCTTGGTTGCAGGCTCCTCCCTAGCCTGGTCCCTGGTCCTGGCTCAAGCAGGAGGCAACCAGTCAATGTGTTTCTCTCACATCAATGTTTCTCTCTGTCTTTCCCTCTCTCTTCTACTCTCCCTAAAAGTTAATGGAAAAATATCCTTTGGTGAGGATTAACAAAACAAAACAAAACAAAACAAAACAAAAGATGTCTAAATGCAGTACTGCCTTACAGAATTTCCTTCAAGTACGAAAGACCTAGGTACAGTCTCAAAACTGACTTTGTCATGGATAGCCTTTGTAGTAACAACAAGAAAGAATAAATATGAGAATACTTAATGGTTAAGGGAACAACAATAGTCTTGCAATTAGTTGTTTATATGTGTGTGTTTTCCCCCAGAGAAAATTTAATTTACTATGCATGAAATTAAGGATCCCTGCAGTTCAGAGCTTGGAGACTTAAATTTTGTGAATGGTTGGGCTTTAATTTACATTGTTTACACCCTAGTGTTAACATTTTATTTAACTTTTGAATAGGCAATATATTCCTATGGTTCATAATTAAAAATTATAAGATGGTATTACTGAGTTAAAAAATTCTCTCCCACATCCATATCTCCAGGCCCCATTTCCCTTCCCCACAAATTAGGGGAAAGTTTCTTGTATATATTCCCATAGATATTGTAAGATACATAAGGCAACTTAAGATTTGTAAGTATATTATAAAGAATGCTTTAAGATATATTTTAAAATACTTAACAATGCACACACCACTTTTTATTTTTTACTCACCTCTCTTTGCTGCTTTGTTTGCTGAACAGTATATGTTGGAACTGTTTTCTTACCAGTTTCAAAGGGAAAATCTTTTACCTTGTGCAGATATACTTCACTTTCTTGGCCTGAATGCACTATTTTGGAATTTAGGGGTCATTTGACAGCCCCTTAGCCCTTCTAGCTTTATGGCATCTTGTCATACTCAGGTCTATTTACAGTCTCACCTTCAATGACATGGACTTTCACACTTTTCATCAGCACTCCACAAGCTTCCATGAACATGTGATAATGTTTGCCCAATCCACCTGCCAGAAAACAACATTGCTCTCTTGGGAAAGCACCACACAGGAATCTTTTCCTTTTTCTTTCTCCCTAACTTTTTATTTCACCAGGCATCTAATGTTGCAATAAACATGAAGTGAAGGATATATTTGATATCTTGTTTATATTTCCTTTATACAAAAACCCAGAAGTGGAGCTGCTAAATCATATGACAGTTCTACTTTTAATATTTTGAGGAACCTCCATACTATTTTCCATAAGGGCTGCACCTGTTTACATTCCCACCAGCAGGACACAAAGTTGCCATCCCTTTATATCCTTGTCAGCACCAGTCACCTTTTGTCTTTTGGATAGTAGCCATTCTAACAATTGTGAGGTGATATTTCATTGCAGTTTTCATTTACATGTCCCTGATGATGAGTGATGCTGTTTCTTTTTATGTTCCTGTGGGTCATTTGCATATAATCTTTGAAAAAAATCTACTCAGATTTTCTGCCCATTTTAAATAAAATTGTCAGCTTTTTTGATATTGAGTTGTATGGATTATTTACATATTTTAGATATTAATGCCTTACCAGATATATGATTTGCAAATACTTTTCTCCCATTTCAAAGATTGCCTTCCCATTTTTGATAGTTTCTTTTTTTCATAGATGCTTTTCTGTAGTCCCACTGGTTTATTTTCACCTCCATGCCCTTTATTTTTATGTGAAATCCACAAAATAATAGCCAATATTGGGTAAAGGATATCATTGCCTGTATTTCCTTCTAGTTTCATGGTTTCATGTCTTACATTTAAGTAATCTATTTATAGTTGATTTTTGTGTAAGTTGTAAGTTTATGGCCTCAATTCATTCTTTTGCTGTGGCTGTTTTCCCAACATCACTTATTGAGGAGAGAGCATTATTTTCCCATTGAATATTTTTCACTTCTTTGTAAAATATTAGTTCGTAAGGAATGTGGGGGTTTATTTGCGGGCTCTCTGTTCTGTTACATTGGTTAATGGTCTATTTTATGCCAGTCCCACACTGTTTTAATGACTATGGTTTTGTAGTATAGATTGAAATCCGGAAATGTAATGCTTCTGGCTTTATTCTTTCTCAGGATTGCTTTGGTGGGTTTTTTGTGATTTTTGTGTACAAATTTTAGGATTGTTTTTTCTATTTCTATAAAAATGAAAGTCAGTGGGATTTTGATAGGGATTGTATCAAATAGATGACTATGATAGTGCAGATATTTTAATAATATAATTCTTCTGATTCATAAATATGAGATATAATTTCATTTTTTTCAATTTCTTCATCAAAGTCATGAAATCTTCATTGTACACATCTGTCACTTTCTTGTGAAATTTATCCCCAACTATTTTATTGTTTTTTGATGCTACTGTAAATGGTTGCTTGCTTTGCTACTGGTTCAGATATTATATTGTTATTTTATGAAATTTAACTTATTTCTGTGTTGATTTTGTGTCCTGGGTCTTTTCTGAATTTTTTATTCATTCCAACAGATATTTGGTTGTCTAAGATTATCTCTACATAAGATCATATCATCTTTGAACAACAACAATTTTATTTCTTCCTTTCCAATTTGTATGATTTTTCTACTTTTACCTTGACTGATTGCTCTAGCTAAGATGTTCAGCTTTATGTTAAATAAGAGTGATAACAGTGGGAACCCTTGACTTGTCCTTGATCTTAGAGGAAAAGCTTTCAAACTCTCATAGTAGTGTAAAATGTTACTTGTGGATATGTAGTATGGTCTTTATTATTCTATCCCCAGTTTGTTGATGGTTTTTATCATAAATAATGTTGAATTTTTGTCAAATGAGTTTTCTGAATCTGAGATATGGATTATATTTTATCCTATAAATGTGCCATATCACATTTATTAATGCGAATAACTCAAGGATAAATTTCACTTGATTATGGTGTATGATCATTTTAATATTGTTTGCAATCAGTTTGCTAATATTTCATGGAGAATTTTTGAATTTATATTCATAATAAATATTGGTTTATAATTTCTTTTTTTTTCTTGTAATGTCCTTTATGGCTTTGATATTAGGAAAGTGAAGGCCTTGTAAAATGAGATTGCAAATGTTCCCTTCTCTTCAATTTCCTGAAAGAATTTAGAGAGTGTGATACTATACTTTATTTAAAAGTTTAGTAGGTGATATCATAAGAATGGCAGCATGAGAACATAATGTCACAACACTATGAGTAAGAGCACCGAAAATCTTACAGCATAAACGTGGATAATTTGTGACAACAAAAACATAAAAGGGGGTGGGGAAATGGCAAAGAAGATGAATATTAGATGCACTCAAATGGGGAAAAAAAACTTGCATACATGCAATTTAAAGTTTAATAAACATAATGGTAACCACACACAAAAATCCCCAAACCAGAACATAGAGCTTAAAAAAAGAGAAAACAGGAAAGAAGTATGGAATACTGCTAAACAAAAACAAGAGACAGAAACATAAAGGAAAAGAACTAATGGAGGCACAGGGCTACCAGAAAACAAAAGATAAATGGCTATAGGATGTCCTCATACATCAATAATTACCCTAAATGCAAATGGTTTGAATTCACCAATAAAGAGGCCCAGAGTAGCAGAGTGGATGAAAAAACAAAACCCAACAATATGTTACCTACAAGAAATATATCTAATCTACAAAGACAAAGGTAGATTCAAAGTAAAAGGGTGGGAAATGATTCTCCAAGCAAATAACATCCACAAAAAAAAAGCAGGAATAGCCATAATTATATCTGACAAAGGAGATTTCAAGATAAGAAGAGACAGAGATGGACACTTAAAAATGATAAAGGGAGCACTACATCAAGAAAACATAACACTTCTTAATATATACCGTATACACTCAACTGGGGAGCACCAAAATATATAAAACAACTCACAGAACTAAAGGAAGAAATGGATCAAAACACAATCATAGTTGGAGATCCTGATACTCCATTGACAGCTCTAGACAGATTAACCAAACAGAAAATCAAAAAATATTAGCCTTAAATGAAACACTAGATCAAATGGACATAATTGACATTTATAGAACCTTTTATCTGAGAACATCAGGTTATAAATTTTTCTCCAGTGCACATGGATCATTCTCAAGGATAGACCATATGTTGGGTCACAAAACTAGCATTAACAAATTCAAGAATATTGAAATTATAACAAACATATTCTCTGACCATGATGCTTTGAAATTAGAAATCAATTTCAAAAAGGAAGTAAAGAAATCCACAAGTATGTGGAGATTAAACAATATACTACTAAAAAATAACTGGATCAAAAATAATTAAAAGATGTGATCAAAAGATACAAATGAGAATGACAATAAGCATATCAAAATATCAGTGATAAGAGGAAAGTTTATGTTGTTAGAGGCCTATCTCAAGAAATAAGAGAAATTCTAAGTAAGCAATCTAACATCACATCTTAAAGTACTAAAAAAAGAGAACAAAAACAACTTCAAGTCAGCAGAAGAAAAAAAATAATAAAAATTAGAGCAGCCATAGCCGGTTTGGCTCAGTGGATAGAGCATCGGCCTGCAGACTGAAAGGTCCCAGGTTCGATTCCGGTCAAGGGCATGTACCTTAGTTGCGGACACATCCCCAGTAGGGGGTGTGCGGGAGGCAGCTGATCGATGTTTCTCTCTCATCAATGTTTCTAACTCTCTATCCCTCTCCCTCCCTCTCTGTAAAAAAATCAATAAAATATATAAAAAAATTAGAGCAGAATTAAATGAAAGAGTACAAAAAGACTACACAAAAAATCAATAAAACAAAGAGCTAGTTCTTTGAAAAGATTCATAAAATTGGCAAACGCCTAGCTAGACTCACTAAGGAAAAAAGGGGAAAGATTTATATAAACAAAATCAGAAATGAGAGAGGAGAAGTCACCACAGACATCACGGATATACAAGGAATCATACTAGAATATTATGAAAGATTGTATGCCATCATATTCAATAACCTAGAAGAAATGCATAAATTCCTAGAATTATATAACCTGCCTGGATTAAATCATGAAGAATTGGGATATCTAAATAGACCAATCAGCAGTGAAGAAATTGAAACAACCATCAAAAACATCTTACAAAACAAAAGTCCAGGACCAGATGGTTTCACCAGTGAATTCTACCAAATGTTCAAAGATATAAAACTATCCTTCTCAAACTCTTCCAAAATACTGAGGAAGAGGCAATATTTTCTAAAGCATTCTACAAGGCCAATATAACCCTGATACCAAACCTGGCAAAGACAACACTCAAAAAAAGAAAAAAGAAAAACAGACCATTATCTCTGATGAATACATATGCAAATATCCTAAACAAAATACTAGCAAATCGAATACAACAATATATCCAAAAAATAATACATCACAGTCAAGTGGGATTCATTCCAGGGGCACAAGGAAGGTTTAACATATGCAAGTCAATTAATGAAACACACCATATTAAAAAAAGGAAGGATTAAAAAACATATGGTCTTAACAATAGATGCAGAAAAAGCATATAATAAGCTACAAGATCCATTTATGATTAAAACACTCAATAAAATGGGAATAGAAGGAAAGTAACTCAACATAATAAAGGCCATACATGCTAAACCCTCAGCTAATATCATACTCAATGGTGAAAAACTGAAAGCTCTCCTCTAAGATCAGGAACAAGACAAAGATGTCCACTCTCACCAGTCTTATTCACACATAGTGCTGGAAGTTCTAGCCAGAACAATAAGGCAAGAAAAATAAGTAAAAGGCATCTAAATAGGGAAGGAAGAAGTCGAACTGTCACTTTTGAGGATGGCATGATTCTGTATATAGAAAACCCTAAAGAACCCCCCCAAAACACACATACATACACACACACACACACACACACACACACACACACATACACACACACAACCCTATTAGAAACAATAAACAAATACAGTCAAGTTACAGGATACAAAATTAATGTGCAAAACTCTATTGCCTTCCTGTATACTAACAAATTCAGAAAAAGAAATGGAAAAAAAAAAAGAATTACTTTTGCAATAGCAACCAAAAGAATAAAATACTAAGGAATAAACTTAACAAAGAACATGAAAGACCTATATACTGAAAATTTCAAAGCATTATTAAAAGAGATTGAAAAAGACACAACAAAATGAAAAAAAAAAATGCCATGTTCATGGATTAGAAGAATCAACATAGTTAAAATGGCCATATTACAAAGCAATATACAGGTTTAATGCAATTACATCAAAATCCCAATGTCATTTAAAAAAATAGGAGAAATCATCAGTTTTGAATGGAACCACAAAAGACCCCAAAGAGCCAAAGCAATCCTGAGAAAAGAGAACAAATTTGGAGGTATCATGCTACCTGACTTCAAATTATACTACAAAACTCTGATAATCAAAACAGCATGATATTGGCAGAGAAATAGACACAAGATCAATGGAACAGAATAGAGAACTCAGTTATAAAACCAATGTATATGGACAGATAATTTTTGACAAAGGAGCCAGAAACACACAATGGAGTAAAGATAGTCTCTTCACTAAATGGTGCTGGTTAAACTGGAAAGCCACATGCAAATGTAAGAAACAGGATTACAGTTGGTCCCCATGTACAAAAATTAATTAAAAATGGATCAAAGGCCTAAATATAAGACCCAAAACAATAAGTTAGATAGCGGAAAATATAGATCCCAAACTTATGTACCTCAGTCAGAGGAACATTCTATGAACTTGACTCCAAAGGCTAAGGAAGTAAAGGCAAAAATATGTGAATGGGAGTATATCAAACTAAAAAGCTTCTGCAAACCAAAAGAAACTCACAACAAAACAAAAAGACAGCCAACCAGATGGGAAATGATATTTGCAAACTGCAGCTTCAACAAATATTTAATTTGCAAATATATATCCTATATAATAAAGAGGTAATATGCAGATTGACCATTACATCCTCACACAAGATGGCCATCCCCATGTGCTCACAGGTGGCCTCCACAAGAGGGCTGGCATGGGAGGGCAGTTGGGTGTGATCAGGCCAGCAGGGGAGCAGTTAGGCATCAATCAGGCTGGCAGGGGAGTGGTTAGGGGGTGGTCAGGCTGGCAGGCAGAAGCAGTTAGGGACAATCAGGCAAGCAGGCAGGCGAGCAGTTAGGAGCCAGCAGTCCCGGATTGTGAGAGGGATATCTGACTGCTGGTTTAGGGATCAGGCCTAACCGGGCAGTCAGAAATCCCCCGAGGGGTCCCAGATTGGAGAGGGTGCAGGCTGAGCTGAGGGACACAAATTTTGTGCATTGGGCCTCTAGTAGAATTCATAAAAATCAACACCAAACAAACAGCCCAATCAAAAAGGGAGCAGAGGACCTAAAAATACACCTCTCCCGACATATAAACAGCCAATAGATATATGAAAAGATGCACAATCTCACTGGCAATTAAGGAAATGCAAATAAAAACTACAATGAGATATCACCTTACAACTGTTAGAGTGGACATTATCAACAAGACAAGCAGCAACAAGTATTGGAGAGGTTTTTGAAAAAAAAGGAACCCTCATTCACTGCTGGTGGGAATGTAGACCTATACAACCATTATGGAAAGTAGTCTGGTGATTCCTCAAAAAACTAAGAATAGAGCTACCATATGACCTAGCAATCCCTCTCCTGGGCATATACCCCAAAAACTCGAAATCATGCATTCATAAAGATATATGCACCCCTATGGTCACTGCAACTTGGCTCCCTTCTGCAGTGCTTGACTTCCTTCTACACTGTCTTCAGTCTTTGCTGGGCGCCTGTGTATGCAAATTAACCCAACAAAGATGGTCGTTAATTTGCATACTCTTCTGTTTGGCTGGTGGGTGTAGCAAAGGTATGGTCAATTAGCATCTTTGTCTTTTATTAGTGTAGATATGTTTTAAGTTTAGTGGAATTTACCAGTGAAACCATATGTTCTCAAACTTTTCTGTGTTGAGAGGTTTTTGATTGCTAATTCAATCTCCTTACTTGTTATTTATCTGTTCATATTTCTATATCTTTACTACTAGAAGCCTGTTGCATGAAATTCGTGCACTGGAGGGGGGTGTCCCTCAGCCCAGTCTACACCCTCTTCAATCTGGGACCCTGCAGGGATTGGGCCTAAACTGGCAGTTGAACATCCTTCTCACAATCCGGGACCACTGGCTCCTAACCACTCACCTGCCTGCCTGCCTGATTGCCCCTAACCGCTTCTGCCTGCCACCCTGATCACACCCTAACCGCTCCCCTGCTGGCCCGGTCCCCACCACTTCTCCTCTTCTGCTGCCTGGTGTCCCCCAACTGTCCTCCCCTGCCTGCCTGATCTCGCCCCCAACTGTTCTCCCCTGCTGGCCTGATCCCCCTAACTGCTCTCCCCTGCCAGCCTGATCCCCCTAACTCCTCTCCCCTGCTGTCCTGATCACCCCTAACCACCTCTGCCTCAGCCCCTGCCACCATGGCTTTGTCCAGAAGGACGTTTGGAAGGATGTCCAGAAGATGTACAGTCTAATTAGCATACTGCCCTTTTATTAGTATAGATTCTCTTTTCCTATAACTTTTTTATTAGAGTTAAGTGGTTAATACATCATCTTATTATGAAATTTTAGTTTCCTAAATCTGACTATATATTTTAACAGTCTATTATATATTTTCATGTTACTAATAAGCATATTTTTATTTCAGCTTAAATATTTTCTGCATTTCTTGTAAAGCATGACTGGTGGTAATGAACTCTCTAAACCTTTGTCAGGAGAAAGACATTTTTTTTAGTATTGACACTATTACAGATGTCCCCCATACCTACACACACATAGACACACACACACACACACACACACACACACACACACACACACACTTTACCCAGACCCCATCCCACTGTCCCTCTGGCAAACACCACAACATTGTCTGCATATATGTTCTTTGACTAGTCTCTTCACCTACTTTCATCAAGTCCCCTGCATCCTCCTCCCCTCTCACATCTGTCAGTCTGTTCCATGTATCCATGCTCTGGTTCTGTTTCTCCTTCATATCTGTAGTATTCCCTTGCCAGACTAGAGTATTCTTGGGTGGCAATTGTTTTATGTTCACCACTTTGAGTATATCATTCCACACTCTTCTGGCCTGAAAAGTTTTTGCTAAAATACCAGTAAATTGCTGATAGACCAATTGGAGTTCTTTTGTGGGTTATAATGATTTTTTTATCTTGCTGTTTTTAGGATTTTTTTTAAATCTGTGATTTTTGACAGTTTCACATGATATGTCTTGAAAAAGATTGTTTACGATCGAAATAATGACATGATCTATTAAATTTATGTACTTGGCTGTCCAAGTCTTTCTTCTAATTTTAGAAGTTCTCAGCCATTATTATCTTAAATACATTTTTTTGTCACCTTCTTTTCTTTTCTTCGAAAACTCTAGTGACTTTGATATTTGTTTTTTTTGAGGCTGTTCCATAGATCATATATGGTTTCTTCACTTTACTTAATACACCCTTTTTTTCTTTTTTCTTTCCTCTTAAAGGGTTAATTCAAAGTTTCTTATAATTCAATGATTCTAACTTATGTTTGGTCTATTTTATTGTTGATCCTCTCTACTGTATTTTTATTTAAGTCACTGCATTCTTCAGTTTCAGAATATCTTTTGTTTCTTTTCTATGATTTCTAGCTCATTGTTAAATATCTCATTTTGTTCATGTATTGTTTTCAGACTTCATTAAATTATTTTTTTGTGTTTTCTTATAGCTCATTGAGTTTCCTCAAGGCAGCTATTTTGAATGATTTTATTTTCTTGAGTAAATTTCAGAGGTCTGTGTATCTGTGTTTGGTTATGGGAATATTATTTTGATGTGGTTGCCTTGTTCATGTTCTTTGGAGATTTGTATTGCTATTTTCACATTTGAAGTTGCTTTCACCTCCTCCTATCTTCGCTAGTTGCCTTCAGGTAAAAGATACTTGTTGTTACTTTTATCTGAGGCTTTCTCTGACCTTAGACACATTCTGCTCCATGCTCCTTGCTCTCTCTTGAGGCAGAACTCTTCTCTCACTCATACAGTTCACCAAGTCAGCTGCTTGAAATCTCTCTTTTATTTTCCGAAAGGTGTTGCTACATTTCAAGATTATGGTTTATTTATTGTCTGTAGACAAGAATACTATATGACCTTTTTTAAAAAAAAAATGTATTTTCTTCCTAGTGGCCCTTGCTCTCACTGCTTCACAAGGTGCTGGCAGCACAGTGCGGGTAGGTAGGGTTTGGTATTTGAAGTATTGGGGATGCCTGCAAGTCAATTGAAAGTGTTAGCTTAGGTTGTCCCTGTGCCTGTTGAAAGGGCTTCCTGCTGGAGTCCTAAACATGGTCAGCAGGAATCATATTCCTTTAATGTCCTCTCCTGTTGTTACCTGCCTCGTTCCCAATATTCTCCCTCCTCCGAGTTGTGAAGGTCTTAACTCAATACTGTGAGCACTGCAGTGAAGAAATGGGTTCTTCCACAGCGTTCTGCAAAGCTCTCCCTTTTCCCCGTAGCAGAGGTCATTGCAGGCCAGGTTCAGCCCCACACTGTGCCACCTTGAAGAAGGGATTGTGCTGGCAAAATTCTTACCTTGTCCAATGCATCCAAACTTGTATTTTATTTTATTATTATTATTGTTTGCTCCAACAGAGTACTGAAATCTCTTTTCTGAAAACTTGGACTTCTACAAAAGCTGTCTCATTATGGGTGTCTGCTCAAGTCAGCTTTCTCCAGGTACCTCCTGACCGCAGATGAGAGGGCTTGAAGCTGATTCACAGGCTCCTGCTGAGTCCACAGCTTGCAGCATGGCCTGTCTGCCTAGTGCCCGATGCACAGGCAGCCAGCCCCTTCCAGGTCCCTGGATGTATAGTTCTGGGTAAGCAGTTTTTGTGTTTGGATGGATGCTGAATTTTAGTCATTAAAAGAGGTGACAAAAAGAGGGACAACATATGCCACCATGATGCTAACCTTGGTTTTCAATTTGACTATTTCCTTATTTGTTATAGCCCTGATTGAAATTTATTCAACTATCACAGTTTTGTGCTTACTCTGAAATTGATTGACACATACATTAAATATGTTATTTATAATTAGATCTATATATTATTCTTTGATCAAGTGGGACTGGATATTTCAAAACTTGGTTGCCTACTAAGACGTGTAGCAGAAGCAGATTGATACAGGGTGATGCATACTCTGACTAGAGAGCGATTTGAGAGTTCCAAAAACTTGGAGAATGATTATGTTGTTGGAATGAATACATAAGACAAAGAATAAGATCATATATTTCTTAAATTTTCGTTACCTGTAGTATATTCTATATGCCTAATTAGCCTGAGTTTTTAAAATGTATAAATTATTTAAAGTATAGCAAAGACATGAAGAATAAAAAACAAAACTGCTGTCTCACTATCAGAATTACAAATAAAATATTCTATTACTAACCTAGGAGTGGTACTTGTTGCGCCAGTTGCAACTGCTTTCCTTTTCAGTGATTACAAGTATCTTGGATTTGATTTTTTTGACCATGTGCATGTACATACTCTTATGATAAATATGCATGTCTTGTTTGGCATGTTTATCTCAGTGGTTCATTACCGTATGTAGTTTTGTAAGCACTTTCAATCAATAAATTTATAAAATTCTGTGTTGATACTTGTTATTCCAGTGTTTCTAGTTTCATTGATTTGTAGGGTTCTATTGTACACATAAATCACAATTTACCCATTCTTCTGCAGATATATAATGCACCAGTGTGTGTGCATATGTATACATGTGCATACATATATGTTTCCATATATACATGTGCATTCAAAGACTGTTTTAAGATCATAAAAATAAAGATATGTGTCTCCTTTATAAACATATCAGAACTTCGGTAAGCATATCTTTAGGAGTGAAATTGCTATGTAGCAGGATATGTGAATTATCAACTTTAATATAAAAAATAAATTGCTATTTAAAAATGTAGGACATTAACATCTGTCATCATATTAAGGTAATTAGACGGGTACATCTATTGATCTACATCCTCATCAAGACCAAGTATTGCCTGTTATTCACACTCCCACCCTTTGAAAAATAAAAGAATAAGAATGTGAAGCAAGTTTCATTGTGATTTTAATTTGTTTTCTCTAATCTCTGTGAGAGTCAGCAAATTTTAATAAGTTTATTGTTAGTTAGAATTTAATTTTCTGTTAATTAACTATTCATAAGTCTTATCAGAAAATTTATCTTATTCCTACGTGTTTGCAGTTCTTTAATTTATTTTGGATACTAATTTTTCATGTAATATATTTGCTGAAAATAACACTTTGTAGTGTATCATGTCACTTTGGGTATTTTTTGATGTACAGGAATTTATACTTCCTAATAGATAACTGTATCATTCTTTTTTTGCATGGCTTATGCTTTCTGTTTGTTTATTAAATTGATTATTCTTTTTCTATATTAAAATAATTCTATTTTAATATATTCCCTCCAAAATGTTACAGTTTTGTTTCCCTCCCTCATTTTTAATTTGTCTTTAACCCATTTTTATGTAACATAATAGGTTTAATTTTATTTATTCAAGAATCATTTTATGAACATTTCATATACTTTTTAATTATTTAGAAAGCCATTTTGTTACTTAAAGGTTTATGAATGCATTGTCCATCTCTAATCTATTGTTTTTATTTTTCTTTTTCCTTTTTGGGGAGAGGGTTGTTTGTCAATCAATGTCAAAGGCATGCTATCATAATAATGAGAGCCAGTTTTTCTGCAAAAATGTAGTAGCTAATATTACTTTAAGAATTTCATTAGATATAATTTATATACTATATATTTCACCAATTTTAAGTGTAAAATTAAATGTGTTTTAGCATAGTCACAGAATTGTACAAGTACCACTATGATCCAAATTTAGAACATTTCCATCACCCTATCAAGAAACCTTGTACACAATAACAGTCACTTTCCATTTCCTACCCTCCACGGAGCCATAGGCAAACACTGATCTACTTTCAGTCCCTAAACTCCTGCCTATTCTGGACATTTCATCAAAGTGGAATGTGTTCTTCTGTGAAGGTTCTTTCATTTAGCAGATGTTTTAAAGTTAATCCATGTTGTAGTATCAACTCTTCAGTACTTTCACTGCCACATACTAGTCTATGTTATGGATGTACTAGTATATTATGTAGCCATTCATCATGTGGGTTGTTTTCACATTTTGGCTATTCAGCAAAATGTTGCAACCTCAGCTAATATTGGTTATTTCTTTTTTATATACAATTTAGAAACTATTAAGTTCCATGACATATCCCAAATTTTTAAAATTAAGTCCATATGTAGAGATATTTGAGAATAATTAACATATATTCAATACTGTGCCTTTCATAAAAATATATATGTACATATACTAATATATATATATATGCAAGATTTTCTCATCAATTGGGCTCATGCACAGATTTTATTAAATTTATCCCTAGGGTATTTTATTTCATGATGACTATACATGTATAGTTCTTTTTTAAAACATTGATTTTAGAGAGGGAGGGAGGGAGGAAGGAAGTGAGAGAGAGAGAGAGAGACATAGATGTGAGAGAGATCCAACCATTTGTTGCCTCCCCTACTGGGTATCAAAACTGCAACCTAGGTATGTGCCCTGGGATGATGTTCCAACCAACTGAGCCACATTGGCCAGTACTAAATGTATGATTATTAAAAGTATATGTTCTATAAATTGATAAAATATATTTAATTAAATTGTATATCTTGATCTTATATCTAGCATATCTTCTAAACTCTATACTTTATATTTGTCTTTATAGCACCTGTTTTTATTTGTGGGGAATTATATTGTATTCAGTTAATGACATATTTGTTTCTTCCTTTCAAATAGTCTTCCTGTTATTTGTTAACACTGCTTGTTTGGTCAGAGTCTCTATTTCTCTATTTATAGAAGTAATGATATTTAACACAGTTTTGTCATTTCTGAAATGAAAATAGCAAGTTTGAATGTTCTACAATTAGGCGTGGTATGTATTTTGCAGAAAATCATTATTGTGTAAAATAGTTTTCTACTACTTCAAGATTTCTAAGTACTTTAAATCAAATGGGTGCTAAAATTGCTTAAATACCTTTTCTACATTTATTCTGATAATTTTAATATTTTCCCTTAAGTTTATGACATGGTAAAGAAGACCAATAGCCTTTTCAATGTTACATAATTATTGCATACCTGAGAACTTTATCATATAACATTATTATTTTTCACATTTCTGAATTCTGTTTGATAATAGTTTAGAAACATTTGCATCTGTATTAATGAGTGAAAATATAATGTGAATATAGTATTTGGCTGGTTTGGTTTAAAGATTATACTGACTGGAGAAGAAGATTTAGGGAGAATGGCCTTTTTTTACTTATCTTATGGCCCCATGTGTCTAATAAAATTGTTATTAGTGAGCATTTAAAACTCACCTGTAGAATACTATGGTTTATTTATATTATCTATTTACATTTAGCAAGTTTTGGTACTACATGTTTTTAGGAAATTGTTCCTTTTCAGAGTTTTCAAATATATTGTTATTTTTTTTATTAAATGTGTCTTGTTTTTATTTTTAATATTTAGTATAGTTAAATGTGTCTCCTTTTATACATAACACTAGAGGCCCAGTGCACAAAAATTTGTGCACTCGGGGGGGATGGGGGGTCCCTCAGCCCGGCCTGTGCCCTCTTGCAGTCTGGGACCCCTCGGGAGATAACGACCTGCTGGCTTAGGCCTGCTCCCGGGTGGCAGAGGGCAGGCCCAATCCCTAGGTGCAGCCCCTGGTCGGGCTCAGAGCAGGGCTGATTGGGGAGTTGGGGCGCCGCCCCCTGTCACACTGATCCTGGTGCCAGGAGAACTCTTGGCTCCGCTGATCCTGGTGCTGGAAGGCATATTACCCTTTTACTATTTCCCTCTCCCCTTACCTCCCTCCCTCCCTTCAACTCTCTCTCTAAAACTCAATGAAAAAAAATATCCTTGGGAGAGGATTAACAACAATAAAAATACAATATATATGAAGTCAAAATAATAGTAATCTTAAATCAAATTTAAATTATAGTTAACACCATTTTTATCCATTAAATTGGAGAAAGTTACAGCAGTTTTCAACCTGTGGCTCGCAACCCCTTTGGCGGTCGAATGACCCTTTCAGAGGGGTCACCTAAGACCATCCTGCATATCAGATATTTACATTACGATTCATAGCAGTAGCAACATTACAGTTATGAAGTAACAATGAAAATAATTTTCTGGTTGGGTCACAACATGAGGAACTGTATTTAAAGGGCCAGAAGTTTGAGAACCACTGGATAGAGTATGGCGGTGATTTTCAACCTTTTTCATTTCATGGCACACAAACTTATTACTAAAATTCTGTGGCAGATAAAAGAATGTAGGGGTCCCAAAATATGTATACACACTTTCGATGAGGAAAATAAGACATTTTTTTGGTGGGGAGACCCCTAGCCTGACTCTGTACCTAGTCATTCAGTATCCCTAATGCACACTCTTGTTAGCCTATAATCAAGTCACTGCTCCTTCCTTAATTATCTGGTCTTGCAAGACCTGTTACCTAAATACTCACATTTTACAGATGCCATAAACCATGAACAATACACAACCCCCAGAGGGGGTTATCAGCACTGGCACCAGGCCAGGCCTTTAGGTGTGGTCTCACAGGCCCATCCCAACACACCGGGCTTTTTGCAAAGCCCACGAAAGGTCCAGAAGTCTGATCCATATATGAGGGATAAAGAAACCAAAGAGTATAAAGAGAAAGCTTCTTCCATATTGGTTTTCCCAGGATTTGGAAACAGGTTCCCCTGAGTCATGGTACTAGTACATCTGGAAATAAGTGGGTTTTTCCTGTATCTCTGAGTACTCCTGTGTGTGTATTTTCTGGTCGCCTGGTAAATTCTGTAACACTTTAACAATTGGTAACACACTTAATTTTCTCTCCTTTTCAGATTTAACTAATTTGAAATAATGGGGAAAGTCAGACAAAGCTTTGAACAAAGAAAACTTATTATAAAGTGCTACTAGGATTTTTTTTATGGGGATACATAAGAGGTAAATTTTATGGTACAAAACCTGCAATAGTTGATGAACTGAAGGCACACGAATACTGAATGAAATGATTCTTGAAGTTTCCAGTTCCATTTGCACTTGCATTATCAGCAATGCCTGGACCAGAATGGTCATCAGTTTGAAAACAGGAATTAACAAAAATTATTATTCATTTCTGTAGGTTCTTTTACATTTTGAAAATAAACTGCATATTAATAAATGCTGACTTTATAATCATACTATGTGCACATACATTTTTAGGAAACATATATGTAATACTTTTTACCAATCTGAGCAATAGAAGAGGTATAAATTTGATTCATTTATACCAGATGGATATTGCTGTGTCAGCTGTTGTCCTTTTTTAAGTTGACAATCTAAGGAGTGGTCAAGGACCTTAACTAAATAGTCAGGTACTGCATGTTTTTATATATTTTATTGATTTTTTACAGAGAGGAAGGGAGAGGGATAGAGAGTTAGAAACATTGATGAGAGAGAAACATCGATCAGCTGCCTCCTGCACACTCCCCACTGGGGATGTGCCCGCAACCAAGGTACATGCCCTTGACCAGAATTGAACCCAGGACCCTTGAGTCCCCAGTCCAATGCTCTATCCACTGAGCCAAACCGGTTAGGGCAGGTATTGCATGTTTTAAAAATTCCACACACAGTGTGCCATAGCACAAATTGCTGCATTATGGGATTGTTGATAATATAGTTATTCTTATCCATTATTTGTGAAAATGACAATTATCTAAATATATTTGGAATTAGTTTGCAGTACCTCAAAAGTAATAAGAATAATATTAATAATAATGACAACTTTGACATGGTAATTCTATATATATGAATGAATTCTAAGTAAATAAAAGATCAAATAGTCAGATTCCAAAATGGTTGTGGAGTAAGTGGAAGCTATACTGACACTCTCCAATGACAAAACTGGAAATGCAACTAAGATACAGAAGAACCACCCTAAAAAAATCAACTGAGGACTGACTAGAAAGAACCCTGATACTCAGGATGGAAAATGGAGACCTCATGGAGACTGGTAGGAAGTGTGGAGGTGTGAATGGGATGGCTGGGCTCCCACAGACAGCAGCTGTAGTCCTGGAGGGATATCTCAGCTGTGGAGGTTTCCCACTGAGGACTTTGGGGTCTAAACCCCTAGCTGGGCCCCCCACTCCACAGCACCAGAGCTGAGAAAGGAGCCCACAGAATATCTGGCTGTGAAAAGCAGCAGGGTTGCTGTCTGTCAGCCAGAGACAGCTGGAAATGCAACCACCCTCTTAAAGGGCCAATGCAAAAATTGTGTGCTCTGACAAAAGTAAGACAGAGTGGACTGGAGCTGTGTGAGAAGAGCCCAGGGTTGGGGCCTCTGGCATTGGAGCTCAGAAGGCAGCCACCCTAGTTCCTGTGCTGAATCATTCCCTCAGGACATCTCCCAGGGATGTTTGCTATCCAGAAGGTTTTTGCCTAGGAGGAAGGCAATTGGCCCACCCTGTTGGAAGATCTATTGCTCACCCTGTGGTTGATAGCCTGAGGCTAATCAAGACTGATAACAATCAGATGGCAAGCAGAGGAGGACCTCTGGAGGCTTTGAGTCTTTGCCTGAACTCCTTCTGGGTCTGGGGCTAGTAAAAGCAGATCCTGGTGCACATTTTGGTCCTTTCCAAAGACACCCAGTCCCAGCAGAAGGAACCCAATCTGCGGATTGCCAATAGCTCAAAATATTATTCAGGGCCAGTCACAAATAGCATCTGATGTTGTCCTGCACTAGACATTGGAAATCATAGTGAGAGAAGTTAATTTTACACTCAAGCAGACGGATCAGCGGTCCACAAGAAACAAAGGCAGGTGGAACATAAGCAGAGAAGACATGGCAGTTTGAGCAAGCCTAATCACAGGAACCAAGCATGCAGAAATAATAAAATGTTTCTGGATTCAAAGTGAGAGACAGAGACATGAAAAAACAAGGGAGGACCTGCAACAATAAGGTCTACTGACACATAGAAACAGAAAAAGTTCAGAATAGGAACAGAGAAAGAGCACATGGAAACAGGGAAAGCTCAGGTACATTGTTGGGCAAGAACAATTGAAGGAATCAATCAGGTGTCAACACAAATAGATATAGAATCAGGCTTGTAGCAAATATATACCCCTGAACTACAAGGCTTCACAGGGAAGCCCATTATTGCATCCCTGCCCCTCCCAGTACAAGTAATCTGAATCTGCTTATAATAAATTTCCCACACTTTTGTTTAAATCTTCTGGTCCATGGAGCTCATTCTTTGGTGTCATGAGACATGATCCTGGGAAAACCCTTGGTTCAATGTTCTAGTTATCAATAGCAGATTTACCTGATATGCAGACAAAAAGACAACAACAAAAAACCCCAAATAGGCACCCACCATGGGGAAAGAAAAAAACAAGCCTGAAATTAAAGAAGAAGACAATTCTCCAGAAGAAGAGCTAAATTAAATGGATATAAAAAGTTTTATAAGGTTAAGAATAATGATGACAAAGATGTTCAACAGCATGAGAAAAGATATAGTAACTATGATTAATGGCATAATACTAATAAAGAACACAATGGAAGGAATACACAGCAGATTAGGAGAAGCCACAGATAGGATCAATGAATTAGAAGGCAGTATAGAAAAAAATCACTCAATCAGAGAACCAAAAAGGAAAAAACAACAACAAAAAAGGAAAAACAGAAGTAAACCTTAATAGAGCTGTGGGATAACATGATACGTAACAAAATTTGCATGATATGTGTGCCAGAAGGGAGCAAGGGATACTGAATATGTTTGAAGAAATAATGTCAGAAAATTTCCCTAACCTGGTGAAGGAAAATGTCAAACGAGTTCAGGAGGCACAGTGAGTTCTGGGCAAGAAGATCCTAAACAGGCTCATGCCCAGACACATCATAATTGAAATGCCAAAAATTAAGGACAAAGAGAGAATCTTGAAGGCAGCAAGAGAAAAGTAATTTGCTACCTACAGAAGAAGTTCCCATTAGGCTGTCAGCTGATTTTTCATCAGAAACTATACAGGCCAGAAGGGAATGGCATGAAGTGTTCAAGGTAATGAAAAGTAAAGATCTGAAACCAAGATTACTATATCCACTAAAGCTATCATTCAAAGTAGATGGTAAAATAAAGAGCTTCCCAGACAACAACAAAAAAAAGGCAAAAAAATTGGCTGTAATGATAAGAAATATATATAGAAAAAAACATAGGCATAATGAATTAAAATGGTGATAAAATATGTACCTACTTATAATAACCTTAAATGTAAATGGATTAAATCCTCCAAACAAAAGACATAGGGTAGCTGAATGGATACAAAAACATGACCCAGTTATATGCTATCTACAAGAGACACACCTCAGAAAAAAACACCTTTAAACAGGATGAGAGTGAAGGGATGGAAAAAAAAAAATCCCATGCAAATGGAAACAAACAAACAAAAAAAGCTTAGGTAGCAATACTCATATCTGACAAAACAGACTTCAAAATGAAGGCCAAGACAATAAAGGTCAATACATAATATTAAAGGGATTGACCCAAAAAGAGAATATAACCCTGGTAAACATATATGCACCCAATATAGGAGCACCTAAATATATACATATAAAAAACTTCTACAGAACTTTAAGGAGATAGAAAACAATACAGTCATAGTAGGCGACTTTAACACCACACTGAGTTTACTGGATATCTTCCAGACACCCCCCCCCCAAAAAAAAAAATAATTAAGGACACAGGGACTCTAAATGATACACTGGATCAGATGGATTTATTTGACATTTATAGAACATTTCACCACAAAGCTGCAGAATATATTCTTCTCAAGTGCACATAGGTCATTCTCAAAGATAGACCACATGTTAGGATAAAAAACAAGTCTCTAAAAATTCAAAAAGATTGAAATCACATCAAGCATCTCAGATTACATGGAATGAAATTAGAAATCAACTACATTAATACTCTAAAAAATATTCAAACTCATGGAGGCAAAAAAGCATATTATTACACAATGAAAGGTTATAAATGAGATCAAGAAAGAAGTAAAAAACAAATGAAAGTGAACACATGATAACCTAAAAATCTCTGTGACACAGTAAAGCAGTCCTGAGAGTGAAGTTCATAGATCTATAGGCTTATTACAAAAAAACAAGAAAAAATAATAATAAAATATTTAATCTTGCAATTTAAAGAATTAGAAAGAGAACAACAGAAAAACCCATGGTAACTAGGAGGAAGGAAATAATAAAGATTAGAACAGAAATAAATGACATAGAGGCTAAAAAAAAAATACAATAGATTAATGACACAAAAAATGGTTCTTTAAAAAGATAAACAAGATTGATGAATCTTTATTCAGACTCATCAAGAAACAGAGAGCACCCAAATAAATAGAGTCAAAAGGGAAAGTGGTGAAGTAACCACTGACACCACAGAAATACAAAGGATGGTAAGAAAATACTATGAACAACTATATGCCAACAAGCTGGAGAATGTGGATGAAATGAACAGATTCAAAAAAAAAAATACAGTCTTCCAAAACAGAATCATGAAGATTCAGAAAACCTCAATATACCAATAGCAGCTGATGCAATAGAATCAGTAATGAAAAAATTCCCAGCAAACATAAGCCCTGGTCAGGATGGGTTCACAGGGAAATTTTACCAAACCTTCAAAGAAAAATTAACACCTATCCTCCTCAAACTATTCCAAAAAAATCCAAGAGAAAGGAAAACTTCCAAGCTCTTTTCATGAAGCCAGCATTGTTCTAATTCCAAAATGGGATAAAGACTCTAAAAAGAAAGAGAACTATAAGCCAATATCCATGATGAACATAAATGCTAAAATCCACAACAAAATATTAGAAAGTGGATCCAAGACTATATTAAAAAGATCATACACCATTATCAAATGGGATTTATTCTAGGGATGCAAGGTGGCACAATATTCCCAAATCAGTACACATGATACATCACATAAACAGACTGAAAGACAAAAGTCACATGATCATATTGATAGACACAGAAAAGTCATTTGACAATATCCAACAAACATTTTTGGTAAAAAACTCTAATCAAAGTGGGAATAGAGAGATCATAACTCATTATAATAAAGGCCATATATGACAAACCTACAGCCAACATCATACTCAATGGGCAAAAACTAAAACCATTTCTCCTAAGAACAGGAACAAGGCGGGAATATAGAATTTCACCACTCTTATTCAACACTAGAGGCCTGGTATATGAATCCGTGCATATTTGGGGCCCTCGTGGTGGCGGGGAGGGGGGGTGCGGGACACAGTCGGCCCTCTGGGCGTGGGATGGGATGCTCTTGCAGGACTGGGATCCAGATCCATCCCCCTGACATTCGCACTAGTTGTTGGGAGCCACCTGATGGTCGCTTTTCTAACCTTTCTTCCTTGTAGAGCATCTAGGGAGGGGAAGTAGCCACGGTGCCTGAGGATGACTTCCAGGAGTCTGGTGGCGCTGTAGGGATTGTACCAGTGGCACTGGTCCATTGGTGCCTGGTCCCTTCTCCAAAGATTGGACCTGCAGGACTACTGAGGGAGTGAGTGGCTGCTGCAGGGCTGGTGGGACATGTCAGTCAGCTGAGCAGCGCTCCTGCTGTGGGAGCACAATGACCATCGGGGGGCAGCTCCTGCATTGAGCATCTGCCCCCTGGTGGTCCGTGCACATCATGGAGATTTTTCTTCTGGTTGTTCCAGTAGTTCGGTTGTTCTGTCGCTTAGGCTTAGATAGATAGATAGATAGATAGATAGATAGATAGATAGATAGATAGATAGATAGGTAGATAGATAGATAGATAGTACTGGAAGTCCTAGCCACAGCAATCAGACAAGAAGAAGAAATAAAAGGCATCTAAATTGGAACAGAGAAAATAAACCTGTCATTTTTCACAGATGACATAATATTGTACATACAAAGCCCTATAGATTCCACCAAAAAACTACTAGATTTAATAAAGGAATTTGGCAATGTGTCAGGATACAAAATTAACACCCAGAAATCTATGGCAATTCTAGGTACCAATAATGAATTCTCAGAAAGAGAAAGTAAACAAACAACCCCATTTACCATTGCAACAACAACAAAAAAAATTAAGATACCTAGTAATAAACTTAATCAAGGAGGTAAAAGACTTGTACTCAGAAAACTATTGGACATTGAAATAAGAGATAGAGGAAGACATAAACGGTTGTAATTGATTGGTAGAATTAACATCATTAAAATATCCATACTACCTGAAACTATAGATTCAATGCAATTCCATTAAAATACCAATAGCATATTTCACAGACCTAGAACAAATAATTTTATTTATATTTATGTTTGCATAAGCTTAGACAAAGATATCAATGAATATACTCCAAATGATTAAGTGTTGGTTGAAGGGTATGATTTTTGGTGTTTTATATATCTACTAGAGGCCCGATGCACGAATTTATGCCCCAGTGGGGTAGCCTCAGCCTGGTCTGCAGGATTGGGCAGAAACCAGTTCTCCAACATCCCCCAAGGGGTCCCATATTGCGAGATGGTGCAGGCTAGGCCGAGGGACCCCGCTGGTGCACAATCGGGGTTGGGAGGAACATGGGAGGTTGGCCAGCCGGGGAGAGACTGTGGGAGGGCTCCAGGGCATGCCCAGCCCATCTTGCTCAGTCCCGATTGGCTGGACCCCAGCAGCAAGCTAACCTACCAGTTGGAGCGTCTGCCCCCTGGTGGTAAGTGCATGTCATAGCGAATGATTGAACTGCTTTAGCATTTCATTAGCATACTATGCTTTGATGTTTGAATGGCCCACTGGATAATTAGCATATTAGGCTTTTCTTATACAGGAAGTGCTTAGAATTTCTATTAAATTTTGATTTATTTTCATTTAAAATTTAATTTTAAAAAAACCTTTTGGATTTGCAAAGTTATACTATACCAAATGTGCATTCAAACTGGGTGTAAACTGAATCTAGATGTCCTAACTCTTAGTTCACTGCTATTTTCCTGGATATTCACTTTTCCATTCTAAATAATTCTATGTAATTAAATATTTAGAAGTTTACCTCAAAGAAAATATTTTATGACTGTCTTTTAATTTTTTTATAACCTCTATAATTTCAGAAGGGTGCATAAGTCAATAGTTTATGCACCCATCTATAAACTATCTAGAACACAATTGGGAGACTATCAGTAGGCAAGCAAAACATCTGAGGACCTAGAAAGGATCTCTTTGTGCCCATTTTCTTTACCATGTACATTCTATCTCTAACAGAATTCTTAAACTGCTTCATAACACTAAATATTTATTATTAGTTCATGGCAATAGTAAATAAGTTAGATTTATAATTATGGCTGTTAAGGTAGAGCTGTGATGTCTAGTTAAAAAGCAAGAAAAATACCACATGATCTCACTCATTTATGGATAATAAGGACCATTATAAACTAATGAACAAAAATAGATACAGAGGCAAAGCAGCCTCGAACAGACTGTCAAACTACAGCCAGAAGGCAGAGGGGGGGCTGGGGGGTGGGAGGTGGGGGTAAGAGATCAACCGAAGGACTTGTATGCATGCATATAAGCATAACCAATGGACATAAGACAGTGGGGGTTAAGAGAGGCTGGGGGATTGTCAAGGGGGGGAAAAAGAGGAGACATATGTAATACCCTTTGTAATACTTTAAGCAATAAAAAAAAGCAAAACTCATCTTGAACAATGCCAAGAGAAGACTGAAAAGGAAACAGAAAGAAGAGGAGCTGGAAGGTCAACTAAACAAGTAATAACTCCCTGCAGGGTTCAGAAAATGTATATGATATGTAGAAACATGGGGAAACTTAAGATGAATATCCAGTTTCTACTCTCAATATCCCTGCTCCAGTCAACACAGAAAAGCATGGTGTTCAATAAATGGGGTTACTACACACACACACACACACACACACACACACACACACACACACACACACTGTATAATTCAGAATGACCATGTGGCAAATAAATCCTAATTCATACTTGGAATTCTTTCCTGGTGCTCTCTACTTTTGTTAATGGAGATTTAAACATGCTACAAGCAACATAAGAAGTCCATCACTACTCAAAGCAGACACATAACAATTGAGGAAAGGGAAGTAAAAAAGAAACAAACACCACAAAAGGTGTCAGGCTTAGAAATAACACCTCAAAAGTAAGTTAAAAATGCATTCATAAAATTATAAAATTATGAAAATAAATAATTATTTTAGGAATAAAAAATGTTCAAAATAAGAAATCAATGTTACACATCACATTAACAGATTGAAAAAACAAGACTCTAACATCACTTTAATAGGGACAAAAATATTTTTTTAAAATAAAAACTCATTCAGCATAATTTTTAGGGGAAAAAACTTCATTACTAGGCCTTTTTCTTACTTGATCTTATATATGTCTTAGTTATCTATAGGAATCATTACACTTAGCCATAGTACTTAAAACTTTTTTTCTATAAAGTCAGGAACGCAACTAGAATTATTACTTTCATGTCTTCTACTCACCATTGTTCAGAGAAAACTAATGAAACACAAAGGGAAGAAAGAAAAGAAACAGAAAGACAGAGGGAAGAAAGAAAAAAGTATAAACTCAGTAATCCTATTTAATAAAGAGGGAATATGCTAATTGACACTCACACCATTGCAAAGATGGTGGCACCCACAGCCAATAAGGAGGGAATATGTTAATTGACTGCCCCGCCCTCAAAGGTGGCAGCACCCACAGCCACAAGATGGCAGTGCCCAGTATCCTCAGCCCCACCAGGGTGCCTTCCTTTGGAGTCCCCCAGTCCCCTCAGCCCCCCAGCTGTCCAGGGCCACCCGAGGCTCAGGTAACCAGGGCTGGCCGAGGCTTGAGCTGCTGGCAGTGGCAACAGCAGAGGTGTGATGGGACATTGCCTTCCCCTGATCGCCGGGTTGCCTCCCGCCCCTGAGGGCTCCCGGATTGTGAGAGGGGGCAGGCCAGGCTGAGGGAACCCCCACTCCAGTGCATGAATTTTCATGCACCAGGCCTCTAGTAATTTAATAATCATTAACACAATGGTGAACAATATAATTTTCTACAAAAAAATTCAGAAGGTGCAAAAGTTATCAAAATTTACTTGTAAAAATCCATCAAACAGAAATCACATCCATTCTCTTTTTTTATTGAATTTATTGGGGTGACATTGGTTAATAAAACCATACAGGTTTCACGTATGAAGCTCAATAAAACATTATACACATTCTGCATTGTTCTCTCTCACTATTACCATAGAACAGGGATGGGGAACCTTTTCTCTGCCCATTTGGACATTTATAACATCATTTGAGGGCCCTATAAAATTATCAACTTAAAAATTAGCCTGTTATATTTGGTTAAACATTTAATTAACTCACCCCTAATGCCTTGGCAGGCCAGACCAAATAGTTCCTCAGGCCTTACACAGCCACTGGCCAGATGCTCCCCACCCATGGGTCTGTCAATCAGAACACTATGGAGTATCCCCCATTGACCAAGATTGCCCTGGGGGAGATTTTTATACTGAGTGCATCAACAGCTAGCAAGATAATTGGATATAAAAAGAAAGCCCTCCCCCTCCTATCCCTACAAGAACAGGGGGTTTGAGCAGGAAGAAAGATAGTCTTTGAGACAGATGGAGAAGATCGTTCAGATGGACAGAGATGAGATTGGTCTTTGAAATGGGAATCTGCCATTCTCCCAGATAACGTGGCTCCTGAATGAAATCTCTTTCCTTTTGCACCAGAACTTGCTTCACAAGTTTGGCTTTCCTGTAGCAGGAAGTCAAACCTCTGTTGTCCAACTACCAGTTTAGGCCTGATCCCACTTTCAATCCAGAACCACTGGCTCCTAACCACTCACCTGCCTGCCTGCCTAATGCCCCCAACTGCCGTTCCCTGCTGGCCTGGTCACCTACAACTGCCCTCCCCTGCAGGCCTGGTCGACCCCAACTGCCCTCCTATAAGGAATTTGGACGTCCAGAAGATGTCCGGTTGACCACATCTAATTAGCATATTACCCTTTTATTAGCATATATATATATATATATATATATATATATATATATTTTTTTTTCCCCCCCCAATCATCCAACCCACTTTCCATATGACAGTTGTCATTGTGTTCTATGTATCACTGTTTCTGTTTCTATTTTGTTTATTAAATTATTTTGTTCTTTATATTTCACCTATAAGTGAGATCATATTAGTATTTGTCTTTCTCTGACTGGCTTATTTCACTTAGCATAATAATCTCCAGGTCCATCCATACTTTTGAAAAAGGTAAGATTTTCTTCTTTTTTATGGCATAGTAGTATTCCATTGCATAAATGAACCTTTTTTTTTTTATACATTCATCTACTGATGGATACTTGGACTGTTTCCACTTGGCTATTGCAAATAATGCTGCAATGAACATAGGGGTGCATATATTCTTTGGAATTGGTGTTTCAGAATTCTTAAGCTATATTCCCAGAAGTGGGATTAGTGGGTCATAAGGCAGTTGCATTTTTAATTTTTTGAGGAAACTCCATACTATTTTCTCCAGTGGCTACTCCAGTCTACATTCCCACTAATAGTGCACTAGGGTTCTGTTTTCTCCACACCCTCACTAACACTTGTTGTTTGTTGATTTATTGATAACAGCTATCTGTAAGGTGTGAAGAGCTGCCTCATTATGGTTTTAATTTGCATCTCTCTGATGATTAATGATGTTTACCATATTTTCATATGTCTATTGGCCATTGGTATGTTCTGTTATGGAGAGGTGTCTATTCAGATCCTTTATCCCAGTTGGTTGTTTTTTAAAAAAATATTTTTGAATCTTCATCCAAGAATATGTATTTTTAATTGATTTTAGAGAGAGGGAGAGAGGAACATCAATGTGGGAAACATCAATATGTTGCCTTCTGGAGACGCCCATTCTGGGGATAAATCCCGCAACTTGGTATGTGGCCTCACTGGGAATCAAATTTACTGCTTTTGGTTTATGGCACAATGCTCCAACCAACTGAGCAACCTGGCAAGGGCTGCCCACTAAAAATTTTTTTTTTGTCTTCTTGGTGTTGAGTTCTATAACTTCTTTATATATTTTGGAAATGTATATTCTGCTGTCTTTGAGAGAAATGCTCTAAAGATATCAATTAAATCCATTTGATCTAGTGTGTCACTTAAGGTCACTGCTTTCTTTTTTATTTCTGTTTTTAGGATCTATCCATCTATCCATTAATGTCAGTTGGTTATTAAAATGTTCTACTATGACTGTAGTACTGTCAATCTCTTTATGTCCATCAGGATTTGCTTTATACATTTAAGGTGAATACATGTTAATGGTTATATCTTCTTGTTGGATTGCCTCCTATATTTTTATCTTGTGTCCTTTAAAAAAATGTTCTTATTGATTTTTAGAGAAAGCAGGGAAAGAGAGATAGAAACATCAATGAGAGGAATCATTGATTGGCTGTCTCCTGCACGCACCCCTACTGGGAATTGAACCCACAACCCAGGCATATTCCTTGATGGGGAATCAAACTAGTGACCTCTTAGTTTCTGGGTTGATGCTCAACTGCTGAGCTACATTGGCCTGGCTGTAGTGTTCTTCTTGATCTCTTACCAAAACCTATGTGTGAAGTCTATTTTGTCTGATATAAGTATTGCTATCACTACTTGTTTTGTTTTCATTGGCATGAAATACTTTTTTGATCCCATCTGAGGCCGATCTTTTGAAGATAGCTTATGTATGGGTCATGTTTTATTATTTATTCAGCTACCCAATGTCTTTTGATTGGAGCATTTACTACATTTAAAGTTATAATTGGTAGTTATTTATTGCCATTTTGTTTTTTATACCAACATTTCTCTCCATTTCTCTTTTTCTTCTTCTGAAAGCAGACCCTTTAACAATTTGTGCAATACTTGTGTGGTGGTAATTAATTTCTTTAGCTTTTTTGTCTGAAAAGCCCTTTGTTTTGCCTTTAATTTTAAATGTCAGCCTTGTTGGATAGAATAGTTTTAGTTGCACTTCCTTGTTTTTCATCACTTTGAATATTTCATGCCAACCCCTTATGGCCTGAAATGTTTATTTTTAGAAATCAATTGAGCCTCATAGGAACTCCCTTGTAGGTAACTGTCTCTCTTTACCTGCTTTTAAAATTCTCTCTTTGTGTGTAATCTTTGACATTTTAATTATCTTATGTGTATGTGTGGGTCTCTTCAGGTTCATCTTGATTGGGACTTTCTGAACTTTATGAACTTGTGTAACCTTTTCCTTCACCCAGTTAGGGAAGTTCTCAACCATTATTCTTCAAATAGGTTCTTGATAACTTGCTCATTCTCTTCTCTGACTGGTACCCTTATTATGCAGATGTTATTGTGTTTGATGTTGTTGTAGACTTTTGTCATTTTAAAAAATTATCTTTTCTTTTTATTACTCTGCTTGTATAGTTACTGTTATCTTATCCTTTAAATCATTTATTTGATCCTCTGCCTCAATTTAACCTGCTTTTGATTCTTTCTATTTTATTTCAGATATTGTATTCTTCATTTCCAACTAGTTCTATTTTATGGTGTCTATGTCCTTGTAATATTTACTATTTCTTTAGGTTCTCACTGAGGTTACCTATTCTTCCCCTAAGAGAAAGGACAATTTTATGACCATTCTTTTAAATTTTATATCTTGTATAATGTTTACTTCTATTTCATTTACTTCTTTTTCTGGGGATTTCCCATGTTCATACTTCCAGCTTCCTTGTTCCTCTCTCAAGAGAAATGCTCCCCAAGGTCTGGTGAACTTCCACTGGGAGAGAATCTAGGGACAAATGTGCATTGACCACCCCTCCCTCTCATTCTGAGTTGGTTGTGCCCATAGAGTGCATAGACTCATAAAGGATAAGAAATGCAAATAACCAACTTCACTTTACAGCATTTAAATAATCATCTCATCAGTACAGCTGCCACCAGCTGCATATGGGTAATGGATTAGATGGAGAGTGAGCTACTTTGAAATGACTGGAAGCTGCTTTAGAATGGAAGGGGACTGAACTTCATTGTGCCAGTGGAGACAAGCCCTTAAATAAGAGTTTAAAGGCAGGTATCACTCTGTCATCTTGAGGTGTCAAAATTCTGAGAAAATAGGATTTTTAAAAAAATTCTCTTCTAGAGAAATAGCACAGGACATGTAGTGAGTTGGAAAGGATTAAGAACTTGTAAGGCAAATTTCAAAACCACTGAGAGCATCAGTATCCCTATTTGGAAAACGGAGCAACATCGTCTGTTAGTGTAATAGCAATCACGGTCAATGCCCTGAACAACTGCCTTGGCCTGTGTTCAGGTGAGCTTCAGTTCCTGTGGTGCTCATGGCTTCCTTGGTTTCTCTGGGGACATTCTTTGACCTGGAGACTGTGCTTTACCTGTCAGGAACGAGACAGAAGAGTGCCAGAGAGTTACTCCCAAGGAGCAAACATCAATGAATAAGGAATGGAAGCCGGGGAATATGGTGAATAATTACACCTGCCTCCCTTGTTCTTTACTGGACAGATTGGAGGCATAAGGCACAAAGTTTCTCAGAGGTTCCCAATAGAATGAGTTCTCAATTGCCCACAGTGGCAAATTATTGACTTTTAGCTCCTCCCTGCTTCACTTCCCCATGCCCTCAAATTGCTTTCTGGTATCATTTCTCAAATGAAGTACATGAACCCATATTCTTACTCAGAGTCTATTTCAAGGGCAACTCAAACTGATATTTTTTTGGAATTAATGTTATATAATAAATGTGGAACAAAAAATGCTTCTTCATAGAGACTATGCAACTGTTCTTAGCACCGCAGTGTCCTGGAACTCACAGAGAATTCAGCAATAAAAAAGCAACAAAACCATCACATAAACCTTGACTAAATCCTCCACATGTTTCTGGAAATATAACTGCCAAGTATAGATACTATTTTCCCCAGCTTTATCTCAGCTAGGGGGGGCATATCTACACTAATAAAAGGGAAACATGCAAATTGACTGTCCCTCCGCTACACCCACCAGCCAATCAGGGTGAGTATGCAAATTAACCCAACAAAGATGGCGGCAGCCATGGAGCTGGAGGCTTGGGTTGCCCCCGGAGATGGTGGACGCCAAGCTTCCCGCATTCCCTGGCCACCACTGAAGGAGTGGCTGGGGGCCTGGGTCGCCAGGGGACATGGCCAGCCTGAAAATGGCCCTCATCCCCTTACCCAGGCTGGCCAAGCCCCCATGGAGTAAGAGTCCCCACTGGGGGCCTGGCCAGTCTGCAAACAGCCATCATCCCCTCACCCAGACCGGCCAAGCACCCCAGCAGGGACCCCCAACTTGAAGGGGTTATGGCCAGCCTGAAAACAGCCCTCAGCCCCTCACCCAGGTTGGCCAGGCACCCCACTGGGACCCCCCACCCTGAAGGGGCTGTGGCCAGCCTGAAAATGGCCCTCAACCCCTTACCCAGGCTGTCCACACCCCCATGGAGTAAGAGTCCCCACTGGGGTGCCTGGCCAGCCTGCAAACAGCCATCATCCTCTCACCTAGGCTGGCCATGCCCCCCAGCAGAGACCCTCATCCCATGGGGGCATGGCCAGCCTTCAAACCACCACAGGCCCCTCTCCCAGGCCGCCCCATGCCCTAAGGGAACACCCATCCTGATCCAGGACACCCTTCAGGGCAAACCAGCCAGCCCCCACCCATGCACCAGGCCTTTGTCTATACTAATAAAAGGATAATATGCTAATTAGACTGGGAGACCTTTCAGCAGACCTTCCAGATGTTCTTCTGGACAAAGCCATGGTGGCGGGGCTGAGGTAGAGGCAGCTAGAGGCCAAGAGGGGAGGGCAGTTGTGGGTGATCAGGTCAGGATGGGATGGCAGTTGTGGGTGATCAGGCTGGTGGGGGGGCAGTTGGGGGTGATCTGGCCATCAGTGGGGGTCAGTTGGGGGCAAGCACACTGGCCCAGGTGGCAGTTGGGGGTGATCAGGCTGGCGGGGGGGGATTTGGGGACGAGCAGGCTGGCAGGCAGAATAGTTAGGAGCAATCAGGCAAGCAGGCAGGTGCGCGGTTAGGAGCCAGCAGTTCTGGATTGCGAGAGAGATGTCCAACTGTTGGTTTAGGCCCGATCCCTGTAAACTGGCAGTAGGACATCCTTCCAGGGGTCCCAGATTGGAGATGGTGCAGGCTGGGCTGAGGGGCACTCCCACTACATGAATTTTGTGCACCAGGCCTCTAGTGATTACAATAAGATATGTGGGCACTTGGTGGGTGGCTGATTGTGTTCTTTTTTTTTTTCCTTCAGTTATTTTTTATTTCTTCAAATTTGTTGTTTATCAGGAGTGACTGAAATAAAAAATATAATTGAGTCCCATCACCACCATGGAAATGACTTTGAGAGAAAACTGGTCAGATGAATATTGCTTCCCATTTTCAACCAGTAAATAGTTTCCACTGATAAAACAGACAACCAAGTCTGTCAAGAATGCTCAAGATATGTTACATAATACAACATGCCTGTTCACAGGGGCTGGGGGAGGGAAGACTAGGAAATAATTTATGTGAACTTCTTGATTTCATCATACAAGACAAGCACAAAAGCACCACCCATGCCTCTGAGAACATTGAACCATGTACCCTTGAAAAAAGCTTTGCCTCCATCACGAGCAATCTTCCTCTAGTAGTCGAGTGTGCCTGTGTACATGACATCAGTTCCTTTATTCCCTGATTGCATCATCATGCCGCGACGAACAGTTTCAAATGGATAGGAAGTCAGCCCAGCCACCGCAGTGACGGACTGTGCGATCATCCAGCTGATGCAGATGTGAGTATTCTTGGGATCTGGAAGCATTCCCTTTGCAGTATCATAGACACTGAAGTAGGCAGCCCGGTAGGTGATAATACCCTGATGACACATTAAAGCCTTGGTATAGGCCTCTAAGCCCATCAGATTTGTAGATCTTAACCAGGCAGTCGCCGAGGCCTTTGAATTCCCTTTCAGCTCCGGCTTTGCCCACATCAGCTGCTAGACGGGCACGGGCAAAATCAAGAGGATACACGAAACACAAGGAGGTGGCCCCAGCCGCACCATCTGGATTCCCTGCAAAGTACCGCCCAAACTGGGCTCTCTTGTCCACACCACCCAGGAAGATCTGCTTGTATTTATCTTTGAAGGCAAAGTTGAGAGCCTGGTTCGGGAAGTATCTGATGACATTGGCCAGGTTTACCGCGCCAGAAGGGCAGGACTCCCTGCTCCTTGGGGATACGAACCCCGCAGTCTTTAATGCCCTTGTACTGCTTATCTGCAGTGATTTGCTTGCTGGTATGCTGCACCTGCAGCAGCAGCTTGACCCGCTCGTTGGGTGCCACTGCTGTCTTGGAGATGGCTGCGGCCACTCCACCTGCCAGGAAGTCCTTGGCAAAGGACACAGCGGCATCTGTCATGTTGAAAAGAAGAAGCGGGTGACTGCTGGCCTGGGACCAGGACCAGCTGAACTCCGGGCTCTCTGATTGTGTTCTTGAATAGAAGAGTTGCACCTTCTCCTTTCCTCTTGAAGGAATGTGGAAGCAAAGGAGAGCTGCTCTGGACCATGCAGGTAAGGGACATACTGTAGGGATGTTGAAGCCACACGGCCGGCAGTGAGAGCCTGGCTAACTGACATTGTGAAACTTTCACCTCAGCCCGGGGCTGCTATGCCTAACCTTGGAGTCTCTACTACTTTGAGTCTCAGTTACACCAGATTAACCCATAATCTAGCAAATATTCACCAAAACCTAAGGTTAAAAACATTCAGTATGTCCAAGCTAACATCTATGAGAACCGTCACATGCACCTGAACCAACACAGCTGGCACAGTACACATCCTTATGGATTTCTATTGTAAACACACATGTTCTGTGTGTGTTTGCTTTTATTCCTATGCAACAATGGCTCACCTTGAGATTAAAGAGTTTCAGAATAAGTTGTGATTATAGCTCCAGTTTTATTGATTTTTCTTAATGCTTATATTGCAAATTATATATTTGCAAAGTTAAAATACTTTGTAAACTCCATTTCTGACAGCAGTGCAGAACTTCCAACTCAAAAGCAAACAACAACAAAAAAACTAGATTGTATGTAAAGGATCATTTTTAAAGTATTTGAGGTAAGGACACTTTATAGAGTCTCAGAACAAGCATATCTAAAGAAATAAATTATGAAAACCTGAAACTAAAGAATGAACAATAATGCAAAATACAAAATGCCAAGTAACACCAAGGCCAAATTCTGACATTAGCACTGTGTTCTGGTGAGTGATCACTGGACCAGAGGAAAGGGTATTGAGCCTAGAACATTGGGTCCTATGAATGACACCACAGTGATCGCAGGCCATTTGTATTGACTGATTTGGAAATGCCCAGTAGTGTTCAGAATCATTAATTTAGCCCCTAAGTGTTCTTAAAGATTAATATTAAGCAAATATGAGCTCACAAATAAATCACCAGATATAAGGGAAACAAACCACCATGAACAGGAGTCAACAGCAGAAACTAAAATCAGAGTTTAAGTATTCAAAAGTCTCCAGATATTGGAATTACTAGAAATAATTTTTATTTTATTTTATTTTTATTTTTTTTGAACTTCCCATGTTCTTTTTTTTAAATTAAATCTTTATTGTTCAGATTATTACATTTGTTCCTCTTTTTTTCCCCCCCATAACTCCCCTCCTCCCAGTTCCCGCCCCACCCTCCGCCCTCACTCCCCACCCACTGTCCTCATCTATAGGTGCACGATTTTTGTCCAGTCTCTTCCCCCATCTCCCACACCCCTTTCCCCCCCAAGAATAGTCAGTCCATTCCCTTTCTATGTCCCTGATTCTATTATAATCAACAGTTCATTCTGTTCATCAGATTATTTATTCACTTGATTCTTAGATTCACTTGTTGATAGATGCATATTTGTTGTTCATAATTTGTATCTTTACCTTTTTCTTCCTCTTCCTCTTCTTAAAGGATACCTTTCAGCATTTCATATAATCCTGGTTTGGTGGTGATGAACTCCTTTAGCTTTTCCTTATCTGTGAAGCTCTTTATCTGACCTTCAATTCTGAATGATAGCTTTGCTGGATAAAGTAATCTTGGTTGTAGGTTCTTGGTATTCATCCCTTTGAATATTTCTTGCCACTCCCTTCTGGCCTGCAAAGTTTCTGTTGAGAAATCAGCTGACAGTCGTATGGGTATTCCCTTGTAGGTAACTGAGTTTCTTTCTCTTGCTGTTTTTAAGATTCTCTCTTTATCTTTTGCTCTTGGCATTTTAATTATGATGTGTCTTGGTGTGGTCCTCTTTGGATTCCTTTTGTTTGGGATTCTCCGCGCTTCTTGGACGTGTAAGTCCATTTCTTTCACCAGGTGGGGGAAGTTTTCTGTCATTATTTCTTCAAATAGGTTTTCAATATCTTGGTCTCTCTCATCTTCTGGCACCCCTATAATTCTGATGTTGGTACACTTGAAGCTGTCCCAGAGGCTCCTTACACTATCCTCCCATTTTTGGATTCTTTTTTCATTTTGCTTTTCCGGTTGGGTGTTTTTTGCTTCCTCGCATTTCAAATCATTGACTTGATTCTTGCGCTCCTCTGGTCTGCTGTCGGGAGTCTGTATAATATTCGTTATTTCAGTCCGTGTATGCTTAATTTCTAGTTGGTCCCCAATATAAGATCGAGGGTCTCATTAGTTTTCTTGTAGATCTCATTAAGTTATCGGCGGCTTCTAAACAGTTCTTGAGAGACCTTAAAAGTGTGGTTCTGAACTCTATATCTTCCATTGACAATTTTGTCCTGTTTCTTTGTCTCCGCATTTTGTTATGCTTCCTTGGTGCACCCCCTAGTGGTCTTTGTTCGCAGTCTTGTAGTTAAATCTTGATTGTTGTAGCTAATTCCAGGGAGGGTTTGACCTCCAGGCCAAGTGGCTATGAGAATCAGCTGTGTCAGCAGTGAGAGAACTTCTGTCCTCTAGGGAGGTGCTAATCTGGCCTTTGCCTGAGGCTATCCGGCAAATGCCTGTGTGCAGGGCTTGGGCAGGGTGGGTCGAACAGGATCAACAGGGTGGGCTGGAGAGAGCAGTTATGGCGGCTCTCAGTCCTGTCCCCAGAGGCTCTGCCTCTCTGAGTCCCAGCACCCGCTGCAAAGCTCGGAGAGAAAGCTGCACTCGCTCTGACCGAAGCCAGACAGTCCCGCTTCTCCCGTTTGAGTCTGGGTCCCTAAAGACTCGCCCGGATCTGGAGCTCAGATTCTG
Source organism: Myotis myotis (assembly GCF_014108235.1). Classification (NCBI taxonomy): domain Eukaryota; kingdom Metazoa; phylum Chordata; class Mammalia; order Chiroptera; family Vespertilionidae; genus Myotis; species Myotis myotis. The sequence goes on along the minus strand of NW_023416390.1, from coordinate 88,932,744 downwards.
CCACTCCCTCCCGATTGAAAACGCGAACCTCACCCTCCGCCGCCAGCCCGCTCTGCGCACTCTGCACCTCAGAATTTGACTTCAGCACTGCGCCTCCTCTGAGTGTCCGTATGAGTTTCTCTTTCCTCCTAGTTGTAGGACTTCCACTCAGCCAGCGTTCCTGTGGTTCTGGGTGTGTCCCTTCCGTTTTTTGGTTTCACTTTTGAAGTAGTTGTTCAAAGCAGCAAACTCCGGCATTAACCTATGCCGCCATCTTGGTTCCTCTCCCAAGAATTACTAGAAATAATTTTTAAAATGGGTTTATGAAATTAACATGTTAGTAAGCACACATAAACACATAATTAAAGTAGTAATGCTAATTAAAAAAAAAACAATTTAAAAAAGAATAAAAAATGAATATATATTATCCAAAATTCAATAAATTGTCTAAATAGCAAATTAGATATAGCTTAATGAAAAATAAAATGAATAAGAGAAAATATCAAAACTTTTAATTTTGGTAGATGACATTTTTATCTATTAGACAAGTTAAAATAATTCACAGACAAATTATTAAAACTACAGCAAGCTGGCTGAATATAAAATTGATATAATAATCTGTATTTTTATTTATTAAAAATAAAGATTTAAAAAGTATGGTATTAGTTATGAAACAACAAAACTATTATATAATAAGGAATACATTTCAGAGAATATGTACTAAAGAAATAGAGAAAATTATATTACTGTACTGAACAATGTTAAAGAAAACCGAAATAATTGAGAAAGTATATTTGTTTTTGGATAAAATGATTTGCTATCATAAAGATGTCAATTCTCTTCAAAATTACCTATAAATTTTGTAGTAATAATCAGTATCTGAAGTATTATTTTTGTAAGTAAATTGACAGATTCTAAAATTTGTGTGGAGTCAAATCCAAGAATAAGGTATTTGAGATCACCTATCATATATTCAGATATATAATATTGTATTTATTAAGATACTTGATATAGGCACAGAAATTGATAAATGGAACATAAAGAGAAACTAGACTCAACTCCATAAATAATGTGAACATTTCAAATGATAGGCATGGCTGTGTAGATCAGTAAGGAGAAGAATGGCTATTCATAAAAAGGTCTAATTTTTACATGGAAAATTAGTTGGATCATAATCTTAAACCACATAAAACTAATTCTAGTGTATAAATTTAAAGACCAAATTCTAATATTTTTAAAGCTAATGTAAGAAAATACCTAGTTTCTTAGAGTAGAAAAGGGTATCTTAAACAAGATATAGAAACTCTTATCGCAAAAGAAAAAATTGAGATTTAGGATATCAATGAGACAAGTCATCATAAGGTAATTAAAAATGTAAGCCCCAATTCTTCAGAAAACATCTACAATAACTTGGTGTGTTTTTTTTTTTTTTTTTGGTTCAAAAATTTAAACTCAATAGAAAACATGTAAATAATTCAATTAAAAATAAACAAAGTGTAAGCAGGTGTTGCACAGAAGAGGAAATAAGAAGAGATGCTCATCCTGTTTAATAATTAGAGGAATGGAAATTAAAATTATAACTTGATATAATTTAGTATATACCAGATTGCTAACAATTCCTGCCAGGGTCTTTCTCAGCATCTAGAAGGGTTCAGGAATCTGGAGAAGGGGCTGCATGTAAATTAATAAAGAGATTAGACATGTAAATTTGGAATACATGGGGGAGCCAGAGGAGGCCTACCTTCAGTAACCAAGTTCTCTCTATCTCAGGACACAGGGCTTTTTATTCCCACATTTTGGCCGATAGTAAAGCAGATATACATATCAAAAGGTAAAGTTTGGTATACAGTAGGCATTGTCAGGTTGGGGGAACTGCCTTTGGCTGTCAGGCAGCAGGCAAAAATATATGCAAATCTTTAGGTTTGGGTAAATGCTTTCAGCTACTCCAGCAGGCAATAATATGTATCTTCAGCCCTGCTGGAGCCTCAAGATCCACCAACCTTTTGATGAAACTTCTTGCATTTATGACCTGATGGAATTAGCCTCCAGCAAATTCCACAATCTAGCAACACCAAGTATTCAAGAGGAAACCTGTCACAACAAATTTACATGGCCTATTCCTAGATGTGTGTTTTGGTACAGCCCTTTTAGAAAATGTTTGGCATTTTCTTGCACTATTGCATAGTAACACATAGATTGACCTAACATTTTCACTCCTAATTATATACGCTAGAGAAACTCTTATACATGGATGCAGGAACAAGAAAGTCCACAGTTCCTTCATGTTTAGGTGCATTTGTGTGAATGTGTATGCTGTTTGTATAATAAAAAATGGAAAACAATAAATGTTCATGTTTAATGAATAAAGTATTAGACATTCATTCCTTGTGAAACCTTATAAAGAAATAAAAATAAATAAACCACTGGTACAAGCAATGGCATATAAGAATCATAGAAACTTAAGTCAAATTAGGCCATTACAGCAAAACTAACAAGCAATGAAAAACAATATGATCCTTAGGCTAACCTACTAGTACCTTCAAAAATGGAGTGAAGAAGAGCTTTTGTCTGAGAAGGTGGCAACTTTCTTAAAACTGTCTTGCTGCCATCCTAGATCTCAGCACATGGGGTGGATTCAGGAGTTCAATGTCATGTTCCCTACCTTCAGTATGCACTGCACAATACAGACATCACTGAAACCCTTGTGGGTCCTGTGGTACCACTCCTGGGGCATGCTGAAGTGGGTGGGAACACTGAGACAGCTTCTCCATGGGCTGGACTGGGACCGAGGAAAGAACTCTTTAAATCTACTTCATTTCCATATTTATAAAATGAACATACTTTATTCTGATTGTGAGTTAAAATCTGTGTATGCACTAGTATGTACATTGAAAGAGACTGATTATTACAGCATTAGAAATGGCCTTCAGCAACTACCTTGCATGTATTGGTGCACTGTCTTTCTATGGGCCAACATGATGAAGGGCTGGTTACAGGGGAGAGCAAAAATGGCAGAAAAATGCCATGAAAATGGAGTTTGTTTTTTTATTTTTTAAGAGATGAGTTATTTTGATGTTTTGAAAATGTAAACAATGAAACCTGGACTTGTAATCCATTGAGCTGCCAGACTATCCTATCTAATAAAATAGTAATACGCAAATTAACCATCATTCCAACACAAAGATGGTGGCGTCCAGTCCTCTCTCCCCTCTGGAGTCCTCCAGTCCCAGGGGGCAGCTGCTGAGAGCAGGGCCCGCTTGGCCATCCATTGCAACCTGGGAGTGGCCAAGTGGCCCTACAGACAACAAAGAACCATGGGAGCGGGCCTAAGCCATTAGTAGGACATCCCTTGAAGGCTTCAGGATGCGAGAAGGTACAGGTCGGGCTGAGGGACCCCCCACCTCTCCATGCACAAATTTTGTGCACTGGGCCTCTAGTATATGAGATATAGACTAAATAGAGAAAAGGGAAATTACTTTTATCCTCTCAATGATCTCATTCTGTAGGAAAGTGACTGGCATCCTTTTATTTTTTTCTTAAAGTAATAAATGTGTGTCAAGTACCTCTGTGTGTCTAGCAACATGTTAGACATTAATCAGGCACTTCATTATATTTTTGAATAAATAAATGAATAGACAGACCTTAGTATACAATGTAACCAATATTTGTCATTGAAACTTTTCAATTTAGTTTAACTAGGGAATTTTTTATATTTTTTATATATGAACTCAAAAATGTATAATACAAAGTTGTAGGGGATTTGATATAAAATTTATTTTTCAGTGTATGGCTTTACAGTAATTCTTTTTGTAACTTGTAGCCCAGTGCACGAAATTTGTGCACATTAAAAGGGAATTAATTAGTGGAAATATTTTAATATTGCTATTTGTTCTTTCTCTATAATAGAAGTGTGAGAGATTAAAGGAAATTAGTAAAATGCATATGAAAAATAATATATAAATTTATTAATAAATAAACAGTAACAAAAGGATGTAACAGCAACAGAGGCATGATATAAAAATGACAAAAACATGATATGAAAACAACAAAAACATAATATGAAAACAACAAAAACATGATATAAAAACAACAGTGATGCAAACAATGACTGATAAAGTGATTCAACTTATCCTAATATCTCCCTGTACACCACATTAAGAGTGAAAACACTTTCACTTGTGTTGACTAATTTCCCTTGTGATGAAGTATTTAGAACTTTAACATCACATGCTCTTTGAACTCGAGAGAAAGCAACATATAACTGACCATGTGCGAAAATGGGTTCAGGTAAGAATATTCCTAGTCTGTCTAGAGTTTGTCCTTATAATTTATTAATAGTCATCACAAATGCTGGCATCATGAAAAACTGTCGTTGAATCAATTTAAATGGGAGGCCAGTGTCAGATGGGGACAAATCAATTCTTGGAATCAGAACAACCTCTCCCTCTTCAGATCCTCTTAATACTTCAGCTTCAATAATGTTAGGTCATAATCTTTTGATAATAAATCTGGTACCATTACAAAGACCCCATTTACTATTAAGATTTCTCAGTAACATGATGATTGCACCCACTTTCAATTTTAATTTATGACACAGCATTCCCAAAGGAGTAATACTATTAAGAAAGTCAATGGGAAAATTTTCCTTTTCAGCACCATCTGTGGAATCAATGGAATTGTCACTCAAATATGTGTGAAAATCTCCATCAAGTATATCCAAAATTTCTTCATTTAATTTTTGAATGTGCTCACTTTTTGGACAAAGAATTGCACATTTATATATATTTTCAATATTATCTATAGATATAGTATTTCCAAAGATAGCTTCAATAATAGATCCATTACAAATCATTTCACAGGGGATTTCAATAATATCCATTCCTAAATGAATACTGCTATCAAGTTTGCCATCTCCAAGTTTCACTAACCATCCACTATAAGCAGAATCCTCTGATAACATATTTGTTGTAAGATACAACTTTCTGAAACATCCCAAACATTGCAGTACTTTAAACTCATTTGTACTGTGGCCAAACACATAGCATGCAGTACAATACTGAGACATTGTCGAAAATCCCCTCCAAGAAGAACTTTTCCACCAAATACAACATTCAAATTTCTCTTAGTAATCTGTCTATGGCATTTATAGCATGACTGGATGCCATGGTGCATTCATCAATAATGAGAAGTTGGGCCTTTTTAATAGTTTTAGCAACTTCACTCTTTACATCAAGTCTAGAAATTGAAGTTTCATTTAGTGGAATGGGTAATTTATATTGGGAATGAAAGGTGCTTCCACTGATAAGTAAATTTGCAGCAATTCCTGTAGACACTGTGGGTAAAACAGTACTACCATGACCTCTAATATAATGTATTAAAATTTTATAAAGATATGCTTCCATGCTCTGAGGGCCGGTTCCTTCCTCAAACCTCGCCCTCCCGGGAAACAGCTCAGAGAGGGTGCAGATGTGGCTAAGAGGACCCAGGACTCAGTGCATCCACGTTCCGAGGGCAGGTTCCTGCCTGAAACCCGCTGCCCTTGTGGGAAACAGCTTGGGGAGGGTGCAGCCGTTTCCAAGACAACCCCTGCAGGACTGACTTCCTTCTAGTTCAGCCCTGGGCAAACTACGGCCCGCAGGCCAGATCTGGCCAGTTTGAAATGAATAAAACTAAAAAAAAAAAAAAAAAAAAAAAAGACCGTACCCTTTTATGTAATGATGTTTACTTTGAATTTATATTAGTTCACACAACACTCCATCCATGCTTTTGTTCCGGCCCTCCGGTCCAGTTTAAGAACCCATTGTGGCCCTCGAGTCAAAAAGTTTGCCCACCCCTGTTCTAGTTGGTCGAGCCTCGGTAGTGATGTTACACCCAGGGTTTTTATATAAATAGATTAGAAAACATTGTCATTTAAAATATAGCAAATGAATTAAAGCTAAAGGCCAGAAAAAATCAAATTCCAACACTGAGGAACAATCACTGTTACTATTTAAAGTATTTTTTGTCTTTTCTTATGCTGTGGTTCTACAGTTATCCACATAATAATTAAGCATCATGTCATCCTTCAGTTTCAATACCTCCATGATTTTCTGGAGGCATATTTTCTGTTAAAAGAAGGAGGAAACTTCCAGACATAGTAAAGTGGACCAGGGTCTGAAAAATTGGTGTAAAAAGATAGAGTGCACTTTGTACATACCTAAAAAGTTGCAAACATTTGAAATAGAATGAATTCCCATCTATACTTCCTGTTTTAATTTCATATCTATATTAGATTGGGGGAAAAAAACTGATTAACTCATTAGGTCCCTGGCTACCTGCAGGTTCTGCAACATCTAGGGCTACAAGTGTTGGTCTCAGCAAATTGATAATGGTTATGTGATCTTAGACACATTCGGGACATTCAAGCTGGCAGTAAGTTTTAGAGAATTTCTAACCTTGAGTTTCAGGGCTTATCACACAGTGAACATGACATTATGCTAAATTTAAATATAGTAACAACAATGAAGATGGATAATGAGAAAAAAATGTTAACACCAGTTTATTGTTCTGGGGTACAGATATAAGAGCACAATGAAAGCAAGAAAGATATAAAAATAATATCTGATTTGAAAATGTGACAGTTTATAAATAAATAGAAAAATACAGTTTTGCAGTTTATCCCATAAAGAGGTTGGCTAAGTTTATCTTTTGATGGTACTTTTTTCATTCTCCAAATAAATGTGAATTGTTTGTGGTCTATTTTCTTACCCCAAATAGTCTCTCAGTCTCTGCAATACAGCCAAAATGCTGACTATAAAAAGGGCGGATAAAAACCAGCCACAATTCACATAATACACCAAGCTAATTTCATTTTGAGGGTGAACTGAATTGGAAAAATCTCATTTTCTTAAGAAAACTTTGTATCTCATAAAGTCTTTATGTGCTTTGGAGGAACAGCCCTTGCCCTGGGGAGATGCTCATGCCCCGCCATAGAGATAGAGAGGAAAGAAGGAAGGAGAATAAAGAAGGAAACGTCTCTACAAGCAAAGTGCAAAGCCAGACATTTAATTTCATCGTTTCCCATTATTTCTTGGTTGATCAACAATGTTTCCTCAAGCAAATCTTCATTAATTTGCTTTTCTTGTACCTCTGACTATGCAAATTACAATCTGCTTTTTTTTTTCTTTTAATTACACTCGCCCACTCTCACCACCTGAATATATTGGAGTGAAAAGAGAAAGAGCATTAAGCAGCTTCTGTGGGATTTTACATGCACTGTAATGACCTTTCAATATGAATACTTAGCAAGGGAATATGATTTTATTTTCATTTTCTATAGTAAATCATTCTTTTTATAAGATGTCACTTGCAGCCTGTAGTGACATTGGACTAGAGATGTAGAAATGCTGTCTTTTGCCATTGACAGACCCAGTCTGTTCTCTCTCATGAGGGGATCAGTGGTTTTTCAGGCATATGTATGACAACTCAATGTTTTTTCATCTGGGTCTTCTTTTCTTCAGTTATTAAATATTCAGCATGTGCATCATGCACTGAAGCCTGAATAATATAAGACTAGTGGAAAACCTGTGTGGGAGCTATATTTTCATTATTAATATGAATTATGTATGCTGCACTCATTCGTCTACTTTGCAAACTCAAATGTAATAGAATAAGCAACCCCCTCCTCATCAGTAGGTAAGGACAAACAGTTTCAGTTTCAAAATATTATCTTAGTTTTTAAACAATAAGAGAGTGAGTGACAGCTCATCTTCACAATTTCTCCTGCTGAAAAGAACAATTTTGCAGGTGGAAAAATTTAAGTTGAATAAGTGAAAAAAAATCCTCAAAAAAACCAAAAAACACACACAGGTTGGAGATGGGAGAGATAGGATTGAAACCCAAGACTTTCTCCTTTTCTCCCAGTTTTATTGAGATATAATGGACATAAAACCCAAGACCTTCTTATTTTAAAATCCAGAGACCTTTCTTCTTCACATTGCCTCGGTAGAGCTGAATACCAGTAACCATACTCAACCTTTACATCTCTCAGGATCCAAAACATGGGTACATCATTGTAACTGCAAATAGTAGCTATCTCCCTTGCATAAAATCAAAATAACTAACATATGTAACAAATTATTCAGTTTATCCATACCTCATATATATGTTTACCATAACATATGCTACATGCATGCATGAATAAATGAATATAAGCTCTAATTTAATTAGTCACATACTAATGATGTATCTGTATAGCATGCAATAACAAAACTCCTTGGAATGGCATAGAAGAGCTTTCTTAATCTAGAACCTTCTCATTTCTCTACTATCGCCTCTATATTGTCATATGTTGCTTAACAATGGAGATATATTCTTTTTAAAAAAAAATATTTTATTGATTTTTTAAAGAGAGGAAAGGAGAGAGATAGAGAGTCAGAAACATCTATGAGAGAGAAACATCGATTAGCTGCCTCCTGCACATCTCCCACTAGGGATGTGCCCACAACCCAGGTACATGCCCTTGACTAGAATTGAACCCGGGACCCTTTAGTCTGCAGGTCGACGCTCTATCCACTGAGCCAAACCGGTTTCAGCAGGGAGATATGTTCTAAGCAATTTGGTGTTGGGTGAATTTGCATTGTGTGAACATCAGAGTATGCATTTACACAAGCCTAGCTACTAAAGCTTACTACACACTTAGGTTATATGGTCTAGCGGCCCAATGGTCGGCAAACTGCGGCTCGCGAGCCACACGCAGCTCTTTGGCCTCTTGAGTGTGGCTCTTCCACAAAATACCACTTGTGGGCGTGCACGTACAGTGTGATTGGAACTTCATGGCCCATGTGCAGAAGTCAGTATTTTGTGGAAGAGCCACACTCAAGGGCCAAAGAGCCACATGTGGCTTGCGAGCCGCAGTTTGCCAACCACTGGTCTAGCCTACTGCTTCTAGGCTACAAAACCATAAGTATGCTACTGTACTGAGTACAATTGTAACACAGTGGTAAATATTTATGTAGTTAAACATAGAAAAGGTACAGTGAAAGCCATGAGTAAAACCATATTTATCAAGTAAATTTGCCTGGGCTCTGTGATTGATTGCATAGTGGTGAGGTTTTAGGGAAATTAAGTTTTGATGATGACTTACAGATGTATGGCCTAAGAAAGTGAGAAAACAGGCTCAAAATCTGAGTTAGGGAATACACGAGAAATATTTGGGATGGCTAAAAGGAATATAACTTCAAACAAAAGTAGCACCCATTGCCACCAAGTCTCACATCATCTAACCCAGGTAAAAGAAGGCCAATCCAGCCAGGTGGCTTTTAGGAGCAGCTTATCATTTTATTATAATGTTGGATCTTGTAGAATTGCCTTTAAGCTTGGACAACTTACACGAACAAAATTCACACTAACAGTACTCATGAGAGAATGACTATGAATGTACATGGCAATCAATGAATTTACTCTGAATACTAACTAGAGAGCCAGAATCTTGTGTCAACCTTATCAGAAATGTTTCTTCCTATAGAAAAACTATTTAAGAATATTAATAATGTGGAGATACTAAGTAATACTAAAGCAAAGAGAATCTTGATGCCTATGTCTCACATATGTAATTAAGCATCGTTACATATGTGTATGGATTGATTGGCATCACACATTTTGGAATTAGACGACTGCTACTGAATTCTGACCAGTCTGCTAAAATAGTATGGAATCCTAAGTAAATCCAATCACTACTCTAAGTCTAAGGAAGCTAAGTTTTCACTCCTGCAAAATAAATATAATAAATCTCCTCTTGTAGACTTAGGAGAATTAAATAAGAAAGTGCTTGTATAGTGTTTAATCCAGGGTTTGGTATATTCCTGGTGAGCAATAAACTGCGATTGAAGTTCAGGAAGGCCAATTGGTTAATTCGATGATGCATGGTAGTGCTAAGACCAGAAACCACTGCCCTGTTCCTACATCTAGTCCTGCCTCTGCTCTCTCACACAGAGCCAAGCCTTGCCTCCAAATGACTCCTCAATAAAACAAATGTGCTAAAACAGGAAATGAGAAGACTTTTATGAAAAATGCCAAAACTTATCTTCCCAGAGATCCACAAATTGGTCTGTGTTTCTTATTTTGCTATGCCCAAATATCTTGGGATTGCTTATTTTATTTCATCTGACTCTAAAACTCAAATGCACATTTAGAAATAAATTTTTTGAGGACTTTAATACCCCACTGACATCACTGGGTAAATCTTCTAGACAAAATAATCAACAAGGAAACAGTAATCCTAAATGACACACTAGATCAGATGGAACTAATTGACATCGTCAAAACATTTTACCCCAAAGCTATGAAATATACATTATTCTCAAGTGCACGTGGGACATTTTCAAAGATAGACCACATGTTAAGACGTAGACTAAGTCTCTATAAATTCAGGACGATTGAAATCATATCAAGCATCTCCTTAGACCACAATGGCATTAAATTAAAAATCAGATACAATAAAAAATACAAAAACAATCAAATATGTAGAGGCTAAATAGTATGATATTAAAAAATGAAGGGGTTACCAAAGAGGTCAAAGAATAAATAAAAAACATTCTGTAAACAAAGGTACATGAACACATAACAATCCAAAATCTATGAGACACAGTGAAAGCAGTCCTAAGAGGGAAGTTCATACCACTATAGGCCTACCTCAAAAAAGAAGAAAAACTAGTAATGAGTTATGTAACACTGCAACTTAAAGGATTAGAAAGAGAACAAGAAAAGCCCAGAGTAAGTAGAAAGAAGGAAATAATAAAGATCACAGCAGAAAAAAATGACATAGAGACTAAAAAAAATACAAAAGATGAATAAAACCAAGAGCTGGTTCTTGGAAAGGATAAACAAAATTGATGCACCTCTAGCCAGAATCACCAGGAAATAAAGAGAGAGGACCCAAATAAACAAAACCAGAAATGAAAGAGGTGAAGTAACAAATGACCACACAAGAAATACGAAGGATAATAATAAAAAAAAAAATACTATCAATGACTTTACTCCAACAAATGAGACAACCTGGATGAAATGGACATACTCCTAGGAAAAAAAAACCCCAACCTTCCAAAACACAATCAGGAAGAATCAGAAAACCTAAATCGGCTGATAACTACTGATGAAATTGAAGCAATAATAATTAATAATAATAACAATAATAATAAAACTTCCAGGCAACGAAAGCCCTGGTCCAGATGGTTTCACAGGGGAGTTTTACTAAATATTCTAAGAAGAACAAATACTTATTATTCTCAAACTATTCCAAAAATTCAAAAGAATGGAGCAATCAGTCAAGAAGAAGAGATAAAAGGCACCCAAATTGGAAAGGATCAAGTAAAACTCTCATTATTCATAGATGACATGATATTGTACATAGAAAATATCAACGACTTCATAAAAAACTACTAGATTTAATATATGAATTTGGAAATGTAACAGGATACAAAATTAAGACTCAAAAATCCATGGCATTTTCATATACCAATAGTGAATCCTCAGAAGGAGAAACTAAAAACAACAAGAACAAAAAACAACATCGATGTATCTCTCTCTCGCTGTCTCTCCTCCTCCCTTTCATTGTCTAAACATTCAATGGAAAAATATCCTTAGGTGAGGATTAGAAAAAAAAAAAGGAGTATGTCCAGGTATGTGGAAGAAATTATTATCTGACAGTAGACTGAGAAAGATCACTCCTGTTAATGTCCATGAGTATCATCCAATCATTTGAGGGCATCAATAGAACAAAAAGGAAGAAAAAAGGGCAAATTTGCTTTTCCACTTGAGCTGGAACACCCACCTTCTTCTGCCTTCAATCATTGGTGCTCCTGGTTCTCAGACTTTCAAACTCACACCTGGATTTATAGCATTGCTCCCCATCTTCCCTGATTCTCAGGGCTTTAGACTCACACTAAGTTGTACCACCAACTTTACCTTCCTGGTTCTGCAGGTTGCAGATGGCAGACTGTGAAACTTCTTAACCTCTGTAACTGTGTGTGTGTGTGTGTGTGTGTGTGTGTGTGTGTGTGTGTGTTCTCCTGTTGGTGTTGTTAGGTCTGTTTCTCTGGAAAATCCTGACTAATACAGATTTGTCACTGGGAAGTGGGGTGCTTCACCACTGTAATAAACACCTAAAAATGTGAAGATGACTTTGGAATTGGGTAATGGAAAGTGGCTGGAAGAATTTTGAGAAGAATGATAGAAAAAGCTTAGATTATCTTTAAAGAGACCGCTGGTAGAAAAATAGACATTAAATGTCATTCTGCAGAGGTCTCAGAATGAATTGGCCCAGAAGATAGATGATAGAGAAGGCTTCTATACACATGTCATCATAAACGAGATGTTAGTAGAAATATGAACATTACAGTGCTTCTGTTAAGATGTTAGAAGAAAATGAGACGATGTTACTCGTCCCTGGAAAAAGGACAATCATTGTTATAGAGTACCAGGAAACGTGGCTATGTTTTTTCTATTGTTGGGTGGAAGGTAGAATTGGTCCTTGATGAACTTGGATATTTAGCTGATGATATGTTGCAGAGGACAGTCTAGTCCAGTGATGGCCAACCTATGACACACGAATTCATTGTTTTGGTTGATTTTTCTTTGTTAAATGGCATTTAAATATATAAAATAAATATCAAAAATATAAGTTTTTGTTTTACTATGGTTGCAAATATCAAAAAATTTCTATATGTGACATGGCACCAGAGTTAAATTAGGGTTTTTCAAATGCTGACACCGCAAGCTCAAAAAGTTCGCCATCACTGGTCTAGTCTAATTCTCCTTGTTCCTTATTTTAAAATGTGAGGAAAGAGATAAATTGAAAAGGAAAAAATTAAACAGAAAAAAAGTAAGGAAGGAAGTAATGGGGAGAGGGAGGAAGGGACGGAGGGAGGGACCAGAAATTGGTTGTTTGAAAAATCTTAGCCTTTCCAGACTAAAAAAAAGCTAGAATATGCTTTTGAAAAATCGAAAATGAGGTTGAGAAACATTTTGTAGTAGAAGTTAGTTACATGATAATAAATTTAATCTCGGCTAAATGCAGGCATAAATATCTAGGAATAATCTGCGGAGAACCCCCTTGTCTGATAGCATAAAACCATTGACATATATATGGTACAACAAGATTTTCAAGAGCTTTAATCCAGCAGAAACACTGGAAGCTTGGACTGAGAGACACAGTGATGAACTGGCACCTTCCCAGCATGGGTTACCCTTCCAGAAAATAAAGAATTATACCAAGAGCAGAGCTGAAGATGCAGAGGCAGAAGCCAGATAGGTTGTGCCCATGGCTAGAACACTAAGCACCAGATTATTTGTCTCTGGCCTTGAACCTCAGAAGAATTTGCCTTGCTGGATTTCAAATGTGTTTGGCAATGGCGACCCTTTTGTTTCTTCTAGTTTCTACCTATGTGAATGGGGATGTCCATCCTACGTTTGTCCCACAATTGTATTTTACAAATAAGCAACTTTTTTTCCAGTTTTATGGGATCACAGATGGAAAAAAATTGCTCAGGATGGACCATCTCCATGGTCCCTTCCCTATCAGAATTAGTTGGGACTTTTTGAATTATTTATACTTAGATGAAATTTTGGTTTTAGAGTTGATGCTTGTATAACTTAAAACTTTTATGCAGAGTGGGGTCATATCAAAATATTTTATACATGAACAAATGTGAATTTGAGGGGGAACACATGGAGCCAACTGAAGTGGGTTACTGGTACCCACAATCCCCAAAAATTCATGTCTATTCCGAAACTAAGAATGTGTTCTTATTTGAAAATTGAGTTGTTGCAGAAATAATTAAAGATAGAGATGAGGTAATAACAGTTTAGGGTAGGCTCTTATTTCAATGGGAATGTCTTAAAAAGTAAAAGAAAGGAACAGAGAGAAACAAAAAATAAGGTGATGTGAAGATGGAGGCAGAATTTTACTGATGCCCTTATAACCAAGCAGTGACAATGATTGTTAGCAACCACCAGAAGTTAGGAGCATGGAATAGTTTCATGTACTATCTCTTTAGAATGAACTGACCCTATTGATTGCTTGATTTCAATCTTCTGCCTTACAAACTAAGAAAAGATAAATTTCTGTTATTTTAAGCCACCGCATTTGTGGTAGCTTATTGTAGCAGCTCCAAAAACATAACATCCTATATAATAAAAGGCTAATACGCAAATTGTCCCCTCAGGAGTTCGACTAACCAGGAGTTCAAGTGCTCGCTATGACATGCGCTAACTACCAGGGGGCAGCACGGAACAAAGGAAGGCCGGCCTAGGCCTAGGGACCCTAGCCTTGAATGAATTTTGTACACTGGGCCTCTAGTATGTGTATGTATATATATAGTTTGAGTGGCCAGATTATTATGACCACCTGACATTTGTAGGCAAATTAGCTGTAATTTTGCACTGAAGTTGCTAGAGGGCCAGACCATTACAAATAGAGAAGCAGGTTGTTTACCATGACAGTAGAAATGATTTTTTTCTTAAGATATGGGTAAACAATGCAATTTAATAGCCTTTGAAAGTAGGATATATTTGAACATGAGTGGCCAGATTATTATGACCACCTCATGTTTGTAGGCAAATTAGCCATACACTGCATTGTATGGGATATGGAAGTCGAAGGCCTGTTCGAACACCTTTGCTATCTGCAGTTACCAAGATAAAATGTCTCAAATTCACACAGGAACACAAGGATTGGATAGTTGAGCAATGGAAAAAAGTCATGTGGCCCGATGAATCACATTTCCAGTTGCATCATGCAGATGGCAGAGTGAGAAGTTGGCGGAAACAGCATGAAAGCATGCACCCCACATGCATGAGTACAACCCTTTAAGCTGGTGGGGGCAGTGTTATAGTTTGAGGCATGTTTTCCTGGCATGATTTGGGCCCTTTAATTCGTGTGGAACAACATATGAATAGCACAACATACCTAAGTATCGTTGCTGATCAAGTTCATCCTATCATGTTGATGGCGTATCCCAATGGCTTCTTTCAATAAGACAATGTGCCATGTCATGGTGCTCATATTGTGCAGAAGTGGTTTCAAGAACATGAGGAAGACTTTACCTTGCTTAGGTGGCCAGATCTCAATCCAATTGAGCATTTGTGGGATGAAGTTAAAAGAGTCATCAGGCAGCTGGTTCCACAACCATCAAATCTCACAGAACTGGACAGTGCTCTTCACCAGGCATGGTGTCAGATTCCTCGCATCACCTTTCAACATCTCGTGGAGTCAATGCCAAGAAGAATCGCTGCAGTATTGAAGGCAAAAGGTGGCCCAATTAAGTACTCATGGGGTGGTCATAATAATCTGGCCACTCAATTTATATATATATCCCACGTTCAAAGGCTGTTAAATAGTGTTGTTTACCCATATCTTCAGAAAAAAATCACTTCTACTGTCATGATAAACAACCTGCTTCCCTATTTATAATGGTCTGGCCCTCTAGCAACTTCAGTGCAAAATTATAGCTAATTTGCCTACAAATGTCAGGTGGTAATAAAAATCTGGCCACTCAGTGTGTGTGTGTGTGTGTGTGTGTGTGTGTGTGTGTGTGTGTGTATAACAGTTTTGAGAATATATTTCAGAAGTATGCATTTTTTATTTACATTGTTATGTATTATTTAATATTGAAAAAAATATTTAAAATTTAATTAGCAGTGCAAGGCAGAAAAATTGAAAAATTGAAGTATTATACTTGTACTAGAGGCCAGGTGCACAAAATTCTTGCTCTCAGGCAGGTGGTCCCTCAGCCTGGCCTGTGCCCTCTTGCAGTCTGGGAGCCCTTAGGGGATGTCCAACTGATGGCTTAGGCCCGCCCGGGGAGCAGGCCTAAGCCAGCAGTCAGACATCCTTAGCACTGCCGTGGAAGCAAGAGAGGCTCCCTCCACCACCACTGTGCTCACCAGGCGTGAGCCTGGCTTCTGGCTCAGTGGCACTCCCCCTGTGGGAGCACTGGGGGCAGCTCCTGCATGAGTGGGATTGGGCCAAAACGGGCTGTCCAACATCCCCCGAGGGGTCCCAAATTGTGAGAAGTCACAGGCTAGGCCGAGGGACCCCACCAGTGCATGATTGCTGGGCTGGGGAGACACATGGGAGGTTGGCCAGCTGGGAGGGACCACGGGTGGGCTCCAGGGCATGTCCAGCCCATCTCGCCCAGTCCCGATTGTCCAGACCCCAGCAGCAAGCTAACCTACCAATTGGAGTGTCTGCCCCCTAGTGGTCAGTGCATGTCATAGCTACTGGTCAACCAGTCAACTGTCTGCCCCATGGTGGTCAGTACACATCATAGCAAGTGGTTGAGCAGCCTTAGCATATCATTAGCATATTACGCTTTGATTGGTTGAATGGATGACCAGATGACCAGACACTTAGCATATTAGGCTTTTATTATATAGGATTACTTGTACAATTGAACTGTGTTAGCTAAGATTTATGGAATGAAAGAAAACAAAGTTAAAAATGTCCCATTGGTAGTTATTTAATTTCACTTAGACTTAAGTCTTTCAAAAATATTACTCATTAAAAATTCTTCATATATTATAAGGATGTATGGCTACCTACATATTATTAGGATATCCATATGGAAAAATAAATAAATTGTCAACATTGACACCTCAAAATTTCATGTGATTGAAAAAAATTATATCAAAGGATAGTCATGATTAAATATCTAATAAAAAATAAAAATTAGTCAGAAATTAAAATAAAATAGATGATAATGTCTTTCCCACAAAATACTTTCTCAGTGAACTTCATTCAGGCTTCACAATTGATAATGGCAGGAGTTACCTAACTGTGGCAAGTGCTGAGAAAGTGGTGTCCCTGGACACAAGTAAAACCTTTAGAAATGTGACTATAAAATGTATAATAATAACATAGTTATGGTAATCACTGACTGAAATTATTTATTCATGTAACCCATTAGTTCATTTTGTGAAATTATTATTTAGCTTAACCTTGGATTTAGCCAAATATTAATTGAAAGTCTTTTGTAATTAATTAAAACAGAGGGGATAAATGGTAATGGGAAAAAATAAGATAAAAGTGTATTTACTGAATTCTATGTGATATGTAAAATTTTAAAAGAACTTGAGTTTAACTTTTTAAAAGTTAATTTAAATATTTCTTTTAAAGAGTGTACATTTTAAATACATCTTTATTGATTTCAGAGAGGAAGGGAGAAATAGAATATCAATGATGAGAGAAAATCATTCATTGGCTTGCCTCCTGTACACCCCCGACTGGGCTTCCAGCCTGCAACCCAGGCATGTGCACTGACAAAGAATTGAACCATGACCTTCTGATTCATAGCAACACTGGCTGGGCTAAAAAGTGTACATTTTTAACATCTTAAAGCTAACAATATATTTTGTGTTTAAAACATTATGCATTTTTAGCCATCCTTAACAAAGAATAATACATATTCAATAAGAAACCATATTAAATAACATTATTAAACTTTTAGTTAATGGCTATTTAAATTTCACTTGATTTTTCACTATAGAACATAGTAATTGTACTGTGCTTCATTATCATCATCATGTATCAAGTGTGAAACAGATGTTTCTGCATCTAGAACTAGAAAACTAATGGAAACTTTTAAATCATTAGTATCCCACTTAAAAAAATTGAAAAGGTCCAGCTCCTCAGGGTAGTCAGTTTTATAACATACCATAGAAATAGAAACAGAGGCAGACATCTAAAATGAAACTGTAAATATATGTTTCTGAAAATTTAAGGAATATCTATGACTAGTTCATTCCATTGTCAATGCCCTGCTACATCCTCTTATAACACAAGTGGGTTGGATATGAAGAAAGAAAACATCACTGACTACAGGCATTTCTTCAGGAGGCCTGTTCGATGGAGTTTTTCAGAAGCTCTCAGGTTATCTGTGTTTTACTCTATGGAAAATTCGCTTTCAATTTAAGCTGCAAGAAGCCAGAGACTGTTCAATTCAAAGCATTTTTTTTTTTTTAAATCTCTGAATTTGCCACAGCAGGCAGAGAATTTTTATTAGTGGAGAAGAGAGTTGTAGGTATTCACATTAGATGGGGAGAGGGGTAAAGCCACAAATAGCATTTGCTAATGTGGCAAAGGGAAGCCAGAGCTTTTTAGAAATAATTTAACTGAGTTTTGAGTGTCACATCTGTACATTGAGTAAGCAAACAAATTTAGTGGAACACAAGATAGATCAGTGGTTAAAATTTATATATATATATTTATATATTAACTAGAGGCCCTGTGCACAAAAATTTGTGCACTTGAGGGGGGGGGGTGGTTTCTCAGCCCTGCCTGTGCCCTCTCACAGTCTGGGACCCCTCGGGAGATAATGACCTGCTGGCTTAGGCATGCTCCTGGGTGGCAGAGGTCAGGCCCAATCCCTAGGTGCAGTCCCTGGTCAGGCTCAGAGCAGGGCTGATTGGGAAGTTGGGGCGCCACCCCCTGTCATGCACAGAGCAGGGCAGATCTGGAGATTGCGATGCCACCCTCAGTCACGCTCAGGGTAGGGCCGATTGGGGGGTTGGTCACCGCCCCCTGTCACACTCAAGGCAGGGTTGATGGGGAGGTTGCGGCGCCACCCCTTGTCATGCACAGAGCAGGGCCAATCAGGGGGTTGGGGTGCTGCCCCCTGTCACGCAAAGAGCAGGGCCCATCACGGGGGTTAGGGCTCCGTACCCTGTCATGCACAGAGCAGGGCCCATCAGGGGGTTGGGGAGCTCACCCTGTCATGCACAGAGCAGGGCCGATCAGAGGGAGTTGAGGAGCTCCCCCCTGTCACTCACTGTCACTCACAGAGTAGGGCCAATAGGGGAGTTGGGGCACCGCCCCCTGTCACACAGAGAGCAGGGCAGATCAGGGGGTTGGGGTGCCACACCCTGTCACACTCAGGACAGGGCCGATGGGGAGGTTATGGCTCTACCCTATCACACACAGAGCAGGGCCCATGAGGGGGGGGCGGTTGGGGCGTCACCCTCTATCACCCACAGAGCAGGGCTGATCAGGCAGGTGGGGCACTGCCACTGTCACACTCAGGGCATGGCCGATGGGGAGGTTATGGCTCTACCCTGTCACACACAGAGCAGGGATGATCAGGGGGTTGGGGCGCCGCACCCTGTCACACACAGAGCAGGGCAGATCAGTTGGGGCACCACCGCCTGTCACACACAGAGCCGCACGGCAATCAGAGGGTTGGGAGCTCCCCCTTATCAGGCACAGAGCAGGGCTGATCAGGGGGTTGGGGCACCTTCCCCTGTCATGAACAGAGCAGGGCAGATAGGGAGGTTGTGGCCCTGCCCCCTGTCACACACAGAGCCGCAGGGAAATCAGGGGGTTTGGGCTCTGTCCCCTGTCATGCTGATCCCGGTGCTGGGAGGCCTCGTGGCTCCACTGATCTTGGTGCTGGGAGGCATATTACCTTTTTACTATATAGGATAGAGGCCTGGTGCACAGGTGGGGGCTGGCTGGTTTGCCCTGAAGGGTGTCCTGGATCATGGTGGGGGTCCCCACTGGGGTGCCTGGCCAGTCTGGGTGAGGGGCTGAGGGCTGTTTTCAGGCTGGCAGGTGACTGAAGCTCCCAACCGCTCCTTTTTTTTCTTTTTCTTTTTTTAATTCTGGGACAGCTTTAGCTCTGAGGCTTGGCTCCAGCTTTTAGGCCTCTGCTGCTGAAAACAGGTATCTGGTTTGTTTAGGTTCTATAATCGAAACAGTTTCAACTCCAGCTCTGAGATCCCGCCTGGCTGAAAGCAGGTTTCTGGGGTTTTGTTTAGCTTCCATATTTGTAACAATGTTTCAAACTTCAAGCTCAGAGGCCGGCAACGGCAGGCGGGGGACATTGGAGTCCTCTGTCACTGAAGCAAGCAAGCCTCATGTTTGCTTCAAGCTGGCTGGCTGCCGGCTGCCATCTTGGCTGGCAGTTAATTTGCATATCACCCTGATTAGCCAATGGGAAGGGTAGCGGAGGTATGGCTAATTACCATGTTTCTCTTTTATTAGATGGGATATAAAATTTATATATAAAAGATATATTTATATATATATATATATATATATATATATATATATCTTCATATTCTACTTTTACCAAAATGCAAAAACATACATGGTAATTAACTGGTTAAACTTTTATCACAGGGCCAGGACTTTTTCTTTAATATACATTGATTAAAGTTATAAATTTCCTTCTTTGTTATGTACTGAATTTATAATTCAGCTTTTGCTGTTTCTACTTCATTTGTTAAATGTTGACATTATTGCAGGTGTCCCTCTTACCTCCCCTCTTTGCCCACCTCTATCCCTGCCTACCCCTTCCTTGGCCTTCACCAAACTATTGGTTATGTCCATGGGCTATGCATATGTTCTTTAGATAATCCCATCACCTTCTTTATCCAGTCACCCCATAAACTGGAAGCAAAGAAAGCAAAGACTTTTTCTTAAAGATGAAAATCTCTCTCATTTGTATCTCATTCACATTACAAACGATTGATTTGTGGTTTTTATACTCTTGTTTATTAATCCTTTTCAAAACATACTGCTTATATGTTGTGGGATAGGTATAATATTCCACACTCATAAATTGGTTTGCATGAAAATTAAATCATCATTGAATTAACATATACAATTGGAATAAATATTTTAGGGAACAATCTAAACTGACTCTTGATGAATACACAGCATGAGTAATGACAACCTAAATTTAAGAGTATTCTATACTGCCTGCTATGAGCACATATCAGTATATTTTGCAGAAATAATAGAAACAATCAGTTCTTTTGGCCAATGAGCAAAATGGATAACATTCAAGAACACTTATATCACACTGATACTTGGAAATAAAGAACATAAGAGCTGGAAATTACATAATTCTCTGCCATGGACTGTTGTATGGGTACCTACAGCTTGAAGGAACTACAAACTTCTCAGTGTCTCAGCTAAATTAAATCTCTTTCTGTTTAGGTTTTCTTAAGACATTTTACATTATGGGTTATCAAAAATCCCATTTTTGCCTCTCCCCAAACATGGCATGGATACTAGATACTGACTTAAAATAAAAACTTATGAAGAGACTAACACACAACTGTAATGTTAAGGCATTTAAAAAATGAAATAAAATATTCATTTTTAATGAAATTAAAATACCCAATTTAATCAAATTAATATAAAATGTAATAAAGCTCTAATGAAACCTGATATTTTATTTTTGAAAGTCACAGTTGATCCTAAAAGAACTAAAGCTACAAGTAACTAAGTAATTTTTTTTTAAAATTAAATGTAGATTAGAAAACTGTGGTACATCTACACAATGGAATACTGCACTGCTGTAAAAAAGAAGGAATTCTTACCATTTGCAACAGCATGGATGGAACTGGAGAGCATTATGCTAAGTGAAATAAGCCAGTCAGTGAAAGAAAAATACCACATGATCTCACTCATTTGTGGAATATAAAGAACATTATAAACTGATGAACAAAAATAGATACAGAGGCAGAGCTGCCTCAGACAGACTGTCAAACTGCAGTGGGAAGTCTGGGGAGGTTTGGGGGGGGGAGGTAAGTGATCAACCAAAGGAATTGTATGCATGCATAGAAGCATAACCAAAGGATGCAAGACACTGGGGAGAGGGGCATTGAGGGCATGTGCTGGGGGGTAGGGGTGGTTGGGGGAAGGTCAATGGGGAAAAAAAGAGACATATGTACTACTATTTGTAATATTTAAACAATAAAATATTTAAAAAAAAAAAAGAAAGAAAGATGTCCTATCAACATCACAACTTGAATTACGGTCTATAAACTTAAAGGAGCACGGTATTAGAATTGGAG
Source organism: Myotis myotis (assembly GCF_014108235.1). Lineage (NCBI taxonomy): Eukaryota > Metazoa > Chordata > Mammalia > Chiroptera > Vespertilionidae > Myotis > Myotis myotis. Next base: position 88,910,928 of record NW_023416390.1, on the reverse strand, counting down.
TGGATGAATAATTAATGGAATTGAATAAATCAGCAAAAGTACTCTCCTATTTGGAACTTCATATAAGAAAACTAGTGGCCCGGTGCATGAAATTTGTGCACATTAAAAGGGGATTAATTAGAGGAAATATTTTAATATTGCTATTTGCCCTTTCTCTATAATAGGAGTGTCAGAGATTAAAGAAAATTGGTAAAATGTATATGAAAATGTTCCTCCTGTCAGAGACTGGGACACATCACCCATGTGCGCCTCAAAATCCTGCGAGACCCAGACCTGGCTGGCCATCCCCCCAATAGGGCTAGATCCAGACCCAGCCAGTCCCACCCTTGTCAAGTCCCACCAGGCTGAGGGCACAGCCTCAGGTCCCTTGGCCCAGCGCCGGGGCGGGGGGCATGTCCTGAGGTCCTCCAGCCTGGTGTCAGGGCAGGGGGCATGGCCTGAGGTCTCCGTCAAGCTCTGCCAGGTTGGGGGCAAGGCCTGAGGTCCCTCGTCAAGTCCCACAGAGGTGAGGGGGGCACAGACTCAGGTCCCTGCTGATTGCTTGTTAAGGCTCATTACGGGAACTTGGCCTCCACTGTGGGTGCAGCCATCTTTATGGCAGAGTGACTGTCAATTTGCATATTCCCTCTTTATTATATAGGATAATAGCAGCCCTGGCCGATGTAGATAAGTAGGTTGTGTGGCATCTGTGCATTGAAATGTTGTAGGTCTGAGGTTTGATGTAGTCAGGGCACATGCCAGGTTTTGGGCTTGATCACGAGTAGAAGGTGTGCAGGAGGCAGCTGATCAATGATTCTCATCATTGTTTATATCTCTCCCTCACCTATCCTCTCTCCCTAACAATCAATAAAATAATATTTTTCAAAAAAGGAGTAATGCCTGACTGGTGCGGTTCCGTGGATGAGCCCTGGTCACAGTTCTATTCCCAGTCAGGGCATATGCCTGGGTTGCAGACTCAATCCTCAGTAGGGGGTGTGCAGGAGGCAGCCGACTAATGATTCTCTCTCATCACTGTTGTTTCTATCCCTGTTTACTTCTTCATTCCTCTTTCTGAAATCAATAAAAACATATTTTAGAAAGGAACAGCAAAACTAATTAGGGCAAACAATTCAAAAAATTATGGTGAAGCAAGATGTAATACACATAAAATATATATTTTTTAATTCTAAATATTTTTAGCTGACATCATGTTCATACCTAAGCCTGTGCTTGTGGGGACACACACACACACAGACACACACACACACACACACACACACACACACACACACACACTATTTCCAAGTGAATAAAAAACAAATTGAAGAAAACAAATCTTTCAGCCCTGGCTGATGCAGCTTAGTTGATTGAGCATTGTTCCATGTACAGAAAGATAACCAATTTGATTCTGCTTGGGGCCATGACCAGATAGTGGGGACCCTTTACCAACAATTTCTTCTGTAGATATAAGCCATGAAGACGTTCTTGTTCACATATCCAAGGATATATATAAGAAACATCCCCACATATTGAGTATCATAGACAAAGGTGGAGGGGAGAGCACTTCAGTGTTTATCTATAAAAAATGAGCAAATACAGTATGCTATGTTTTCAAATGCACAATTCTGTAGATTGATTATCATTAATGAAATACAATATTGGGTCTCAGTACAAATAATATCTCAAAATATAATTTCAATAAAATAAAAGCAGGTTAATTAATGATTAAAGATGATAGATACCACTTATTAAAACAATATATTGTTTGGAAAATACAAACTTAGCAAAGCAAAGTATTTTTTAGTTGCATAAGAATAGTTACCTCTCTAGATACTTTATTATTTTTTGTTGCAATTGCAAATAACATTTTTATTTTTTTTTCCTGACATTTCACTGTTATTATATAGGAATCCAGTGGATTTTTCTATATTGATTTTGTGTCCTGCAAATTTACAATTTTTTTATTGTTTATAATAGTTTTTTTTTTTTGGTGAAGTGTTTAGGGTTTACTAGATAAAGAATTATATCATCTGCAAAAGGTGACATTTTTCTTCTTCATTACAAATTTGGATGCCTTTTTTAAATCTTTCCTGATTTCTCTATTTAGAACTTCCAGTACTTATTCCAGTTGAAGAAGAGTGGTGAGAGTGGGCATCCCTGTATTGTTCCTGATTTTAAAGGAAAAGCTTTCAGTTTTTCACCACTGAGTATGATACTGGCTGAAGGTTTCTCATACATGGCCTTTACTATATTGAGGTAATTTCCTTCTATACCCATTTTTATTGAGTGTTTTAATCATAAATGGATGTTGTATCTTCTCAAATGCTTTTCTGCATTTATTTAGGTCATATAATTTTTATCCCTTATTTTGTTAATGTGGTGCATTACATTGATCAATTTGCATATGTTGAAATACCCTTGTGCCCCTGGAATGAGCTCCATTTGATTGTGATGCATTGTTTTTATAATGTATTGTTATATTTTCTTTGCTAGTATTTTGTTTAGGATTTTTACATCTGTATTCATCAGAGATATTGGTCTGTAGTTTTATTTTTGTGTGTTATCCTTATCAGGTTTTGGTGTCAGGGTTATGTTGGCCTCATAAAATGTGTTAGGGAATATTGCTTCTTCTTCAACTTTTATGAACAGTTTGAGAAGAATAGGTATCAAATATTCATTGACTGGTAGAATTCACTAGCAAAGACATCTAGTTCTGAAGTTTTACTTTGGGGGAGGTTTTTCATAGTTGTTTCAATTTCCTTACTGTTAATTGCTCTATTATATTTTCTGCTTCATCATCTTTTAGCCTAGGAAGTTTATATATTACTAAGAACTTATCCATGTTTTCTAAGTTATTGAATTGGTGACATAAAGTCTTCCATAGTATTCTACCTAGTAATAAACTTAACAAAGGACATGGAGGACTTATATTCCAAAAACTACAAAGCATTATTAAAATAGATTTAAAAGTACAAAATGAAATAGAAAGATATTCTGTATTCATGGATTGGAAGAATCAACATAGTTAAAATGTCTATATTACCCAAAGCAATATACAGACTTAATGCAATCCCCATTAAAACCCCAATGACATCTTTTATAGAAATAGATCAAAAATTACTAGATTTGTGTGGAATCACAAATGACCCTGAATAGCCCTAGCTGGTTTGGCTCAGTGGATAGATCATTTGCCTATGGATTGAAAGGCCCCAGTTTCGATTCCGGTCAAGGACACATGCCTGGGCTGCAGGCTTGATCCCCAATGCGGGGCATGCAGGAGGAAGCTGATCAATTATTCTCTTTCATCATTGATGTTTCTATCTCTCTCTTCCTCTCCCTTTCTCTATGAAATCAATAAAAATATACTTTAGAAAAGACCCTGAATAGCCAAACTAATCCTGAGAAGAATAAACCCAGGGGTATTTTACCCTCTGACTTCAAAGTATACTACAAAGTGATAATATTCAAAACAGCATAGTACTGGCAGAAAAACAGACATAGATCAATGGAACAGAATTGATAGCCCAGAAATAAACCCACATGTATATGGACAAATAATTTTTGACAAAGGAGCCAAAAACATACAAGGGGGAAAGGAAAGCCTCCTTAATAAGTTTTGTTAAGAAAATTGGAAAGCCACATGCAAAAGAACAAAACTAGCCGAAACCGGTTTGGCTCAGTGGATAGAGCGTCGGCCTGCGGACTAAAAGGTCCCAGGTTTGATTCCGGTCAAGGGCATGTACCTGGGTTGTGGGCACACCCCCAGTAGGAGATGTGCAGGAGGCAGCTGATCGATGTTTCTCTCTCATCGATGTTTCTAACTCTCTATCTCTCTCCCTTCCTCTCTGTGGAAAATCAATAAAATATATTAAAAAAAAAGCTTTATAAGAAAAAAACAACAAAAGAACAAAACTAAACTTCAGTTTACCCTCATATACAAAAAGTAATTCAAAATGACCTAATTATAAGACCTAAAACAATAAATTACATAGAAGAAAACATAGGTACTAAATTTATGAACCTTGGTCTTAGAGAACATCTCATGCATTTGACCCTAAAGGCAAGGGAAGTAAAAGCAAAAATAAATGAATGGAACTATCTCAAACTAAAAAAAGCCTCTGCACAGAAATAACAAAAAGGCAATAAGATGAATGGGAGAAGAAATTTGCAAACAATAGCTCCTACAAGGGGTTGATATTCAAAATATATAAATATCTCGTAGCACTCAATATCAAACAATTAAAAAATGGGCCCAGGACCTGAAGTGATGCTTCTCCAAAGAAGACCTACAAATTAAAAACAGATATATGAAAATATGCTCAACTTCACCAAATATTAGGGAATTGGAAGTGAAAATTACAATAAGTAACCTCCTTCACAAAGTTAGAATGGCTATTATCAACAACATAAGTAATAATAAGTGTTGGAGAGGCTGTGGAGAAAGGGAATGCTCATTCAGTGTCAGTGGGAATGTAAAATGGTACAAACCCTAGGGAAAACAGTATGAAATTTCCTCAAAAAATTAAGAATAGGGCTACCATATGATCCATCAATCCCTCTTCTGGATATTGCCCCCCAAAATGTGAAAATATTTATTTGCAAAGACATAAACACCCCTATGTTCATTGCAGTATTATACATGGTGGACAAGACATGGAAAAACTGAAGTGTTATTTCAATATAGGATTGGATAAAGAAAATGTGTTATACTATGCAATACTACTAAGCCATATGAAAAGATGCAATATTGTCATTTGTGAAAACATGGATGGACCCTGAGAAAATCATGCCAAGAAAAATAAGTCAGATAACCATGATTTCACTCATATGTAAAACTGAAAGGAACAAATGAACAAACAAAAAAGTCAAACAGATTGAGAAAATGGTGGCTGAATAGGCAACAATGTCATGTACCTCCTCCTAGGACAAGGCCAGAAAAGAAACTAAATAGGAGAACATTACACACAGCTGAGGAGACAATTTTCAATAAGGAAGGGCAGAGGACACCTAGAGAACACCGCTTGCCAGCCATAACCCGCGTGGAACCACGACCATGCCCGGGGAACTGAGTGGCGCAGAACCTCCTGGAAGGCTCCCAGATGTCTGCAGGGAGTGTGTGCCACCAGTGTGAGCTCCCACACCAGGCCTCCTCACCATCCCACTGGGATCCAGCATCCTAGAATCTGGCTCCAAGAATCCACAGTGAGTGCGAACCAGGGGGAACCCTATACCCCACCCCCACCCGGGACCTCAGAACCATGCTGCTAGCTTGAACCTGAGCTTCCTAGCATATGCTCTACTCCCAGCCCTTGGATCTGCTGTCTGTACAACCTGGAGCAACCCAGAGCATGCACAATTCCAGGCCACAGGGGAGCTCTAACTGTGCTACCTACAGCAACCTGTTCCCACTCCACTCTGAGCCTAGGATCTTGCTGCCAGAGAAACCTGGAATAACACAGCACACACCCTACTCAGGCCACAGAGGAGTTCTGACTGTGTGTCCCAGAGTAATCCACAACTGCTTCTCCCTGGCCCTTGGAACAGTCCTAGAAGGGACTACACAGAGCAACCCAGCACACACTGTACTCCAGGCCATAGGAGAATTCTTCTGGGGTGACTTGGAGCAAGCCAGTGTGACAAGCAAGGGGGCACAGCACAGCACTGTGAGTGTGCTGCTGGCGGGATCTAGGGTACCACCCTGGCGTAGGTGCCAGGACCACCCAGAAAATTGAATGCAGGAGGGCTCTGGGTCCTCACAGGGAGTTGCACATCAGAGGAACTGTGCAAATGTACCCACCACCACAAGCATCTGAAGCAGACAACTGAGGGACCAGATCCATGGGAGAATGGGATACAACTCAGAACATAGACAATAAAGATGTGAGACTCAAGGCAGACCCAGCCTCTGGGCTAATGATTCCCAGACATTGCCCTGATAGGATCTTCAACCTCTCAAACCCCAAGAGGGTACCAAGGGCCAGAGAGAGACAGCAAAAATGAGGAGTAAAGAAACACCCCCAAGTAATGAAACAGAAGAAGCACCAGAAAAGGCACTAAATGAAATGGAGGCATGCAATCTGAAAGAAAAATAATTCAGAATAAGGGTCATACAGTTCAGAAACTGGATGGATGAAAAAATCAACAACTTATGTAAGCATCAAGGAGAAATAAAAAATGATATAGCTACAACAAAAAACACAACAGAAGATTTCAACTGTAGACAAGAAAAAGTAGAAGACTGAATTAGTGAGTTAGAAGACAGAGCAGCAACACACCCAATCTGATCAGCATTTAGAGAAAAAAATAGAAAGCAGGAGGAGAGCGTAAGGGAGTTTTGGGACAACTAGAGATGAGGTAACATATGTATGATAGGGGTGACAGAAGGACAAGAAGAGGAGCAAGGATTAGAAAACATATTTGAAGAAGTAATGACAGAAAACTTCCCAGATTTGGGGAAGAAAAAAGTCACATGAGCACAGAGAGTCCTAAACAAGATGAACACAAAAACACTCACACCAAGACACATTGTAATTACAATGGCAAACATAAAGGACAAAGAAAGAGTCTTAAAGGCTGCAAGAGAGAGACAGAGAGTTGCCTACAAAGAATATCCCATTAGATTACCAAATGATTTCTCAACAGAAGCACATCAGACCATAAGTGAATAGAATGAAGTATACAAAGTGATGCAAAGCAAGGGACTGAATCCAAGAATACTCTATCCAGCAAGGCTATCATTAGAAATCAAAGGGGAAATCAGGAGTTTCGCAGACAAAAAAAACAAAACAAAAACAAAAACACTAAGGGAGTTTATCACTACCAAGCCAGCAGTGAAAGAAATGCTGAAGGGACTCTTGTAAAAAGTAGAAATAGAAGGGAAGAAGGAACACAGGCATCTTATATAATAAAAGAGAAACTTGGTAATTAACCGTACCTCCAACATGCTTCCCATTGGCTAATCAGGGCGATATGCAAATTAACTGCCAACCAAGATGGTGGCCGGAAGCCAGGCAGCTGAAGCAAACAGGAGGCTTTCTTGCTCCAGTTACGGAGAAAGCCAAGGTTCCCCGCCTGCCACGGCTGGGCTATGAGCTTGCATTCTAAGAAACAATGTTGCAAATATAGAAGCTAAAAATTCCCCAGAAACCTGCTTTCAGCCAGGCGGCCTCGAAGCTGGAGCTGAAACAGTGTTTCAATTACAGAATCCAAACAAACCCAGATCAGCAGCCAGGGTCTCAGAGCTGGAGCTGAGCGTAAGAACTAAAGCCGGTTCTCAGCTCCAGTGACAGCCATAGAAGGTAAATAAATCCTAGAATAAAAAAATAAAAGAAAAAAAGGAGAGGTTGGGAGCTTCAGTCACCCGCCAGCCTAAAAACGGCCCTCAGCCCCTCACCCAGACTGGCCAGGCACCCCAGTGGGGACCCCCACCCTGAAGGGGGTGTGAGCAGCTGCAAACAGCAATCATCCCCTCACCCTGAATGGCCAGGCACCCCAGTGGGGACCCCCACCCTGAAGGGTGTGTGACCAGCTGAAAACAGCCATCATCCCCTCATCCAGGCTGGCAAGGCACCCAAGTGGAATCCCCACCCTGATCCGGGACACCCTTCAGGGCAAACCAGCCGGCCCTCACCAATGCACCAGGCCTCTATCCTATATAGTAAAAGGGTAATATGCCTCCCAGCACCAGGATCAGCTGAGCAGCAAGTCCTCACTGCCCCGGTGTCAAGCAGAGCTGCAAGGCCTCCCAGCACTGGGATCAGCGGAGCCGAGAAGCCTCCTGGCCCCTGGAGCCGCATGACAGGGGGCAGCACCCAACCCCCCTGATCGCCCTGCAGCTCTGTGTGTGACAGGGGGCGGAGCCACTACCTCCCTATCTGCCCTGCTCTGTTCCTGACAGGGGAAGCTGCCCCATCCCTCTGATCAGCCCTGCACTGTGCCTGATGGGGGGAGCTCCCCACCCCCTGATTGGCCCTGCTCTGTGTGTGACAGGGTAGAGCCGCAACCTCCCCATCGGCCCTGCCCTGAGTGTGACAGGGGAGAGTTCCCCAAAACCCTGATTGGCCCTGCTCTGTGGGTGATAAGGGGCGGCGCCCCAACCCTCTGGTCCGCCCTGCTCTGTGTGTGACAGGGGGTGGTGCCCCAACTCCCCTATTGGCCCTACTCTGTGCATGACAGGGGGCAGTGCCTCAACCCCCTGATCAGCCCTGCTCTGTGCTTGACAGCGGGGAGCTACCCAATCCCCTGATGGGCCCTGCTCTGTGCGTGACAGGGGGTGGCGCCACATCCTCCCCATCGACCCTGCCTTGAGTGTGACAGGGGGCAGTGCCCCAACCCCCCAATTGGCCCTACCCTGAGCAATACTGGGGGTGGCATCTCAACCTCCCAATCCGCCCTGCTCTGTGCATGACAGGGAGTGGCACCCCAACTCCCCAATCGGCCCTGCTCTGAGCCCGACCAGGGGCTGCACCTAGAAATTGGGCCTGCCCTCTGCCATCTGGGAGCAGGCCTAAGCCAGCAGGTCGTTATCTCCCGAGGGGTCCCAGAATGTGAGAGGGCACAAGTGGGGCTGAGGGACAACCCCCTGCCTGTGCACAAATTTTTGTGCACCGGGCCTCTAGTAAAGAATAAAAATGGCTACAAACAAGTACCTATCAATAATAACCTTAAATGTAAATGGATTTAATGCTCCAATTGAAAGACATAGAGTGGCTGAATAGATAAGAAAACATGACACATATATATGCTGTCTAGAAGAGACCCACCTCAGAACAAGGGACTCACACAGACTGAAAATGAAGGGATGGATAAAAAATTTCAGCTAAACGGAAATGAAAAAAATGGCAGATTAGCAATACATATATCTGACAAAATAGACCTCAAAGTGAAGGCCATAACAAGAGATAAGGAAAGCCACTTAATAATACTAAAGGGATCTACACGACAAGAGGATATAACTGTGGTAAACATATATGCACTCAATGACGGAGCGCCCAAATACATAAAAAATACACTGGAAGATAACAAGGGAGAAATCAACAGCAATACAATCATATTAGGGGACTTTAAGAACCAATTGACACCACTGGATAAATCCTCTAGACCAGCGGTTCTCTACCTGTGAGTCGAGACCCCTTTGGTGGTTGAACAACACTTTTACATGGGACGCCTAAGACCATCCTGCATATCAGATATTTACATTATGATTCATTACAGTAGCAACATTACAGTTATGAAGTAGCAACGAAAATAATTTCATGGTTGGGTCACAAGATGAGGAACTGTATTTAAAGGGCCAGAAGGTTGAGAACCACTGCTCTAGATAAATAATCAGAAAATAAATAGCAATACTGAATGACTCACTAGATCAGATGGACTTAATTGACATCTTCAGAACATTTCACCCCAAAGCTACAGAATATACATTCCTTTCAAGTACGTATGGGACATTTTCAAAGATAGACCACATATTGGGACACAGGCAAAGTCTTTTCAAATTCAAGAAAATTGAAATCACATCAAACATTTTATCATACCACAATAGCATAATACTTGAAATCAACTACAATAAAAAACAATAAAAACAATTCAAACAGGAGAAACCAAGATGGCGGCATAGGTAAACACGGGAAATTGCTGCCTCACACAACCACTTCAAAAATACAACTAAAAGACAAAACAGACATCATCCAGAACCACAGGAAGGCTGGCTGAGTGGAAATTCTACAACTAGAAGGAAAGAGAAAAGCACACTGAAACTCAGAGGAGATGCGGAAGTAAAGTGCAGAGGTACGGAGGCACGCACGCAGAAAGGGCTGGCAATGGAGGATGCCAGTGTTTTTTTCAAACGGGAGGGAGTCTCAAGCTCCCAACTGCTCTGAACTCCAGTTCCGGGATAGTCTCTGGGGACCCAGACTGATACGGGGAGAAACTGGACTGTCTTGCATCTTTCGGAACTCGAGGGTGGCTTTCTCTCAGAGGTGCTTGCAGAGATTATGGGGACACTGAGATGCGGGGACCTCTTAGCGTAGGACTGAGGAGCAGCCATAGCTGCTTGTTCAGCCCTGTTGATCCCCTGAGACCCCGCCCCACCCAAGCTGTGCACAGAGGCTTTTGCATATGAAAGGCCTGGCCCTTTGCAATCTGAAAATTACCTAACAAACTGCAGCTGGGTCAAAGAGACTTAGAACTTTCAAAAGAAGGCCCAAGGCTCCACAGCAGCTTGCATTGCTTCACAGCTGGGCCTCATCTGGGCACCTCCAAACCCCAAACAAAGAAGAGGAATCTGCAGATCTCTCAATAGCTCCTGCTGGGTAGCCTCAGGAAGAGGCTAAATTAGCACCTCATTAGAGATCCAAGAGCCAGTGTACCCAGATCCATAAGGGGCACGCAGGGGGAAGACTCAGTGATCACCAAAGCCCCAATGAAGTAAGCCTTGCCCCAGAGTGTGTCTTCAGCACAGAAGTTCCCACACTGCAGACACAGCTGATTCTCACAGCCAATTAGCCTGGAGGTCAATTTCTCCCAGTGATACCTACAACAATCAAGGCTTAACTACAACAAGACTGTGCACATGCCGAAACCAGTTTGGCTCGGTGGATAGAGCATCGGCTTGCGGACTGAAAGGTCCCAGGTTCGATTCCGGTCAAGGGCATGTACCTGGGTTGCGGGCACATCCCCAGTAGGAGATGTGCAGGAGGCAGCTGATCAATGTTCCTCTCTCATCGATGTTTCTAACTCTCTATCTTTCTCCCTTCCTCTCTGTAAAAAATCAATAAAATATATTTTTTTAAAAAAAAGACTGTGCACAAAGCCCACAAAGGGGTGCACCAAGAGTGTCCACCTAAGGTAATTGGGGAGGCTGAGCCACTGGGCCCTATAGGACACCTAGAACAGAAAGCCACTCTGTCAACAGAGGGAAGCATAAAAAAATGCAGAGACAAAGAAACAGGTCACAAATGACAGAAATGGAGGAAAGCAAACTACTGACTATAGAATTCAAAACCACAGTTATAAGGTTTTTCAAGAATTTTCTAGAAACCTCCAATAAATTCAATGAGACACTCAAGAAATCTAGTGAGACACTCGAGGTTATGAAAAATGACCAACTAGAAATTAAGCATACGCTGACTGAAATAAAGAATATTATACAGAGTTCCAACAGCAGATTAGAGGATCACAAGAATCAAGACAAAGATTTGAAATACGAAGAAGCAAAAAACACCCAACAGGAAAAACAAAAAGAAAAAAGAATCCAAAAATATGAAGATAGTGTAAGGAACCTCTGGGACAACTTCAAGCGTACCAACATCCGAATTATGGGGGTGCCAGAAGAAGAGAGCAAGATATTGAAAACCTATTTGAAGAAATAATGGCAGAAAACTTCCCCCACCTGGTGAAAGAAATAGACTTACAAGTCCAGGAAGCGCAGAGAACCCCAAACAAAAGGAATCCAAAGAGGACCACATCAAGACACATCATAATTAAAATGCCAAGAGCAAAAGACAAAGAGAGTATTTTAAAAGCAGCAAGAGAAAAACAATCAGTTACCTACAAGGGAGTACCCATACGACTGTCAGCTGATTTCTCAACAGAAACTATGCAGGCCAGAAGAGAGTGGCAAGAAATATTCAAAGTGATGAATGCCAAGAACCTACAACCAAGATTACTTTACCCAGCAAAGCTATCATTCAGAATTGAAGGTCAGATAAAGAGCTTTACAGATAAGAAAAGCTAAAGGAGTTCATTACCACCAAACCAGTATTATATGAAATGCTGAAAGGTAACCTTTAAGACAAGGAAGAAGAAGAAAAAGGTAAAGATACAAATTATGAACAATAAATACACATCTATCAACAAGTGAATCTAAAAATCAAGTGAATAAATAATCTGATGAACAGAATACACTGGTGAATATAATAGAATCAGGGGCATAGAAAGGGAGTGGACTGACTATTCTGTGGGGGGGGGGAAGTTGTGTGTGGGGTGCAGGAAGAGACTGGACAAAAATTGTACACCTATGGATGAGGACAGTGGAGGGGGGTACGGGCAGAGGATGGGGTGGGAACCGGGTGGAGGGGAGCTATGGGGGGGGGGAGAGGAAAAACTGTAATAATCTGAACAATAGATTTAATTTAAAAAAATTCAAACACTTGGAAGCTAAATAGCATACTATTAAACAATGATTGGATTACCAGAGAAATCAAAGAAGAAACAAAAAACATCCTGGAAACAAATGACAATGAAAACACAACAACCCAAAATCTAATGGACATAGTGGAAGAAGTCCTGAGAGGGAAGTTCATAGCATTACAGGACTACCTAAAAACAAACAAACAAACAAACAAACAAACCAAAACCAAAACAAAACAAAAAAACCTGGTAATAAATTGTATAGCTCTATAACTTCAAGAATTGGAAAGAGAGCAACAAGAAAAGCCCAGAATGAGCAGAAGAAAGGAAATAATAAAGACCAGTGCAGAAATAAATGACATAGAGACTAAAGAAAAAATACAAAAGACAATGAAACCAAGAGCTGGTTCTTTGAAAGGATAAACAAAATTGATGAAGCTCTAGCCAAGCTCACCAAGAAGCAGAGAGAGAGACCCAAATAAACAAAGTCAGAAATGAAAGAGGCAAAATAACAACAGACCCCACAGAATTACAAATGATTATTTTAAAAATACTAGGAACAATCCTATTCCAACAAACTGGTCAATCTAGAAGAAATGGAATATTCCTAAAAAAATACGACATTCCAAAACTCAATAGGGAAGAATAAAAAATCTGAAAAGGTTGATAATTATATAGGAAATTGAAACAGTCTTCAAAAAACTTCCAGCAAATAAAAGCCCTGGGCCAGATGGCTTTGCAGGGAAGTTTTACCAAACTTTCAAAGAATTACAAAAACCTATCCTCCTCAGACTATTCCCAAAAATTCAAGAGGAAGGAATACTTATAAGCTCTCTCTCTGAAGCCAGAATTTCCCTAATCCAAAATCCAGATAAAGACATACAAAGAAAGAAAATTACATGTCAATATCCACGATGAACATAAATGCTAAAATCATCAACAAAATTCTAGCAAATCGGATCCAACATTACATTAGAAAGATCATACACCATGACCAAGTGGGATTTATTCCAGGGATTCAAGGATGGTACAATATCTGCAAATCACATAAACAAATTGAGAGATTAAAAAACTCATACTCATATCAATTTATGCCGAAAAAGCTTTTGACAAAATTCAATACCCTTTCTTGATGAAAACTCTCAGCAAAGTGGGAATAGAGGGAGAATACCTCAACATAATATGACAAACCTACAGCCAACATCATACTCAATAGGCAAAAACTAAAACTATTTCCCCTAAGAACAGGAACAAAACAGGGATGTCCACTCTCACCACTTCTATTTGACATAGTACAGGAAGTGCTAGCCTTAGTGATCAGACAAGAAGAAATAAAAGGCATCCAAATTGGAAAAGAAGAAGTAAAACTGTCCTTATTCACAGATGACATGATACTGTACATAGAAAACCCTAAATACTCCATCAAAAAACTAGATTTCATAAATGAATTTGGCAATGTAGCAAGATAGAAACTTAACACCCAGAAATCTATGGATTTTTAATACATCAATAATGAACTCATAGAAAGAGAAACTAAAAAATAATCCAATTTACCATTGCAATGAAAAAAGTAAGATACCTAGGAATAAACTTAAATCAAGAGTTAAGTTTATTCCTAAGTATCTTACTTGGAAAACTAAGGACATTGAAAACAAAAAAGATAGAGGAAGATGTAAATGAAAGAGTATACTGTGTTTATATATTGGTAGAATCAGCATCATTAAAATGTTCATGCTATCCAAAGCAATCTATAGATTTAATACAATCCCCATTAAAATACCAAAGGCATATTTTACAGATCTTGAAAAAACTCTCCAAAAATTCATATGGAACAAAAAAAGACCCCAAATAGCTGCAGCAATCTTGAGAAAGAAAAAAAAAAAAGTTGGAGGGATCACAATACTAGATGTCAAGCAATATCACAAAGCCACTGTTCTCAAAACTTCCTTGTCCTGGCACAAGAACAGACATATGGAACATACAAATGGAACAGACCAGAGAAACCAGAAATCGACCCAAGCCATTATACTCAATTAATATTTGACAACGTAGGCAAGAGCATACAAGAGAGTCAAGACATTCTCTTTAATAAATGTGTTGGGAAAATTGGACAGATGCATGCAAAGAAATTAAACTAGACCACTAACTTACACCATACACAAAAATGAACTCTAAATGGATAAAGAACTTGAACATAAGATGGGAAACCATAAAACTCTTAGAAGAATCCATAGGCAGCAAAATAACAGACATATGTCATAGCAATATCTTTACTGATACAGCTCCTAATAGCCGTGGGCAAACTACGGCCCGTGGGCCGGATCTGGCCCGTTTGAAATGAATAAAACTAAAAAAAAAAATACCATACCCTTTTATGTAATGATGTTTACTTTGAATTTATATTAGTTCACACAAACACTCCATCCATGCTTTTGTTCCGGCCCTCCGGTCCAGTTTAAGAACCCATTGTGGCCCTCGAGTCAAAAAGTTTGCCCACCCTTGTGACTAGGGCAATGGAAACAAAGAGAACATAAACAAATGGGTCTACATCAAAATTAAAAATCTTCTGCACAGCAAAATAAACCATAGACAAAGAAACAAGAGAGCCCACTGCATGGGAGAATGTATTTGCTGATTTTATCTCCGATAAGGGCCTAATCTCCAAAATTTATAGAGGACTCATCCATCTCAACAAAAGGAAGGTAAACAATCCAATAAAAAAATGGACAAAAGACTTAAATAGACACTTTTCAAAAGTGGACACACAGAAGGTCAGGAGACATGAAAACATGCTCAGTCACTAATCATCAGAGAGATGCAAATAAAAATGACAATGAAGTACCATTTCATACCTGTCAGAATGGCTATCATCAACAAATCCACAAATGACAAGAGCTGGTGAGGATGCAGAGGAAAAGGAACCCTTGTGCACGTATTTCAAATAAAAGGAACCCTGGTGGGAATGCAGACTGGTGCAGCCACTGTTGAAAACAGTATGGAGTTTCCTCAAAAAATTAAAAGTGGAACTCCCATTTGACACAGTAATCTCACTTCTAGGAATATATCCCAAGAAATCAGAAACACAAATGAGAAAAGACATATGCATGCCTATGTTCATAGTAGCACAATTTACAATAGCTAAGATTTGGGAACAGCCTAAGTGCCCATCAGCAAATGAGTGGATTAAAAAACAGTGAAAAAATCTACACAATGGAATACCATACTGCTGTAAGAAAGAAAGAACTCTTACCATTTGCAACAGCATGGATGGATCTGGAGAGCACTATGCTAAGCGAAATAAGCCAGTCAGAGAAAGATAAATATCACATGATCTCACTCATTTGTGGAATATAATGAGCAACATAAACTGATGAATAAAAATAGATTCAGAAACAGAGAAGCATCAGACTGTCAAAATTCAAAGGGAAGGGGATGGGGAGTAAGAGATCACCCAAAGGACATGTGTGCATGCATATAAGCATAACCAATCGACACAGACACTAGGTGGGGTGAAGGCATGTGTTGTGGGGTGGGGGTTGCCGGGGAGAGGTCAATGGTCGACAAATGAGACATATGTAATACTATATGTAATACTTTAAACAATAAAGAATTTTTTAAAAAGAAACTCAAACACTGTCTCATAAACACAGAACACTGTTTGCTGGTTACCAGAGGCAAGGGGGCTGGACTTATTAAGGGTAAAGTGGATCACATATATAGTGATGAAAGATTATTTGAATTTTGATGGTGGGCACACAATGCAATATACAGATAATGTATCATATAAATGTACACTTAAAGCCCATGTAATTTTATTAACCAATGTCCCTTAATAAATTTAATAAAAAAACAAATGGTTAACACCAAATTTAATAAATGGTTACTTTGAAAGATGAATGGGCTTCATCTATTCTAATAAAAGGGTAATATGCTAATTAGACCGGATAGACCAGATGTCTTCTGGAAGTCCTCCTGGACAAAGCCGCAGAGCCTCCCAGGGCCGAGGGCCAGTGGTGCAGGAGAGGTGGTGGCGTGGGCCAGTCCAGCTCTGAGGCCCCTTCCACAGAGGCTACACAGTCCTGTTCCAGTGCTGCCCCTTCTGCAGAGGTAGCCACAGAGGCAGCTGCACAGGCTGGATGTGGTGCGACCTGCTGTGCCTCAACCTCCCACAGACCCTCCCACAGCCAATCTGGCCCCAGATTGCCTCTGACTCATCAGTGGTCAGGGGGCAGGGCCAACTCTAAGAAGCGAGGGCCAGCAGCCAGAGTAGCTGGCAGTGGCAGCAGCAGCACGGTGATGGGAGTTGTGCCTTCCCCTGATCAGCCCGGCCACCTTCCACAGAGGGAGGCCAAAGGCAGCAGCAGCAGTGGGGTGTTGGGGGCGTCAACTTTCCCTGATTGGCCCGGTCACCTCCTACAGAGGAGCCATCAGTAGGACATCCCCTGAGAGCTCCCGGACTGTGAGAGGGGGCAGGGCAGGCTTAGGGATGTCTCCCCCCGCCCCCCTGAGTGCAAGAATTTTTGTGAACCTGGCATCTAGTCTATACTAATAAAAGGGTAATATGCAAATGGTTAGGATGCCCTCACACATAATGACCGATCAGCTGGAGGCTGCATGTGCAGCAGATGTGGATGGGCGGGGAATTGCAGCATCAGGGACTGGGGCGGGGCCATGGCTGAGGCCATGGCTGCCCGGTCAAGGGCTCTGCAGGCCTCCCCCAGCTCTGGCCTACCTCTTTGGGGCAATCCATCGAGGAGCCCCGTATGGGTGGGCAGGGCCTACCTCTTTGTGGTGATGGATTGCGTGGCTCCTGCACTGTGACAGGACACAGGCCAGGCTGAGGGACACACCCACCCCCCAGTGCACAAAATTTGTGCACCAGACCACCAGTGTAATAATAAAGGGCTTCAGTCCACTCTCTAAATATTTTTACTACCACATGTAATACCACATTTTAAATTGAAAGAAAAATGTGTATGTCTACCTCTCTACCATAGGAGTCCAATCTCTTAACCCAAGTGCAGTCATCTTAATACCTGCTATGTATCCTTTATAATTTGTGTTACACATATGTGACAGAACACTGTAACTGGAGTTTTTCCACTCTATGGGTCCCTCCTATATTCCACTTTCATTCTCAATGGTCTCATTTGTATTTTTTCATCAGCTGTAATTTGTTTAATTAGAATTAAACAAAATTCTAATATTGCAAAACTAATTTTATATATAATATATTTATCTGTTTTATATAATATATAATATGTCTTTAACTTTATATTACATATAAATTATATATAAAACTGTATATATTTGTTATATCATATATTGCATAATGATATGATTAGATCATACACTAGAGGCCTGGTGCACGGATTCATGCACATTGAAAGGAAATTAATTAGAAGGTGGCCAGTGGGGTTGGACTGGGCATGACGAGCTAGATGCATCTTAGAGCCAACCTCCTGTGGTCTCTACCTGGCTGGCCATACCTGGAGCGGTGCTGGGGCTCGAAGGGCGTCTGCAGCGTGAGTGGGGTCCCTCTGGCAGGTGGGGTCCCTCAGCCTGGCCTGCGAGGATTGGACTGAAGACAGCAGTCCAACATCCCCTGAGCGGTCCCTGAGTGTGAGAGGGCACTCTGGAAAGTTGCTGTTGCACAGCAGTTCCTGCATTGAGCATCTGTCTCCTGGTGATCAGTGTGCATCATACCTATCGGCCAGTCAGCTGGCTAGCCGGTCGCTTAGCCTTTTCTATATGTATATACATGTATAATTTGTTTCCCAATATTAGCACATTCGTGTTTATATCATTTTGAAGATTTTATAGAATTATTGCATAGTAAACATGTTAGTTTAAAGCCATTATAGAAATTGTTTCAAACAGAATGTATTTAAAATAAAACCACTCTCCCTGACCGGGTGGCTCAGTCGTTTGAAATGTCATCCCCTACACCCATGGTCGGCAAACTGCAGCTCATGAGATACATGCAGCTCTTTGGCCCCTTGAGTGGGCTCTTCCTAAACCTTAGGAGTACTCTAATTAAGTTAATAACAATGTACCTAGCTATATAGTTTAAGTTTAAAAAATTTGGCTCTCAAAAGAAATTTCAATTGTTGTACTGTTGATATTTGGCTCTATGGACTGATGAGTTTGCCGACCACTGTCCTACACCAATAAGGTTGTGGGTAACATTCCCAGTCAGGACACAACCTACGAAGCCAGTTCATACCCACATGGGCACCTAAAGAAGGAACCAATTGATGTTTCTCTGTAACATCAATGTTTCTCTCTGTCTGTCTGTCTATCTCTCTCTCTCTCTCTCCCTCCATCTCTCTCTAAAACCAATAAAAAATTCTTGGATGAGAATTAAAATTTTAAAATAAAATAAAGACACCCTTGACTCCTTACAAACCTGCCCTAGTTTTAGTGTGTAACCTTCTAGGAAAGAAAAACATAGCTTCGCTTCATGTTTTTACCAAAATGCTGTCATATTTTATTTATTGGTAGAAATTTTTATTATTTTCAAATAAAAATATGTCTTGGGCAACATTATAATCCAGTAATTCCATAATTATAGGGCTGCCTCATTTTTTAATCTGTAATTCTTATTTCTTTTGTGTATGTCCTATGGTTGATTTATACAATGCATTTTACAATGAATCCTTTACCTTTGAGTTGGTGATACATCAACCAGACCTCCAGTCAATGTTCAAAATATTTATTGATTTGATTGGCACAAGGACATCTTTGATTTTTTTTTTCCTTTTTAAATGTATTTTTTATTGTTTATAGCATTGCAGATATCTCCCATTTTTCCCACCTTTCTATCCTCCTCCCAGCCCTACTCACCCTCCCTGGTCTTCACTACCCTATTGCACATGTCCTTGGGCTATGCCTATCCTATATAATAAAAGCCTAATATGCAAATTATCCCCTTGGGCGGTCATTTGACTGGGAGTTCAACCAGGAGACCGGGAGTTAGACCACTGACTATGACGTGCACTGAACACCAGGGGTGGCACCAGGCCAAGGCTGGTGCAAGCAGGGGCCCGATCACCCTGCCAATTGCTCCGCAGATGGTGACCAGTGGTGATGACAGGAGGTGGGGCCACCACCCAGTTCCCAGGTGCTGAGGGAGCTGGACAGGGGGCCCATCCCCTATCAGTACCTGCACAGACAGTGACCAGCAGCAGTGGTGTGGGACAGGGCCGCCACCTGGATCCCAGGTGCTGAGGGAGCTGGGTGGAGAGCCTGTCATTGACTGGTCAACCCACAGACAGTGACCAACAGAGAGCAGGCCCTGATCACCCAATCGGGGTCAAGCCCCAGGGCTGGGATGGGGAGCTGGGGCACCTAAGCGGGGTGCCGTGACCTCTCTCCAGCTACCTGGGTGTGGGGGTGATGGGAACAGAGGTGCAGTGAGAATGTGGGGTGTCCACTAACCTCACTTTCACTCCACCTGCTACACCCCCCTGGGATACCAGAGATCACACGCTGGGAACACCCCCCCATTCAGGTGCTGGGCACCTGCAAGGAGCCCTCCCCGCACCCTTGCAGCCTCCTCTGGGTGAGCCAGGCTGCAGCCACTGGGACTTCAGGGGCTGGTTGGGCTCCCCGTGGGTTTGTGCAGGAGCTGGTCTGCTAGGCTGGCCGGGAGAGAGCATGCTGCCTGCCCAGCTTCCATGTGGCACTGCTGGGTGGCCCAGAGGCCCATCCTGCACCCCTGCCTGTGGTGTCCGGCATGCTCAGTACATTCCCACATGGGGACTCAGGCACCATGACTCAGGTGGAGGGGGGCATGTGGGGCCCAGGTGCTGCCCAGGGCCTAGGCGGCAGCTGGGACCTGCCCTTCCACACCAGAAGCTCGCGCTTCGATCACTAGCCAGGCCTAGGGACTGCATCCAGGCACGAGTTTCGTGCACTGGGCCTCTAGTAAGTATATAAGTTCTTTTGTTTATCTCTTCTCATCTCCCCAGGCCCACATACAGGCATGTCAGTCTGTTCCATGCCTCCATGTTTCAGATCTTATTTTGTTGTTCAATTCATTTTGTTCATTAGATTCCACAAACAAGTGAGATCATGTGATATTTGTCTTTCTCAAATTCACTTATTTCACTTAGCAAAGTATTTTCAGGTCTATTCATGCTGTCCCGAAGGGTAAGAGATCCCTCTCTTTTTACAGCTGCATAATAGTCCATTGTGTCCATAGCATTTTTATCCATTCATCTACCGATGGGCACTTGGCCTGTTTCCAAAGTTTAGCTATTATGGTAAATAATGTTGCTATGAACATGGGGGGGGGGGGTACATATATTCTTTAAGATTGATGTTTGGGGTTTTCAGGATATATTCCCAGAAGTGGGATCACTGGGTCAGGCAGAAGTTACATTTTTAATTTTTTGAGGAAACAGTCTGAGAATATCTTCATTTCCCCTGATTACCTGAAGTATAATTTTATTGGCAAGAGAATTTGACAGTTCTTTTCTTTCATCTCTTAATATATTTTTGTTTCACTGTTTTCTGTGATTTCAAGTAAAAAAAAATATTGAAATTCAATTTGTTTCACCAATATATTATGTACTGTTTCTCTATGTCTAGTCTAAAAATATTGTTTTTAGTTTTTATTAGTTTCATTGTGATGTCATTCTTGATTTCTTTGGGTACAGTCTATTTTGGGTTGACACAAACTCTTAAATATGCAGATTTGTATGTTATGTTAAATTTGGAACGTGTCCAGTCATTATTTTGTTGAAAACTCTTTTAGTCCCACTCTCTTTCTGTTTTTTTTAATAGGACTCTAAAAAATAAATAAATAAATTTGTTATATTTTTTGCAAGTCCCTACAGTTTTATTTATTTTACATTTTAGTTTATTTTCTCCCTGTTATTTAGATTTGGTGATTCTATTTGTCTTTATATTCACTGGTCTTATGTTATTTGCATTAAATTATTGAGGAAATTTCTACACGTTTTTGTATTTTGTATTTCCATAGTTGTCATAAATAACTTCTATTGCTTTGCTGAGATTTTAATTTTTTCAAGAGATTTTATTATTTATTTAAAAAATTTTATATGATGACTCTTAAAATTTTAGACACGTAATTACATTATCTGATTTATTTCATCTAGAGTTTGTGCATTTTCTCATTTAAGTATTTGACTTAATTATACTTTATTGACTCTTAGTAAGAAGGCAACTGCTAGCCTCATAAAAAGAGCTTGGAAGTGTTCCTTCCAATTGGAATTTTTTGGAATAGTTCAAGGACAATAGATGTTAATTCTGCTTTGAATGTTTGGTAAAACTGCCCTGAGAAGTCTTAGAGACCAAGGCTTTCGTTTGGGGGAGTTTTTATTAACTGCTTCAATTTCCTCAATTATTATTGGCCTATTCAAGTTTTTTTATTCTGTTTTGGCAGATTGTATTTTTCTAAGAATTTATCCATTTCATCCACATTGTTCATCTTTTTGCCATATAGTTGCTCATCATATTTTCTTACAATGCTTTATATTTCTGTGGTATCATTGGTTACTTATCCGCTTTCATTTCTGGTTTTGATTATGTGGGTATTCTCTCTTTGTTTCATGATGAGCCTTGCTAAAGGTTAATCAATCTTCTTTATCTTTTCAAAGAACCTTCTCTTGTTTGATTGATCTTTTGTATTTTGTTTTTCTCTATGTCATTTACTTCTGTTCTAATCTTTATTATTTCCTTTCTTCTACTTACTCTGGGCTTCTCTTGTTCTCTTTCTAATTTCTTTAAGCTTTGGGTAAAATAGTTTATTATTAATTTTTCTTGTTATTTGAGGTAGGCCTATGAACTTTCTCTTAGGGCTGCTTTTAATGTGTCCCAGAGATTTGGGGTTGTTGTGTGTTCATTTTCATTTGTTTCCAGGAAGTTTTTTATTTCTTTTCAATTTCATTGTTAACCCCTTCATTGTTTAATAACATGCTATTTAACCTCCATGTGTTTGAATGTTTTTGAGTATTTACTGTAGTTGATATCTAATTTCATTCCATTGTGATCTGAGAAGATGCTTGATATGATTTCAATCTTATTGATCTTCTCGAGATCTGTTTTCTGTCCTAACATCTGATCTATCTTTGAGAATGACCCATGTGCACTTGAGAAGAATGTATATTCTTCCACTTTGGGGTGAAATGTTCTATAAATGTCTATCAAATCCATTTGATCCAGTGTGTCATGTAGAGGCACTGTTAATTTTATTTTTGTCTGGAAGATCTATCCAGAGAAGTCAGTGGGGTGTTGATGTCCCCTACTATGACCGCATTGCTATTGATCTATTCCAAGTCTTCCAAAGGTTTTTCTATATATTTAACTGCTCATATTTTTGGTGCATATATGTTTACCAGGATTATATCTACTTCTTAGATCAATCCCTTTAATATTATGTAGTGACCTTTATTGTCTCTTTGGATGTCTATTTTGTCAGATATGAGTATTGCCACCCCAGCTTTTTTTTTCAATTTCCATTTTCATGGAATTTTTTTTCCTCATCCCTTCATTCTTATCCTGTGTGAGTCTTTTGTTCTGAAGTGGTTCTCTTGTAGACCGCATATATAGTTGGGTCATGTTTTTGTATCCATTCAACCACCCTATGTCTTTTAATTGGAGCATTTAATCCATTTTCATTTGAGTTTATTATTTATAGGTACTTATTTAACACCATTTTAATTTGTTATGCCTATGTTTTTTTCCCTATTTCATTTGCTCAATACAGCAGTCCTTTTAACATTTCTTGCAGTGCTGGTTTAGTGGTGACAAATGCCTTTAGCATTGTTTTTTTGTCTTGGAAGCTCTTTTTTTTTTTTTTTTTTTTTTTTTTTCTAGGAATGATAGCCTTGCTAGATATAGTAATTTTGGTTTCAGATCCTTGCTTTTAAATTTGCTTGAATACTTAATTCCATTTTCTTCTGGCCTTTAGAGTTTCTGATGACAGCCTTATGGGACTTCTTTTTGAAGGTGAGAAATAGTTTTTCTCTTGCTGCCTTTAGGATTCTTGTCTTTAATTTTTGGCTTTATAATTATGATGTGTCTGGGCATGGGACTGTTTGGGTAGTTATTGCTTGTGATTCTCTGTGCCTCTTGGACTTATGTGAATTTTTCCTTTACCAGGTCAGGGTAGGTTTCTGCCATTATTTCTTAAAAAGTGTTCTCTATCCCTTGCTCACTTTCTTCTCCTTCTGGCACCCTTATTATGCAAATATTGTTATGTTTCATGTTATCCCACAGCTCCCTTGTGCAGTCTTCTTCTTCTTTTTTTTTTAATTGTTTTTTTTTTTTATTTTTGGTTCTCTGATTGAGTGATCTTTTTTCTACCCTGTCTGCTAATTCACCGATCTGATCTTCAAATATTCTTAATCTGCTGTCTATTCCTTCCACTATGTTCTTTATCAGTTCTATGTTATTCTTTGTAGATACTATATATTTTCTCATGCTATTGAGTATTTTTGCCATCATTATTCTGTACTCTATGTCTGATAAATTTATTTTCTCCATTTCATTTAGCTCTTTTTCTGGAGAATTATCTCATTTGGGGCTTGTTTTATTTCTCCCCATTTTGGCTGCCTATTTGGGTTTGTCTCTAGTGCAGGACTATGTCAAACATTATATCTGGCTAATTAGATCAGGTAAAGACTCAAAACCTCCAGAGACCCTTCTGTTCCTACAGACTGGTTATATTCAATCTTGAGTAGCCTAATGAAATTTTCCACTGATTAGGGGAGAGGTTTTCTAATGGAGTGAGGCAATTGCTTCTGCCTGGAGGCTGATTGTTATTCTCAGTCTCTAAATGGGCCTCAGAATCTCCACACAGTGGGGCAAGGGGATTTCCTACTGGGTGGGACAACTGCCTTTCCCCTAGGCAAAAACTGCCTGGATAACAAAGGTCCTCCTGAGAAAGATGGCTTTTACAGCATGAAGAAATGACTCAACACAGGAAACCAGTGTGTCTGCCTTCTGAGCTCTATCCCCAAAACCCCCAACCCTGGCTTCTGCACACATAGGTCCAGTGCATTCTTCCCTCCTTCTCCTGGAGCCCAAGGTAAGTGACTTCACACAAAATTTTGTGTGTTGGCCCTTTATGAGAGCTCCTGTATTTTCAGCTATCTCTCCCTGGAAGAGAGCAACCCTGCTTCTTTTCACAGACACATGTTACGTGGGCATCTTTCTCAGTTCTGATGTTCTGGGCTGAGAGGGGCAGAGTTCTCATTGGGAACCCCCTCCACCCCCCACAGCTGAAATATTGTATGGAACTTCAGCTGCTCTCTGTAGAAACACAACCAGCCCTTTTGTGCCTCTGCACTTCCTACTAGTCTCTCTGTGTTCTCCACTTTCCTTCCTTGGTTACCTGGGTTTGCTCCTACTTGTATTAAGCTGATTATTCAGGATGTTTGGTACGTTCTTTGTAAATTTTACTTGTACTTCCAGTTTTTTTTTTTTCCTGGTTGAGTGTCAGTGTAGCATCCACTTATTCCACCACCGTTGTCTTTTTGTATGAAGATCAATATTTTGGACTATAGGGATTTTTTATTTGTTCATGAATGTTGTTTATTAAAGAAGTTTTAGTTTCAAACTATATTGAGCAGAAGTTATAGGGCTTTCCCTTATAACCCTTGGATTCACACATGGGTAGACATCTCCATTATTGATTCCAAAACCAATATAGTTTATTTGTTACAATTGATGAACCTACGTTGACACATTATTTTTATGCAAAGTTCATAATTTACATTAGGATTCACTATTGTGTTGTACATCCCATGGGACTGTTCATATTTACAATGTTTATCTACCATCATAGTATTATACAGAATAATTTCCCTCCCTCAAAAATTCTCAATGCTCCCCCTATTCATTTATCTTTTTCCTATCCTCTGGAAATCATTGATCTATTTACTATCTCTACAGCTTTGCATTCTAAAAAATGTCATATTATTGCATTATACTAGTCTTTTCATATTGGCTTCTTTCACTTAGTCATGTATTTTGAAAGGTTCCTCCATGTCTTTTCAGAATTTGATAGCTAATTTATTTTTTGTACTGAACAATGTTCTATTGTCTGGTTTTATTATAATTTATTCATCCACTCATCTACTGAAGAAAAATCTGTTTGCTTCCAAGTTGTGGCATTTATAAATCAAGTTGCTATACACATTGTATGTGCATATTTTTGTATAGATATGTTTTCAACTATTGGTGGTAAATACTAAGGAATGCCGTTGATAGATTATGCTAAGGCCGCTCAACTGCTCACTATGATGTGCATTGACCACCAGGGGGCAGATGCTCTAACAGTTAGGTTAGCTTGCTGCTGGGGTCTAGCAGGTGGGGACTGAGCAAGATGGGCTGGACCTGCCCTGGAGCCCTCCTGTGGCCACTCCCTGCCTGGCCAACCTCCTGTGTCTCCCCTCAGCCTCAATAGTACATTGGTAGGGTTCCTCAGCGTGGCCTGCACTCTCTCGCAATCCAGGACCCCTTGGGGGTTGTCAGTGAGCCGGTTTCAGTCCAATACCACAGGCCAGGCCAAGGGACCCCACTGGTGCATGAATTCATGCACTGGGCCTCTTGTAAGTAATAAATGAGAGTTATTGTTGTTTATGCCCTCAACAGTATTTGGTGGTGTCATTGACCTGGATGAGGCCATTCTAATAAGTGTGTAGTGGTGATTCAATGTTACTTTAATTAGCATTTTGTTGTATTTTTTAAAAATATATTTTATTGATTTTTTACAGAGAGGAAGAGAGAGGGATAGAGAGTTAGAAACATCGATGAGAGAGAAACATCGATCAGCTGCCTCCTGCACACTCCCTACTGGGGATGTGCCTGCAACCAAGGTACATTCCCTTGACCAGCATCGAACCTGGGACCCTTGAGTCCGCAGGCTGATGGTTTATCCACTGAGCCAAACCAGTTAGGGCTTAATTAGCATTTTATTGATGACATAGATCATTTTTATATGCTTATTTACCATCCCTATATTTTGTTTGGTGAGGTATTCAGTTAAATATTTGACCCATTTTTAATTGTGTTCTTGTGGAATTTTAAAATTTCTTTGTATACTTTGTAATATAATTTTTTAGCAGATATGCATTTTGCAAAAAGTTTCTCTCACTGTGGCTTGTATTCTTATTCTCTCACATCTTTCACAGTGCAGAGGTTTTGTGTGCATATTTTTATTTAAATTGAGTCATTTTTATTTATTTATTTATTTATTTAATTGATTT
The DNA here is from genome assembly GCF_014108235.1 of Myotis myotis. Classification (NCBI taxonomy): domain Eukaryota; kingdom Metazoa; phylum Chordata; class Mammalia; order Chiroptera; family Vespertilionidae; genus Myotis; species Myotis myotis. The sequence goes on along the minus strand of NW_023416390.1, from coordinate 88,884,580 downwards.
TGCCTTTGGTGTTGTATCTAAGAAATCATTGTCAAAAGTAAGGTTATCAAGGTGTTTAAATATGTTATTCTAGGCTTTTTATAGTTTCGCATTTTACATTGAAACATTTGGTCCTATTGAATTAATTTTTGTGAAGAATGTAAGTTGTATCCTGTAGGTTATTTTTTTTTTCTTTGCATGTGCGTCAGTATTTATGTGGGTCTATTTCTGAGCTCTCTACTCTGTTTAATTTATCTATCTGTCTAGTCTTTTACCTATATCACACTCTTAATTATTGTAACTTTACAGTATGTCCTGAAGTCAGTTTCTATCTTCTAATATAACTTCTGTTTTGATATTGTGTTAACTATTCTAGATCTTTAGCCTCTGTGTATAAACTTTTGAATCAGTTTATTGGTATACACAAAATAACTTTGTTGTATTTTTATTGAATGCCATTGACCCTACAGATCATGTTGAAAAGAACTGACTTTTCAATAGTGTCTTTCTATCCATAATCATAAAACATCTCTTCATTTGTTTATTTCTTTCTGATATTTTTTAACAAATTTTATACTTTTCTTTATATAGATCTTGTACATATTTTGTTAAGTTATATTTATGTTACATTTTTGGGGTACTTATGTAAATACCATTGTGTTTTCAATTTCATATTCCATTTGTTCTTTGAAAATATATAAGAAAATGATTGACTTTGTATATTAGCTTTGTGTTTGTCAACCTTTATATAATTATTTATTAATCCTAATATTTTTTGTCAATTCCTTTAGATTTTTGCTTAGATGATTATATTATCTGTTAACAAAGAGAGTTTATTTCTTTCCTCCCAAACTGCATACTGTTTGTTTATTTTTTTCTCATTGAACTCTCAGTATGATATTGGAAATAAGTAGTAAGATAACGTCATTGTCTTATATCTGATCTTAGTGGGAAAACTGAGTTTCTCATCAGTAAGAAAAATGGCTGCTTTCATATTTTTGTAGATATTCTTTATCACATAGAAACATTTCCTTTATTCCTACTTTACTAGGTATTTTTATTATGAAAGTGTATTGGATTGTGTCAAATGCTTTTTAGACTGTTGATGAAATGGATTACATTACTTAATTTTTGAATGTCAAACCAGCCTTACATTTCCAGAATAAATCCCACTGGGTCATGGTTTATGATTCTTTTCTTACATTGTTGGAGTCTAGCTGCAAATATTTTGTTGAGGATTTTTGCCTAATTGTTCATGAGAGAATTTGAACTGTAGTTTTTTCTTATAGTATTTATCTCTGATTTGGTTATTCAGGAAATTCTGACTTTATAGAATGAATTAAACAACATTACCTCAGTTTATGTTTTAATAATGTAATTGTAGAGAACTGGTACAAGTTTTTCCTTTTACATATCCAGAATTCAACAGTGAACCATCTGGGCTGGCATGTTATTTTTTTTATTAATTATTGCCTCAATTTCTTGAATATCTCTCTATATAAAAGCCCAGAGATTGGAACAACAGAATGACCAGACTGACCAGTGGCTATGATGCACACTGTGGCAGGCGCCCAGCCTGATCCAGGTCCCAATTGGGCCTCCCAACCTCTGCTGGCCCAGCCCTCAATCGGCCCCCAACATCCTGATCAGGGGTAGGGCCAGCTGGCCAACTGCCCACGGCACCTCCCCATGGCTGGCCCCACCCCCAAAAGGCCCCCAACACCATGATCAGGGGTAGGGCTGGCCAGCCAATCTCCCATGGCTCCTCTCCCCTCCACTGGCCTGTCATCAGGGTGGGCCAGTTGGACCCTACCCATGCATGAATTCATTGACCAGGCCTCTAGTATATAGATATATTTATTGGTTATTAATATAGTATAGAGAAGTGATTTATATATAGTATAAACTGGTTATTTATATATATATATATATATATATATATATATATATATATATATATATATATGTGTGTGTATGTAAGTGTGAGTGTGTGTGTGTGTATATATATATATATATATATATATATATATATATATCCTATCTAATAAAAGAGAAACATGGTAATTGGCGTACAACCGCTACCCTTCCCATTGGCTAATCAGGGCAATACACAAATTAACTGCCAGCCAAGATGGCGGCCAGCAGCCAGGCAACTTGAAACTAACATGAGGCTTGCTTGCTTCAGTGACGGAGGACTCCAACGTTCCCCGCCTGCCGCTGCAGGCCTAGGAGCTGCAACTATAAGCACCTATGTAACAAATATAGAAGCTAAACAAAACCCCAGAAACCTGCTTTAGTCGCCGGGCTTCAGCCAGCAGGATCGCAACATTGTAAGCAAAGGCCAGAAACCTACTTTCAGCAGCGGAGGCCTAAGAGCTGGAGCCAAACCTCAAAGCTAAAGCTGGCCCAGAATAAAAAAAGAACAAAAGGAGCGGTTGGGAGCTTCAGTCATCCCCAGCCTGAAAACAGCCCTCAGCCCCTCACCCAGCCAGGCACCCCAGTGGGGACCCCCACCCTGAAGGGTGTGTGACCAGCTGCAAACAGCCCTCAGACCCTCACCCAGGCTGGCCAGGCACCCCAGTGGGGACCCCCACCCTGATCCAGGACACCCTTCAGGGCAAACCAGCCTGCCCCCACCCGTGCACCAGGCCTCTACCATATATAGTAAAAGGGTAATATGCCTCCCGGCACCGGAATCAGCGTGACAGGGGGCAGGGCCCAAAACCCCTGATTGCCCTGCGGCTCTGTGTGTGACAGGGGGCAGTGCCACAACCTCCCTATCCATCCTGCTCTTTTCGTGACAGGGAAAGGCACCCCAATCCCCTGATCAGCCCTGCTCTGTGCCTGAATGGGGGGAGCTCCACAACCCCCTGTTTGCCCTGCGGCTCTGTGTGTGACAGGGTGCAGCGCCCCAACCCCCTGATCGGTCCTGCTCTGTGTGTGACAGGGTGCGGCGCCCCAACCCCTCCCCCCCCCATCATGGGCCCTGCTCTGTGTGTGACCGGGTAGAGCCATAACCTCCCCATCAGCCCTGCCCTGAGTGTGAGAGTGGCGGCGCCACAACCCCCTGATGGGCCCTGCTCTGTGTGTGACAGGGGGCAGCGCCCCAACCCCCTGATTGGCCCTGCTCTGTGCGTGACAGGGGGTGGCGCCGCAACCTCCACATCGACCCTGCCTTGAGTGTGACAGGGGACGGTGCCCCAACCCCCAAATCGGCCCTACCCTGAGCGTGACTGAGGGTGGCATCACAACCTCCCGATCGCCCTACTCTGTGCATGACAGGGGATGGTGCCCCAACTCCCCAATCGGCCCTGCTCTGAGCCCAACCAGGGGCTGCACCTAGGGATTGGGCCTGCCCTCTGCCGCCCGGGAGCAGGCCTAAGCCAGCAGGTTGTTATCTCCCGAGGGATTCCAGACTGTGAGAGGGCACAGGCCGGGCTAAGGGACCCCCTCCCCACCGATTGCACAAATTTTTGTGCACTGGGCCTCTAGTATATATACATATACACACACACTAGCGGCCCGGTGCACAAAATTCATGCACGGGTGGGGGTGTGTGTCCCTCAGCCCAGCCTGCACCCTCTCCAATGTGGGACCCCTCAAGGGATGCCCGACTGCCCGTTTAGTCCCGATCGGGACTAAAAGGGCAGTCGGACATCCCTCTCACAATCCAGGACTGCTGGCTCCCAACCTCTTGCCTGCCTGCCTGCCTGATTATCCCTAACAGCTTCTTCCCGCGAGCCTGATCACCCCCTTACCACTCCCCTGCCAGACTGATCAATGCCTAACTGCTCCCCTGCTGGCCCGATTGCCTCTAACTATCTTCCCCTGGAGGCCTTGTCACCCCCAACTGCCCTCTCATGATGGCCCGGTCACCCCTAACTTCCCTCCCTTGCCAGCCTGGTTGCCCCTAACTGCCCTCCTCTGCCAGCCCAATTGTCCCTAACTGCTGGGGTCCAACCCCAGCAGGTCCAGGGGTCCCCAAAGGTGTGGACAGAGTCAGCGAAGAAGGAATGACACTGAGACAGCGTTCAGTTGATCAGCAGCCTAGCCAGGATCTCTAGCCAAGTTCTGGTCAGGATCTCCAGCGAAGTTCTGGTTAGGAACTCCAGCCAGGTTCTGTGTCCATGTTCTCTTGCTAGGTTCTGTCTCTAGGTTCTTTTGCCTGTTTCTGTCCAGGATCTTTTGCCATGTTCTGTCTCTAGGTTCTGTGTCTAGGTTCTGTCTCCAGGTTCTGTATCTAGGTTCTGTATCTAGGTTCTGTGTCCTGTTGTCTTGTTACATCTGTATTTATACCAGTTGATTCCAATCCTATCAATCTCTATTCCAAAGGTTAGGGAGTTTCTTATCTCCATTCCAGGGAGTAAAGATTATGTAGCTTAAGCATGATTGTTTGTAGTTAAAGTGATTAATTACCCGAGTGGCACTTAGTTAAGAGGTTTTATTCCCTCCGTAACTTCAGGGGAAAATCCCTATCTGGGGAAACAACCTTTCTCAGAGAGGTGACCTTGTTAAAACACATAGTGCCATGAAGGTGAGCAAACATATTAAGAACAGTATGCTATATCTGCCAGGTCCCTTGAAACAGCAAGGATGGACCGGCTTCCAGCAAATTCCCCCTTTTTTATTTTTTAAAAGCAGGCATTAAGAAGAAAAACCCCAAATGCTCTCTTGTATCCATTTTAAGAGTAGAATTGGCGCTTTCTGCTATTACCTGAGTCCTGATCTATCACCCCAGGGAGAGCTTGCCAATCCTGTACTTTCCCGGGGTGGAAAGACTGCAGTAGGGTTAAGGATAAGGCCCTTGGGCCTACCTCCTCCCATGCCTTTACATTTACCTTTCCTTCCTCAGAAAAGCATGGACATACTTCTTGTATAAAACGTTCTGTCTGACTGGGAGTAACCTTAATTCCTCTGCTAGCAAGCATATGTGTTAAAAGATCAATACAGAGTCTTACTTCTTTAGACTCAGTATGGCACATCTTCTTAATCTAAAGATCAATACAGAGTCTTTTTTCTTAAGACTCAGTATGGCACATCTTCTCAATCTAAGAATCAATACAGAGTCTTCTTTCTTTGGACTCAGTATGGCACATCTTCTCAATCTAAGTTCTGTACTATCCACCTTCTTACCCTACTTATCCTCTATAGGGGGGACTCTAGTACCCTAGTGGAGTCCTAACCATCCCGAGTGTCGGGTTCTCAATGTGGGGGGCTTACCTAGGGGAATCCTGTTCCAGGGGTTCCCAAAGGTGTGGACAGAGTCGGTGAAGACTATCCACCCTCTTCCTACGGTGGAGTCCTATCCATCCCGAGTGCAGAGGGGCTTACCTAGGGGAATGGGGGCGGGGGCTTACCTAAGGGTCCCTGTTTGGGCGCCAGATGCTGGGGTCCAACCCCAGCAAGTCCAGGAGTCCCCAAAGGTGTGGACGGAGTCGGCGAAGAAGGAATGACACGGAGACAGCGTTCAGTTGATCAGCAGCCTAGCCAGGATCTCTAGCCAGGATCTCCAGCCAAGTTCTGGTCTGGATCTCCAGCCAAGTTCTGTTCAATCTAAGAACAGAACTTGGCTGGAGAATTTTATACAAGAAGTATGCCCATGCTTTTCTGAGGAAGGAAAGGTAAATGTAAAGGCATGGGAGCGGGTAGGCCCAAGGAGCCTTATCCTTAACCCCACTGCAGCCTTTCCACCCCAGGAAAGTGCAGGATTGGCAAGCTCTCCCTGGGGTGATAGATCAGGACTCAGGTAAAAGCAGAAAGCACCAATCCTACTCTTAAAATGGATACAAGAGAGCATTTGAGGTTTTTCTTTTTAATACCTGCTTTTAAAAAATAAAAAAGGGGGAATTTGCCGGGAGCCGGTCCGTCCTTGCTGTTTCAAGGGACCTGGCATATATGGCATACTGTTCTTAATATGTTTGCTCACCTTCTTGGCACTATGTGTTTTAACCAAGGTCACCTCTCTGAGAAAGGTTGTTTCCCCAGGTAGGGATTTTCCCCTGAAGTTACAGAGGGAATAAAACCCCTTAACTAAGTGCCACACGGGTAATTAATCACTTTAACTGCGAACAATCATGCTTAAGCTACATAATCTTTACTCCCTGGAATGGAGATAAGAAACTCCCTAACCTTTGGAATAGAGATTGATAGGATTGGAATCAACTGGTATAAATACAGATGTAACAAGACAACAGGACACAGAGCCTAGACACAGAACCCACACAGATCCTAGACACAGAACCTACACAGAACCTAGAGACAGAAGAACTTCGCTGGAGAGAACATGGCAAAAGATTATGGACAGAAACTGGAGACAGAACCTAGAGACAGAACCTAGCGAGAGAACCTGGCTGAAGAACCTAGAGACAGAACTTGGCTACAGAACCTGGATAGAACACGGCAAGAGAACCTGACTAGAACCTGGTAACTGAACCTGGCTGGAGAACCTAGTGAGGGAACATGGCTATAGAACCTGGCTGGAGAACCCAAGCATGCTGATCAACTGAACGCTGCCTCTGTGTCATTCCTTCTTTGCCAACTCCATGCACACCTTTGGGGACCCCTGGACCTGCTGGGGTTGGACCCCAGCACCTAACTGCCCTCCCTTGTGGCCTGGTCATCCCTACTGCCCTCCCCTGACAGCCTGGCCCCTCCCAATTGTGCTCCCCTGCAGGCCTGGTCCCTCCCAACTGCCCTCCCCTGCAGGCCTGGTCACCCCCAACTGCTTTCCCCTGCAGGCCTGGTTGCTCCCAACTTCCCTCCTTTTCAGGCCTTGTCCCTCCCAACTGCCCTCCCTTGCTGTCCATCTTGTGGTGGCCATGTTGTGTCCACATGGGGGTGGTCATCTTGTGTGTTGGAGTGGTGGCCAATTTGCATTTTACCACATTATTAGATAGGATATATATATGTATATATATTTCTATTTGGATTTCTGTTCCTTTTTGTGTAAGTTTTAACAGATTGTGTCTTTTAAGAAATTGGCCTATTTCACCTAGTTTTTCAAATTTGTGGACATAAAGTTGTTTATAGTAATTTTGATTACCCTTTTAAATTCCATAGTTTTATGTCCTCTTTTATTTTTATTTTATTGTTAATCCTCTCATGAGGATTTTTTCCCCATTGATTTTTAGAGAGAGTGGGAGGAAAGGAGAGAGAGAAAGAGAAAGGAAAGAGACACATCAATTGGTTGCCTCCTGCATGAGCCCCAAGCAGAGCCAAGACAAAACCTGCAACCCAGGTATGTTCCCTTGACTGAAGTCGAACCCATGATCCTCCAGTGCATGAGCTGATGCTTTAACCACTGAGAGATACTGTCCAGGGCTCCTCTTTTATTTTTGATACTGGTAATTTGTGTCCCTTCCCTTTTTTAAGTTAACCTAGGTAGAGGCTTATCAGTTTTATTGATGTTTTCAATGACAAGACTTTTAAATTGTTTTTCTCTCCGCATTTCCTGTTTTTATTTTTATTTGTTTCTTCTATTATTTGTATTTTATCTTTTGTTCTGCTTACTTTGAATTTAATTTGTTTTTATTTTTGTGTTTTACTAAAGTTGAAGATTTGATGAATGATTTTTGATCATTCTTCTTTTCTAAGATATGCACTTAATGTTTTAAATTTCCTTTTCAGTGCCTCTTTTGATACATCCCACAAATTGTAATGTTGTTTTCACTTTCATTTAGTTCAAACTATTTTTAAATTTGTATTGGCATATCTTCTTTGACCCAGGTATTTTTAAATTTTTGTTAATTTCTATGTATTATGGGATTTTCCAGTTATCTTTCTTTTATGAATCTCTAGTCTAATCCCAGTGTTGTCTGAGAGCAGTCATTGTATGATTTCTCCTTTTTAAATTTATTAGTGTGTTTTACTCTAGAATGTAGTCTATCTTGGTAAATGATTCATGTAAGCTTGAGAAGAATATGTATTCCTCTATTATTGGATGAAGTAGTCTATAGATGTCAATTATACCCCATTGCTTGATGGTAATGTTGAGATTAACAATGTCCTTACTGATTTTCTGTCTACTGGATCCATCCATTTTTGATAGAAGGGTGTTGAAGTTTTCAACTATAACAGTGAGTTTATATAATTCTCCTTGCAGTTTTATTAGTTTTTCTCACAAATAGTTTAACAATGTTGTTAGACTTATGCATGTTAAGGTTTTTTATGTCTTCTTTGAGAATTGACTTTATTTAATGCCTTTTTTTATTCCTTACTTTGAATTCTTCTCTAAAATCAATACATCTACTCTTCTTTCTTTCTTTTAACTTTTTCCAGTTAGTTGACATTCAATATTATATTACTTTCAAGTGTACAACATTATGATTATAAATTATATAACTTACAAAGTATTAAACCTAATAAGTCTAGCATTCCCCTGGCACTATGCATGTCTATTAATATTATTGACTACATTTCTTGATTTCTTCTAATTAGTGTTAGCATGGTATAATGTTCCCCATATAATTATTTTAATCTATTTGTGCTTTTATATTTAAAGTGGTTTTCTTTTAAACAACATAAATGTTTTTCATGATTATTTATTTGAGAGAGAGAGAGAGAAAAAGAGAGAAAGAAAAACATTTATTTCTTGTTCCACTTTTTATGCATTCATTGGTTGACTCCTTCTTGTATGTTCCCTGACCAGGTATCAAACCCACAACCTTGGTGTATCTGAATTACACTCTAACCAACTGATTTACCCTGCCAGGGACTGGCCCTTATTTTTTTTTTATCTACTTTGATTATCGCTGTCTTTTAATGACTGCACTTAGCCCATTGACATTTAAAGTAATTATTGATATAGTTGCATTAATATGTGACATATGTACATATATATATATATATATATATATATATATATATATATATCCTATCTAATAAAAGAGTAATATGCAAATTAATCATCACTCCCTCACTCTGTCACAAAGATGGTGGCAGCCAAGGAGCTGGAGCAGCAGGAGGCTTGGGTTGCCCCGGCGATGGAGGAATCCAAGCTTCCCGCCTGTCCAGACCAGCCCTGAGCTCCGCTCAAGGCTACAAAGTTTCAATTATAGAAGATAAATAAATCCCAGATACCTGCTTCCAGCCCGCAGCCATGCCCAGCCTGAAAATGGCCATAGCCCCTCACTCAAGCTGGCCAAGAATCCCAGTAGGGACCCCCAACTTGAAGAGGGTGTGGCCAGCCTGAAAACAGCGCTCAGCCCCTCACCCAGGCTGGCCAGGCACCCGAGTGGGGACCTCCACTCTGAAGGGGGTGTGGCCAGCCTAAAAAAAGCCCTCAACCCCTCACCCAGGCTGGCCAGGCACCCAAGCGGGACCCCCACCCTGATACAGAACACCCTTCAGGGCAAACCAGTGGGCCCCCACCCATGCACCAGGTGTCTATCCTATATAATAAAGGGTAATATGCAAATTGACCTTAAAAGCAGAACCACTGGGAATGACTGGTCAATATGACACACACTCACCATCAGGGGGCAGATGCTCAATGCAGGAGATGCCCCCTGGTGGTCAGTGTGTTCCCATGGGGGAGCTCTGCTCAGCCACAAGCCAGGCTGATGGCTGCCAGTACAGCGGTGGTGGCGGGAGCCAATCCCGCCTCCTCAGCAGAGCTAAGGATGTCCAGCGGCAGCTTGGGCCTGCTCTCCTCTGGCAAGTGGGCATCCCCTGAGAGCTCCCATGCTGCCAGAGGGATGTCTGACTGCCAGCTTAGGTCTGTTCCCCTGGGGAGCGGGCCTAAGCCAGCAGGTGGACATTCCCCAAGGGATCCCAGACTGCAAGAGGGCACAGGCTTGGCTGAGGGACCCCCTGAGTGCAAAAATTTTTGTGCACCAGGCCTCTAGTCCTATCTAATAATAGACAAACTTGGTAATTAACCGTACCTCCAACATGCATCCCATTGGCTAATCAGGGTGATATGCAAATTAACTGCCAGCCAAAATGCCGGCCGGCAGCCAGGCAGCTGAAGTGAACAGGAGGCTGGCTTGCTCCAGTGAAGGAGGAAGCCAAGGTTCCCCGCCTGCCGCTGCTGGGCTCTGAGCTTGCACTCTAAGAAACAATGTTGCAATTATAGAAGCTAAACAAACCCCATGCTTTTAGCCAGCCAGCCTAGCTGGAGTTGCAACAGTGTTTTAATTATAGAAGCCAAACAAACCAGATACCTGCTTTCAGCAGCCGAGGTCTCAGAGCTGGAGCTGAGCCTCAGAGCTAAAGCTGGCTCTCAGTTTCAGTGACAGCCATAGAAGGTGAATAAATCCCAGAATAAAAAAGAAAAAAAAGAAAAAAAGGAGAGGTTGGGAGCTTCAGTCACCTGCCAGCCTGAAAATGGCCCTCAGCCCCTCACCCAGACTGACCAGGCACCCCAGTGACGACCCCCACCCTGAAGGGGGTGTGACCAGCTGCAAACAGCCATCATCCTCTCATCCAGGCTGGCCAGGCAGCCAAGCGGGACCCCCACTCTGATCCTGGACACCCTTCAGGCAAACCAGCTGGCCCCCACCTGTGCACCAGGCCTCTATCTTATATAGTAAAAGGGTAATATGCCTCCCAGCACTGGGATCAGCAGAGTTGCAAGGCCTCCCAGCACCAGGATCAGTGGAGCTGCGAGGCCTACCGGCACTGGGATCAGTGGAGCTGCGCGAGGCCTCCTGGCACCGGGATCAGCGGAGTTGCAAGGCCTCCTACCACCGGGATCAGCGGAGCCTCCCAGCACCGGGATCAGCTGAGCAGCGAGGCCTCAGTGCCCGGTCTCAAGTGGACCCGCGAGGCCTCTCAGCACTGGGATCAGTGGAGCCGCGAGGCCTCCTGGCCCCTGGAGCAGTGTGACAGAGGGCAGCGCCCAAACCCCCTGATTGCCCTGCAGCTGTGTGTGACAGGGGGTGGGGCCACAACCACCCTATCGGCCCTGCTCAGTTCATGACAGGGGAAGGTGCCGCAACCCCCTGATCGGCCCTGCTCTGTGCCTAATAGGGGGGAGCTCCCCAACACCCCAATTGGCCCTGCTCTGTGTGTGACAGGATGCAGCGCCCCAATCCCCCACGGACCCTGCTTTGTGTGGGATGGGTTTGAGCCACAACCTCCCCATCGGCCCTGCCCTGAGTGTGACAGGAGGGCGTGCCCCAATGTCCTGATGGGCCCTGCTCTGTGGGTGAAAGGGGGCAGCACCCCAAACCCCTGATCGGCCCTACCCTGAGTGTGACTGAGGGTGGCATCGCAACCTCCCGATCCACCCTGCTCTGTGCATGACAGGGGGTGGCGCCCCAACTCCCCAATCGGCCCTGCTCTGAGCCCAACCAGAGGCTGCACCTAGGGATTGGGCCTGCCCTCTGCCACCCAGGAGCGGGCCTAAGCCAGCAGGTCGTTATCTCCCGAGGAGTCCCAGACTGTGAGAGGGCACAAGTGGGGCTGAGGGACACTCTCACCCCCAACCAGTGCACAAATTTTTGTGCACCAAGCCTCTAGTATATATAAATAAACTTAATATGCAAATAGACTGACTGATGGAACAACCAAACAATGAACAACCAAACACCTGGTCGCTATGATGTACACTGACCACCAGGGGGCACACACAGAATATGGCAGGCATCGGCAGCAGGCAGCAGAGTGCAGAAAAATGGTGGGCGTATGCCATGGCAAGATGGTGGAGCAGGTGAGTGGGGGCGCCCGACCAAGGCAGGGTGGTGGTCGCTGTCATTGGGGCAAGCCACTGGTGGTTACTTAAAATTCTTTGCTTCCCTGACCCGCAGTCTCGCCTGGCACTCACACCTGCTGCTGGAACCAGCTCTGCTCCCACTTGCTGCCGGTGCCCAGCACTGGCCCTGATTGCTTGGTGCTGTCAGTGGGTGCGAGCAGTGGCTGCTGGCTCTGGTTGCCCCTCAGGGCTTCTCCATGTCCACCTGCTCCTGAGGGGCGATCAGGGCCAGCAGCCGCCCCTCACACCCACTACCGGCGCCAGCTCCACTTGCACCTGTAGCCAGCACTGGCCCCAATTGCTTTGCACTGACAGCAGATGCCAGTGGGGCTGGTGCTGTCAGTGCATGGGAGTGGGGCTTCCAGCAGACAGGGGACCAGTGGCCACCAGTGGGAGTGGCTGGGCAGGGGTGTGGAGGATGGGCTGAAACCTGCCCCTGTGCCCACTGCATCCTTGTGGCCCACAGTTCCTTTCAAGGTGCACAAATTCATGCACTGGGTCTCTAGTTTCTTATAATTTTTTATTTTTTCTCTTGTTCATTGTTCCTATTTTTGTCTTCCATTATTATTGTACCCTTTGTGATTTTAGTAGAGCATATTATATTATTCTATTTTTTTCTCTTTTATTAGCAAATCAGTTGTGCTGCTTTTCTCTTTTTTTTACTGTTTGCCCAAGAGTTTACAAAACACATTTAAATCTAATCCAAGTTCCTTCAAGACTGTACCTCTTCATAGGTAGTATGAGTAACTTATAATAACGAAATAATTCTAATTCCTTTCTCTTATCCCTAGTATGATTGTCATTTATTTTCCTTACATATAAGCATACAGAAGCAAGTGATATATGCATAAACATATATAATCAAACATACTGCTGGCATTATTAATTTGTACAAACTATTATCTGTGAGATGAGTTAAGAATAAGAAAATTAAAAATGTTTTATTTTCATTCTTCAATATTCATTCTTCAATATTTTTTGATTTATATAGATCTTAGTTTCTGAACTGTATTTTTCTTCTTTTTAAAGCACTTCTTTTAACATTTATTACAACATAACTATACTGCCAACAAATTCCCTCAGTTTTTGTTTGTCTGATAATAAATTTATCTTTCATCACTTTTGAAGGATTATTTAATCTGGTACAGAATTGTAGACTAGAATTTGTGTGTGTGTGTGTGTGTGTGTGTGTGTGTGTGTGTGTGTGTGAGTGTGTGTTTGTTTTCATTCAATACATGGGGTTTTTCTTTAATATTTATTGTTGGAACCTGCTTGAACTTCTGGTGGTAAATCTCACAATATTGCTCCTTCCCACTAGTATGCCTGGTTCCTTCTGGAGGTTTAACTCTTAGAGTTACCCACAGTAACTCTCCAGCAATTTGTCAGTTAAGGTTCGGGTTTTCCTACCTTGGCACTAAGGTTGATTTCTGCTCCCGAGTCTCTGCTCAGGTAAGTCATGGCTCCGTGTACTCACCTGCTTCTGGGTCAGATCTCTGGGGCAGTAGTTTGCTGTGTGTCCTCCTCTCTCTTAAGGAGCCATGAAGACTTGTTAATTTTTCATTCTTCATACATTTTTACTTATTGTTGGCATGGATGGCAACTTTCAAGATTCTTGTGTGCAAAGCTGGAAACTGTAAGTTCTCTTCAGCTTTGTTTTTAAGTCAACTTTCCTTCCACTGGCTCCTTCGTTGGAGTAGAAACCAAGAAACAAAGATGCATATATGACTAATATATGTTAGGTTCTTTCTCTAAGTGCATATTTATATGTATGTCTATATCATCTATATCTACATATGGAATTTCATTTCTACCCTATCATCCTAGACCAGCGGTTCTCAACCTGTGGGTCGCGACCCCTTTGGGGGTCAAATGACCCTTTCACAGGGGTCGCCTAAGACCACCGGAAAACACATATATAATTACATATTGTTTTTGTGATTAATCACTATGCTTTAATTATGTTCAATTTGTAACAATAAAAATGCATCCTGCATATCAGATATTTAGATTACGATTCATAACAGTAGCAAAATTACAGTTATGAAGTAGCAACGAAAATAATTTTATGTTTGGGGGTCACCACAACATGAGGAACTGTATTAAAGGGTCACGGCATTAGGAAGGTTGAGAACCACTGTCCTAGACAGAGAGTTGGTATTTTCATATGCTCCATTAATAAAGGTGGTACAATGTTGTCCAAATTGTTCTTGCTTATGAAATAGTTTCAATTGATTGATACTTGCCAAAATTGACTAATTGTTAAAATTGCCTGTATAATATTTTAAGATGATCTCTTGGTCCAATGGAAAGTGTGTTTAATGCCTCCTTCATGTCTATGTAAAGGTTTCTTGCTGTTACGACACCCAAGTTCAGGAATTTATTGGGAAGGTAATCTCCTCAATTTATAATGAACTACTAATCTAGTTCCTTTAATCAGACCATATGCCATTAATCATGTTCAGATTTACTCCACAGGCATACTTCTCTCTCCCTCTCTCTCTTCTCTCTCTCTATATATACACACAATGATATATATACATACATAAATTGGTAAAAATATGGCAATATCTCTATCTTTATTTTATTTTTATTATTTTTTAAATCTTCACACAAGGACATTTTTCCATTGCTTTTAGATACAGTGAAAGGGACAGAGGGAGGGGGAGAGAGAGAAACATCGATGCAAGAGATACACACTGATTGATTGCTTCCCACACACACCCTGACCAGGGCCAGAAAGAACCCACAACCCAAGGATGTGCCATTGATGTTGAATCGAACCACAACCCTTCAGTGCATGGTCTGACACTCTAATCATTTAGCAACACAGACCAGGGCCATCTTTCTTTCTTTATATATAATCTTTCACATTCTCGGGCTTCTCTATACCCTCTTTAGCAAAGTCTGCCTGGAGCCTATCTGGCTTGGGTGATATTATCAAAAGACTATTATTTGCAAAGTAATTAAGTCTTTCAAATGAACTTTGTTGCTTAAAGGTTTTTTTCACTCTTATTTTTCGGTTTTATGTCTAGTAATATTTGCCTTTCACAACCAGTTATGATCCCACATTTAACCCACTGTATGCCATAAGTGTCTGTAAGCAAGGGCAGCGGACCTTCCCACAAGCCACGTGTGTCTATAAAAAAATGTTTTCCCTAAGTGGCAGCCATGACCAACTTTAAAATCATTTTTCATGAGAATTTTCAGCTGAAAATATTCAAGAACACCCGAATTGTGAGTAATATATTTATTTTTATAATATTCATTGCAAAATGATTTTTTAAATTAAAATTCAAATTACAGTGGCTTGTGGGGATGGTTTCTGCTTTGGATGTGTCAGTTAACTGATTAAGGCTCTCTATTATTTTTTATTTCTGCTCTTGAACCAGCCAATTTTTAAGCTCATTTCTTACTTCTCATATCTTACTAAATGCAACCAATTAAGTTACCAATTATCCAACTAAAAGTCTGTTTTCCAAACTCTTGTGCTAAAGCCATAGCCTCAGTAGACCCTGGTTTGTTTTCTCAGATACTAAGTTATCTGCACCTTTGTAACACGAGATTCCATCTTTCTCGCCTCTGATGTTGGTTTTCCTGCCACTTTACCACCAAGTTCCACAGTTGAGGTGTTTTAGGGTGGAACCCCACTTAAATTTCAATTTATGTATTAGTTATGATTATGCTAGAGACTTAACAAAATGGTAGTTTATTTAAGTGTTCCTTTAAAAAATTATTGATTGATTTTATAAAGAAAGGAAAAGAGAGAGGGGCAGTGGGGAGAGAGATCAGTTTTTTTGTTCCACTGATTTATGCATTCATTGGTTGATTCGTGTATGTGCCTTGACTGGAGATTGAATCCACAACATTGGCATATGGGACAATGCATACCCCACTCAGCTACCTGGCCAGGATGAAAATAGGTTTTCTTGGTAGGGATTTGGTTCTGCCTTAAGTTGTACTTTGGAAACCAGCCTCCTAATGACTTGTGACTCTAACTTCCACATTTGCGGGAGGAGGGGGAGAGCAGTAAAAGTTGCATGTGGAGGTTTTTCAGTCCATTTGGGAAAGAGAGACAGTCAATTTCCCGTTTATATTGATTACATGGAGCCCATGCACATTAATTCAAATTAAAGGCAGTTGGGAAATAGCCCATGTCATAGAAGAAATATGCTTGATAAACACTCAGCTAGTCATTGTCACATATTTTCATTGTAGATTTATTTTTATTTTCTCCCCCATTAGACAATGAACTTCTGGGAATAGATCTATACCTTTCTCATCTTTATATTCCCACAAGTATCACTACTGGGACCTGAAAACCATTAAAGAAATGTTTAATCAATGATCACAGTAATGATAGAAACAATTGGGACAGTACTTAAAAATGCAGGTGTATAAGAAACTTCTACAAACTAAAACTGTTATCATAGATACATGCTGTATAATCTTTCTGACCCACACAATGAAACAATTAAATGAGAATAAATGAGAAGTGATATTTTCACTTTTTAAACATTTTTATTATAAAATAAAACACAAATGCAGAAAAACATAGACATTGTGCAGCTATCACACAGATTAAGAAATCTGACAGCTACCTCTTAAGACCCTCCATGTGCTCCATCCAGATTATTAATCCTTCCCCATAAATTATCCACTACTTAATTTCTATTGTAATAATTTTGCTGTTTCTTTAGCTTTAGTACCTGTCAGTACATACCTAGCCACATAGTTTAGTCTTGTCATTTTTTTTTTTTACTTAAAATATATGTTTATTCCACAAGCTCTCTTCTATCTTTCATTTATCTTATAACTTATGTATTGAAGAACCAAGGTCATTTGATCTGTAAAGTTTCTCAGGTCTGGATTTTGCTGATTGCATATCCATGGAGTGGGTCAGCTATTTCTGTGCTTTGTATTTCTTGAACAGTTCTATTCTGATTCTTTAACCATTTCAGGGTCAATCTCCTTGGCAAGACTATAAAATATGTGTGTCCTCTTATCATGAGATACACAATGTCTGATTGTCTCCTTTTTTGTGAAGTTACTAACTGGTGATTCCCACACAGTCCATTAAAATTATACAGGATTACAAACTGAGTATATTCTCATTCTAACGCTGCTTGCCATTCATTAGTAGAAACATTTTTTTAAGGAGACACTTTTCCCTCTCTAGTTCCCTGCGATACATTGTGGGGGTTAAGGGGAAGAGATCAGCCAAAGAACTTGTATGCATGCATATAAGCATAACCAATAGACACAGACACCAGGGGGGTGAGGGCATGAGCAGGGTGGTGGTGGTGGGGGAGAAAGGGGAATAAGGACACATAAGTAATACCTTAATCAATAAAGAAAATAAGATTTAAAAAAGTCAGAATACACGCTTGAGTATTTTTTCAAAATGCTTATTTTGCCCTCTAATACCCTCTGACAATGTGAAATTATTTTTTAGGCATATAAAGAACTCATGGTTTAAAACATACTTAAACATTTCAACTCATTGAAATTATTATCTTATTTGTAACTCAAATTGCCTCATCATTGGACAGTAGGGCCTGAAAAAATTGGTTTCGTGTACTTTGAAATGACTTCAGTAGTGTTAACTGGTGGTAGTTGGCGCTCATTCAATGCCAACAGTGAAGAAGGAAGCTTTCATTCAATTCAAAACAGCTTAATTGTGATAGAGCACAGCTGTGAAAACAGCACAACTAGAAAGCGGCCCTGGTCTGTCAGCTCCATGAAAGTCTGCTTTCCACTAGCCTGCACCACTCTGCTCCTCGAGGACATCTTCTATCTTCCAGCTCAGCCAGGGAGACACGGACTTGTCTTCCTTGGAAAGGGAAAGTATGTTCTCAGAGCCACTGGGGAGCTGGCTGCTATAGACAGGATCCCCTGCCTCTGGTCCTGATTGGTCTGTCCTCATGCAAATAAGAACTCCAAATTCTTGCTGTTTGATTGGTCCAAAAGGCACTGTCCTGATTGGTCAGAATAGAACCCCTCTGATTGGCCAGAGCTACACAGCTCCAAGTGGATGGGGAAAGCCTTAGTCTTATTGGTTGACATAGGATTCTAGGCACTCCTTTATAAGGGTGACTCAGCCGGCTGAAACATAGTGCGAGCAGGTTGTTCAGTGCAGAGGCAGGTAGTTCAGCACCTGCTCTTCTGCGAAATGCAGTTTTCTAATTGGAGAGCTCTTACCACCAGGAGCCCTTCTTAGTAGGTGTCTTTTTCCCCCCTCATGTTTATAGTAGTCTTTGATAGCTTTATTTTTATTTGGTATGATGAAATATATTTGAGGCTCCTCTTGCATATAGTTTTTCCTAGACATTTGTGTAGGCAAAACTCTTCCACATCCTGTTTGCTTTTAGTGGAATTGGCATTTCTTGGCACTAGGAATGATTATTGCTATTGAGATAACCTTTACATGTATGAGTTTTCAATGATCAGAGTCATAATCAAAACAGGCACACATACACACTTTAAGATAAAATATCGCTGACTGAGACCTCCCGTGCAAATAAAGGGACCACAAAATTTTTAATTGATTTCTATACTGTATTTTCATTTTTTTATACACAGTTCATTTTCAAGGATGTGGAGTATGGCAAAATCATTACTCATTGTTTTAGCTAATAATACTAACACAGCAGCCTCAGAAAAATATTATTAATGCAATCACCACATATATTACTGAATATAGGTAGAATATTCTCTTCCCACTCCCACTCTAGTTTATATATATTTTACTATATTTAAATTGTTTTATCATATAACAATTGCATATGATATACTGTCCCTTATAAGTCCACTTAGTCTTAGATCTGCAGGTAATTATATAATTAATGCTCACCAGTTCTTATGCCAATATTTTTCTAGTTTTGGGTGTTTTATGTATCACGTTATCTAATACAACTTTTAGGGAGGAATCAGAAAAATATATTCTTTGAGTTCTTGCTTATAACACTTTGTCTTTGTAATTTTAACTTAAAATTTCATTTTTTAGACTCTACAAAATTGTTTCACAATTACCTTCTTTTTTTATATTAAGTAGGTAAAGTGTAATTAGAAGGTACACATTCCTATCGCCAATCTGGGCAGCCCATATTGTACACGAAAAGAAATTGAGATTCAATTGTTGTGATTCACTAAACACCACACAGCTGGATCTTTAATGAAGGCACTAAAACCAGAAGTAACTTTAACAGAGGTCACATTGATCTTTAATTAATGAGCATGGGAATATTGGGCAAATTACAAACTTTGATCATTAATTTCTTAACCACTATATTTGTAGCCAGCAAGGTCTATTTTACATTCTAGATCTATTGCTGTTTTTAAATTTAATATTTGGCAAGTAGTACACCATCTGAGCTACAGATTTATGCTCTGTAAAATGGCAAAAATAACACCTATTCAATCCCCAATTTTAAAGATTAGGGTTCTAACATATAGCAGAATCTCAGTGACTGATCGTGTTGCTCTCTATATATAACACAATCCTTTTCATAATCTAAATTTAAGTCACAGGTTAATAGCCTAGCTATTGTCCTGATTCTAGAAAAAAGTTTCTGTTAATCATTTTATTTTTTTAGCAAAAAGAACCTTATTTTCTAACTCTGTAGTATACATTATGTGTTCATGTAAATATAGACATCTGAAATGTTATTCACTCCTCTGAACAGCTGGCAGGAAAATGAATGATGCCATCCCACACTGCCCTAATGGCCATGGCTTCGTCATATGTGTTTGCAAACTAGCTGCACACCTGATTCCATTGTCTTGTCAAACTATGATTTTTTCCTTTTCTGCATTTTCTATTTCATAAGCATTTTTTCAAGAAAACTCCTCCATGTCCACATACCCTTTAGCTGAGATTTCCATTGGGATCAGAGTGATTTGGAGAGCTAGGCTTTTTATTAAAATTTTATAATTTTATTCTAATTAAAATAATAGGATACTCAGGTTATCATGATATGTGGGCAGTTATGGGACATTCTGTATGAAACCACTTAAATGCATGTCCTTTGATTAGTTAAATGTGGATAATTATTTTCAACCTCATTGGCTAATATAAGAAAGGAAAGGACGGGACAAAGGAAGCCCTTATTGTAAGTTGAACCATGGTTTTAAAATGGAAGAAAAGAGAAGAGTCTCAGCCTCTGAACTAAGTACCTGTTGATCTTATGGGGGGAGGGTGAACACAGGCCAACAGCAAAGACTAATTATAGTGTATGGAGGAAACTGTCTATATTTCCTTTCACTCACTCCTCTCAATTCAAGTGTCCCGAAGCATTTCAAGCCAACATATCCTCACTCATCTTGCTTCTGTCCTGCTAAAAATTCTTCCATTACATGAAAGAAAATAGATATTCACTAAACAGAAATTGGCTCGTTCATGGCAGAACCTTTGCAAAACTAGCTATAGTCAATAAGCCTAGAATTGTTTTTTCCAACACTATGCTTCCCTGTGTTAATAAAAGTTTTCCAATCAATTGAGCTCATACAACCAATACCACCTGTCAACCTAAAGGTCTGTTTTATATGAAATATTTTAAAAAAGGTGAAGATGGAAAAATAAATAGATGAATTTCCCCCTACTCCTAGTTATTTCATGCATATTCATAATGATTGCTTATTAAGAGCTTATCTTTCTTTGACTTTTATAAGTAGAATGAAATTAATAAGGTATGTTGATCAAAGCAATTGTTCAGACACCATATTTATAACATTAAACTGTTTGCTAGGTACCAATCTAGGTTTTCAAGAATGAGTTGGAAAAAAAAATTTTTGTCACAAAGTAAAGATTATAGTATAACACAATAGTCTCAAGACACTAAAACTTTTAAGATAGAAGTAGTATTTTTTTTCATTCTTTCAAGGGAATTCTCCTGTAAGAATTTCCAAGGACTTCAAACTCAATATTATATCTCAATTCCACAAAAATTGATGAAATATAGAAGAACAGATTTGAGGACTCTAGTAAATGAAACTAAATTCTGGGCTTAAAGAGACCATCAGTATTTCAAAGATTTTACTGTAGGAAATATAACTTGTACATTATTGTGTTTACTCGATTTTAAGATATAATCCATTGCAAGAATCCAAATGTTCCTCAGGCAAATAACATTACTATTCATCCAAAAGGGTAGAGTTGCTGAGGTAAGAATCAGCGTAAGCCCAGGGATGGCTGCCATCCTATGTCCTTGCAGCTTTATATTTGGAACTCCAATGGAAAAATCCCTCTTTGTGCTCTCTACCCAAAGTGTTCACTTATGTACAACATGCTTTCCCCTTCATCATGTGGTCCTTGAGTCTGTTTCAACTTCTGTGCAACTGACTATCTCTTTAAGGTGTCATTATCAATCCCCATAGTTAATTTTATAAATACCAGATGGAGTGGACTTTAAGTTATGCATCTTTAATTTTCTCCCAGTACAGAAAAATTCAAATGAATAATTCTAAATCATGTGGCAACAGAGAGATAAAAATCAGACTTTATTTAAATAAAGTATTTTGTAATATACTGCATGTATTTTATACTACTTATGAATCATAATATACATATTATAATATTCCACATATATGGTCTGTATAGTCTATTTGTGATTCCATAAGGAGCCAAATTAAAGAACCTCTTCAAGCATATACAATACATAGATGACTAATGAGCATTTGCAGGTGAATTTCAGAACCTTGAGTTTGCAGACAAACTAGATAGGAATCGTTAGCTAATATAATAACCTATCTATATAAACTGGAAACATTTTTTAAAATGTAAAATGTGTTTTTATAAAACCATGGTGACTCAATGAGTTATGCAATTGAATAGAAGAATTTGGTTACAGTGTTTCCACTAAAATTAGTAAATATCATGTGCTTTAAGGTTACACACAACAAATCAACAAATTCTAGATGCTCTCTTACTTACAGAATTTTTTGATTTCAGAGAAAGGAAGAAAGAAGGAGAGAGAGATAGAAACATGAATGATGAGAGAGAATCATTGATTGGATGTCTCATACACACTCCCTACTGAGGGTCAAGCCCATGATCCTGGCATATGCCCTTACTGGGGATTGAACTGCGACTTCCTGGTTCATGGGTCAATGCTCAACCACTGAGCCACAACAGCTGGGCTTACTTACACAATTTTAACAAGCAAAGTTTCATTTAAAGTTTTAAATTACTACTTCTCACAAACATAGAATTTACTTCTGAGAGGAATTTGAAAATAAAACTTGTGCCCCTCTACCCCCCAGCATTTCAATAAGATTCAGGGTAAAATACTTCAACTTGATTTCTAATTTGTGAAGGTATCACTCTAGTATATGATATCAAAATTAAAGATTAGGATTCTTTTCAAATTATTTTTTCATTATTAAATTTATTTAAAAACTTTTGAATCCATGAAGTCATAAATTCTCTGCCTCAGAACAGTGCATGGTTTATTGGAGTTAAAATATTAGAAAACTACTGAGAAGGTTTAGTTTAACTTTTAACTCTGAAAACTTATCTAAAAGCTCTGACCATTTTTGCTCAGTGGATAGAGCGTCGGCCTGTGGACTGAAGGGCCCCAGGTTTGATTCCAGTCAAGGGCATGTATCTTGGTTGCGGGCACATCCCCATTGGGAGGTGTGCAGGCGGCAGCTGATCAATGTTTTCCGCTCATCGATGTTTCTAACTCTCTATCCCTCTCCCTTCCTCTCTGTAAAAAAAATAATAAAATACATTTTTTAAAAAATTTTAAATTAGCAGTTCTATTTTTATTTTTTTTTTGAGGAAACTCATACTGTTTTCCACAGTGACTGCACCAATCTGCATTCCCACCAGCAGTATACTAAGGTTCCCTTTTCTCCACATCCTTCCCAACACTTGTTTTTTGTTTATTGATACTTGCCATTCTGGCAGGTGTGAGGTGATACATATTTGAAATTTTAATTTGCATCTCTCTGATGATAGTGAACTTGAGCATTTTTTCCTACCTGTTGGCCTTTTGTATGTCCTCTTTGAAAAAGTGTCTACTCAGGTCTATTGCCCATTTTTAATTGGATTGCTTGTCTTCCTGCTATTGAGCTGTATAAGTTCTTTATACATTTTGGAAATTAATCCCTTACCAAATATATCATTGGTGAATATTGACTCAGAGATCCCACTTCTGGGAATATATCCTAAGGATCCTGAAACATGAATCAGAAAGAATATATGCCCCCCTATGTTCATAGCAGTGTTATTTATTATAATCAAGATCTGGAAACAGCCCAAGTGCCTATTAGCAGATTAGTGGATAAAACAAAACAAAACCATGGGACATTTACACAGTGGAATACTAAGAGGCTGTAACAAAGAAGGAACTCTTACCCTTTGAGACAGCATGGAGGGACCTGGAGAGTATTATGCTAAGTGAAATAATTTAGTCAGAGAAAGACAAATACTATGATTTCACTATATGTGGAATCGAATGAACAAAATAAACTGACAAAATGGAACCAGAAGCATGGATACATGGAACAGACTGGCAGGAGCACTGAGATTTTAAATAGAGAAGCAACATGGTTGGGTGACTAGATAAAGAAGGTGAAGGGATTAGCTAAAGAACATATGCATATCCCATATAATAGTGTACTGACCTGGACAATAATGTAGTGAAGGCCAAAAGAGGGGAGACAGGGGTGGGTGGAGGTGGGCAAAGGTGAGGGAAAATGGAGGATGTCTGCAATAATGTCAACGTTAAAATTTTTAATAAAAAAACCCATTAAAATAAAATGTTTAAATTAGCAAATACCCCAACTACTTTGATTTCTTAGACAAGTATCTTCATGTTGTTTTATGTCAATAGCAATTATAATTAAGCAGGTATGCCCGTTTTGTTAGTGTTTGTCAATGGTGATTATAATTGAGAAGTTAGTTATACTCAACTTATTAAAGTCAAATGATGCATGAATGCATTTCCTAAAATGTACTGAAAGAAAATAAGGAAGGTTGTTTATTCAAAACATGGCTGCATCAATTTACTTCACTAACTAAAATGTATCTTCAGCCTGTTAATTGACCAAATGATCAATATGCTTTCCATTATGGAATATTGGTTTTTGTATTGTGGTAAATTCAAACTTATTATTTTTATTTAGAAGTTCTTTATAGTGATAACTAGAGGCCTGGTGCACAAAAATTTGTGCACTTGGGGGGGCATCCCTCAGCCCAGCCTACCCCCTCCAACAGTCTGGGAGCCCTCACAGGATGTCCTACTGATGTCCCTGTGGGGAGTGGGCCTAAGCCACAGTCTGGCCTCCCTCTGTGGAAGGCAACTGGCCGATCAGGTATATAGATACTTTCTGAAGGCAGCACAGACCCTTCCTTATTTCTTTCCTCTGTGGTTGGAGAATAGGGGACTAAAAGGTGGAGACAGAACTGTGGCCAGGCCTGGGGCTCATGTAGGCAGCAGAAAGAAGGAGAGGGCTGGGGAAAGTCTAGACACAGTTTTCTTCAATTGTCCTCCCTTCCTCCGGGCCCCTTGCTCTGTTCCTTTCTTGTCGTGGTGGAAGCTTAGGCCTTGGACTGACAAGAGACCAGCGACGGTGGAGTTCAGCCCCCTCACTTCTCAGCTGAACATACAAGTGACTCACATTCCAAGTGGAGCTGTTTTCAAGTGGCTAAAGTGCTGGAAATTCATGCCTCCTGGCCTTTCCCCTGTCAGGTTTCCTCCTTGGGTCAGTTGCAAACTTCACCGAGACACCGAAGCAACTCTGCCCTGGTAGTTCTGCACCGGCCCCTGCCCGGGCCCGGCTGGGTACTCTTCCTTGAGGTCTCTGGGTCCACAGTCTGAGCGCAGGGAGGTCACCCAGAGCCCGTTCCCCCAGACAGGTGGGGCAGGGGGGTTAGCTGGAATAGCTGGAGGAAGATGGCAGAGTAAGAGTTGGTATAAACCAGCGCCTGCTTAGCCAGACTTCCTAAGCTCCCCACCGGGCCCAGACTGGGCCCCTTCCCCACACCAGGAGGATCCCAGCTGAAGTCCCCTTCCTGCACCCAGTGCTCTCCTCCCTGTTCTACCACTGGGGAAAGGGAGCAGCTCACCTGCTCTGGACCCTGCCAACCTGGCAGGCTGAGGCACAGGCGGTGCATTCTAGGGTGCTGGTGGCTGCGAGCCTTCTCCCCCTCCCTGAAGCGTGGGGTGGGATTGCAGAAGCTCACAGCCTCCCCTGGGCACCATGCATGGAGACACCACTCTCCACTGATCCACTGTCTTCCCAGGACCTGCTGGGGTTGGGGTGGCCTCGGGCTCCCACTGGTCCCACTGAAGCCAGACTCGGCTTGGCGTGCCGCCCCTGTCGCCCGAGGGCTGCGCATGCCCCACAGGCCTCATCGTCCTCATGAATCGCCATGGTCCAGCCATCCCATCACAGGAAGTGGCCATCCCAATTGCCATGGCTCACTCCCCAGTGCAGTTGGGCCTGCCAGCAAGCATGTAGGCAGGAGCTGGGCCTCTGAGGGGAAGGAGGAGGGATGCGTGGGCCAGGGCAGAAGTGGGGAACTTGGCAGTGTAAACACAGCCCCCCCACAGGTCCCTTGCACTGCATTCCCGAACCCCTTGGTGCCCCTGCCCAGCACTGTGCTCTCGGGCCTGGGGTGGGGGTGAGGGACCTGGAGTTGCGGCCTGAAGGCAGCCCTCGCTGGCTTGGAATCGCAGTGGTCGATCAGGAAGGGATGAGGGGTGCCAAATTCTGCCTCTCTCCCTCTCTCTCTCTCTCTCTCTCTCTCTCTCTCAGAGGACTCCGTGTCCCTAGCGGGCAGGCGGGAGCTCAGGCAAAGGCAAGCGATGCCGATCCCCTCGCCTGAGCCCCCTCCCACCCCCGGGTCACACACGGGAGTGGCCCCTGCCTCCAGGTTGCACATGGGGGCCTGGATGGCAGCTGGTGTTGTCCCGCCTTGCCTGCAGTATGCAAATTAGCCGCCAGTTTGTTAGCGGTTAATTTACATATCTCTCTGATCAGCCAATGGTTGGCATAGCGAAGGTACAGTCAATTACCATGTTTGTCTATTATTAGTGTAGATAATAATAACCAAGGATTATCAATTAACTCAATCAATCAATATTTCTTTTGTTCTATTATGTGCTAAAAACCTTGCTGGGTATTGTGGCAGTGAAAACAGTAGAAAATATCCATCTCATATAGATTAAATTCTAGAGAATAAAATAAAATTAAAGAGATGTTATGGAGGAAAGGAATGAAGGGGGATACCAAGTGTGGGGGGAAGTCATGTGACATTTTAGAAAGGGTGGTCAGGATATGCCTCATTATGAAAGTGATATTTGAGACATAGTCTTGGAGACTCGAAGAAGTAATCCATGATGCTATCTGGGTGATGTATGACTATCCTGGGAAAACAGAATAATAGGTGGAAAGGTTCCAGTGGAGTAAGCCTGGACTTTCTGAAGACCAGTGAGGCTAGCTAGTGTGCTACACTGAAGTAGTTGAGCAGGAGAAAAGTGATTAACTTAGAGAGGTAATGGAGGGTGAAAGAGACCTTGCTGGTCCCACTCAGGATGTTTGTTTTGATTTCAACAAAAGAGAAGGGAACACTGAAGATTTTGAGTAGAGAAGCAGCATGGCTGGTTTATATTTTAACAAAATAAATATGGATTTTGTATTGAAAACAGACTGATGACAGGTATAAATAGGTGAGAGAAGAGCAAATAGGTCCACACAACAAACAAGGTATAGATATTGGTGGCTTGGACCACCGAGATAGCAGTGGAGAGATGAGCAATAATTACAGTCTACACATATGGAAAGTAAACTTGACACAATTTTTTAGGTGTTTGAAATGGATTGTGATAGATAGTAAAGTCAAATTAATATAACATTTCTGTCTTGAGCATAAAGATAGAGTTACAATTAAATATGACTATGACTGAAAGGACATTTTGGGAACTGGGGAGATAGTGTGACCTCAGTTTAGACATGTTATGTAGATATTTTGAGTGAGAATTTGGATATTGGCTATGGAGATCAAGGGACAAGCATGCATTGGAGACATACAATTGGAAAATATGAACATACTAGAGGCCCAGTGAATGAAATTTGTGCATGGGGAGAGAGTCCTCATGCCCGGCCTGCACCCTCTCCAATCCAGGACCCCTCAGGGGATGTCCAACTGCTGGTTTGGGCCCAAACTGGCAGTCGGACATCCCTCTCGCAATCTGGGACCACTGGCTCCTAAATGTTCACCTGCCTGCCTGCCTGCCTGATCACCTCTAATCACTCTGCCTGCCTGCCTGATTGCCCCTTACCCCTCTGCCTGCCTGCCTGATCACTCCTAATTGCCTCTGCATGCCTGCCTGATCACCCCTAACTGCCTTCTCCTGCTGGCCTGATAGCCCTACCTGCCCTCCCCTGCCCACCTAATAGCCCCTAACTGCCTCTGCCTTGGCCCCTGCTACCATGGCTTTGTCTGGAAGGAGGACCGGATGACCGGAAGATGTCTGGTCCACCCATCTAATTAGCATATTACCCTTTTATTAGTATAGATACATTGTTCATATATATAAGGTCATAAAGAGTTGAGTATAGATAGAAGAGGGGAAAGATACAAGGTTGAGTCTTGAATATTGAATTCCAACATTTAATTATCAGAGATGAATAAGACACTGAAAAGGTGTAGCCAGGTAATGTCCGTGGTGTCTGGAGGACCTGCACATTATCATATCTCAACCACACTGGCAGAGGTAAACACAACTTAGTAATGTGGAAGACACGGGTGCCTTGACAGGAACAGCTTTAGTGAAGTGCTGGAGATGACTGTCTGACTAAAAAGGATTTAATAGAAATGGCAGGAATAAAATTGGAGGCAGTACATAAACACGTCCTTGAAGAAACTTTGCTGAAAGGGAAGGGTTGAAAGGAACGGTAGGTGACAGGAGTAAGACAAACAGAGGGTTATTTTTAATAAATAGAAACAATAAAAACATGTTTCTAAGATTATTAACATTGCTATTTTGATATGTTTTGTAAATAAAATGATCCTGATTTTCTTGTTACTCATTTAACAATCCCAATAATTAGTTGTGACAGTGATAAATTATGTCTGACCTCTTCTCCCATCATTGCATTTACATAAAATAATTTATGTCTCTTAAATTTCAGATTCCCAAGATATATGCTTCTGAAATTTTAATTAACAATTAAATTTTAGCATGTTAAAAAATGTTTTATGACGAATTGGTGTTAAACATGAATGTGAATCTTCTAGTTGGATATGAGTATAAAGCTTGTGCTTTTTCAAGTGAGTTATAGTCAAATATTCTTCTTATAAATTTAAAATGGTGAGGTTATTTTTAAGACGGGTGTGCATATATTCACATTAAAGTGGCATGGCTGGGTTAATGGAAGAAATTAATGAAAGGAAAATTTAAGATGGGTCACAGGAGGAAAAATAATTTAATGAAAGCTACTGAATGGTGCATGATTTCCCATTAGAAAGCTGGGAGGGTCTATGTTTAATGTGTATTATGCAGACTGTGCATGAAGAATTTTTGGGGGGCTCCAACATTGTTGCTGGCCCCAAGAAGCTAGCATACTGATTAGATATGTAAGTTTAGATATTTCTCTTTCAAATGCTCTTGTTTTGTAATTTGTAATGAGATGATAACTGTTTTGTGTATGTATTTGTTACACTTTATGAAAAAAATAGTACTTTCTTGAATCTATTTCATTATAAATTTTATTTTATACGATGAACCATGTGAAATTGCCAGTGTTGAAAGCCAAAAATGGCTGACTATTCACAAAGTGTTATTATTATTCGAGCTCATATGTTGGTCCCTCTAAGAACATCCTAATCTCTTCCTTATCTACTATATATATGCCTAAGTGACCATCGCAACTGAATGGGCGACCGAACAGGCTACATGGGGTGACCAGGCTCCCAGGAGGGTTAGTGAGGGGTGACCAAACACCTGAGCAGCAGGCTGCTTGGGGTGACCAGGCCAGCAGGGGGGAGCAGTGAGGAGTGACCAGGCCAGCGGGGGAGGGGAGGCAGTTAGGGGTGATCAGGCAGGCAGGCAATTGAGCAGTTAAGACCCAGTGGTCCCAGATTGTGAGAGGAATCTCCGACTGTTGGTTTAGGCCCGATCCTGGGATCGGGCCTAAACCAGCAGTTGGACATCCCCTTAGGGGTCCCGGATTGCAGAGGGTGCAGGCTGAGCTGAGGGGAACCCCTCTGTATACAAATTTTGTGCACTGGGCCTCTGGTATAATAATAAAAGTGTAACATGCTAATTAGACAAGATGTCCTTCCTTCCCTACAAAGCCGCAGTGGGCGGGGGCTGCAGCAGAGGCGGCAAAGGCCCCCAGCCACAGTGGCGGCAGGTGGGGGCCTGGGCCAAGGCCCTTGCATTGGATTTCGTGCATCTGGCCTCTAGCCTCCAATAAATCTGAGTTGCATAGAACAAGGGCACCACCAATACTGCTGGCTAATAGGTACTTACCATGTGTGTCTCTCTGACCCTGATTAGGTCTTCAGTTTCTCTCATGTTCTTTATCATTGAGCCTCTCTTTTGGTGTGTGATTGAGTCCATCTCATAAAGATATTTCTGGTTTTGTTACAATGGAGGTTCTTGGCTCTGCTTTCTTCTTAACAGAGGCCAAATGTTCTGTTTATGAGAAGTTATTTTAAATTCCATGTTGTCAAATTCAAAAATGGATGGACCTAACTCCAAAATACTTTCTGTTTCCCCTAATACTACTTTATGTATTAATTCACATTTAACTAGAGGCCCAGTGAATGGATTTATGCACAGGTGGGGTCCCTCGCCCTAGCCTGTGGGTATCGGGCCAAAACCAGCTCTCCAACATCCCCCTAGGGGTCCCAGATTGAGAGAGGGTGATTTTCAAGTGACACACCCTGGAATTGGGCTCCCTCCTTTCTGGTTCTAGGTGTGTCACTCGAGAAGAGCAGCTGCCAAGTCAATGCAGCTCAGCAGCTCCTGCATTGAGCACCTGTCCCCTGGTGGTCAGTGTGTATCATAGCTACCAGATGGTTAGCCGGTCAGCTGGTCAGCCAGTCAGCCAGTCAGCCGGTCGCTTAGGCATATATATAGAGATAGATAGATAGATAGATAGATAGATAGATAGATAGATGATAGATAGAGATTAGATATTGATATATTAGATATATATAGATATAGATATAGATGATATAGATAGATGATATAGATATAGATATAGATATAGATATAGATATAGATATAGATATAGATATAGATATAGATATAGATATAGATATAGATAGATATAGATATATAGATAGATATATAGTTTCCTTCTTAAACAATTAAATATATCAGCCTATTTTAGAAGTAAAAATTTCCAAATGGAGGCATGTGTTTTAAGTAGCTACTTTGTTCTTCACTGTGGGTCAACTCATTCTAGAAAATCAAAAATAGAATGAACCTGAGCAAAAGATGTATTTCTATCTTAAAACTTTGTGAAATTCCCTTTTTGTCTTTCATCCGTTTCTCCTTTCTTTCTTCTCTTCTTTTGAAGGTCATACTAGATTTTTGAGAAAATAATCAGTCAATTTTGCCCCTTTAAGACATTTATTTGATCATATATTTGTATATATTTTTAAAAACTATTTCAATTGGTTGCAATCCTAACTCTCCATCAGATTTTTATTAAAGGTAATTGCTAAAATAATGTCTTACGTTCCTTTTTTATAGGGTGGGGGCATGTTTTCACCATTAATTTATCTCACATGATTTAGTGTCTGCTTTGCACTAAGCAGGCTTCTGCCATTTGCTGAGACTACAGTGAAAGGCACAACCCAATGAATACAAGTCCTGTAGAAACTTGTATTCATTGGGGAAAATATGTGAAAAAAAAATCAGGAGAGAAGGTTCTGCTTCAAAATTGCTTCTGTCAATGAATCTGAATATTATAGAATTTTTAATAAAAATTTTCTCTAGACATGATAATAAGGAACCTTAAAAGACCTTTCCAAAATTAAACACAAATATTACATTGAACTAGGACACTTTTATGAATCAATGCAATATTCTAGTGTCAGGTGAAACTATTTTTACCCAAGCCCCACTGAATAATAAGTTTATGAGAAACCAATGAATTTTCTATGAATGTCTTGTTTTTCTTTGTCTCTAATCTGGGGAAAGAAGAGACAAAATTTCCGTATAGTTACCATGACCCTGGGATTCCAAGAATCTACATGTGCCCCAGTCTCTCTACCTTATCCTTAGGTTTATTCTGTTTCTTTCTGCAATAGCAATGATTGTCAAAGGTGAGTCTTCTGCCTAATGTCTTGGGTTCAAGGTGAAACTGTGTTTCTAGATAATAAATTTTACTCTGAGGTTCATATATCCTGACTATTACCTGAAAGTATTGGTAACAGCATCTGATCATTGGTATGAGGATTAAATTAATTAACACAGTTCAAACACCCCATGAGGTTTTTGATCAAGTGACAGGATCCAGACTGGGAGTTCAATCTATTGTTGAATTGGAAAACTCTGAGATGAGGTCAGTTTTGGGATTCATATTACTTCAAAGGTTTACTGGAGGACAACTATTGTATAGGCTGTACATTGTATAGGCTGTTCCTATTTTTTTTTTTTTGAAATAATTACAGATGTATAGGAAGTTGCAAATATAATACATAAGAGTCCAGTTTTCCCTTCCCCTGGATTCCCCAATTGTCAAACATAAAAATCAAGAAACTGATATTGGAGCAATACTGTTAACTAGACTACAGACTTTACTCAGTTTTCACAGTTATTTATATGTACCGACTTGCATGTGTGCATGTGTTTGCATGTGAATGTTTATTACTGTGGCAATTTTTCCCATGAACATATTTTTGAAGTTACTGCTAACATCAAGATACGGGACTGGTCCATCAGCATTAATGAACTTCATAATATCTCTTTATATCTGAACCACCCACAGCCAGTCCCAACCTTACTCCCCTGTGGCCACTAATATATTCCCCACATCCATAGTTTTGGGATTTTAAGAGTATTGTAAAACCCTGGACAGTGTGGCTCAGTAGATTGACTTGTCCCATGTACCACAAGGTTACTGATTTGATTTCTGGTCAGGGCACATGCACTGGTTGTGGGTTTGATGCCCAGTAGGGGGTATGCAGGAGGCAGCTGATTGATGTTTCTCTCTCACATTCCCTTCTCTCTCTAAAATAAAGAAAAAAATTAAAAAACAAAAACAAATTTAAAAATGAGTGTTAGGTAAATAAACATTTTGAATATCTCATTTTTATTTGTTTCCTTTTATTTTCTTTGTTTTTCACTTTTCCTGTAATCATGCACCTCCCCTCACCATCTAAGGTCACTTTCCACTAGTGTCTAATGCATATTTAAAAAGCAAATTTCTATATTTTACTTAAAAACTTCTGAAGTATATTTTGGGCAGTGGGAAGCTGCTGATCACTTTAAAATCCCTGGGGTGACATTATTTAGTCTCAATTTGAAGACAAGATGCCCTTATATTTAATAGATAGCCACTGCCCACTAATTTCATTTTCCATTGTTGGCTAACAAGTTGCTACAAGCAACAACCAGGAATTATCTCACACCCCCTGTGAGTTTAAGGTCTAAGCACAGTATGGCTCCTTGGGTCTTCTATTAGAATCTCACATGCTGAAATCAAGATGGAGAAATAAATTTAACCAAGAATATAAAAGACCTGTAATCAGAAATTATAAGACACTAAAGAAAGAAATTGAAAAAGACACAAATAAATGAAAGCATATACCATGTTAAGAAATAGGAAGAATTGACATCATTAAAATGTCTATACTACCCCCAAACAATCTATAGATTCAACACAATTCCTTGTGGATCTGTCCCTCTTCAAAGCCTGCAATGGTTGATGGAATTCGTCATGTATTTTGGATTTCTCTGATTTCCTCTTTTGTTTTCCATTTTAACTGCTCATGTGATTTCATTAAGTCCACCTACATAAGCATTTTTTGCCATAACAGTATAATCTGGGGAGTAATACTAGGAAATGGGGAAGATAGGAGCCTGCATGCTGCCTCCCTCACCTCCATGTTTTGTTTGTTAAATGCGTTTGTGAGTGAGTGTGTGTGTGTGTGTGTGTGTGTGTGTGTGTGTGTGTGTGGTACTTGGATTACAGAGAGACCATTTTGTTCAAGGAGTGTTAAATTTCAAACTACAAATCATAAGCCCTTATTTTCTTTGTCTCATAATTAACAAAATAAAACAATTCTAACAGAAGCTTTGCATTTTAATGCAAGCTTTTATGTTATTTTCATACCATAAGAAGAGAGTGTTTTATTTTATTGTTTAAATGTATTATTTTGCTAACCTGTGTGAGATATTAATTTATGGAGAAATATATTAAAACCACTAATAATGGTTCTAATAGTAGAATTATCTCTTGTTCTTTTTAAATTGCATTAATCTTACATTGCAATGATGTATTGTTGGTAGGAATGATAATGTGCCTAAAGTTAGATTTGAAGTCCTTTAAGATTTTAAAAGAAAGTATCTATAATAATACAAGTGTAATATGCTAATTAGACCGAACATCCTTCCAGACGAACTTCTGGATGACCGTCCAGATGAAACGGGGGCTGCGAGGGAAGCCCGGGTCCCTGGTGCCAGAGGGAATCCAGTGCCAGCAGCTGGGGAAAGGAAGGCCTACTCTTTCACAAATTTTGTTAATCAGGCCTCTAGTTCTTTTATAAAATTTTTGAGATTAAATGAGTTCGACCGCTTTTGTTGCCATATAGCTAACTACCAAACCTCAGCTAAGAAATATCTCCCAAAAGCGAGTATACAGGAAGTTGTGCCTGTATCACGCCTCTAGTCACAGTAGGAGAGCCTAAACATTGAATGGACAAGAAAGATTTGCTTGAAAATGACATTTTTTAACTGGAAAAGGTGCCAACATGGCACAGCTGCTGTTTACTGCAACCCAATATTCAAGAACATCGATAAGTAGTGGCATGCAAGCAGGTATTATAAAGAGACTGTATTCACACAAGTGGGTCGTTTTTCTAAGACAAATTTTTTTGAAGAATGTATTGTATTATTTCTGATGGCTGTATTTTTGGAAGAGCACTTCACCAGAGAATACAATTCACACCAGTGCTCTACACAACTATGAACCACCCCAGAAAACTTATCTCTGTGGGAGGAAGCTAAAATTACATTTTCTCAAGCTAAATAGAAACATTCTTCTCTTTGAGCAAATTTTAATGAAACAATTCAGAGGGAAAACATCATCTTACTTCAAAAATTGTTTTTAGTGAAAAATATAATAAAGTTCCACCTACAGGCACAATCATAGCTTCTCTGTTTGCTTCCTCACTGTCTGCTGAATCAAATTGAGGAAGATCTACACTCTGAAAGTGACCATGAGACCAAGATCAATTTAATCCCCACTGGCCACTGATTAAAGTGTAACTCATAGGTTCTCTCAAACAGTATAATAACATAAAGTTTGGATTGTGGCCAGAAAATTTTATTTAAGCTTCACTTTTTGCCCTTCATAATTTCTAAAGTACATTTTCTATTTATTACTTCAACCATGATTTAATTCTCCAAGCCACAGGGAATCTAGTTAGAACCACAGAGCACAGAGCCCTAAGGTGGTTTAGAAAACACCTATTACAATAAACACCATTTATTGTAAAGTTGAGAAATGGGAGGTCCCAAGGGGGCCAGTAATGAACCACTGGTAGCAGGAGGGCCACCAGGACAGGAACATGGTCAGTGTACAGTCAGCGTATGGTCCCCACACGGTTAGCGCATGGCTGGAGGCAAGACCAGAACCTGCCGCTCACTTCCTGCAAAAGCATTGTAGAGGTATAATTTAAGTTTTAAATGACATATATTGACCATAAAAGAGAAAAACAAAATAAAATGTAAAAAAAGAAAAGGAAAGGAAAGGAAATAAAAATTAGTAAATTATTATTTCAGAAATAACCATTGCCTACATTTCAGGAACATTATGCCAGATATCTCTTGTAGAAGCAATGAAGGGAAGAAAAGTGAGTGTGTCAAATGAGAGAGGAAGAGACAAATAACTTACATTTTAAATATAAAAAATAAATATTTTTAAAAACAGGGTTATGGTTCGTGTGTTTTTCAAATAAAACATCATTTAAGCTATTCAAATTTAACTCAAGAAAAAAACGGAGGAAAACTGAAGTACTGAAATTATATATGACATTATTTGAAGATGTAGTCATGTAAAAATTTTTATAATATTAAAAGAGATAAGAATATTTTCCAAGTTACTGTTAAATTGAAAGAGCCGGCTTTGTCTATGTAGAGTATCCACTGACTGTTATTTAAAGCAAATGAGTTAGCATGCATATAATTCCTCCATCTTCCCTCATCATATGTCTGGATTTTTATTAAACTATTCTTTTAATATTGTTAAAAAAATTGTCAATTTTTTATTTTTTCAGAAGCCTACATTTTATAAACAATCATGTAGCAGTATCAGTTATTCAATTAATGGAAGCAAACACTTACTACCAAACATTTTTAACAGTGCTCTTCATTTTCACCTTATTCATTTTTTTTTAATATATATTTTATTGATTTTTTACAGAGAGGAAGGGAGAGAGATAGAGAGTTAGAAACATCGATGAGAGAGAATCATCGATCAGCTGCCTCCTGCACATCTCCTACTGGGGATATGCCCGCAACCCAGGTACATGCCCTTGACCGGAATCGAACCTGGGACCTCTCAGTCCGCAGGCCGACGCTCTATCCACTGAGCCAAACCGGTTTCGGCAACTTACTCATTTTGACTCATTTTATAGGTTGATTAAGTTTCTAATATTTTTTGCAAGTAAGAATCTTCTTGGTATAGTTCTTTGAAGTTTTAAACAATTATACAGTTTTTTTTGTAATCTTTATATTACAGTGACAACTTGCTTGGGCATAACATTAGAGAGTCTCTTACTTCTCAGAGACTTCTTACACTATCTTCATATTTTTGGATTTTTTTCTTCTTCTTGCTCTTCTGATTGTTTTTTGCTTCTTCATATTCCAAATCATTGATTTGATTCTCAGAATCCTCTACTCTACTGTAGAATCCAAGTTCTTCTTTATTTCAGTTATTGTATGCTTAATTTCTCACTGGTCCTTTTTCATGTCTTTGATATTCTCACTATGATCCTTGAGAATCTCATGAAGATCCTTCAGTAACCAACCTTATAACTGTGATTTTGAACTTTGTGCCAAGTAGATTGCTTGCTTCCACTTCTTTCAACTGTGACATGTTTCTTTGTCTCTGCATTTTAGCTGCTTCCCTGTGTTTGTTTCTATATATTAGGTAGAGCTGCTATGTCTCCTGGAATTGGTAGAGTAGCCTTGTATAGGAGGTGTTCTGTAGGGCCCAGTGGCTCAGCCTCCCCAGTCACCTGAGTTGGGCACTCTAGATGTACC
Organism: Myotis myotis; assembly: GCF_014108235.1. Taxonomy (NCBI): domain Eukaryota; kingdom Metazoa; phylum Chordata; class Mammalia; order Chiroptera; family Vespertilionidae; genus Myotis; species Myotis myotis. Next base: position 88,848,451 of record NW_023416390.1, on the reverse strand, counting down.
CCTGTGTGGGCTGTATGCATAGTCTTGTAGTTGAACCTTGGATGCTGTTGCCATCACTGGGAGGAGTTGACCTCCAGGGCTATTGGCTGTTAGGACCAGCTGATACTAGAGTGGGAGAGATGCTGTTTAGGAAACACCTCTCTGGAGCAAGGTGGGGCTTTGCTGCTCACTGAGTCTGCCTCTTGAATTTGTTGCTTGTATATTTGTAGAGTTGTAATCTTCTATGGTCTGAAGCTTTCCACTGGATGCACTGGCTCTAGGGCCTTTAGGGAGGTGAAAAGTCAGCCACTGCCTGGGACCACCTGGCAGGAGCTATAGAGGGATCAGCAGACTGCTGCTATTTACTCTTTGTATTGGGGTTGGAGGTAACCTGGTGAGGCCCAAATGTGAAACAAGGCAGGCTTGTGCTAGTGCCAGGCCTTGGGCCTTTTATTGGTAGGTTTAGGGCACATTGTCGCCAGCTGCAGCTTATTTGAGAAATTTTAGCAAAGTCTGAAGCCTGAGCCAGGACAGGCCATTCATATGGAAATGCTGCTGCAAACAGTTTGGGTTGTGCTGCAAATTGGGTGGGATGGGGTCTCAGAGAATCAACAGGGTGGGGCAAACAGTGTACTCCAGGATTATGTAGACTAAGATATGGCTGCCAGTCAGCCCTGTGATAGGGGAGGTCTCAGCACAGGAACAATAACCCTTGTGAGCACTCTGTCTGGGAGCAAGCCACCTCCAAGGTCCTACCACAATGTCAGACAATCCAGTTTCTCCCCGTATGTGTCTGGGTCACCCAAAGCCACCTGATGTTGGGAGTATGAATAAGTTCATGTGCTGGCCCTTTAAGTGGAACACCTGGGTCTTCAGTAGCCTCCTTGTCACACAGCCACAATCTCTGCTGGTTTTTACAGCCCATAGTTGCAGGGACTTCTCTTCCCAGCGCTGGGTCCCTGGGCTGGGGGTCTATTGTGGGGCTGGGACCTCTTGCTCTTCATGGGCAGCCTTAACAGAGATGATCCTAATTAAAAAAAAAAAAAAATAGGCACACATGAGTGTAATAACCAGCCAGTTTTGCATCTCCACCCTTCATACCAGTCTCAATATGTTTTCTTCTTTACTTCTCTAGTTGTAGGACTTCCATTCAGCCAGCTTTCTTATGGTTCTGAATTATAGGGTTGTGTTTTTTTTGTATTTTAGTTATAATTTTTGTGGTTGTGGGAGATGGTACATACAGCCACCATCTTGGTTCTCCAGTCAACTCTGATATTTTGGAATAGAATCTTTACTTACATATGTTTATTATAATCACTTCTTTCTTGGAGAAAGTGAAAGAATTTTACATTATATCTTTTTAAAGTAATGTTTACATTTCTGTTCATAAATTGAACACAGACATGAAATGAAATATTCATTTGCATAATACAGCCAAATCACATTATCTAGTCATTTTCTCTTCAAATCCTTTACAAATTGTAACGCTGCATGACAAACTAAAATTGAAGAATAATATCCAGGCCTATCCAGTTTGGCTCAGTGAATAGAGCATTGGCCAGAGACTGAAAGGTCCCAGGTGTGACTCCAGTAAAGGGCACATGCCTAGGATGCAGTCTTGATCCCCAGTAGGGGCATGCAGGAGGCAGCCTATCAATGATTCTCTCTCATCATTGATGTTTCTATCTCTCTCGTCTTCTCCCTTCCTCTCTGAAATACATTATATATATATATATATATATATATATATATATATATATATATATATATATACACACACACACACACATATACTAGAGGGGCCGGTCCACAAAATCATGCATGGGTGGGGTCCCTAAAATCATGCACGGGTGGGGTCCCTTAGCCTGGCAGGTGATCAGGACCAATCAGGGCCAGGCTGATTGGGTCGTGAAGGCCCTGGCAGGGTTGGGAGAAGAGGTATAGTCACTGGGCCAGGTGCAGAAGGAACAGATGCCAGATGCTGATGCTGTCCTTGGTGCCCAGCCACCCAATGGTTCCCCACTTCCCCCCTCCTCCTTCCCTCGGTTGCACACCACCACCAGGGACTTGCTGTCTGGGGGAAGGACAGGGGGAGGGGCTATGGGAGGTTTTGATCCCCAGTTTGGAACATGCAGGAGGCAGCCAATCAATGATTCTCTATCATCATTGATATTTCTATCTCTATTTCCCTCTCCGAAATCAATCAAATATATATTTTTAAACTGCAAGGTTTTTAGTGGAAGAAAGGTAGGGCAAGGGCACTGTTGACTGAGGGGCATTTGAGATCTTGCTCACATTTCAGATAGGATAACATCAAGTGGTCCTCAGGGGGTGACAGGTGAGGAGTGGCAGTGGGTGGAGCAGGGCACTATGGGCTGAGGAACGGGCTGTAATGACTGGGAAGGGCTGTGACAGTGACATGTGTTGGGGCCATCGCTGGGATCATTCATCCCCAAGAGGTTTTAATTCCAGACGGGAAGAGAAACATGGAGATCAATGGGCCTTTCTTAGCCTAGAAGGTGAGGTGGGCAGCAGGAGTGGGCTGTCCTGCTTCCTTACAAATGTAAACACACAGTGTAACTGCACATGGATGTCAGTCAGTGGCCAAATCAATGCCTAGCCAGCCCTGGTGGCTGTGTCCTGCCACTCTCTGGCTGTGCTATGGTGTTATTGGCCAGGGAGGCCAAAGCCATGCCCCCAAGTGTACATAGTATATGAAGGGGTGGGCAGGAAGCCAGAAGCTGGAAGTGGGAGCTGAGGCTGCCCGGCAGCACTGCTTCCATCAAGGGGCTAGACAAGGAGCAGCTGTTGGTGTGACCGGCTTTAGAGTCTGAGGGGCTGCACTTCCTGCAAGTCACCAGTGAGTGAGTACCCATGAGCCCGCAGCATGCCAGAGGGTGGGGCCTGGGGAGGCCTTTCCCTCCTGGAGCCGTTCTTCCCAGGGTCTTGGCATCAGCTGCTTTTTTTTCCAATTTATGGTTTTTATTGGAAAGCAAGCTCTAGGCTTTCAGTTCCAGGATCCCTGGGCCATAGCGTGCGCCTCCAGGGCTCACTGCACTCCCCTCCCCTTCCTCCTGCATTGAGCATCTGGTCCCTGGTGGTCAGTGCACAACATAGCAACTGGTTGACTGGTTGTTCTGATCGTTCTGCTTTAAATGGTTGCTGGACTTTTATTATATAGGATATGAAATGAATTTCCATTTTAGCTGTTATAATTGCCAGAGAAACACAATGGAGGTACTTAATATCTATATTTTATGTATTTCAAAGAACATACCTAAACTATAAGTTTAAAATAAATCTTCAGTCCTTTGTATTTCTTGGTGTCAGTTCCTTCTCTTTAATTTCTGATTTATTTTATTTTATTTAGGTTCTCTCTCTTTTTTCTTTGATGAATCTGGTTAACGATTTCTCAATCTTGTTTACTAGTATCTTTTTAAAGAACCAGCTCTTGGTTTCATTAGCCATTTGTATTTTTTAGACTCTATTGTGTTTACTTCTGCCCTGATCTTTATTACTTCCTTCCTTCTACTCATTTTGGGCTCTATTTGTTGTTATTTTTTTCATTTTCCTTTAAGTATAAAGTTAGATCATTTATTTGAGTTTTTTCTTATTTCTTGAGGTGGGCCTGTGATACTATTAATTTCCCTCTTAGGACTGTTTTTTTTTCTGTCTCATAGATTTGGGGTTGTTGTGTTCTTGTTTTCATTTGTTTCAAGGTATCCTTTGATTTCTTCCTTGATCTTATTGTTAACCCATTCATTGTTTAGTAACATTTTATTTAGTATCCATGTCTTTGTCTATTTCAGTCTTTTTTCCTGTGATTTATTTCTAGTTTTATAGCATTATGGTCAGAGAAGATGCTTGATATGATTTTAACATTCTTAAATTTATTAAGACTTGTTTTGTGTCCTGACATGTGGTCTATCCTAGGAAATGTTCCATGTACACTTAAAAACAATGTATACTGTGCTGCATTGGGGTGAAATGCTCTTATTATATCAATTATATCCATCTGTCCTAGTGTGTCATTTAAGGCTGCTGTTTCCTTGTTAATTTTCCCTCTGCAAAATCAATCCATAAATGTCAATGTGGTGTGAAAGTCCCCCAATATGACTGTATCACTATCGATCTCTTTTTTATGTCCATCAAGGTTTGCTTTACACTTTAGGTGCTCTTATGTTGGGTGCATAAGTGTTTACAAGGGTTATATCCTTTTATTGGATTGATCCTTTTATCATTATGTAACATCCTTTTTTTTGTCTCTCATTATAGCCTTTGTTTTAAATTCTTATCACATATAAGTATTGCTACCCCAGGTATTTTTTCCATTTTCATTTGCATGAAATTATCTCTTTCCCTCCACTTTCTTTTAGTCTGTGTGTATTTGTGATTCTGAGCTGGGTTTCTTGTAGACAGTATGTATGTGGTTTTTGCTTTTAACAAACAAGTGTTGATGAGGATGTGAAGAAAAGAGAACACTGTGCACTGTTTGTGGGAATGCAGATTGGTGCAGCCACTGTGCATAGCAGTATGGAGTTACTGCAAAATATTAAAAAATCGAACTGCCTTATGACCCAGCAATTCCACTTCTGGGAATTTACCTGAAGAAACCTAAATCACTAATCTGAAAGAATACATGAAGCCCTATGTTCCCTGAAGAGTTATTTATAATAGTCAAGATTTGGAAGCAGCCCAAGTTCCCATCAGGAGTGTCCAGCAAAGAGGCTTTGGTACATTTATGCAATGGAATACTAATCAGCTGTAAAAAAGAAGAAAATCTTACCTTTTACAACAGCATGGATGGATCTGGAGAGTATTGTGCTAAGTAAAATAAGCCAGTCTTTGACATCTAATGAACAAAATAAACTAACAAAGTGGAGACAGACTCATGGATACAGAGAATGAACCAGGGGTCCTCAAACTTTTTAAACAGGGGGCCAGTTCACTGTCCCTCAGACCGTTGGAGGGCCGGACTATAGTTTAAAAAATAACTATGAACAAATTTAGCAACAGGCAGTGGCGGCAAAAACACCCGGTGGGCCAGATAAATGTTTTCGGCGGGCCGCATGTGGCCCACGGGCCATATTTTGAGGACCCCTGGACAGTTGACAGACAGGAGGGGCTTGGGGACTCAGTGAAAGAAAAAATAAGACACATAGACAAAGACAACATTATGTTTATTGTGAGAGAAAAGGGGGTGTGGAGGGAGGTAAAGAGGGAATAAATGGTGATGGAAAGATACTTGACTTGGGTTGGTAAACACACAATACAATATACAGATAATGTAGAATTGTATATCTGAAACCTACATAATTTTATTAAGTAATGTAACCCCAATAAATTTAATTAAAAAAGAAAAATTAAATAAAAATAACCCTTCAAGTTAAGTGTGTACTTAGGCTTTAGTGATACACATTTAGTTCTTATTTTTCCCATCATTGATCCTCTTCTGACTTTTTCTACTTCTCAATCAAATAAACTATGTACTTACCTTCTGATCTAGCCCTCTCTATAAGTGGAAAATGGACTCCCAAAGATGTGCCCATCCTAATCTTCAGGAATAAACCTAGAAAAGCGCCTTTGTAGATGTGATTAAGTTACTGTTCATGATATAGGGTAACTATTTCAGTTCGCCCAGGTTGACTAAATGTAATCAGGTGGGTCCTAATGATAGTAAGGCAGAGGGGTCAGAGTGAAAAGGAGCAAAGTGTTGCGAAAAACATTGGTTGGATTGGGGTGTTATGAAGATGAAGGAAGGGGCTACAAGCTAAGAAATATGAGCTGCCTTTATCTATAATAATGAAAGTGTAATATGCTAATTAGACTGGACAGCCGAACAACCTTCCAGACATCATTCTGGATGTCCTTCCGGACAAAGCTGCGGCAGGGGGATAGAGGAAGAGGCAGTTAGGGGCAATCAGGTAGGCAGGTGAGCAGTTAGGGGCGATCATGCAGGCAGGCAGAGTGGTTAAGGGCAATCAGGTAGGCAGTCAGAGTGGTTAGGTGCAGTCAGACAGGCAGGTGAGTGGTTAGGGGTGATGAGGCAGGCATGCAGAGTGTTTAAGGGTGATCGACAGGCAGGCAAGTGAGCATTTAGGAGCTAGTGGTCCTGGATTGTGAGAGGATGCAGTCTGGGCTGAGGGAACTCCCTCCCTTGCATGAATTTTGTGCACCAGGCCTCTAGTAAGCTAATTAAAGCAAGGCAAACATTCTCCACTAGAGCCTGCAGGAGGAATGAAGTCCTGTCAATGCCTTGATTTTATCCCTGTAGTAAGCCAAACTTCAGACTTTGAATTTTGAGAATTATGAGGTAATATATTCATGTTATTTTAACCATTGAGTTTGTGGCAATTTATTACATCAGCAAGACAAAACCATCTTTATCTTTGCCCTCTTCCTTTATCACCATTACCACATTATTAGTTTACCCAAACGAGGTACCACTCATCAACTGTCATTTCCTTGTGCTTTTCTTGGTCCTTCCAGCCTCTCACTTTGCTTATACAGGGTTTGCATGTTGGTTTTGGTCAGGTCGAAGGCCCAGTCCCCCATGGCTGGGTCCAGTCCAGACACTCCCTTACATTCAATGGAGACATTTAACCCATTTTGATGCTATTTCCTGAACATGGAAAGCCTCTGAAGGGTTTCCAAGCCTATTGGCTGAGTCCACTTTGGCACAGACAGCATCCATGTCTGCTTGCTCCTCCAACCGCTTCTGCTGCTTCTCCTTTGCTTTGCTTGACTTCCTCTCCACGGCAGCAATGGTGACGGCCCTCAGCCCCTCTTTCCCACACTTGTAGCAGGAAGGCAGCAACAGCAGCTACACAGCTAAAGTGGCAGCAGCGACAGCAGTCCCCGCACCGCCAAGCACCCTGGTGGGCACTGAGCCTGCCCATGGGGGAAGGGGTGTGTGTGAGAAGGGGATGTTGAGTGAGGGAATGGGATCACATTGCTTCTTTGGGCTTTTGGACTTTGCTGAATTCTAAGCTTAACCTCTTGATCTTATGGCAGTAGCTCAAGTTTCTAAATCATAGCAAAAATCCAGATGTATAATTATTAAATAAAATTGATAGCTTATATTAAATTTTACTCTTTGTGTTGTTCAGTTCTAAGGAACAAACGCATAACATAAGATATCCACCATTGCAGTATTACACAGTATAGTTCCACTGTCAAAAAATCTAGTATAGTTTTACATGTACCCATATGCTAACATTATATTTATCTGCCTCTATTTTATCACCCATTTATAACAATATTTATTCACAAAAATTATTTTATTTGGCATACAGGTCCTTCTGTGATGTTACACTAGCCTGCTGTTTTCCTCTGATCTTTCAAACGTTCTCTTCTAAAGACAGACTCATTTACTCATTGCGACAGAGGCAATTATCATGTATTCTCCCAGCTGGGATGACTCCCCACTTCTCTCCATAGTGCAGATTATGCAAAAGCTCCAGTTCAGATTCCATCCATTTGGCCAAGCCTGTGCCACAGCAGGCCTCTTTGTTTTATGGATTGCTAAAGCAAGCATCGTCTCTATGCCATTTATCTAACAGTTAATCATGGATCATTTTGGCCCCTTTTGTACAGCTTCTGGTATATCACTTAACTTTTTTTTTTAATTTATTTTTTTAATTGCTTAAAGTATTACAAAGGGTATTACATATGTGTCTTTTTTTTCCCCCACCCTTGACTATCCCCCGGCCTCCCCCACCCCCCAGCGTCCCATGTCCATTGGTTATGCATATATGTATGCATACAAGTCCTTCGGTTGATCTCTTATACCCCTCCCTCCTGCCCCCCAACTTTCCCCGGCCTTCCTGCTGCAGTTTGACAATCTGTTTGAGGCAGCTCTGCCTCTGTATCTATTACTGTTCAAGAGTTTATAATGGTCTCTATTATCCATGAATGAGTGAGATCATGTGGTATTTTTCCTTCATTGACTGGCTTATTTCACTTAGCATAATGCTCTCCAGTTCCATCCATGCCGTTGCAAATGGTAGGAGTTCCTTCTTTTTTACAGCAGCATAGTATTCCATCATGTAGATGTACCACAGTTTTCTAATCCATTCATCTACTGATGGGCACTTAGGCTGTTTCCAGATCTTAGCTATGGTGAATTGTGCTGCTATGAACATATGGGTGCATATATCCTTTCTGACTGGTGTTTCTGGTTTCCTGGGATATATTCCTAGAAGACACTTAACTTTTTGTTGTGTGAATATGTTGAATCAACATGAAGGTAAGGATACTTATCTCAATTTTTCAAGGAGTCCAGCAGGGAGCCGTAAGTCACTCAGTATATTTGTATTGACTAGAAATAACAACGAAGGCAAATATTGCCTTCTTCCTAAGTTCCACTTTCTTCGTGTTGAGTGGGAGGACAATGTATTTCCTCTAACTGAAGAAATAACTCATGTGCACATTATTTTATAATAATAAGAGGACAGAGCTGAGCTGGAGGGAAGGAGCTTTCAGAAAAATTATATAAACTTGGAAATACTGCAAAAAAAAGTAAATCAATTTGGTGGTGGAACACTGATTGCATTTTACAGCTGTAATGTTGAAGTTAAAGAGACTTATGTGAGCATCCACAGGCAGTGTGACCAGGAGGAAACTGAAGAGACAGGCAGCAATGGGGAGGGCACTGCTCCTTCTTGTGCCTCATTCTTTTTCAGTTGTTCACTCAAGCATCACTGTCCTCCGCACTGCATATTTTTGTGTGCTAACTTAATTGTCCTGGCCGTAACTTCTGTGTGTTTGCATAGCTGTGGTTGTAAATGTAAAGATATATTGTCAAAGGAAAAGATACCTTCTTGTTTCAGTAGTCATGTTCACACTACATTCTTCCTTCACAAAATGATCCATTTACAAAGAGGATCTGATATCCAATCACACAGCAGTTACATGCCAGTGATCTCCCACCACAGTGGGGGAGCAGAGGAGCCCATAACCCTTTGATAGAATACTCACTCTGGGGAAGGTGTACATTGGGTGGGGATTTGAGGAATGGAGGGGCCAAAGGTGGCAATGAAAACTGTTGTCATCTGTGAAGTAGTTCCTGTGGGCCACTCCCTGTGCTAGTGCACTTTATACACTGTTCAAACAGCTTCGCCAGATTCATGCTCTACTTCTACCACAGAGGCTGCACAGAGTGCATCTTTTCCCAAGTCAAAGCCACACAGGCATCTCACTCTAACCAGCCCTACTTCAGAACGCATGTTTCTCCCCTCTGTTCTATGTGAAACGCTGTCTAGCCAACTCCAGAGCGCATGTTCCTTCAACTCTAAGCCTAACACTATAATCGTGGAGTGGGGAAAAGGATGTTACTTAATATACCCATGGTTTGGCAGCTGTAAAATCATGAAATCTGGATTAAAAACCAATTTTATGTGGCCAAAGGCATGCTGCTCTTATAAGAGTTTAATTATTTAGGTTTTCTTTACACTCAGTAATGCTTTCAAAATTAATGAAATTACTTCAGAAGCACGCCCTCTATTTTCCTACTGAGTTACAGTCCTATGAAGGAAGAAATTTAAAAACCAGACACAACAATAAATAATAATTGCACCCCCAGTGCCCAAGCAGCAGTGGGCATTTTCATGAGCATGTTTAAGCTGAGCCTGCTGCTTCTGTTGTTTACTTTAACAACCTGAGAAACCAATGGATGCCTCAGATCTTACCGGCTCGATTCAGGTTTTAAATATGATCAGGAGAAGTTTGGTGCTTGCATACTCTATTATAGCATACTGCCATAATCACTTAAGTTTCGGGGCCAATATTAACTGTGCTCTTCAATTTCTGTCTTAATCAGAGTGCAAAACAGTGCTATTTCTGTGCCACTCTACAATCAAACTCTTGCCTTCTGCTGACTCAGTAAAGACACTATTTTGAGTTATGGATATAGTAGAAAGCTCAAAACTTAACAGATGTTTTACATACGTTTCACTGTAACTGCATGGGGCAGGTTACTGAGTCCATTGATGATACACCATAAACTGGAATTAATATGTCAATTACTCACATATCATGTTCTGAATAATCACTGTGACACTTTTTTCTTTTCAGATTCCAGTCCATATGTCATAAGTGAAAACCAACACCCTGTTAATTTTAAAATGTCTTCAGTCAAGATTTGCTTATAATTAAGTAAACAGGTTATTATTTGTTATTAATTCACTAGAGGCCCGGTGCACAAAATTCATGCCGTGGGGGGGGGGTGTCCCTCAGCCCAACCTGCACCCTCTCGCAATCTGGGACCCTTGGGGGATGTCCGACTGCTGGTTGGGATTGGCTCTAAACCGGCAGTCAGACATCACTCTCACAATCCAGGACCGCTGGCTCCTAACCATTCACCTGCCTGCCTGCCTGATCACCCCTAACTGTTTGCCTGTCTGCCTGATCACCCCTAACTGCCTGTGCCTCAGCCCCAATGCTGTGGCTTTGTCTGGAAGGAAGTAGAGAATGATGTCTGGAAGGTCATTCAGCTGTCCGGTCTAATTAGCATATTATGCTTTTATTATTATAGATTGTTATTTTTAACAAATTTTAGTGAATAGACCATTTGTTGGAAAAAACACTGTAGCAATTTTGCTGACTTAAATAAATATTATATATGTCATATATATTGGATTTACCTATTTAAATCCAAGAATCAGTTCTGGTAAACAATGTCTAGTGAATGATTAGCAAGTGATCACACATGGTAATTGGTTCTGTTGTCCTGTGGTGTGACTTTCTGCAGCAGTTTTAATGTGTGCGGGCCAACGTTCCCACATGCACTAAACCACGCCCGTCATGTGGGCATGTTTACTCATGGTGACTGGTCAATGCACCCATTTACTAGACCTGTTCAGTATACAGTTAAACTTACTGTGAAACATAGAAATAAATATGGAAAACTTTTCTGAGAATTTTTCATAACGTTAATTACACAAACATGTCTACATAAGTAAAAACAAGTAAACTAATTTGTCAATTTTTCAGCATAAATATTTGGAAAACCTACTTTATTACATACAGGCAGTCCTCAGGTTCTGTCAGACTCGATGTACATCGCTTCGTGGTTACTTCACCATCTCCCATTTATTTATAAAAAAAAAAAGTTCCATCATTTCAGTGTATGTACATATGTGCTTTATGTTTTTTATTTACTGTATTTACCACAAGTAAAGGTCAGGAATTGTTATCTTTCTTTTAATTTTTTTTACTGTTTCACTTCATTATTGCTGTGTATGTGCTCCATGTGAGTGGCATAGGTGCTTATGTAGGTGGGTTATGACTTGCAGCGAAAATCGCGTCACATCGCACGGTAGGAATGCATATCCGACATATCCTGAGGAACTACTGTAATGGATTTTTGGCTTTAAGAACACACCTTCACCCAAATTAGTCCATTAAACTGAGGTGTTACTATAGTTTATTTTGTGTTCACCACCCCAAGTCAAGTCTCCTTCCATTTTTACCCCAATAGAAGTAGAGTATTTCTGCTGTCACAGAATTGGTAAGTGGAAAATTTGGGATTAATATTCAGGCTTGCATCCAAAGATTTCTCACTATTCTGCCACGTTTCAAGGTGATGTAGAAAATACAGCAACCAGATAGTCCTACGACTCACTGAGGGCTCCCCTTTTGAATAATACATTATTATACACAGATACTGGAACTATTTAGGCAGAACAGGAAGACAAATTTTAAGTTTGAATGTGGCAATTAGCTTTCTTAATACTAAGAAAAACAATAGAAAAGTAAAAGTATACCGTAACAGTATCTATTTATTTGATAAATACAATTTTCCAAGCAAGAAATAAATATAAGATAGATATTCTTGCTTTATATAGGAGGCAACAGGCACATAGAAGTTAACCAACTTGGAATTATGATTTGGAACTAGTAGTCCAGATGCCCAAACTCACACTGCTAACCACCAAGCAATGCTCTATAAGCATCTTCATAAGTTCTTACCATGTTATCATTTTTTTTTTATGATATATAGGCAGCTGTGTTTTAAAAATACCTAAAAGAATAAAGGTGTTCATCTGCATATAAAATACTTCATTGCTTCCTCAAAATATTTATTTCTGCCTATATTTTTATTTTAGATCTGCTTTTCTACCTTTTCTCATTTTCCTTGAAAATATGCATTTTATTTAAGTAATCAATCTCCAAAAAGACCAAAAATCTTTGATAACAGAAAAATTAGATTGTTAGTCTAGGTACCTAGATATTAATAAAGGCAGTCAGCAAAGGAATCAAACACTATTAAACATAATGCTCTAGGAAGCATAAGCCTGCTTTGCTGGGAACATGCAGCATTCATAGGCACCCCAGGGATCATAACATTGTCCCACAAAGGTGATAACACCCCTTCCTCCCTTACGTAGGGAGGAAGGACTGGCTTTTCAACCTCCTAGGTCAACTCACCAAGACTGTGAGGGGAGGTAAGCACATGTGCAATAGGAGCCAATTTGGCAGCCACAGAGGCCTGTCAGTCTAGCCCTGGAAAAGGGTCAACTTGGATAAGGAACACAGGACCTGGGAAAATATAGGAAAGTGATTGGCTATTGAGGAGATCTAATGCAATCCTGTGAAAGCTTGGCACGTTTTTTTGGTTAGTTTGAATAAGCACCCGGTCCTTCCCAAGTATAAGGTAATATGATAAGGCTAGCAAAGTGTGTGTGTGTGTGTGGGGGGGGGGGGGGGTGTCTCTCTCTTACTTAGTAACTTGCACTCACCTGTTTGTTGACACGTTTTGTAGCAGCTCTTGGGGACCCATGGCAGACCACACAAGCTACAAAGGGCTAAGCTTTAATATGGCACAGAATCTCTGGTCACTGGTCTTTGTTCTGGGATTGATGAAGACAAGGCAAAACTTTTCCCACAGTGGAACAGATGGAGATGAGACACTGGGAACCTGGGGGCAGCCTTATATTTCCATCCAAAATAACTCTTACCATATTACAGTCTCTCACACTTGGGTCCCTGGAATGCCTTCATTGCAGTCCATAAAGGGACTCCACTTTCTCCAGCAAGAAGGTGACTTACGTTCTCCCTGTGGCCTCTTGAGTCATCCTGAAACCTGGCAATCACAGGTCTATAAAAAGAGACAAGAATGGTCCAGAGAAAATACTTTTTAAAAAATCATACTCTATTTAGGTTCTCACATCAAGATGATTCAAGTTTGGAAACATAATCCTGCCCCTGCAGAGGAAGCTTACTAAAATTAAGGAAAAGAAATTTCAGCCACAAGAAAAAACTGTGATGTAACTTGGCCTGGGGAAAGAGCTGCATTACAACATAGCTCAGAGCTGTTAGAGTTTATTGTTTGGAGTATCCCTTTGTCTTCCTGATGTATTATTAATGCCTTGTAAATAAGAGCTCAGAGTGTACCGGTTTACATGAATGTTCACCAGCTGGCCCTGCCTCAGGGAGCTGTGTGTGTAATAAAAGAAATGAAATCAGCATACTTCTCATGTCACTTGGTATAAGTCAGGCCTCACTCTTTAGGTTGAGAAAAAAATTTTGAATTTCAATTGGGAATAAATGTTTATTTTATTCTGTTTAAAGCTACTTAAATCTTCACTAAGCTAATCATTATGCTACCTACAATTTGGGTTACATGGAGGAAAACAGCAAATACTGTCTCCAGATCTTACATTGGACTCAATATGTTCCTATTTTATTTCTGTATCTCAAACTTTCCCATTTGCCAAGGTAATTCACTTTCATTGGTTACCTTTTATCTCCTTGGTGATTTCAAGTTTACTCTGTTTCTATATGTTGATTTATTACTTCTTCCATGCCCTTGGGTTACTTTTGCTTCAGCTGAACCAGTTTTATCATATAAAAGAGGGCTTAGACTTTTCCATGTCTTAGTCCAAAATATGGTATTGCAAAATTTTCAGAAGGCTCTTAATTTATATTAAGTGATGGAATGCTTAAATAAAATTTTCAATTTTAGGAAGATGTTAATATCACAAGGTGAGTGTGTGTGTGTGTGTGTGTGTGTGTGTGTGTGTGTGTGTGTGTGTCTGTGTCAGCCACACATATGTATGTGTGTATTTAGAATTCAAGATCTACACAGTATGGTGATTACCAGAGGAAAAGGGGTGTGGGGAAGGTACACAGAGATAAAAAGGGGATAAATGGTGACAGAACAGAAGGTGAATTGATTTGGGGTGGTGAATATACAATACACTATGCAGATGATGTATAATATAATTGTACACCTGAAGCCTATATAATTTTGTTAACCAATGTCATCCCAATAAATTCAATAAACATTTTTAAAGATGTACATGTGAAATCTAAATCTTTGGGGGAGAGGGTGTGATTGGAAGAGATTACATAAAGTTTCTTCCAAGCTTCCAAACACCTTTCACTAAAGCCATATATATTAATATTTCCAAGAAATGTACCTTATACCTGTTCAATAGGTCCTTTTTCAGTCTGGTACCTTCATCCTAAGCACAGGTGATGAAGCCATTCACTGCCATTGCTGGAAATCAACTCTCCAGAACATAGACAGCATCTTAAAATGTTAAAACAGAGTTGAATAATATCCCTCCCATGAGCATATTTGACTTAGGTGAAGCAAGTACCTGTGGCATTCATCTCCAAAGCCAATAAGAATGTTTACCAGGAAGCTTTGGCTATTTATAAAATGCTCTCAAAGAGCTAGTTTGACATGCAGAATCTATAGGAATTAGTTGATTAAGATAGATTCTCTGAGGCAGGTGAAAGGGTATTATCTATTCTGGGCATGAAAATCAATGACTATAACAATTGCTTGATTCATTGTGTTTAGTCAGTGCTAACCACTGTTGCAAGGGTTTATATGTGTTGAATAAGAATACTTACAAATATCTTAAAGGCTAAGTATTCTTGCTTTTATTTTACAGATTGAGAAATGGAAAGTTTATTAAAGTAATGAACTTGACTAGTTATGATGTAAGATTCCACATTAGTGGCCCATCCTCCTAAATTGACATCTTTGTAAAAAACACCTGTTTTCTTTCACTGCAATCCAGAGCTCTTTGAGGGCACCTTCATAGACACCCAAAGCTTTCTGAATAACACTCTTCTTGGCTTTGGAGATGAATGCCACAGAGGAAACTGAGACATGGAAAGTTCAAGGAATTTGGCTAGAGTCAGGCAGCCAATACATAGCCATTTATTTCTAGAACCCCCTCAACCACTGTGCTGTAATGTCTCTTCAACAGTGTGGTCTTGTACATGCTGATCATGGAATGATGCACATAACCCCAAACTTAATGTAGGGTACCAAAAATAATATAATAGGATTGAGATGCCCCTACAATGGGATGAAATGTAATATGTATTCCACATAATTATATGTAAGTTGTATTAAGAGCAATGTGATCCTCCTTATATCAGGTACTGAAATCAATAGCAAATCATTTTTTAAAATCACCCAAATTAGATTAAAAATGGCAGTGGAGTAAGTGCATGCTACGCAGACATGCTTCCAGGACCAAATTGGAATTACAACTAAAAATAAACAAACACACACACACACACACACACACACACACACACACACACACACACACAAACAGCTTGAATAATCAACTGAAGACTAGCTGGAGAGAACCCTGATAACCAAGGATAGAAAGAGGAGACCACATAGAGATTGGTAGGAAGGGTGGAGACATGAAAGGGCTGGGTGGGGTCCTACAGACAGCTGAAGTTCTGGAGAGATATCTCAGTTGTGGGGGGTTGCCACTGAGAACACTGGGGCCTAATCCCCAAACTGGACCCCACAGCAGAGAGTACCAGAACTGAGAAAGGTGCCCACATAACATCTGGCTGTAAAAGTAGCAGGGTTGCTATTCGCTAGGGAAAGTCAGCTGAAGATGCAGGCACCCTCTAAAAATACCAATGCACAAAATTCTGTGTGCAGCCACTCACATTGTGCTCTGGCAAAGGGAGGGAAGAGTGGACTGGAGCTGTGTGAGCAGAAGCCAGGTTTGGGGGCTTGGGAGTTTGAGCTCAGAAGGCAGACATCCCAGTTTCCTGGGCTCAGCCATTGCCTCACGATGTGGAGGTCATCTTTTATATATAGACATTTGCTATCCAGGCAATTTTGCCTGGGGGGAAGACAATTGACCTAACCTATTAGAAAACACCTTGCCCTATGGTGTGGAGTTTCTGAGGGCCAATAAGAAGCTGAGAATAACAATTAGCCTCTAGGCAAAAGCAATTGTTCCATCCTGTTGGAAAAAAATTTGCCACAGTTGTGGATGATTGCCTGAGGGCTACTCAAGACTGATCTGATCAGTTTGCAGGCAGAGGTGGTCTCTGGAGCCTTTGAGTCTTTGCCTGATATAATTAGTCATAAAAGGCATTTGAAACTGTTCTGCACCAGAGATTTAGAGGGGTAGCAGATTTACCTAATACATAGTTACAAACCCAAACAGGCAGCCAAAATATGCAGACATATAACAACCCCAAAATGAAAGAACAAAAGAATTCTCTAGAAGAAGAGACACACAAAATGGAGATAAAACATTTATCTGCTATAGAATTCAGAATAATAATGGTAAAGATGCTCAACAGCATGAGAAAAGATATAGTAATTATGAAAAAAGTACAGTTGGAAATTAAGAATAACAGAACACAAATAAAGAACACAATGGAATAAATACACAGGAGATTAGGGGAAATCGAGGATCAGATCAGTGAATTAGAAGACGGGGTACAAAAATCTCTCAATCAGAGACCTTCCGCCCCCCCCCCCAAAAAAAAAAAAAAAACAACTAGAAAAAAGGAGGACAGCTTAAGGAAGTTGTGTGACAATATGAAAAGAAACAATATTCACGTAGTAGCTGGGCAAGAATAGGAAGAAAGAGAGAAAGGGATAGAGAACTTGTTTGAGGAAATAATGACAGATAACTTTCCTAACATGATGAAGGAAAATGTCACACAAGTTCAGGAGGCAGAGTCCCAAGCATGAAGAACCCAAACAGTCCCATGCCCAGACACATCATAATTAACATGGCAAAAATTAAAGACAAAGAGAGAATCTTAAAGGCAGCAAGAGAAAAGCAAACTGTAAACTACAAAAGAGCTCCCATAAGACTGTCATGTGATTTCTCATCGGAAATTCTACAGGCCAGAAGGGAATGGCATGAAGTACTCATGGTAATGGGAAGCAAGAATCTGAAACCAAGATTACTATATCCAGCAAAGCTATCATTCAAAATGGAGAGTGAAATAAAGAGCTTCGCAAATAAGCAAACAAATGTCTAAAGGAATTCATCACCATCAAGCCAGCACTATAAGAAATGCTAAAGAGATTGCTGTATGATAAGATTAAATAGAGAGGGAAACCTAGGCATACATAATTAATATGGCAATAAATAAATACCTATCAATAATAACCTTAAATGGATTAAATGCTCCATTCAAAAGACATAGGGTAACCAAATGGATACAAAACTTGACACAACTATATAGTGTCTACAAGAGACCCATATCAGAACAAAAATAACTCACACAGGATGATAATGAAAGAATGAAAAAAAAATTACATGGAAATGGAAAATAAAATAAAATCTGGGGTAGCAATACACATATCTGGAGAAAATAGACTTCAAATAAAGGCCATCACAACAGACATCAAAGGTGATGACACAATACTAAAAAGATAGATCCAACAAAAGGATACAACACTGGAAAACATACATGCACCTAATATAGGAGCACCTAAACATATAAAAATTCTTTTAGAGTATTTTAATGGTGATAATGATAACAAAACAGTCATATAGTGGACTTTAACACTCAGATTACTTCATTGGATGTATATTCAAGACGAACATTAACAAGGAAACAGTGACACTAAAGGACACACTGGATCAGATGGATTTAATTGACATTTATAGAACATTTCACCTCAGGGCTGCAGAATATACATTCATATCATGTGCACATGGGTCATTAACAAAGCTAGAACACCTGTTAGGACACAACACAAAACAAGTCTCTAAAAGTTCCATAAGATTGAAATAATATTAAGCATTTTCTAAGATCACAAGTGAAGGAAATGAAAAATCAACTACAGTAAAAGCACCAAAAAACATTCAAACATATGGAGGCTAAATAGTATGTTATTGAACAATGAATAGGTTACCAATGTGATGAAGAAAGAAATCAAAACCTTCCTGGAAACAAATGAAAATTAACATGTAACAAGCCAAAATCACTGGGACACCACAAAAGCAGTCCTGAGAGGGAAGTTCATAGCACTACAGGCTTACCTAAAAACAAGCAAACAAACAAAAATTAATAATAGTTTATATTTAACCCTACAACTTAAAACATTAGAAAGAGAATAACAAGAAAAGCTTAGAGTAAGTAGAAGGAAGAAAATAATAAAGATTAGAGCAGAAATAATGACGTAAAGACTAAAAAATAAAAAATAAAAATAAAATCAATGGAACCAAGAGCTGCTTCTTTGAAAGAATAAGCAAGATTGATGAACTGTTAGACAGACTCATCAAGAAACAAAAAGTGAGGACTCTAATAAATAAAATCAGAAATGAAAGTGGAGAATTAACCACTGACACCGCAGAAATACAAAGGTTTGTAAGATAATGCTATGAACAACTATATACCAATAAGCTGGACAATGTGGATGAAATGAACAAACTCCTAGAAAAATACCATCTCCCAAAACTGAATCAGGAAGAATCAGAAAACCTGAATAGGAAACAGAAGGAGGAATTAAAAAAAAATAAAATAAACTCTCAGCAAACAAAAGCTAGGGTCTGGATATTTTCACAGGTGAGTTTTACCAAACATTCAAAGAACTAACACCTATACTCCTCAAACTATTCCAAAAACTCCAAGAGGAAGGAACTCTCCCAAGCTCTTTTATGAGGTCAGCATTATCCTAATTCCAAAACCAGATAAAGACACTAAAAAGAAAGGGAATTATAGGCCAATATTCCTGATGAACATAGATGCTAAAATCCTCAACAAAATATTAGCAAATCAGATCCAACAATATATTAAAAAGATCATGCACCTTGATCAAGTGGGATTTTTACATAAACATATTGAAAGACAAAAATCACATGATCATACCAATAGATGTAGAAAAAGCATTGGACAAAATCGAACACCCATTTTTATTAAAACTCTCAGCAAAGTTTGAATAGAGGAAGTAGCTCTCACATAGTAAAGGCCATATATGACAAACCTACTGTGAACATCATACTCAATGGCCTAAAACTAAAACCATTGAAGTACAAGAGCAAAACAGGGATGTCTGCTTTCACCACTCTTATTCAACATAATCCTGGACCAGAGAAGAAGAAGAAATAAAAGGCATACAAATTGGAAAGGAGGAAGTAAAACTCTCATTTTATGCAGCCGACATGATATTGTACAAAGAAAACCCTAAAGACTCCACCAAAAGCTCCTAGATTTACTATAATACATGAATTTGGCAATATAGTAGGATACAAAATCATCACCCAAAAATTGATGGCTTTTTTATACACCAATAATGAATTCTCAGAAATAGAAACTATATAAATAATCCCATTTACTATTGAAACAAAAAAATTAAGATAGTTAGGAGTAAACTTAACCAATGAGGTAAAAATCTTGTATTCAGAAAACTACAGTACATTGAAAAAAGAGATAGAGATATGCATAAAGAAGTGGAAGAATATACTGTATTCATGGATTGGTAGAATTAACATCATTAAAATGTCTGTACCACTAAAGGCACTCATTGATTATCAGAGATGCAAATTAAAATGACAATGAGATATCACTCCATACCTTTATTAAAATCCCAACAGCATAATTCAAAGATCTAGAACAAATACTCAAAAAATTTATATGGAACCAAAAAAGAAACCACATAGCTGCAGCAATCTTGAGAAAGAAGAACAAAGTTGGAGGAATGACAACACCAGATATACTATCTAATAAAAGAGTGATATGCAAATTGACCATCACTCCAACATACAAGATGGCCACCCCCATGTGGACACAAGATGGCCACCACAAGATGGCTGGCAGGGAGGGCAATTGGGAGGGACCAGGCCTG
This sequence comes from Myotis myotis, assembly GCF_014108235.1. Classification (NCBI taxonomy): domain Eukaryota; kingdom Metazoa; phylum Chordata; class Mammalia; order Chiroptera; family Vespertilionidae; genus Myotis; species Myotis myotis. Next base: position 88,828,380 of record NW_023416390.1, on the reverse strand, counting down.
AAAGGGAGGGAAGTTGGGGGTGATCAGACCTGCAAGGGAGGGCAGTTGAAGGGAACCAGGCCTGCAGGGAAGGGCAGTTGGGGGCAAGTGGACCAGCAGGGGAGCACTCAGGCATCAATCAGGATGTCAGGGGAGTGGTTAGGGGCAATCAGGCAGGCAAGCAGGTGAGTGGTTGGGAGCCAACAGTCCTGGATTGTGAGAGGGATGTCCGGCTGCCCGTTTAGGCCAGATCCCACCGTGGAATCAAGCCTAAACGGGCAGTCGGACATCCCTCAAGGGGTCCCAAATCGGAGAGGGTGCAGGCTGGGCTGAGGGACACACTCCCCCCATGCACAAATTTTGTGCACTGGGCCTCTAGTCAAGTTGTAATACAAAGCCACCGTAATCAAAACAACCTGGTACTGGCATAAGAACTAGCCTATAGATCAATGGAACAGAACAGAGACCCTCAGAAATTCAATCAAACCATTATGATCAGTTAATATTTGAGAGAGGAGGAGGGAGCATACAGTGGAGTCAAGACAGCCTCTTCAATAAATGGTATTTGGAAAATTGGACTGATATGTGCAAAAAAAATAAATGAAACAGACCACCAACTTACACCTACACAAGAATAAACTCAAGGTGGATGAAAGACTTAAATGTAAGTCATAAAACCATAAAAATCCTCTAAAAAACCATTGGAAGCAAAATCTCAGACATTTCTAGTAGCAATATGTTTAAGGATATATGGGCAAAGGAAACTAAGGAGAAAATAAACAAATAGGACTACGTCAAAATAAAAAGCTTCTGCACAACAAAAGAGACCATCAACTAAACAAAAAGGGAGCCCAATGTATCGGAGAACATATTTGGCAATGATACATCTAGTAAAGTGTTAATATCTAAAATATATAAGGAACTCATACAACTTAACAAAAGGAAAACAAAAAATCCAATTAGAAATGTGTCAAGGATCTAAGTAGACACTTCTCCAAAGTGGACATACAGATGACTGAGAGACATATGAAAAAATGTTCAAAGTCATTGATCATCAGAGATACAAATTAAAACGACAATGAGATATCACCCCATACCTCTCAGAATGGCTATCATCAATGAATCAACAAATGGCAAGTTCTGGTGAGGTTGTGGAGAAAAGGGAACCCTAGTACACTGCTGGTGAGAATACAGGCTGGTGCAGCCATTATGGAAAACAGTATGGAGTTCCCTCAAAAAATTAAATATGGAACTGCCATTTGAATCAGTGATCCCACTTCTAGGAATATTCCTAAGAAACCTGAAACACCAATCAGAAAGAATGTATGCAACTCTATGTTCATAACAGCACAATTTATAGTAGATAAGATCTGGAAACAGCCTAACTGCCTGACCATCAGTAGATGAGTGGATCAAAACGCTGTCATACATTTATACCATGGAATACTGTGAAGGTGTAGAAAAGAAGAATCTCTTACCCTTTGAGACAGCATGGAGGGGCCTGGAGAGGATCATGCTAAGTGAAATAAGCCAGTCAGAGAAAGACAAGTATCACATGATCTCACTCATATGTGGAATCTAATTAACAAAATAAACTGATGAATGGAGTGTATCCAAAGACTTGGAAGCATGGAAGAGAGTACAGAATCTCAGATGGAAAGCAGAGGAGGGTGGGTGGTTGGGAGGTAATCAACCAAAGAATTTATATGTATATATACATAATCTGTGAACACAGACAATATGGCGGTTAAGGCCTAGAGTGTGGGGAGGGGTGGGGGAGCACACATAGGCTGGATGTGGTCAACGGGGGGGCGGGAGGGGGCGAGCGGGAAGGGGACATGTGTAATACTTTTAACAATAAAGATAAAAAACCACACATTTGACAAAATAAATAAATAAATAAATAAATAAATAAATAAATAAATAAATAAGGAAGGAAGGAAAGTTACAAATGGTACTGTTAGCCTAGATAGATAGATATTAATATGGAAGGAAACAAAGGTAATCAGATATTATTGAGCATAATAAACTAGGGAGCATAAGCCTGCTTTGCAAGGAAGTTGCCCCATTTATAGACACCCCAGGAGATCGCAACATCAACAACCCTCCCTCTCCTATATAGGGAGGAAGGACCAACTTTTCAATCTTCGGGGTCCACTTGCCCAGACTATGGGGGGAGCTAAGCACATGTGCAATAGGAGCCAAGATGGGGACCACAGAGACCTATCAGTCTACCCTGGGAAAAGGACCAGATTGGACAAGGAATGCAGAGCCCAGAAGATCATGCAGTGGTTCTCAACCTCCCTAATGCCGTGACCCTTTAATACAGTTCCTCATGTTGTGGTGACCCCCAACCATAAAATTATTTTTGTTGCTACTTCATAACTGTAATTTTGCTACTGTTATGAATCGTAATGTAAATATCTGATATGCAGGATGTATTTTCATTGTTCGCGACCCACAGGTTGAGAACCGCTGGAGGGGATTGACTCAGTGCAAGCTCAGGATAGCTTGGGAAGTTGCTTGGTTAGTTTAAAAAAACACCTGATCCTTTATAAGTCTGAGATCATATAATCCACTAAATAATGAGATGTTCTCTCTCTCTCTCTCTCTCTCTCTCTCTCTCTCTCTCTCTCTCTCTCCTCTCACCTGGAAACAAGCACTTACCTGTTCATTATCACAAGTTCTTTCTGTAGTAGCCATGTGACCTTAGCAGCCACCTGGGGCCCTCAGAAGACTGGGCGGGCCTGAGCACAGCACCAGCAGAGAATAGGCTAAGCTAGCTGGATGTTGCAGAGGCATGAACTCAATCAATGGACCACAGTGTCTGGACACTGGCCCTATTTCTGGACTTCTTTCAGAGCAGGATGGAGATGAGACATTGGGAACCTAGGGGAAGCCTCCTATTTAAACCCAAATAAATCTTACCATCAGACCTCATCCCCCCTTGTGGGTCCCCGAAAATGCTTTTATTGAGACACCACAGGACCCCACTTCCACCAGCAGCAGTACCACATAGGTGAACTCTGAGGACATGATGGGCAGTGAAATAAGTCAGTAGCTTTCCCCCACCTTCATGAAATCTTCCTTATGTTCCCTCCTTAATTCCAAACGCATAAAATAAGCTGTGAACTGTCATTCCATGGAAGCATTTTTCTCAGTTTGTTGAGATCCTGGCATATCCTCTGTTAACTCAAACTCTTATAAATTTTTCTTTAAAAAAATCACCTAGAAGTTATTAAGTTAGCGATTTTAATAGTGTGGCTGTCTTGCCTGTCACAAATCTAACAATAGCTAAAGATGTTAATCATATATATTCGAGGAGGCCTGCCTATAATGTACGTTTCAGGGAAGAATATACAAGTAACTTTGCTTAAGATAACAAAAGCATGTAGCCTCTTAAGCATAAGATGGCTAGTTCTGTGTTGCTCCTCTTATGACATCACTGACGCACTATCCAAAGATGTTTTGCAGACTTTGCTTTGTTTGCAAGGAAGAAGATCTCCCAATCTCAGTCACAATGACCCAGACAGGATGACACCATCAGATAAACTTACTCCCAGTTTTCAGGAGGCTGAAGCAAGGATAGCTACCCTACCTCAAGAAGATAATTACTGGGATTCCTAGGAATTGCAGGGTTTCTGCATTTGATCCCATTTTGGACTCATGGGAAAACTGCTGTATGAGATTTTAAAGGGGGTGCACAGTGAGCTCTGACTTGGACTGCTGATTGCCATAAGGTTTTCAAGGAAACCAAGAGAAAATCAGCTCACTGTCCTGCTTTAGAATTGCCAGATTTTCCAGAAACCTTGTGACCTTTCTGTGCATGGGAGACAAGGGATATCACTGGGTGTGAACACAAAATATGGAAATACCAAATGGCTGGTGGCTTACTTCTCAGAGACTTTGGACAGTATCACTTATGGGCCTCCTGCAGGTCTGAGAGCCATAGGCACCCCTGGGAGTTGCCACAGCAGTCTGAAAGTTTCCTTTGGGACAACGGGCGGTGGCACAAACCTCACACTGTGCTGCTGCTCGAGCAGAAGGTGGACAACAGGCTAACTGCAGGACACCTTGAAAATATCTGTCTATTTTATTAGAAAATCCTAACACCACTCTAAAAACTGTGACCTACCTGGTTTGGCTCAGTGAATAGAGTGTCAGCCTGTGGACAGAAGAGTCCCGGGTTCAATCCCAGTCAAGGGTACATGCCTGGGTCTGGGCTCGATTTCCAGTAGGGGGTGTGTGCCCGGCCAGCACAGCCAAGGGTTCCGTGAGCCTGAAGGGGGAGCGGGGAAGAAATTAGGAAAGACAGACAAAGAGAATAAGCTGGGTCTAGGTGGATCTCCTGTGCCTGGCTGAGGCCACAGAGAGGGACCCAGATGGCAGGCTGAGCCTTTATTTTATAGCCAGAGGTAAACAAGGTAGTGGTCACCATAGTTACAATGTTCTTGTGAGTTTCACTTGTTTTGGCAGCACTTGCTGCACCTCTCACAGCCCATTAGCTTCCCAGATAAGATCTAGGGAGTATCATAATGTCAAGCCTAATTATGCTAAGAGTGCTGTGCCCTCTAAACTGGGACTTGTTTGTGGCTTTGCCAACAGGTCAGTCTGAAGCTTAGCCCTATAGCCACTCCCTAGAAGGGGGCATACAGAAGGCAGCCGATCAATGATTCTCTCTCATTGATGTTTCTGTCTCTCTTTCCCTCTCCCCTCTGCTCTGAAATTAATAAAAAGATATAAAAAATAAATAAAATAAAAGCTGTTGAGCAAAATATGTTACTTTAAAAGAAAAAACACATTGTGATTTCCTGCCACCTTACTCCTCGCTCCAGCTGAAGCACCTCTGTATGACTGTTTGCAAATGTGTGAGCAAGTTTACTATAGCAGGTGGACCTGACTGATGTGCCCTTGGGAAACACATGCTCAGAGATTTTACCAATGGGATCACTTCCATGGATCAAGGGATCTGGAAGGCTGGGTATGCCCTGGTGGAGACTCAGGACACCCTGGAAGAGGAAGCTCTCCCACCAGGTACTTTCTGGAAAAAACTGATCTAATAGCCATCACTGTGTCTTCCACTTGGGTAAAGGTGAGAAAGTCAATATTTGTACTGAATTAAAGTATGCCTTTCCATAGGGCAAGCACATGGTGCTATTTGGAAGACAAGGGACTTACTAACTTCTGAGAACATTTCAAAACATTTATGAACTATCAACATCAACAAGAGTTTGGAAGAAGTTGATTCCAACCCTCACGGATGACTGACAAGGGTACAAGACTTCAGTGAAGGAAGTGGCTACAGATGTGGTGGAAATAGCAAGAGAACTAGAATTAGAAGTGGAGCCTGAAGGTGTCACTGACTGCTGCAACCTCATGATAGAACTTTAATGTGTAAGGAGTTGCTTCTTATGGATGAGCAAAGAAAGTGGCTTTTGAGATGGAACCTATTTCTGGTGAAGATGTTGTCAAAATTGTTGAAATGACAAGGATTTAGAGGATCTAGAACATTACACAAACTTAGTTGATAAAACAACAGCAGGGTTTGAAGGATTTATTCCAATTTTGAAACAAGTTCTACTGTGGTAAAATGCTACTAAAGAGTATGGCATGCTACAGAGAAATCATTTCTAAAAGGAAGAATCAATCAATGCATCATATCTTATTGTCCTATTTGAAGAAATTAGTACAGATACCCCAACATTCAGCAGCCACCACCCTGATCAGTCAGCAGCCATTGAGTCAAGACCCTCCACCAGCAAAAAACATATGATCTCTGAAGTCTCAGATGATGGTTAGCATTTTTGAGCAACACAGTATTTTAAATTAAGATATGCACATTTTCAGACATAATGCTGTTGCACACTTAATATACTACAGTGTAGTGTAAACATAATTTTTATAAGACTTGGAAAACCCAAAACTTTGTCTGAGTTGCTTTGTTGTGTTATTCAGCTTATTGTGGTGATCTGGGATGAAACTCATAAAATCTCTGCGGTATGCCTGTACTTAAATCTACCAAAGAAATTCATATCTTCAATATTCATGATAACAAGAGAGGATGTTGTCTTAACAGAACACAGACTAACAGAACCCTCAAAAGTGGAACTTAACTTTGGGGCACCAGTTACTAAAAAGAAGGGTTGTAGAATCACGCTCTTGGAAGCTTGTATATTTGGGGAGCTTGAGAGAGTTCCCAGAAGAGGTTTTCTTAATCTCTCCATAGGAGAGAAATATTCCTCAAAGCTCTTCACCCAAACTTCTCTGATCAAACTTGCCCCAAATGCCAAGCAACTTTCTAATTAGTAAACTGGCTTCAGAGATACCCTGGTTTAGCAGAAGAAGGGATGCTTGGAGAGGGGGCACCAATGGATCAGTCAGGAGAAACAGCGCAGCTACCCAACATTGCTGAGGCAGGATTCTGGGTTAAATTATGAGACTCTCATGTAAACCTCACTGCTGGCAAATCTACTCTTTTTAAATTTATCATTGTTTACAGACAGCTAATGAAGCATATCCGACTAAAAACAGGTGCCCAGGGAGACCAAGAGCAAGCCAGCTTCATCTCGTAGGCTGTCCCCTAACATGTACAGGGCATGGTGTCTGAGCCACTAAGAAATTCCTGCTGCTCCAAACTTATTTCACCACCGCCTGTCACAATGACTGAAATTTTACCATTATGAATTACAATTTGGCACAATAAACTCTTGTCAAAATTATTGACAGGGTAAGTGTTGTATGTCTTGTTCAGGTCAGGCTGAGAGCTAGCTGATAAGAAGTGCTCAGTGTGTACTTTGTCTCAATTCGGTAAAGTTCAATGATGATTACCATTTTAGTGAAGCCCAGCTGGTTTCTTGTATGAAATGATTTATGGCTCTAAACAGAACAGAATAACTGTTCAAACTGGCCATTGCAGATCCTGAGGGAAGCTTGAATGGGGCTGAATTTATAATTTGAGCTCAAACCCTTGATGATCATAGTTTAAGGTTTATGACATGGGAATTATTAAAATAGTTGTCTAGTCACTAGACTCTTGTGGACACTTTGGGGACCATGCAGCAACTCTTTGTGGAGTGACGACCAGTTATAAAAAGGCCTACTGTATGCCAAGGACTGTGCTAGTCTTTGTTTATGCATCTCACCTAAACATTGCCATAACCTTACCGGGTGGATCCTCTCTCTGACTATCAGACCTTTCCATCCTTTTGACTCATCACAGATCTTATATCCTCCAGATAGGACTTGAGTACACAGCAATTTTTACTGGTTTGAATTCCTGTGACTTCCAGTTCAGATATAGGTCATGCCACTGTGCAGGATGGACGTGGGTGGCGATGCTCTGATCACGAAGCATACACTCAGATAAATTAGAAAATACCTAGCTGGCCCCTTGTGAAGGGAGCATTGTCTGAGAGGAAGCCTTTCCTCAACAACTGTGTCCTCTCTAACAATATACACCTGGATAATTGCATCAATATGTTCATGTTTCATGTATAAAAGTATAAAGTCTCATACTGCAAACTACTTTAGAAAAGGGGCGAACAATTTTGTAAAGTGCTCTTAGTACCTGAATTAGAGAGTAATTTACGAACAAAGTGCATAATAATTAAATTAATGGGATTAAACCTCTTTCAAAGTTCAAAAGCACAATATAATCACATTTTTATTTGGTATGCAGAAGACATAAAATAAACATTGAGTCAAATTTAAGTTACATATATATTTATAGTGATAGTTAATTTTTATTTAGATTATTAATGGGTCAATACCTGGCAAAGCTCATGCAGATGCATCTTTCACCTCTTCCTACTGCTGTGCTTTTAATCTGCATATGTCCCTGGCTAATGGTTTATTAGGAATATAATTGTAACTACAGAAAGAAAACTAAAAATTGTATATGTTAAATAACATAGCAATTTTCATTCTTCTATTAACAGGTCAGTAATTTTGTTTCTTGACCTCTCAATTTGTACAACTATAATTTATTGCTTTGTGCACAAACATCAGTCACCAAAACTGGGAAACTAGCTGTACAAATAAATAAAGATAGCATGAAATTTCCAGAAAAGATGCAGTGTAAACCTAACACTCTTTCACAGCCTACATTGGCACCCTGTACTCATCTTATTAGCATCTCTAACTAGCAAGGTTTGGACTAGCTGTCAAACACCTTTATTAATCCCATCATTTGTCTTCTTGAGGTTGGGAGTGTGAATAAGCCTGTTCCATTAAATTAGGCTTTGAAACATGTTGAGTGGGAACAATAAAGTAATAACACATCAGTCAGAGTCTACCACTGACACTTCAGAAACATTGAACGTTTTCCCCTTGGAATGCAGAAATGCAGGTGACCAAGCATGGTAAAACTCACACCAGCCCCTGCAGGTCTGCATATAAAACCTGCACTCAGATTTCAACACCTACTCTTTTTTGCCCCCAGAGTTCTCCTTAGCATTATGCTACGTGCTGTCGGGTTCTGGTTGATTCTGTTTTACTTTTCAGCAGGATAGCCTATATTCTTTATCATTAGCTGTCTTCCCCCAGAGGTTTGTCATATTTTTTCTTGGCCACACTCACACTGTGAGTTACATTCACAGTGCCTTCCCCTCAAGCTGCCAGTGGAGTGAATGCTTTGAACAGACAACACACAAACCTACTGAAATGGATTTATTGCAGTCAAACATGTTTGTATGTTGTAGACACACAAAAGGAACAAATGGAATTGAGAGACTGAAAGATGGATTATATCCTCCATCCTAATAGCAGCAACAACAAAAAACCCACCTCAGCATAAATCCCTGGTGTCCTCCTGATGCTTTTGTTTAAACACCCTTTGACTCTCAGTGACAGGAAGCCCTGAATTTTCAGTGGTGCTGCTGCCTTGGACAGGCATGTCTAAAACTTGCTACTTTGTACACGAGCATATATACTGCACATCATCTCAAGAATCTGAATTTCACAGTCATTAGAATTTAAACTTTCTAGCTTTTACTTTAATTCTGCTTCCTTTTTCTCCTCCTCTTTTTTTTTTCTTTTGCCACAATAATTCTATCTTTTACTATGAGCTTGCCTTGGCCTCAGTGAAATATCTCTATCCTCTTACTCTCTACTGAGGGTCTTTAATACACCATTGCTGATACAATTTTGTGTTTGTCTCCTAATTGTGACAGGCAGTATATTGAAAAAATTGAGATTGATTACCCTATGCTTAATGTTTACTAAATATTTGTTGAACAAATAAATAAATACTAATTTCATATATCATTTACACCATTTTAAATGAAAAACTGTTTTAGATTTTTTTTTTATCTCTGGATACTTTATCTTGTCCTAATTAAGCTGACATCATAAATATTGCTCTTAAAGACACCTCCACATGAAAACCAAGCCCCCTCCATTAGCCTCTATTTCTTTATGTCCTTTAAATTCAAACCGCATATCTTACCACTATTCAGGTTAGAGTAAAGGAATGATTGGACTAATGTAATATTAAAGTACTAGTGGCCCAGTGCACAGATACGTGCACATTGAAAGGAAATTAATTAGAAGAAATATGTTAATATCGCTATTTGTCCTTTCTCTATAATAGAAGTGTCAACCAAATTCACTATTGACAATGACAGATTGAAACACACTTGTGCAATTAGTGCCAGCGAGAGCTTTATATGTATTGTGCATGCGTGAATCAACTTAGCCTTTTATATATATAGAACTAGAGGCCCTGGGGAGAAACCAAGATGGCAGCATAGGTTAACGCTGGAGTTTGCTGCAGCGAACAACCACTTCAAAAATACAACTAAAAGACGGAACGGACATCATCCAGAACCACAGGAAGGCTGGGTGAGTGGAAGTTCTACAACTAGGAGGAAAGAGAATAGCATACCGAGACTCAGAGGAGGCGCAGTGCTGAAGTCAAATACTAAGGTGCGGAGTGCATGCGAAGCGGGTGGGCGGCTGACAGCGTGGTTGTCTGTTTCAATCAGGAGGGAGTCTCAGGCTCTGAGTTCAAGATCCCTCTTTTTCACAGCTTTTTTATCCATTTACCTACTTATGGGCACTTAGGTTGTTTCCAAATCTTAGCTATTATAAATAATGTTGCTATAAACATAAGAGTACATAATTTTTTCTGATTTGTGCTTTAAGGTTTTCAGAATATATTCCCAGAGGTGGGATCACGAGGTCAAATGGGAGTTCCATTTTTAATTTTTTGAGGAAATTCCATACTGTTTCCATAACAACTGCACCAATCTGCATTTCCACCAGCAGTGAACTAGTGTTCCCTTTTCTCCACATACTTGCCAGCACTTGTTGTTTGTTAATTTTTTATGACAGCCATTCTGACAGGTGTGTGGTGATATCTCATTGTGGTTTTCATTTGCATTTATCTTACTATTAGGGACTTTGAGCATTTTTTCATGTGTCTCTTAGCCATTTGTATGTCTTCTTTGGAGAAAAGTCTATTCATGTCTTCTGCCCATTTTTTCATTGCATTGTTTGTCTTCTTTTTGTTGAGTTGAATGAGTACTGTATATATTATGGATATTAACCTCTTATCAGATGTATCATTGGCAAATATGTTCTCCCCTTCAGTGGGTTCCCTTTTCAATTTTATGGTGGCTTCTTCTGCTATGAAACAGTTTTTGTTTTATATAGTCCCATTGTTTATTTTCTCTTTAGTTTTCTTTACCGTAGGAGATGTATCCATAAACACATTGCTGCGTAAGGTGTTTGAGATTTTCTGCCTGTGTTTTCTTATGTTTTCATGCTTTACATTTAAGTCTTTTATCCACCATAAGTATATTTCTGTGTATGGTGTCAGTTTGTAGTCTAGTTTCATCTTTTTGCATGTATCTGTCCAGTTTTCTGAGCAACATTTGTTAAAGAGACTGTCTTTACTCCATTGTATGTTCTTGCTTCCTTTGTCAAATATTAATTGACCGTAATCATGTGGGTCAATTTCTGGGGACTATGTTCTGATCCATTGATCTATATTCCTGTTCTTGTGCCAATACCAGGCTGTTTTGGTTATAATGGCTCTGTAGTATAGTTTGATATCTGGTAGTGTGATCCCTCCTATTTCTGTCTTCTGTCTTCTATTTCATGATGTGTGCTGACCACAAGGGGGTGGTGCAGAATGAAGGGAGGCCTTGGCTGGCATCCAGAAGGAAGGCCCTGGCCAGCAGCTGGAAGCCCCTAATAGCTGGCCAGGTGTAGAGACCCTACCTGTGTACGAATTTTGTGCACCAGGTCTCTAGTGTTAACTAAGAGTAGTTGAAAGCAGATATCCTTGTCTTATTCCTGTTCTTAAGGGAAACACTTTTAGTATTTGCTCTTTGAGTATGATGTTGGCTGTCAGTTTGTCATATATGGCCTTTATTATGGTGAGGTATGATTCTTCTATTCCCACTTTGCTGAGAGTCGTTATCAAAAAAGGGTGCTTTATTTTATTGGATTCTTTTTCTGCATCCATTGATATGATCATTTGATTTTTATTTTTTAATTTGTTTATGTGATGTATCACATTTATTGATTTATAAATATTGTACCAGCCTTGTATCCCTGGAATAAATCCCACTTAATCATGGTGTATGATCTTTTTAATATATTGCTGGATCCAATTTGCTAATATTGTGTTGAGGATTTTAGCATCTGTGTTCATGAGGGATTTTGGCCTGTAATTATTTTCCTTTGTAGTATCTTTATCTCATTTTGGAATTAAGATAATGCTGGCTTCATAAAAAAAGTTTGTAAGAGTTCCTTCCTCTTGAATTTTTTTAATAGTTTGAGGAGGATTGGTGTTTGACCTTCTTTGAATGTTTGGTAAAATTCACCTCTAAATCCATCTAATCCAGGGCTTTTGTTTGCTGGATTTTTTAAAAACATGACTGCTTATATTTCATCAGTTGTTATTTGTCTACTCATGTTTTCCAATTCTTCCTGATTGACTTTTGGAAGATTGCATGTTTCTAGAAATTTGTGCATTTCACCCAGCTTGTCCAGTTTGTTGGCATATTGTTGTTCATAGTATTTGCTTACAATCCTTTATATTTCTGTGGTGTCCATTGTTATATAGCCTCTTTCATCTCTGATTTTATTTAATTGGGTCCTCTCTTTTTGTTTCTTAATGAGTCTGGCTAGGAGTTTATCAATCTTGTGTATTTTTTGAAAGAACCACCTCTTTGATTTATTGATCTTTTGTACTGTTTTTTTTATTTACTTACTTTAGTCTATATGTCATTTATTTCTAATCTGACCTTTATTATTTCCTTCCTTCTACTTCCTATGGGCTTTTCTGGCTGTTTTTCTAATTCAGTTAGTTTTAGGGTTATATAGTTTCTTAGTCCTTTTTCTTTTTCTTGAGATAGGCCTGCAGTGCTATGAACTTCCCCATCAGGACTGCTTTTGTCTTGTCCCATTGGTTTTGGGTGGTTGTGTATTCATTTTCATTTGTTTTCAAGAATTTTATAATTTCTTGCTTGATCTCATTGGTAACCCATTCGATATTTAATAAACATGCTCTTTAGCCTCCATTTATTTGAGTGCATCTTTTGTTGTTGTTGTTGTTTTTTATAGTTGATTTCTCACTTCATGCCATTGTGATCTCAGAAGATGCTTGGTATTACATCAGTCTTCTTGAATTTGTGTAGAAGTGTTTTGTGCCCTAGCATGTGCACTATCTTTATGAATGATCCATGTGTACTTGAGAAGAATGTATATTCCATAGCTTTGGGGTGAAATGTTTTGTTAATATACATTAGATCCATCTGATCTATTGTACATTTCAGTCCTCTGTTTCCTTGTTAATTTTTGGTCGGGAGGATCTATCCAGTGATGTCAGTGGGTATTAAAATCCCCTACTATGACTGTATTGCTGTTAATCTCTTCCTTAAAGTCCATCAAGAATTTTTTATGCATTTGGATGCTCCTATATTGGGTGCATATATGTTTACAAGGGTCATATTTTTATGTTATATTTTCTTGTTGAATAATTCCCTTTAGTTTTATGAAGTGGCCTTCTTTGTCTCCTGTCATTGCCTTTGTTTTGAAGTCTATATTGTCTGATATGAGTATTGCTACCCGTTTTTTTTTTTTTTTCCATTTGCATGGAATTTTTTTCACACATTCCTTCACTTTTAGTCTGTGTGTAAGTTTTGTTCTGACGTGGGTCTCTTGTAAATAGCATATATGTAGGCCATGTTTTCTTATCCATTCAGTCACCCTATGTCTTTTGACTGGAGCATTTAATCCATTTACATTTAATGTTGTTACTGATACATATTTATTTATTGTCATTTTATTTTCTTTATGCCTATGATCCTCTCCTTCTCCTTTTCTTCTTCTTAAAGCAGCCCTGTTAACATTCTTTGCTTTGGTGATTTGGTGGTAATATACTATTTTAATCTTTTTGTCTGTGAAGTTTTTTATTTCCTCTTCAATTTTAAAGATAACTTTTCTGGATACAGACGTCTTGGATTTAGGTCCTTGCTTTTCATTACTTTGAGTACTTTATGCCACGCCCTTCTGGCCTGCAGTATTTCTCTTGAGAAGTCAATTGACATTCTAATAGGAATTCCTTTGTATGCAATTTTCTCTCTCTCTCTCTCTTGCTGCCCGTAAGATTCTTTATTTGTCTTTAACATTTGCCATTTTAGTTATGATGTGTTAAAGCATGGGTCTCTTTGGGTTCATCTTGATTGGGACTCACTGTACCTCCTGAACTTCTGTGATATTTTTCTTCACCAGGTTGGAAAAGTTTTCTGACATTTTTTCTGTAAACAGGCTCTCTGTTCATTGCTCATCCTCTGCCCCTTCTGGTATTTCTGTAATGGGAATGTGGTTCCATTTCATGTTGTCCTTTCTCCCTGCTTTTTTTTTTTTTCTATTTGCTGCTCTAATTTGGTATTTATTTCTACTTTGTTTTCCAAATCACTGATACGGTCCTCTGCTTCTTTCAATCTACTTATAATCCCTCCCAGTGTGTTATTCATGTCAGATATATCATTCCTCATTTCTGTCTGGTTATTGTTAATGGGCTCTATTTCCCTTCTCATCTGTTGTAATTTGCACTAAGTTCCTTTAGAATCTTTATAACCATTGCTTTGAACTCTATTTCTGATAGGTTGTTTGTTTCCATCTCATTTAGTTCTTTTTCTGGAGATTCTTTCTTTTTCTCTCATTTGGGGATTGTTTCTTTGTCTCCCCATTTTATCTGTATCTTTATATTTGCTTCTATGTACTAGTAAAACTGCTGTGCCTACCAGTCTTTGTGGGATGGCCTTTTTAAAAGGTGTCTTGAGGGGTTCAGTAGTATAGTCTCTTTGTTCACCTGAGCTGGATGCTCTAGGAGTGTCCCTTGTGTTAATTGTTTGTGCTCTCCTGTTGTTATTGGGACTGACTGTTGATGTGCTATTTGTGGGAGTAATCTCCCCTTCATCTTGCTGCCAGTGAGGTTCAACCATAGTGTTGTCATGCCAGCTGTCTAATGGTTGGTGACTCCTTAGCCCAGAGGCTGTGTCTGCCTTGAGTCTCATACCTTGATTGACCCTGTTTTGGGCTGTACTTCCTTCCCCCACGGAGCTGGTCCTGCAAGTGTCAGCTTAGGGTGCTTGTTGTATTGTTGGCTTTTACCTTGCTGAGAAGTCTGGGATGGTGTCTGTGGTGGTGATCCAAACTGCTGTTTCTGACTAATTAGTTCAGGCAAAGACTCAAAGTCTCTAGAGAACTGCCTCTGCCTGCAGACTGACTGGTTTACATCTAAAGCAGTGGTCGGGAAACTCATTAGTCAACAGAGCCAAATATCAACAGTACAATGATTGAAATTTCTTTTGAGAGCCAAATTTTTTAAACTTAAACTATATAGGTAGGTACATTGTTATTAACTTAATTAGGGTACTCCTAAGGCTTAGGAAGAGCCACACTCAAGGGACCAAAGAGCCACATGTGGCTCGCGAGCCGCAGTTTGCCAACCATGGGTCTAGAGCAGCCATGGACAAACTACGGCCCGCGGGCTGGATCCGGCCCGTTTGAAATAAATAAAACTAAAAAAAAAAAAAAAAGACCATACCCTTTTATGTAATGATGTTTACTTTGAATTTATATTAGTTCACACAAACACTCCATCCATGCTTTTGTTCCAGCTCTCCGGTCCAGTTTAAGCATCCATTGTGGCCCTCGAGTCAAAAAGTTTGCCCACCCCTGGTCTAGAGTATCCTCAAGCAATCATCCACAGGTGGGTTGACAGGTTTTCCAAAGGGTGGGAGAATTGCTTCTGACTGGAGGCTTATTGTTATTCTCAGTCTCTTAATAAGCCTCAGAAATTCCACAGGGTAGGACATGGGATTTTCCAATAGGGTGGGACAACTGTCTTTCCCCCAAGCAAAAATGTCAGGGTAGCAGAGGTTGGCCTGAGAAAGATGACCTCCACAGCGTGAGGAAATGACTCAGTACAGGAAACAAGAGTGTCTGCCTTCTGAGCTCTCTCCCATGATCTCCCAACCCTGGCTTCTGTTTATACATCTCCAATCCACTTTTCCATTCTTCTGCCAGAGTACAAGGTGAGTGGCTGAACACAGAATTTTGTGCATTGGCCCTCTGAGAGGGTGCCTGCATTTCCAGCCATCTCTCCATGGCAGATAAGCAACCCCACTGTTTTTCACAGCTGGATATTATGTGGGTAACTTTCTTAGTTCTAGTACTCTCTCTCCTGGGAAGCCCAGCTTGGGGATTAGACCCCATAGTTCTCAGTGGCAACCCTCCACAGCTGAGATATCTCTCTCTGATACTTCAGCTATTGTTTGTGGGAGTCCATCCAGCTCTTTTGCACCACTGCCCTTTCTACCAGTCTCTATGCAGTCTCCATTTCCTGTCCTTGGTTATCAGATTTCTCTCCAGCTAGTTCTCAGTTCATTTTTCAGAGTGGTTTTTCTGTATTTTAGTTGTAATTCCAGTTTTGTCCTGGGAGCATGTCTGTGAGCTCCCACTTACTTCACCACCATTTTTAACTCTCCCATCCAGTGTGTTCTTGATGTCAGATATCATTCTCCATTTATGTTTGGTTCTTGTTCATGGCCTCTATATCCCTTTTCATACTGTTGTAATTTGAACTAAGTTCCTTGTGAACCATTTTTTCACCTGCTTCTCTTTTAAGGAGCTAGGCATGATCTAAATCAATAAATGTAGATTTTTGAGTCCAGAGGTCATACCTTTTTCCAAAAATATGAATGTTACTATTTAATATCTTAAAATGTGGAAGAATAAGCCACCCCCAAATATGCTACTTTGGCATGAATATTTTGAACTAAAGAAACTTGAAAAACAGCAGGTGCAAGAAGAGTATTTTAATCTCTCCCTTTTTCCTGAAAATGGGAGATGAAACTCCCATATGAAATATGACCTCCTTGTACCAGGAGAAAAGAAACATTTTTTAACTGATAGTAATGCTGAAAAAATTCTGTACAAACAAAAGTCTTTATTTTTTTTTAAATTTTTCTTTAGCTTTTTTATATATGATTGCCTCCCTTTATTTGACCTAGAATAAAAGCATTTAGATTTTGTCTCTTCTTTGGTTCTTCATTTTCTTTAAAATTAAATTTATTTTTATTGTTGAAAAGTATTACAGATGCCCCCCTTATTTTCCCCATTGACCCCCTCAACCCCACACCTGTCCAGAACCCCATACCTTCACCATACTATTATTCTGTGCCCATGGGTTATGCATTTCCTAATTTGTAAAAACCCAGGGTCTGTAACATCCAAAACAACTGAAGTCTCCAATGACTGGAAGTCAGTCCTGCAGTCAGTGCTGGGTTGCCATAGCGACCCAGCACTGACTTGGCGACCCAGCACTGACTGCCGAGGGGGCTAAACATCAGGCCAGGAGAGAGGCCTGGAGAGAGAAGTAGGGTTTGATCCATAGCCTCTGTGGCAGCTGTTGATCAGCCCCTGCCTCTCTCTTTCCATCTGGGCCTGGCCAGCAGCTGTGCTGCTCTTTCTCTCCTGGCCTCCACAGGGGCTGCTGATCATCCCCACCTCTTTGATGAGTCCCGGAGATAGGCCCGGAGATGGTGACTGGCACAGAAACCAACCAATCAGAACCAAATCTGGGTGTACTGTGAGAAGCCAATGGCTGCCTAGGAGGAGGAGCTTTTGACACTGACTGGCATAGAAATCAACCAATCAGAACCTAATCTGGGTGAACTGAGAAGGCAGAATCTAAGGTGGGGGTTGAGGAGGGGTTTTAAGGGCAACAGCTATTTGGTGTAAGGTGTAAGAAAGCGGTTCAATATTTTAATGACCAGTTTGGCAATATAGTGCATATGGTTGGCTATCAGTCCAGATATAGGGGTTATGTATTTTTGTCTGCCAAGAGCATCTCCTCCTGCTGAAAAAGGCTTCTCCTCACCCCATTTAAGCAATCCTACCCTATATAATCTATGTAAACTACAGAAAGGGTAATATGCTAATTAGACCAGGTCGACCAGCCATCTTCCAGACATCTGATGTCCTTCCCAGACAAAGTCATGGTGGTGGGGGCTGAGGCAGAGGCAGTTAGGGGCGATCAGGCTGGCAGGGGAGGGAAGTTGGGGGGTGAGATCAGGCTGGCAGGGGAGAACAGTTAGGGGTGATCTGGCAGGCAGCCTGGTGATTGGTTAGGAGCCAGCTGTCCCAGATTCTGAGAGGGATGTCCAACTATCGGTTTAGGCCTGATCCCTGTGGCACTTGGTCTAAACCAGAAGTTGGACATCCCCCAAGGGGTCCTTGATTGGAGAGGGTTCAGGCTGGGCTGAGGGACACCCCCCCCCCAGTGTACAAATTTTGTGCACCAGGCCACTAGTATGCATATAAGATCTTTGGTTAATCTCTCCCCACCCACCCACCCCCATCTTCCCTCTGAGATTCATCAGTCTGTTCCATGCTTCTATGTCTCTGGATCTATTTTGTCCATCAGTTTATTTTTTTCATTAGATTCCACATATGAATGAGATCATCATTTTTTTTATGAGGTTTCTTGTGTCATGTAAAAACTAAATAAATGTGTATGTTTTTCTCCTGCTAATCTGAATAGTTTAATTTTCAAAAGTCCAAAATAGGTAAATTTTTTTACTCCACTACATCAGTACCTCTGAGTTGAGATTATATTTCTGCTTCTGCCTCTATACTGACATTGTTCTTTGGCTAAAGGTTACTGAATTTTCTTATTCTTCATTTTATGATGTCAGGCAAAATTTATTATATATGTTAGATAGGCAAAACCTTTTTTATGTTGGGGAGACAAGAGGGGATGAATCAAAATGTATAGTAAATGTTATATACTGACCATCCTCTATGTGCCAATGACCACACTAAGTCCCTTATTTACTGTCTTGCTTAATATTATCAGCATTGCTTTAAAAAATCATTATTTACCTTTTTAACAAAGGAAGAAAACAGGTTTTGAACAGGTTGAACACTTATCAAATGCATAAACTTGGAAAATAGAAACATTGAAATCAGTATTTATGTGTGATTAACACTAAGTACCTATGCTCTTTGTAGTCATTTTCACCATTTCTGGGAAAAATACACTGCTTATTAAGTACAGAGACCTGAAATGCATTTAGAAAGGTTTTGCTCAAAAAATAATAAAAATATAAAATATTCTGTTGCTTAAAATATGAAACTTCAGTTATCTGAAGCACATCATTCTATATCACTGCTGCATGGATGAGGCACTGTATGACTGAGAGAGAATTCAATGATTAATGAATCACCAAATGTCACATTTGAATGTGCTTTGGAAGCTTGGAACCATTTTGTGTTTGATAAAGATTCAAATCAACTGGATTTGACATCTGGAAACAGTCATTTCAGCTAGGTCTAGTTTCAAAGGAGGACTTCAACAGTGACAGCAGGGAAAGCATGTTTGCCTCCATGTATTTTTACCCTGAATTATATGTCTATTTAGATTCAATTAGAGTAATTGAAAAAAAGATTTTCACATTACTGGGTGAAATGTTCCCCCTCAAAACTAGCACAGCACTGCACCTGCAAGAGAAACGCAGCATGCCTACGGACGCAGGCAATAAAACACACATCTGATGCAGAAATTGTCACATAATAAAGAAGGTAAAGGGCAAAGTGAAGAACAATTAGCTAATTAAGTGAAAAAAAATAACAATCAAATATCAATCCTAATGAATCTGCAATTTCTCCTTCAGTATCTATCTCTCCACAATCTATCTCCATTTTTAAGAGCTCAGAAATATACATACAAGATGATATTTTTTCCACTTACAGAATGCACTCATAAAAATATTCTAATGTGCTTATAGTGAAGGTGACTCAGCTCGGTGGAGGTAGTATAAATTGGTGCAAATATCTTAAATATAATTTAGATAGCTATATATAATAGGTAGATAATGATATAAACATTTGAAATATTTATTTTCCTATTTTATCTCTGAAAATCGGAGCAAAAGATACAGAATTATTTTAATTGGCATTATTTAAGATTAAAATTTAAAACATTTAAAATATTTAATCTATACAATTCTTAATAGGATATGTAAATAAGAAGGTTATTAAAACAAAGTGTAATAAAATATTAATTATATCTTTGTACATACAGATACAAACACAGACTAAAGAACCTAGGCTAGAATATGTATAGAAAAAAGGTATAAAATACAACTTGATATTAACAATGTAATTCTAAATAATGTTTCCTTTTATTTACATTTTCAGTATCTAAATTTTCTTAATTAAAAAAAATAATACCCCCTTCTGGCTTTATATCTGAAGAAACCCATGACACAAATTCAAAGGAATATATGCACCCTTATGTTCATTGCAGAGCTATTTAAAATACCAAACTATGGAAGAAATCTAAGTGCCCATCAATAGACAAGTGGATAGGAAAGAAATGGTGCATGTATATGATGGAATATTGCTCACCAAGAAAAAGAATTAAGTCTTGTCATCTGCAATAGAATTGATGGACATAGAGGGTGTTATTATGCTGAGGGAAGTGAGTCAGACAGAGAAGGACAGATACCATATGATTTCATTTACATATGGAATCTAAAAAACAAATAGACTCACAGATACAGGAAATAGACTGATGGTTGCCAGAGGAAAGAGGGTTTGGGGGAATGAGTGAAAAAGGTGAAGGATTGAGAAGTACAGATTGGTAGCTAGAGAACAGTCACGGGGATGTCAACTACAGCAAAGAAAAGTAGTGCTGCTCTAACCAGTTTGCTCAGTGGATAGAGCGTCGGCCTGAGGACTCAAGGGTCCCAGGTTTGATTCTGGTCAAGGGCATGTACCTTGGTTGCGGGCACATCCTTGGTAGGGAGTGTGCAGGAGGTAGCTGATCGATGTTTCTAACTTTCTATCCCTCTCCCTTCCTCTCTGTAAAAAATCAATAAAATATATTTTGGAAAAAAAAAAGGGGGGGGCATGTACCTTAGTTGTGGGCACATGCCCAGTAGGGAATGTGCAGGAGGCAGCTGATTGATGTTTCTCTCTCATTGATGTTTCTAACTCTCTATCCCTCTCCCTTCCTCTCTGTAAAATATCAATAAAACATATTTTTTTTTTTTTTAAAAAAAAGAAAAGTAGTCAGTGCTATCGTAATAACTATGTGTGGTGCCAGGTGGGTACTAGAAACATCAGGGGGAACATTTTGTAAAGCATATGATTCTCTAAAACACTATGATGTACACCTGAAACTATTTAAGTTTTTAAGATTATTGTTCTTATATCCAGAAATAAAATAATTATTTGCCCTTAATTTCTCCAGTCATATGAGAAACAGTAATATATTCACTCATTCACACTTATACATGAAAATAACTTTCTGTACGTTTGTTATTATATTACGGGCTGGGATAAATAGAGAAAACAGAAAGATAATACTTCTTTTTCTGAAGTATCTTACAATCTGTTCATGGCTGTTTACAAAATGTGAGAACATGATATCAATCAGATAAGCACACAATTAGAATAATGGTGATACAATGTTACTCCCCTCCCCGCTCCAGAAATTTGGATTTCAAGAATATTATAAAACAAAAAATTATTGGGTTGGTCAATATAGAGTTATCAATTTTTATTTTGAAATATGACAAGATTAAAATGAATTATTTTTATGCATACTTTTAATACAACATCATTCATTATCCAATTTCCTTAATTTTATAACATTTAATAATATTATTTTAAGATAAAATTTTTTTATTAAATCTTTATTGTTCAGGTTATTACATTTGTTCCTCTTTTTTTGCCCCCATAGCTCCCCTCCTTCCAGTTCCCACCCCACCCTCCGCCCTCACTCCCCACCCACTGTCCTCATCCATAGGTGCACGATTTTTGTCCAGTCTCTTCCCCCATCTCCCACACCCCTTTCCCCCCCAAGAATAGTCAGTCCATTCCCTTTCTATGTCCCTGATTCTATTATAATCAACAGTTCATTCTGTTCATCAGATTATTTATTCACTTGATTCTTAGATTCACTTGTTGATAGATGCATATCTGTTGTTCATAATTTGTATCTTTACCTTTTTCTTCCTCTTCCTCTTCTTAAAGGATACCTTTCAACATTTCATATAATACTGGTTTGGTGGTGATGAACTCCTTTAGCTTTTCCTTATCTGTGAAGCTCTTTATCTGACCTTCAATTCTGAATGATTGCTTTGCTGGATAAAGTAATCTTGGTTGTAGGTTCTTGGCATTCATCACTTTGAATATTTCTTGCCACTCCCTTCTGGCCTGCAAAGTTTCTGTTGAGAAATCATCTGACAGTCGTATGGGTATTCCCTTGTAGGTAACTGAGTTTCTTTCTCTTGCTGCTTTTAGGATTCTCTCTTTGTCTTTTGCTCTTGGCATTTTAATTATGATGTGTCTTGGTGTGGTCCTCTTTGGACTCCTTTTGTTTGGGGTTCTCTGTGCTTCCTGGACTTGTAAGTCTATTTCTTTCACCAGGTAGGGGAAGTTTTCCGTCATTATTTCTTCAAATAGGTTTTCAATATCTTGGTCTCTCTCATCTTCTGGCACCCCTATAATTCTGATGTTGGTACGCTTGAAGCTGTCCCAGAGGCTCCTTACACTATCTTCGTATTTTCGGATTCTTTTTTCATTTTGCTTTTCCAGTTGGGTGTTTTTTGCTTCTTCGCATTTCAAATCTTTGCCTTGATTCTTGCGGTCCTCTGGTCTGCTGTTGGGAGTCTGTATAGTATTCTTTATTCCAGTCAGTGTATGCTTATTTTCTAGTTGGTTCTTTATCACAACATCGAGGGTCTCATTAGATTTCTTGTAGATCTCATTAAGTTTATTGGCGGCTTCTAGACAGTTCTTGAGAGACCTTAAAAGTGTGGTTCTGAATTCTACATCTTCCATTGACAATTTTGTCCTGTTTGTTTGTCTCCGCATTTTTTTATGCTTTCTTGGTGCACCCCCTCGTGGTCTTTGTGCGCAGTCTTGTTGTAGTTAAATCTTGATTGTTGTAGTCAATACTGGGGGATTTGACCTCCAGGACAACTGGCTGTGAGAGTCAGCTGTGTCTGCAGTGGGAAAACTTCTGTCCTCTGGGGAGGTGCTAATCTAGCCTTTGCCTGAGGCTATCCAGCAAATGGCTCTGTGCAGGGCTTGGGCGGGAGGGGTCACAAGGGATCAACAGGGCAGGCAGAGGGAGCAGTTATGGCTGCTCTCAGTCCCGTCTCCAGAGTCTCTGCCTCTCAGAGTCCCAGCAACCACTGCAAAC
Source organism: Myotis myotis (assembly GCF_014108235.1). Taxonomy (NCBI): domain Eukaryota; kingdom Metazoa; phylum Chordata; class Mammalia; order Chiroptera; family Vespertilionidae; genus Myotis; species Myotis myotis. Next base: position 88,805,663 of record NW_023416390.1, on the reverse strand, counting down.
CTCACAGAGAAAGCTGCCCTCGCGTTCCGACTGATGCCAGACAGTCCCGCTTCTCCCATTTGAGTCTGGGTCCCTATAGACTTGCCCAGAACTGGAGCTCAGGGCCTGAGCCTCCCTCCTGATTGAAAAGGACAACCGCGCCCTCAGCCACCAGCCCGCTCCGTGTGCACCTCCGCACCTTTGTATTTCTGCACTGCGCCTCCTATGAGTCCCAGTATGCTGTTCTCTTTCCTTCTAGTTGAAGAATTTCCCCTCAGCCAGCTTTCCTGTGGTTCTGGGTGATGTCCGTTCCGTCTTTTAGTTGTATTTTTGAAGTGGTTGTGCGAGGCAGCATTCTCCAGGGTTTACCTATGCCGCCATCTTGGTTCTCCAAAATTTTTAAATTAAATATTTATCTTTAACATGATATGCAGATAAATATTCAAATGTTTTCAAAAAAACTTAAAAAGAAAGGAAGTATGTGATAGGAGGCATCCTCAAGTATGGGTATAGATACTTTTTTCAAAGAAAGAATAATTGGCATCCTTACACTCACATAACAAAACAAAAGGTATTTTTACACTTTTATGTATAAAAATCATACCATAATATTTAATGTTATTATATTAAAATAAATTTAAACAGAGAATTTCTATTTTCTAATTAAAGCTAAAATAAGATTAATAACTCATGTTCACTAATTATACTGTACTACGATGGACTTCACTTTATTATAATCATAATGAACATTTTGGTTTTATATGAATACTAGTGGCCCAATGCACGAAATTTGTGCACATTAAAAGGGAATTAATTAGAGGAAATATTTTAATATTGCTATTTGCTCTTTCTCTATAATAAAAGTGTCAAAGATAAAAGAAAATTAGTAAAATGTGTATGAAAGTCTTCCTCCCGTCAGAGTCTGGGGTGTGCCATGGGACCCAGAATCAAGTCCCCATCCACCCACACGTGCCTAGAAATTGTGCAAGAACCAGACCCAGCCAGCCCCATCCCCGTAAAGCCCACAGGGTGGGGGGCACGGCCTCAGGTCCTCCAGACCTGATGCCGGGGCGGGGGGCTCAGCCTCAGGTGACGAGGGATACTGTGCTAATGGGCCTCACAGGCATCTACTCCATAAAGCCATCCTGTCAAGCCTGGTGGGACATTGCATCTCTGCTTAATACATAGAAACAAACACAGGGAAGCAGCCAATTAGGAGCCAAACATGGCCCAAATGGACAGAAGAGAACAAAACTCAAAAAAAAAAAAAAAAGTAATGAACAAAATGGGTAAAATAATTTAACCAAATGCAGAGTTTAAAACACTGGTTATAAGGATTCTCAATAAAATTAGGGAAATATAGATAATCTCAATGAAAATATAAACAAAGGTATAAGAAACATAAAAATGGAGATATAAAATAAACCAGTCAGAAAAAAAAATACAATAACTGAAATAAAGAACATATTAGAGGGAATCAACAGTAAAATAAATGATCAAATCAGTGATTTGGGAAACAAGGTAAGAGAAAGCACCCAATCAGAACAGCAGAAGAAAAAAAAATTAAAAATGAGGATTGTTTAAGGGGCCTTTGAGACAGCATCAGTGTACTAATATTCTCTTCATTAGAGGCATCAGAAGGAAAAGAGAGAGAACAAGGAATTGAAAACCTATATGAAGAAATAATGATGGAAACCTCTCCTAACCTGGCAAAGGAAATAAACATACAAGTCCAGGAAGTGCAGAGAGTCCCAAACAGGATGAACTCAAAGAATTGCAGCCAAGATGCATTATAATTAATACTAGAGGCCCAGTGCATGAAATTAATGCATGGAAAGGGGGGGCTCTCAGCCAGGCCTGCACCCTCTCGCAATCCAAGACCCTTTGGGGGAGGTCCAATAGCTGGTCAGTCAGACATCCCTCTCACAATCTGGGACCACTGGCTCCTAACTGCTTGCCTGCCTGCCTTCCTGCCTGATCACCCCTAACCCCTCTGCATGCCTGCCTGATCGCCCCTAACTACTCTCCTGCCTGCCTGATCGCCCCTAACCGCCTCTGCCTCAGCCCCTGTCTCCGCAGCTTCATCCCAAAGGATGTCCAGAATGATGTCCAGAAGGTCATTCGGCTGCCCGGTCTAATTAGCATATTATGTTTTTATTATTATAGATACCTGAAGTTAAAGACAGAGAATCTTAAAAGTAGCAAGAGAGAAGGAATTAGTTACCTACAAGGAAGCTCCCATAAGTTAGTTGGAGAGTTGTCCCATACACCAAAATTTTGGATTCAATTTCTGGTCAGGGCTCATACCTAGGTTATAAGTTTGATCTGGTCAGGCATGTACAGAAGACAACTGATAGGTATTTCCCTCACATCAATGTTTCTCTTCTCTCACTCTCTCTTTCTCTCTCTCTTCCCCCTTCCTCTGTCTCTAAAATAAATAAACATATCCTCAAATGAGGATAAAAAAGGTATAGTCAATAATATCATAAAACCTATATATGGTGCCAGGAGGATGCTAGATTTATGGGGATAATCACTTTGTAAATTATATAAATGTCTAATCACTATGCTGTACACCTGAGACTAATGTCATATTGAATGTCAACAGTAAAAAATACAGTGGTTGGCAATGTAGGTTTACAGTTGTTTGTATAGAAAAAGACATGCAGGTTCTGATTATTACAATGGCTTTCTTAACTCAAAGGAAACATCAAGATGACACTTTAACCTACTTTTGTCAATCCCTGTATTCAAAAAGAAATAGCCATTTGTCCTTTGGGTTAATATTTGAAGTTTATTGAAAACACATAACAACAGTGTTTTCAATGCAAACATGAATTTTTAAGAGCAGACCTCATCCTCTTACGTGTATCTGAAGGCTAGCATGCATTCCAAGGTGCTTTGAGAGTGTTTGACAAATACCACTCTATTTAAATGGCTCCATAGTTTCCATCAGAGCTTTGCTATGATGGAGATACTTTTACATACAACAGAGTGAAATAAGCTGTAAAATTGTCAGTTAAAGTAAATATATTGGGTTTAATATTATATCATTGTCATAGTTTGGATGCATTCTGTCATATTCTTCATAAACTTTCCTCAAGCTGAAACAACACTTTAAAAATCTTAAAAAACAGAAAAATGAAATGGGAAAATTGCCATATCATTTTAGAATCTTGTGACAAAACATATATTGAATAACACAGTTGTCTAAAAACTGTCACAAAGCCTCTGATTTGATCCTCATAATAAAGCCAAGGTTGACAGAGCAGGTTCTCTTCCCTTTGAGAATTAAGGAAGCAAATACACAAGGGATTCGTGCGCCAAATCACTGAGCTAGTAAGTTTTAATGCACAATTTCAGTTTCCTTTACATTGCATCTCTGCTTTTACTTACTAATATCACTTAGCTCCTGGGTCCTATTAATGCATAGATTACCTTCTGGTAATGGCCATAAGACAATTACTACGTGTGTTAGGCAACTGCTTAATTATAAACTGCATATGCATTTTTTATTTAAATGTCACAAGACAAAGCTGATTCTATGATCCGTGAAGTACACATGAGGAGATTATACGACACATTGGTAGATTCACCTCTACTAGCTCTACCACTAGCAATCAGAGGCAGGGGGTTGCCGATTCTATTGTGATTCTGTGCCTCAAAACCAGTATGATGTTATATGTCTGTTCAACGAAGACTGATGCTTTATGGTGTGGAAATCACAGTAGTTAAATAAAGTCTGCTAACTGTTAATATCATTCTTAATTATAAAGAGGACAACATTAGAGAATGACAATGTTCCCTATAGAATGCAGTCATCTGTAGTTCCCCATGTACATTATTAGGCTCTGGTATTTCCCATTTTCTAAACATATTTCGTTTAAAACAAAGCAAAACACCAAATGGGTGTGTTCTTTTTTGGATTATAGACTTCACCAGGGAAGTGGGTGCTGGTGCCATTTATTTACATCTCCTCAAAGATACCAAATGTTGTTTTTTATATATTTTTTTTCTGTGTGTGTGCTTAGTGTTTGTTATGCTAAAGATGAAACAACCAATTGTGCAGAAAATAAGATACACTTTTTGAACACTTCTATCAAATATTTCAAGTAAAGAGATTAGCTCTTCTCTCAGACACTAAGCTATAGTTAACCTGTGTAATATAGTCTGTGTATTTTCTTATAAAGAAGTAAAACAATTCCAAATAAGGGCTAGGAGAGAGCCTCCAGCCATTCTAATGTTGGAATCCTTACATTGAAAATGTGCTGAGGCTGTTATAGGTCTATTAAATCAAATACATTTTGTGCAATTTAGAAAGAAAACAAAGAGTTTGCATCACTTATGATGGGAAAACCTTTCCTCTTAATTTGTTTCTTCTCTTAATTTTCTTATATTTTAGTTAATTCTCCTCTTGTAGCAAGATTGTAAAACTTAGCTACTAAATTTTTAATCTAACCTCCAATCTCAAAATATTTTTTTTTCTGAAAAACAAGACCGTTTTCTACACATCTCTTTGGATCATGATATATTGCAATGGTTCCCAAACTTCAGTGTACATAAAAATCACCTGGGACCTATGCTCGCAATGAAACTTGCTGGCCCGCACACTCATATTGTGAGTACAGAATAGTGCTCAGGGCCTTTTTGACTCAGATGACTTTTATGTACTGTTTTTGGTTTAAGCACACTGAATCAATAGTCTAAAGCTGGGTTGACAAACTATAGACAGTGAGAAAATTCTAGCCTGATGCTTTTTAAAAAGAAATTAAATTGATCTTTTTAGAGAAAGAGGAAGGAAGAGGGAAAGAGAAAAACATCAATTTGAGAGAAACATTGATCAGCTGCCTCCTAAAACGCCCCCTACCAGGGACTGAACCCATACCCCAGGGATGTGCCCTGACTGGGAATCAAACCTGCAACCTTTTTGGTGCACAGGATGATGCTCAACCAACTGGGCAACATCGTCAAGGCTGATGCTTATTTTTTAAATAAAGTTTTATTGGAAAACAGACAAGTTCATTTGTTAACATGATATCTGTGCCTTCATTTGTGGTACAAGACAAAGTTGAGTAGTTATGACAGAAACCTAATGGATTGTAAAGCTTAAAATAGTTACTAACACATTATGGAAAGCTTTTGCTGGCTCTTTCTCTGCCATTTTGGCTCTTGAGGTTGATTCCTTTGCCATGTCTTCTCACAAGACTTCCAGAATCAAAAGGTTCAAGAAAAAAAAAAAAAGCAGAATCGGCTAATTCTCTAATGAATTCAAATGAAAACTGGCAATAGAACCAGGTACAACTCCAAGAGGAGACATTGGAGAAGAACCAAACTGGACCTATAAGGTATCACAAATGAGAGATGGCTCACATATTTATGCTGCATCTTTAAATAACAGAAAAGATCACTACTGTCTGGACAGTTGGGCATTTTATCTGGGAAATTATTGGAAGCATGATTTTTCTTTGTTTATTTTCTTTTGATGTTGTTAATTCTCATCTGAGGATATTTTTTCCATTGATTTTTTTTTTTTAGAGAGAATGGAAGGAGGGGAAGGAGGAGGAGAAGGAGGAGAGAGAGAGATAAACATGGGCATGAGAGAGGAGAGACACATTGATTGGTTGCCTCCTGCATGTACCCAGAACAGGGCCAGGGATCAAACCTGCCACTCAGATATATGTCCTTGACTAAAAATCAAAGTTGCATGGGCTGATGTTCTAACCACTGAGAAACACTTAATTTTTTCTTTAGTTGTAGGTTGGTTTAGTAATAAATGTGAGATTTTTATTCTTTTCTCTTTTCTAATTTTTATTTGTTTAAATGTGAGACTTTTAAAGAATACATTTGCTGATGTCTGGTCTAAAGTCCTGAAATGCATTTGTATTATTTGTTCAGGCTTATATTTTTCTAAATGTCATCAAATACTACCACTATCAAAAATGAAATACCAGCCAAACCTCCATTCTCATTGTGTCCCATTATGAACAATTTGGTTCTTGACCAAGTTGTTCACAGAAAAATTGTCTCTGTTTTCTAAGGAAACTTAGGTTCTGGACCTGTTAATCCTTTCATGCTAATACGGCAGCATGGCAAAAAGTGTCTCTCAGGCCACAAGCAAAGGAAAGAATGTGAGTAACATTTCAGGAAATTGTGCTGTGAACATTTTTGTGGGTTTTTATTTTTTTACTTTTTTTAATTTTATTTTTTGCTTTTGTTGCTGGAAAAATTGATGATTAGCATAATTTTAAAACCTAAAGTGGCCATCAAGAATGCTGATGTTATCAAAGTTGTAAAAGTTCTCACAAAACTGATCATAGGAAATTGAAGAGGTAGAAAAAATGTTGTTGATTTGGATAAACCAAAAGCAGTTGGTAATTAGTGACAGCGTTTCAGAAGCAATGATATGTGAAAAAGAGAAGATGCTACACCTGACTTCCTGAAAGATACCCCTGGAATAAATGCTGAAGGTGATTTGTTCAAGGCTAGTAGGGGTGATTAGGTAAACTTAAGAAAAGAAGTATGTGTACTGAGTTTAAGAAAGGTTAAAACGGCACTATCTGAGGGTCTAGAACAGATTAATTCAATTTGCATTATTTCTAGTAAGAAGAAAAAAAATGACTCAGTTCTCAAACAAATTGCTTCTCAGCCTTCCAGAATGAATTGTTTGAAAACCAAGGTTCCACTGTACTACGACTTTACAGACAACCATCCTTTCAAATTCTTCCAGGGGAGCTTCCTTCCCATGATCCCTGATCTGAATGGACTGACAATAGCATAAAGTCAACTTCCCTCATAGCATAGTGCTAAGGTACTGGACCAGGTGAGCCTAAGTACACATTATGCGTGTTCTCTGCCACCCCACTGGGATTAGAAAGGCTGGTTCGTCTCTGAGGAGATCTAAGTGTTCTAGCCTATCATGAAAGGTGGGAAAAGAGTTAGAGCATGTAATGGATGGCGTACGCTTATCTCCAGCAATGATCTTGATACTTATGATATGGAAATTTTGGACTGGAACACGCGGTGTTCCCCTGGATTGGAACCTGGATTCTTTGCAGAAGTCCAATCCTCAGACAGAAGGTGGTATAGCAAAGGTGGAAATTTATTAAAGAGCAAGTACAGACTCCCACATGGAGAGGGGGAAAGGGTCCCACCGACTTCCTGTTTCCATGGTTTATAAAGGCTACAGTTTCTGTGTCCTGATATCCCCTCTGATAGGTCAATATTCCCTTTCAAATTGGTTACTATAGTGACTCCCGAGGCCCGCCTCTCTCATTGTCCTCCAATTCCTTCTGGGCTTTCTTCCTTCTTCTTTATTTTGTAAATATAGACCTTTTGGGGCTACTTCTAGCTCCCTTGTCTTATGGAAATATAGCTGCACCTGGCTTCCTTGTGTTATGGAAATATACCTTCTCCCAATATGTTGCCCTAATATTTTTTCGTAGACCTCAATTCTAAACATTCCCTAAACCTGCCTATATTCCCCTAAAATTCCTGTTTCACTTAAGAATAGTAAATGTTGGATAGTGCAGATGTTTCAGCTGCAACCATGAGCTGGATTGCATAATGTTATGCAACTACTTAATGGTGATAACTACATATCATGGATTATTCTAATGGTTACCCCAATTTATAAAAGTTTTAAATCATTAAATTTAAATGTCCTCCCTACCACCCCACGAAAGCAACAGTTAAGTTGCAATTTCAAATGCCATTCACTATACACTGCTTATTTTACATCTGAAATATATCATTCATATTCTCATATATGGAATTTAATTAAGTATCTATACAAGTTTATAATTACCTTTGTTACAGAATTTGCCAGGCGACTGAAAAATACACAGGAGTACCTGGAGATACAGAAAACAAACAAACAATCAAATATTTATTTCCAGATGTACTAGTACCATGACTCAAGGGAGCCTTTTTTCAAATCCTGAGCAAACCAACATGGAGAAGTTTTCTCTTTATACTTTTGGTTTCTTTGTCCCCCAAATAAGGATCAGACTTCCGGACCTTTTACAGGCTTTGCAAATAGCTCCGTGTGTTGGGATGGGGGCCGTGAGACCACACCTAAAGGCCTGGCCTGGTGCAAGTGTTGTTCATGGCTTATGACCTCTGTAAAATGTGAATATTTAGGTAAACAGGTCTTGCAAGACCAGACAATTAAGGAAGCGGCAGTGACTAGACTATAGGCTAAAAGGAATGTGCATTAGGGATACTGATTAACTAGGTACAGAGTATGGCTACTGGTCTCCACCCCTGAAGGGACAGAACGGAACTGATAGCTATGTCTCTAACTCCTCTCCCAGGAAAGCCACAGAATGTATCAGTTACTCAGCCTGCCCTTATCTCAACCAATGGGAAAGTGGGGGAAACTAGCCCAAGGCCAAGAGAATGCTAGCCACCCCCGTCTTTGTGTAACCAGACCCTAGCTGCACCCTGCCCTTGCGTCACTAGCCCCCGGCCCTCACTCAACCAACCAGAATCGGCCAAATCAGTGGTCAGAGTGTGCCCCCACCCCCGACCCCAAGCCCTATAAATTCTTTGTTCCCTTGGGACTCAGGGCTCTCTCTTGCATCCAGTAATGGAGGCATGGGGAGGACCAAGTCCCGGGCTTGAATAAATGCCTCTATGCTTTTGTATCGGACTCGGCTCCCTAGTGGTCTGTCTTGGGGGATCTTGAAATCTGGGCATAACACCCCCCCACCTCCCCACCCCCCAAAAAATGTCTTATTTTCCTCATTACCTTGACAAGACAATCTAATCATTACCACCATTAAAAATATTTTTTTAGTTAGCAAAAAAATGTAGGACTAGAGAGCTCTAAGTTCTTGTTTTCTTTTTTTTTTTTTTTCAGAAATATAGAAAAATATTTATACAGATGTCTGAGCTAACTTTTCTAAGCTCAACAAAACAGTCAAAAGTTTATAGCAATCAATCAGTTGCCTGGTCAAGAATTTTCCTCAAAATTATAAGAAAGCATTGTAGTGTTGTTATTGTTTTTAATTTAAAAAAATATTTTATTGATTTTAGAGAGTGAGAGAAAGGGAGAGGAAGAGAGAGAAACATCAATGAGAGAGATACATCCATGGGCTGCCCACCCCACTGGGGCTCTGGCCCACAATCTGGGCATGTGCCTGATTGGGAATTGAACAAGCAACCTCTTGGTGCATGGGACAATGGTCAACCAGCAGAACCACACTGACCCAGGGTGCATTGTAGCATTTTTTAGCCCTTGCTTTAGTCTTTGTACAGCACAGCAGTGGTTTTCATTTGAGCAGAAGCACTCAGTTATGTCTCAACCTCTCCCTGTCCCTCCCATAATGGACATAGCTGAGCACACCGTATTTACAAATTATTGTGTAAAATTGTTCTTATGTTTCTGGAGGACACCTGAATGACTGAGAGCAGACATATCTCTATTTTGCATAACTTGGAGGGCAGGGAAGGAACATGTGGGACACAACTTTTAAGAGATACAAGGGTACTACAAACCCAGAAAGCTTGGGGCATGTTATTTTGGGCGAAAAATATAATAAGACATCAAAAAGTCTGAAGGGGAAACTAGGGTAAGATTCTGTGGGAAAGTAAAGTGTTTGAAAGAATATTAATTTATATGGGTGGAAATTATCCACCCATATGCCTTGGGAAGATGCATAATCACCATCTTCCTAAGAGAAACATAAGCTTTTACCTTGCCCAATCCCTACACTTAGATAAAACTTATCTAAGTAAAGGGCTGTACCAGCATAGTCACTATCTGAAAATAGTGCAGGAAACGGCTTTTTACCTTTTATAAATACATGTAGTGTTTTGTTTGCATGCTTATTTGTTTCATGTTAAAATCACTGTGAAAACTTGTACTGAACATAAACTAATGAAACAGATTTAAGTGATTGCACATGCCAAAGAGAATTTTTCTAAAATAGTCTGGTAAAGTCTGAAAAAAAAAAAAGATGTGCACTGGGGGGGGGGGGGGGGGCGGAGGGTACCTCAACCCAGCCTGTGCCCTCTTGCAGTCTGGGAACCCTCAGGGGATGACCACTTGCTGGCTTAGGCCTGCTCCCCAGGGGATTGGGCCTAAGATGGCATTCAGACATCCCTCTGGCAGCCTGGCAGCCCTCAGGGGATGTCCACTTGCCAGCGGGGAGCAGGCCTAAACTGAAATCAGACATCTTTAGTGCTGCTGAGGAGGCAGGAGAGGCTCCCACCACCACCACTGTACTGGCAGCCATCAGCCTGGCTTGTGGCTGAGCAGAGCTCCCCAAGTTAGAGAGCCCTGACCACCAGAGGGCAGCTCCTGCATTGAGCGTCTGCCCCCTGGTGGTCAGGGTGTGTCATAGTGACCAGTCATTCCCAGTCTTTCTGCTGTTAGGGTTAGTTTGCATATTACCCTTTTATTATAAAGGATAGAGGCTTGGTGCACGGGTGGGGGCTGGCTGGTTTGCCCTGAAGGGTGTCCCAGATCAGGGTGGGGGTCCCGCTTGGTTGCCTGGCCAGCCTGGATGAGGGGCTGATGGCTGTTTGCATCTGGTCGCACCCCCTTCAATGTGGGGGTCCCCACTGGGGTGCCTGGCCAGTCTGGGTGAGGGGCTGAGGGTGGTTTTCAGGCTGGTGGGCGACTGAAGCTCCCAACCTCTCCTTTTTTTTTTTTTAATTCTGGGATTTATTTACCTTCTATGGCTGTCACTGGAGCTGAGAGCCGGCTCTAGCTCTGAGGCCTGGCTCCCGCTTGAGGCCTCGGCTGCTGAAAGCAGGTATCTGGGTTTGTTTGGCTTCTATAATTGAAACACTGTTGTAGCTCCAGCTCTGAGACCTGGGCTGGCTGAAAGCAGGTATCTGGGTTTTGTTTAGCTTCTATAATTGAAACATTGTATCTTTTGGAGCCGTTGCTTCAGGTGCTCAGAGCTGGGCGGAGGCAGGTGGGGAACTTTGGCTTCCTCCATCACCGGGTCAACCAAGCCTCCTGTTTGCTTCAGCTGCCTGGCTTCCAGCCGCCATTTGGTTGGCAGTTAATTTGCATATCACCCTGATTAGCCAATGGGAAGCGCAGTGGAGGTACAGTTAATTACCATGTTTGTCTATTATTTGATAAGATATACATAATCAGGCACATGATGAATGAAGAAATAATTTGTGGTATCAATAAGAAAAAAGGGGGTCCGAGTTATATAGAAGTATATTCTTTGCATAAAGTTGAACTTAAGTTAGTATCAATTCAAATTAGATCTTTTCAATGAGGATGTTATATGTAATCCCCATTGTAACCACAATGAAAATAACTTTAGAATATTCATAAAAGAAGCTATAAGGGAATCTAAATATAATACTACTAGAGGCCTGGTGCACAAAAATTTGTGCACTTGGGGGGGGAGGGGGGTCCCTCAGCCCAGCCTGTGCCCTCTTGCAGTCTGGGACCCCTCGGGAGATAACGACCTGCTGACTTAGGCCTGCTCCTGGGTGGCAGAGGGCAGGCCCAATCCCTAGGTGCAGCCCCTGGTCGGGCTCAGAGCAGGGCCAATTGGGGAGTTGGGGCGCTGCCCCGTCATGCACAGAGCAGGGCAGATTGGGAGGTTGTGATGCCACCCTCAGTCACGCTCATGGTAGGGCCAATTGGGGGGGTGGGGCACCATCCCCTGTCACACTCAAGGCAGGGTCGATGGGGAGGTTGCAGCGCCACCCCTTGTCACGCACAGAGCAGGGCCAATCAGGGGTTTGGGGTGCTGCCACTCTCTCACTCAGAGCAGGGCCGATGGGGAGGTTATGGCTCTACCCCATCACACACAGAGCAGGGCCCATGGGGGGGGGGAGCTCCCCCCTATCAGGCACAGAGCAGGGCTGCTCAGGGGATTGGGGCCCCGCCCCCTGTCACACACAGAGCCGCAGGGCGATCAGGGGGTTTGGGCGCTGCCCCCTGTCACGCTGATCCCGGTTCCGGGAGGCATATTACCCTTTTACTTTATAGGGTAGAGGCCTGATGCATGGGTGGGGCCGGCTGGTTTGCCCTGAAGGGTGTCCTGGATCAGGGTTGGGGTCCCCACTGGGGTGCCTGGCCCATCTGGGTGAGGGGCTGAGGGCTGTTTTCAGGCTGGGAGTGACTGAAGTTCCCACCCGCTCGTTTTTTTCCTTTTTTTTTTTTTTTTATTCTGGCCAATTTTACCTTGAGGCTTGGCTCCAGCTCTTAGGCCTCTGCAGCTGAAAGTAGGTTTCTGGCCTTTGCTTACAGTGTTGCGAATCTGCTGGCTGAAGTCCAGCGGTATTTGTTACAATGTTTCTTAAACTGCCTGCTCAGAGGCCTGCAGCCGCAGGCGGGTAACGTTGGTTTCCTCCAACGATCCTCTGTCACTGAGGCAAGCAAGCCTCATGTTAGTTTCAAGCTGCCTGGCTGCCGGCCGCCATCTTGGCTGAGTTAATTTGCATATCTCGCTGGTTAGCCAATGAAAAGGGTAGTGGTCGTACACCAATTACCATGTTTCTCTTTTATTAGTGTAGATTAGACATCAGCGAGATGGTAGACTAGGAAGTTCCAGGTCTTCATTCCCCTGTGAAAACATCAAACAACAGCATAAAGACCAAAGTAACTTCTGGGAACACTAGAAATCAGCTAAGAAGTTGCTGCAACCAAGTGAATGCCTAACCAAGAAAAGCAGAAAATGATGTGGCATTTTCGCTTCACTTTAGCTTCGCCCCATGCCCAGAACAATGTGGCATGGTCAGGAAAAAGCCACACAAGTAAGCCAATTCCTGGCTCCTCCCTCAGAATGGAAGTAAGTAAATGAAGTTTGCATATTCTGGCTTAATTAAAGGCTGCCTGAGAGACTGGCCACTTCTCTCCTACCTTGGATAACTGATGGGAATATTGGCAACTTGAATATGAGTTTTCTTAGGATTGTTTTCTGGAGATTATTTCATTCGTTTGAATGTGTCTTTTTTCCCTGTTTCTTTTTATACCTTGAAATAGTTTTGTTTACAATTAGACATTTGAAGAAACAATCATTTCTCTCAACTTTTGCAGTCTGTCATGAATAGCACGATCTCTTTGTTCTGAGGACGTGTCTGCAATTTGAACAGAGGCCCCACTATGCAGTGAAAGGACGACAGCACAGGAAACCTGCAGTGGGCTAGGCATCGCTGATGCGTGTGGGCAAGTGATTATGAGCAGAGGGATACTATAGAACAGCTAAGGCTCTGGGAAGAAACCAGGGTAACACGTTAGAAAAATTAAGACATTTAGAAACAACAATGTGTACAGGGAAATGTCTGAAAGGAAACTAGAACAAAAATTCATATACGTATTCAAAGAAGACAATCCTCAGAACAAATTTGAGAGGTACTTGTGCCAGACTGCAGAAATTGAGAGAAGTTGTTGTTTACTCAAATGTCCAGTTTTAAACAGTACATCAAAAGGTATATGAAGAAACTGGGAACAAGGCACATTCAAACTCCAGAAACCAACCCTAAGAAAACTCAAATTTCTGACTTACTTAATAACAATTTTGAAACAATTCTCTTAAATATGTTCAATGAGCCAAAGAGAGAAAAAAAAAAAGTCCATAAAAATATTTAGAAACACATCACATGAAAAAAAAAAGAAAAGAAAAACAAAAGACATTAATTTTTAAAAGAAACCAAAGCAATATTCTAGAACTGAAAGTCACAAGGGGTAAGGGCTGGGTTGAGGTGGGCAAAGAGTAGGGAGGATATAGACATTTCTAATGGTGTCTATGATAAAAATAAAGTTATAATTAGAGGAGATCAACAGCAGACTAGGACAGTTAGAATCAAGAATTGGGGAATTAAGAGACAAATACAAAGGTACAAATACAAGAAGTTATCAAAATGACTTTCAACAACAAAGAATTTAAATTAAAATTAAATTAAAAAGAGGTTATCAAAATGTTAGTAGGGGGAAAAATCAAAGACTTACACTGAGGCACATTATGATTAAAATTTCCAAAGTCAAGAGAAAGACACTGCAGAGTAGAATGCATAAAACCTATACTTCTACATCTAACAAATCTGCCTTTCAACAATGGTGGGAGATTTCAAGACTTTTCCATTTAAATACAACCTGAGGAATTTGCTGCATCCTTTCTGCTAAAGAAAGACCTTCAAGTTGAAGCAAAAGACAATAGACAGTACTAGATGCCAAGTGAAAATATAAAGTTCTCTGATAAAGGGGAAATATATGGACAAATGTAAAACCTGTATTGTTGTACATTTTTATCTATAATTTTTATTTCATAGAACTTAAGAGCAAAAGCATACAAAATAATTTCAGATCTATTTTAGTGGACACACAATATATAAAAATGTAACTTATGACATACAAAACAAATGGGGAAGAGGCAGGACTAAAAATAGGTAGCTTTTTTATATGACCAAAGTTAAATAAAATAGACTGGAATAACTTCAAGATGTTTTATATAATCACCATGGTAACCACAGTATGTGTGTGTGTGTGTATATATATATATATATATATATATATATATATATATATATATATGGGGTATATCACAAAAAAGTAATCTGAACACAAAGAAAAACAAAAAGAGGACAAGAGAAACAAAAAAAATCTATAAAACAAATTAAAAAGCATAAAAAAATAGTCCTTTAGCATCATTTGTAGTAAATTATAAGTGGGTTATACTCTGTAGAAATAGATTAGCAGAATGAATAAGAAAAAATAAACAAGATCTAACTCTAGGTTGTAAATGAAAATAAGGAAAAGACATTTTATAGAAATTGGAACCAAAAGGAAGAAAGGTGATCATATAAATATTTAATAAATGAACTATAAGTAATGAACTCTCATAAAAGACAAATTAGAACTTAATGTAATAATCAAAGGACAATTTCTTCAAAAATTCTAACAAATATAATCACATGTGCACCAAAAACCATAACTCTTAACTATGAAATAAACTTTGAATGAACTAAAGTAGACATAAGCAACTCTACAATAATAGTACAAGACTTCAATATCCTACTTTCAATAATGGATAGAAGAACCACAGAGGGTCAATAAGGAAATGAGGATCTCAACAATACGATACACCAGCTGGAACTAGAAGACATTTATGGAACACTCAACAACAGCAGAATACTTATTTTGTCAAAGGCACATGGAATATTCTCCATGATAAATCACACAATTCTTAATAAATTTAAAAATCCTATATAATAAAAACCTTATATGCTAAGTGTCTGGTCGTCCGGTCGTCCATTCAACCAATCAGAGTGTAATATGCAAATTATATGCTAAGGCCGTTCAAAAGTTCTAACAAATATAATCACATGTGCACCAAAAACCAAAACTCTTAACTATATGAAATAAACCACTTGCTATGTCATGCACTGACTACCAGGGGGCAGACAGTTGACTAGTAAACCAGTCATTATGACATGCACTGACCACGAGGGGGCAGGCGCTTGTTGCTGGGGTCCAGCTGATTGGGCTGAGCCAGATGGGCCTATATGCCCTAGAGCCCTCCAGTAGTCCGCCCTGGCTGGCCAATCTCCTGTGTCCCTCCCCGGCCCTGATCATGCACCTATGGGGTCCATTGCCATGGCCTGCACCCTCTCGCAATTGGGACCCCTCAGGGGATGTTGGATAGCCAGTTTCGGCTCGATCCTGCGGGCCCGGCCAAGGAACCCCACTGGTGCACAAATTCATGCACTGGGCCTCTAGTGTTTAAATAAAATAAAGTATCTAATCACAATGGAATAAAATTAAAAATCAATAGCAGAAGAACTGAAAATTTTTTTACAAATCTGAAAATTAACAGATCTTTAAATTACTAATGATTCAAAGAAGAAACCACAAGTAAATTGGGAAATGTTTTTGAGATAAATGAATATGAATACATATCATAAAACTTATAAGATGCAGTTAAAGCAGTGCTTATAAGGAAATTTTATAGCTGTCAATACACACATTAAAAAGAATAAAGATCTCACACCAAAAATTTAAATTTTTACATTAAAGAACTAAAGAAAAAAAATTAATCCAAAGCTATCAAAAGGATGAAAATAATATATATTAGGTCAGATATATTAAAAATAGAGAATACAACAAAAATAGAAAAAATAAAATAAGCATTGATTCTTTAGAAAGATTGAAAAAGTTTACAAACTTTAGCTACTCTTTAAGAAAAAGTGAAAACTTAAGTAAAATAAGAATTGTAAGAACATTACAACTAATATTATAGAAACAAAAATAATAAGAATATTATTATATATTGACTATATTATATGTTGACTATATTATATATTGAAAAATTATATTATCAAAATGAAATTGATAATTTTTTTTAAAATAATATAAAAAGCCTAAATCATGGAGAAATAAAAATCTGACAAACCTATAAAAGGGACTAAGTTAGTAGTGAAAACCTCCCAAACAATAATAGGACTAAAAGTCTTTACAAGCAAATTCTACCAAACATTTAAAGGATATTAAACATGAATCCTCTTTTAACTCTTTCAAAAATTTAAAGAGAAAGCAATCATTCTAAATTTATTCTATAAAGCCAGCATTTGCCTAAATCCAAAGTCAGACAAAACACAACAGTAAATATCACTATAGAACATTAAACCTTATGGTTATTGAAGTAAATATCTTGAACAAAATACCAGAGAGAATTTAACTGTATATTAAAAGGATTATACACCACAACCAAGTTATTTTATTCCTTCAGTGCAAGGAGGGTTCAAAATATAAAAATCAATCAATGAAAAACTATATTGACAGAATGAATAAACAATTTTTAAATTTGATTATATGAATTGATATAGTAAAAGGATTTTAAGTATATAGTGACAGGAGATTTGACTTGGGTGGTGGGCACAAGGTACAATATACAGATCATGTATTATAGTAACCTACACCTTAAACCTATATGATCATGTTGACCAAATGTCACCCATATAAGTTTAATAAAAAAATTCAATAACCTTTAACGACAAAAACAATAAAATAGTAATTGAAGAAAACTGCTTCAAAATTATCATAGCCATATATGAAAAGCCTACAGCTAATACTAAGAAACTGAAATATGTTTTTTCTCTAAAATCAGGAATAAGACAAGGATGTTGACTTTTAACATTTCCATTCAACATAATATTGAAGTCCTTTCCATAACAAATAGGCAAAATATAGAATAAATAAAATGAAATAAAATAAATAAAAACAGAACAAATAGGCAAGAAAAAGAAATAACATCAATTGATTTGGAAAATAAAAAGTAAAATGATCTCTGTTCCCACTGACATTATTGTATATTTACAAAATACTAGGGAATTCACAAAACACTGTTAGGACTAATTAAAAATGCAGCTAACTTGCTTATACAATATCAATAAAAAAATTAGTTGTGCTTCTATACACTAACAATGTACCATTTGAAAATGGATTAAGAAAGCCCTAGCTGATTTGGCTCAGTTGGCCTGTGGACTGCAGGGTCCCAGGTTTCATGCCCATCAAGGGCATGTACCTAAGTTTCAGGTTCCTCCCTGGCCCGGGCCTTGGTTGGGGTGTGTGCAGGAGGCAACCAATAGATGTGTTTCTCTTACATTGACATTTCTTTCTGTCTTTCCCTTTCTGTTCCACTCTCTCCCTGAAAAAAATCTATGGTGAGGATAAAAAATAAATAAAAAATTAAAAAAGGAGAATGAGGTATATGATCAGCCAGTGTGGCTCAGTGGTTGAGCGTCAGCCTATGACCCAGGAGGACAAGGTTCCATCCTGGTCAGGGCACATACCATGGTTATGGGCTCAATCCCAGTAGGGGGAGTGCAAGAGGCATCTGATCAATGATTTTCTCTCATCATTGATGTTTCTACCTCTCCCTTTCCCTTCCTCTCTGAAATCAATAAAAATATATTCTAAAAAGAAAATACATTAAGAAAACAATTGCTTTTAGTAAAGAGTTATGGAGAATAAAATAGGGAAATTTTAACAGAAGAGATAATTTGTACACTGAAAATTAGCAAATGATACTGAAATAAATTGAAGAAAATGTAAATTAATGCAAGAATTAATATCTGCATGTAAATACTATCCAAGTAGCATACACATTCCATACAATCTTACTAAAATCTCAATGATGTTTTTATCCAAAATATAAAAGGCCATCCTAAAGAAATCTAATCTAATAAAAGAGAAACATGCAAATTGACCACACCTCCACTATGCCCCAAGCCATGCCCACCAGCCAATCAGAGGGATTATATGCAAATTAACCCAACCAATATGGCTGCAGGTAGCCATGGAACTTGAGCAAGCAGGAGGCTTGGTTGCCCCGGCGATGGAGGAAGCCAAGCTTCCTGCCTGCCCTGGCCGGCTGTGGCCTCCGCTCAAGGCAACAAAGTTTCAATTATAGAAGAAAAATAAATCCCAGATACCTGCTTCCAGCCAGCCTCCACTGGGAGCTTGGGTGGCTGGGGACCGTGGCCAGCCTGAAAACAACCCTCAGCCATTCACCCAGGCTGGACAGGCACCCCTGGGGGGACCCCCACCCTGAAGGGGCTGTGGCCAACCTGAAAACAGCCATCAGCCCCTCACCCAGATTGGCCAGGCACCCCAGCGGGGACATCCTACCTGAAGGGGGTATGGCCAGTCTAAAAATGGCCCTCAGCCCCTCACCCAGGCTGGCCAGGCACCCCAGAAGGACCTCATCCCTGATCTGGGACACCCTTAAGGGCTAACCAGCTGGCCTCCACCCATGCACTGGGCTTCTATCCTATATAATAAAAGGGTAATATGCAAAATGACCCTAACAGCAGAAAGACTGGGAATGACTGGTCACTATGACACACACTGACCACCAGGGGACAGATGCTCAATGCAGGAGCTGCCCTCTGATGATCAGTGAGCTCCCACATGGGGGAGCTCTGCTCAGCCACAAGCCAGGCTGATGGCTGCCAGTACAGCGGTGGTGGTGGGAGCCTCTCCTGCCTCCTCAGCAGCACTAAGGATGTCTGACTGCAGCTTAGGCCTGCTTCCGCTCAAAAGTGGACATTCCCTGAGGGATCTCGGGCTGCCAGAGGGATGTCTGACTGCCAGCTTAGGCCCTATCCCCTGAGGAGCGGGCTTAAGCCAGCAGGTGGTCATCCCCCGAGGGGTCCCAGACTGCGAGAGTGGACAGGCCGGGCTGAGGGACGCCCTCCACCCCAAGTGTACAAATTTTTGTGCACCGGGCCTCTAATCAATTTAAGAAAAACAAACAAACAAAAAATCCTCTGACTAGATACACAATCTTAAAAAAGAACAAAGTTAAAGGTCTCATACTTTTTTGCTTAAAACATATTACAAAACTTTGGTAATTAATTCAGCATGGTACTGGCATAAAGGCAAATATATGGACCAAAAAAATTGAATGGATGCCAGAATAAATACTTGCCTGTATCATCAAATCATTTTCCACAAGGGTGTTAAAACCATTCACCAGAGAAGGACAAACAAATGTTGTTGGGAAAACTGGATGTTTACATACAAAAAAAATTAAGTTGGAAGTTGGAACTTTATATACAAAAAATTAACCCCAAAAGAAACAAAGACCTAAAACTTTAAAATGAAACTCTTTGAAAAAATCATAGGGGGAAAGCTTCATGACATTAGATATGGCAATGATTTATTGAATGTGTCACATAAAGGACTCAGGAAAAAAATTAAACACAAATTGCACTACAGAAAAATTTATAACTTGTGAGCATCAAAGGACACAATTAACAAAGTAAAAGGGCAACCTGTACTATGAAAGAAATATTTGCAAACTATTTGTCTGATAGAAATTTTACATATAAAATATATAAAGAACTTTGCTTTATCAACAACAACCAACAACCCAATTAAAAAATGACTGAAGGATTTGAAAAGACATTTCTCCAAAAAGACAAATGACGAAAAAGCACATGGAAGCTTGCCGAACACCAGTAATCATTAGGGAAAATTTAAATAAAACTACAATGAGATATTATCTGGCACATGTTAGAATGGACATTATGAAGAAAAAATAAAAGGAACGTAAGTGTAGGCAAGAATGTGGTGAAATGGGAATCCTTTTGTAGTATTGTTTTGGAATATAAAATGGGACAGCCACTAGAAAAATGATGTGCTGTTTCCTCAAAAAATTAAAAAATCAAAGAACATATGAGTCAGCAATTCTACTTCTGAATATATACTTAAAAGCTTTGAAAATGGTCTCAAAGAAGTATTTGTAGTTTCATGTCTATAATAGCATTGTTCACAATAACCAAAAGGTAAATAAATAGAAAAAAATGAAGTATATTAATACAACGAAATCCTTTTCAGCCTTAACAAGGATAATAAGGATTGGACTGGGCTGTGAGAGAGGGAGGGAAGGGGGAAGAAAGAAAAGATAGGAAGAAAGGAAGGGAAGGAGAGAGGAAGAGGGTTAGGAGAATGGGAGAGAGGTGAGAAAGATAAAAAGAGAGTGAGAGAAAGAAGCACCCAGCTTAAATCCTAGATTGGTTATACATTATTTGCAAGTTCTTTAGAAAAACACTTGAATTTTCACAGGCTCATTTTCTGTTTTTTAAATATCTAGTTTTTAAGTTTGTTTATATTTTATATTAAAATCAATGTGTAATTTATCTTCATTCTAACAATTGAATCAATTGTTTCAAGGAAATTTTGTGCTAGCTTGCAAATATAAAATAGCATGGTAAGTTAAAAAACATTTTAATGTGTTTTAAAGTTTACACACAGCTTGATACAGGAAACATATTTCTTACTTCCATCTCTTAGTTGATATAACAGAGCACTTACATACTACAGCTACTATTATTTAGGTGTTTTGAATTATATTTGATTAAGATTATTTTGCAAAATTTTACTAACTGAAACAAACAAGGGTTTATGGATAAATTAGAAAATTCAAACTATTGCAATCTTATCTGTTTCTAGGTTTTAGTTTAATACAGGCTATCACTTCACTTAAAACAGTAAGTCTTCAAAAAGAGTCTGGTTGCTACAAAGTTATATGACCACTAAAAGTTAAGATTCCCAAGGATGAACAGAGAAATAATTTGAATATTCCTAGGGCTAATACTGTGGTTTCTGGATGTCATTAAAATATACAGATACATTTTTACTAGATACTCAGTGCACGAAATTCATGCACTGGGGGGTAAGGTGGGGGGTACCTCAGCCTGATCTGAGCCCTCGCGCATGCCAGGGCCACTCAGGGGATAGCTGGAAGTTGGATATCCCTCTTGAAGTTCAGGACCCATATCTGGTTACCGCCCACCTGCTCACTGCTTCTTAATGCTTGGCTTGCTTTTCCTTTGCACTGCCACAGAGGCAGGAGAGGCTCCCACCACCACCACTGCACTTGCCAGCCATGAGTCGGCTTCTGGCTGAGCAGCATTACACCTGTGGGAGCACACTGACCACCAGGGGGCAGTTCCTGCATTGAGCATCTGCCCCTGGTGGTCAGTGCATATCCTAGTGACCGGTCGTTCTGGTCATTCTGCCCTAATGATTGCTTAGGCTTTTATTATATAATACAGGCCCAATGCACGAATTTTTGCATGAGTGGGATCCCTCTGCCTGGCCAGTGATTGAGGCCAGCTTGGGGGAGAAGCCACAGGAAGTTGGCTGGCTGGCCTCACCACTGATTGGGGCCCATCAGGGCCAGGTCAGGCAAGCAGAACAAGGGCCATGAGAACTTGGCTGTTGGAGTGAACAGACCACCAGAGGGAAGCTCCTGTGTTGAGTTTCTGCCCCCTGGTGGTCAGTGTACATCATAGCGACCAGTTTTTCTGGTCGTTCAGTCGTAAAGGTCGATTAGGCTTTTATATATATACTAGAGGCCCAGTGCACAAAAATTTGTGCAGGGGGGGGGGGGGGAGACAAGCCCCTCAGCCTGGCCTGTGCCCTCTCGCGGTCTGGGACCCCTTGGGGAATGACCACCTGCTGGCTTAGGCCGGCTCCCCTGGGGATTGGGCCTAAGATGGCAATCAGACATCCCTCTGGTAGCCCGGCAGCCCTTGGGGGATGTTCAATTGCCAGCGGGAAGCAGACCTGAGCTGCAGTCAGACATCCTTAGCGCTGATGAGGAAGCAGGAGAGGCTCCCACCACCACCGCTGTACTGGCAGCCATCAGCCTGGCTTGTGGCTGAGCAGAGCTCCCCCATGTGGAGCACACTGACAACCAGAGGGCAGCTCCTGTATTGAGAGTCTTCCCCCTGGTGGTGAGTGTGTGT
Source organism: Myotis myotis (assembly GCF_014108235.1). Classification (NCBI taxonomy): domain Eukaryota; kingdom Metazoa; phylum Chordata; class Mammalia; order Chiroptera; family Vespertilionidae; genus Myotis; species Myotis myotis. The sequence continues at coordinate 88,783,448 of NW_023416390.1, read as the reverse complement.
CATAGTGACCAGTCATTCCCAGTCTTTCTGCTGTTAGGGTCAGTTTGCATATTACCCTTTTACTATATAGGATAGAGGCCTGGTGCACGGGTGGGGGCTGGCTGGTTTGCCCTGAAGGGTGTCCTGGATCAGGGTGGGGGTCCCGCTTGGGTGCCTGGCCAGCCTGGGTGAGGGGCTGATGGCCGTTTTCAGCTGGTCACACCCCCTTCAGTGTGGGGGTCGCCACTGAGGTGCCTGGTCAGCCTGGGGGAAGGGCTGATGGTTGTTTTCAGGTTGGCCACACCCCCTTTAGGGTGGGGGTTCCCCCTGGGGTGCCTGGCCAGTCTGGGTGAGGAGCTGAGGGCTGTTTTCAGGCTGGCCGATGACTGAAGCTCTCAGCCTCTTCTTTTTTTCTTTTTTCTTTTTTCAATTCTGGGATTTATTTACTTTCTATAATTGAAACTTTGTTGCCATTATTGGAGCTGAGAGCCAGCTCTAGCTCTGAAGCCACGGCCTGCTGGAAGCAGGTATCTGGGATTTGTTTAGCTTCTATAATTGAAACTTTGTTGCTTTCGGAGCTCAGAGCCAGGCCGCGGCAGGCGGGGAACCTTGGCTTCCTCCATCACTGGAGCAAGCAAGCCTCCTGCTCTCTTCAGCTGCTTGGCTGCCGGCCGCCATCTTTGTTGGCGACTAATTTGCATATCATCCTGATTAGCCAATGGGAAGCGTAGTGAAGTTATGGTCAATTACCCTTTTTGTCTTTTATTAGATAGGATACATATAGACTAGAGGCCTGGTGCACGAAAATTGTTCACTCAGTAGGGTTGGTCCCTCAGCTCAGCCTGTGCCCTCTTACAGTCTGGGAGCCCTCAGGGAATGTCAGACGGCTGCAGAGACGGGAGAGGCTCCCACCACCACCACTGCGCTTGCCAGCCGTGAGCCCGGCTTCTGGCTGAGTGGCACTCCCCCTGTGGGAGCACGCTGACCACCAGGGGCCAGCTCCTGCATTGAGCGTCTGCCCCCTGGTAGTCAGTCTGGGTCACAGCGACCAGTTGTTCTGCCGTTCGGTCAGTTTGCATATTAGCCTTTATTATATAGGATTATATAGACTAGAGGCCTAGTGTATGGGATTCATGCAGGGATCATCCTGCTGTGTTAACACTGCTCATCCTGGTCAGACAAGTGGTTGTGGACCTGCCCTCTGAGCAGCTGCTCCCCGCTAATCCTGGTCAGCCCAAAAGCACTCCCACTGTGGGAGCGCACTGAACACCAGGGGGAAACACCTGTGTTGAGCATCTGACCCTGGTGGTGAGTGCACGTCATAGTGACTGGTTGACCAGTCGTTATGGTCATTCTGCTGTTTGGTCGCTGGACATTTATTATATAGGACTAAAGGCCCAGTGCACAAAAATCTGTGCACTCGGGGGGGGGGGGAGGGAGGGGTCCCTCAGCCCGGCCTGTGCCCTCTTACAGTCTGGGACCCCTCAGGAGATAACGACCTGCTGGTTTAGGCCTGCTCCTGGGTGGCAGAGGGCAGGCCCAATCCCTAGGTTCAGCCCCTGGTTGGGCTCAGAGCAGGGCTGATTGGGGAGTTGGAGCGCTGCCCCCTGTCACTCACAGAGCAGGGCCCATCAGGGGGGTTGGGGCTCCATACCCTGTCACGCACAGAGCAGGGTCGATCAGGGGGTTGGGGAGCTCCCCCCTGTCACTCACAGAGTAGGGCCGATAGGGAAGTTGGGGCACTGACCCCTGTCACACACAGAGCAGGGCCCGTGGGGGGGGGTTTGGGGCTCCACCCTCTATCATCCACAGAACAGGGCCAATCAGGGGGTTGGGGCACCGCCACTGTCACACTCAGGGCAGGGCCTACAGGAAGGTTATGGCTCTACCCCGTCACACACAGAGCAGCACCCGTCGGGGGTGGGGGGGCTGGAGAGCCACACCCTGTCACACACAGAGCCGCAGGGTGATCAGGGGATTGGGGAGCTCCACACGCTATCAGGCACAGAGCAGGGATGATCAGGGGGTTGGGGTGCCTTCCCCTGTCATGAACAGAGCAGGGCAGATAGGGAGGTTGTGGACATGCCCCCTGTCACACACAGAGCCGCAGGGCGATCAGGGGGTTTGGGTGCTGCCCCCTGTCACACTGATCCCGGTGCTGGGAGGCCTCGCGGCTCCACTGATCCCGGTGCTGGGAGGCATATTACCCTTTTACTATATAGGATAGAGGTCTGGTTCACTGGTGGGGCTGGCTGGTTTGCCCTGAAGGATGTCCTGGATCAGGATGGGGGTCGCGCTTGGGTGCCTGAGCAGCCTGGGTGAGGGGCTGATGGCTGTTTGCAGCTTGTCACATCCCCTTCAGGGTGGGGGTCCCCACTGGGGTGCCTGGCCAGTCTGGGTGAGGGGCTGAGGGCTGTTTTCAGGCTGGCGGGTGACTGAAGCTCCCAACTGCTCATTTTTTTCTTTTCTTTTTTTAAATTCTGGGCCAGATTTAGCTCTGAGGCTTGGCTCCAGCTCTTAGGCCTCTGCTGCTGAAAGCAGGTATCTGGTTTGTTTGGGTTCTACAATCGAAACACTGTTTCAACTCCAGCTCTGAGATCCCGGCTGGCTGAAAGCAGGTTTCTGGGGTTTTGTTTAGCTTCTATATTTGTAACAATGTTTCAAACTGCAAGCTCACAGGCCGGCAGCGGCAGGCGGGGAACGTTGGCTTCCTCCGTCACTGAAGCAAGCAAGCCTCATGTTCGCTTCAAGCTGCCTGGTTGCCGGCCTCCATATTGGCTGGCAGTTAATTTGCATATTGCCCTGATTAGCCAATGGGAAGGGTAGCGGACGTATGGCTAATTACCATATTTCTCTTTTATTAGATAGGATGTTATAATACTATATCCCTATATAAGAAAAGCCCAATATGCTAAGTGTCCAGTTGTTCAGTCGTCCGTTCAACTAATCAAAGTGTAAATATGCTAATGATATGCTAAGGCCACTCAACTGCTCTCTATGATGTGCATTGACCACCAGTGGGCAGACGCTCCAACCAATAGATTAACTTTCTGCTGGGGTCCAGCCGAACACACCCTGGAGCCCTCCCTTGGTCCCACCCCGGCTGGCCAACCTCCTGTATCCCTCCCTGACCCCAGTTGTGCACCAGTTGGGTCCCTCAACCTGGCCAGTGCCCTTTCACAATCTGGGACCCCTCAGGGGATGTCAGAGAGTCAGTTTAGGCCCAATACCATGCACCAGGCCCGTAGTCTCTATGTCTATATCTATATCTATATCTATATCTATGTCTATGTCTATGTCTATATCTATATTTGTATGTTTATCTGTGTCTATATCTAACTATATCTATATATCATCTATCATCATGTATTTATATGTATCTATCTCTCTCATGTATATGTAATCTATCAAAACTCAGAAGAAATGAACAATTGGGAACCTTGATAAATGAAATAATGTTGTTACCAACCTTTAAAATAGAAGATTCACAAAAGTTAACAGGAATCTCTACAGGGTAATGGTGGTGAATAATATGTCAGCATCAGTCAGGGCGAAAAATGTATCAAATATACTTTTTGTTTTAATTCAGGCACAATTGCCCAAAATCTTTTTGAAGCAAACTCATTTCTAATATTTGCATCTTATTCCTGGAACAGTTTAGTTTTTTTATTGCCACTGTTTACATAAAATGTTCTGTAATATAAATGGCTTTCATAAAAGTTGCCAACTTCTAACCACCTGCTGTGTGCTCACAGCAGTAGCAGCAATTCTATTGCTGCAAAATAATATTGAATTGCAATATCTACTGTCATACCCACAAATCGTTTTCTTAGGTTATGTTGGAATAAGACTATTTACTAATCCTCCTTTGCTATCTCACAGTCTTCCCAGCATTATTTGTTTTGATTGATTCCAGCAAGATACAGAACAGCCAAGAGTGGAGTCCTGTTTAGAAGCCTCATTTCCCTGCAGTTCACATCAGAGCCACAACTGAAAAGTAAAAGGTCTGGCGACTTTGTAGATGGAAACAGGCCCAATGATAGAAAGTTCAATGTGGAATATAAATGCCCTCCTGCGAGTCCATTTTTCCTGTGCTATTTTGCCAGCCATGTCCCATTGCCACTCTTAGAATTGTATTGGAGTTTATAGATAAATTAGGGTGTCAGGAAGGAAAGGTTTGGGAAGCCACCATATTAATCTGGTTCCTGGATGAACTTGTATGAATAATATTTTTTCTCTATATAACAAGACATGTTATTATCATTTGGAGGAAACAATATAAGCCTGACCAATGGACACAGACAACAGGGGGGTGAGGGCATGAGTGGGGGTGGGGGTGGGGCACAATGGGGGAAAGGACACATATGTAATACCTTAATCAATAAAGAAATTTTTAAAAAAAGAATAAAAGGTAGGTTTTTTTGTTTATTTTTCTTTTTTCAGTGAAAGCTGTAAAATGTAAATCCTTCATCTGCACACAAATAATAGCCAATATAAAGGTTTTAAGCAATTCAAGAATATGTTCTTAGATGCTATGTGGGGAGACCATCAGGAACTGTACTGGACAGTACTTGCCCCATTTAAAATATGTTTGCTTCTCAGTCTGGCCCATCATTGCTGTGCAAAAATGTTAGCCTACATCCCAGATCCTCAGGTGCTTTTCATTTATTTTCTTACATGAAATGTCAGAAAATTAAAATTTTTTATAGAATAACCAAAATAGACCCTAACCTGGGTGATGCAGCTAGAGGGTAGAGTTGTCATGAGCACATAGAAAAAAAAGAGAACAGAAAAAAAAATGCATTTGCTGAATTGGAAGGGCTGAGACAGCCAATGTAAAACAGCACATACGGCTTTCTCTTTCTTTGAAATGATTTGTGTACTTTCAGTCTCCACAGTACCACAGTCCATGTTTATTGCTCAGTTCACTACATTACTTTCTTCTCCTATAGGTATTGGTTTCATTTGGATCCAGGATGTTGCTCTCCACTGGTTTCTTCTGGCTGTCCTTCTTAATATCCCCCTCCTTCAAGATTCAGTTTCATCTGTCATATTTTATCTCTCTCATTCATGTCCCATGACCTCCAATATTATATATATACCCATAGTCTAAAATGTGTGCCTTCCTTTACCAATTATAGCCCAAATACTAATTTGTTAAACAATTTTCTACTCAATAATTCTATTGGTTATCTCCAATGATAACATCAAATTTATCATGTCCAAAACTAACATTTTATTTATTTTTTAATCCTAACCTGAGGATATATTTATTGATTTGAGAGAGAGAAACATTGACGTGAGAGAAAAACATTGATTGGTTGCCTCTTGTACAAGCCCAAACAAGGAGACTAAACCTGCAACCTATGTATGTGTGCAACTGGGAATTGACCCCATGACCTTTCAGTATATGGGACAATGCTCCAACAAACTGAGCCACACTGGCCAGGTCCTAACATTTTACTTTTTATCCTAGGATGCTTTACTCTAGTCTTTAGCTTTTTATTAAATGGCAACACTACACAAACACACACGGAGACACTTGTTTTCCACGTTTCCCACTAAACAATTAGCTACATGAGTCAGGCAGCTTTAAGTCATATCCCTCAACAGAACTGAATACGAAATCACTCCCTTCTCCTGTCCTTTGGTCCCGCTGTTTTTTTTTTTCATTGCTCAAAATTCAGCTTTCCTTCACCTATATTGAGGTAAAATAGCTCCCTTCAGAGATAAATAAATATTTATTTCTTCCTATACTAAATCCTTTATAATAAAAGGCTAATATGCAAATTGACTAAAGGCCGAATGACCAGTCACTATGATATGCACTGACCACCTGGAGGCAGATGCTCAATGCAAGAGCTGCCCCCTGGTGGTCAGTGTGCTCCCACAGGGGGAGCGCCTCTCAGCTAGAATCTGGGCTCATGGCTGGTGAGCACAGCGGTGATAGCGGGAGCCTCTCCCACCTCTGCAGCAGTGCAGGCCTAAGCCGTCAGTCAGACATCCCATGAGAGCTCCCAGACTGTGAGAGAATGCAGGCCAGGCTGAGAAACACCCCCCACACACACACACCGAGTGCACAAATTTTGTGCTCTAGGCCTCTAGTATTTAATATTTCTATCATTGAATGACCATTTTTGCATTTATTTATTTTTATAACCCAAGAATTTGCTGTTGAATGAATGATTTTGCAGAAATGTGGCTAAAACCAACTTGTCGATAACATAAGCAAACACAAGAAACAGAGAAGTAAAGTCACATGACAATTCTGAGATAAGGGCATGACAACCTAGAAGACATAAGGCAGAGCAAATGAAGTAGGAAGCAAGTAGTCTGTCCTGGGCCTGAAGACACAGAGCAAAAACAAGCATAGCAAACCTTTCTATTCCTGCACTTGTACCTCCCCTTGGAACCTCACAGATAAGAAGATCATTACTTGATGCAAGTGTCCCATGTAAAAACCAGACTACTAAAAACATTTCTGCATTAATTACTTTTTCACTAAAATACAACCCAAAGCATATTTCCTGAGTGAGGTCTGTTCATGACAATAGTTCAAAATTAACAAAGAACATTAGCTAAATGTAATAGAAAACACATGGGCTTTGACCAATAAACTTTGGTCTGAAATGCCAGTTCAGCTACCTCTTAGTTGTCAAATTTTAAAAGTTTATTAAAATCTTTATACTTAAGGTCCCTTTTTATGAAAAGAGGGATAATGATAATTACTAACTTGTTTGCTTTGAGCATCTAAACAGCATATTAGGAAGAAAGCACTAGACAATTTAACATATTAAACCAGATTTTACTGCTCAGTATAGACTATATTGTGTGGCTGCTCACATATATAGTAGCTTAGATCTATATGAGCATCCTTTCATGCTCACCTGGCTTGGATCCTCCCACCAATAGAATATCATTGACCCCCATGGCATGTGAAGAACACACATACATACATTTATATAAATATGTCTTATATGGTAAAATTTATTTTCTAATTATTTACTGTCCCATATAAAGTAAATAATGTTATTTGTATACGTGCCACATAAAAAGAACAATATATTTTATTTTATTAATTTCTGTGCACCTGCATAGTACCAGGCAATATGCTAAAAGCTAAAGATGTACAAGTCATAGGTATTGGTCTGAAAGATCTTTTTAAAATTTCCATATTTAAAGTCGATAACATTAGAATGTTATCTTTACCTTTGCCTCAATATCCCATCATAATAAAATAAGTACATGATTGAACAGGGAATTACCTGTGCCAGCATAGTGTGGCCAATTAAATAATAACTCCCAAAGCTCACACTTTAATCCTTGGAACCTATCAATATGCTGCTGTACATAGCAGACTTGCAAGTGTAATTAAATTAAAGCTTTTCAGATGGGTAGGCTATCATGAATTATTTTGGTGCCCCAACATAATTATAAGCATCCTTATAAGAAGGAGGCAACCATGTCAGAGACAGAGAATATAATATGAAGGTGGACACAGTGATCAGAGACACTAAGATAAATTTATGGACACTATGCCGCTGGTATGACGATGGAAGTGACCATGAGCTACAGAAGGCAGTAGCCTAGAGAAGCTGAAAAAGACAAGGAAAAACATGGTTCCCAAGCACATCCAGCAGGAACACAGCCACAGCTCTGCAGACACCACGGTTTTAGCCTCCTAAAACCATTGTGATTGCTGATTTCCAGAACTATCTGGTTATAAATTGTGTTGTTCAGATTCACTAGCTTTTTCTTATTACAGCAGGAATAAGACACTAGTACAGATATAGTGGGGGTTCCTCAGTGAATTAGATAGTTTAATACATTAAAATATTAAAGCTAATTAGAAACATGCTAATGTGTAAAACATAGTGAAGACAGTAGCAACCACTGTATTGTGAGGATGAGTCTGCATGGGGAAAGGAGCTGTTTCACAGTGAGCCTCCTGAGATGTAGCAGAACCTAAGACCTATGACTAAGAATATAAAAGTGGCATCTGGAGACTGGCAAGAGGGGTAGAGATGCACAATGAGCAGGTTCCACATCCACATGTGGCGGCTAAAAACTGGGAGGGATATCTGGACTGCAGAGGTCCTCCCGGAGAAGCAAGGGGTCCCAACCCCACACCAGGGCCCCCAGCCCAGGATTCCAGAGCTGGGAAGACAACTGGCTATGGAAACCAGGAGGGATGGTGGCTGAGTGAGATGGAGGGTTGCTGAAGTCCCAGGTATTTCTCTGAAATGGCCCCCACACAGACTTACTCAGACTCACTTGTTAGGGTAGCAGCTGGAATGGAGGGTGCAGGGGCAGCAGAGACATACAGGGAGGAACTGAATTATACACTGAGAGCTGGAGGGGCAACTTTCTTTTGGACAGAACTGTTACCAGAGTCCATTGTTCCTTTGATGAGCCTTTCCCCACAGAGCTCATGGGTAGGCATGGTATCTGAGTCTCCATCAACATGGCTGACGCTGTTCTCGCTGCCCTGTTGAATCCTGCCCCACCAAATTTGATGTCCCACCCCAGCCATTTCCAGTGGCTTCTCCACATAAATTGCCTGTCTTGACTCATGATGTGGACATTCCTGAAACCTCTCAAAGATTTTCAAACCCCAAACAAGCAGCATCATGTCTCTCATTCATATTGTTAAGTGGCTCCAGAATTGGCACTAGCCGCAGCTGGTCTTGGTTTGAAACAGCCTTTCCCCAGCACCTCCAAGCCAAGCACTATTAAAAGTCATCTGTAGATTGCTATGTAGCTCATACTGGGCGTCTCTAGGAAGGACACAGGCTGTTGTGGACCTTTGCCTTTCCCTCTCGGGGGCATCCAGGGCCAGTATACCCAGTGGCAGTGGCAGACTATGCTGAAGTACCACCCAACAACCTCCATAAGCAACACACTTAAGGGTGACTCATCAGGCATCAGAGCCCAGCTGAAGCAGTCCTGCTCTGTGGTGTCAGTCCCTGCACAGCAAATCCTCCCCTGTGGTTTTAACTATTCGCTTAGACCACTCTGCCTGGTGGTATATCCCTCTCCTTGACATGTCAACACAGTCAAGACTCAACTATACAGGAGGGCAGGAGAGTGCACACAGCCCACGTTAGCGGGGCACACCTGGAGTTGCCAGCTTCCTGACCAAGGACGCTAAACCACTGGCTCCAATAAGCCACCATCTACCAAAAATGGGAAACATAGGAGCACTGCCTAATACATGGAAACACACACAGGGTGGCTGCAAACTGAGGAGACAAGGCAACATGCCCCAAATGAACAGAGCAGACTCCAGATAACGAACTAGAGAACATGGAGACAAGCAATGTACAAGGTGCAGTTTCCAAAACATAGGCTGTGAGGATGCTCAATGAGTCCAGGGAAAGAGTAGGTGCACTTAGTGAAAACTGCAACAAAGATGCACAGAAATGGAGGTAGAAAAAGAAAAAAGAACCAGTAAGAAATACAATACATTAACTAAAACGAATCAACACTAAAGTAAATAAAACACAGGATCAAATCAGCAGTTTGAAGGGAAGGAAGCAGAAAATGCCCAATCAGAACTGCAAAAAGAAAGAAGAACCCAAGAAAATAAGGACAGTGTAAGGAGTTTCTGCGAGAACAAGTATAACAAAACTTGTATCATGGGGATGCTGGAAGGAGAAGAGAGAGAAGGAATTGAAAACCTATTTGAAAAAATAATGATGGAAAGCTTCCCTAACCTTGTGAAGGACTCATAGAGGCCCACACCAAGACACATCCTAATTAAAATGCCAAAGGTTAAAGACAAAGTGAGAATCTTCGAAGCAGCAAGAGAAAAGCAGTTAGTTACCTACAACTGAGCAGCTAGACAACTGTCAACTAATTTCTCAACAGAAACTTTGCAGGCAGAAGGGGGTGACAAGAGATATTCAAAGTGAAGAAAAGCAAAGACCTACAACCAAGATTACTCTACCCAGAAAAGCCATCATTTACAATAAAAAAACAGATAAAGAACTTCTCAGATAAATAGCCTAAAGAAGTTAATTATCACCAGACCAGTATTATAAGAAATGTTAAAGGGTCTTCTTTAAAAAGAAGAAAAAAAGATAAAAACTATTAATAATAAAATGGCAATAAATATGTATTTATCAATAATTACTTTAAATGCAAATGGATTAAATTCTTGATAAAAGATACAGGAAGCTGAATGGATTAGAAAATAAGCCCCACAGCCCTACCCGGTTTGGCTCAGTGGATAGAGCGTCGGCCTGCGGACTGAAGGGTCCCAGGTTCGATTCCAGTCAAGGGCATGTGCCTTGGTTGCAGGCATATCCCCAGTGGGGGGTGTGCAGGAGGCAGCTGATCGATGTTTCTCTCTCATCGATGTCTCTAACTCTCTATCCCTTTCCCTTCCTCTCTGTAAAAAGAAAATCAATAAAATATATTTTTTAAAAAAGAAAATAAGCCCCACATATCTTGTCTACAGAGCTTCACGTTAGATTGAAAGACACACACAGACTGAAATAAAAAGATGTTTGTTTGTTTAAGTCTCACCTAAGGATAAGTTCACTGACTTTTTAGCGAGAGAGGAGGGGAGAGAGAAACATTGATGTGAGAGATAAACATTGATCAGTTGCCTCCCATAGCACCCTGGGGATGAAACTTGTAATATTTTTGGTATAGAGGATGACACTCTAAACAACCAAGCCACTGAGCAGGGGCCAGCCATATGTTTTTCAAAAGTGTATTTAAGAAATGTCTCACATACCATAACATTCAGCTGAATCTACAATTCAGTTTTAGTATTGTCACAGAATTTTGCATGTATCACCATACTCAATTTTGTATCTCAGTTTACACCAAAGAGAAATCCTACACCCTTAGCCCTTCACTTTTCCCATCTCCAAGTGACCACTGGTTTGTTTTTTGTCTCTACAGTTTTTCCTTTTCTGAACATTTCATATAAATGAACGATACATTATGTGGTACTTGGTGACTAGATTCTGCAATTGGCATAATGTTTACCAGATTCATCTATGTGATTGTATGTATCAGAAATCCATTCTTTTTTTTTTTCCAAAGAATATTCTACATTATGGATATAACACATTTTATTTACCCATTCATCAGATGATGGACATTTGGTTTTGTTCCAATTTTTGGCTACTAGTACTATGTAAAATGCTTCTTTGCAAATGTGCATAGAAGTTTTTGTGTGGACACATATTTTTAGTTTTCTTAAGTGAGTTGCTAAACCATATGATAACTTTATGTCAAATCATTTGAGGAATTACCAGATATTTTTACAAAGTGATTGCACCATTTTACATTCCTAATAGAAGTATATGAGTGTTCCAATCTTTTCACATATTTGCCAACAAATTTTTCATGGTTTTGAGTATAACCATATTAATAGGTGTAAAATGACATCTTATTAAAGTTTTGATTTGCCAGTCCCTGATTAATAATGATGTTTAGCATTATTTTATGTCCTCATAGCCATTTGCATATGTCTTTTCTTTGAATATATCTCTTCAGATACTTTGACCATTGTTAAAATTGAGTTATTTGTCTATTATCATTAAGTTGTTAGTTATTTTTTTAATGTATATATATATATTTTTATTTTTTATATAGTCTGCCTTTTATTTTATTTTTCAATTACAGTTTACATTCAATGTTGTTGTGTTTTTTTTAATATATATATTTTTATTGATTTCAGAGAGAAAGGGAGAGGAAGAGGGATAGAAACATCAATGATGAGAGAAAATCATTTGATCAGCTGCCTCCTGTATGCCCCCTACTGGGGATTGAGCCCACAAACAGGGCATGTGCCCTTGGCTGGAATCAAACTGTGGACCCTTCAGTCCTCAGGACAGAGCTCTATCCACTGAACCAAACCAGCTACGGCAAGTTATGTTAGTTCTTTACATATTCTAGAAACAAGTTCCTGGTCAGATATATAATTTTCAAAAATATTCTCTCTTTCTGTGGTTTGTTTTTTAATTGTATTTTTGGTATCTTTTGAAACACAAAATCCTATGTAATAAAGAGATAATATGCTAATTAGACCAGATGGCAGAACAACCTTCCAAAAGGACCTTCCGGAAAGATCAGTGTGTGTGTGTGTGTGTGTGGGGGGGGGGGGGGGTGGTCACAGGGCCACAAGGGCTGAGCCCCTTGCAGAAATTTTAATACTATTAATGCCATGTTTTCTTCCTTTATTTTTTGTTACTTACATTTTTGTATTTGTATGTAAAAAAAGACATTGACTTAATGTCGCAAAGATTAACACCTCTGTTTTCTTGTAAAGGTTTTATAGTTTTAGATTATACATTTAGGTCTTTCATATGTTTTCAGTTAATTTTTCTACATAAAAACAGAAGTCTGACTACATCTTTTTTGAATGTGCACATCCAGACCAATTGTGTAAAAGACTGTTTTCCCAATATAATTGTCTCAGCACCCAGGTCAAAATAGAATTGACATAAGTGTGAGGATTTACTTCTGGGCTCTCTTCTCTTTCATTAATCTATGTGCCTGCCAATGCTAGCACTGCATTGTTTTGATTATGGTAGCTTTGTTGTAATTCTGAATTCAACAAGTGTAAGTTCTTCAAGTTGTTCCTCTTCAAGATTTTTTTGGTAATTCTGAATGTATGTATGAATTTTAGGATGATGTTGTTGTAAATTTCCCAAAGAGGTCAGCTTGTATGTTGATAGAGATTACATTGACATGTAGATTGATTGAGGGTGTGTCACCATAGTAACAATAATAATAGACAAACATGGTAATTTACCATACCTTCGCTACTCCTCCCATTGGCTAATCAGCACAATAAGCAAATTAACTGCCAACAAAGATGGCGGTGAATTTGCATACATAGGCTCCAAGCGGTGGAGGGAAGCCTGGGGCCGTCAGGGCAGTGAGGCCTGATGTTTCCAGGGCCAGTGGAGCAGTGAGGCCTCACGGCCCCAGGGCTGGCAGAGCAGCGAAGCCTGATGTTTCTGGGGATGGCAAAGCAGCAAGGCCTCATGGCTCCGGGGCCAATGGAGAAGCAAGGCCTCATGGCCCCGGGGCCGGTGGAGCAATGAGGCCTGACGTTTCCTGGGCCAGCGGAGCAGCAAGGCCTCACGGCTCCAGGGTCGGAGGAACAGCGAGACCTGACATTTCTGGGGCTGGCGGAGCAACGAGGCCTCATGTTTCGGGGATCAGCTCCGGCCGGAACTTGGCCAGAGCAAAGGCCTGGGCCCCAGGTACCAGAGGCAAACCAGCGCCAGCAGCCAGGGGAAAGGAAAGCCTATTGCACGAATCTCTTTATGCAACAGGCCTCTAGTAGTAACAATATAAATCTTCCAATCCATGAATGAGATGTCTTTTCATTTCTTTTGTTTTGATGTTCTCTAATTTCTTTTTACAATGTTTTATAGTTTTCAGAATATAGGTGTTGTATTTGTTTTGTTAAATAAATTTTTAAGTATTTTATTACTTTTGATATAATTAAAATGGAATTATTTTAAATTTTATTTTTTGCTAATTGCTACTGTACAGAAATAAAGTTGATATTCATATATTAATCTTTCATGCCACATTGTTAAACTCATTCATTAATTTTAATAGCTTTTATTATATTTCTTAATCTTTTATATATAAAAAGTAATGCCATTTGCAAATAGAGATAGTTTTACTTTGTCCTTTGAAATCTGGAAGACTTGTTTTTAATTTTCTTGCCAAATTTCTATTACTAGAATCTCTAATATAATTTTTATTAGAAGTAAAAATAGCAGGGATTCTTGTCTTGTTTCTGAACTTATGGAGAAAACATTGTCTTTCACTATTAAGTAGGATTCTTTTTAATCTTTAGATGTAAGATATTGCAATATTTGATTTTCAATATTTGTTAGGGGCCAGATGTAAGCTGGCAAGGTCCTTGCACCTGTAGGAGCTAGCAAGGCTGGGACCCTTACCCACACAGTTTTCCCAGACTTGTTTGGATGGCGATTATCAGTAGAATGAGAGCAACATTTGTAGAATGAGAACAGCCTTTCATAGCTTACCAAGAAGTCTGTAACTATTTACTGAGATATGCTGTACTGAGAACTTGTCCTTCTGCTGTGTCCCTCCCTTAGAGATTAAGAGGAATAAAGAATACATTCCTCTTGACAGACCTCCTATTCAGTGTGTTATGTATAAATAGTATTGTGTGGCTAATAAAGTTGCTTCAGTTCATTGAGAGAACTGGGGTCCCCCTGATCCCGCTTTCCTGTCTTTCTTTCTTTGCTCAATTCCCACCTCCCTGCCTCAGCCCGGCTCAACCCTGTCAGGCTGGCCCTGACAAATATTAAGCTAATTTGTGTTTAAAATAAATATCAGTTGTTCATCTACACTAATAAAAGACAAAGATGCTAATTGACTGTGCCTTTGCTACGACCACCAGCCAATTGGAAGAGTATGCAAATTAACCCAATGAAGATGGCCGTTAAATTTGCATATTGCAGGTGGGTTGGGCAGTGCCAGACACTACCCGGGGAGGCAGAGCCCGCGATCGCCCCGGCCAGAAGCCTGAGGCCTGGGCAGGGGTGGAGCGGGCCATCTGAGCGGGCAGGGTGTCCCCTGCCCAATCCTAACGCCCCAGCCAGAGGCGTGAGGCCTGGGTAGGGGTGGAGCCAGTGATCACCTGGGGCTGGGGGTCCCCTGCCCAGGCCTAATGTCCTGGCCAGAGGCCTTAGGCCTGGGAAGGTGATCGGAGCAGCCTGGGGATCCCCTGCCCAATCCTAATACCCCAGCCAGAGGCCTGAGGCCTGGGTAGGCAGTCGGAGTGGGCTGGGGGTCGCCTGCCCAGGCCTAATGCACCAGCCAGATGCCTGAGGCCTGGGCAGGGGTGGAGCGGGCGATCATACAGCCTGGGGTTCCCTGCCCAGGCCTAACACCCGGCCTAAGGTCTTAGGCCTTGGCAGGGGCTGAGCCGGGGATTGGTGTGAATTACAGAGGAAACTCCTTTTCTGACAGCTCATTGGCTAAGCTGCCTGTATGCCACTGGTAATATTCTTAGTAACTTTGGTAATAAGGATCCAAGAAGGTGATGTAGGGTTTTTCCACCTCACTCCTGGAGAAAAAAAATGAAGGTCTGCTGCTGGAGGGGCTAAGAAATATCATATCCTGCCCTATCCAGTTTGGCTCAGTAGATAATGCCTTGGCCTGTCTACCACAGGGTCTGGGTTCAATTCTGACCAAGGGCATGTCCCTAGGTTTCAGGCCTTTCCCTGGCTGGGGCCCAGGTCAGCACTCATGCAGGAGGCAACCAAACAAAGTGTTCCTAATACTTTGATGTTTCTCTCTGTCTTTCCCTTTCTCTCCCACATTCTCTAAAAATCAATGGAAACATATCCGCAGGTGAGGATAAAAAAAATAATAAAGAAATGTCATATCCTATGAAAGACACATCTTGAAAATGCCTAAAGAAAGTTGTAATTTTTTCATGGTGAAGGGACTTGAGTCCATGTTGATGAAAACACCTTGGTGGTTGTGGTGACTGGCAGTGGCTGCAGCAGCGGGGTGATGGGGCTGGTGCCTTCCCTTGATCAGCCCTGTCGCTTCCCACAAAGGGAGGCCAGACTGCGGCTTAGGCCCACTCCCCAAGGGGAGCAGGGAGTGGGCCTAAGCCGTCAGTAGGACATCCCCCAAGGGCTCCCAGTATGTGAGAGGGGGAAGGCTGGGCTGAGGGACCACCCCCCCCCAGTGCACGAATTTCATGCACCTGGCCCCTAGTTATGTATAATTGTTTTTACATGTCCCAAATTCAATTAGTATTTCAATGAGGATTTATGCAATAATATTCATGAAATAATAGTTGGTAGTTTTCTTTACTTCTAATGTTTGGTGTCAATAATACTGGTCTCATACAATAAGTTGGAAAACATTTCTTCCTTGCAAATTTCTGGAAAAGTGTTTGAAGATTTTGGTATCAACCCATTTTAAAATCTTCTATAGAATTTAACAGTAGACTGCTCTGATCCAGTGTATTTGTTTGTGAAAATTTATTTTATTACCCTTTCTAGGATAATAAAGTAGAAGTATGATGGTTGATTTGAAATATTCCTTCTTTTTCCATTGTATAGCTATAAATTTACCGGTAAGCACTATTGTAGCTGCATCCAGTATGTTCAGGCATGTTATATTTTCATTTCTGCTTATCTCAAAGTATCTATCATATATATATATACTAGAGGCCCAGTGCATGAAATTTGTGCATGGGGGGGTCCCCTCAGCCTAGCCTGCAACCCTCTCCAATTGGGACCCCTTGGAGAATGTCTGACTGCTGGTTTAGGCTTAATCCCAGGGATCGGACCTAAACCAGCATTTGGACATCCCTCTCACAACCCTGGACCACTGGCTCCTAATCGCTCACCTGCTTGCCTGCCTGGTCGCCCCTCACTGCCTCTGTGTGCTGGCCTGGTTGCCCCTAACTACCCCCCCTTCCAGCCTGGTCACCCCCAGCTGCCCCCCCCCCCCGACAGCCTGGTTGCCCCTCACTTTCCCTGACCCCTGTAGGCCTGATCACCCCACACAGCCTGCTAGTCTGTCGTTTGGTCATCCCTCAATAATCCCCCTGCTGGCTGGTCGTAGGCAGCCATCTTGTGAGGGCATGAGGGTTAATTTGCATATTACCTCTTTATTATATAGGATATTGTTCTACTGGTTATTTGTTACTGTGTTATTTAACTTCCACATATTTGTGAATTACAAAATTTTCCATTTTTATGAATGTGTAAACTCATGCTTTTTTTTAAATCACAAAAACACTGGTATCATTTTAGTCTTTTCAGTATTTAAATAGTCATATTGCTTTCCTAACACCCTTTGTTAAAAAGATTGTAATTTCTTTATTAAATTGTTTGATATCCTTGTTAATAGTGATTTGACTATATATGAAAGGATTATACAATTTTTTTAAATCAAGTAAGAAGGAAGAATGATATGCATTTATATTCCCTTTCCTAATTTTTAAATTACGTTTACTGGTTCTCATTGTTTTTTTCTTTGTAGACTGAGATTTCCATCTGGGTTTATTTTCAGCCTATAGAATATACTTTATTATTTATTATAAGGCAGGTCTTCTAACAATGGTTTCTAGTTTTTGTTGATCCACATGAGGCTTCATTCCAGACTCCTTTAGCTACTAGTCTCTACCTGTCAGAAGCCTCTGACCATCTCAGCTTGCCTTTCTTGTCATGCAACCTCTGACCTATGAGTGAGCTGGGGAGGAGCTGGGGGGTTAGTGTACCAATATCTTCAACCTATTGCCCCTGGGTTAAACTCTTTTCTGGGGTCTTTAGATTGAGATTTCCATCTGGGTTTATTTTCAGCCTACAGAATGTACTTTAGTATTTATTATGAGGTCTGCTAACAATGACTTCTAGTTTTTGTTGATCCACAGGACACTTCATTTCAGATTCCTTTAGCTACTAGTCTAGACCTGTCAAACTGGGTGGAGGAAACAGCTTCTGAACTTTTGTTCATGATCACCAGAAATTTAGTCTCTCCAACTTAGAATTGGAGACAATGAGAAGTTCTACTGTCTTGCTCCTACAAGCTCCCAGTGAGATTCAGTAATCCTTGATGGAGCTGAAGGGAACCCTATCTTCTTGGTTAATCTTGTCTGAATTGGAAGCAACCATGTTTCCTTGGCTACTGTAAATCTGTCTGAACAAGAGCTTCTGTCGAGCTGAGCTGGGCAGGTGGAGGAGAGGGCAGAAGCATGCTGTTGTTCCAAAACCAAAGAATCTTCTTATTCTTACTAAGTTTTAAGATTTTTTGAAGAAATATTTTGTCATTTGCAAATATACTTAGAACACATTTGAGGGACTTTAAATTGTTAATTTAATACTTTTAACAACTGGGCTTTTTTCCCTGTGGAGTAGGTCTGTAGAACTCTTCATGCTGTCATTCCAGAAATTGAACTCAGACAGGTTTATAAAAAAATATTTTCTTAAAAGCAGTGTTATGTTCACAGCAAAATCAAAGATTGATACAAATATTCCCCATGCATCTCCTGCCCAACACATGCATACCGCCCCTTTTATCAACATCCCACCAAAGTGATACATTTTTTACAATTGGTGAACCTACATTGACACACCATTATCATCCAAAGCTCATATTTTACAATAAGGCTCACTCTTGGTGTTATACATTTTACAGATTTGAACAAATGTATAATGACACGTATTCATGATTATGGTGTTATAAGTAGTATTTTCACTGCCCTAAAAATCCTCTATGTTCTGTCTCTTTATAACTCTCTCCTCTCAACAACTAGTAGTCACTGTTCTTATTACTGTTACTATATAGGTTTTCCTTTCCCACAATGTTATAATTCTAAAACCACAGAGTGCATATCCTGTTCAAAATGGTTTCTTGCACTTAGTAATATGCATTTAATTTTCCTCTATTCTTTTTATGACTTGATACCTCCTTTCTTTTTAGTGTTGAATAATATTCCAGTATGTATACTAAAGTTTATTTATCCATTCATCTACTGAAGGACAACTTATTTGCTTCCAAGTATTTCCAGTTATAGATAAATCAACTGTAAACATCTCTGTGCAGGTTTTTGTGTGAACATAAGTTTTCAGCTCTTTGGGGTAGATACCAAGGAATGCTAAGCTGGAATGTATGGTCAAGAGTATGTTTATTTTTTATGGGAAAAACTAAGACCTATCTGTCTTCCAATGTGTTTACACAATTTTTCATTCCCACCAGAAATACATGAGTGCCTAAACTGTTTTTCAATTATAAAGAATTAAATAGATTTTCATTGTTTTGTTTCCAAAAGAAATAATGTTGCTGTGTCCCTTGTAGATATAATAATGAAAGTACTTTATGATAAAATTGATTCAATATTTGAGAAAGAAGGTATTACAAGCACAATGACACAAAATATCTCAAGGCATGGATATTTAACCACAACAGTTTCCAGAAAATATAAATATTTCAATGTGGGTGGAGTAGAAAGTGGGTTTATAAAAGAATTCAAATGGGATGCAGAAGCCAGGCCATCTTTAAGAGTTTGCATACCATCATGAATTGATTTATGTTTTAGGAAAGAACTAAAAGGGAAACACCCCAAGGTGAGCGTGCTAAGATAGATAACCTTCTTTGGATCTGCAAGACATGACACCTTCAATAATCTTCAAGGATACGCAGATTACTCTAGTTCCTCAGCCTCTTGTCTTTTACGCCCATAGGCAATAGAACAAATAGAATGCTAAGTTTAACAGAATCTGTTGCCTTGAATTCTCTTGATATATGTTCTCACAATATGTTTCAGTATGACATGTGCCATTGGTATAGGAGGACAAGGAAAGATGTAGATTGGCACACACAGTGAAGTCTTTCCAAAGAAGGTGGGAAGTCAGGCAGCTTACAGTATAAGAAAATAAAGAATTAATTACAGGTGAGGGGAATGATTTTTCAAGCAAAGTGAAGTTTCTGAAGAAAGATTTGGGGTGTATGACTGCATATGCACAAGAAGGAGATAATGTAAGGCTGTTAGGACAGTGCCCAGAATATTGAATATGTTTAATAAATGTAAGCCATATAGTCAAGGTCAATTCTATTGAGGTTTTGTGTAGTAAAGTATACTGGGACCCCCTGAGAGTATAATGTGGGGATATTGGTAAAATGCAGATATGGACACTCCATCCAAAACCAAAATTTTCTCTGGTGGAGTCCAAGAATTTGGAATTTTAAAAGATATGCATATGTTATCATATATTAACTGAAGTCCAATAATGAATCTACTATGAAGAGCTTGGAAACAACTAGTTTTAAAGGTTAATGCATAAACATGAATTTTCTTGTTTTCACAATTAGGAATTTGATGGCAGAGTAGTGTAGTGAAAATACTAGGTTTTTGTATCAAGTAAATCAGATAATTTGATTAATTTATATCTTATTTCTTATAATATAAACATACAATTTTATAGTTTGAATTACAGAATATAAAAGCTACCTCTAGCTAATGCATGAAATTAAAATGGGATGTGTATTTTGTATATAAACATGTTAAATAAGAGTTAATGTAATTTTGGTATATTTTGTTTAAAATAAATGATTAGCAATATTTAGAAAGAATATTAAATGGTTATAGAATTTAATGGTCTACTTTTTTAGGTTGACACTCAACCACTGAGTCACACTATCTGTGCTAATGGTCTACTTTTTTAAAGCCACACTTATATTTATACCAACTTGTCACATTCCCTGATGAGAAACAGAACAATAGTTGATTTACAGTTTAAAATTCTAAGATTTCTCAATTGCCTCAATAGAAAAGATTAACTTCATTTTGTTTCCCGGCAAAATTTGACATTGGTAGCATTTGAAGCATAATCATTTTTCTAAAGTAGTGGAAGAATTTAAAAATATAATTATATTTTATACAGAAAATCCAGATCCACCTCAAACTGAGATTACCAATTTTTTATTTCTTTGTTGGATTTAATCCAAAAGATGAAAAATCCTATATAATAAAAGCCTAATATGCAAATTGACCAAACAGCAGAGAGACAGGTGGAATGACCTGTAGCTATAATGCGCACTGACCACCAGGGGGCAGATGCTCAACGCAGGAGCTGCCCCCAGCCCACAGGCCCCAAGCCAGCCAAGGAGGGTGCCAGTGGGCCCCCCCAATCACCCCGCTGGTGACCCCACAGATCAGCCCTGATCACTGTCCAGGCCTAGAGCCATACCCATGCATAAATTTCTTGCACCAGGCCTCTAGTATTGAAATAAAGCCTCTGTACAAAATGCCATATGGAAGTCCTATTAAATTTTCACTTTCATCCCATTGTCTTTCAGAATATTGTCCCATCTTTGGTAGGTGTTTATGCATTTGCTATTCCCCTCTGCACTTCTCCAGAATTCATTTTTACAAGGCCAAAACAATGGTTTGATTTTGTTCAAAAACAATAAAAATTAAGGTTGACAGACAAAGTTCTGGCTAGCTTTAAAGATTAAAGTATGAATTCTGGTAGTTTTTAAGATATTTTTAGTGACTGATTAGCCACAAATAATTAACCAGTTAACTTGTTTATTGATTAAATATAATTTTATTAAATGTTATTAATAGAGAAAATGAGTCAATTTTCTTAAAAGTTTGAACAAAGGGATAATGTCAACACTATAAGTTTTACTAATTTTCACCAAGAATGTACTAGACTAATAGAGGACATTAATTGCATTTTATGCAGCATAAACATCATCTGGTCCCTATAATTTCCTGATAATTGTAAGCTATAGGCTCCAGAGAAAATTTGAAACTTAAAAACCTCCCAAAAAATTAATTCAAGTCAGCTAGGCTGGTCAGCACCTTGAGCATAGCCAAGAAATAAGAATGCAGACAAATGATATGACCCAATGGACTCCAATATGGAAAGACAAAGATTTCAGATGACAAGGGGCAGGAGTTTCTTGCATTGAACTGTTGCATTATTTTACAGCTGAAAGGGCGAGGGCTATGCCCTCCATCTTACCCTAGCAGCCATGTGCTCAGCAGGGCTTCTTCCCAGAAGCCCAGGCCTCTGCTAGCCATGCCCAGGATTTCTTTGTACCAGCCAGTGATGGTCAAGGGAGGTGCGTACCATGGATATGACCACATCCTGTGTGGCGGGACCCGACTTGCGCCTGGACAATCGGCAGGGCCCATGGCCACCTCTCCTCCCCTTACTCCACCCCCCTATAAAACTCCTTCCCACCGGACTAGCCCTCTCTCTGCCACCTGCTGCTGTGTCAGTAAGGAGGGTAGGGGAGCCAGACCCGGGTTTGAATAAAAGACTCTTTACTTTTGCATCAGACATGACTGGCTCCCTGGTGGTCTTTTGGGGATCCTAAAATCTGGGCATAACATTTGGGGGCTTGTCTGGGATTCCCAAGACCATCGAGGGACCCCAATCCAAAGAGTATGACTGACTGCAGTAGGTGTCTGTGTCGTTGTGTGTTCTGTTCTGTGCGAGCTCGCTTCTGAAATCTGAAACGCCCGAAGGGGTCTAGGTGGATGCACCGCTAAAGGACCACGGGCGGGGGAGACGTTCTGCTCCCCAGGAGGGATGCATATTCCCCTCATGAGGGATGTGGTTTCCCCTCTCGGATTTGAAATGAGGCGGGTCGCTCCCACCGGTTTGACATAAGGCCATCGTCTAGTTGCTTCCATGGAGTTGGAAGGCTGTATTTTCAGGCCCTGTTGGTTTTCTGTGTTTGTATGTTTCTTTCTGTGGGCTTACTGGACGGACATTATGGGACGGACTCAGACTGCTCCTTTGGGTATTGTGATTGATCATTTCAAGGAGATTGGGGGAGGCTGTAGAGCTCCCTCAGGAGTTGGGAAGTTGTTATTGTTTAAACTCTGAATGAATGTCTGGTGAAATTGTGCGAGTGTGGAGGGAGGGGGCCTGCCCTCTCCCCTCCTTTGTATGGCGGTTGGGCAGGTGTCTGAGTGAGAATCTGTGAAAACAGGTCACCCGCTCCCCAAGTAAATGTGTCTGGGATTTCTGTGCACGTGTAAAGAGAAAAGCTGTCTTAAAACTACTGCGCGCACTGTCCGATTTTGGTTAGAGTTTTGAGCTAGGGTCTCTTTGCAGATGTGCAGGATGGAGCCCAGGATTGATCATTTACCCCAGGAAAAAAATGCTAGCTAGATTCTAGCAGAAAGATTGGCATTTCCATAATAAAGAACAGTTTTTAAAGGTTGTTCCAAGGTAAATAAAAAATGGTCATTTGCTAATTAAAAAAGCTTTTCTTAATGAAGGAAGAGAATAGTTGCCTCCTGCCTGTAGCAAAATCTTAAATAATGTGGTCAATTTACATCTGAAAAGACCAGGTGGGCCAGAACCTGTTTTGCAAGGCTCAAATGTGGTTTTCCAGAGCCACTTGAAAATAAAAAAGTAATATTGGGAAATGCTGAATATTTAA
This sequence comes from Myotis myotis, assembly GCF_014108235.1. Taxonomy (NCBI): domain Eukaryota; kingdom Metazoa; phylum Chordata; class Mammalia; order Chiroptera; family Vespertilionidae; genus Myotis; species Myotis myotis. Next base: position 88,760,522 of record NW_023416390.1, on the reverse strand, counting down.
CTTGCCAGCTAAAAGTTTAAGGTTCTGATTGAATTGGGAATAATTATGTAATTATAATAACTAAATGCCTTTGCTTATTGGTCTGATTGAGAAGGGAGGATTGATTTTGAGACCTCAACTGAAGATTTTTGATGCAAGGACCAGTTTAAACAGCAAAGGCCCCTCCCTCTGATTTAGTCAGGGGTGGAGCTTTAAGGCAGAGTTTCGCTGCAGAAATGTGGATGGGGTAGGAAGTGTGCTTGTCTCTCAGATTTATTTTTAAGCTAATCTCTTAAATCTATAAAACCCTGCTTTCCTTAAACTAAGGACAATTAAAGGCTATGTCAAAGTCTTTAAAAGGGACTGATAGCAGTAATCCAATTTCTAAAGTAAAGTATGATTATTTCAGGTAGAAACTGGTTTCATACTGATCTTAGAGGGCACATTTTTCCTTTGCCTGGGAGGGACAGTGCAGCTGTCCCAGGGTCAAAGGGCTCCAGTTCAGTGCTCTGGAGACCCAGGCCCCAAGGACTCTAGATAATGTGTTTACCCAAAGCTGTGGTTTGGGTTGCATGCTGTCTCTGCTCTGTAAATTGATCTGTCTTTATTACTTAAATATGTATCTTCGTTGTTTACAATTGTTTAACTAGTGAAATTTCTGCGTCTCTTATGTATTGCTAATCACCTAAAAACTAAGGCTAAAAGTTCTAGCTACCTGGAAAGCATGGCTTTGGTGTGATGGGAGGAAAGAGAAATGTTAAATGGATGGTAGACCAGTGAGCTGGCACTGGTCACTGGTGGTGGATTATGAGAAAGACTGGACACAGCCTAACTTCTTTTTCCTTGGTACCCCTGAAACATCAGAGGGTACTTCTGGCCTTGGTTTTCTTGGGTTTTGGTTTTGGATTTGTTTGTTTGTGATGAGTACCGTTTCTATCTGGATGAAACATAGGTCAAGAATCCTGTCCTGGGATGTGAGAAAGGGAGGCCCCCACATCTGTTCCCTTCAGGCCCCATCAGGGGACTTTGGCGGTGTTCCTGTTATCTGCTCAAGATCCCAAGACTGTAAAAGTACTTGTTCACTGAAAGGGTGTAAGTGTAAATGTTTATTTGATGTTTGTATGTCTATTTGGGTATAATTATTTGTTCATGTAAGTGTGGAAGTCTGCAGAAAAAAAAAAAAAAAGGCACACACTTGATTTCTTTAAGGCTGAGTGCTCTGGCTGATAGCAAAGCGCCCTGGGCGCATGCTCTCTGTCAGAGGTGGAATCGGCCCGCCAAACTCGTAAACATCTCTGTCTGTTTCTTTGCTGGGAACTTTGACTTGCTATGTGATATTCTGTGCTGTGTTGGGATTTTGGAATTCTGGGGTAGATTTAAAAGGTATTTGTGGCTTTTCTAGTCTGATTGGGACATTTAAGGGTGGGGCTCACAGTTCCTCAGGGCAGAGATTTCATGGGCCCTTACCCCTGCCTGTGCTGAATTAAATAATACAGGCCAGTGTCATTTGGCTTGCTGGTTAAAAGAAGAAAATGGGCCTTAGAATCTGTAAAGGTGGGCGGGAATGAAGCTGGTCAAATGTACTGAAAGGGTTTGGTACCTGTTGCTACTAGCAAAGGAGGGGCTGATACCCCCTTCTAGCGCACTCCCTTGAAAGAGACCTGGTTGCTGCTCTACCACAAAGGGAACTGGTAGAAAGGCAAGAAAGCAGAGCACTGTAACTAATAAAGAGGGTTACCTATAAGCCATCAGGACTTTGAAGTTCTCCAAGAGAGGAGGAACCTGACCCGGAGACTGGCTGAAACCTCATTGGGTTGAGAGACAAGTAATGCAGGTAGTAACCAGGGCTATTGGGGCAAATTGGATAGGCCCCAGAGTTCAGGGCAGGTAGAAAGGAACCATGGAAACTGGTGGGGACTGGGTGGGTCTCCTATCATGTTTGGCAGGCCATCCCCTATAAAACCCTTTTCTTTAACTATCTCTTTCCTTGAGAGGGCTCCAGAAGGTGCACGAGGACATTTGGCCGTGCCTCTGCGCCATCTACAAGACCTGCCCAACCCCAACTCCTCATCAGCACAGACCAGGAGGTTGGGTCTATGTCAGAAGGCACCACCGGGAGACCCTCGAGCCACTTTGGAAGGGTCCCTACACTGTGGTGCTGACAACCCCCACCGCTCTCAAGGTAGACGGCATTGAGGCCAGGGTCCATCACACTCACGTCCGGTGAGCGGACCCATCCATGATCCGGGAAGACTTCGTCACCAAATGGAGCGTCGATCGAGATCAACGCAACCCGCTGAAGCTCAAGCTATGGCGTGCTCGACCTGCCTGATGCTGGTAACATTGCTCGTGATCACTCCTGCCACCAGGAGCCCCTGCAATACTGTGTAATAGACTTAGATAATGCCTGCATCTTCATGGACATGGCTCCAAAGAGACAAGGACAATTTGCAGAAGATTTGGCTGCCTGAAACGGCCATGATGCCAATATTATATTTCATTGTATGGATATGTTATATTAACCTTTGATCCTTTTGCAGGTTTGAATGTATATTGGTTATCCTAAAAGGGGACTGTGTGGGGTGAACCCCAAAAGTAAAGGGTGTCTAGCTGCTGAGAGGGCAGGTGCCCAACTGGGCAGGGAACGGTGCCCATCAGGTTTTGGTCTCTGTTAAAAGACAGTTGTTGGTTGGCAGCCTGTATACTGTCTTGAAGGCCTGCATAACCATGCCCATGTCAGGGGTAGTAAAGCTAAAAAATGCCTGTTTAGAATAGAAGGTCTGGGGCATGGTTATGCACAGAAAGAAGGTTTTATGCCAACAGTTACTGTTTTGTTATAAATCTATGAAAAGGAATTGTCAAGGAAAGTCAGAAAATCTTAGAGCAGATCAGTATGTTTTTCTCCTTATGAAATTCCTCTGAAATCTGGCAATGCTAAATAAGTCATGGCAATACATTTCTTTGCATATATTCAATAAGACTGGTTCCTAATAGTGGTTTTATTAATGGAAAACTTTGACTGGAGTATCATGTTTTCAAGATCCTTGTCTGAGCTCTAAAGACTTGAAGCCAATAAGAGTGCCACAGGAAAACCTGGTATCCTGCTTGGGAGCCCTGAAGACAGCTGGCGCTGGAGCGTCAGGCCCATGCCCTACCATCACTGGCGGTTGGTAAGAGTAGAAGGGGAGCAGTAAAGATGCCTCTGCGTCCCTGAAGAACCCCCACACACTCTGGGCCGCAACGAGTAGGAGGGCTGCTGATATGGGCCTTAAAGCCTAGAGCAGCCGTGGGCAAACTACAGCCCACGGGCCGGATCCGGCCCGTTTGGAATGAATAAAACTAAAAAAAAAAAAGACAGTACCCTTTTATGTAATGATGTTTACTTTGAATTTATATTAGTTCACACAAACACTCCATCCATGCTTTTGTTCCTGCCCTCCGGTCCAGTTTAAGAACCCATTGTGGCCCTCGAGTCAAAAAGTTTGCCCACCCCTGGCCTAGAGCGTGGGCTCAGGTGGAGTTGCTGCAGGTGAGGGATTCATCTAACTCAGCAGATACTGCAGGCAAGCCTGATGGCAGCTGGATGGCTTGGCTTCCTGGCCCTACGGGGCACATTAAGATTCAACCATAAAATTCCAGCAAAGGTAGTCAGTTACCATTCTTATTGTGTTTATGCAAACATCAGGACAGTAGACAAATTAATCTTGATTTGGGTTTTTAATAGCCATGGAGGAATTTTAAGAAGAAAAATCCTATTTCAGTAGAAGTTGTTAGAACTAAAATGGTTTCTTTCCCTTCCACCCGACCATTTGTTATAGTTCTGTGTGCCCAGTACGGGCCTCTAGCAACAGTGAAATAGAAATGCAGTCCGTCTCATGATTGAGCAGGAAGTTCCAAGACAAAGGGGAGAATGAAAGGGCGAGGGCTATGCCCTCCATCTTACCCTAGCAGCCATGTGCTTGGCAGGGCTTCTTCCCGGAAGCCCAGGCCTCTGCTAGCCACGCCCAGGATTTCTTTGAACTAGCCAGTGACGGTCAAGGGAGGTGTGTGCCATGGATATGACCACATCCTGTGTGGCTGGACCCGACTTGTGCCTAGCCAATCGGCAGGGCCCACGGTCACCTCTCCTCCCCTTACTCCACCCCCCTATAAAACTCCTTCCCACCGGACTGTCCCTTTCTCTGCCACCTGCTGCTGTGTCAGTAAGGAGGGTAGGGGAGCCAGACCCGGGTTTGAAAAAAAGACTCTTTGCTTTTGCATCGGACATGACTGGCTCCCTGGTGGTCTTTTGGGGATCCTGAAATATGGGCATAACACAGCATGGGTTTTTATAATCATTTTGGTCTAGAAAGCTAAAAATACTAGAAGTAGTTATTATTAATAAACTAATAATAGCCTGCTTCAATAGTACATGTAAATATTTTGTTGGACTATTTAAATCATACCACAAACTCAATCCCCAATATTTCTGTGTTAGGGAAAAAGTAAAGCCATTAATGGACAATGTGAAATGGTTTAATGACAGATATCAGAGCAAATTCTACAAAGATTCTCAATGTGTCTTCAGCCTTTTTGTCTCCTGTGGTTCCACTACCCATATTCGGCAATTTCTGTAACATCCTAAACTTTAGTTTGCTATTTATAAAAATACTGCAATGCCGACTTCAAGGTGTTACATTAAGATTAATAAAATAAGGTGCCTATCAGGGCATCTGATTTGATTCATAACAGATAATGAACAATATTTTTTTCCTGGTCTAGTCATTTTTCTTCTGTTGAATAGTGTGATCGTCTCTCTGGTTTTTAACTTGTCAGGTACTTGTCATGGCATTCCCATTATCAAATGTTATTTAACTCAGAATGGAGTCAAATTTTTGTGTTCAAATGTGAACTTAGCCACATCATGAGTTGCATGAAGCTTAATGATTTGTGTAACCTAAGATTTTATTTTTTTCAACCAATCGGGGCAAACAAAACAGCATGAAAAACAACTAGAGAATTAGGATACTCTTAGTAACTCTTTATAACTACTTTTGCCCCCAACCTTTCATGGTATCCCTGCCACTGAGGGCTCACAGGACCCAGCATACAATAGATGCCTGGGGTCACTGGGAATAGAATGGGGCTTGCCTCCTGCACTGCTCCAGAGAGCCTGTGGTACAAAAGAGAAGCCAGTGTAGCTTGGCAGCCTCGTGTCAGTGGGAAAGAGAAGAGTATGTGCCAACATTGTGCCTGTGGCTGTAATGGCAGGGGCTTCCCTAAGGATTAGTTTCTGTCTCTCCTATCTCCTAGAGATGAAAGACCCAGCGTAATGTTGACTGAGGTCTTCTGAGAACAAAGATGAGCTGAGGGGCATGCTGCTTCTGAGGACAGCAGACAGACATGAGAAGAAACAAAAGGATATGAGTTTCTAAAAAGGTGAAACTGAACAATTCCTCTAATTAGAATCTATAGTCACACACTCAGCCAAGTCCCATCTACAAAAACCATTGGCGAGGCCCCCCAAATTTCCTGCCAGGCTTATTGGTGAAGGTCATTCATTGTACAAAGTCAATCCATAAAACAAAACAGGAGGCTATTTTTTTCAAATACCCAGATACCAACCAACACAAAGTTACAAGGATTATAAAGCATTTGAAGAAAATAGTCCAATTAAAGAAACAAAATAAATCTTCAGACACTGACTTCTCAAAAATGAGTTGCACACAAGGGCGGGGGGGAGAAATATGTTTGTGAGTATGCAAATCATAGAGTTAATTGTTGTGTTATTTATTAATTATTTTATAATTTATTTGTATTGCAATTCTAAACCTACTTTTGCCCCACTCTGTAAATTACATATAAAGGATACAAATAGTTATAGAAGTGCTCCATGAACTAAAAAATGATGCATGAAAAAAGGAAAAATTTAAAAAAGATGTAAAATATCACAAAGAACTAAACAAATTTTAAAACTGAAGAATTAAATTAAAAATTGAAAATTCTCTAGAAGTTTTAACAACAGACTTGATAACGCAGAAGAATCAGTGAACTTTAGTACAGATCATTCCACACTAGTCAGTCAAAGTAACAAAATGAAAAATGATTTAAAGACTAAAAGGAACATAGGAGACTATGGTACACCATTAAGAGAATCAACAGATACTTACAATAGAAGACCAAAAGATTTCAAATAAGATCATCAAAAAGTCCACACAAAGATGCATTCTAATCAAATTGGGAAAAAGTCAAGGCTGCCCTGGTTGGTGTGGCTAGAGCATCGTCTCATACACCACAAGGTGGCAGGTTCAATTCCCCATCAGGGCACATATCCAGGTTTCGAGTTCAATCCATGGTCAGGTACCATGCTAGAGGCAACCAATATTTCTCTTGCATCAATCTTTCTTTCTCTCTCTCTCTTTTCTCTCACTAAGATCAATTTAAAAAGTTAAAGGCTAAAAAAGAATGTTTAAGGCAGCAAGAAAAAGTGACTCATTACATACAAGGGAATACTCATAAGACAATAAGTGGAACCTTAGCAGAAACCTTGTATGCCAGAAGTAAGTTGGATGACATATTCAAGTGGTTTTATTAAAAATGTCAAGCAAGAATAGTTACTTGGCAAAATTGTCATTCTGAATGAAGGAAATATAAAATATTTCTCAGATAGACAAGACTAGAGAGAGAGAGAGTTTATCACCCTTACAGGGGTGCTAAAGGAAGTTCCTCAAGTTGAAAGAAAAAAAGCTAAACATCAACATGAAATTATAAGTTTCCATTGAAGAAAAATATAAAGAGCAATACAGAATACTCTAATACTGTAATTGTGGTACATAAATCACTTAATTCTTGTACAGAAGTTAAAAGACAAGAACCTATTAAAATATGTTAATAGATATGCAATATAAGCAGATGTAATTTGTAACATCAATAGCATAAAAGTATGTGTGAGGGAAAGAAAAAAAGTATAAATTTTTTTGTATCTTACTGAAGTTATCAGCTTTAAAAAGATTGTTATAACTATACTATGTTTTATATCAGTCTCTTAGTAACCACAAAGAATATAGGTTAAAAAAAATAACAAAAATAAAATGAGAAAGAAATCAAAGCATGCCCCTATAAAAATCTACAAAACAAAGATAATCCAAGATGGTGGTAAAGTAGGTGGAAGTTACACTCACCCCCTCCAAGAACAAAATAGAATTACATTGAAAATACAGATCAACATGAACAACCAACTGAAGGGTAGCTGCACAGCAGTCTTATAACCAAGGATTTACAGAAGAAGGCACATCGAGACGGGTAGGAAGCGTGGAGATGTGAAAAGGGCTGCACCTATGTGAGGTGGCTGAGAGTCCAGAATATCTCAGCTGTAAAGGTTTATCCCGAGAAGCATGGGGTCAACCCCATACTTGGCTCCCCAGCTCTTAGCACCAAAGCTGCAGAAGTTAGCAGAGATTCTGTCCACCAGAAGAAGTCTGCTAGAAACTCAGCTACCCTCATTAACGGCCAATACAAAACACTTTATCTCAGTCACTCACCCAGGTTCTGGCAGATTAAGGGCAGCTTGGAGCTGACTAAAGTCATTTGAGGAGAGAATAGGTTGTGTAGCTCTAGAGCAGTGGTTCTCAACCTTCCTAATGCCGCGACCATTTCATACAGTTCCTCATGTTGTGGTGACCCCCAATTTCATTGTTACAAATTGAACATAATTAAATCATAATGATTAATCACAAAAACAATATGTAATCATATATGTGTTTTCTGATGGTCTTAGGTGACCCCTGTGAAAGGGTCGTTCAAACCCCAAAGGGGTCGCGACCCACAGGTTAAGAACCGCTGCTCTAGAGAGAGAGCTGAAGAGAAAACCGTCAGGGCCCTTGTGCTCAGTCTCTCTCCATTACCATTCACAATGCCATCTTTCTGGGTCAGGCACTCCCCTCCATACAGCATCAGCCTGGGAAAATGCAATAGTCCTACCCTCCAAACTCCATCTCATTCACGCTGCCAATCTTACATTTTACACCTTGCAAAGGACTCAGCCAACTGGGTCCCTGGTGTAGAGGTTCAGGAAAACTCAGGGTGTTCCTAAGGGAATAATTAATAGAAAATGGCACCTCTAAAAGCTTGCTACTTATCTATTGAAGATCAAATGCAGCTAAATTCTCCGACCTTTGAAAATGTTGGTACAATTGATAGAACAGAACTCAAACAGGAGATGGATGAAATAAACTATTTTTATGATAATTCTTGACCTTTTCTCTAGTTGCAAATCCCCAGAACCCCCCCCCCCCCAGGTCATTAAACAAAAAAATAAAAAGCCTCTGACAATATTATGATGATTGCCAGAGTGGCAGAAAGTCTTGACTTTGGATGGTGAGGGTACGATGTGGTATGAAGATGATGTGTTACAGAGTTTTACACTTGTAACCTGTAAGGTTTAATTAACCAATGTTACCCCAATAAACTCAATTTTAAAAAGAGGAAAAATAAATTAATTCAAAATGAATCAAAGACCTAAATATAAAACCTAAAACAGTATAATACATAGAAAATAACATAGAAACCAAACTTGTTCTTAGAATATTTTTCATTGTATTTATCTTATCTTTTAAAAATATTTACATTTGCTAATTCAGATAATAAGTATATAGAAAACAATATATTTATGTGCATATTTTTAAGAGCACTTCTACAGCAATAATCCAATTGATCTTTCACTTCTTTCTTTTTAAATAGGAAGTTACAATTGAGAAATGGCCTCCATCGGACTCATTCAACTTGATTCCTTTCACAATTAAAGTCATAAGAGGTTTACATAATGCCTAGCACATGTATGCTTGACTGTAACTTAGGGTTTCTATAGAGGTTCTCTGGTCATCACTTCACAGCAAACTCTGCCTCTCAGGAATCTAAAAAAAAAAAAAAATACCCTTTAAGAAAGTTCAGTTCACTTCAAAAACACTCCACATATCCTATGCCATTGCTTTGTCAACTCGTGGTCATCACATTTCATATTCCATTACTTTATTATTTCATGGTTATATTAGAGAAGATTTTAGTGCAAAATGCATTGCTTTCAGATACAATGCCAAGGGAAACACGGAGCCATTCAGTGTGTTGCAGCAGAAGAAAATGCCTTGAGTTCTTGCTCACAGGGAAGACATGGGCCCCTTTGAAGGACATATGACAAATGAAAAGCAAACAGCTTTCTCTATGTTTAGCCCATTGGAGTGGCTTTGCTATGGTTAATTTTATTTATTTTCTTGCAAAAATTTTTCAATTATGAAAAATATTAAATCCAACTAATTTTGCTCTACATAAAGATTTGATATAAACAACCAACTCAAGCTCCTGAGAGTGCCCTGCTTGTGAGTCAATGTGAAAGTGAACTTATATTTTTAATTTCAAAGAACAACAGTAAACACACACAACCCAATTTGTTTAGAGTTAAAAGAATATATGCACCCTTATGTTCATTGCAGGGTCATTTATAATAGCCAAGATTTGGAAGCAGACCAAGTGTTCATCAGGAGATGAGTGGATAGGTACATTTACACAATTGAATATTTGCCCATAAAAAAGATAGAATTGACAAGACCAATGTAGAATGAAGAAATTTCTACACCTTTGATCTCAATGATGTGGCCATATCTATATATCCTTCATTTATTTACTATCAAAATTAATATTTTATTTCTAGCTTTACAAAATTACCTCATTACTCTAAAGTTAATTGTGAATATTTTCCCTTTTCTTTTTTGATAATGGAAAAGGAAAAATATTCAGGATCAAATTACATACAGAAAGATTTATTGTATTATCTCTTGGACACAACAGATTGCTCAACTCTGTGGTATGGAGAACAAAAGAGACAGGTATATGCTGGAAAGAAGTGAGTTTACATAAGTTGTTGAATACTATATAGATAATACTTTGCAACTCAGCCTTAATTATTCCAACCTTTCTCTAATGACAGAAAATCTGAGCCTATTAAAGCATTTGTGGGAAGGAGGACATGGACAGCAATGGAGCATGTACTGATGGAGAGATTAAAACCCCAAGATGTTTAAATAATATTGTTGAAGGAAGGTAAAAGTAATTATATAAACATGTCCTTGGTTATTAGTTGAAAAGTATAAAAAGAGCCTGGCCAGCGTGGCTCAGTGGTTGAGCATCGACCTATGAACCTGGAGGTCATGGTTTTGATTCTCAGTCAGGGCACATGCTCCAGTTGTGCACTCAATCCCCAGTATGGGGTATGCAGGAGGCAGCTGATCAATGATTCTCATCATTGATGTTTCTATCTCTCTCTCCCTCTCTGAAATCAATAAAAATATATTATTTTTAAAAAATATACAAAGGAACACATATTTAATTGCTCAAAACAAGATAATTTTGTTCCTTCCTACTGAATACCAACAGAGACTCATTATTTCTCACACTATCATGGTGACTGAGGTATGAATGGTTGAAATAAAAATCCAAACCAGTCAACCAATGAAGGGCAGGAGAAAAGACTTCATCCTTTATTAGGACCTATGTTTTCCTAAGGTAACCATTGATTCTTGATAAGTGTTATGCTAACAAGAATGTTGCTGAGACAAGATGTGATACTCATAACATTTATTGTTTAAATCCATTAACTTATTATACCCAGGACTTTGTTTTTCCATTGACTTGTTGAGTCATTTTAGACATTTCAGTTTATAAATTTTGGCCACAGATTTTTTATTTATAAAATTTGGTCATTGGTACAGACTGAAATTCCTTCAATCAGCAAAACACTGTTTATATTCCTGCAATGGAGAGAGGAATCCTTATTACTTTGTATCTATAATAAAGGGGACCCTATGTAATAAAACCCTAATACGCAAATCTACTGAATGGCAGAACAACTGGTCACTATGACGCACACTGACCACCAGGGGGCAGATGCTCAATGCAGGAGCTGCTCCCTGGTGGTCAGTGCGTTCCCACAGCGGGAGTGCTGCTCAGCCAGAAGGCTCATGGCTGGCAAGAGAAGCAGTGATGGCAGGAGCCTCCCTACCTCTGCTGCAGGCAGGCAGTAAGGAGCAAGGGGTCCCAGACTGCGAGAGCCCCAGACTGCGAGAGGAATGTCTGCTTGCTGGCTTAGACCCCTCCCTCCCAGTGCACGAATGTCATGCACCGGGCCTCTAGTATCTTCATAAAAGAATAAGTAGGAAGTAAACTGATAGAGACAGAATCGTGGGCTTCTAATTGTGCAAGGCAGTGTGCTGAGTGCTTTACACAGGGCATCAAAATTGATCTCACACAAGCTCTATTAATTCAGTATAACTATCTACATTTGGAGAAAAAATTACTAAAAAAATATGTCTGGGTCAGCATTTTAGCAATGATGTTACAAAGCCAAAGAAAATAAATGAAATAATAGAGGTAGACAAGAATTCTGAGATGACAGAACAATGAGCAATTAATGAATCTAGGAAAGTGTAGGATGCAAATACCAGAACTTTTCTAAGTTCCTTATTTGAGGTTGAAACTTAAATAGATCAGAATGAATGATAGTAATTAGAATTCAGAAATTTATTCTTAGTCTAAATATATTTGCTCATTCAGCCCCAAACTTGGAATGCTCCATTGGAATTAAAAATAACACTAGATACCATCATGTATCATGCTATCTAGTGCTTCTTTGAATTAATTTTACTGAGAATCTAGAAATTGATGTTAGTCCCCATGATTTCCAACATGTCTGCTTTGTTCCCACTATCTTTTTCTAAATTAATGAAGCCCTCACTTTCACTTTGACTTCATCATGCTCACGCTACACTGACTTTTTTCTAGGCAGGAAACAGTTTGCTGATGCCATCATTTTACTGCTTTGGAAAGTACTTCCACTCATTTCTGGGTTCATATTTATTAAATTTTGTACCGATTTATAATATATAAAGGTTTAACTGATATTCTTAAAAGAAAAACTGAAGTGATCAGCAAAATATTAAAAATATCGCTTGAAGCTAAATACATCACTGTCTAATATTTTCATTGAGTACATTTATTATAAAATACAGTAAATTCTGTAATCTAATGGTGAACTTAAAATGCCGTTTAATGTGAAATAAAGTTTAAACAGTGGTTGGTTTAAAACCATTTGAGGAAAAATTAACTTGTTTTGGTTATATGAGCTAGAGATAGTGTTTTGAGAAGCACTTATCTTTTCTTAGTGTGTATTTTTTATTGTGTTCAGCAACAATGTATGTTTTTCCTCAATTATTTGATGTATTTTGAATACCTGAAAAAAAACAAAACAAAACTGTGAAGTAGAAGAGGAAGTAGAGGCAAACAGAAAAACAGATAAAAATAATAAAACCTAAGGAAAAGTCTAATACATTTCCATTTAACCATGAATTCTTATTCTTTTATTACACATGGGTCAATGATTTTTCTCTGGTCTATATGAGAGTTAAGCATGTTTCTTTTACATAATTCAGAGTGCCTACAAATTAGAAGCCAGTCAATTCTTCAGAGAAGTAATATTGCTTCTGATACTAGGAACAGAGGTAGCCTCTGAGAGCCTTTAGAGAAAAGGATCCAAGTTCCAGGTAGTGTATTTAATCGCATTCCCTTTTTTACTTTATTTTTATTTTTGACACCATTACAGATGCCCCACAACCCTCTGCCTACCTCTACCCAGCCCGTTTCCCCTTCACTCTGGCCATCACTACACTGTTTTCTGTGTCTCTTGATTAAGCATATATGCTCCTTGGCTAATCTCTTCACCTTATTTTATTACCCCTCCCCCTTGTACCTCCCATCTAAAAGCAGTCAGTTGGTCCCAGCAAAACTAAAAACCATCAACAAAGTGAAAAAAAAAAGAGCCCACTGTATGGGAAAACATACTTCCCAATGATACATCTGATAAAGGGTTAATTTTCAAAATATAAAAAGAACATATACAACTCAATACCAGAAAGACAAACAATTCAATTTAAAAATGAGCAAAGAACCTGAATAGATACTTCTCTAAAGAGGACATAGAGATGGCCAATAGATATGAAAAAAATGCTCAAAGTGACTGATTATCAGAGAGATGCAAATTAAAATCACAATGGGATATCACGTCATGCACACCAGCAGGTAGTATCAATAAATCAAGAGACAACAAGTCCTGGCCAGGATGTGGAGAAAAAGGAACCTTCATGCACTGTTAGTGGGAATGCTTCCTGATGCAGCTGCTGTGGAAAACAGTGGAATTTTCTTTAAAAATTAAAATGGAACTGCCTTTTGACTCACTGATCCCAGTTCTGGGAATATATCCTAAGAATCCAAAACCAATTTTAAAGAATATATTCATCCCTATGTTCATAGCAGCATTATTTACAATAGCCAAAATATGAAAACAGCCCCAAGTGTCCATCAGTAGACAGATAGACAAAAAAAGCTGTGGGACATTTACACACTGAAATATCACACAGCCATAAAAAAGGAATTCATACCTTTTGTGACATCATGGATGGACCTGGAGATTATTATGCTAAGTAAAATGTCAGTCAGAGAAAGACAAATACCATATGATCTCACTTACATGTGGAATCTAATGAACAAAATAAAATAACAAACAAAATAGGGAAAGAGGCATTGTACATGGAGAAGCATTTAACTTGATAAATAAATTAGAATGACTGTCATGGCAGAGGTTTCCAGAATGTTTGTCTTTGAATTGTTTTGTGAAAACAGAAATGAAATGTGCCCCCACACACACACACACTCCAAAAGCCTAGAAGTAAGACCAGCTCAGTATTAAACTGTAAAATTATTGTTTGATTCTGGAATTTGCAATTGGAAAGTATGTGGAGAGACAAAGTGGAGAGAGATAAACAGGTTATGACAGGAAGAAAATTAGATGCCAGGCAATAGAACTAAACTTTATTATGAAACTGATTAAGCATTGGAGAGTCACAGGAACAGTGGAAGATGCATAAATAAATGAATGAATGAGTACTTTTCATTCACTCAGGTTTTTATTATTTAGCTGCACCTCCCTCCTAATTGCGAACTTCTTCCCCATTGTGGATAATATTGGTAGAAACCACTGCCCATATTATGCAATAAAAGCAATGCATGCAGAGATATCCTCCTTGGCTTGATCAAGCAGATTCACCAGCCTGGGGCATTGACTGTCAATATAAAGACATAAACACATCGTGGTATGTCATAGCCACCGTGTCACTAATATTGATTGCTGCTAGGTAGTAAAGTAGCAGTGGTGATATACTGGTTAGAATGCTGATATACTGGTTACTAGAAATACAGCCAGAAAGAGCCCCCGAAAAAGATGCTCAACAAATGTGTGAATATTCACTTTCCAGATGCAGCCAAGCCTGCCCAGGAACTTAGCAATGTTCTTCCAAGAAGAGAAACAGCCCTGGCAGGTGTGGCTAAGTTGGTGCAGCATTGTCCCATGTACCAAAAGTTGGCAGTTCGATACCCGGTCAAGGCACATACCTAGGTTGGGAGTTCTATCCTCAGTGGGGATGCGTATATGAGACAACCAATCAATGTTTCTCTCATGGTGTTTTTCTCTCCCACTCTCTTTCCCTCTCTCTTTTTTTCTCTCTCTTCCTTTCTTCCCCTCTCACTAAAATCAGTAAAACATCCTCGAGTGAGGCTTTTTTTTTTTAATATATTTTTTATTGATTAAGATATTACATATGTGTCCTTGTCCCCACGTTACCCTCTACCCCCCACCCCCGCTCATGCCCTCACCCCCCCGTTGTCCATGTCCATTGATTAGGCCTATATGATTGCATATAAGTCCTTTGGTTGATCTTTCCCCCTTACCCCCACCCTCCCCTACCTTCCCTCCAAGTCCCGACAGTCCAATCAATGCCTCTCCATCTCTGGATCAGTCCTTGTTCATCAGCTTATGTTGTTCATTATATTCCACAAATGAGTGAGATCATGTGGTATTTATCCGCTCTCCAGTTCCATCCATGCTGTGGCAAATGGTAAGAGTTCCTTTTTCTTCTTCCTCTTCTTAAAGAATACCTTTCAGCATTTCATATAATGCTGGTTTGGGGGTGATGAACTCCTTTAGCTTTTTCTTATCCGTGAAGCTCTTTATCTGACCTTCTATTCTGAATGATAGCTTTGCTGGATAAAGTAATCTTGGTTGCAGGTTCTTGCTATTCATCACTTTGAATATTTCTTGCCAGTCTCTTCTGGCCTGCATGGTTTCTGTTGAGAAATCAGCTGACAGTCGTATGGGTACTCCCTTGTAGGTAACTGACTGTCTTTCTCTTGCTGCTTTTAAGATTCTCTCTTTATCTTTTGCTCGAGGCTTTTAAAAAAAGAACAAAGACAGAGTTAGCTGCCAAATCCTAGATCTGCTCCTTTTATTGCTAAAGGATCAAGTGGAAATGGCTATGTATGGAAAACACACGGAACGTTCATCTTGTCTTTGTTACCCTAATTAAAGGTGTGAGTCTAATGGTGAACAACACCCTTGCAATCTAACATGTCCACAGTGGTGGATGCAGTACCTTCGCTTCTTGAGGAGGCCACCTGGCCTGGTGAAGTTTACTGGAAGTGCCCATGGCCTGCAAGACCCAGGAGCAGTTAAGTGGCTGCTGAGAAATAGGCTTGCAGAGCTTGATGGGAATCCTGATAGATACTGAAGTAGAAATCCTTGTGGAAACAAATGTCAGCTTAGCTGTAGGCCAGTCTTGGAGTCACAGCAGCAAATCCTCATCAATAGGCATCTGACTTATACTCTTCAGAACACCATCCTGGGATCATTGGACTTCAGCACCTCTGCGTAGTCACCTCTGCCTCAGGCGCCCAAGGCATTCCCAGAACAGGGCATCTCCCTCAGCCACAGGTTATTCTCCCATTCTTCAAACCTTGTCCCACTGAGAGATGAGTCAGAAAGCCTGTGCCCTCTGCACTGGGCTGCACCTCAGAAGGCCTGGGTTTCAGTGGCCCAGTTCTCCTCCTAGTTCTACCCCATTTGTAGCAGGTGGTGGGTGATATATTCACAATTGCATACACATCCATTTTCATACCTTTAAAATAGTATGTGTGACCTGCCTGCTGGTTGTCTGCAGAGTTGTTTTAGGTTACACCCATTTTTCTATCTTCTTTCAGTCGACTCTATTCTGTGATGTATGTAACACTTAACATTAATTTTTGTGTTGTTTAAGCCATCCAGATTTATGCAATTGAGAATTCTGGTTGATTTAAGAGTTTTGAGCTGAGGACTGACCAAATTTGTATATAAGAAGTTTTGCAGTCAGGGCTGAACTGTGATAACCTGAGACTGAGTCAGGTCTGTAACATCAGGACATACCAGTGATGGCAAACCTTTTGAGCTTGGCGTGTCAGCATTTTGAAAAACCCTAAGTTAACCCTGGTGCCGTGTCACATATAGAAATTTTTTGATATTTGCAACCATAGTAAAACAAAGACTTACATTTTTGATATTTATTTTATATATTCAACAAAGAAAAATCAACCAAAAAAATGAGTTCACGTGTCACCTCTGACACATGTGTCATAGGTTCGCCATCACTGACATAGACAGTGGAATTGGGAAGAGAAAAATAATGACGATTGAACCATTGTGTAACTAGTTTTCCCACATAAATTCTATTTGATTTTAAACTTGGAAATGTTCTTTATGGTCTATCATCAACCATTTCTTGCCATAGGTGAGGCACATAGTACAATATGTTATATATTTAGATGATCATGAAGATTTTTCACATGCTTGTTGGTTCACTAGATTACTGAAGAAGACACATTTTTTAGTAGACAATTCGTGAAACCATGGCCTGAAATGTATGATATAATAGTCATGGTGTCTCTATAATTTTAGGGACTTAGGTTTAGGTATCTGTTTATTTTTATTTTATTTAAAATAAATTAATTATTATTACATTGGTTCATATAGGTTTCAAGTGTACAATTCTATGATACATGATCTGTATTTTGTTTTGTGTTCTCACCACCCAAAGTCAAATATTCTTCCATCACCATATATTTGGCCCTCTTTACCCTGCATTACCCCCAACACACCCTTCACTATGGTAATCACCGTAATGTTGTCGATGTCTTCGAGATTCAGTTTATACCCCACATATGAGTAAAATCATAAGGTTTAGATTTTTCTGACTGACTTTATTTTGCTTAGCATAATATTCTCAAGGTCCATCCATTTTGTTTCAAATGGCAGGTTTCTATTTGTGTGTGTGTGTGTGTTTGTGTGTGTGTGTGTGTGTGTGTGTAGATTATGCACTAATATCAAGTTGTGGACATAGAAGAGTATAAAGGGAAAATAGCTTTCAAGGATATAAAATGTGACAAGTAAATGATTCTGTTCTTAAGAAACAAGACAAAACCATGGAGCCTGGAATTTTTTTCCTATCATGAAAATCCTTATATAATACTCTTTTTGACTGGTAGAAAATCTTTCTATACTAAAGAAAATTCATTTTTCATGCTTTCAGGACACATGCAAAGTTTCTAAAAGCCAGTCTTTCTTACATAAAAAATAATGAACAAAAGTGAGATTCTCTTCAATGGGCACATTCCCATTACATCTCAAAACAGACTACAAGTATACATACATGAAAAGTGAAATTATGAGGAAAAATTATTTATTTATCTATTACCTATCATTTTTTAATAAAAATACTATACTTATTTGACATTCAAATGAAACACATACTAGTAATAAAAAGAGTAGTCCCATACTCACACTTCCGTATTCCCAATCTTTCTGATTAAAGTCAACCATATTAAAAAATGTCTGATGTGATCATAATTTTCTCTTTTTAAGTGGATCATGAAAAATGTCACTATAGTAACTGTTCGTAGAAATTATAACAGTGTGATGATGGCACAGGGGTGGAGGAGGAGGAGGACATCCTATATAAGAAAAGAGAAACATGTAAATTGACCATCCCTCTGCTACACTCACCAGCCAATCAGGAGTGGTTATGCAAATTAACCTGACAAATATGGTGGGTTAATTTGCATAAACAGGTGCTGGGCGGAGAGCAGAGCAGGATAGCCGGCAGCTTGGGGGGACGTGGCTCCCTCAGTTGCTCCCAGCTACCGAGGGAGCCATGACCCCCACCTGCCGGGTGGAGAACAGAGCGGGAGAGCTGACAAAGAGTGGAGTGGCTTGGGGAACTTGGCTTCCCAAGACACCAGATGAAGAGCAGACAGGGAGAGCTGGCAGCTTGGAGGACTTGGCAGGGTGGGAGGCCGTGGGACAGAGACAGCAGCAAGGGAAAACCAAGAGCGTTGGGGAGCACCAGGAATTCTGGGAATAGTAGTTCTGGTGGCAGCCCCAGGACCTGAAGTAGAAGCCCAGAGTACGGGGAGCACCAGGAAAGCGGGAATCATAGTTCTAGTGGCAGATGGATCTCCTAGACACTAGAGCAAAGTGAGCCTGGAGCAAGTCACTGTTGTGGTTGGGGATGGAGGGAAAGCAAAGGTGAGAGACATAAGTAAAATCAGAGTGTCAGGAAAAATGAAGGGGAACATATCCTAAAACTTCCAGGAAATCTCCACCAATGAAGCAAACAAACAAAAAAATGCCTCTATTATTCTGTGAGGAACAAACCAAACTGGGATGGGGTCTCAGACAATTTGCTCATATGATTGCAAAGACAGACAGAAACTCCCGGATTGGAGAAGGCTCCCCTGAGAGCTCCCAGATTGGAGAGGGTGCAGGTCAAGCTGAGGGAATCACCCCCAGTGCACAAATCTTCATGCGCTGGGCCCCTAATAAAGGAAATAAGTGATAAAAAAAAATAAAAATAAATAAATAATACAAAATTTAAATAATTTAATTCATCTTTTTTTTAAATAAATCTTTATTGTTCAGATTATTACAGTTGTTCCCCCTTTTTCCCCCATAGCTCCCCTCCACCCAGTTCCCACCCCACCCTCTGCCCTAAACCCCCACTGTCCTCATCCATAGGTGTATGCTTTTTGTTGCCAGGTCAAAGGTCATACACATGGAAAAATGTAGCTATTTCCATCCGCCATGTGTCCCTGTGTTCGGAAAGGTCTCTCACTACTTGTTCACGCTCTACTCAGAAAGGGTACAGAGACACGTAATGGCTTTTTAAAATAATGTGTCCTCTTATGTTTAAAATGAGGATTTCGTTACCGAAAGTGAGGAGAAAGCAACACTACAGCTGCTCTCGCCCCTCTTGCCCTTCGGATGATAGCTGTGTGTGGGGCTGCGTGCTGGTTCGCGGGCCGTCAACGAAGCCGTCAGGGGTGCTCGCGCAGTTCCACCGGCTTCCCAGGGGAATTTAATTCATCTTAAACCTGCATGTTCTGTGTCCAAATTTGAGAAATGAAAACCTACAAAAGAGACTATGTCCTGATTAGATTCCCTAAATTTCTGTGTAGTCCATATTATTAGAATTAAGTTGTATGTGTGTTTGTGTGTGTGTGTGACCTATACACATATCAGATGTTCCCAGTGAACATCTGCACCATCTATAAACCATACATTATTTACTGTCTTACTTCAATGCCTTCGTTTATAATTTTATTCCCATTTGGGCATATTCACCTTTATGTTGCTAAGTGATCTTTATTCATTCATGGCCCAAAACAGGTCCATCTCTTCCTCAGATTTATATTTGGCTCTACAGATATACTATAAACTTTTCTTCCTCTATAATCTTTAAATGATAGAATTAATAACGTCACATATGAATTATTATAATCACTTTAGGTACTTGATATTTAAGAGACATGCACAGTACCTCTCTTATTACTTACTCTTTACAATCTATGAATTTTAGTGATCACACGCACAGATGAGGATACTGAGGCAAAGATAGTTTTTTTTTAACTTTCTTTGGGTCACATGGCTTGGTGATTCCAGAGCTGAAATTAGCTTGACCGGAATTCAAAGTATACAGTTGATACCTTCAGTAACCCTTTGTTGATGCTAATTTACCTCAAGTTCTGTATTGCCTTTTCTACTACCTTAAATTTACTGAAAATTTCATACTCTGACTTATCATAAATTGTTTTATGTTTCTGAACTTCACATATGTTTTCCAACCAGTATTTCGAGAGCAGTGTATTTAACCAAATGATTAATGCAGGGAGTCCAAGAAATATCTGTTGAAGGCATATTTATGTACAGTAGTCAGGTCATTCCCTGAATGGTTAACATGAAAGACTAAGGCTAAAATGTCTGAGGAAAATTCAAAGTTTTAATAGGTTTTTTCAGAGAAATGGCATGAGAAGAAACTTTGGTCTCTTCCCTTGGTTTCAGCGATTTGAACAGCTGTAATTCATAAAGGATTGTTTGTTTTATACAGAAATGCATCTAAGAGATCATCATAATGGGGGGGGGGTCAAATACAGCTATTTGGGGTTTCTTTTTGGTAGTTTTGTAGTTCATAAATTTACTGGCAATATATTGAAGATAACACATAATGTCAGTGATGGTACAATAGCACCTAGATTCTAGGTGCTAGAATCTTCTAGAGCCTGTTCTGAGGATTTTATTATGAGCTTTTCCATTCTTTGTGACTTCCAGTTTCTGTGGATTGCTTTATTGAGCATAGGCTGATAAAATTTGACATATATTTTTTAAAAGGAAAAGAATGTGTTCTAAAGGATCTGTAAATAATATTCATTTGGTCTTTAAGAGGTTTTGTAGCATTTTAGGGTCTAAGAATAGGGAAAAAAGTGTTATGTTCATATACAACATAAACACCCAGGAGCTAAAGGCCCTTTCAGCATAGCAAGTTTGTGATTAGTGAAGTGTACAATTATAAACTCAATTGTTAAATCAAAACACATCCCAATCACCCTAACATGTCACTTTTAATGGGCAATACATCACCCAAGAAGGCAAGTTCTCTGCTAACAACATTGAACCAAATAATCAACATTCAAAGAAGAGTCTATAAATGCGAAATTCCATCAGCAATTTTCACAGTGGGCTACAATGTGTAGATTAATGGGAAGCATGTCAAGTGTTTTAATGTATGCCTCAATTGTTGAAATGCATGTGATGATTGCTAAAGTGTTTGGCCTGAGAAGGAAAAGATATAAAAGTCATGACACCCTCTGAATTAATAAAGCATTCGGTCAGGCTGAATTGATAAATCACAAGCACAGAATAAAAGCACCATAACTGGATACATTTCCCCCAGGCATGTTGAGAGCTCACACTGGCCTCTTCCTATGGCATCTTCCTAAATGAGGATCTCTGTGAAGTCCCTGACAAATGTCAGAATACAAACACAGTGTTTTAAGCCTTGATTATAAACCAAGATCTGCAACTGGCAGTGCTCATATTTCTTTTGAATTCCAAAATGAAGTTTCTTTTGCTAAGTCCATTTCAGAACTATTTTCACCTCAAAAGGTTGTTGCAAAGAATGTTGCAGCTTTGTCTATTGTACATCAAAGCTGAAAAATACACCCAGGACAGAAACAATGACTAAATAAACCCACTTTAACTTTGGCTATTGGTTTGCATTCTGGGAGCAGATGAGGTGAAATGTTAAAGGTTCATTGAGGTAGGTTCACCATGTGTTCAGGACAAGGCAATCCAAAAGGTCAAGGAAATTTACTTATTCTTGAGTACCAGTCTTCAGAAAATTCCCGATGCAATAATAATGCTCAATGTTAATTTTGTGTAGTAAGATTACTCATAATTTGGAGGGTTGAACAAAAATGTTAATTATTAAATGCTGCCTTTTATTTCCAGAAGAAAAAGGACCTTAATTTTAAGTGAGGGATTAAATTATTTTGTTTGTTATTTTTGTTGGTTTGTTTAAATATTTATTGTTGGAAGTGTTACATATAGTCCCTGTTCCCTCCATTGACCTCTCTCAGCCCACCCCAGGCCTTCACCACCC
Source organism: Myotis myotis (assembly GCF_014108235.1). Lineage (NCBI taxonomy): Eukaryota > Metazoa > Chordata > Mammalia > Chiroptera > Vespertilionidae > Myotis > Myotis myotis. The sequence continues at coordinate 88,738,668 of NW_023416390.1, read as the reverse complement.
TATTGTCTGTGTCCATGGGTTATGCATATATGCATACAAGTTCATTGGCTGATCTTTTCCTACCAGCCCACTCTCCCCTTCCATCCCTCTGAGGTTTGACAGTCTGTTCAATGCTTCTATGTATCTGGACTTGTTTTTTTAAAATATATTTTATTGATTTTTTTACAGAGAGGAAGGGAGAGGGATAGAGAGTTAGAAACATCCATGAGAGAGAAACATCAATCAGCTGCCTCCTGAACACACACCCTGTGGGGATGTGCCCACAACCAAGGTATGTGCCCTTGACCGGAATCAAACCCAGGACCACTCAATCAGCAGGCCGACGTTCTATCCACTGAGCCAAACCGTCCAGGGCTCTGGATCTATTTTTGTTAAACAATTTATGTTGTTCATTAGATTTCACGTTTGAGTGAGATCATGTGGTACTTATCTTTCTCTGACTGGCTCATTTTGCTTAGCATAATGCTCTCCAGGTCCATCTATGCTGATGCAAATGGTAAAAATTCCTTCTTTTTTACAGCAGTGTAGTATTCCACATGTATAGATGTATCACAGTTTTTTAATCAATTCATCAGCTAATGAACACTTAGGCTGTTTCCAAATCTGAGCTATTGTAAATTGTGCTGCTATGAACATAGGGAGGGAATACATTCTTTCTAATTGGTGTTTTTGATTTCTAAGGATATATTCTTAGAAATGGGATCTTTGGATCAAATGGGAGTTCTATTTTTAATTTTTTGAGGAAATTCCATACTGTTTTCCACAGAGGCTGCATCAGTCTGCTTGCCCACCAGCAGTGTATGAGTGTTCCCCTTACTCAACATCCTTGCCCACACTTGCAATTTGTTCATTTGTTGATAGCCATTCTGACAAGTGTGAGGTGGCAGCCTGAAAATGGCTCTCAGCCCCTCACCCAGGCTGGCAAAACCCCAATGGGGTTAGGGTCCCCACTGGGGGGCTTGACCAGCCTGCAAACACCCATCTGCCTCTCACCCAGGCTGGCCAGGCACCCCAGCAAGATCCCCACACTGATCCAGGACACCCTTCAGTGCAAACCAGTCAGCCCCCACCCATGCACCAGGCCTCTATCCTATATAATAAAAGGGTAATATGCAAATTGACCCTAACAGTAGAAAGACTGGGAATGACAGGTCATTATGACACACACTCACCACCAGGGGGCAGACGCTCAATGCAGGAGCTGCCCCCTGGTGGTCAGTGCACTCCCACAGGGGGAGCTCTGCTCAGCCACAAGCCAGGCTGATGGCTGCCAGCACAGCGGTGTTGGTGGGAGCCTCTCCTGCCTCCTCAGCAGCACTAAGGATGTCCGACTGCAGCTTAGGTCTGCTCCCTGCTGATAAGTGGACATCCCCCAAGGGCTGCTGGGCTGCCAGAGGGATGTCTAACTGCCAGCTTGGGCCCATTCCCTCAGGGAGTGGGCCTAAGCCAGCAGGTGGATTTCCTGGGGGTCCCAGAGTACAAGAGGGCATAGGCCGGGCTGAGGCACCCCCCCCGAGTGCACAAATTTTTGTGCACCAGGCCTCTAGTTATATGTATATGCTCCAGTATTGGGTGCATATATGTTTATCAGAGTTATAGCCTCTTGTTGTATTGCTCCCTGTAGTATCATGAAATGGCCTTCTTTATATCTTGTTATGACCTTCACTTTGAGGTCTATATTTTCAGACATAAATATTGCTCCCCAATTTTATTTCATTTCTATTGCTTAATTTTTTTTTTTTCTATCCCTTCACTATCTGTCTGTGTGAGTGCTTTGTTATGAGGTGGGTCTCTTGTAGACAGCCTATATATGGGTCATGTTTTCTTTATCCACTCAGCTACCCTATGTCTTTTGACTGGAGCATTTAGTCCATTTATGTGTAAAGTTATTATTGATAGCTACTTTGTTTATTGCCATTTTTATTCTTTATGTCTGTGTTTCTCCCTCTGTTTCTAATCCTTCTTTTTACAACAGTCCCTTTAACACTTTTTGCATTGCTAGTTTGGTGGTAATAAAATCCCTTAGCCTTTTTTTTTTTTTTTTTTTTTTTTTTTGGTCTGAGAAGCTCCTGATCTCACCTTCAATTATTAATGATAGCCTCGCTGGATAGAGTATTCTTGGATTCATTCCCTTACTTTTCATTACTTTGTATACTTCATTTGATATCCTTCTGGCCTGAGTGTTTCTGTTGAGAAATAATTTGATAGTCTAAAGTGATATCCCCTCTAGGTCACTTTCTATTTCTCTCATGCAGCCCTTAAGAATCTTTCTTTGTCATTAATGTTCACCATTTTAATTATGATGTGTGTTGGTGTGGGACTTCTTGGGTTCATTTTGTTCGGGATTCTCTGCTTGTGTGAATTTTTTCTTCCCCTAGTCAGGGAAGTTTTCTATCATTATTTCTTCAAACAGGTTTTCTCTTCCTTGTTCAGCTTCCTCTCCTTATGACATTCCTATTATGTAGATGCTGCTTCATTTTATGTTGTCCCAAAGCTTCCTTTAACTCTCCTCCTGCTTTAATTTTTTTCCCCAATTGCTGTTCAGATTGGGTGTTTGTTTGTTTTTTTCCTTGTCTTTTAACTCACTGATTCAGTCCTCAGCTTCTTCTAGTCTACTGTTGAATCTTTACAGGGTGTTCTGTATTGCAGTTAAGTTATTCTTCATTCCCTCTTGATTTTTATTCATGTTGGTGAATTTCTCATTTTGCTCCTTATAATTCTCCTTGAGCTGCTGATAATTCCCAGTTAAATGTTTGAGCATCTTTATAACCATTACTCAGAATTCTTTAAATGACAAATTATTTGCCTCCATTTCATTTAGTTTGTTTTCTGTTGATTCTTCCTTTGGAATTGTTTCTTTGTTTCCCCATTTTTGCTTTCCCTTTGTATTTGTTCCTGTGTAATGTGAGTTGCTGTCTCTTTCTGTCCATTGGCTCCCTGCTTGATATCTGAGTGGTTGAAACCTGTAGAAGTCCAGTGGTCTGAGACTCTTTAGTCCAGAGGCTGGGTCTGCCTTGACTCTCATATCTTTATTGTCTCTGCTCTGAGTTGTACTCTGTTTCCCCACAGATCTGGTCCCTCGGTTGCCTGCTTCAGATGCTTGGTGTTGGTGGGGGTGCCTGCATAGTTCCTCTGGTGTGTGACTCTCTGTGAGGTCCCAGATCCCTATGGCAGGCAATTCACTGCATGGCTCTAGCACCTGCGGCAGGGTGGCTCATGAGGTCCCTCTGGCGTGCATTCACTGTGAAATTTCTGGGGGCCCACGTGGGGTGGCAAGGGAGGTCCCTCTGACATGCACTCAGTGCAGGGTCCCAGAGCCAGGGCAAGGAGACACACAAGGTCTCTCTGGTGTACACTTACAGTGCACCTAAAATTATTATTGATAGGTACCATTTTATTACCATTTCATTCTTTATATCTATGTTCCTCTATTTCTTTTTCTCTTTTTTATTAAAGAAGGTACTTTAGCATTTTTTTGCAATATTGTTTTAGTGGCAATGAACTCTTTTATTTATTTTTATTTTGTTGTTATTATTATTATTATTATTGGGTGTTTTGGTTTTTTTTTTGTCTGAGAAGCTCTTAAATCTCATTTAATTGTAACGGTTAGCCTAGTTTGGTTCTAGGTCCTTGCTTTGCATCACTGTGAATATTTCATGCTAATTTGTTCTGACCTCAAGTGTTTCTGTTAAAAAATCAGCAGAAGGGTGAGAGAAAATGGCAGCAGTGTCTTGAACCTCCTCCTAGTGCCAGGCTAGAAAAGCAAATAAATTGGAAAACATCCACCCCGAATTAGCAAATTAGACACAGCTGAAGAGACAATTTTCAATAAGTAAGGGCAGAGGACACCTACAGAATGCTGCTTGCCAGCCATAACCTGTGTGGAAAAACCATTATTCCCTGACTGTTAGTGGTGCAGTATCCCCCAGCAGGCTCCCAGACATCTGCAGGAAGCATGCATAAGCAGAATGAGCTCCCACAGCAGGCCTCCTCAGCTGCCCACTGCTACCCAGCATCCTAGGATCCAGCTCCAAGATCCTGCAGTTAGTGCAAGCCAGGGTAAACCCTGTGCCCAATCCCCCACCCCAGACCTGAGAACCATGCTGCTAGTCTGACCAGGAGCCACCCAGTGCCTGCTCCACCCACAGCCCTGGTACCTACTGTCCAGGTGTTCCGGAGCAACCCAGAGCATAACCCAGTCTGGGCCATAGGGGAGCTCTGACTGTGCAACCCAGAGCAATCTGCACCCCCCCCCACCCCTGCCCCAGGAAAAGTCCTGCCAGGGCCATCCAGAGCAACCCAATGTTCACCTCACCCCAGGCAACAAGAGAGTATGGACTGAGCAGCTCAGGGCAACTCACTCCTGCTCCGCACTGAGGAGGGGTGAACTGGAGCAACCAAGTAAATGTCTCACTCCAGACTACAAGAAAGCCAGGACTATGTGACACAGAGCAACAGGCACACATTCTACCCTAAGCCCAGAGTCTCACTGCAGGGGCAACCAGGAGTAACCCAGCATGTGCCCCACTCAGGCCATGGGGGAGCTCTGCCTGTGTGACCCAGAACAACCCATCTACTTCTCTCCAGACCTGGAGGAGTCCTGTAGGGATTACCTGGAGCAACCCAGCACAGGTATCATTCTGGGCCATAAAAAAGCACTGCCAGGACCACCTGGGATAAGCCAGTGTGCCCAGCCAGGGGCCACAGGACCATGCTGTTAGAGGGACCTAGGTTGCCACCATGCCAGAGGTCCTAGGCTTCACAGCAAATTGCATGACAGAGGGCTCTGGATCCTCACAGGAAGTCGCACATTGGAGGAAGTGTGCACAAAATCCCACAACCCCAAGCATCTAAGGTAGACAACTGAGGGACCAGATCCATGAGAGAAAAGGATACAACTCTGAACAGAGACAATAAAGGCATGAGACTCAGTGCAAACCCAGCTTCTTGGCTAAGGAGTCCCAGACCATTGCCCTGATAAGATCTTCAACCTCTCAAACCCCAAGCAGGGTGCTCAGGGCCAAAAAGAGATAGCAAATATGGGGAGACAAAGAAACAATGCACAAAGGAAAGTAAAGGAGGAAGCACCAGAAATGGAACTAAACAAAACAAAGGCATGCAATATGTCAGAAAAAGAATTCAGAATAAGGGTCATACAGTTCATAAACCAGATGGATGAGAAAATCAACAACATATGTGAGAATCAAGGAAAAATAAAAAATGTTATAGCTACAATAAAAAACATAATGGAAAGTTTCAACAGTAGACTAGAAGTAGAGGAGGACCAAATTAGTGAGTTAGAAATAGGGCAGAGAAATGCATCCAATCTGAGCAGCAATTGGAGAAAAAATAAAAAGCAGTAGGAGAACCAAAGGGATATTTGGGACAACATGAGGTGAAGTAACATATGTATAATAGGGGTACCAAAAAGATAAGAAGAGGAGCAAGGATTAGAAAACCTATTAGAAGAAATGATGACAGAAAACTTCCCTGATTTGGAAAAGAAAAAAGTCACACAAAGTCCCAAAGAAGATGAACCCCAAGAGACCCACACCTAGATACATCATAATTACAATGGCAAATGTTAATGATAAAGAGAGAATTTTAAAGGCTACAAGAGAGAGACAGAGAATTACCTACAAAGGATCTCCTATTAGATTATCAAATGATTTCTCAACAGAAACATATCAGGCCAGAGGGAATAGAATGAAATATACAAAGTGGTACAAAGCAAGGGATTGAATCCAAGAATACTTTATCCAGCAAGGCTATCACTCAAAATCAAAGGGGAAATCAGGAGCTTCACAGACAAAGAAAGGCTAAGGGAGTTTATCACTACCAAGCCAGCAATGCAAGAAATGCTAAAGGGATTCTTGTAAAGAGAAGATATAGAAAGGGAAGAAGGAACACAGGCATAAAGAATAAAAATGGCTACAAAAATACCTATCAATAATAACCTTAAAAGTAAATGGACAAAATGCTCCACTCAAAAGACATCTAGTAGCTTAATGGATAAGAAAACATGACCCATATATATGCTGTCTACAAGAGATCCATCTCAGAACAAGGGACTCACACAGACTGAAAGTGAAGGAATGGAAAAATATTTTTCAGGCAAATGGGAATGAAAAAAAAAAAAAAAAAGCTGAGGGAGCAATAGTTATATCTGACAAAATAGGCCTCAAAGTGAAAGCTATAACAATAGCTAAGGAAGGCCACTTAATAATACTAAAGGGATCAATTCAACAAGAGGATATAATTCTGGTAAACATATATGCACCCAATGCAGGAGCAACCAAATACATAAAAAACTTCTGGAAGATATAAAGAAGAAATAGATAGCAATACAATCATAGTAGGGGATTTTAATACCCCATTGATATCATTGGATAAATCCTCTAGACAAAAAATCAGCAAAGAAACAGCAATCTAAATGACTCACTAGATCAGGTGGACTTGATTGACATCTTAGGAACATTTCACCCCAAAGCAACAGAATATACTTTCTTCTCAAGTGCATATGGGTCATTCTCAAAATAGATCACAGGCAAGTCTCTTTAAATTTATGAAGATCAAAATCATATCAAGCATCTTATCAGATCACAATGGCATATTATAAATAAACTACAATAAATCAGCCATAAAAATTCAAACACTTGGAGGCTAAATAGCATGTTATTAAACAATGAATGGGTTAACAAAGAGATCAAAGAAGAAATAAAAAAAAAAAACATCCTGGAAACAAATAACAATGAAAACAATCCAAAATATTTGGGACACAGTGAAAGCAGTCTTGAGAGGGAAGTCCAAAGCATTACAGACCTACCTCAAAAAATAAGGAAAACTGGTAATAACTTATCTAATTCTGCAACTTAAAGAATTAGAAAGAGAGCAACAAGAAAAGCCCAGAGTGAGTAGAAGGAAGAAATAATAAATAGCATAGTGGAAATAAATGACATAGAGACCAAAAACAAACAAAGAAAAAAAACAAAGCAAAAGATCAATAAAATCAAGAGCTGTTTTTTGAAAGGATACACAAGATTGATAAACTGATAACCAGGCTCACCAAGAAGTAAAAGAGGAGACTGAAATAAACAAAATCAGAACTGAAAGAGGCAAAATAACAAACCCCACAGAAATACAAAAAATTGTAAAAAAAAAATACTATGAACAACTCTATTCCAACTAATTGGTCAATCTCGAAGAAATGGACATATTCCTAGAAAATATGACATTCCAAAAGTCAATCAGGAAGAATAAAAAATCTGAATTGGCCAATAACTATGGAGGAAATTGAAGCAGTAATCAAAAAACTTCCAGCAAACAAAAGGTCTGGGCCAGCCGGCATCACAGGGGAGTTTTACCAAACATTAAAAGGACTAAAACCTATCCTTCTTAGTCTAATCCAAAAGATTCAAGAGGAAGGAACACTTCCAATCTCTTTCTATGAAGCCAGCATTACCCTAATCCCAAAACCAGACAAAGACATTACAAAAAAAGAGAATTAAAGGCCAAATCTCTGATAAACGTCTAATCTAATAAAAGAGAAATATGCAAATTGGCCACACCTCTGCTACACCCACAAGCCACGCCCACAAGCCACACCCAAAAGCCTCTCAGGAGCGCATATGCAAATTAACCCAACTAAGATGGTGGCAGCCCCAGAGCTGGAGCGAGCAGGAGTCTTGGGTTGCCCCCAGCAATGGAGGAAGCCAAGCTTCCCTCCTGCCCCGTCAGCCCTGAGCTCCACTCAAGGCTACAAAGTTTCAACTATAGAAGATAAATAAATCCCAGATACCTTCTTCCAGCCGGCAGCTGTGGCCAGCTTGAAAAATGACCATCAGCCCCTCACCCAGGCTGTCCAGGCACCCCAGCAGGGACCCCCATCCTGAAGGGGCTGTGGGCAGCCTGAAAACTTCCCTCAGCCCCTCACCTAGGCTGGCCACACCCCTATGAGGTGAGGGTCCCTGCTGGGGGGCTTGGCCAGTCAGTAAATGGCCCTCAGCCCCTCACCCAGGCTAGCTAGGCACCCCAACGGGGCCCCCACTCTGATCCAGGACACCCTTCAGGGAAAACCAGCCGGCCCCCTCCCTTGCACCAGGCCTCTATCCTATATAATAAAAGGGTGATATACAAATTGACCATAACAGCAGAATGACTGGGAATTATTGGTCACTATGACACACACTCACCACCATGGGGCAGATGTTCAATGCAGGAGCTGCCCCCTGGTGGTCAGTGTGTTTTCACTGCGGGAGCTCTGCTCAGCCACAAGCCAGGCTGATGGCTGCCAGCACAGCGGTGATGGCAGGAGCCTCTCCCACCTCCTCAGCAGCGCTAAGGATGTCCGACTGCAGATTAGGCCTGGTCCCCACTGGCAAGTGGATATCCCCCGAGGACTCCTGGGCTGTCAGAGGGATGTCTGACTGCCAGCTTAGGTCTGATCCCCTGGGGAGCGGGCCTAAGCCAGCAGGTGGACATCCCCTGAGGGGTCCCAGACTGCAAGAGGGCACAGGCCAAGCTGAGGGACCCCCCCCGCCCCCCCCCCCCCCGAGTTCACAAAGTTTTGTGCACCGGGCCTCTAGTAGATGATAGAATTCTCAACAAAATCCGATCAAATTGGACGTAGCAGTGTATTAAAAAGATCAAAACTCATGACCAAGTGGGGTTTCTTCTGGGGATGCAAGAATGGTAAAATATATGCAAATCAATAAACGTGATACATCACATAAACAAATTAAGAGACGAAAATCACATAATCTTATCAATTAATGCAGAAAAAGCATTAGACAAAATCCAACACCCTTTCTTGATAAAAACTCTCAGCAAAGTGGGAATAGCGGGATCATACCTGAAATGATAAAAGCATTATATGACAAACCTTCGGACAACATCATACTCAATGGGCAAAAACTAAAACCATTTTCCCTAAGAACAGAAACAAGACAGGGATATCCACTCTCACCACTCCTGTTGGACATAATACTGGTGGTCAGTGCGCTTTCAGAGGGGGAGCTCTGCCATTGTGATCAGACAAAAAGAAATAAAGGGCATCCAAATTGAAAAGAAGAAGTAAAACTGTTATTATTTGCAGATGACATGATATGTATATAGAATTCCCTAAAGACTCAATCAAATACAACTAGATTTAATAAATGAATTCAGCAATATAGCAGGATACAAAATTAACACCCAGAAATCTGTTTTTTATACAGCAATAATGAACTCACAGAAAGAGAAACAAACCAACAAAAAAATTCCATTTACCATTGCACCAAAAAAATTAAGATACCTAGAATAAATTTAACTAAGGAGGTAAAAGACCTGTACTCAGACAATTATAGGACATTGAAAAAAGAAATAGAGGAAGTCATAAATAAATGGAAGAATATACTGTGCTCATGGGTTGGTAGAATCAACTTCATTAAAATATCCATACTACCTAAAGCTATCTATATATTTATTGCAATCCCCACTAAAATATCAATGGAATATTTCACAGACCTAGAACAAACTCTCCAAAATTTCATATGGAATAAAAAAGAAGACCCTGTATATCCACAGCAATCCTGATAAAGAAGAACAAAGTTAGATGGATCACAATACCAGATATCAAGCTATATTTCAAAGCCATTGTTTTCAAAATTGTCTGGTACTGGCATAAGAACAGACATATAGACCAATGGAACAGAATAGAGAACCCAGAAATCAACCCAAGTCATTATGCCCAAATAATATTTAACAAAGGAGGAAAGAGCATACAATGGTGTTGGGAAAATTGGACAGACACTTGAAAAAAAAAATGAAACTAGACCACCAACTTACACCATAAACCAAAAATAAAGTCAAAATGGATAAAGAACTTAAATATAAGACAGGAAACCATAAAAATCTTAGAAGAATCCATAGGTAGCAAAATAGCAGACATATGTCATAGCAATATCTTTACCAATACAGCTCCTAGGGCAGTGGAAACTAAGGAGAAAATAAGCAAATAGGACTACATCAAATTGAAAAGCTTCTGCACAGCAAAAGAAGCTATCAACAAAACAACAAGAAATCCCACTGTATGAGAGAAAATATTTGCCAATGTTATATTCAATAAGGGCCTAACCTCCAAAATTTATAGGGAACTCATACATCTTAATAAAATGAAGACAAACAATCCAATCAAAAAATGGTCTAAGGACTTAAATAGACACTTCAAAAGTGAACATACAGAAGGCCCAGAGACCTATGAAAACATGTTCAAAGTCACTAATCATCCAAGAGATGTAAATCAAAACCATAATGAGTTACCAGCTCACACCTGTCAGAATGGCTATCATCAACAAATCTACAAACAACAAGTGCTGGTGAGGATGTGGAGAAAAAGGAACCCTTGTACACTGCTGGTGGGAATGCAGACTGGTGCAGCCACTATGGAAAACAGTATGGAGTTTCCTCAAAAAATTTAAAATGGAAATTCCATTTGACCCAGTAATCTCACATCTAGGAATATATCCCAAGAAATCAGAAACACCAATCAAAAAGGACTTATGCGCCCATATGTTCATAGTAGCACGATTCACCATAGCTAAGATTTGGAAACGGCCTAAGTGCCCATCAGCAGATGAGTGGATTAAAAAGCCATGGTACATCTACACAATGAAATACTACACTGTAAAAAAATAAAGAAATCTTACCATTTGTAACACATGGATGGACCTGGAGAGCATTATGTTAAGCGGAATTAGCCAGTCGAAGAAAGTTTAATATCACATGATCTCACTAATTTGTGGAATATAATGAGCAAATAAACTGATGAATAAAAATAGAGCCAGAGACAGAGAAGCATTGAACAAACCATCAAAACTCAGAGGAAAGGCAGGGTTGAGAGGGTGGGTAAGAGATTAACCAAAGGACTTGTATGCATGCATATAAGCATAACCAATGGACACAGACACTAGGGTGGTTAGGGCATGTGCTGAGGGGTGGGGGTGGCTGCGGAGAGATCAATGGGGAAAAACGAAGACTTATATAATACTACATGTAAGACTTTCAACAAATTTTTTTTTTTTTTAAAGTTACTAGACATCAAATCCCAGGATAAATGTAAATATTTATCATTTTGCTAACTGGAAATAACAAATATTTTAAAGATGGCAATTGTACTCAGATTAGTCTACAGACTTAATGAAATTATAACCAATTACTAAAGGGCAGTTTTAGTTGAAACTTGACTACTGACCCTAAATTCATATGGAAAAGTAAGGAATATTCAAGATAATCCTATATAATAAAGAGGTAATATGCAAATTGACCATCACTCCAACACACAAGATGGCTGCCCCCATGTGGTCAAAGATAGCTGCCCCCATGTGGACACAAGATGGCTGGCAGGGTAGGGTAGTTGGGAAGGACCAGGCCTGCAAGGGAGGGCAGTTGGGAGCAATCAGGCCTGCACGGAAGGACCCAGGACTGCAGGAAAGTGCATTTGGGGGGACCCAGGCCTGCAGGAAAGGGAAGTTGGGGTGAACCAGGCCTACAGAGGAGGTCAGTTAGGAGTGACCAGGCCAGCAGAGCAGGGCAGTTAGGGGGCACCAGGCCTGCAGGGGAGGGAAGTTGGGAGGGACCAGGCCTGGAGGGGAGGGCAGTTAGACATCCATTGAGGAGTTCCAGATTGGAGAGAGTGCAGGCTGTGCTGAGGAACACAGCCCCCCACCCCTTTCACAAATTTCGTGCACCAGGCCTCTAGTTATAAATAAGATAAAAGATGAGGAGGAAGAGAAAGAAAAGAAGGAGAAGTGAGTCACCTTTACAAATAATGTCTGTAAAGCTAAAAATATAAAGTAATAAAAAGACAGGGTTAGAAATTTGATAAGGATATAATCAGAACTCATGTAAATATGTGGTGTGGATGAAAAGGGACCACATGCTAACCTGACTAGCTCAGGAAAGACCTGCACAGCAGGCTTGCAAACTCAGAGACCTAAAGTAACTACAAAGGATGGTCTGAAATTAAAACTTTTTAATTAAAAAGTAGTCTATGGTATGTAAGCTTGTTCTAGGCCAGTATCTTTCCTGACAAAGATCAACTTTGATCTTAACTGAGCATATTGTCTTTTTGCATCTGGATAACATACCTTTGGAATGTCAGGTTTTCTTGTAACTTCCCTTTTCCCAGACCCATCAAGGCACACCAATGCACCAGGGCACCAGGGCTCCAGGGCGGCAAGGAGAAACCACAAATTCCCTCATTGTTATTTTTATCATGTTAATGGTTGACTGTTAACTATCCTGCACCCACCTATGTAAAAGAAGCATGTGTCTATTGTTTTGCTTTTTATCCAATCCCAGAGTTTTCCCTCCTTTTGCGTTCTCCCACCTTCCTAATCTATCACCAATGGATTTCATGTAGCCCTCTTATGTCTCCAACTTTGATGATAATTTACATTAATAGGTGAAAAACCACCATTCTCAGGAGCATTGTCTCAGCTCATTGAGATTCTATTTCCCAGCAATTGTCCACAGTTTGGTTCAAATAAACTCATAACAATTATTAAAAAAGAAAAAGAAATCAGCTAGAATCCTTATGGGAAATCTCCTGTAGGTGACTAACTGTCTTTCTCTTGCTGCTTTTAAGATTCTCTCTTTATCTTTAACCTCTGTCCTTCTAATTATGATGTGTCTTGGTGGGGGCCTTTTTAAATTCCTCCTGTTTGGGACTCTCTGTGCTTACTGGACTTGTGTGTCTTTTTCCTTCAGCAGGTTAGATAAATTTTTAGCCATTATTTCTTCAAATATGTTCTTGACCCCTTGTTTGCTCTCTTCTTCTTTTGAAACCAATATGATGTTGATATTGTTACACTTGATGTTCCCCCGAGGTCCCTTTGACCTTCCTCATTTTGAAGAAATATGTGTGGTGTTTTTTTTTGTTGTTGTTGGTTTTTTTTTTTACTGCTCTGTTTGGGTGTTTTCTGTTATCTTGTCCTTTAAATTCCTGATCTGAGCCTGTTTCTTGTAATCTGCTGTTGATACCTTCCAGGCTATTATTCATATCAGATATTCCTGATTTTTTTATGGTTTATATGTCCTTTTTCATGCTGTGTCTTTGTTTAAGTTCTCACTCAGATAACCCATTCTTCCCCACAGGTTCTTGAACACTCTTATAATCATTTTTTGAACTCTGCATTTTTTATCTTGTTTGCTTCCATATCCTTTAAATATTTTTCTGGGAATTTCTCTTGTTCCTTTATTTGGACTACATTTCTTTTTCTTCTTCCTTAATATATTTTTATTGCTTTTAGAGATGAAGAGAGAGAAAGAGAGAGATAGAAACATCATTGATGAGAGAGAATCATTGATTGGCTGCCTCCTGCATGTTCCCCACTGGGGATTAAGCCAACAACACAGATTTGTATCCTGACCAGGAATCAAACCATGACCCCCTGGTTCATAGACTGATGCTCAACCACTGAGCCATGCTGGCCGAGCTGGAGCACATTTCGTTATCTCCCCATTTTGTCTGCCTTCTTGTATTTGTCATTCTGTATTAGGCAAATCTGCTGTGACTCTTTAACTTGTTATGGTGGTTTTGTGTAGTAGGTATCCTATGGGGTTCAGCAGCACAGAGTCCCTGTTTACCATAGCAAGGTGCTTCATGAATGATCCTTTTGTGGGTTGTGTACAACCTCCTGTTGCAGTTGTGTGTCAAATGACATTTGCCCATTTGTGGGAGGTGTTAACCCTCAGACTGGATGACTATAAGGATAGATCTTGATCACAGTGTATGAACCACTGTTTAGGGCCTTTCCCCCATGGTGAAGTTGTTTCTAGCAAGGTCTGTCACCTGCTGTAAACTCCCTTTGGGTGATCCTCTTGTGTGGTTAGTTTGGTTGAGCTCTGGTGTGTTCTGAATCCCTCCACTGGTTATGTTTGTTCTAGGTCCACCTGAGTTGGGTTTCAATGCAGGTTGATGTCAGACACTGCTTGTAACCAGTCTTGGGTTACCTGAATAGAGCTACCACACAATTCATTGTTTTTGGCCTCTATTGGGTCTGGGTGTGCATGGGAGAGGCCAAGTTGTATACAATGGTCAGCTTCCTCCAGCTCTGAGCCTGGGGGAGATTAGCAAAGGTTCCAAGCCACCCTGAGCTTGCCTCCTATTATCGTTATACCACCACCTCCTGACTGGTCTTCCACAAAAGCCTTCTATACAAAGACTGTATTGTGGTCCCAGGCTGGCCACAACCCACAGACCCTTCCTAAAGATGCAAACTTGATGTTGTAGGCTTGCCAGGGTTTGGAGGAGAGGTCTAGTTGCTTGGGGCCAGTATAGTCTGGCACTCAATGGGGTAAAGTGGCCCCTATTCTAGAGTCATACTACTCAGTCTTGGCCTGAGTCTCTAACCCTCACCCCACCAGAAGGAATGCACCACTAATTCAGGTTGGAAGAAGCCAGCCAGCCTCTCTGCAAGAACAATATCAGCAATTTTGGGCCTTTAGGAGTTAGAGGGACAGGTCAAATGACTCTTCTGATATAGCACTAGCTGAACTCACAAGGCCAATAAGAATGGTACCTTTGCACCAGAGCCATAAAACTCAGCACCCATCTGAGTCCCAGACCAGAACCTCCCTGGGAGCCATGCTTCAAAGATCTCAGGTCTGCACAGCACTTATATATACCTGAGGGACTTAGACTGGTAGGGTGGGGCCATGGGTTGTGGGAAGGACAGGTCAAATGCGTCTCCTGTTTGGGGAGTGTTGCCAGCTGAGCATCCAGGGAGGGCAAAAGTGGCCCCTTTTCCTGGCTGGGCTGCACAACCCAGCACCCATCTGGGTCCCAGATAAGAGCTTCCAGAGAGATTACCTCTGTGCTGCACTCTTATCTCCCATCGGACCATGCTCAGAAGAGCGGGGCAATCAGTAGTGGAAGGACAGGCCAAGTGATTGATTAGATGAAGGTAGGGGGGCAATGGCTATGCAAGCTAGGTGGGGAAGAATAGCTCCCATCTCAAAGCTACACAGGACAATTGGTGTCTGAGTATCTGCCAAGAACTTCAACAGAAAAAGAGCACCCCAAAGATTTCTGTAGGGTGCAGCCAGCAGACCTTTTTGTAGGACACAAGTTTGTAGGGTGATGTTGCCTGTAGTTGGAGGACCAGGTAGTACAATCCCCAGGCTGGTGCCGTAACAATAAAAGTGCTCAACCCTGGAAAATGGCATCTGGGTGTCGAGTAGAATACCTTCTCTCCTAGGTGGACTGAATCCCCACTGATTTTCACAGCCAGATGCTATGTGGGCTCCTCTTCCTGGCTCTAGTGCCTTGGGTTAGGGATTTCTGCATGAGTTTGAAAGCCCACACTTCTAGGGTGGTAATTTTGAAGCTGAGACTGGTTAATAATATTATATAGGTTTACAATTCTATAATATATAATCTGTATTCCAGTGTGTCCACCATCAAAAGTTAAATCTTCTTCCATCACCATATATTTGGCCTACTTTACCCTTTGCTACACTCAGCCCCTACCTTTTGGAAACCACCATATTGTTGTTTGTGCTTATGAATTTTTGTTTGTTTATTTTTCTATTTTGTAGTCACTGTGGAAAACAGTATTCAGGCTCCTCAAAAATTAAGAATAGAGTTACCATATGACCCAGCAGCTCCTCTTCTGGTTATCTACCCAGAAAATTTGAAAATATTTATTTGCAAAGATATATGTGCCCCTATGTTCATTACAGCATTATTCACAATGACCATGGAAACAACGGAAGTGCCCTTGGCTAAGTGACTGGATAAAAGAGATGGAATACATATACAAAAAGGAATACTACTCAGGCATAAGAAATGATGAAATACCATCTTCAATAACATAAATGGATCTTTAGAATATCATGCTAAGCTAAATAAAATCGGGAATTTAAGAACCATATGATTTCACTCATATGTAGGAAAAAAATTAAAAGCAAAACATGAACAAATGAGACAAACAAACAAAAAGCCATAGATAGCAGTACTGTGGTTACAAGAGGAAAGGTAAGTCAGGGGGAAAAATGAGAAAGAGGTCAAATATATGATGAACAAAAGATGACTTTGAGTGGTCAACATGCTATATACCAATGATGCATTATAGAATTGAAACCCAAAGACTTTCTAAAGTAAGCTGTATCTTTTGCTATAAAACAATACTTTCTCATGTCATATTTCTTTATAAACATGTCTCTAATAGGGCATAAACATTTAATTAATAATATTTATTATCTTTAAATTGAGATGCCAGAAATAACTAGACAGTGGGTTTTATTAAAAAAAAAATAAACTATTTTCTCCCTGTCTTCTCTGAAAAATTTATATAAGTACTTGGTAAATTACAGCAAAAGGGAGAATATGCATCTTTGATAGTGTTATAAGAAGAAACATACTTAATTACATATTTATTAAGAAATTCTTTATATTTTCTTATTTCTTCTGTAATGCTAATATGGCTTTGTGTTTATAAAGCTCTTGTTAATGGGACATACTTAAACAGGAAAAGTTCATTCACTTGTGATATTCACATGGATCTAAGCACCACGATATATAATGCAAAGTCCATTAGTTTGGACTTGGGGGAATTTGATTTTGGTAGGAAAGTGTATAAATATTGCTATTAATGAGGAAGTTGACCAGAAAGCCATTGTCAGTGTGGGACTATTTAATATCACCTCATCTGCTTTGGTAGCTTCCAATCACAGATCAAAATCTAAATAGCTCACTCATTGGAGATAATTTTGGTACAGTAGCTGTTTTTTTTATTGCTTAAAAATAATATGATTCTTTAAAAACACAACTTTTTACAGACATTTATAGAAGCATAAAACCATAGAATGCCAGGAGAGAAGAATGTGTTCTGAAATAATAAGTAATGAATCCTTTTGATTACAGCTTTGCAAGAAGTAAGAACTTATCCTCAAATATAAGATGGTTATTATCAATGATGTTGACCATGCATTCAAATACCTTCCTATTGACTCTGCCAAAAGGGGATGTAATTTTCTAGCTCAAAATCAAATAGTCATCATGAACAAATATAAATTAAAATTAAAAAGAATATAATTTACATTTAGCATCCAAAATTTATAATGTTAATAATAAATACTAGAGGTCCGGTGCATGAAATTCGTGCATGGGCAGGGGGGTCCCCTCAGCCCAGCCTGCACCCTCTCTAATCAAGATCCCTTGGGGGATGTCCAAATGCTGGTAGTTGGACATCCCTCTCAAAATCCTGGACCACTGGCTCCTAATCGCTCACCTGCCTGCCTGCCTGGTCACCCCCAATTACCTCCTCTGCTGGCCTAGTCACCCCCAACTGCCCCCCTGCTGGACTGGTCACTCCACACAGCCTGCTGTTAAGTCATTTGGTCATCCCTTATTAACCCCCCTGCCGGCCTGGTCTCCCCACACAGCCTGCTGTTCAGTTGTTTGGTCATCCCTCACTAACCCCCCTGCCGGCCTGGTCATAGGCAGCCATCTTGTGAGGGTGTGAAGGTTAATTTGCATGTTACCTCTTTATTATATAGGATAACAATGTTTGTACAATATATAATGAAAACTATAAAACATCAATAAAAATATGAAAGAACTAAATAATGCTTCATGTATATGGATAGGAAGACTGAATACTCTCAAGATTTCATACTTAATTTATGAATTCCATGCAATCTCAATCAAAATCCCAGAGACTTAACTTGTGGATTTTGACAGACTTATCCTGAAGGTTATATGGAAAGAAAAAAACAAACAAACAAAATAATATTGACATAGAATAACAAAATGGAGGACTCACTTTACCTTACTTTAAGACTTTCTTTAAAGCTACAGTATCAAGACAATGTGGCATTTTAAAAAAGACAAAGACAAATAGCCCAGTGACACACAATACAGAACCTGAAATAGACTTAGAAAAAATGTATTCAATAATTGTTGCCAAAGAAATTTTGACAAAGAGGAAAAGTTAATCAAATAAAGAAAAAATTTTTTTTTTCAACAAATGGTATTGAAACAACTGGATATTACATGCAAAAAAAAAAAAAATGATTCTAGACACAGACCTTACACTATTTACAATGAACTCAATGTGGATCACAGACATGGTGCAAAATTGTAAAACTCCCAGAAACTAACATAGGAGAAAATCTAGATAACCTCGGTTTTGGTGATGGCTTTTTAGATAGAACACTAAAGGCAAAATCCATGAAAGAAAAGATAAGTTGGACTTAATTAAATTAAATTAAATGCTTCTATTTTGCAAAAGGCACTTTCTAGAAAGTGAAAATACAAGGCCAGACTGACAGAAAATATTTTCAAAATACATATATGATAAAAGGCTGTTTTACAAAATACTAGTATACAAAGAACTCATAAATAACAACAATAAGAAAATTAACAACTTATTAACAAATCAAATTTAACAATACTATTAAAAGGATTATACAACTTGATTGAGTTGGATTTATCCCAGGAATGCAAGAATAGTTCAATATACAGAAGTGTTATACACCACATTAACAAAATGAAGGGTACAAATTCATGTGATCATCTCAATACATGTGCAAAAGCATTTTTGACAAAATTCAACATTTATTTCTGATCAAAACTGTCAATAAAATGAGTAAAGAGAGAATATCCTGCAACATAATCTATAATAATAAAAGCGTAATATATAAATCGACTGAACAGCAGAATGACTGTCTGGACAACCTTCTGACCATACTATGACATATACTGGTGCCCGGCCAGCCAAGGTGGGGTCCATGATTGCCCTGCAGAGGGAGGCTCAGGCCACTGGCTGGCGTGGCAATCAATCAGGGTCGGGGAGGAGGGCTCCGTGATCGCCCCAAAGAGGGAGGCCCAGGCTACCAGGCCAGTGGTGCTGCAGCAGGTGGGCGGGGCCTCCCTCTGCTGGGTGATCAATCTGGGGGACCTGCAACCTATCCCCTCACAGAGGGAGGCCCAGGCTACCAGGCCAGTGGTGCTGCAGCAGGTGGGCAGGGCCTCCCTCTGCTGGGTGATCAATCTGGGGGACCTGCAATCTATCCCCTCACAGAGGGAGGCCCAGGCCACTGGCCGGTGACACGGTGGCAGATGTGTGGGTCGGCCGCCCCACAGAGGGAGGCCTAGGCCAGCCAAGTGATTACACCCCATGCCTGTTGCCCACAGAGGAGGTGACTGGTGGTGGGGGTGCGGGGGCAGTGCCACACAGACGGGAAGCAGTGTTAGTGGTGGTGATGGGACCAGCTGCCAGCAGCTGGAGGAAGGAAAGCCCCAATAGGCCCTGATTGCTAGCCAGGCCTAGGGACCTTACCTGAGGGGTCCTGGATTGCGAGAAGGCACAGGCCAGGCAGAGAGGCACCCTCCCCCTGTGCACCAGGCCTCTAGTAAAGGTTATAAACAAGGAGGGACAAAAGTAGGTTTATAGTTATTTATAGGCAAAAAGACAAAAAATAACAAATGTTGATGAAGGGAACACTTATTTACTGTTTGTGAAAATGTAAGTTGGGGTAGCTATTGTGGAAAACAGTTACCTCAAATAATTAGAAAATAGAACTATCATATCATCTAGTAATTCCACTTCTGGCTATTTACCTGAAGAAAAAAGAAACTCTACTTCAAGAATATATATATGCACCCTGACATTTATTATTTATAATAGCCATGATATAGAAACAATCTGAGTGCCATCAGCATATATATATATATATATATATATATATATATATATATATATGATTAAGCCATAAAAATAATTAAATATTGCCATTTGCCACAACATGAATGGACATTGAGAACATAGTGCTAAGTGAAACGCATGAAATATGTCATACAGAGAAACTGTATTATAACACTTATATTTTTATATGGAATTAAAAATATTTAAAAATGCATAGATACAGATAGATACAGAAAACAGATGAACAAATTAGTAGATGTCACAGATGGGAAATGGGGGAGGGCAAAATGGGTGAAATGGGTGAAAGAGGCCAAAAAGTAAAAAGTTCCTGTTAGCTAATAAAGTTTATTTAAAATGTTCTCATCACACACGCAAAAAATTTTAACTATGTGTGGTAATGGATGATAACTAGTCTTATTTTGGTAATCATTTTGCCATATATATAAACATGGCACATATATATATATATTATATGTTGTACATCTGAAACTAATATAATTGCATATGTCAATTTTCATCTCATTTTTAAAAAGGGTAGTCTGAGATTCCTTTTAACTAAATTCAAACATGCAAAAATGAGCATGTCTATTCTTCTCAATGAAGATTGTCCTATTAATATATTAAATATTCTACAAAAACTTGATAGCTGCCTGACAAATTTTATCTCTCAGACCAATATATTCCAAATTATCAGACACAACTCTACATCTGTGAAGAGTAATGCTCTTTATGTCTCATGGGGAAATTCAACAGGAAAAACAAAAGAAAACAGTGCATTTGAAGCTTTACTTTTTTCTTTCATTCATTACGTATGCAGGGCATAGGTTCTACAGTTTCAAGGTAAACTTAGAAAGGCAGTTAATAGCCCCTTTTTAAAACTTGAGAAATTTATCCTTCAGAAGTCAATATACTTCATCATGGATATAATTTAAGATTATATTAAATAAGTACATCTTGTCATAGGTTTATATAGATCACAGAAACTCATTTCCCCAATCTATTAGAAAATGGAAAGTGTGCTTTTAATGTTAGCCTTTTCAGTCATGGTAAAAACATCTTGACATTTTCAAGCTATCTCAGAATTTATGGAACTACAAATGACATCTCATTTTTGAAGATTTTAAGTGATATAACTTTTAAAATAATAGGAATAAGAAAAGGCTATATTGACTTTTAAAGGACATTTGTGAAAAGAATATCAAGGATGTCTTTTAAAGGAGGTCTTACAATAATGATACAAATAGATAGAACAAAAGAAAATCTACGTGTAAATGTAAATTTTCCTATGTCCTATACATTTTTGCTACCAGATTTATTGAGATATAATTCATACATATAATTTGCCCATGTAAAGTATACAGTTCGATAGTCTTTAGTACACTCAGACTTGTGCAGTCATCACCACAATCCATTTAGAACATTGTCATCACCCCACAGAGCAGTTCTATACCCATTAGGAGTCACTACCTATTTTCTCCAACCCACCAGCCATAGGCAGCCACTAACTTATTTTTTATGTCTGGATTTACCTGTTGTGGACATTTCATATCAATAGAATTATACACCATGTGACTGGCTTATTTCTCTTAGCATGTTTTAAGATTCATTTCTTTGTAGCATGTTACAATACTTTATTTTTTATTGTCAAAATCCTGTTAGGGTAAATGTTTATATACCACATTTTATTTATACATTCATTAAATGATAGATGTTGGGTTGTTCCAAATCACTTTTTGGCTATTGTGAATAATGCTGCTATGGACATTCTAAAAATATGGACATGACTGGCCACCAGGGCTCAGTGGTTGAGGATCGACTTATAAACCAGGAGGTCATGGTTCAATTCCCAGTCAGGGCATATGCCCAGGTTTTGGGCTTCATCCCCAGTGTGGGACGTTCAGGTGGCAGCCAACCAATGATTCTCATCATTGATGTTTCTCTCTTTCCCCTCCTCTCTGAAATCAATCAAAATTTAAAAACTGAAAACTATGGACATTTAGACACTGGTGCCAGGCTCTTACCTGACCAGGGGAAAGCAGAGCAAGGAGAGGTAGGGAGTGGGTGTTGCAGGAAACACCAGCCAGGGCCGGAGTTGCTTGCTGGTGCTTGCTGAGGTAGTAGTATGAGGGGTTGGCCACAGTGACTCCCGAATTGCAGGTACAGTTTATTACAAGATTTTAGGTCGACATGTTTTTAGTTTTCTTGGGCAAATATACCTAGGAGGGGGATTTCTAGATTATATAATAGCTATATATTTAATCTTTCCAGGAATGGCTAGACTGGTTTCCCTAATGAATGTGTCATTTTACATTCCCAACAGCAGGGTATAAGGGTTCCAGTTTCTTCACATCCTCACTAACACTTGTTACTATCTATCTTTTTCATTAAGAGAACAGTAAAGATCTTTGCAAAGATAGTGAATAGAGAAATATTTGAAATTATTCATATTTTTCTATAGATAACACATCGTTATTAATTAATATTTAATGTTAGTGATCAGTTATAGAACAAAGTTTAAAAGCTCAAAATAGATTTTTTCATTATATCCTCATCTCATAAGAGGCAAAAGAAGGAAAATTATCTTCTGACTAAAAGGAAAGAAAAACATATAAAACAAACAATCTAATTTTATAAAGGGCCAAAGAGATGGGTAGATACCACATCAAAAATAAAGAGATTGAAAACATGTGAAAAACAAGTGCAAATTAAAACAACATTGATATACCAATGCACATCTATAAGAATGATCTAAATCTGGAACACTGACAATGCCAAAAGATAGCAAGAATGTAGAGAAACAGGAACTCTCATTCATTGCTGTTAGGAATGCAAAATGGTGCAGCCCCTTTGAAAGAAAATTTGGTGGTTTCTTACAAAGGAAAAAATACTCTTCGTGAATGATCCAGCAATAGGACTCCTTGATACTTATCCATAGGAGTTGAAAACTTATATGCATACAAAAACCTGCACATAGATAATTATACCTGCATTATTAATAATTCCCAGTAGTTGGAAGCTACCAGAATGCTTTTTAGTAGATGAATTGATAAACAAACCATGGTACAACTAGACAGTGGAGTAGTATTCTGTGCTAAAAAGTAATGAGCTATCAGGCCATGAACAGACATGGAAGGACTTTAAGTGCTTATGACTAAGTGAATGAAAACTGTCACTCTGAGAAGACTACATACTTGATGATACCAACTATATGACACAAAAAAGGAAAATTATGAAGGCAACATGGTTGCAAAGGGTCACAAAAGAGGAAGGGGTGAATAGGGAGAGTGCAAATTATTTGAGGGCAGTAGATTATTTTATAGGATACTATAATGGTGGGTATTTATTATTATAAATCTAAGCCCATAGAATGTGCAACATCAAGCATAAACTCTAATGCAAGCTATAGATTTGGGGTGATAATATGTATAGGTATATTAATTTTAACAAATGTATCTCTAAGATGTGGGGTGTTGATAATGGAGGAGGCTATGCCTCTGTGAGATCAGGGAGAGTACAGGAAATATCTATACCTTTTTCCCATTTTGTTGTGAGCAATACTGTTCAAGGAAATAAAGTGTATTTAAAAAGATGAATAATTAATGTAAAGGCAATGAAAAGGACAACTATAGAAATGAGATAGTAGAATTATGATGAAATTTCACATATTTATGAGAGAAAAATGTAAATTTCTCAGATATGGAATGACATTTAAGCCTAGACGGAAAGTAATTAAAAAGAATAAAAAGCGTCCTAGAGATCTAGCAAGTAAAAGCTCAGACCTTGGAGCAAGTGTCTATCTTCGCAGGAGGAGGGGTAGCATTGGGTGGGCTAAAAACAGAAAAAGTTGGGGTTGATTTGCAACTTGGGAGTTTTACTGTGAAATCCAAGACTGGCCTTATATTCAGAGTTAGGGGGAGATGGAAGAAAGGAGCAGACCACTCCACATTGACAGCAATTTTAATAAGCAAAGGGAACTTACATAAGAGGTATCTTAGCCACAAGACCAGGAGATCTCCACACCTGCCTGTCAGCTTCTCAAAGTTTCTATAGAGTCTTTAAGTCAGTTATCACATATTCAGGCCCAATGGTGTCAACATACCTTGCTCCTTCAAGGCTATGTCCTTGGAAAAACTCCTTTGAAAACTGTCAGCAGAACGTGCATTCCAAGATCAAGAATGGCAAAGTGGATGAGGAGCTCTGATTACCTTGTGGATCAACTGAAAGTCATGTACTCTTGATTACCTCTTCTAACACTCCACCCTTGTGACTAGTTCTTACAAATCTCACACCCCACCTTCTGCTGCACTGTGCCCTGAGCAGTCAACAAGGGGGTTCACCAGCATTTTATGCCTGTTGTTGGCAGCTATCTGGATGCATTGGGGACAGATGTCATAGCAACAATACAGGCACATAACCTTGATGAAATGGACATAATTATAAAAAAATACAATTTTCCAAAACTCAATCAGGGAGAATCAGAAAACCTGAATAGGCCAATAACTACTGAAGAAATTGATGCAACACAGGGGAGTTTTACCAAATATTCAAAGAACTAACATTCTCCTCAAACTATCCCAAAAAATTCAAGAGGAAGGAACACTTGTGATTTCTGAGGAGAAAACAAACATGTGAATCTTGTTCCAAGAGGGCTGACCCCTCCACCCCACTGTTTTTGGAAGAGGCAGGTAGGAATGAAAAGGCAGAGGGAGGTGTGAATGTTTGTCTTTTGCTTTGCTGGCTTTGGGAAGCTAAAAGAGAATTTAGCAACTGTGATCCACCTGATTGCAAAGCATTCTGTTATTTTAGCTCACCCTCTGTAGTTGGCAGATTATCAGTCTGGCCTTGCAGCAGCAAGAAAAGATTAGAGAGGTGCAGGTTCCGGAAGACCAGTGAGAAACAAAACAGGGATGGAGAGGTAAAGCATGGACTAGTGAGTGTTATGTGTTTTTGTGTGTGCTGGTGGGGAGAGTTGTGGGGTGTGGTGCAGGGAGAAGGGTCTCTGTTTCTCTTCTGCTCTCTCTCCGTCTCCCATCTCACACTTGCACTTGTAAATAATGTCACTCCCTGAGGCCTGTGCCCAGGCTGCTCTAGAAGGCATCCTAAGCAGCTGGGGTTACCAGAAACCTGCAAGGCCTGAGGGTGGGGCCACCTGCCCCTGCTGTCATCCTCAGGCTTGGAGACACGCTGGCTCTCTGATGGAAGCCTGGCTTTCTGAAGGAGGCCAACCTCTGCCCACAGATGGGAGCATTCCAGGTAAAGGGGGTGGAACTGGAGAGCATCTCTCAAGAGGGCTGCCTGGTTTGGCTCCAGGACGAGGCTCAGGAGTGGTTCCGAAGGAAAAGAAACTATCACCTCAGCTCCTGGGACATGCCCAACACATCCATCTCAGGATCATTGCTCTGGCCGCTCTCTTTCCTAACATTGTTTCTCCAGATCTGCACATGCTCACTCTCTCACCTCATTCAGATCATTGTTCAAATACAACTTTCCGACCAGCCTATAGGAACACGCTTATGAAACTTTGTACTTTTGTGGCATTGCTTCCTATCTCTGACTTATCCTATACAATAAAAGCCTAATATGCAAATTGTTCCACCTGGAGTTGGACCACTTGCTATGACTTGAGCTGACCACCAGGGGGTGGCGTGGAACATGGCCAATGTTGATGAAATGGACAAATTCCTAGAAAAATACAACTTCCCAAAACTGAATCCCGAAGAATTAGAAGACCGGAATAGAAGCAGTAATAAATAATAAAAAAAAAAAAAAAAAAAAAAAACTCCCAGCAAACAAAAGTCCAGGTCTGAATGGCTTCACAGGGGAATTTTACCAAACATTCAAAGAAAAACTAACACCTACACTCCTCAAACTATTCCAAAAAGTCCAAGAGGAAGGAACACTTCCAAGCTCTTTTGATGAAGTCAGCATTATTCTAATTTCAGAACCAAATAAAGACACTACAAAGAAAGAATTACAGGCCAATATCACCGATGAACGTAGATGCTAAAATCCTCAACAAAATATAAGCAAATTGGATCCAGCAATATATTAAAAAGATCACAAAACATGACCAAGTGGGAGTTATTCCGGGGATGCAAGGACTGGTATAATATTCACAAATCAATAAATGTGATACATCACATAAACAAATTTAGAGACAAAAATCATATGATGATATCAATAGATGCAGAAAAACATTTGACAAACCCCAATCTATAATAATAAAAGTATAATATGCTAATTATACCAGATATCCTTCCTGACGAAGCAGGGGCTGTGAGGGAAGCCTGGGTCCCGGGTGCCAAAGGGAAGCCAGTGCCGGTAGCCGGGGGAAGGAAGGCCTACTCTTGCATGAATTTCATGCATTAGGCCTCTAGTTTTTTATAAAAACTCTCAGCAAAATGGGAATAGAGGGAGCCTATCTCAACATGATAGAGGCCATATATGACAAACCTACAGCCAACAACATACTCAATGAGCAAAAACTAAAACCATTTCCCTTAAGAACAGGAACAAGACAGGGATGTCCACTTTCATCACTCTTATTCAACATAGCATTGGAAGTCCTAGCCACAGAAATCAGACAAGACAAAAAAATAAAAGGCATCCAAATTGAAAAGGAAGACATAAACTGTCATTATTCGCAGGTCACATGATATTGTACATAGAAAACTGTAAAGACTCCACCAAAAACACTACTAGATTTAGTAAATGAACTTGGCAATGTAGCGGGATACAAAATCAACAGCCAGAAAAAGATGGCTTTCTTTTTTTTTTTTTTTATGTAGCAGTAATGAATTATCAGAATGAGAAACTAAACTAACAATCCCATTTACCATTGCAACAACAACAAAAAATTAAGGTACTTAGCCCTAGCTGGCTTTGCTCAATGGATAGAACATGGGCCTACAAACTGAAAGATCCCAAGTTTGATTCCAGTCAAGGCACATGCCTGGGTTCTGGGCTCAATCCCCAGTATAGGGCATGCAGAAGGCAGCCAGTCAATGATTCTCTCATCATTGATGTTTCTATTTCTCTCTCCCTCTCCCTTCCTCTCTGAAATCAATAACAATATATTTTTTAAAAATTAAGGTACTTAGAAATAAATTTACCATATAAATTTTTGAAGTATTTGTTCTTGATCTGTGAAATATGCAGTTGGTATTTTAATAGGGATTGCATTGAATATGTAGATTGCCTGGGAGAGTATGGACATTTTAATGATGTTGATTCTACCAATCCATGAACCTGATATATTCTTCCACTTGTTTATATCTTCTATCTCTTTTTCAACTTCCTGTAGTTTTCTGAGTACAGGTCTGTTGCCTCCTGAGTTAAGTTTGATCCTCTGCTTCATCCAATATACTTTTATTACATCCCAGTGTGTTCTTGATGTCAGATATATCATTCTTCATATCTACCATATTTTTCTATGTATCAAATGCTATTATTTTCTAAAGTTGTTAGACTGAAAATTGAGGGGCGTCTTATACATGGAAGTCAGCAATGGAGGGAGCTGTGTGGGAGCAGCATAGCTGCCCATACCTTGTCAAACAGGCTTCCTCCAAGCCTTATTGTTACTAACATCAGCTGACGCTGTAATTGGAGGTGGAAAGTGCACAGATTCAACAGGGACTGGAGCGTTCAGAGCCCATAAAGATGTCAAAAAAATAAAAAAGATAAATACAGGTAAGTGATTGTCTTACTTTGCAAAATTAAAACTGAATGTAATCAGCTATAGCAAAAGAGCATGAAAATAGAGCTGCAGAGAGATGATTTGGACCTCCTCCCATTGAATATATGATCAGACAGTGGAGAAAACAGGAAGAACACCTCCTTAAGATGCCAAAAAAGAAGAAGGCCTTAAGAGGAAAACCAGCAAAATGGGCAAACTTGGAGCAGAGGCTTAAGACTTGGATTACGGAGCAGCACCAGAGTGGCTTATGTGTGTCAACAAAGCTTATTCAATGTCAGGCAAGAATGTTTACAAGTGAAATGAACGTTGTTGATTTTATAGGAAAGGCAAAATGGTGCTTCAATTTCATAAGGAGAGAAGGGTTGGCCATGAGAACACGAGCAAAGTTAGCTCAGAAAGTGCCACCAGTTTATGAGGATGATCTTACATATATAGATGACTCAGAACACAGCAGTGATACAATAGAAGTTGAAGAAATTGATATGTCTGGAACTAATAGTGATGAAGAAGAGAGTAGTGATGCAACAGAGGCTGAATAAAATGATATGCTGCCTAATATCATAGTACTGGTATGTAAACATTACCTGTGGTAATTACTAAATAAAAATGTGTTCTGTTTTATGTTTAAAATATTGATTTCTTAATTTTGGTTGGAAAAGTGGGGGAGTCTTATACCTGGGGGAGTCTTATACACAGAAAAAAAAACCAGTACATTTTATGTAAAGACCAATGTTCATGACCCAATTCAAAATATTTTCACATCTCATTAGTTTTTATAAATTATATTTTTTCTCTCTATTATAATAGTAAAAGAAAAAGGTTCAGGAAGATGTTAATAAAAGAAATCACTATAAACAATTATGTTATGTCCCTAAATAACTATTTTTAACATTTTTTGTATACACGCTATACATAGGATATCTATATAATCAAAACTATATATTATTATGCTTTTCTATCCTTTTTCTTATAATTAGCATTTTATCATCAGCATTATTATCTTCACAGTAATATTATGTATGACATCTATCTATAGGTATGTATTAACTCAATCAAGAACTGGTATCTAGTTGGAAATTAAAATATGACTTATCCTTTGTCTTCCTAACATGGAACTGAAAAGAAAGATCCAAAATATTTCTTCTTTAGTTTAATTATATTTTCTATAGAATTCATCTACCTGAATGGACTATAGAGAGAGTACAAAACTTAGTGTGGAGCCCAAACCTAGCTTCATGCTGGGCCATATAAAAACTAGAGAAAAGAATGGATATGTACACCTATGGATTAGAGGCAGATCTTAAAAAATATTTTCTTGTAACCAAATATGTGCCCATTGTAATTTAAAAGAAAAAAAAAATGATGTTAATTCTAAAGTTTAGATGTCTGTTTAATTTGATACCTGAAACTTTTTTTTTATTGTTTTATTGCTTAAAGTATTACAAAGGGTATTACATATGTGTCCTTTTTTTTCCCCCGCCTTTGACAATCCCCTGGCTTCCCCTCTGAAATGTTTTGTTACATGATGATGATTATGATGATTTTAAAAGCATGAAAATAATACATGTTTATTATAGGAAAATGAAAATTTTGAAATAATTTTGGAACTGGAAGTGACTAAATTAATCTCCTACATTCTTTTCAATTGTCTTGGGAATCCTTCAACATACTTTTTATTTGCTTCTAATAAGATGTTCATATTCTTTGACTAGAGGCCCAGTACATGAATTTGTGCACCAGTGGGGTCCTTCGGCTTGGTCTGCAGGATCGGGCTGAAACTGGCTCTCTGACATCCCCCAAAGGGTCCCAGATTGTGAGAGGGCACAGACCAGGCCAAGGGACCGCACTAGTGAACTATTGAGGCCAGGGAGGGATGCAGGCAGTTGACCAAGCCAGGGAGGGACTGAAGGAGGGCTCCAGGGTGTCTCGCTCAGTCCTGATTGGCTGGACCTCAGCTGCAAGCTAACCTAATGGTCGGAGTGTCTACCCCTGGTGGTCAGTGCATGTCATAGCGAGTGTTTGAGTGGCCTTAGCATATCGTTAGCATATTATGCCTTGATTGGTTGAACAGAAGACCGGACAACCAGACAGCACATTAGGCTTTTATTATATAGGGAGGTAGATTTTTTTATTATGTCTGGAATTGGAAAATTTAAAAATAAGGCAATATATGAAAATAAATGTTAGCAAACTATTAGCAAAGAATTTCTATCTGCTTAGCTACCACACTGGGGCAAAAGCAGTTAGCTTATTTTATCCTTGTGATTTAACATAATCCAAGTTGAAGTGCCCACACTATGCAATCCTGTCTTCCTCAGCAGGCTTGTGGCTCTTACAGGCAACTCCACTCAGGATTAGTCTGTGTCACTCCCATTGAGTCCTAACTTTTCCATGGTCATGTCTCCAGAATGCAGATTCTTGGCTTCTCCATCCTGGGCTGTGATGTTCACTTCAGCCCCTCTGAATCTGAGGTCATGTGACCTTCCCTGGAGATCTGTGTAGTGCACCTGGAGTTTCTTATTTCTTGAACTTTAGTATGTCTTTCCTTGCCTCAGTGGAGGCTCCTCTGTGAATATTTAGTACTATGGGTTCTGTCCTTGCATCAACTAACACACCCCCTCATGAAAGATTTGGGAATGATATCATGCATCAGTCACATGATCAATAGATATAATCAATGCAAACACTATTTCTTTTTTTCCTTTTTTTTTTTTTGATAGCAATTGGTGAGGTTCATTACATTCCTTCTGCTATAACACATAAGTCACCTGAGATAGCACAGCAGCAACTCTGTGCCTTGCACAGATTATAATGTCATGACTTGCCAAGTATAATCCTCCCAAGGTACAATAAATCTACTAATGATGAAATAAATCTACTAATCCCCTTCCTGATTAATTACAACTTTTAGTTCAGCTTTCAGTTCAGCCCCTGATGTCCCTAAGGAACTTTGTTTTTATTCTATGGTGCTCTCTACATAGGGCTGATACTAAATATTCCTTATCCCTCAAGATGGCCTTTTAAAGTATCATTAATGACCACCATGACAAGGTAACAGAGTGCAGAAGGAAGATCCTCTGGATCCACATGAATGCACAGCAGAGCCTGACAGAGTGGCTCTTCCTCAACATGTTCACCCTCCCAGACTAGCCCATGGGAGGCCCAAAGGAAACATCACACATCATGTTTCCTGGACACATTTGTAATAATGAAACAGCCAATAGCATTCTCTGGACACTTGAGAGTAAGTTTCCAGAAAGTGCCTCATTGCTGAGATTTGAGTTTTCCTTTTCTTGCAGACACCATAGTCCTTGAGAATGTAACACCTCTGTCCTTAGAGCCTGTTAGCCACCTGTCAGTTTTGCTGCAAACTCCACTGAATAGGGCTGGGATGGCTTTCTATGCAGTGTTTCCCAATATGAGGGGCTGGAAATTAAAAATAGATCCTGGTAGCCCTAACCGGTTTGGCTCAGTGGATAAAGCGTAGGCCTGTGGACTGAAAGGTCCCAGGTTCGATTCCGGTCAAGGGCATGTACCTTAGTTGCAGGCACATCCCCGGGGGATGGGGGTGTGCAGGAGGCAGCTGATCGATGTTTCTCTCTCATCAATGTTTCTAACTCTCTATCCCTCTCCCTTCCTCTCTGTAAAAAATCAATAAAATACATAAAAAAAATAGATCCTGGTATTCTGAAAAAAAAATTAGTAATGTCCCTCAAAATACATAGTTTCTTCAGGCATGATTGTTAACCTTCTTTGAGCAATTACATTGGTGCTTTAAAGGAGTTATCCTACAAAGTATAACGTATATTTACCTATTGTTATTTAATGTTTATGATACCAATGAAAATCACAGATTTGAGAAAAAGATTAGAGCACTTCCAGCATGAAGAAAAAATTGAATACTTGCATGTAGTGGAGACTATCACGAGAATGCCCAGCTCTGTAGCTGCACAGCAGAAATGCCAACCATAGCTTCCTCCAAATGCTTTTCACAGGCTCCGTTTCATAAGACAAATGGAATTGATCCACTTGGTATGTTGGTTATAGTTTTAAAAAGGTCTCATATACATAAAGCTTTAGTAAGCCTTGTAATAATAAACTCTTATGTGTACAATATTTGCTTCAGGAGATGGAATGACTTATAAATAGGCTAGATTAACTTCTCTTTCTTCTTTTGTCTCTACTATAAATTCCTTCTCCATAATAAAAAAAAACTTTATAATAATAATAATAACACCAAAATACCCCCAATTGTGTAGTTATTATATGATAGCAATGAGCTAAAAATATTAAATACATTATCTCATGTGATCCACACAGAAACCTTCTTCAGTTATCCTGATTTTATAGATAGAGAAACCGAGGCTTCGGAGGATGAAAAATTGCTCAGAGTCACACAATTTCCTGGTGACAGATCAAGATTTGAAATTATATCTGTTTCACAACAAAACCTGTGCTTATAATTGCTATGCTTCTTGTTTTTCTTCTATAACTGGAGATACAGTTTCATTTTAGCATGATTAAGTAAACAAACAAAAAACAAAACAAAACAAAAGACAGAAAAAGTGCTAAATAGTGTACTATCTGTCTACACTGGACTGAACTTGAACTGGAGTTTAGTTAAAATTTAGTTGTAACTACTACACTGCCATTTTGAAATGTTTTTCATGTTTAAAAATGTTAATATGGTTTGTTCATTTTTATATTTATCAAACACCAAGGTTCTATCTGACTATTTTTCATAAATTCTCAATGCTCTTATACTAGAAATCAGTTTTATGATAATCATTTGGGACCATGAATTGCGGTCAGGACCCTTGGTTACAACCTACATGTAGCTTGAACAAATAGAGTATATGTTTATACTGATGGTCACTTTAAAAAGGGCTATGTAAACCTTTTCCTCATTCTTCCTTGGACAGTGCACCACGTAGGACAGTGCACCTTTCATGCTTTGCAATAAACTAAAAAAAATGGGTATTTGATTATAAGAAGAGTTCCTTAATTCACTATAGCCATGTGGTGGTAGGGTCTGACACAACATATGACTAAAGAGGAGGCACAAGTAAGACACCTGCAGATTCTTATGTTTCCAAGGGGCACAACTGCCCAGATTTGAAATTCTTAGTCAGCCAAACTACATTAACATATGGCTAATGGGAAGACTATAGTCTTTGCAGGCAGATCACAACAAACACCCATAAGGAGCAGAGTCAAAATGACCATGGAGAAAATCTGGCTTTCTAAGCAGGAACCTTTCCATTCGACCACATCTGCTTTCTCAGAAGTTGTTGATGCATTTCAAGTGACCTTCTTAATATCACCAATGCTGTTAGCTAGCTAAGAGTAGGCCTTCCTTAGATGCCTTCTGGGTATCACGCTCTGGGTTAGTGACACACAACACTTATTTGCTTGATAACCATGAAAATTTGCAACTATTCTTGTTACTAACAGATGATAAACACAATGTTCTAAGAGAGTAAATGATCTCAAGTTCATATAAAATAGCATCACACAATTGTTACTTTATTTAACAATGTGAAGAAGCAATGTTGATCAAGTGTTGCATATGTCTTAGAAATTATACCAGCAATTTTAAGTGCATATACCTTCATTTAATTTTCATAGCATATTTAGGAAGTAAATATCATTCTCATAAGTTTATGAAGGCACACATCAATGGCCTGAAAAGACCATCTAGCTCATAAGTGTCAACAAACTTTGAACCAAGGTTTGTCTATCTGCAAGGCTTTCATTCACTCTAACATCTCAAGAAGTTCACTCTAAAATATTCTTTATTATTTTCAATATTATATCCTTTATTGCCTTCAATAATTGATGTTTTAGTAAACATTGATAATCCACAATGGCAGAATTTCTCCAACAATAAATGTAATTACTTTACCACTAATTTATTGTATCAGACGATACTCTAAAGAAGGCAACTTAGAACAATAAAATTACTCACTTCTGGAATTTCAAAGAATGAAATTTAATTATTTATCAATTCAGGGTAGAGTAATCTCCTAATATCTAACTTTGATATATAAGGTTTCAAGCATTTCTTCACTCTTTAAGGATTGTGAGCTACTATTATGCATAAAGGGAATGAGATATTTCCTTCTTAAGTTTCAACTTTATTTAAGTAGATTCTACTCTGTAAAACTCTACATATCTTCTAAGGCTGAACCAGAAAATACTGCATGGTTAGAATTCTGCAAATGTAAGATCTGTGCTGATATAAATTCTTTCAGATATGAAATAGCACCAGGCAGGAAGATATCACCACACTACTTACAGGTTTTTTTTTTTTATTTTTCTTATTTGGAACTCTGCTTTTGTCTATGAGAGACTCGACAGATATTTACTGATTGCTGTCTTTTTGTCAGACATTGTGTTATATGTTGGGAAACAAATGAATAAGATGTAATCCTTTCCTAAATCCCTCTGCACACTCATGATGGCAAGAAGCAATGTGCATGCATGTACATGGGGGTCTCCCATGGTTCTGCTGAGAGAACCAGGGTTTCCTTCAAAACTGTAGTCATAGCCCTGGTCCTCAAGGAATAGGTTTAATTTCTCAGCAGAAAAGTAGATCATTAAATATGTAGACAAGGCACCTCTATTTAAAATCTCTTATTCCATGAAACTCTTTACTCCCAGGGGTATCTCTTAAATATGTCTGCTCTTAAAATGTGCCTGCAAGGGGGTAGTAGAAAGCACTTGGTTTCAGGGTGTACATTTAACTCCAATTGCTATACGAACATGTTGTATAATCACAAACTCATTAAAACTCTCTGAAGCTTGAAGCTTGGATTCTCATTTGATAACATAAAGCTACTACCTACCTTGCAAGATTGTTCTGAGACTATAAAAAAATGAAGTACTTAGTCATGTTTCTGCATAGGTCAGACTTACTACTTGGCAGCTTCATTATATAAGCTACAACAAAAAATAAAATAAAAAAACTTCTAAATGAGTGAGAGGGAACTATTTCATTTCCTTCCCAAGTATGATATCCTAATTAATGGAAGTATGAGCTTTTCTGGAAATTTGCATTTATCAATGCATTCAGTAAAAGCTATTTTTCCCTTTCTTGTGTGAGCCAAACTAAATGTCCTTGTTATATTTATCTCTTAATCTTGATTCAAAATTAAAACAGCTAATTATTTTTTCCATCAGGCACTACTTAAAAATCTAAGAACAGCTTCAAATTGAGTCACTTCTATCCCCAATCTTGGGAAATCTTACTTTGTGCAAAAATAGAAGGGTGAATAAACTTCTCCCCAGTTTCCTTGAATAATACTTTATAAATGAAATTCATTCATTTTATATTTGCAGTGTTCACATCTTCCTACAGATAAAATATTTTTCCATATTTAGGTAGAAAGCAAAGTGCAAATATTTTTAAGAGGGAAAAGAACAGCTTGCATTCAAATGAAAGAGGGAATGATTGTGATCAGCTCTTTCTGTCTGAAGGAGGCTTCTGGTTAGGAAGGGAGCACAGAAAGCCGTGTATTCTGTGCAGGATGCAGGGCAGCCTCTGAGTACATTGGCTGAGGATGGGATGGGAGATCTATTCGTGAGGTGAAGGGTCTATAAAGGGAAACTTAGTCAAATGGAGAATTTCACTAAAGACTGGTTCTGCTCATAAGGAGTTTGGAAATGGGCATCTTATCTACCTCTAAGAAGAAGGAAACAAATTAATAAAATCTAATATTTTAAAAAGCCTTGAGAAGTCAATGAGCTCCAAATTTAGTTAATGATCTGAACCACCAGCGGAGTCTTTTCACACACATGCTCCTGAATTCCACCCTAAACAGTCCTGAACTGGCACAGGAACATTTATGTATCAACTATGATTCTAAGTTCCAAGTGATTGAAACTGACTTTGACTGACTTTAGCTAAAAGGAATATATTGAAAGCATAGGAGGAAGGTCTTGGATGCCCCATCTGTGCTGAAAAGCAAAGCTTGGGAAGCAAGCAATAACACAGAGCAGAAAAGTAATCAATACGGCAGGTAGCCCACCTTGCAGCGAGCCCAGAGGCACTGCTCCCGAGCCCGCAAAGGCACTGCAGGTCATTGCCAGCACTGAAAACCTTGTGGATTCTCCCTCTCTTCTTCCTTGTGACACACTCTCTAGACTCAAGATTTAGATTAAAAAGAATGAAAAAAAGAATAATCATCTTAAATAATGGGGCTGATTGTGGAATCCCAATTTGGTGCAGCAATTACCCATATTTGACTATACTTCCATCCTCAGTCTTCTTTGTTATAACATGGCTGCTATGCTTCAGACAACATTGTCCCACACCAATACCGATTAATTTTTCAGACAAGAAGTGAAGGTGGCACTTTTCTTCCTATAAGATACCATCTTTTTCTGGGATGAAAATATTCCCTAGAACTTTCTCCTCCCTCCGCCCCAACCCCTGCCTAAAGTTTTTATCTCCCACTTCATTGACCAAAGCTAACCAACATGCCATTTCCTAAGTCCATTACAGATGTAATGGAGTTGTCATTGCAGCAAAAGATATGCAAGGTTTCTTTATGAGATTGGGATGGAGGCCACCTTCACTCAGACTGAGGATGCCACTATCTGAGGAAAGTCCAATCTGAGTTGGTAGAAACAAAAGCAGGGGACTGGGTCTCCAATAGGCAACAAATAGGATCTCACAAGGCAGGAACTACTTGAACATCTGAAAGGCACTTGCAAGCTGAGCAGCCAGACACCCAATGTCTAACATGCTATCTTTTAAAGTATGAAAGTCACAAGAAACAGCCATTGGCACAATTATCACAGGAAAATGTGTTATGCTGCTGAGAACACCATGCCCCCATCACACCTGGAAAGGATTATCTACCAGAATTTGTAATAAAATGTCCCATCAGGAGGGTTGAGGTACTTTACAACCCTGGTAAAGAAATACTCTCAGTATTCACTGGAATCTTATTGTCTTGCTACAGGTAGGACCTGTTGAAATGTACTCTATCTAAAATAAGGGATATTAAAAATGGTGGTGCAGTAAGTGGATGCTACACAGACATGCTCCCAGGAACAATCTGGAATTAAAACTAAAATACAAAAACAAAAAACCCACAAAAAACCATCTGAATAATCAACTGAAGACTTGCTGAACAGAACCCTGATAACCAAGGATGGAAGACCGCATAGAGATTGGTAGGAAGGGTGGAGGTGTAAAAGGGCTGGCTGAACTTCAACAAACAGCAGCTGCAATTCTGGAAAGATATCTCAGGTGTGGGGGGTGTACACAGAGAACTCTGAGGTCTAATCCCCAAGCTGGATCCCCCAGAAAAGAGCACCAGAACTGAGAAGGGTACCCATACACCACCTGGCTGTCAAAAGCAGCAGGGTTGCTATCTGCCAGAGAATGACAGCTGGAAATGCAGGCACCCTCTTAAAGGGCCAATGCATAATATTTCTATGGAGCCACCCACCTTGGGATCTGGTAGAAGGATGGAGAGTGGACTGCAGCTATGTGAACAGAAGTCAGGATAGGGGGCTTTGGGGTTGGAGCTCAGGAGGTAGACAGCCCAGTTTCCTGAGCTGAGTCACTCCCTCATGCTGTGGAGGTCATCTTTCTCAGGCAGATCTTTGCTATCCAGGTGGTTTTTGCCTGAGGGGAAGAAAGTCCACCCAGCCTATTGAAAAACACCTTGCTCCATGGTGCAGTTTCTGAGGTCCATTAAAAGACTGCAAATAACAATTAGCCTTCAGATAGAAGCAATTGCCCCACCTGTTGGAAAACCTCTCACCCCACCTGTAGACTATTGTTTGAGGCTATTCAAGATTGAATGCAATGGTCTACAGGCAGAGGAGGGTCTCTGGGAGCTTAGAGTCTTTGCCAGATCTAATTATTCAGAAACAGCATTTCATGCCCCTCTGCAAACATCATCCCGGATTGCTCAGCAAGGAACAGCCAGTGGTATCCCACGTGCCTGCAGCTGACATTTGCTGGACCAACTCAGAACAGCAAGTGAGTACAACTCAGAACAGGAACAATCAAGGCATGAGACTCCATGAATAGGGGTTTCAACCTCTCAGACCTCAATCAGGTTGCCCAGGGTCAGAAAGGAACAGTTACTCACATGCACCTTCACTAAAGAAGTTCCCAGGAAGCCCAGGATAGACACACCAAGAGTTCAGATTCAACAAAATCATAGCAAAATCCAGTGAGCCCCACAAATAGCTGACTCAAAGAACCTGTATAACAGCTGGCACATTGGCATGGGGGTTGAACCTCACTGGAAGCAAGTTGTAGGGGAGATCCCCCCACAAATGGGACATCAACAATCAAGTCTCCATTACAACAGGAGATCCCAAATAACTCACTTGAAGGGAATTCCTAGAGCATCCAACTCAAGTGAACAAAGAGACTGCACCAATGGACCCCTCAAGACACTTTCTATATAAGGCCACCCCACAAAGATTAAGAGGTATAACAGTTCTATCTAATACATAGAAGAAAATCTAAAGAAACAGCTAAAATAGGGAGACAAAGAAAGAATGCCAAAATGAGAGAAAAGCAGGAATCTCCAGAAAAAGAAATAATGAAACGGAGGCAAGCAAACTATTAGACAGAGAGTTCAAAGCAATGGTTATAAAGATGCTTAAGGAACTTAGTGCAACATGAAAAAAAAAAAAACAGCATGAAAAAAAAATAGAGGCCATAAACAAGAACCAAATACTGGTATGTATTATCTTACAGATTTTGACAGTCAGGAGTCGGGGAAGAACCTAGTTGAATGTACTTGGTTCAGCCTATTTCTCAGGCTGCAATCCAGCTGTTGTCTAGAGTTGCCATTATCTCAAAATCAGATTTCAAGGAAGATTCTTCCCCTAGCTTGCTTACTTGTTTCTTAGAAGTATACTGGTCCTCATGAGCTATTGGTTGAAAGTCTCAGTTCTTAATTGGCTGTTGCCTGGAGGCCAACCTCAATTCACTGCCTTGTAGGCATCACATTAGGGTGGCTCACACCCTGGTCAATGGCCTGCTTTTCAATAAACCAGCTAGAGACTAGAGAGGACAAGCAATATGAAAATCACAGTATTTTATATCATAAAACTAAACGTGAGTTCCCCTCATTTTTTTGTGTGTTCCATAGATTAGATGACAGTTACTAAATACAGGCCATATTCCTGAGGAAGGGATTGAGCAAGGGCATGCATGCCAGGAGTTGGGAAACGCTGAGAGTCAACTTAGAGGCTGCTTCCACATTACAGAGCACATAATAATTACCCCAAAAGATAGTGCAGTTGAATGAAAGATTGAGAATATGTGCTATTTTAGTCTTAATATCATAGGGCTTTTGCACTGATAATTTCCTCCTCCCCCCTGCCCAATATTGAGGAGAAAGAACACTGGCACAATTGAGCATCCATTATGTGCCACTCTTTATGCTAGGTAGTTTTCCACGTGTTACCTTGTTTTATCCTCACATCATTTTGAAAGTATTTTCCTCATATTACAGATAAGAATATCAAGGACTGAAGAAACACAATAATAATTCCAAAAAGCAACAATAAACAATTATGGATTATTTAGCTCCAAGACTTTTTCATTGAACACAGTTATTTTTCCACCTTTTTTTTTTTTTTTACAGACATAACCTCAAGATTAGAATGGCCAAGCAGTACTGCTTCTTTCTTTTGTTCCTATTCTTCCAGATGCTTTTGCACTGAAAGTCAAAATCTGCTAATGAACAGAAAGATGTCAGCATATTGCTGTAGTATACTCTTCTCAGATAAACATATTAACACATTACTCCCTCTACTTATTTCTATTCAAAATTTATTCTGTTTCTGGCCACAGTATGTAATATAACATGTTTTATTTTAAAATGTTATTATTATTGTTATTAGTTGATTTTCATATTCTCTTCATATTTTTTGTTACTTTCCTCAAACTTAACACTGA
This sequence comes from Myotis myotis, assembly GCF_014108235.1. Lineage (NCBI taxonomy): Eukaryota > Metazoa > Chordata > Mammalia > Chiroptera > Vespertilionidae > Myotis > Myotis myotis. The sequence goes on along the minus strand of NW_023416390.1, from coordinate 88,699,340 downwards.
TTTTTCCTATATTCATCTTTCATTCAACAAATGCTTATTAAGAATTTGGTGACTGACAGACACTCAGCCAGGCATCTCTGATATTGAATAATTCAAGCACTTTACCACTATGAAGCTCCTGGGTGAGTAGAAGAGATAGATTTGCAAAGCATAAGTTATAAAAGCATATGACCCAGAAAAAAACGGACCTATTCTCTTCAAGAAAAACTGATAGGCTGAATTTTAATCATTGAATATAATTATGAACAATTTCAGAGGAGCCAATGCAACATATAGAAAACGGTTTTAAATATAGTAGATGTCAATCCAGCTATATAAATAATTTTAAATGACAATATCTAAAGGTTCCTATTAAAAGACAGATTTGTAAAACAAAAACATAAGATTAACAGCATGCTGTCTTAAGAAGTCCATCACTATAAATATAGACTCAGATAAGGTAAAAGTAAAAAAGAAAGCTAAAGATACCATGTTAATGGCTAATCAAAAGAAAGCCCGAGTATGGTAGTTATATTAAGTTTATATGAAGTATGGATCAGAACAAAAATGTTTTAAGGAGTAAAGAGAAGGCTCATGTAATAACAAATAAATAAGTTAACTCTCCAAAAGGACATAAAACCCTAAATGTGTATGTACCTCAAAACAGAGTAGCAAAATACATTAGGCAAAAACTGATAGAATTAAAAGGAGAAATATAAATTTACCATCATAATTCATGATTTCAACACATTACTCTCAGTAATTGACAGATTAAACAAGCAGAAAGTCAGTAAAAGGATTTTGATGACCTGAACAACACTATCGATCAGCTAAACAAAATTGGCATCTATAGAACACTCCATCAAAACCCAGCGGGATGCATATTCTTTTCAAGTTTCATGAAACATTCATCAAGATAGACCATATTCTTGGATATAAAATATGCCTTAGCACATGCAAAAACCCTGGAAATAATACAAAGTGTGTCCTCAGATCAAAGTGGAATTAAACAAGAAATAAATAACCAAAAGATAACTGAAACAATCACCAACTACTAGTATTTGGAAATTAGACACACTCTAAATAACCCGTTTGTCAAAGAAGAGTCTCAGGAGAAATTGAAACAATATTTTGAACTAAATTAAAATAAGATACAATTTACCAAAATTGTGGTATGCTTCTAAAGCAATGCTTAGATGAAGATTTACAGCATTAAATGCACATATTAAAAAATAAAGACCTAAAATAAAAATTAACTTTCATGTTAGAAAACTTAAAAAAGAAATAAAAATTAAACCTATAGCAAGAAGAAGAACAGAGGGAATAAATATAAGCATACATAAATGGAATAAAACAACAAACTTGCTCAAAGTCACTAATCATTCGAGAGATGATGCAAACCAAAACAACAATGAGGTACCATCTCACACCTGTCAGAATGGCTATCATCAACAAATCAACAAACAACAAGTGCTGGAGAGGATGTGGAGAAAAAGGAACACTCGTGTACTGCTGGTGGGAATGCAGACTGGTGCAGCCACTGTGGAAAACAGTATGGAGTTTCCTCAAAAAGTTAAAAATGGAACTCCCATTTGACCCAGTGATCCCAGTGCTAGGAATATATCCCAAGAAACCGGAAACACCAATCAGAAAGGATATATGCACCCATGTTCATAGCAGCACAATTCACCATAGCTAAGATCTGGAAACAGCCTAAGTGCCCATCAGTAGATGAACGGATTAGAAAACTGTGGTACATGATGGAATACTATGCTGCTGTAAAAAAGAAGGAACTCTTACCATTTGCAATGGCATGGATCGAAATGGAGAGCATTATGCTAAGTGAAATAAGCCAGTCAATGAAGGAAAAATACCACATGATCTCACTCATTCATGGATAATAAAGACCATTATAAACTTATGATGGAAACACTTGGACATAATTAGGCAAGCTCCGACACAATAGATACAGAGTCAGAGCTGCCTCAAACAGATTGTCAAACTGCAGTGGGAAGGCCGGGGAGGGTTGGGGGGCAGGCGGGAGGGAGGCAAGAGATCAATTGAAGGACTTGTATGCATGCATATAAGCATAACCAATGGACATAAGACACTGGGGTGTAGGGGAGGCCAGGGGATTGTCAAGGGCGGGGAAAAAAAAAAGGACACATACGTAATACCCTTTGTAATACTTTAAACAATAAAACAATAAAAATAAATAGATAAATAAATAAATAAATGGAATAAAACAACAAAGCAATAGAAATTACATCTGCTTCTTAAAAATTTCAATAAAATTAATGAACAAGATAAAATTAATAAAACTTTAGCAAATCTATCCAATAAAAACAAAGAGAGAAGAGAAAATGACTTGGCCAGTTAACATTACAAGATTTTGGTCATCTGTTAGGCACAAATGGAATGTTGGGCACATGAACTACTGACCCCAGTGGTACAGAGTCTCTGCAGTGTGGCCTTTCACTAGCCAAGGCCATTATCATTGCTGTCATCTAAATTGCCAGCCTCCAGCAGCTTCCGGTATCAGCCCACAATGTGTCACCATTCCTAAGTTAGACCAAATGGCCATTTAGTAGCAAGATTACTTCAGTGGGCCTCTTTAGTATGGGACTTATTCTTTCTGCTTTTCCTGCTAAGGGTTTGACTTTCTTATAGAACCTCAGTCATCATCACTATCAGGACTGACAAAGTTCCTGACCAAGGGACCCATTTTTCAGTGAAGGAGCTGCAGAAGTGTTTCATTAACTATAGGTCCAACTGATTGTGTTGCATAACACATCATTAAAAAGCAGCTTGATGGAATTTGGAGTGGTTTGAACAGGGTAGCATCTTGGAGGCTGCAATATACTCATTGGATCAGACTTCTATATGGCACTGTGACTCAATGGGAAGAATGCATGTGTTAGGAACAAGCGACTGGAAACACTACTAACCATCACTTCCAGTGACCTACTGGGGGACTTTGGCTTTCCAACTCCATAACTCTGGGCTCTTCAGAGTTAGGAGATCTGGTCCTGAAAGGGAATTTAATCATGGAAAGAAACACAGCTAGTGTCTCATAGAGCTATAAAAGACAGCTGACAGGGCACTTTGAACTCCATTTGTCCCAGGGCCAGTAGGCAAGAAGAAGAGTCATCCTATGTCAGGGTAATTGACTCTGATTAACTGGAGGAGGTAGGGCTGCTGTTACACAAGAGAGCAGAGAGGAGTATTGTGAAACTCTGGAATTCCACCTGAGTGTCCCTTGCAATTCTGTTGCCCAAATGTGAAATGAACTAGCGCTGAAACACTGGCCTGAGCAAGAAATGTCTACCAGGGACTCAGACTACCTCAAAATTGGGTATGGGTTACACTCTAGGCAAGTTCCAAGACAAGCAGAGGCAATAGGTTGAGACTGAGGGGGATTTAGAGTAGAATGAAGGAAAGAGAATGAATGAAGGACTAGTCAAGTCCCTAGGATCAACTTAATATTGGAATAGAGTTCATCCCTGCCTTTGCTTTTAAGGTCCTCCTTATAAACAAAGGTCTACTGGGATGCTGGGGAATCTGCTCCCCAAAACATGTTTGGAGATGGGGATACATGTAGTATGAGAGTATATAGCTGAAGTCAAGGGTCCTTCATTCAGCCTTGCTAGGAGAAGGACCTGTTAAACTATGATAATCTCCCTCAGCATTAAAGCTGTGGCCACATTCTTCTTGGGTAGCCCTTAAGCAATGCAAGTGTAGAGACACTAGGACCTGGACATTTCTGCTTTATGTAGGACTTTCCTATTGCACAGAAAAGTGCTCCCCACAGATGTATGCTTTCACTAACTTCCTATATATTTTTTTTACAGATATCAGATCTACATGGCATTTTGAAAGCTTCTGATTGCCAAATATGATTCCTTCCACTGTCTTTTACCAATAAATATCTTGCACTCTTAACTCTGTCCCACCACCTGCTTCCATGGGTATATACACTACACAACTTTAAAATAAATATAAATTAAATGAATGAAATTATTATTAAATACTTTAATAATGAGGAAAATACTCCTGAGAAGTTATGGTCAAGATAGTGGCATAGGTAAATGAGGTACTCAAAACCTCTCACAATTACATCAAAAATACAACTAAATGACAGAACATTCATCATTCAGAGCATCTGAAATGTAGCACAACAGAGGTCCTATAACTAAAGGTATAGAGAAGACTGGTAGGAGGGTTTGAGATTCAGCATGGACTAGCCCCACCCCCACATGTGGCAGTTAAAAATAAGGAAGGATGTCTCAGCTGTGGAGGTCCCCTCTAAGGAGCAACAGGTCCTGGCCCCACATCAAAACTCTAAGCTCAGGGTCCCAGTACCAGGAAGAGAAATCACCATAACCTCTGACTGTAAGAACCAGTGGAGATTTTGGCTGGTGAGAAAGAGGGCTTCTGGAGTCCCAGGTATTCCTCTTAAAGGGCAGACACTAAGACTTACACAGACTCACTCACTCTAACCCCAGAACTTTGGCATTAGCCCAAATGGCATCAGGAACATATGGAAAGAACTGAATTACCTGACTTCAGGACTAGGCCAGAAGGGGTAATTTTCTCTTAAACAGAAGTGATGATAGGGTACATTGTTCTTTTCTGATCCATCTCCCCACAGGGCTGACAGGTGAGCACCATATCTGAGTCTCCACCACCCTAATACTGTTCATCCTGACATGGTGATTCCCTGAGATTTCACCCCATCCAACTTGTAGACCCAACCAAGTTGTTTCCAGCTTCAGGTTTCCCTAAAAACTCTCAAATAAGCAGCAACTGGACTCTGTCTACACCATCCATCTTGCTAAGTGGCCCCGAGTCTGGCTCTAGCAGCAGCTAATCCCAGTTCACAAATTGATCTCTCCCAGGCAACTCCAAGTCCAGCACAAGTAGCAGCCATCTGCAGATAGAGCCAGTGCACCCAGTTGACAGCTTCAGACCACACAAGATTAAATCCCAACTACCTCTATGAGTGACACACTCAGTAGGTGGACTCAGTGTGCACCAAAGCCCCACTGAAGCAAGTCCTGCCTCTTGGGTTTAGCCCCTGTGCAGTAGATCTGGAAAACAACCAAAATGAGGAAACAAAGAAGTTAGTCTCAAACAGAAGATGAGAAATCTGAATAAATATAACTAAATGAAATGGAAGCAATCAAACTATCAGATACAGAGTTCAAAACAATAGTTACAAGGTTGCTCAAAAAACAGTAAAAATTTCAATAACATAGAAAGGATAGAAGCCATAAATAAGAACCAGTCAGTAATGAAGGCTACACTAATTGAAATGAAGAATAAATTACAGGGAATCAACAGTAGAGTAGATGAAACAAAGGATCAAATCTGTGATTTAGAATATAAGAAAGCAGAAAATACCCAATCAGAACAGTGAAAAAAAAAGAATTTAAAAAATGGGATAGCATAAGCTGCCTCTGGGACAAAGTCAAGGGTGCTAATATTCACATCATGAGGGTGCCATAAGGAAAAGAGAAAGAGAAAGACATTGAAAACCTATTTGAAAAAATATTGATAAAAAATGTTCCTAACCTGGTGAAGGAAATAGACATACAAGATCTGGGAGCCCAGAGAAGCCCATATTAAGACACATCATTATTAAAATGGCAAAGGTTAATGACAAAGAAAAGATATTAAAAGCAACAAGAGAAAAGCAATTAGTTACCTACAAAGGAACCCACATAAGACTGTCAGCTGATTTCTTAACAGAAACTTTGCAGGGTGGAAGAAATTGGCATGAAATATTCAAAGTGATGAAAAATAAGGACCTATAACCATGATACCCAGCAAAGCTATCTGAGACAAGGAAAACCTCAAGGAATTCAATACCACCACACCAGTATTACAAGAAATATTAAAGGGTCTTCTTGAAGAAGAAGAAAAATTTTAAAAAATATGAATAATAAAATGGCAATGAATACATAGCTATCAATAATTAGTTTCAAATAGATAAAATGCTCCAATAAAAAACATACAGATTCCAATATTGTGACTAGCAGGAATGGAGTGAGGCAGAGCGTGTGAGTGATGAGGAGTGAGAGGGCGAATCCGTGTGTGTGTGTGTGTGTGTGTGTGTGTGTGTGTGTGTGTGTGTGTGTTTGTGTGACAGTCTGTATGGGTGAGAGTCTTGAGAGCTGGAGTTTTGGGCTCTCCTGGCCAAAGAGCTCCTACTATTGCTACAGGCATTCCCAAAGTACTGCTCTCACTTAGAGACCATGCGATCTTGAAGGGTTTACAAGGTCCTCCTTGAGAGAAGGCTGAGGGGAGCAGCAGTGACTAGATGCCCAGCCTTTTCACCACACAGACTAGCCCTGGCCAGGGCCGGAACCCATGGGAACTCCACACAAATGACTGGGACACAAATACATAACCCAGACCTTGTGCATGCCTGCTACAGACACTGCCCAGACCAATGGGACCGGTGCACCTGCAACCCACACCTGCAGGAAACTGAGCTACTGTTACAAGGAGCTGCTGCTACCACTACAGCCACCCACTGGGAAAAGCTACAGCCTGGAGAGCACATCATCCTGAAGGGTTTACAAGGACCTCCTTGGGAAGAGGCTATGGGAACAGCAGTGGCTAGGTGCCAAGACTGGCCAGCACTCAGACTCACCCTGGCTTGGACCCAAATGCACTTTGCCCTGGACCCCACATCACTGTAGCAAACACAGGTGGCACAAACCAACCTGACCCTGTGTGCCTGATGGGGGACCCAGCCTGGACCCTGTGCCACCACAGAGGGACTGCCACTGACCCAGCAAGACTCTCACCCCTGCTGTATACTCACTCACTGCCACTGCTACTGTGCTGCCACCACAACCCTAGAGCCAAGCTGCTTGACTCCACCCCAGGGCTAGGGGACAGGAGCTGCGCTGAAGGCTGGAAGGTGGATGTTGTCTCCCCTAACCTATGAGAACTCAGACCTGAGGAGACTGAAGAGGCTGTAAATCTGTAGGTGAGATGGGAGTACCTGGGTCTGAGAGAGGAGGCCCAAGGGCACTGGCTCTGGAGACTGCAGAATGAGTACAGCAGTGGAAACCTAAGGCTAAAGTCCCTGGATAGAGTAGCACTAGCATCTTACCATCAGACAGCCTGGGAAGGTCCTCCTGACTAGTGGGAAGGACCACTCAATTGAGCTCAGGGTCAGCCTATACTGGAGGGGCCTGGAGAACACACTCAACATTGAATCTAGGGTGCCCTTTATTTCTTGAGGAGCTGGTGAGCAGAAAGGGGGCTGGTCAGTAGGCCCAGGAAAGAGGATCATCCCTGCCCACCTGGAAGACAGGGGAGGTCCCCTCTTTCCCACCTGCAAAACAGCTTCTTCTGACCCAACATTCAGTGATCTGAGACAAGGGGGGATGGCCTGGGGCAGGAAATCTGTGTCCCTACAGGTTCCAGCAAACTAGGCAGAGCTGAGGCATTAGAAGGAGAGCAAGAATCTGTCCCCCTCCTGATATAAGCTGCTGGCACCATTCCCAACACAGGTCTGATCAAACCAACCTGGCCAAGACCAGGATATCCCCACAGAGTGAAGCTCCTTGGAGGAAGGGAGAACAACTCAGAACCAGGACAATCAAGGTGTGAGTCTCCAAGCAGACCCAGCCTCTGGGCTAAGAAGTTCCCATGACTGGACTCCTAAAGGCCTCAACCTATCAGACCTCAATTAGGTTGCCCAGGCACAGAAAGAGACAGTGACTCACATTGGACTGCACCAGAGACACACCCAGAAGGCCCAGGATAGACACTTCAAGGAACTTGTTTCAACAACATCAGAGCAAAATCCAGTGAGCTCCCAAAATAGCAGAATGAAAGGTTTTTGAATGTCTGGGGTTTTGCTTTTTGTTGTGTGTGTATATGAGTGGACTTTTTTGTTTTTTCTTGTTTGTTTTTACCCCTGTTTTCTTGCATATTTCTAATTACTCTAACTCAGTTTTGTTCTCCTCTTATCTCTACTTATTGGTATTATTAATTTTTCCTATTTTAAATATTTTTCTCTTTTTTCATTTTCCCCATTTTACTTTTCCTATATATATATTTATATATCAATTATCACTATGATTTAAATTCAGTATTATTATTTATTTTCTGTTTCCTTTTTTCTTTCTATACAATTTCTTTTAGCTTCCTCCTTGCTTACATGGAAGTTAAATAGCAAGTTATTGAACAGTGAATGGTTTACCAATGAGATGAAGCCAGAAATTAAAAAAAAACCTCTGTGGAAACAAATGAAAATGAACACACAACCAGTCAAAACTTATGGGATAAAGTAAAAGCAGTCCTGAGAGAGAAGTTCATAACATTACAGGCCTACCTCAAGAAAGAAGAAAAAGCCCTAATAAATTGTCTAATGCTACACCTAAATGAAATAGAAAGAGAAAAGCAAGAAAAGCCCAGAGGAAGTAGAAGTGAGGAAATAATAAAGATCAGAACAGAAATAAATGACATAGAGATTTATAAAATAGTACAAAAGGTCCATGAATCCAAGAGCTGTTTTTTAAAAGGTAAGCAAGATTGGCAAACCCCTAGCTAGACTCATCAAGAAACAAAGAAAGAGGATGTGAATAAATAAAGTCAGAAATGAAAGAAGCAATATATCAACAGATGCCACAGAAATACAAAAGATTATAAGCAAAGACTATGAACAACTATATGTCAACAAACTGGACAACATCAGCAAAATGTACAAATTCATAAAAAAATACAATCTTCCAAAAATTAACCAGGAGGAATCAAAAAAACCTGAATGGGCCAATAACAACTGATGATATTGAGGCAGTAATTAAGCAACTCCCAGTAAACAAAAGTCCTGGACTGGATGGATTTACAGGAGAGTTCTATCAAACATCCAAAGAGGAACTAACTCCTATCCTCTTCAAACTATTTCAAAAAATTCAAGAGGAAGTAACACTTCCTAGATTCTTTTATGAATTTCAAAACCAGATAGAGACACCACAAAGAAAGAAAATTAGAGGCCAATATGCCTGATGAACATAGATGCTACAATCCTCAACAAAATATTAACAAATCAGATTCAGCAATATATTAAAAAGATTATACACCATGATCAAGTGAGATTTATTCCAGAGATGCAAGATTGGTGCAATATTCACAAATCAATACATGTAATACATGACATAAACAAAATGAAGGTTAAAAAGCTCATGGTCTTATCAATAGAAAAAGCACTGAACAAAATCAAGCACTGATTTTTGATAAAAACTCTCAGTAAAGTTGGAAGAGAGGGATCATATCTCAACATAATAAAAGCTATACCTGAGAAATCGAAAGCTAACATAATACTCAATGGACAAAAGCTAAAAGCTTTTCCCTTAAGAACAGCAACAAGAGAAGGATATTCACTTTCACCATTCTTATTCACCATAGTATTGGAAGTCCTAGCCACAGAAATAAGAAAAGAAGGAGAGGTCAAAAACATTCAAACTAGAAAGGAGGAAGTAAAACTATCATTATTCTCAGATAACATGATTTTGTACATAGAAAACCTTATAGACCCCACAAGGAAACTAAAAGACTTAATCAATGAATTTGGTGAGGTAGCCAGATACAAAATCAACATCCAGAAATCAATGTCATTTTTATACACCAATAATGAATTCTCAGAAAAAGAAACTAAAAAACAATCCCATTTACCATTGCAACCACAATAAATAAATAAATAAATAAATAAATAAATAAATAAATAAATAATAAATAAATAAATAAATAAGATACCTAGAAGTAAACTTAATCAAAGAGGTAAAATATCTGTACTTGGAAAACTATAGGACATTGAAAAAATAAATAGTAGAAGCTACAAATGGAAATGTATACCATGTTCATGGATTAGAATTAGCATCATTAAAATGTCCACACTACCTGATGTAATCTATAGATTCAACACAATCCCTATTAAAATACCAATGGCATACTTCACAGAGCTAGAACAAATACTCCACAAACTTATATGGAATCATAAAAGACCCCGAATAGCTGCAGCAATCTTGAAAAAGAAGAACAAAGTTGGACAGATCACAATACCAGATATCAAACTATCCTAGAAATCCATTATAAACTAAACAGCCAGGTCCTCTCACAATAACAGGCATATAGACCAATGGATCAAAACAGAAACCCCCAAAATTGATCCACACCACTACAGTCAATTAATATTTCACAAAAGAGGCAAGGAATAAAGACAAAATGGAATAAAGACAGTCTCTTCAATAAATGGTGTTGGGAAAATTGGGCAGGTACATGCAAAAAAAAAAAAAAAGAAAAGAAAAGGAAGAAAGAAACTTGAGCGCCGTCTTAGAATATACACAATAATAAACTCAAAATGGATAGAAGACTTAAATGTAAGGCATGAAACCATATAAATGTTAGAAGAAAACATAATAAAATCTCAGACATCTCACATAACATAATTTTTGATAATACATCTTCTAGGATGAGAGAAATGAAGAAAAAAATAACAATGGGACTACATCAAAGTAAAAAGTTGCTGCACAGCAAAAGTAACCACCAACAAAACAAAAAGGAAACCCACTGTATGAGATAACTTATTTGCCAATGATGCATCAGATAAGTGTTTCATTTCCAAAATATATAAAGCATTCATACAATTCAACAAAAGGAACACAAACAATCCAATTAAAAAATGGGCAGAGTAGCCCTGACTGGTTTGGCTCAGTGGAGAGAGTGTTGGCCTGTGGACTGAAGGGTCCCAGGTTTGATTCCAGTCAAGGGCACATGCCAGGGTTGTGGGCTCTATCTTCAGTAGGGGGCATGCAGGAGGCAGCCGATCCATGATTCTCTCTCATCATTGATGTTTCTCTCCCTTCCTCTCTGAAATTAATAAAAATATATTTTTTAAAAAATGGGAAGAGGACCTGAATAGACATTTCTCCAAAAGGACATACAAATGACAAGAAAACATGAAAAAATGCTCAAAGTCAACAATTATCAGAGAAATCAAATCAAAAACCACAATGAGACAGCAACTCACACTAGTCAGAATGGCTATTATTTAAAAATCAACAAATAAGTGCTGGTAAGAATGCAGAGAAAAGGGAACTCTAGTTTACTGCTAGTGAGAATGCAGATTCATGCAGCCACTGTGGAAAATGGTATAGAACTTCCTCAAAAAATTAAAAATTGAACCTCCATCTGACTCAGCAATCCCAGTACTAGGAATATATCCTAAAAACCCCAAAACACCAATGGGAAAGAATATATGCACCCCTATGTTCATTGCAGTGGTATTTACAATAGCTAAGATTTGGAAATGTCCCAGGTGTCCATCAGTAGATGAATGAATAAAAAAACTGTGGGACAGAAGGGATTAAAAATGGTGATGGAGTAAGCGGATGCTGCATGAACATGTTCCAGGAATAAACTGGAATTACAACTAAGATATATAAAAACTTCCTGAATAATCAACTGAAGACTTGTTGGAGAAAATCCTGATAACTGAGGAGAAAAAGTAGAGACCATATAGAGACTGCTAGGAGGGGTGGAGGCGCAAAAGGCTGGCCAGGCTCCTACAAACAGCAACTGAAGTTCTAGAGAAATATGTCATCTGTGAGAGGTTGCCACTGAGAACTCTGGAATCTAACCCTCAAGCTGCCTCCCCAGCATACAACACCAGAACTGAGAAGGGTACCCATACAACATCTGGCTGTGAAAAGCAGTAGAGCTGCTGTCTGCCAGGCAATGACAGCTTGAAATGCAGGCATCCTCTTAAAAGGCCAATGCACAATATTTAAATGGAGCCACCCATCAGCAGAGGTAGGGCAGAGTGCACTGGAGCTATGTGAGAAGAAGCCAGGAGTGCTCAAGGGTTAGAACTGAGAAGGCAGACACCCAGGATTTCTGTGCTGAGTTATTCCCTTGCATTACAGAGGTCATCCTTCTCAGGTAGAAATTTGCTAGACAGGCAGCTTTGCCTGGGGGAAAGACAGTTGATCCACCATACTGGGAAACACTTTTGCCCCATAGTGCACAGTTTCTGAGGCCCATTAAGAGACTGAAAATAACAATTAGCCTCCAGGCAGAAGCAATTGCCTCAACCTGTTGAAAGACTCTAGCCACATCTGTGGACGATTGCTTGAGGGCTATCTAAGACAGAGTCCTGTCAGTCTGTTGGCAAAGATGGTCTCTGGAGGCTTTGAGTCTTTGCCTGGTCTAATTAGTCAGAAATAGCATTTGATATTGTCTTGCACTAGAGATTAAGAGGCATAGCAGATCACCTAAGAAATAGTCACAAACCCTCCGAAACCGGTTTGGCTCAGTGGATAGAGCGTCGGCCTGCGGACTGAAAGGTCCCAGGTTCGATTCCGGTCAAGGGCATGTGCCTGGGTTGCGGGCATATCCCCAGTGGGAGATGTGCAGGAGGCAGCTGATCGATGTTTCTCTCTCATCGATGTTTCTAACTCTCTGTCTCTCTCCCTTCCTCTCTGTAAAAAATCAATAAAATATATTTAAAAAAAAAAAAAAAGAAATAGTCACAAACCCAAATAGGCAGCCAAAATGAGGAAACAAAGAAACAACACCCAAATGAGAGAACAAGAAAGTTCTCCAGAAGAAGAGACACATGAAATGGAGATAACAAATTTATCTGATATAGAGTTCAAAGTAATGATGGTAAAGATGCTCAACAGCATGAGAAAATACATAGTAACTATGAAAACAGAAATAAAGAATGTCAGCACAAATAAAGAACACTTTGGAAGGAATATATAGCAGATTAGGGGAAGCTGAGGATCAAATCAGTGAATTAGAAGACAAGGTTGAACAAATCATGCAATCAGAGTACCAAAAATTAAAAAAAAAAAAAATTAAAAAAAAACAGAAATTCAGCTTATTGGAGCTGTGGTACAATGTGGAATGTAACAATATTCAACTAACTGGTGTGCCAGAAAAGGTGGAAAGGGAGAAAGGGATAGAGAATGTGTTTGAAGAAATAATGGCAGAAAACTTCCCTAACCTGGAAAAAAAAAAAAAAGTCACACAAGTTAAGGAGGCACAGAGAGTCTCAAGCAAGAAGAACCCAAACAGACCCGCACCCACAGACACATTGCAATTAAAATGTCAAAAGTTAAAGACAAAAAGAGAAACTTAAAGGCACCAAGAGAAAAGCAAACTGTTACCTACAAAGGAGCTCCCATAAGGCTGACACCTAATTTCTCATCAGAAACCCCTATAGGCCAGAAGGAAATGGCATGAAGTATTCAAGGTAATGGAAAACAAGGATCTGAAGCAATGGTTAGAATATCCATCAAGGCTATCATTCAAAATATAAGGTGAAATAAAAAGCTTACCAAAAAAGAAAAAAGGCTTAAGTAGTATATTACCACCAAGGCAGCATTAGAAGAAATGCTAAAGGGACTTCTGTAATGAGAAGAATAAATAGAGAGAGAAATCTAGGCATACAGAGTTAAAATGGCATTAGGTAAGTACCTATCGATAGTAACCTTAAATGTAAGTGGATTAAATGTTTCAATGAAGACATAAGGTAGCTTAATGGATAAAAAAACAAGACCTTCCAATATGCTTTCTATCAGAGACCCACCTTAAAATAAAAGACACACACAGGATGAGAGTGAAGAAAAGGAAAAAAAAATTTCCATGCAAAAGGAAAAAAAAAAAAAAAAAGCTGGGATAGCAATACTCATATCTGACAAAATAGACTTCAAAATGAAGGCCATCACAAGAGACAACAAAGGTCACTACATAGTACTAAAGGGTTTGATCTAAGAAGAGAATATAACCCAAGTAAACATATATGCACCCAATATAGGAGCACCTAACAATACATTCATAGTAGGGGACTTTAACACCCTGCTGACTTCACTGGATAGATCTTCCAGAAAAATAATTAACAAGGAAAAAGTGACTCTAAAGGACACAATGGATCAGATGGGTTTAATTGACATTTATAGAACATTTCAACCCAAAGCTGCAGACTACACATTCTTCTCAAGTACACATGGGTCATCCACAAAGAGAGACCACATGTTAGTGCACAAAACAAGTCTCTACAAGTTCATAAAGAGAGAAATAATATCAAGAAACTTCTCAGATCACAGTGGAATGAAATTAGAAATAAACTACAGCAAAAATACCCCAAAATATTAAAAAACATGGAGGCTAAATAACATTTTATTAAAGAAATGAACAGATTACCAATGAGATCAAGAAAGAAATGAAAGACTTCCTGTAAACATATGAAAAAGAACATACAACAACCAAACAACTCTGGGACACAGAAAAAGTGGTCCTGAGAGGGAAGTTCATAGCACTATAAGCTCACCTCAAAAAATGAGAAAAATTAATAATAAAATATTTAACCATACTACCTAAACAATTAAAAAGAGACCAACAGGAAAAGTCCGGAGTAAGAAGAAAGAAGGAAATAATAAAGTTTAGAGCAGAAACAAATGATATACAGAATGAAAAAAACAATACAAGAGATCAATGAAACCAAGAGCTGGTTCTTAGAAAAGATAAATAAGATTGATAAACCATAAGCCAGATTCATCAAGAAACAAAGTCAAAGGACCAGAATAAATAAAATCAGAAACAAAATCAGTGTAGTAACAAATAACACCATAGAAATACAAAGGGTTGTAGGTAAATACTATGAACAAGTCTATTCCAACAAACTGGACAAACTTGACGTAATGGACATATTCCTAGAAAAATACAATCTCCTTAAACTCAATCAGGAAGAATCAGAAAACCTGAATAGGCTGATAACTACTGATTAAATAAAGCAGTAATAAGAAAAAATTCCAGCAAACAAAAGTCCTGATCAGGGTCGCCTCACACAGGAGTTTTACCAAACATTCAAAGAAGAACTAACACCTATTCTCCTCACATTATTCCAAAAAATCCAAGAGAAGAAACACTTCCAAGCTCTTCTTATGAGGTCAGCATTACCCTAATTCCTAAACCAGATGAAGACACTACAAAAATAGAGAACTACAGACCAATATCCCTGATGAATATAGATGCTGAAATCCTCAACAAAATATTAGCAAATAAGATTTAGCAATATATAAAAATAATCATACACCATGACCAAGTGGGATTTATTCCAGGGATGCAGGACTGGTACAATATTTGCAAATCAATAAATGTGATACATCACCTAAACAAATTGCAAGACAAAAATCACATGATCATATCAATAGACACAGAAAAAGCATTCCACAAATTCCAACACCCATTCTTGATAAATCTCTCAGCAAAGTGAGAATAGAGGGAGCATAGCTCAACATGATAAAGGCCATATATGACAAATCTATAACCAACATCATACTCAATGGGCAAAAACTAAAACCATTTCCACTAAAAACAGGAACAAGGCAGGGATGTTTGCTTTCACCACTCTTATTCAACGTAGTACTGGAAGTCCTAGCCACAGCATCAGACAGCAAGAAGGAATAAAAGACATCCAAATTGAAAAGGAAGGAGTAAAACTCTCATTATTCGCAGATGACATGATATTGTACATAAATATCTCTAAACATTCCACCGAAGAACTCCTAGATTTAATACACTAATTTGGCAAAGAAGCAGGATACAACATCAATACTCAAAAAAACAATGGCTTTTTTAAATACCAATAATGAATTCTAAGAAAAAGAAACTAAAAAAAAAATCCGATTTAGCATTACAACAAAAATATTAATATACTCAACCAATGAGGTAAAAGACTTACACTTGGAAAAGTACAGGATGTTGAAAAAATAGATAGAAAATATATAAACAAGTTGGAGAAAATTCCATGTTCATAGATTGGTAGAGTCAACATCATTAAAATGTCCACACTACCCAACACAATCTACAGATTCAATGCAATTCCTATTAAAATACCAATGGTATATTTCACTGACCTAGAGGAAACTCTCCAAAAATTTATGTGCAATAAAAAAAAAGACGCCAAAAAGCTGCAGCAATCTTTAGAAAGAACAAAGTTAGAGGAATCACAATACCAAACATCAAGTTACATTACAAAGCCACCTTAATCAAAACAGCCTGGTACTGACACTGGAATGGGCTTATAGATCAATGGAACAGAAAAGAGACCACAAAAATAAACCAAAACCATTATGCTCAATGAATATTTGATAAAGGAGGCAAGAGTATCTATGGAGTCAAAACAGTATCTTCAATAAATGGTGTTCAGAAAATTGGACAGATACATGCAAAAAAATGAAACTAGACCACCAAATTATACAATACACAAGAATAAACTCAAAATGGATAAAAGACCTAAGTGTAAGTCAAGTACCCATAAAAATTATGGAAGAGACCATAGGCAGCAAAATCTCAGATATATCTCATAGCAATATGTTTACAGATACATCTCCTAGGGCAAAAGAAACTAAGGAGAAAATAAACATGTAGGACCACATCAAAATAAAACTTCTGCACAGTAAGAGAAACCATCAACAAAAGAAAATGGAGCCCACTATGTGTGAGAACATATTTGGCAATGATACATCTGATAAAGGGTTAATAATATCCAAAATATACAAGAAACTCATGCAACTTAATAAATGGAAGACAAACTATCCAATTAAAAAGTGGGCAAAGGACCTATGTATGTTCTCCAAATCAGTCATACATAGGACCAAGAGACATGAAAAAATGTTCAAAGTCACTGATCATAAGAAAGATGTGAATTAAGATAACAATGAGATATCACCTCATACCTGTCAAAATAGCTATTAATCAACAAAACCACAAATGACAACTGCTGGCCAGGATGTGGGGAAAAGGGAACCCTAGTACATTGCTGGTGGGAATGCAGGCTGTTTTCTATAATGGTGTAGCCATTATGGAAAATAGTATGGAGTTTTCTCAAAAAATTAAATATTGGAATGCCATTTGACCCAGTGATCCCACTTCTAGGAATATATCCTAAGAAATCTAAAACAGCAATCAGAAAGAATGTATGCTATCCTATGCTCATAGCAGCACAATTTACAATAGCTAAGATCTGGAAACAGCCCAAGTATCCATCAGTAGATGATAAAAGTGGTTAAAAAAGCTCTGGTACATTTGCACCCTGGAATACTATGCAGCTATAAAAAAAGATATCTTACCCTTTGAGACAACATGGAGGGAACTAGAGAATATTATGCTAAGCGAAATACGCCAGTCAGAAAAAGATAAATATCACATGATCTCACTTATATGTGGAATCTAATTATCAAAATGAATTGATGAACAAAATAAGACATGAAACATGGAGGCATGGAACCAACTAACCTACGTTGGTGTGGGGCAGGGGGGAGATGAGAAGAGATAAACCAAAAAACTTATATACTTATACTAGAGGCCCGATGCATGAAGATTCATGCAAGAACAGGTCTTCCTTCCCCTGGTTGCCTGCACCACCTTCGCTCCAGCTAGAACCACCTTTCTGCCTTCTTTCCAGCCCGGAGCTACCTTTCCAACTTCCCATGCTGCCCAAAGGTCTGGACTGGCTGGGGCAGTGCAGAACACCTGCGTCATAGCCATGGCAATTCCACTTGGTGCCTGTGTATGCAAATTAACTCACCATCTTCGTTGGGTTAATTTGCATACTGACTCCTGATTGGCTGGTGGGCATTGTAAAGGTACGGTCAATTTGCATCTTTCTCTTTTATTAGTGTAGATGCATAGCCCATGGACATGGGCAATATGGTAGTGAAGATCTGGGGGTGTATAGAGGTTTGCGGTAAGGGGATTAAGAGGCGGAAAGTGGAGACATCTGTACTATCAATAATGAAAAATAAATTTTAAAAAAAGACAAAACAAATAAGAAAGATATACAGAGTGAATGAATAACAAACAAGACCCTTACAAATGCTGTTTATAAGAGACTCTCTTCAGATTGAAAGGCATACACAGACTGAAAGAAAAGGGATGGAAAAGATTTTATCAAAATGAAACAAAACAAAACAAAAAAGCTGGGTTAGCAATACATATACCAAACAAAAGAGATTTTAAAGCAAAGGCTATATAACAAGAGAAAAATACCCACAACTCCACTTCTCGGTATTTATCTAAAGAAACATTGCATACACAACCATATGTTTATTGCAGCTTTATTTACAATAGCCAAGATATGGAAGCAACCTAAGTGTCCATTAATGGATAAATGGATAAAGAAGTACTGATGCATATATATAAAGTAGAATATGATTCAGCCATAAAAAGAATAAAATCATGCCATCTGCAACAACATAAAGGGACCTAGAAGGTATTATGCTTAGTAAGATAAATGAGACAGAAAAAAACAAATGCCAGATGATTTCACTTATATGTGGAATCTAAAAAACAAAATAAACAAGTAGAGTAGAAACACTTTTAGACACAGAGAACATTTTGACGGTTGCCAGGTGAGAGGAGGGTTGGGGGAATGGGTGAAAAAGGAGAAGGGATTAAGCAGTGCAAGTTCACAGTTTTGGAATAGTCATGTATGTAAAGTACAGCATAGGGAATATAGTCAATAATATTTGAATATATATGGTGTCAGATGGGTATTCACTTTGTAAGTTTATAAGTATCTAATCATGAGGTTGTACACCTTAATCTTATGTAATATTGTATGTCAACTGTCATTTAAAAATTTAAAAACAGAAAAATAAATCCCTTCCTAAACTTAACAGTGGCCTTCTAATTTTTCATGACCTTCTGGAAAAAAATTAAAAAGGAGAAAGGCTAAATCTATAATAATAAAAGCATAATATGCAAATTGACAAAACAGCCGAACTGCTGAACGACCATCCAGACACCCTTCCAGACGAAGCTGGGGCTGCGAGGGCCTATTCTTGCATGAATTTCGTGCATCAGGCCTCTAGTATTTAAATAACATAAGACAAAAATAAACAAAGTTTCTTTAATTAAGATTGCCTCATATCATCAAGGAATCATAAACCTTAAGGCTTATTCTCCAGGGTTTAAAACTGCTAGCAATACCTATTAGAATTGTATTTTGGTTTTGGTTTGAGAGGCAATAAAGCAACCCTCTAAATCAAAGAGAGATGGTAGATAAGTAATGGATAGATATGTAGGTAGATAGATACATATTTAGATATGAATGATACTATATAATAAAGAGGAAATATGCAAATTGAACATCACTCCAGCACACAAGATGGCCGCCCCCATGTGGACACAAGATGGCTGCCACTAGATGGCCTGCAGGGGAAGGCAGTTGTGGGCAATCAGGCCAGCAGGGGAGGGCAGTTGGGGGGGACCTAGGCTGGCAGGGTAGGGCAGTTGGGGGCAACCAGGCCTGCAGGGAGGGCAGTTAGGGGTGACCAGGATGGCAGGGGAGTGGTTAGGGGGTGACCAGGGTGGCAGGCAGATGTGGTTAGGAGCAATCAGGCAGGCAGGCAGGTGAGCAGTTGGGAGCCAGTAGTCCTGGATTGTGAGAGGGATGTCCCACTGCCTGTTTAGATCCGATCCCACCAGGATCGGGCCTAAATGGGCAGTCGCACATCCCTCGAGGGGTCCCAGATTGGAGCGGGTTCAGGCTGTGCTGAGGGACACCCTCCCCCCCCCGCATGAATTTTGTGCACCGGGCCTCTAGTAGATAAATAATTCATAGAGTTTGAAGCCATCTATGAATTGATGACAGATATTGATATAGATGTAAATAAACTTAGTTATCTATATTTCTATTTATCTATCTATATCATCTACTTGGCTACAGAGGAGGAGAGGAACACTACCTTTAGAATCATGCTTTATTGGTAAAAATTAATATAATTTTTAAAATTCTCACCTCAGGGCATACTTAGAGAGAGGTAGAGAGAGGAGAATGAGAGAGAGAGAGAGAGAGAGAGAGAGAGAGAGAGAGAGAGAGAGAGAGAGAGAGAAATTATTGTGAGAGAGAAGCATCAATTGGTTGCTTTCTGTACATGCCCAACCTGGGATTGAGCCCACAACCCAGGTACGTGCCCTGATCAGGAATCAAACCTTCAACCTTTTGGTGCACAGGGAGATGGTCAACTTACTAAGCCACTCCTGCTGGGCTAGAACCTTTTTTTGAATCTGTTTTCTCAACCCTCTACTTTTCTCCTACTTAGGTCCACATTACTAGTAGCTCTCACCTGGTTCCCTAGAATAGCCTGTCTTCTCCACAGCTTTAAATAGTGTCTATTTCAAACCAAATTCCATATAATAGTAAGTGTGATTTATTTGAAACCCTAACATGACGGTGTTCTTCAACTGCCAAAAAACTTACCAAGCCTTCAACTCCTCCAGCCCCATCTGAATGCAAATCTGCTGTCTCCCTAGGCTCCGCATGGCAGGTCATTTTTCTATTTTTATGGTGTTTTTCTACCTGGAATGTTTTCTTTATAACCACCATCCCCTCCCTTCTTCTTTCCTTATCATCTTACACCTCATTTTTCCTGGCTAAATCCTATTAAATAATCAGTACCCAGCTCAGATATCATCCTCCTAAAACTCCATCTGACCTTCATTCTGCCTTATCTCTCAGGTCAAGGAATTTTGTGACTAACGTTACAAAGCAACTCAGCACACTGTGTTGCTCATTATAAGAGCTCTGCCATGTTGTATTGAAACCTCTTATGTCTATATCTTCTTCTATATAATGTTCATGAGGGAATCACTGGTTTTGCAATTATTGCAACTGGCATAAGTGGGGATCCACTACCCGTTTATTGAATTGAACTGTAACATCATTGAACTTCAAGGAGCTTTCATGTAGAAAATGTATTAATATCTGCTCCTTATAAAGATTCTAAAACATTAAATGCTTTTTTAAAGCAATCATATATCCAGAAAATGTTTGACTCCTCCTCCACTCTGAGTGAGCACCACTCTCTCTTGCATCATCTCTATAATTTATACCTCATCTATCACAAAAATTAATATTGCATTCTAATCCATATGTGTACATTACTATCTCCCTATTGGATATGATGAGATGAACAATTTCTTATTCATTCCTGCATATTGATGATTTAGCTTGGCATCTTACATACATCAGACTTGTAATAAATTGTTTCAATTGATAAATCACAGTCATTTTAACTACGCTAATAGGAACCATTTCGACAAGACATAAATGAGGTAGCAAAATCCAGTGGATGCTGCATTAGTCTCAGATTACCTTTGGCTTCCAGTAAGTTGATTTTTTTAGAATAATTGATTTGGAGATTACCTTCCAAATACAGCTGTTATTAATTTAAATGAAATATAATTTTAAAAAATCTGACTTGAATGCCAAAAACTATATTACAGTGTTAAATTTTGAGTTATATGCTAATTTTTATCATCATCATTGCCATCATGGTCAGAATCATAGTCTGTTTATTTATTTATTTATTTTAAAAAATGATTGTTGACACTATTACAGGTGCTCCCGGTTGAGCTGATTTTCCTGGTGTTTCTGTGAGAAGACGTTGAGAATATGGGAAGAGTATTGCATAGCAAGACAGGAAAAACTGGTGGGAACACAGTCATTCAGAAAAGTGTCTGTTATTTTTCTCCACTGCTTTGTTCATCCTGAGTGCCAGTTTAATTCCTTTCTCAGTCCAGGAGTACAGTTTTGTGACCTCAAAGACTCATTTGACTGGCAAATTTGGCTTGAAAACCTGGACCTGAGCCTACCCTGCAGGGTCTGGCCAGACCACACATTAAGTGCACTCCAGTGAGAGCTGAGAATCTGGGAGTCATCGTCCAGCGACCTGGATTCTGCACTAGGTTGGTTGGGCCTTTGCATCTAGTCTCTTTATGGTGTTTCTCTTTTCTCTCATATATCAATTTGAATTCGATCAAACCTTGAGGTTAAATTTATCAGTTTTTATCTCAGGGTTCACAGTCCTTGAATTTTTACTGTGACGTTTATATGCCTTTATACAGATCACAGGTTTAATGCTATAGGCTTTACTTGGCTCTGTGATCCAACCCATTACCATTAATATTTATATTCCAAAACCAAAAGGTAGCAGTGCCAAAAAATATCTTGGCATTTACAGCTTCCAAATAAACAAGTCTATTAAGACTCTTGTCATGTTTTTTATTAATCAACATAATTTATTCTACTCTGGATATTCTCTTGGCTGCTGCTGTATTTTCCGTTTCCCTAAAATATGTAATTTATTATAGCTGTATCTCTTTGACCATTTATGTTTCGCCCATCTTAGAAATAAAGTTTTTCATTGAGATTCCCATCCAATAAAATATTTCCCAACAGATATATATTTACTCCAGTTGCATTAGAAAAGTAAATTTTTTTATATTGTTGGACATAAGAGATGCTGGAAGCAGTAAATCCATTTCAAGAAGCTTGCAGTTTTTTTGTGCTAAATGATAAAATATATGATAGAGTATCTTATTCCTATTACTTAGTGGATAGCCCTTTAAAGTAATTCAGAATTCTTTGCTTAAGGGAAGATGTCATATGCCAAATAAATGTAGCCTTTGGTTGTCACTTACTTTCCTTGCCCTTTTAAATAAAGATGCCTATGGAGATTGCTCAAAACTCACCATGGTGAGCTGGAATTCATGCTGATACTTCCTTTTGGCCCATTTCCTCTTCTGCTTTCTCTGATAGCCTTTCAAATATTAAGTACCAAACATTTTTTTGTAATCTCTTCAATGAAACTTTAAAAAGTTACTGAACTTTTAAAAATTGCATACATTTTGTAGATTTGTGCTCACTTTGTTAACAAACTAGTTGTAGTCTGTTAATGTGCCCTTTGTTCCACTAAAATGTACAGTGATTCCATTTCTTGTTTGTATAAGTATGCCTGAATTTTTATTATAAAAATGTCATTGTAGGAAGTAGAAACTGGTATTATGACCTTTGAAATATTGTAATAAAGGTGAATGGAGATTTGCCCTTGGTTTACTAGATAAAAGTTCGTTTACAGAAATTTTCTTTATGCTTTTATGTAAAATGTCATGGGTAGAAAGAATAGTTTTATAGTAGAAACAATTTTTTTTTTCATTTAGGTAAAATATTTTTGGTTTTGAGAGAACAAATTAAAACCTTGCCCCTGTTAGAAGAGAATTTTATAATGAAGATATACATTCTTCTTTTTATAAAAACATTCTTCTTAGAAGTTTTGTTCTTGCCCTTGGTAAAGATTTGACCAAGTTTTATTTTAAGCTGTGTTTCTTTCACAGAAGGGCAATGAAAATAGAATAATAATAATGGTAAGAGGTGTAAGGGGTTGATTTGGTATTTTTCAACATTGAAGTTGCTGAGATTTTTAATTGACTTAGATTGCAACCTTTTAGATTTTGCATTGAACTCTGTGTCACATTCTTTCCTAAAAGGTAATTCTTAAACATTAACTTTTAGTGTGCTCTTCATGTTAATAAGGCAGAGTTTTGTAAGCTAAATTAAAACTTATTGATGCCTGGCCAAACACACACACAAAACAAAACACACAAAAAACACATTTTTTGAATCTAAGTAACTATATAATTTTGTATTAAAGTAGATAACAATTGCTTCCATTACATGTTTATGTGATAGTGTAATTTAATTGATTGTGTTCTTAGATACATAAAATTTAACACTTTTAAGTTATGACAGTAAGCTATTGATTATTTAGAAATTGTTGTCAATTAAATATATATTTTTCTGAAATCCCTAAACACTAGGCTTTTTTTCTTCAATTGCTGTAATGCTCTGGTGAGAACCATTTTAGTAATAGTATTTTTATATATAAAATCAACAATCTCTGAGCTTCCTGGTTGCCAGGATAAATTTGAGGGCATTTTTTACCTTTTTGTTTTAAATCACTGTTTTTGAATTTTTCTCTGATTCTAGACACCACACTCAGATCTTCAGATCTATGAGGACAGTTGGAAGCTCCTGATTTTCATGAAGACAAGATTAAGCTGGGAACCCAGTAGCATTTATTGGAATGCAATCAGAATGATTACATCTTAAGTAGGTAACATGATATAAAAATCATAGAAGTCTACCAATTATGTTATTTAATCAAATGAATAGTGGTCTGCTCAGGCAATTAGATGTTCTTTATTGTATCCAATATTCACAAACTGTTTTTAAAGGAAAATACAGGATATGATCTCTCAACTTCTAAGGGTTTAAAAACATTTTCAGAAAGGCATGGCTTCTATAGACAAATGTTTCTCCTGCTTTTGAGAAGCAGACTCTGTATGTGGAGCTAAATCTCAAACCCATGTGTGTGACAGAGGCCCACACCACTTCCCCAGCATGCACACATCAGTTATATTATTGTCTCCTTCAACTTTGTGACCCTGAACCAAAAGAATTCCACAAGCACTCAGTTTTTGAAATCTGTAGAATGGACCATGGATTACGTCTGTGACATTTAGTGTTCTTGCCTCCATTGCAGCCATTCTATTTTTCCACTTAGTAATGTCCTATAAAATCCTATCACTTTCAGTAAATAAAAATGCAATAGACAACAATAGAGTGTCATAGTCACAAGCTTTGCAGCTCACCACATGTATTTATTTCTTAGTTTCTCAGCTCTTTTATGCATAGATCTCTGTCTGGAATGAGGACCTCGATTGTTAATGACAGTTACCCCTAATGGGTGGAATAAGTTTTTATTTGAACTTTCCTGTTTTACATTTTTTTAAATAAATACATTTCTTCTTTGAAGAGATGAAGGGAGAAAATTTCTACAGATCCCTTGAGGATTATAATCTTTTTCTTTATTGTTTTTTAAAGATGTAATTTATCTGCTGACTTCAGATCAGAATTCTCTCTTATTCTCTCAGTGATCTAATAGCTATAGGACTGTGGGTGTGTGTATTTGGTTAGGTTGATTTGGTTGTTTTTAATACAACCAAGAAGTAAAAACAAACAAACAGACAAAAACAAAAAACAAAACTGAGTACCCCTTTGGTCTTCAGCAAGTGAATCACTCTCATGTATATTAGATTAAAGCTAATTCACTGCCCAGGCGCAATCATGTATGATAGTGCTCTCCTTTCCCATAGTGAACTTTACACAGAAGAATAAACACAGTCAGCATGCATCTCATCACAGAGCCTCAGGCATTCACTGCACATAGGTCACTGATGGCAGTCAAGGTGAAGAGTACTTAACTAAATTTATAAAACCAGAACCAAAACCCATGGGATGACAACATGTCCTCCATGATCTGGCCCCTGCATTTCTATTCCAGAATGCTTTGCTAAAATATACTGCTTTCTCACTCTGTGCCACTTTGCATGCTATTTTCTCTCTGTGGTTGGCCCTCTTGGCTACTTTTGCCCAACAGGTGAATTGGTGTTCAGCCCTTTAGTCACCACACATGTCAAACTTCCCATAAAGCCATGATAACTTTGCAGGAAGATCTTTTTTCTTGGTTTATTCAGAGTGCTAAGTACATGCCTGTTTTAACCATCTATCTCTCTAGTATATCATTGGTTGTTTTTGCCCCAGATTGTGAAGCACTGTAGGTCAAAGTTGGGTTTTGTTCATTTTGCAGTTTCCAGTATTAGCAAAATGCTTGGTATCAGATACCATGAATGGCTAAATAAATATTTGACCAAACTTCACTCTTTCAAATTTAAATATTTAAAACATCCTGGCTAGAGTATTCTGACTAAAACCTATTAATTAGGAGAAGTTGAATAATGTATGACAGAAGAACCTCCAAATTCTTGAAGCTTTTATTTCCACTTATGTTAAGTCTGCAGTGCTACAGACAATCCATCTTCTCAGGAATTCAAGCAGATAGTATCTTCACCACATGTAGCTTTACCACCTGGAACCGGTAGTTTCCTCAGTTGACATGACGAGGAAAATAATGTAGAAGGACCATATAGTCTATGGAATGCTTGCATCTAGAATGATATATCACATGCCCCTGTGTCCCAAAAGATGGAATTAGGCACATGCACCAAACCACAATGTGGGAAGTGTAATGCAGGCATGCCTTGTTTTATTGTGCTTCATAGTTGTTTCAATATATATATATATATACACACACACTAGGGGCCCGGTGCACGAAATTCATGCACTGGGTGTGTGGGGGGGAGTGTCCCTCAGCCCAGCCTGCCCCCTCTCACATACTGGGAGCCTTCAGGCGTTGACCCCCATCACCCTCCAATCACAGGATCGGCCCCTTGCCCAGGCCTGACGCCTCTGACAGAGATGGGGGTCTCCTGTCCAAGCCTGACACCTCTGACAGAGGCGTCAGGCCTGGGCAGGGGACCCTCATTTCCCCCCATCACTGGTTCTGCCCCCAGCCCAGACCTGGTGCCTCTGGCCCAGGCATCAGGCCTGGGCAGGGGACCCCCAGACCCCTCCGATTGCTGGCTCTGCCCCTTGCTCAGGCCTGATGCCTCGGCCAGAGGCGTAGACCCCCATCATCCTCCGATCGCCTGATCGGCCCCTTGCCCAGGCCTGACGCCTCCGCCCGAGGTGTCAGACTTGGACAGGGGACCCCCATCTCCCCCCGATCACTGGCTCTGGCCCCCGCCCAGGCCTGAGGCCTCTGGCCCAGGAATCATGCCTGGGCAGGGGACCCCCATCTCCCTCTGATCGCTTGCTCCACCCCCTGCCCAAGCCTGATGCCTCTGACCCAGGCTTCAGGCCTGGGCAAGGGGACCATCATATCCCCCCAATCCCCGGCTCCGCCCCCCACCCAGGCCTGATGCCTCGGCCAGAGGAGTTGACCCTCATCACCCTCCAATCACCAATCACCGGATCGGCCCCTTGACCAGGCCTGAGGCCTCTGGCAGAGGTGTCAGGACTGGGCAGGGGACCCCCAGCTCCCCGCGGTTGCAGGTTCCGCCCCTGCCCAGGCCTAACGCCTCTGGCCTGGACGTCCAGCCCGGGCAGCGGGGACCCGCAGCTGCAGCGGCCCCGCGATCCTGGGCTTCGCTTTAGGCCCAGGCAAGGGACCCCTAGCTCCCGGGACTGCCAGCTTCGACCGTGCCCAGCTCCCATCGCTGGCTCCACCCCTACTTCCTGCTATCACTGGCCAGGGCAGAAAAGGCACCTGATTCTCCGATCATGGCCCCAGGGCCGCCTTTGCCCTGCCCCTCAGCTCTTAGCTCCCCCCTGGGTTTCCGATCACTGTCAGTGGCAGGGGGCTTCTTCCTGCTTTCCCTTTTGCCTCCCTGCATTGTGCCTACATATGCAAATTAACCGCCATCTTGTTGGCAGTTAACTGCCAATCTTAGTTGGCAGTTAATTTGCATATAGCCCTGATTAGCCAATGAAAAGGGTAGCTCCGTATGCCAATTACCACTTTTCTCTTTTATTAGTGTAGATATATATATATATATATATATATAGATAGATAGATAGATAGATAGATAGATAGATATATATATAGAAGGCAAGAGTCTCCACCAGCAAAAAGGTTTTGACTGGTTTTATTGCAATATTCGCTGTGTCATGGTAGTCAGGAACCAAAGCCACAAGGGATTCCTTTATCCTTGTATTTCCTTGGCCCAGAAAAAGAGAAGTGAGTAGTACTCTTAGTCATTATCATTATTATGGATATAAAACAGGTATGATTCTCTTAATTTTGGATATGAAACACAGACAGATATCAATAAAATCAAAGAAATATACTACTTTGAACCTATTGTGGACCTTGTGAGAGAGAAAATGTATTACACAATGGGGGAGACTGTTTTTGGATCCTGCAAAGTAAAAGGACATCTAGATTTGCATGGGGTAAAAAATGGAAGAAATATAGTTACTTCCTGTGGCAATGATTTATTGAGGTCACTTAGCTCAGAGAAGAGGTAAATAAGAAACTATAACTTCTCAAAATTACTAATGCTATTTCCTATGAGTGAACATGTTGCATCATAAAGGACTAAGCATGGGCTATGTGTGAAAGTTAATTATTTCTGTAAGTGTTGCAGAATATACGAACAAGGGAATATTTAATATCTATTTAGTGATTTGTGGCTTTTTTAACTCGTGTGCACTGTAGTGACATGGAAAGAATAGTGATTAAGTCTTTTAGTTTCTGGAGAAAGTTCTGTCAGACTATCATTGAATCATTTTTACAAGTTATCCATGCACTCTGTACCTCAATTTATGAATCTGTAAAATGCAGAAAAATGGAACACATGAGTTCTCAGATCTAGCTCCAAGAGTTTGTAATTTCTACTACTCGGTATTTATTCAGATACTCTTTGAAATCTAATTCCAAATACATAACAAAGTCACTTCCTGGTGTCCCTGGAGCCCTGCCTTTCACTTTCCTCCTCTGTCTTGTCTCACTGCCTTTTTCTAGGTGTACCTCTATCATCAAAAGAAGATCAGTGAGTTGTGAACAGGTTTGTTAAAATCATTAGTGCCTGACTGAAACTTTCTCCTTGATGCAATCAGAATAAACACAGGACATTTAAGTAGGCATTAGTTGAAAGTGTGTAGCTGCGTGAAATCCTGCCTGAATTTTGGGTCCTCCAGTAATGCAGCCAATGAATGAAAAGGATATTCCTTAGTCATGTTCTGATAATACCAAATTAATTTATCTTATACAAGGCCATCTGAAAATCAATTGATGGTAGATTTTTCATATCTTCTAGTATCACAGAGTAATTTAATTAATAAAGACAAGATATGACATCTTTATGTTGTCACAGAAATTTGTAGAGGCTTTTATACATATATACACACACCCTGGAAAAAAGACAAAAACCCAAAAATACAAGGACACAGTTCAAATTTTGTTGTCACTTAATGTACAAAATTGGTCTATGTGGCTTTGTCTCATGAAAATTTAATAGTTGGAACTGGAACTTGAGGTTTTTGAAGGCTAATAGATAGCAACATGCAATAGTCAGAGATACGATGGGACCTAATTGTCCAGGTTGGTGTCAAGGGCAAAGTGACACATGCTTCTGAGTGCATGGAGTGACCATCTAGTCTTCCTTTGTTCTGGTCAGGCATCTTAGTCAGTTTACCCTTATATAACAACAACAAAAAAAAAAAAATAGCAGAAGTGGGTTGGCTTACAAAACATTTATTTCTCACAGTTCTAAAGGATGAGAAGTTCAAGATCAAAATGCCAGGCAATTTGGTTGCTGGTAAGAACCAGCTTCCTGGTATGCAGATGGCCACCATTTTATCATGTGCTCACATGCCCTGTCTTTTCTTATATGACCACTCATCTTATCAAAGGGGCTTCACCCTCAGGTAATTTCTTCCCAAAGACTGTACCTTCTAATATGATTACACTGGGGGCTAGATTTCAACAGGTGGATTAGGAAGGGGGCATGATATTCAGTCTATAGCATCGTGATTATGCATAAAAATGCTCTGTTCTATATCAAACAAGACATGGACCCAAGGTACTAATCTACAGGACTATCTTAGGGGCTTTCAACTTTTTATGCTCTAAGTCAGTGATGGCAAACCTATGACATGCATGTCAGAGGTGACATACGAACTCATTTTTTTGGTTGATTTTTCTTTGTTAAATGGCATTTAAATATCTAATCTGATAAAAAAGAAACATGGTAATTGGTGTACGACCACTACCCTTCCCATTGGCTAATCAGTGAGATATGCAAATTACCAGGTAGCCAAGATGGCGACCGGCAGCCAGGCAGCTTGAAACTAACATGAGCCTTGCTTGCTTCAGTGACGGAGGAAACCAACCTTCTCCGCCTGCCTTGCAGGCCTCTGAGCCTGCAGTTTGAAACATTTTAACAAATATAGAAACTAAAAAAAAAATCCCAGAAACCAGCTTTCAGCAAGCTGGGATCTCAGAGCTGGAGTTATACATTGTTTCGATTACCTACTTTCAGTAGCAGAGGCCTAAGAGCTGGAGCCTCAGAGCTAAAGCTGGCCCAGAATTTAAAAAAAAAAAAAAGAGCCGAGACCAGTTTGGCTCAGTGGATAGAGCGTCGGCCTGTGGACTGAGAGGTCCCGGGTTCGATTCTGGTCGAGGGCATGTGCTTGGGTTGTGTGCACATCCCCAGTGGGAGATGTGCAGGAGGCGGCTGATCAATGTTTCTCTCTCATCGATGTTTCTAACTCTCTATCTCTCTCCCTTCTTCTCTGTGAAAAATCAATAAAATATATTTAAAAAAAAAAAGAAAAAAGAAAAAAAGGAGTGGTTGGGAGCTTCCGTCACCCGCCAGCCTGAAAACAGCCCTCAGCCCCTCACCCAGACTGGCCAGGCACCCCAATGGGGACCCCAACCCTGAAGGGTGTGTGACCAGCTGTAAACAGCCATCATCCCCTCACCCAGGCTGGCCAGGCACCCCAGTGGGGACCCCCACCCTGATCCAGGACACCCTTCAGGGCAAACCAGCCAGCCCCACCCATGCACCAGGCCTCTATCCTATATAGTAAAAGGGTAATATGCCTCCCGGCACCGGGATCAGTGTGACAGGGGTCAGTGCCCAAACCCCCTGATCGCCCTGTGGCTCTGTGTGTTACAGGGGGTGGGGCCACAACCTCCTGATCAGCCCTGCTCTGTGCCTGATACAAGGGAGCTCCCCAACCTCTGATCGCCCTGAGGCTCTGTGTGTGACAGGGTGCGGCTCCCCAACCCCCTGATCAGCCCTGCTCTGTGTGTGACAGGGTAGAGCCATAACCTCCCCATCGGCCCTGCCCTGAGTGTGAGAGTGATGGCGCCCCAACCCCCTGATCCGCCCTGCTCTGTGTGTGACAGGGGGCGGTGCCCCAACTCCCCTATTGGCCCTACTCTCTGAGTGACAGGGGGGAACTCCTCAACCCCCTGATGGGCCCTGCTCTGTGTGTGACAGGGGGTGGCGCCACAACCTCCCCATCGACCCTGCCTTGAGTGTGACAGGGGGAGGTGCCCCAACCCCCCAATCGGCCCTACCCTGAGAGTGACTGAAGGTGGAATCACAACCTCCCGATCTGCCCTGCTCTGTGCATGACAGGGGGCGGCGCCCCAACTCCCCAATCAGCCCTGCTCTGCGCCCGACCAGGGGCTGCACCTAGGGATTGGGCCTGCCCTCTGCCACCCAGAAGCAGGCCTAAGCCAGCAGGTCGCTATCTCCCGAGGGGTCCCAGACTGAGAGGGGGCACAGGCCAGGCTGAGGGACCCCCCCTTCCCCCCGAGTGCACAAATTTTTGTGCACCGGGCCTCAAGTATAAAATAAATATAAAAAATATAAGTCTTTGTTTTACTATGGTTGCAAATATCAAAAATTTTCTATATGTGACATGGCACCAGAGTTAAGTTAGGGTTTTTCAAAATGCCGACAAGCCGAGCTCAAAATGTTTGCTATCACTGCTCTAAGTATTTCCAACCATTTTACTTCTTTATGTTTTTTCTTTTTCTTTTTGGTTCTCTGAGTAATTGATTTTTTCAACCTTGTCTTCTAATTCACTGATTCAATCCTTAGCTTCCCCTAATCTGCTGTGTATTCCTTCCAATGTGTTCTTTATTTGTGCTATGTCATTCTTTATTCCTGTCTTCATAGTTACTATATCTTTTCTCATGCTATTGAGCATCTTTACTATCCTTACTCTGAACTCTTTATCTGATAAATTTCTTATCTCCATTTCATTTATCTCTTCTTCTGGAGAATTCTTTTGTTCTTTCATTTGGGTGTTGTTTGTTTCCTCATTCTGGCTGCCTATTTGGATTTGTGACTCTGTATTAGGTAGATCTGCTATGCCTCTCAATCTCAAGTACAGGGCAGTGTCAAATGCTGCTTCTGACTAATTAGATCAGACAAAGACTCAAGCAGGGGTCCTCAAACTTTTTAAACAGGGGGCCAGTTCACTGTCCCTCAGACCATTGGAAGACCAAACTATAGTTTAAAAAAAAAAAACTATGAACAAATTCCTATGCACACTGCACATATCTTATTTTGAAGTAAAAAAACAAAACGGGAACAAATACAATATTTGTGTTTGCATGTGGCCTGCTGGCCGTAGTTTGAGGACCCCTGACTCAAAGCCTCCAGAGACTGCCTCTGCCTACAGACTGGTAGGATTCCATCTTGAATAGCCCTCAGGTAATTGCACACAGGTGTGGCTGGAGGTTTTTCAATAGGGTGGGGTGATTGCTTCTGCCTTCAGGCTAATTGCTATACTCAGTCTCTTAATGGGCCTCAGAAACTCTGCACCATAGGGCAAGGTGTTTTTTAGTATGATGGGTAAACTTGTCTTTCCCCCAAGTTTCTATATGGTCTCCACTTTCCATCTTTGGTTATCAGGATTCTCGCCAGCATGTTTTCATTTGATTATTCAGAAAATTTTTCTGTATTTTAGTTGTAACTCCAGTTTGGTCCTGGGAGCGTGCATGTCCATGCAGCATCCACCTACTCCACCACCATGTTTAATCCTGAGGTCCCCACCTGTGGCACTAAGGCTGGCAGAATGGCCTCACAGAAACCAGTGGCTCTGCAGGGCCAGTGAATGAGACTGCCCTGCAGCACTAGCAGCCTCTGAAGCAGCCCTAGCAACACACCTGCCTCTCCATTTTACTTCTTTATGGATTTATTGTTCTGCTGCTCAGAACTTACCATGTTCAGACACAGTTCATAACTTAGACAAGGCTAGCCAATGTTTAGCTTTCTAAAAATGTTGTAGAAGACAGTGTCATATTATAGATTGAGAAATAGCTTTGTGAAAAAATGAAAGCCCTGGGGTATTGATGTATGTCTTTTTATATATGAGTTTTATAATCTTAAAGTCTAAATGTTCTTAGCTGCACCCCCCTGCTAATTTTACAGTTAATATAAGGATGTGTTCTTTCAGTTTTAGTGTGACTATGTCCAGTATTGGGGTGAATCATCATTGGCCCAGGCCGACCATATCATTCCTAACAACAGACTTTACAGCATGCACACAACCCATTATGGGCAATGAAATGTAAGGTGAGTCCGCTGATGGGCTCCTGGGAAAGGATTTCACTTCATAATAAAAAGTGAGAACAACAACAACAAAAAGAACCATATGAAGTCAAAAGTTGACCTACCCATGACTTTTCCCAGGAAGAGAAGTGTGAGTTGGAGGAGGGGTAGCCCCAGGGGTTAGGAGAACAGAAATATGGTGAGGATGGCCAAAAGGGTCAGGATAATGCTGTTCCTTTTGCCTCAAGCTCTAATATGGCTCTACACAGCACTGTTACAGATCTGTCCTTATTTAATATGTGGATATTTTATTCATCATGAATTTTCTTATGTTAATTTTGATTTTAAAAACACATATTGCATTAAAAAAAATAAGAACAGTACCTAGGAACAACCTTCTGTCGTGCAAAGGTGTTATGAGAGCACATTAGACAGAGATTGGCAGCAGCCGCATTGTAAACATAAGACAACCAACCTAGAAACAAACTGCAGGTGACTCTGATGGTTGAGCAGAAAGATGGGGAACCTAGGTTCCTAAGACATTGCTCAGTTGCTCAGCCATTCCAGAGAAGGCCAACTTTAAAACTCCTGCTAAATGCACACTCGGGCCTAAAGTGATAACTAGAGTATTGCTTCTTTTATTAAGCATACCCACACTAATGCCCCAACCATCCCAGTTTTACCCTGCTTCCTCAGGCTTCCAGTGATATGGATAGCCTGGCCTGGGGCCTATGGCCCTTAAAATGAGAGAGGTAATTCAATCTAATCCCATAGTGTTTTTTGGAGGTGGGGAGGAGTGAAGGGGAAAGAAGGAGAACTCTGTGACTAGAATAGACTCCTGAATTTACTCCTTCCCTAAGGGACACAGGACCACTTCTCTCCATTTTCCTTCATTGATAAGTAATTATTCAAATTCAATGGAGAGTCCGTGCTATATTTAAGTCACAAATCAACACTTATCTCAAAGTTACAATATCCACAAGGTGATTTTTCAAAAACATATATCTTTATCTCATTATTAATCTAGGTAATAAAAATTAATTTCTAACACAGATGGTGCTATAATAGTAACACATTCCATCTGGAACAACCAGATGGAAAAATAGAATTAAAGTCATGCAGATGAAAATTATGAGCCTTAGTAAGAAAAAAATTCCTGAAAAATATTACTTTTTTAAAAAGTGACAGCAGAGCCACTCATCAATGATAATATCTGTTTTTTCAATATAAAAATATTATAGTAGGGAAACCCAGTTCTGTCACTGAATTTGTTCCAATATTTAGTGTTATAAAAGTTAATGTGTCCCATTAGAATAATATCAATATATGTTTAGGGGTATCAGATATTATTTTAAGCTTAAAGGTCTAAATATCTATGTAATTTGAGAGGTGTAGATAAATTAAATACACTGATATTTTTATGTTTAAAATGTTGATATCTAATTTAGAAGTGTACATACCTACATTAATTTAGGGTGTATATATCAGTGTACATTTAGAATTATGGATAGCTATGTGATTTAAAGGTGTAGATAACTATATAAGTTAAGTTTGGGATATAAGTATCTTTATAAGCTTAGGAAAGTAGATTACTGTCACTATAGATGAGTGACATAGATATTTATTTAAGTGCTAGAATGTATATATGTAAATTAAGATATGCAAATATCTACATAACCTTATGAGTTATATATATATATATATATATATATATATATATATGTATATATATGCATTTAAATTAGTGTGTAAATATCTATTTAAGTTAGAGTGTAGATGTCTATGCAATTCTGATTTTATTCCTGCAATTTATGAACCAGCATCTTTGAACACTAAAAGGCAATATAGTAGTTATTTTTATCATTTAATTGTACTAGGAGTCCTGAGAAACCAGACACTTTCTTGTGGGAAATATACCGATTACCATTTTTTAGAAACTAAGAAAGATTATCTTCCAGCACAGATCCAATTTAGTGATAGATGTGATCTGTTACTATGGACATTGTAATTAGAGAATTCTAGGTTTAAGTCTTTTTTTCTGCATCATATTATGCATGTAACCATCATCTTATGTATTTAACTTACTTTTCTAATCAATAAAATGAAAATAATTGGTTAATTATAAGATGAAAGAGCATGGCAGATGAGAATTACCAATAGATTTTTGTCATGTATAGATTTTCCCACACACCCTTACATTGATTGGAGTTAACACATTCCTAGTGGAGCCCATGATCCTCTGGGTTTCTCTTGTGAGAGTTACATATGTATTTTGAAGATGGAAAGTCACTGAGGTGTCACCAGGGACAGATAGTAGAGAATCACCAATAAGGAAGAACAAACAAAATCCCTTCAATTTTTAGAATGTGGGAAGCTAACATGGTAAAAAGAGTGGGCCAAGATTAGAACCAAAAAGCATTCCTATAATAACTTCAAAAATTTGTATTGCAAGTGGTGTCCCTGAGTTTTAGTTTCCTCTGCTACAAGGGTATAATACATACTACACTAATTTACTGACTTAAAACTACTAGAGTATACAAGAAACTTGAAAAAATCAATATCACCACATGAGAAGGCACCCTAACCCAGAGGTTAGGTGGGTTGGTCTTGAAGTGAGCTTAAGGGAAGAGAGCACAAGCACAGATGTGCTCCATGTGGCTCCACTGCAAATGGTAAATTTCTATATACAGTAGCTATTTTTCACTTTTACAACAATAACACATATTAGATATTACCCATTTACCCATTTTGTAAATGACAAACTAAGACTCAGAGAGATTATTAAAAAAAAAAAAAAGTCCTTGCCATCAATCCAATGTCAATAGGAGTTCCCAGTCTAGGGGGGTTCAGTAAAAATGAGAGGTTTTATTTAAGTGAAGAGTTTGCAAACTGGAGAAACGCAGCCTTCCATTGAAAATGATAGTTGACTCTCCTGAGACAAAAAGGGAGGGGCTTGCTTATATAGAAAAAGTGGCCACCCTGGTACTTGATTGATCTCCTTTTATGCATATAGGAATTCAAATTTGCACAGTTTGATTTTTCCACTTAACAATGCCCTGACTGGTTACAACTGTGCCTCCTGATGGTTGGTAAAGAATTGAATGACAACATAGCTGCACAGCTTCCATTGAATGGGGCAGGTCTCAGCCCATTGGTCAATATATGATCCAAGGACCCCTTTATAAGGGTCAGCTCAGAAGGCAGGAACTCATTGCAGGAGGTTTATCAGCTCAGTCTGTGGCTTTTCCCTGAAATGCAGTATGCATCAGAGACTCACTCTAAACAAGGGCTGCTAAACTCTGATTACGAACTTGAGCTCAGTTAACAACGAAAGTCTTTCTTGACAGGTCTATTCCTTCTTGGGGTCAAGAAGATTAAGTAACCAATTCTAACTTACACAGCCAATACACAGAACAAGCCAAAAGGTAAAATTAGA
This sequence comes from Myotis myotis, assembly GCF_014108235.1. Taxonomy (NCBI): domain Eukaryota; kingdom Metazoa; phylum Chordata; class Mammalia; order Chiroptera; family Vespertilionidae; genus Myotis; species Myotis myotis. Next base: position 88,663,075 of record NW_023416390.1, on the reverse strand, counting down.
CAGTCTGCCTTCAATTCCTAAGTTTTGTGTATATTATTTCAAAATCTTCTCATGTGCTTGACCCATGAAAACTGTTTCAATATTTTCCTGACTGCATAACCTTTTCTTTTCTTTGCGATTTGGGACGAACTTATGACAGATGCCCTAACACACGGGTTAAACTTCCCCAAACAGGCCTCCTCAGGTGATTTCTTCTTGTTTACCAGGTGTGTGGCTTGAAGAATGCAGTAGACTTGTAACTCTCAGACTCATAATCTCAAACAGGACTCTGGGGCCTAGTAAAGGAAGCTCTGAATTTCCTCTCATTCTGTGCACTTGTCTGTCTTTTGATTGCCTATAGAATGTCATCTTGTCAAGTTTCAAACAACATTTCTCATAAAGCAAATCCTAAACTTATGCTATTGGTTAGGGGACATTATAAAATCCATCATGGAGGTATGTCAGTATTACAATGGCATAAGAATGCGTAATCATTTTGTCCCATCAATTTACATAAAGTTTTTTAACATTGCTTAATTATTATTAAACAATTTCCTTTTTTTCCATTTCCAATTTTAATTTGACCTCTTAGTTTTTCTCAGATTTTTAAAATGAATTCTTTCTTTTTTATTGAATAAATTGGGCAGGCAATATTGTGTAAGTAAAAGATGTATGGCATATTGCTTTGATATATTTATATGTAATATAATAAATATCACTTGGTGTCTTATAATAGATCTTTTGCTTCCTCTTTTGCCCCTTCCTTCCTTTCACACTATCCTCCAAATGGCTTTAAGTGTGATATTTTTAAGAAGAAAATGTATAACTTCCTCAGGAAATTTTTTAACACTTTCTGTTTCTTACAAAATAAAATTAATGACAGCACAGGGGGCTGGAGAGTATTTTACTAAGTGAGATAAGCCAGTCAGAGAAAGGCAAATATCTCATGATCTCACTCATATATGAAATTAATGAACAAAATAAAATGATGAAAAAAATAGATCCAGAGACATAGAAGGTGGGTATGTGGGAAGAGATCATCCAAAGAACTTGTGCTCAGAGAGGTTAAGATGGTGGGGTAGGTAAACACCTGTACTCACTGCCTCCCACAACCATATCAAAATCACAACTAAAATACAGAACAACCATCATTCAGCAGCACCTGAAAGCTGGTGGAATGGAAATCTTACAACTAGAGAAGTAAAGAAAGCACACTGAGACTGGTAGGAAGGGTGGAGGAGAGAAATGGGCTGGTCCAACACCCATGTGTGCCGCTTTTTTAATCGAGAGAGAGATGATCTCTGCACAGGCCACCTGTAGGGAATATGGACTCAGCCTGACACCAGCGCTCCAGCCCAGACTCTCAGAGCTGAGAAAAGAAGTACCAATAACAACAGGCTATAAAAACCAGCAGGGATTGGGGCTCGGTGACACAGAGGTTGCTGGAGACTCAGGAGTTCCTTTTAAAGGACCAGCACATGAACTGAACTTACAAGGTCCCATTTCCTCTGAGCTCCAGTGCCAGGGCGAAGCTCTGGGGGACCCAGACACATACAGGGAGGAACTAGATTATCTGGCATTGGGGTAGGATGTTGGGACAGCTTTCTCCTAGACAGGGGTGCTCACAGGAGTTATTGTTCCTGTGCTGGGACCTCCCGGGTCACAGGGCTGACTGGCAGCCATATCTGTTTGCTCCACCCTGGTGATTCCCTGAGACCCTTCAACATCCAATTTGCAGCTTCATCCAACCTGTTTGCAGTGGCTTTTGCATATGAATGGCCTGTCCTTCATCAGGCTTTAAACTTTGCTAGCATCTCTCAAACGAGCTGCAGTTGAGTCAGCATGCCCCAAACCTATCAATAAAAGGCCCAAGACCCTGAACTAGCATGAGCTTGCATCTGAGATTTGCCTGGGCATCTCAAAACCCAATAAAAATAGTTCCTGCAGGGTGGTCCCAGCAGTGGCTGACTTTGTACCTCCCTGGAGGCCCTAGAGCCAGTGCACTCGGTGGACAGTTTCAGATCATTGCAGTTTACAACTCTACACATCCATAAGTGACACACTCAAGGTGTAGACTCAGTGAGCACCAAAGACCCACTGAAGCAAGTCCTGTTCCATAGGGGTGTTTCTTGCATAGCAGCTCTCCCACTGTAGTCACAGTTTGTCTTCACAGCCAACTGGCCTAGAGGTCAATTCCTCCCAGTGACACCAACAGCAATCAAGGCTCAACTACAAAATGTGTACACATCCCATATAGGGATTCACCTAGAATGCCCAGCTCAGGTGACTGGGGAGGCTGAGCCACTGGGCCCTACAGGACACCTATGGCACAAGGCCACTCTACCAATTCCAGGATACACAGAAGCTCTATCCAATTCATAGAAACAAACACAGGAAAATAGCCAAAATACAGAGACAAAGAAACATGTCACAAATGAGAGAAATGGGAGCAAGCAAACTTTTGGATACAGTGTTCAAAACCATAGTTATAAGGTTACTCAAGGATCTTCATGATACTTTCAAGGATCTTAGTGAGACATGAAAAAGGAACTGTCAGAAATTAAGCATACCCTAACTGAACAAAAGAAGAATTTACAGGGATTCAACAGTAAAGTATTCTGAGAATCAAACAACTATTAAGAATATGAGGAAGCAAAAACACCCAATAGGAAGAGCCAAAAAAAAAAAAAAAAAAAGAATATAAAGATAGTATAAGGAGCTTCTGGGACAATTTCAAGCATATCAATATTCACATTATGGGGGTATCAGAAGGAGATGAGAGAGAGCAATATATTGAAAACCTATTTGAAGAAATAATGACAGAAAACTTTGCCTACTTGGTGAAAGACATAAACTTATAAGTCCAGGAAGCACAGAGAATCCTAAACAAGAGGAACCCAAAGAGGCCTACACCAAGACACATCCTAATTAAAATTCCAAGGGCTAAAGACAAAGAGAAAATCTTAAAAGCAGCAAGAGGGAGCACCCATACAACTGTCAACTGTTTTCTCAACAGAAATTTTGCAGGCCAGAAGGGAGTGGCAAGAAATATTCAAAGTGATGAATAGTAAGAACCTATAGCCAAGATTATCCTACCCAGCAAAGCTCTCATTTAGAAGTGAAGGTCACATAAAAAGCTTCACAAATAAGAAAAAGCTAAAGAAGTTCATCACCACCAAACAAGTATTACATGAAATGTTAAGGGTATTCTTTAAGAAGAGGAAGAAGGAAAATAGTAAGAGATAAAAAAAAATATGAACAATAAAATGGCAACAAATACATATATACAATTGAATTTAAAAATTAAAATAAGCAAACATGAAATCTAATATACCAAATGAACTGCTGAATAAAATAGAATCAGAGGCATGGAAGCATGGAACAGACTGGTTTATCTCAGAGGGAAGGAGGAAGAGGTGCACCGGGAAGAGCTTAAACAAAGATCTTACAGACAGTAGGTTGGTGATGGCCTGGGGTGGGTTGGGAACTGGATGGAGGGGGGCAATGGGGAACAAAAAGGGGACACATATAGTACTCTCAACAATAAAGATTTTTTTTATGGAAAAAACCTGCAGGGGACCATGGGCGGGCGGCTTGTCCCTCTCCAGGGGTGCAGCCTGGCTGGTCTCCATTCCTCTCTCACAAGCTCATTTGTGCCTGGCTGGTCCCCATTCCTCTCTCCCCAGTGTTGAGTGTCTACGTCGTTAAGGCATGATGGTGTGAGGGCGTGATGGCCATTTGAGATATATAATTTATAAAATAAAAAAAGGGAAACTTGGTTATGTCCACAGAGGGATAAAGAGAATAGTAGGTATTTTATCAATATGTATCTTGTAATTTAGATATGACTTCATTTTTACAAAGATTCTTGTTAAAGAGCTTGTCCCCTCCACTGTCTGAAATCTAAACCAATAGTTCACATTTACATGAATTAAGAAATCTCTTTAGAAATTGGAAACTAAAACAAATAATTTTAGCCTTTTCTGTTAGTGTGTATGATTTTTTAAGTTGATGCAAAAGTAGTTTTACTTTTGATAACTAAATTTATTTATTGCAATAACTAGAGTACCCAGGTAAATGTAGAGAAGACTTATTAGCCAGTGTCCTTAGGAAAGACTCACCCTCTCTAACAGTTTTTATTTTGTTTTGTTTGCCTGAGTGACTCAATTCTGAGGCTGAAACTCATCCTGTTAATTTAATTTTTTCAATTAACTTTTATATGTATACTAGTGGCCTGGTGCACACAAATTTGTGCACTCAGGGGGATCCCTCAGCCCGGCCTGTACCCTCTCACAGTCTGGGAACCCTCGAGGGATGTCCATCTGCTGGCCAGCACAAACAGGGACATAGCATCAAGTCCCCCTGCACCAGAAGACTCAGAGTCAAGTCCCCACCCACTTGCGTGTGGCCCCTGGACACAGCATTCAGCCTCATGAAGGGGCTGACAGGCCTGGACACTGCTGCAATCGGCCCGCCTGAGTGGGCGAGTTGTGTCTTCCTGCTCGACCCCCTGCTTCCAACTGGGTCCACAGGTCCACACACTGCAGTGGTGGCAGAGTGGCAAGGTTACATTGGCCCACCAGAGTGGGCAGGTCATGCCTTCCTGCTCACCCCTGCGGCCCCTGGCCGGGTCCAGAGGCCTGGACATTGCCGCGATTGGCCCCCCGGAGTGGGCGGGTTGTGCCTCGCTGCTCCGCCCTGCCGTGATCTGCCCCCAACTGAGTCCACAGGCTCGCACACTGCAGCGGTGGAGGCAGAACAGCGAGGCAGCATCGGCCTGCTGGAGTGGGTGGGTCATGCCTTCCTGCTCGCCCCTGTGGCCCCTGGCCAGGTCCAGAGGCCTGGACACTGCCACGATTGACCTGACAGAGTGATGACAGGCCTTGACACCTCAGCAGCGGGGCTGAGGGGACTGGGTGCCACCATCTTGTGGCTATGGGTACCGCCATCTTTTGGGTATGGGTGCCACTATCTTTGTGACGGAGTGATGGAGTGATGCTTAATTTCCATACTACTCTTTTATTAGATAGGACTAGAGGCTCAGTGGATGAAATTTGTGCACTTGGGGGGGAGGTCCCTCAGCCTGGCCTGTGCCCTCTTGCAGTTTGGGACCCCTTGGAGGATGTCTGCCTACTGGCTTAGGCCTGATTCCCCTGGGGATTGGGCCTAAACCAGCAGTCAGACATCCCTCTTGCAATCCGGGGCTCTCGCAGTCCAGGACCCCTGGCTCCTTACCACTGCCTTCAGCAGAGGCAGGAGAGGCTCCCACCACTGCCACTGCACTTGCCAGCCCTGAGCCTGGCTTCTGGCTAAATGGCTCTCCTCCTGTGGGAGCACATTGACAGCCAGGGGCAGCCCCTGTATTGAGTGACTACTCCCTGGTAGTCAGTGCTCACCATAGCAACCAGTCATTCCGCTGTTTGGTCGATTTGCATATTAGCCTTTTATTATATAGGAAATATATATATATATATTTATATATATATATATATATGTATAATTTATACATATATTATTCTATTTTGTTAATATTTAGAGAGTGGGAGAGACAGAAAAATCAATGAAAGAGTAATATCATTGATCAGCTGCCTTCTGCATGGCCTCTACTGGGGATTGAGCCTGCAACCCAAGCCAGACATATGCCCTTGACCAGAATTGAACCTGCAACCCTTCAGTCCATAGGCCAATGCTCTATCTACTGAGCCAAACTGGCTAGGGCCATCCTATTAATTTTAAATTGGTCTGACAATTTCGGACTTCCATAATAGCCACAATGGAAAAGAGAGATACTCTCAGACAAACATTCTCTCAAAATCCTCCAATAAGATCTTTCTGCTTCCAGTTGTGCTCGTGCCTCATCTGTGATTTTTGGGCTGTGGCCAATGGGATGGGTACTATGACTGAATACCCCTAGTCACATGACAACCCTGGAACTGAGATAGAAGTCACAGAGATCAACTTCGGAGATCTTTGAACAATTAGAAATATGTTACTAGAAAAATAAATAGCTGATGCCTGGAAAATAAAATCAACAAATATTCACCAATTCTTCCTATAGGATACTGCCATTGCTAAAGGATCCCAATAATTTAATAACAATTGTAGCTTCTTAAAATAACAGACTTCTTCCACCCTGCTTCTTCAGCACCTCAGGAAACAGTCTTGCTAATGATAGAAATTACCATAGTGTACAAACTGTTATATTTGAATATATTTACACATGGCCTTTCTTCTGTAGGGAATACCTTAATTGTATCTGTTCCTGAAATTAAAGATTCCCTTATTCCTCCTATAGGGTTTTCTTTAACTTCAAAGGTTGTATTAAGTATCTCTCCATTTTAATATTATAATCCTAAGCATGCATTATCCTAGCCCTTGCACTTAACATATAGCACCTAAAATAATCTTTTCTGTTTATACCACTTTACTATACGTTCATTGGCTTATCAAGTTTCAAGACTTATAACAAATCCTAACGTATTGCAGGTGCAAAATATACCTTTTTCATCTATAATTTTAGGATAATAATATTTTACTTAAAAGGAGAATGTTGTGAAAATTAAGCCTATACAAGCTAATGTAACATATTTGCATTGCTCTCAATATTTTAAAGCATAACACCCAATCTTAGACATTCTGTTGTATCATTTTTTAAAAATGTATATTTTATTGATTTTAGAGAGAAGAAGGGATCAGGAGAGAGAAATAGAAACATCAATGATGAGGGAGAATCACTGATCGGGTGCCTCCTGCACTCTCCATACTGGGGATTGAGCCCACACCTGGGCATATGCCCTGACCTGAAATTGAACACTGATCTCCTGTTTCTTAAGTTGACACTCAACTACTGAGCCATGCTATAATTATGTTGTATCATTTTAATTCACCCTGGGACTGGAGAATTTGGGAAATTACAATATGTTAGACATTATTTACAATTCTTTACTGCTGTATTCCAGAGAGGTCCTAAGATCTCTAGAACACAAAATGCCATTTTTAACAATATACTTATTAAAGCAGCATTATTACTCACATTTTCCAGATAAAGAACAGAAAGTATTGGGGTGAAAGGATTGTGAGGTGCTCACTCATACAGGAAAGTTTCGATACTATTAGTTGCATGATCTGTACTTAATTTCCTTCACCGGTGGAACAGACTTTAAAATAGTAGCTACTCAGGTTGTTGCCGTGGTCAGTGAGGCTCAGTTGGTGGAGCATTGTCCTGTACACTGAAAGGTCACGGGTTCAATTCCTGGTCAGGGCACATACCTAGGCATATGTAAGGCAACCAATTGATGTTTCTCTCTCTTCATTCCTCTCTCTAAAATTCTAAAATCAATAAATGTGTCTTTGGATGAGAATTCAAAAATATAAATTTAGCCCTGGGTGTTGTGGCTCAGTTGGTTAAAGTGTCATCCTGTACTCTGGAAGGTCATAGATTGGATTCCCAGTCAGAGCACATACCTAGGTTGCAGGTTCGATCCCCAGTAGGAACACATACTGGAGGCAAGTGATCGATGTATCTCTCTCATATTGATATTTCTCTCTTTCTCTCTCTTTCCAATCTTCTTTCTCTAAAATAAATACAAAAATAAAAGTTGGTTGCTATAGGGATTGCAAAAATTCCTGTGAAGTGCTTATCACAGTGGGTGTTACATAGTAAATTCTCAATAAATTCAACAATTCTTAAGAATGGGTAAAATAATTCACCTTCCCTGGGCACAACCTGTAAATGACAAGGTTTATATACCAACCCTTGGACTTCCTGATTGTAAACCTGTGCTCTTAATTGGTAGGCTTCATTGTTTCTTATTTAAAATTTAGAAACTACAATCAAGAATCATACCTGAAATTTCATGCACAGTTAAATAGTCTCATTGTACATAATATGCTGATTTCCCTTAGTTAAGACCTAACACATTAATTACCAATACATTTCTTTCTAGGTAGAGTTGGCAACTAACTGGAAAAGTGGATAATAGTAAATAGAAAAGCTGCTTATGTGACCAGTAAGAAAAAATATAGAGAATTCTGAAGATTTAAGCATTAGGAAAAGAAGGAAGATAAAAGGGAGATGTAAAGTTGCCTCCAAAGGATTATTTTCTTCATTATTTTTATAAATATATTAATGGCTGACCTTAGAATGCATTCCCATTAAGAAAGATCCTAATAGACTGCTTTGTATAAACATATTTCAACATCTAGCCATATCCTAATTTACCACCCAAATATGCACAAAAACTTTCGCTAAGAATATTTATGCTACTTGTAGCTTCTACACTTACTCTTCTCCCTGATAAGGGTTAAAATCTCTTACAGACATGGTATTGCAAAGGAGTCTGGAACTCTTCCCTCTTCTGTAGTGCAGAAACAGTGCTAAATGATGGCTTTTACCAGGTTGTTTTTCATTTCAGTTACTAAAGTATAACATATCATAAGATGCATATGAGGCACTCGAGGTTATTGAAAATATAATCAATGTTCCCTTGCCCCTGGCCTCCCACAGGAGCAGAGCACAGCAATCCTGCCTTGGGGAGATACTAATACAACTCAAGGAACAGCTTAAAATAATTCTATTTATGTAATTTACTATAGCTCATTTCATTCGCTACTGAAATATCATTCATTTCATATCTTTTTCCCTTCTGGTTTCTCAGAGTACAAATTAATTCCTTGTGGACGATGGCTGATGTTATTTAATACTGAGCACCTATTAATAAATCACATGAAGATACATAATTAATTATCTCACCCATTTGGGAATAATAAAATCATCTACTTTTAAATGTCCTTTGAGAAAATATGAATATAACCCAACCATGTTTTTAATGGCCCTCAGCGTTAGCTGCAATCATTTAGAAGTTCTTATTTTTTTCCTATATCATACAACTAAAAGGGTTTTTTAAGCATAATGTTTTATGAACATATGATTTAGGGCTTTAGCTGAGTTATATAAAGAGGGGAAGACTTGACTAAGTTGAGACATTGGAAGGCAAATACCTTAATTATATTTCCAATGTTGTCACATATGATTTTTAAATAGCTTCTACTAATTAGATGCTGGATTTATCACCTTAAATAAGACTGAAATGAGTGGGCTATACTACTTTTTAATCACATTGAACGAACTCTTGTCTATTGTGTTCTCAACATAGTCATGCTCTGCATTGCAGAGAAAGGTCTACGGGTAGAATGAATTTTTACAAGTAAACTGGAAACTGCTGATTTGTGTTTCTAAGCTGCTCCTATTAATCCCTAGAAACAGCATAACCTGTATTCCATGTCCCATCTTCTACCCAAACTGCTAAATGTCACCATGACCCGCTGCCACTGTTGCATGCTGAAAGAATCCAAGCTAGGTAAGGCCTCCTGGGAAAATTAAACACTGACATGTACTGTGAGTCTTTGGAAAATAATGAGCATTCTTCCAAGTATAATAATCAACAGAACTAAAAAAGAATAAAAGGTTAGGAATAAGAATAAAGCAATAAGGAGTTCTGCCATATAATTGGCAGGTCATAATAACAATAACATTAGCTTCCTACCATAATTCATGTGCTTGAGTATCATTAATCCTCCCAAACATGACAAAGTCAAGAGTAATTCCTCCAAAATCCAAGATGTCAGGAAAGAGATGGAAGTAACACTCACCTCCTTCCACAAATAAACTAAAATATGGAACAATCAAACTGAATAACCAATTGAAGTCTAGTTGAACAGAAATCTTATAACCAAGAATGTACAGAGCAGTCACATGGAGACTGCAGAGGAGGGCAGAGGCATGGAAAAGGCTTCCCTGTACCCACATGTGCCAACTGAGAATATAGAGGGATATCTCTGCTGCAAAAGTGCCTGCTGAGGATCATGGGGTCTCAACCCCAAGCTGGGTTCTCCAGCCTGGAGCACAGAGCCAGGGAGTGGCACTCACATAACATCTGGCTGTGAAAATCAGTGGGGATTCTGTCCATCAGAAAGAGACAGGGGTCTGCTAGCAACCCAGGCACCCTTTTAAAGGACCAACACAAAATCTAATTTGCAGCCACTCACCTGGGTTCTGGCAGAGAGAGGATGGCTGAGAATGGACTAAAGTCATGCAAGGACAGACTGGGTTTTGTGGCTCCAGGGCGAGAGTTGAAGGGATAGCCACTCCTCTGCTGGATTCCTGTCCCCGTGGCTCACAGATGCCATCTTTCTTGGGTTGAACACTCCTCTCTATAGCATCAGCCTGGGGGAATGCGATCTCACTCTCCCAACTCCCTGCTGCCTCGCCTGATGAGTTCATACCCTTTCAAGGAGTCAGCTGCCCAGACCAATGTCATAGATGTCAAGGAAAACTCAGAGGTGTGCACCTGAGGTGGGGGCCATTCCCTACTTCTTGTGAGCCCACCAGGCAGATGGCAGGTGAAAGCAGGTAAAGGCAGATTTTGGGGTGCCTTGGGTCTTTTGCTAACTTGTTCTGGGTCTCCGTGCTGGTGGAAGCCAGCCTTGGTGCACTACTTGGCCCCTCCCAAGAGCAAGCAGGTACAGCTGAGGCAGCCACACTCTGTGGAAAATTTTGTAGCTACAAACAGGTAACCCAGGGCCAGTCACAAGCAGAGTCTGATATTGGCTGGCATCAGAGTCCTTTTCAAGAGGTCCCAGAACCAAAATACCTGATGGCAGGATGAAGACCACATCAGAGCATGACACAAGTAGCTCCATAAGTGGCACATTTAAGGGAGATGTAGGCAGGCACCAGTCACTGTTGAGGCAAATTCTGCTTCCTGTGGTCAGTACCCACACAGCTGCTCAGACACTGTGGTCAGAGTTGAAGCTCACAGTCAGCCAGTTTCAGGGCGGATTCCATGCCCAGAAGGGCCAACAGAAACTCATACTCAACTACAAAAAAGGACTTACATAATTCACAAGAGGACATTCCTGGAGCATCTTGTTTGGGTAATCAGTGACTATGCTAATGAGACCCACAGCACACCTACTATATAAGGCCACCCTACCAAGGCTGTGGGACTTGGTAGATCTACATAGTAAATAGAAATAAATACAGAGTGGCAGTCAACATGCTCCAAATGAAAGAACAGAAAAAATCCCCAGAAGAACAAATATGAAATGGAGGCCAGCACACTGCCAGAAGAAAGAGTTCAAAACAATGGTTATAAGGATGCTTAAGGAACTTAGGAGATGAACAGATGAACTCAGAGCTTTAAGAAAGCTCTCTGGAGCAACAAGAAGGCAACAACATACACATCATAGTTTTCTATTAAATCTGATAGAACAAAAATTTATAAAAATACAATATATCTTTTATACATTTATGCTACATTCACTTAATGAGTACTTTTTTCAGTATGCTTTATTATCTCATGGATATTCAACTTATTCTCTAACGCTCTTTCACTTCAGTTTGAGCAAGTAAGTCCCTTTAGTATTTATTTTAAGGCACATTGGCAAGTAACAGATTCTTTCAGGTTTTGTTTGTGGCTTTTATTTTTTAATCTGGGAAAATCTTAAATTATCCTTCATTTTTGAAGTCTAGTTTGGGGAATATAAAATTCTTGTTAGATAATTTTTCTTTCAATTCTCTGGAAATGTCTTCATACAACTTCTTGGCTTCCAGGGTTTTGGATGAGAAATTAGCTGTTAGTTGTATTGAGGATGATATGTATGTGATAAATAATTTTCTTTGTGCTGCTTCCGAAATTCCCTGACTTTTTGCTTTGGATAGTTTTCTTATAATATGCCTAGGTATGAACATCTTTCAGTTGACCTACTTGTAGTATTGAGCTTCTTATATGCTTAGATTAATGGTGTTCCTCAAACTGAGATTTTTGGGGGGGTCATCTTCCTTTAAATATGTGTTTAGCCCCTTCCTGTGTTTTGGCTCCTTCCAGGGCTTCCATTATGTGAATATTAAATGCTAGGTGGCATCCCACATATCTCTGAAGCTCTGTTCTGTTCATTTATCTTTTTGTTTATTTTTATGTTATTTTTTTTATGTTCTTAAGATTGACTAATCTCAATTTACATATTTTCAAGTGTACTGTGCCAGGAGCTGGTCCATCCTTGCTGTTTCAAGGGCCCTGGCATATATGGCATACTGTTCTTAATATGTTTGCTCACCTTCTTGGCACTATGTGTTTTAACCAAGGTCACCTCTCTGATAAAGGTTGTTTCCCCAGGTAGGTATTTTCCCCTGAAGTTAGGGAGGGAATAAAACCCCTTAACTAAGTGCCAGGCGGGTATTTCATCACTTTAACTACAAACAATCATGCTTAAGCTACATAATCTTTACTCCCTGGAATGGAGATAAGAAACGCCCTAACCTTTGGAATAGAGATTGATAGGATTGGAATCAACTGGTATAAATACAGATGTAACAAGACAACAGGACACAGAACCTAGACACAGAACCTAGACACAGAACCTAGACACAGAACCTACAGAGAACCTAGACACAGAACCTACACAGAACCTAGAGACAGAACCTAGAGAGAGAACATGGCAAAAGATCCTGGACAGAAACTGGCAACAGAACCTAGACACAGAACCTAGACCTAGAGACAGAACCTGGCTACAGAACCTGGATAGAACATGGCAAGAGGACCTGACTAGAACCTGGTGACTGAACCTGGCTGGAGAACCTGGACAGAACCTGGCTGGAGAACCTAGCGAGGGAACATGGCTACAGAACCTGGCTGGAGAACCTGGAGAACTTGGCTGGAGAATCTAGCAAGAGAACATGGACACAGAACCTGGCTGGAGATCCTAACCAGAACTTCGCTGGAGATCCTGACCAGAACTTGGCTAGAGATCCTGGCTAGGCTGCTGATTAACTGAACGCTGCCTCTGTGTCATTCCTTCTTCACCGACTCCGTCCAAACCTTTGGGGACCCCTGGACCTGCTGGGGTTGGACCCCAGCATCTGGCACCCGAACAGGGACCCATAGGTAAGCGCCCCCGCACTCGGGATGGATAGGACTCCACCATAGGAAGAGTGTGGATAGTCTTCGCCGACTCCGTCCACACCTTTGGGAAGCCCTGGAACAGGATTCCCCTAGGTAAGCCTCCCCCCCCCCCATTGAGAACCCCCACACTCGGGACGGATAGGACTCCACCAGGGTGCTACAGACCTCCCTATAGAGGATAAGTAGGGTAAGAAGGTGGATAGTACAGAACTTAGATTGAGAAGATGTGCCATACTGAGTCCAAAGAAAGAAGACTCTCTATTGATCTTTTAACACATATGCTTGCTAGCAGAGGAATTAAGGTTACTCCCAGTCAGACAGAATGTTTTATACAAGAAGTATGTCCATGCTTTTCTGAGGAAGGAAAGGTAAATGTAAAGGCATGGGAGGAGGTAGGCCCAAGGAGCCTTATCCTTAGCCCCACTGCAGCCTTTCCACCCCGGGAAAGTGCAGGATTGGCAAGCTCTCCCTGGGGTGATAGATCAGGACTCAGGTAATAGCAGAAAGCGCCAATCCTACTCTTAAAATGTATACAAGAGAGCATTTGGGGTTTTTCTTTTTAATGCCTGCTTTTAAAAAATAAAAAAGGGGGAATTTGCCGGGAGCCGGTCCATCCTTACTGTTTCAAGGGCCCTGGCATATATGGCATACTGTTCTTAATATGTTTGCTCACCTTCTTGGCACTATGTGTTTTAACCAAGGTCACCTCTCTGATAAAGGTTGTTTCCCCAGGTAGGTATTTTCCCCTGAAGTTAGGGAGGGAATAAAACCCCTTAACTAAGTGCCAGGCGGGTATTTCATCACTTTAACTACAAACAATCATGCTTAAGCTACATAATCTTTACTCCCTGGAATGGAGATAAGAAACGCCCTAACCTTTGGAATAGAGATTGATAGGATTGGAATCAACTGGTATAAATACAGATGTAACAAGACAACAGGACACAGAACCTAGACACAGAACCTAGACACAGAACCTAGACACAGAACCTACAGAGAACCTAGACACAGAACCTACACAGAACCTAGAGACAGAACCTAGAGAGAGAACATGGCAAAAGATCCTGGACAGAAACTGGCAACAGAACCTAGACACAGAACCTAGACCTAGAGACAGAACCTGGCTACAGAACCTGGATAGAACATGGCAAGAGGACCTGACTAGAACCTGGTGACTGAACCTGGCTGGAGAACCTGGACAGAACCTGGCTGGAGAACCTGAAGAACTTGGCTGGAGAACCTAGCAAGAGAACATGGACACAGAACCTGGCTGGAGATCCTAACCAGAACTTCGCTGGAGATTCTGACCAGAACTTGGCTAGAGATCCTGGCTAGGCTGCTGATCAACTGAACGCTGCCTCTGTGTCATTCCTTCTTCACCGACTCCGTCCACACCTTTGGGGACCCCTGGACCTGCTGGGGTTGGACCCCAGCAGTACTGATTTTTTTTTCCTTTTGCCTGGTCAAACATGCTGATGAGTCCCCTAGTGAATTTTTCTTTTCAGTATTGTACTCTTCAATTCTAGAATCACTGGTTATTTTTATAATAATCTCTATATTTTATTTATATTCCCTGTTTGTTGAGAGACCATTATTATACCTTTCTTTGATTACTCCGACATTATTTCCTTTAGCCATTTAGACATATTTAGTATAACTGTTGCAAAGGCATGCTCTACTATGTCCAAAGAATGATCTTTCTCAGGGACAGTTTCTATTAATAGGTTTTGTCTCCTATGTGTAGTCCATACTTTTTAATCTTGTCAGAGTAGTTGGTTTGTTTTGTTGTTGTTGTTTTATTTTCATATCTCATTATTTAATTTAAATATGAAATATTTTCAATAATACTGTAAATTATATATAAAAATAAAATTGTTCCCTGTACCTAGGATTATTGCTGCTTCCGTTATTGGTTGTTGTTCTGGGTATTATAGTTTGTTGATTTCTGAATTAATGTGTGTATTCTTAAACATGTATACCCATTAAAATCTCTGTTCAATTAGAGTAGTGGTAAACTAATTATCAGATACACAGTTTCTTGAATTCTTGAAACCAGTGAGTTTCCCTGACTGCTAAGGATGTCTGTGTCCATGTTGAAACACATCTTCAACAATAAACCAGTTTACCACACTGCCTTAATTTTTACTTCCTGTTTGCATAAACACTCAGAGTTAGGTAGAGGTGAGAACATAGATCTCTCTCAGATCTTTTTTTGGTCATGCACACAGCCTTATACATGGGTATGGCCTCCTAGATTATAGGCAATATGTCAGAAATTTTTAAGCCTCCTATGGACATCTCATTTCTCAGGTTTTATGTATTTTGTTTAGCTAACTATTTTTGCCCAACTATTATACATTATCTCAGGCATCTGTGAACTTAAGAAAAACAAATTGAAAATTCCTCAAAAGTGTCCCAGGGAAGAAGGATTTACTCATTGGGCAAGTTTCTAGTCAGGTCAAATCAAGACAACCTTGAAAGTGTACTTTCCACTGAACCATTACACAGACTAAGTAATAACAAATCTCTGAAAATGAGGCTATAAAGGACCCCCAACCTCAGTTTGCCTGCTCTGGCTGGCTGCTGCTAGTTTTTCCCATGACTGCATTAGCTGTTTTTATGGTTACACTGGAGCTGAAAGAGGGGGCTGGGAAGAAAGCAAGTTAATTCCACAAAATGTACTCTTTTTATCAAGATTTAGCCATTATTAAAACAAATGCTGTGAACCTTAAGTTGACTTTTTAGTTGTCATGCTCACTGACATGTTTCCACTCAGCAGTTGTATGGCCATGTGTGTGAAAGAGATTGCATATTCATGACCACCCATCCATTATTCATCCATTGGTCCTTCTGTCACCAAGGCATCAGGTTCTCACAAAGCTTCCCTGGGCCTCTGGAATCAGGCAAGGATAATTATATTATTTTCTGAGGACCATGTGGGCGTCAATGTTTGAGTGGGTAACCCCAACTGGACAAGGGGAGGCTAACTCTGAGCCCCTGAATGTCTTAAGACATGCACAAATATCAAACGAAATTTAGAATTTCAGAATTCTGAAATGCCGATGTTTAAAACATTTTTTTCCAAGTTTTTTCATTGTTTTAATAGAGATGAGATTTTTTGGAGGTCTTTACTCTGTCATTTTCATTTAAATTTGCCAGTATTTAATTATGAAGAAAGGGGAAGAGAAAGCAATATAGGTGAGGGCATCGTTCTAGATATAAGCATTAAGGCAGGAATTAGCATGCAATATGCTAATTAATGAAGCAATTAGTTGAACAGAAACAGTGGAAACTTGTGGAATAATTAGGATAAGTTGGTTGTAGTTAGTAATTGAGAGTTTTAAAAATCAAGATAGGATGTCTGGCTATGATATTAAGACAATAAGAAATTTTGATTTGTTTATAAAAATACCAGTCAAGATATCCCATCATGAAATTGCAAAATATGATTTCACATATTCACTGAATTAAATTACTTTTAGCAAACAGGCTTTTGTGCTAAATTAAAATCAAGATTTTACTTGTAGTGTTATTGTTTCCTCATATTTATTACAAATAAAGGTAATTGAGATATTCATTCACGCTAATTGTGTTGTACTTGGGTTACAACAATAACAACATTGGGTAGATAAGATAGAAGATAAAGATTTCATTCTTATGCATGCCATATATCCACCATGGTTCAGGAAATCCACTCTGTCTTGAAATTCTGTACTTTCTTCAAGAGTATGGAGAATCTAGCACCAGCAATTGAACAATTTTTGTTATGCATGCTCAACGTTCCTTGACCGAAACAAATTTTATCACTTCTCCCTCACATAGGGATTCCTATGTTCAATCCTGCCATTTGCCTAAGAGCTAGTGAGCCAGCGAGCCAGAGGGATTCAGAGAATGTCCATGGGCTGAAGCTCTATCCACTGAGCAAAACTGACTAGGGCTGATCCTTTCATTGTTACTATGCTTTTAGGGCATGTCTTATGGAAACTTACTGACACCTTAAACATTGAACTCCATTGATTGTTATTGCTGAGGTCTTGACACATGTTGAATAAATATATGTCTGTATATTTTATGCAAAAAAACTATTATATTTTCTTCTCCAAGAAGAAAGATCTAGTGTTATTATTTGGAAGTGAAATTTAAAAAGAACAAACAAACAAAAATAAATGTAGGATAAAGGAACGACTAGGGTTTGATGAATGAGATATATAACCAGGCAGCAGATATTAGCACAAGTTTGGGGAATGGAAACTGACACTCAGGGAGACAGGGTGTATAAAGTAGCAAATAACCCATGTCCTGAATCTTGATTATGCGGGGATCAAGTCCTAGTTGTGACATTTACTAGTTCTTCGGCTTTGGACAAATTAGCTGTATTGTGCTTCCTTAGGTCATCTAGAATACCAAGAAGGAAAGTGTACTTTCCTAAAAAAGTGTTTCTGTGGATTGAGTTAATACATCTGAGCTTCATAGTACATGTTCTGTGTAGGCAAGAGCTCAGTAACTAACACTATTGCTATTATGACATAGTCCACTGCACTGCTTTACTTTCTAATAGTTCATCCTCTACTATTTCTTACAGTAGGTGCATATATTACCACAGAAATATTTCTTATAATGAGGATTTTTATTTAGTCTACTCTGTGTACTTTTCTAAATATTTACCATGCATTATTTTTTTCACTGTATCTCTATTTTAAGTATGACAAAACCAAGGTACAGATAATTTAAGAAATGTCCTCAAGGCAGCATTGCCACATGATGTAGGAATCAGATTTCCGCTTCAGACCATCTGGCCCATACCCTTGACCAAATATATTCTCACCTAATGTTCTGAGTTCAGCTTTCTGGAGGGCAGAGGCAGCACTATTGCACCCTCACTTACAGTCCTCTAGTCCATCCAACCTCCATGATAACTAGGGCTTCCTGAGCCCCCACACCACACAGCTCCTTGTATTCTAACTGGAAGGAGCACACTTAGGATACATTCACCTTTAAAACCCTGGGGATTCAGGCCAAAATTTGTTTTAATGTTGCTTTTTTATTATTATTTTATTTTTCCTATTACCATTTATCCCCTCTATGCCGTCTTCTACCTTCACTCCCCTCTCCCCCTATAATCACTGCATTGCTATCCGTGTCCACATCCATGAGTTTTCTCTCTTGTTTTTTTTCTTTTTGGCTTAAGCCTTCCATTCCTCCAATACCCACTGTCCCGGCCCACCAGAGGAATCTGTGCCTGTTTTTCTTGGTGGTTCAGTGTGCTCATTAAATTCCACATATCCTTTGTTGATATCCTATCTAATAAAGAGGGGATATGCTAATTGACCCTCACACCATCACAAAGATGGTGGTGCCCACAGCCAATAAAGAGGGAATATGCTAACTGACTGCCCTACCCTCAAAGATGGCGGCGCCCACTGCCAATAAGGAGGGAATATGCTAATTGGCTGCCCTGCCCTCAAAGATAGTGGTGACCACAGCCAATAAGGAGGGAATATGCTAATTGACTACCACACCCTCAAAGATGGTGGTGCCCACAGCCACAAGATGGCAGCACCTAGTCCCCTAAGCCCCCCAACTGCCCAGGGCAAGCCCAAGGCACAAGTAAGCCTTGGATTGTGGCTGCCCAACTGCCCAGGGCCAGCCCAAGACACAGGCAAGCCTCGGATGTTGGCTGCCCAGCCACCCAGGGCCAGCCCAAGGGATGACCAAATGACTGAACAAGCAGCCTACATGGGGCAACCAAACAGGAGGAGGGGAGCAGTTGAGGGTGACCAGGTCAGTAGGGGGGGCAATATGGCATGACCAGGCTGGCAGGGGGAGGTAGTGAGGAGTGACCAGGCGGGGGGGGGGGGGCATTTAGGGGTGACCACGCAGGCAGGCAAGTGAGCAATTAGGAGCCAGCAGTCCAGGATGGTGAGAGGGATGTCCGTCTGAGGATCGGGCCTAAACCAGCAGTCAGACATCACTCTTACCATCCTGGACCACTGGCTCCTAATTGCCCACCTGCCTGCCTGCCTAGTAGCCCCTAACTGCCCCCACCTTGCCAGCCTGATCACCCTTCACTGCCTCTGTGTGCCAGCCTGATCATCCCTAACTGCCCACCCCCTCCACCAGCCTGGTCACTCCTCTAGGCTACTATATGCCAGATACAGTGCTAGGCCAGAAACATTCAACTAGTGAGGAAGCAAAAGGGGAAAAAGATAAAATTGCAATACAGTGAAGTAGTAAATGCAGTAAGACTATTTTAAAATGTGATGCAGATATGTAAAAATGTAAAAGGAGGGGCTTTAAATGCAGAAAATATTCCTGGAAGAGATAGGTGCTGGTTGAGCTGTACATAAAAGGATAACCAGTTGTAGAACCAAGTGAAAAGGACTGAGGGCTGCAGTGAAATGGTATGTCCTGGTGTTGCCTCTGCAGGAAAGAACTGAGACCACTGATGTGTGAAAGGCTCAGTTACTGTATCTTGCATAACAGAGTACTCAAAGTTCAGCTTCTATAAAAAACAAAACAAACAAAAAAAAAAACCCACAATTTTTCTCATTGTTTCTGTGTGTCAGACACAAGGACATGTTTAGCTGGCCCCTGACTCAGGCAGGCTGTAATGAGGAGCTACCAGGGATGAAGTCATCTCAACGTTTGTGTGGGGAAGTATCAACTTCCAAGCTCACTTACATGGCTGCTGGCAGGCTCATTTTATTGGTGCCTGCTGACCAGAGGTGTCACTCAGTTACCTGTCAAAAGAGCCTTTTTTTGGAGCAGCTCAGAAAAAAGTAACAAGCTTCCTTCAGGGCAGGTGGGTGAGAGAGGTCACCCGATTGGAACCACGATCTTTTTGTAACGTAAGCTTAAAAGTGAAGTCCACATATGTAATAACTTAACTAATGGCTCAGTGGATAGAGCGTCGGCCTGCGGACTGAAAGGTCACAGGTTCGATTCCAGTCAAGGGCATGTACCTGGGTTGCGGGCACATCCCCAGGGGATGTGCAGGAGGCAGCTGATCGATGTTTCTCTCTCATCAATGTTTCTAACTCTCTATCTCTCTCCCTTCCTCTCTGTAAGAAATCAATAAAATATATTTAAAAAAAAAAAAGTGAAGTCCCATTATTTGTTTCAAAGTCTAGTCAAGTTGTCAGATATAGGATGTCGTTAAATTTGAATTTCAAATGAATGGCATTTTTAATGTAGGTATATTTGAAATATAACATGGGACATACTTATATAAAAATATTGTTTATCTGAATTTTATATGTCACCGTGCATCCTTGTTTTTGCATGTTGAGGCTAGCAGACCGAAGCTGGCGACATTCCATCAACTCTGCCACCTTCTGCTCACTAGTAACAAATCACTGGGTTCAACTTACACTCCGAGGGCTGGAGAATATACAAGTGTAGACATTGAGATGTGGGGGTCGTTGGGTCCATCTCAGACAGCAGTGACTAAAGAAAGATATCTAATCATGTCTTTTATGATACCTTCTGGGTTGACATTCTGAATATTTTTTTCTACGTTTTCTCAGCCCCACACTGAAGAGGTCCATGCTCGTCTGCTAGGGCTGCCATAACAAAATGCCACAGTCTGGGTGGCTTAGACATTTATTTTCTCAAATTGCTAGAGGTTTAAAGTTCAAGATCAAGGTGCCAACATGATTGGTTTCTGGTGAGTCTTCTCCTTCTGGCTTGTAGACAGCCATTTCCTTTATGGTCTTTCCTCTGTGCTGGTGTGGAGAGGGAGAAAGAAAGAGGTCTGGTGTCTCTCCCTCTTCTTATGAGGACACTTGTCCCATAGAGTCTCACCCTTATGACCTTCTGTAACCTTAATTAGCTCCCCCACACTCCTATCTGCAAAAATATAGCACCCTGGAGATGAAGACTTCAACGTATTATTTTTTCCTGTGGCAAGGGTAAGTTTAGTTTATAGCAGGGTCTTTTGTAATAAAAAGATAAGTAAATGCAATTCAAGCTGTTGCCATAGTCAATGCCCATCTTACTAGTCAATAACAGAAAGCATGTCCTATTCTCATTCTGGGATTGGGGGCTGAAGTAATAGGAAACGAGCCTTTAGCTCTCTTTTTGCCTGGAATCAAACCCAAGTGAGAAATCATACGATGTATGCTTCAGCAACTTTGCAATATAAAACATGTTAGTGGAGCATTCTATTTGCTCCATAAAGGGTACAATTATGTTTAACTTCTGATTGTTTATTGATATCTTATAGTGCATAATTTCAGCAATATAATAACCTAAAAGTATACTGTTGTACTTAATTTAGGCAATTTGATAGCTTAAAGGTTAATGTTAAAAGTCAGGCAGGAAGGACACTCCCCCAAATATAGCAATTTTGTAGGAACTTGGTAATAATGCCAGCATACAAAACAGAAGTTGGGTGATGATGCTTGAGTAGGGACTGAGAGCTCACTTACTTTGCTAGAGGTTCTCAGAGCCACTCACTGTTAATCTGAAATGGGGCTGTATTTTCTCCACTCCTCCTATTTGAATCCATCAGATTAGCATCTGCTTAGACAAAGCCTCTTATAGTAATGCTTCCACTCTAATGAAATTCCAAATGAAGCATTTGTTTTAAACTAAACTGCATGCTTGGCATGTTACCTGAAAGAACCATATTCTGTCTGGCAATCAATTAAAAAAAATAAAAGGAAAGAAAATAAAAGCGGGGGGAGGGAGATTAAGAAAGTAAATACTTCTAGAAAGAGAAGGCTGAATAGTAAAGGTCCCGGGAATCTCACCTATGGGACTTGAAGAGTGGGATCTTATGTGACTTTGCAAGTTCTTATAAGTAAAAAGGTAAACATTCTCCTTCAGGATGAAATTCAACATATTTAGATGACACATAGCCCATAATGCTCTTATTTCTTCCTAACTGTCCATCCCATCTTTCTCCTTCACTTTATGTATCAAACTTAACTCTTTTGTTAGCATTTTGCTGAAAACATCATGAACTCCTTCTCATCTCTGTGATTTCGAAGGTAACTTCTCCTTGCTTAGAATGCATACTAGTAAATTCAATATGAATTGGCTTAATCTGAGCAAACCCCCAAAATTCAGCTGACATGTCAATGTCTCAGGGAGGCTTTTCCTGGTGGACACCCCTCGACCTCCCTGGGTGAAATGAGCCACACTTGTTCTTCCATAGAAATTGCTCCTCACTATATTTTAGCATGTGTTCTCATTTTGTGATTATTAGTTTACTTTCTGTTCCTCACTCCCAAATGAAATGATGCATAGGTTTTTGAAGACAGAAATAATTCTATTTATGGTTCCATTTCTAAATTATCACTCCTAATAGATACATGCACAGATAGCGCTAAAGAAGTTTCTTAATGAAATTATGAATTAAGGATGAGGCTTGTAAATTTTCAGTTCCCTGTAGTTATAATCAAAATGCTATCACATTAGTTTCATCAGCGTAACAGTAAATTACACCATGCAAATGTATAGAAATATAAGTCAATCAGGACAATTTACTTATCTCCTAAGAGAATAAGCCCCTGTGTTTGGTGCTAAAAAGCTTAAGATATTATTCTGGCCTTTAAAGCATTTACAATACAGCTGGGGGTAACCAATAAATTTTAACTAGAATTATAACTAGCATATAACAGTACTACTTTATTGATTTTCTAAATTGTACTAAGCACTGTGCTAGGAATAAAATAAATTAAATGTAACACAGCAATTTTCCTTAAGAACCTAACATTTTAATCTGGAGACAAACAAGACACAGGTAATTAAATCATTGCTCAATAGTACTCTATAGAAGTATAAACTTGAAACTAATGGAACTTAACTAATGAGAAGGAGGCTCTAAATATTTTCTCTTTGATTAACCACAGTTTCACATATCCTCAATCTAGATGTTTTGATCAGCAATTAAATATTTTTAAAAAATTCTAGACAAACAGTTGCAGATAAAATTCATCTCCAGTGGCATCTTCCATATTTGGAAGAACACCTTCACGGTGCATAAGAGGAAAGATAATTTCCCCTCTGCCCTTCAGGGTTCTTGGCTAAGACACCTGTAATAATAGACAGATTAACAAGAGAATAATAAACAAGAATGTTCTAGCATCTATACTTGCCTCATGTGTGCTGGGCAGATAACCAAGGAAAAATGAGTAACTCTCTTGGGTGGCTTAGAAATCCAGCTTAGATACCATCTTTAGTGAAAGATCAAAGGAGCAAAGATGTGAGAGGCCAGTGAGAGAGAGTTACCAAGCTAGGTAAACAAGAGTAAGACTTGTTATGCAGATTTAAGCACCCATCTTCTCCATCAATAAAAGCATTTTGTGATTTAACTTTTCTATTCCTGGTAGAATGGAGAAACCCTTACAAATGGAGATTTGTTTTATAAATGTAAATTTCCTGTACAAAAGCGGGTAACTTCTACTCTGTTTTCAGAATTTTTCCTGTGTTTGAGGTTTCTCACAACATTCTTCTCAAAATAATTCAATATCAAAGAGTCATATTTTGGGGTGCTATATTCTGTTGTCCTCCAAATCCCTCTTACAAATATAGCTTTCTATAAGTCAACTGAAAACTTCACAAACTGAAAGTGATCACCAACCAAGGACCACCAGAAGGAACACACAGACCTGTAGCCAAAAAAGTTGGCTTATTTCTTATGGCAGCAAGAACAGCACACACTATAGGGAATCAAGTTGCCTGTCAGTGACAAGAGTAGAAAGGGAATATTGTAAGACTTGAGCTTACTTCACATGATTTGTAGGAGAGTTCACATAAGCAGAAGTGGTCAGGTAGAGGAGGGGAAATTCCATGATTGCATATAATCTATAATTGTTGTCTAGTAGACAAAAGGAATGGAGTGAGGCCAGATTTGCAGTTGGGAATGTAGCAGTCATTTGTGTTGCTGGAAAAGCAGAAAATTTAGTTGTTTTTGTGGTTTACACACTGTGTTTCTGTCTGGGCTCAGACAGGATAACAAAGTGGTCTCTTTCATTTTGCTTCATCAAAGCCATTGATTGATCTAATCTAGTTTCTCAGTGTTGGTGAAAGAAATTTTTAGAGGTGAAATAGGCAGGTTTTAAGAAATTTTAGGAATTAAGGGGTCCATGGAAAAAACATAGGGCTACAGAGCTACAAAGGGTACATTTCCATAAGATAAGGGAGCTGAGAGTAACAAAAGGTACACATTTACAGAATAAAGGGAAGGAAGCCCCTCATTCAAAGAGGGAGGAAGAAAAACCCAGAAGGGATAGGAGAACAATAAGGGAGTAGAAGGAGGGAACCTCAAGTACTTCACATGAGACTTGAGCTCAGGAGATGCTATAGTGACCAAATCAAAGGGAATAGTGACCAATTAGAGTGGATATTGAGGCACAAAATACTGCAGCCTTTATAAACCATGGAGAAAGGGAACCGGTGGGACTCCTTCCCCCTCCCCACGTGGGAGTCTGTACTTGTTTCTCAATAAATTTCCACCTTTGCTATATCATTTTCCATCCTTGGTTTTATTCTTCAACTCCATCGGGACAAAGAGCCCATGTAACCATCCTGGCCAGGGGAACATCGCTCATTCCAGTCCATATTTCCCATTTCATAATTGTGCGTCAACCAGGAAACCTTCATAAGTTGCCGGGAGCCGGTCCATGCTTGCTGTTTCAAGGGACCTGGCATATATGGCATACTGTTCTTAATATGTTTGCTCACCTTCTTGGCACTATGTGTTTTAACCAAGGTCTCTGAGAAAGGTTGTTTCCCCAGGTAGGGATTTTCCCCTGAAGTTAGGGAGGGAATAAAACCTCTTAACTAGTGCCAGGCGGGTAATTAATCACTTTAACTACGAACAATCATGCTTAAGCTACATAATCTTTACTCCCTGGAATGGAGATAAGAAACGCCCTAACCTTTGAAATAGAGATTGATAGGATTGGAATCAACTGGTATAAATACAGATGTAAGAAGACAGAACACACAGAACTAGAGACAGAAGAACTTCGCTGGAGAGAACATGGCAAAAGATCCTGGACTGAACCTGACTACAGAAATGGGCAAGAGAACCTGACTAGAACCTGGTGACTGAACCTGGCTGGAGAACCTGGACTGAACCTGGCTGGAGAACCTAGCAAGAGAACATGGACACAGAACCTGGCTGGAGATCTGAAGCAGAACTTCGCTGGAGATCCAGACCAGAACTTGGCTGGAGATCCTGGCTAGAGATCCTGGCTAGGCTGCTGATCAACTGAACACTGTCTCCGTGTCATTCCTTCTTCGCCAACTCCGTCTACGCCTTTGGGAACCCCTGGACCCGCTGGGGTTGGATCCCGGCATCTGGCGCCCGAACTGCAGCAGAACTTCGCTGGAGATCCAGACCAGAACTTGGCTGGAGATCCTGGCTGGAGATCCTGCCTAGGCTGCTGATCCACTGAATGCTATCTCCGTGTCGTTCCTTCTTCGCCAACTCCGTCCACACCTTTGGGGACCCCTGGACCTGCTGGGGTTGGACCTCGGCAATAAGTCAACCCTCTTCATGTGGATTCTGTCCCTTTTCTGTCACCTGTATGATTTTGGAGGCTGACAGACGCCTGCCAGCCATTTAAATCTGTCTGCCGTCTAAAAAGCGGGCATCTCCCTCTCTCTCTGTCACTGCTCCTTTCTGGATGCACTCTCCATTGCCAAAGCCAAACAAAAGTGGGCACGGGTCAGTCACGTACTAGTAAAAGCCACTCGGGTGACTGCCGCCAGAAGAAAACGTCTCCCGTGTCAGGATTAACTGGTGCCGGGTCAGGTTAGAGCCTTAGGCTCCTGCCAGCCTCAAGACAAAGCCCGGCCATCGACTACATGAGTGCTTGGGTCCCTGCCCAGCTCCGAAGATCAAAGAGGCAAATTCCTCCCGTCGTTCGAGAATCTCAAATGTCCTTACGTGAGTACAGGACCTCGCAGGGGTGTCTGGGGCGGAGCCCCAATATGTGCAGGAGCCTCATAGGGTTTTAACAACACATGTAATTAAACTCTGGTGCATACAAGGGTTGGTCACCCAGCATCCCGGGTCCTCGCCATTGTCTTAGCCGGGAGAGAAACTGAGACACGGTTCCAAAACCCCACGCTTCTGACCCACTACTTATGTCCACTCCCCTGGCCCGGATCCCAAGCAGGTTTTAATGGGAGAGTCATCTGCCTTTTCTTCTGCTTCTATCTCAGTCAGGTCAAACAGCATCCAGCCAAGACCGCTGCCTCCGCGGTCCACATCCCACTAAGCTTAACTCCTCAGTCTCCATTGGTGCAGGCCTCGCTAGTGAGGGGCCTAAGGGAGAACTTTTAGGTGAGAGTTAAGACACGCGGGGTCAGCCAACTGTTTCCCCTCCCGGCATAGGAGCATGGCCCCCTTACTGTGCGTGGCAGCATCACGGCCAGACGCCGCTGGTAAGTTGGCCCATTAATTACTAGGTCGCTTGCCTCTCGACTTTATTGTGATCCCTATGAAATGAATCTGGAATTGTGAGATGTCTTTTTCACTCTGTTATTTTGAAACTAAGTGTTTAAAAGGAATGCTAGTGACTCACTTTTCTAGGCTATTGAAGGAAAAAGAAGAGACGGTCTGAGGCATGGTTATGCATTTTTGAAGGATATGGAAAGAGGGCTTGAAGGGAAATTGAAAGTGTGAAATATGTGAAGGTTGCATATGTGATAAGAAAAAGAGAAATGTTAACCTAGGGAAGTTTAAACAAAGGCCAGATCACTAGCTAATTTTTAGTCTGCCTGTACCTAACAAGCCATTATCTACCCTCCCCCCCCCCCCCCCCAGCAAAAAGGGAGAGGGCATCTTTATTCTGAGAAGTGGCTATTCGGTTTCAAAGCAGCAGCATGAGGTTACTAGGTGATATTCAGCAGAGGAAACTTAAGACTTAATTTTAAGACAAGGCTTGTGTTCTCAGGACCCCCACTTCCTGTGCCTGCTTGCCGGCACCCCAAAATCTAGGATAATTTGGCGTGTTATAGCCAGACATTTGCCAACCCACCCAGGTGCTCTGGGGAAGGGGCAGGGCAGGGAACATTGCAAAGCCCCGCCCAGCTTCTTGCAGTTAAACATTCCATGTGCAGCTTCAGGAGTGATGGGACAGGGTGGTCCCAAGGGGTGGCTTACACATTGCAGAACCTGCTTGTGACGTCACAAACCCGCGCAGGTGGCCTAAGGAAAACAGACTGGCTGTCGGGCGGGCAATCTCAGCTTGGCTGCTTTTGTGCTCATGGGCGCAGGATGCAAGGGGAGGGACAGGTGCTAGGCGTGTCCTCCCAGTGTTTCTCTACAGTTCAAAGTATATTGTATGTGTCTGTACTTCTGTGGCATTACTAGGATATAACAATTTATTGGCCGAATTAAAAAGGATTAATTCTGTGGTCCAGACCAAATCTTTAATGTTAAAACTGATTTAAATTGGATAATCTTAGGTTAAGTATATTTGGCAGCTCTTCCGAGTGTAAGATTTCAACGATTTAACTTTGTGACATCCCAAGAGCCCTGGGGTGATGCAAAGATCTATTCTCTCTTTCTAGAAAGAAATATTTTTTGAACTAAATTAGACTAATTCAATATACTTGAAATCACATGAGGAAGCACTGTCAATTAAAAATTAATAACAGTGTTCTATTTAGATACATATACTTTGAATGTTATAGAGGATTCAATCTGCTTCAGAAAAGAACTTGCACAGATTCAGAGCCAAGTTCAAGCAGGAAACTTTCGGAAATCACATATATCCAGTCAGGGACATAGGGCAAGTGTGATAATTCTTTGTGTCTGCCAGTGACACTCTGGGTGTTTCATCTATTGGGGTTTATAAATTGTTTTCAATGTTAAAGACACCACCTGCAATAAGCCATGAGCCACATGTTACTCTATATATACAAATTGTTTGTTGTACTAAATAACGAAAAGGTTGTTGTCTATCAATTGCGTTTTAAACAAATCTATAACCATGCCATTGTTAAATTTTGTCATATTGGGCAGCCATTGATTTACTCTAGTACATTTAAGTCCTTAGAAAAACCCATGGAAAGGTCTCTGACTTGCTCTAAATTGTAGGCTTCTAAGCAGGTCATATCTTTGAAATGGATGAGGGTTTGTAGAACTTTGGGCAATTATTAATTAGAAATAACTAAAATGCACATATATAGAAGGTGGTACCCCCTACCTAACATACCTAAGTAAAATATACAGGTGAACCCTAGTCATAAAAAGGGGAAATTTAAAAACCTATTCCACCAATACCTAGCATACCTAAGTAAAATATACAGGTGAACCCTAGTCTTAAAAAGGAGGAATTTAAAAACCTGTTCCACCAATGTTCACAGAGTGACTTAAGTGTTTTCTCACCATTAATAAGAACTAAGAAGGTGTGCCTTTTTCCAAAATTGTTCCCTGCAAAGCAGGGTGTGTGTGTGGGGTGGGGGGGGAGGGCGGGGATGGAGGGGAATTTGTCCATTTCACTCAGGTTGTCCAGTTTGTTGGGATATACTTGCTCATAGTATTAGCTTAGAATCCTTCATATTTCTGTGGTGTCCATTGTAATATTGCCTCTTTCATCTCTGTTTTTATTGATTTGGGTCCTCTCTGTTTCTTATTGCGTCTACCTAGGGGTTATTTAATCTTATTTATCTTTTCAAAGAACCAGCTCTTCAATAAGTCTCTATGTCATTTATTTCCACTCTGATCTTTACTATTTTATTCCTTCTACTTCTGTGCTTTTCTTGCTAATCTCTTTCTACTTCCTTTATTTGTAAGGTTAGATAGTTATTCCTGCTTTTTCTTGTTTCTTGAGGTAGGCCTATAATGCTATGAACTTTACTCTCAGAACTGCTTTTGCTGTGTCCCATAGGTTTTGTGTTATTGTGTGTTCATTGTCATTTGTTTCAGGATTTTTTTAAAAATTTATTCTTTCATCTCACTGGTAACCCATTCATTGTTTAATAGTATGCTATTTAGCTTCCATGTATTTGAGTGTTTTTGAGTTTTTATTTTATTTTAATTGATTTCTAGCTTCATGCCATTGTGATCCATGAAGATGCTTGGTATATCGATCTTCTTGAATTTGTACAGACTTGTTTTGTGTGGTAACATGTGGTCTGTCTTTGAGAATGTCCCATGTGCTTGAGAAGAATGTATATTCGTCTTTGGGGTGAAATATTCTGTAAATATCAGTTAGATTAATCTGATCTAGTGTATCATTTAAGGCCTCTGTTTCATTGTTGATTTTTTTTTTATTTAGGAGATCTATCCGGTGATGGTGATGTCAGTGGGGTGTTAAATTCCCCTACTATGACTGCATTTCTATTGGTCTCTCCTTTAAAGTCCATCAAGAGGTTTGTTTGTTTGTTTGTTTGTTTGTTTTTTGTATTTGGGTGCTCCTATATTGGGTTAATATATGTTTATAAGCATTACATTTTCTTGTTGAGTGATTCCTGTTAGTATTATATAGTGACCTTCTTGGTCTCTTTTTAAGGTCTTAATTTGGAAGCCTATTTTGTCTGATATGAGTATCGTTACCCAACTTTTTTTCCTTTCAATTTGCATGGAATTATTTTTTTCTATCCCTTTACTCTCAGTCTGTGTGTATCTTTTGTTCTGAGGTGGGTCTCTTGTAGACAGCATATATATGGATCATGTTTTCTTATCCATTCAATCACCCTATGTATTTTGATTGGAGCATTTAATCCAGTTACATTTAAGGTTATTATTGACTAGAGGCCTGGTGCATAAAAAAACATGCACTGGAGGGGGTCCCTCAGCCCGGCCTGCCCCCTCTCACAGTCCAGGAGCCCTCAGGGGATGTCCCATTGATGGCTTAGGCCTGCTCCACATGAGAGTGCCGCAGTCTGGCCTCCCTCTGCGGGAGGCAACCAGCTGATCAGGGGAAGGCGATGCCCCTGTCATGCCTCTGCTGCTGTTGCTGCCACTGCCAGCTGCTGCGGCTGCCTGAGCCTCGGCCCTCGCAGCCACTGTGGCTTGCCTGAGCCTCAGCCTGGCCCTTGTTGCCTGAGCTTCAGCCCAACCATCGTTGCCTGAGCCTCAGGGCCCTCGCAGCGGCAGCCACTATCTGCAGCTTTGTCCAGAAGGATCTCCTGAAGATGGCCATCCTAATTAGCGTATTACCCTTTTATTAGTATAGATAGGTATTTATTTATTGCTATTGTTATTTTCTTTATGCATCTTTCTCTCCTTTTATCCTTCCCTCTCTCCTTTTCTTCTTTTTAAAGTAGTCCCTTTAACATTTCTTGCATTGCTGGTTTGGTGGTAATGTACTCCTTTAACCTTTTTTTTTTTTTAATCGGGGAAGCTTTTTATTTCACCTTCAATTTTAAATGATA
Source organism: Myotis myotis (assembly GCF_014108235.1). Classification (NCBI taxonomy): domain Eukaryota; kingdom Metazoa; phylum Chordata; class Mammalia; order Chiroptera; family Vespertilionidae; genus Myotis; species Myotis myotis. Next base: position 88,632,788 of record NW_023416390.1, on the reverse strand, counting down.
ACCTTGCTGGAAACAGTTGTCTTGGATTTAGGCCCTTGCTTTTCATTGCTTTGATTACTTACCACCACTCCCTTCTGGCTTGAAGTGTTTCTATTGAGAATTCAGTTGACATTATAATGAAAACACCTTTGTAGATAATTTTCTGTCTCCCTTGTTGCCTTTAAGATTCTTTCTTTGTCTTTAACATTTGCCATTTTAATTGTGATGTGTCTAGGTGTGGGTCTCTTTGGGAAAAGAAGAGAAAAATAAAATGAGAAAAATTAATAATAAGAAACAAAAGGAAAACAGAATCAAAGGAAAGGGAGAAATTAGAGATATGCAAGAAAAAAAGAGAATAAAGAAAAAAAGGGGGGGACCAAACAACAGAAACTAGAACAAAAAAAGCCACTCACACACGCATACACACCAAAAAACAAAACCACACACACTCACTCAGAAACCTTTCATTCCGCTATCTGTGGAGCTCACTGGACTTTGCTCTGATGTTGAATCTGGTTCTGTGGTGTGTCTATCCTGGCATCCCTGGGAGCTTCTCTGATGCAGATCAATGTGAGTCTCTGTCCCTTTCTTGCCCTGGGCAACCTATAGAGGCCCTATAGGTAGAAGCCCCTAATAGCCCAGTGGCAGGGACTCCTTAGCCCAGAGGCTGGGTCTGCCTAGAGTCTCATGCCTGGATTGTCCATGTTCTGCATTGTTCCCTCTTCCCCCATGGAGCTGGGCTCTGCAGGGGCATCCCGGTCTTGGCGGGGATGGTTCGATCAGACCTCTGTTGGGAGTTGTGCCAGTCGTTTGTAAGAAGTGGGGGTAGCCCTTCCTCTTCTTCTAAATGCCTCAGCTCTGCTCGGTTTGCTGGCCCCTTCTGTCTGCCATCTGCAGGGAAACAGATTTCCATCTCAGGGCTGTTCTCCCTTCCTCAGGTTGCTGAAGGTTGGTCAGAAGTAGCTGTTTTGCCAGGAAAAAGGGCACCTCCCCTGTTTTCCAGGTGGGCAAGGCTGATCCTCTTCCCTGGACCTACTGACCAGTTCCCTTTCTGCTCACCAGCACAAATCTCTTCAAGAAATAGAGGATCCCCCAGATGCAATGCAGGGTGTGTCCTCCAGTGTAAGCTGGCCCTGAGCTCCACTGTGTGGCCATTCTCACATTCAGGAGGACCTTCCCAGGCTGCCCCATGGCAGTGTGCTAGCGCTACTCTATCCAGGAACCTTGGGCCTTCTCTCTCAGTCCCAGGCACTCACATCTCACCTACAGATCTGAAGCCTCTTCAGTCTCCTCAGGTCCTCAGTTTAATAGGTCCAGATCAGGGGAGGTTACATCTACCTCCCAACCTTTAGCGCAGCTCCTGCCCTGAGCTCTGGCTGTGGAGCCGAGCATCTAGGGCTGTGGTGGCAGCACAGGCAGTGGCAGTGGGTGAGTACGCAGCAGGAGTGAGAGTCCTGCTGAGTCAATGGCAATCAACTGGTGATGTCACAGAGTCCAGGCTGTGTCCCTGTCAGTGCCGTGGGGTCAGGCTGAGCAGGTGCCAGGCTCCCGGAGCACCGCCCCCACCTCCCCCCGCCTCCACACACATACCTCTGTGTCTGCTGCAGGCATGTGGGATCTGGATTGTGACCTCAGTGGGTGTGAGTAGAGTCCAGTGTGGAGTGCACATGGGTTTGGACCCAGGTTACATGAAGTCTGAGTCTGTGTGGTGGCGAGGCTTGGTGCCTAGCTGCTGCTGCTCCCCCAGCCTCCTCCCAATGATGACCCTGGAAACCCTTCAAGGTGGTGAGGTCTCTGATCCGGAGTAGGGCCTGGGGAGTGGCTGTGGTAGAAACAGTGGCTTCTTGGCCAGGAGAGCCCTGAACTCCTGAACGACCTGGTCTCTCTCTCTCTCTCTCTCTCTCTCTCTCTCTCTCTCTCTCTCACACACACACACACACACACACACTTGCCCTCTCCCTACCTCATACACTCACACTCTAGTCCTGCAGGCCACCTTGTTGGAATCCTCTTGTTATGATCTTAATAAGAAACTATCAAGGAAAAGTAAGGATTCTCTGTGTTATTAAAATTATTTACTGTGCTCTATATTATCAGGTCTTCAATCGTTCATGCAAACCAAATTTTCTAAATATAAAAAAGCTAAATTTTGTGTCTAATTTAAATGTCTATAATCGCCTGTAAATTATTTAATTGTTACTAGACTTAAATAGATTACTAAAGTAAGGGAATCTTTCTTTACAAAAGGGGGGAAAGAAAGTAATTTGGCTAATCTGACATTTGGAAAGTGGTTTTTATTCATTTCCACCCTTTTTAAGGATAAAAATGTGCTTACTAGTGATTTGTATGTATTGTTCTTGGGTAGAAGCACTCCCATATTGAAGGGATAGAGGCACAGCAGTTACAAAATACTTCAGGAAATAATTTTTCGTGCTTAAAAAATCTCACAGAGTCCCATACTGATTGAGGAAACCCATTTCACAAGACAAAATCTACACCAGGTATGCAAAATTTGACCACTATTGTATCATTTTGATTGTAATTATTATTTCCAGTCCTATAGCTTTGTAGAACAAACCAATGAGATAGTCAAAACTCAACTGGCAAAACTTGTTAGTCCTTTTAATCTGCCTTGATCTACAGTCTTTCTCTTGGTATTGCTTAACCTAAGAACTACTCCTTTTGATAAATATTGTCTTTTTTCAAAATCATTAATGAAAAAACAATGTTATTTGATTAGGGAATATGCAAACCTGTCTTATTAAGGAGACCCTCTAAATTATTATAAAAATTTTATTCTTGCACTTCTCTTGTACAAAGATATATTTTGGACATACTGTATATGCATTTCCTTTATTTCTGACCAGTCAGTGAAGCCAAATTTGTATGTCCTGGTAAACTGAAGCGCTACTAGCTTATGGAAAGTACATCATTTTAAATGTGAATCATTTTTTTTTTCTTGCTTAAAAAATGTAACCCCCACAATGATATTTCATCAGTTATTTAAGTAAAATGAACCTATTTTTCAATTGAGGTAATTTAGAGCACCATGGTAAATTGATGCATAAGACAAGTTGTTGTATAAAAGCTTTATAAAAGTGTATTGTCTTTTCCCAATTACTTAAACCGAAAAGAAAAGAAGTAATTTAAAATATATATTTATATATATTTTTTTTTTATGTAGGTGTAATGGCTTGACAATAGTCAGTCTTCCAGTTTAAGGATGTAACTTTTCTTAACTTCACTGTTGGGGCAAACTGTAGTGAGTAGAGTTTAACACTTTGAAGATTACCTTCCTTGTGAGTTCCTCCTTTTTTAGCTCATGCCAATGTTTAAAGTTAAAATGCATTTAAGTGATGTCAGAAGGAATAAGCCCAGCAATGTAAAAATCTGTTATTATAGATAATGTTTAATGTAATTGTAAAGGGTAGTGATTTGTACATCACGTCATTGGAGTTAAAATGTGCCATGTGATGGATTGGCATTTTCCTTGAGGCAGAAAAAAACTCCTTTTCCAAATCTCACAAAAAGTAGGATGAGCTATTGAAGAGGGAGAAACATTTAAAATTTTTCTCTTAATGGGTGACATTTAGATAAAATGCTGAGATAAGTGCTTAGAAATTTAGGTATATTTGGCCATTACATTTATAAATTTGAGCTGTTTGATTAATTGGTATAATTTCCTACATGTAAATATTATGTTCATAAGATATTTTGAATTATTCACTATTGCAATTGCACAAACAGTTAGTTGCAGGATACACACATTATTATGTTTTGTTTTAAATTAGAGTATGATTCAAATGTTTGTGTGGATGTAAGTGGTACTTTTTAAATTACAACACCAGTTTATGTGTATAGCAAATAAATCCAGTTGTACAGTCTTAAATGCCATCAATATAAAACACCTAAGACTAAAGTTGTTGCATTTTTAGCTCTTGATTTCTTTCAGTTCCATTACTTTTCATTCTTCTCAGACTTGGCTGAATCCAGATCCATGTAAGACAATAGAAAGCACAATTTTGAGATTAATGTGGGAGCAACTGCTTCCTTCTAACTGCAGGCTAATGGACAGGCCTTGGCAATGCTCAGTTAGCTATAATGATGTAAGACCTAACAGAACAATGAACAGAAGAGCCTGCTCAGCTGTTGGTGCCATCTATGTTCAACAAAGACCGCTAGGTCCCCGGGCTCGAGCAAGTCCTTGACAGCAGAGTTGCCTAAGATTACTTTTTGCAGCCCAAGGAGGAGTCAGTACCATTGCGAATACCTCTTGCTGTACCTGATTAATTACCTCTTTCCAGGTATAATTAGAGATAACCAAGTTTTGTAAACTTATAAAATTTCTTAAGGGACATCCCACTCTTGCCAGGGCTACCACTAGGGCTTAAATTTTCTGTTATTTCAGGTGGCTCCCAACTGGGCTCCATGGTGTTTCAATGACTGGATAACAAATTGTACTACTCACCACTGCTCCAGTTTGTTTAATGTACCTAATTGTCAAGCTGTTGATGTTCTGTATAACCAGGTGCCTAAAATCTCCTAAAGACTCAAGTGATGGTTGCATAAAGAAGAGAAATGATATTCCACCTAGTAATTATCTCTTTAGTTTTGAATAAACTACTGTGCATGAATTGCTTAAAAATACATCTGAATCAAGAAGATACAGGCTCACTAAACTTATAAGTCTGATTATCTTTTGCCAATTTCTCTTGATTTACCCATTATTTGCAATATGAATGCCTGTTCCTAATTTTCATTCCTTTTTTTATTCCAGCAATTTATAACTCAGTGTTGAAAGGTCTTGTTAAAGCTTCACTAATTCAATGCCTCATGAAAAAGAAAAATCACTTCAGAAACTTCCCAGGTTAAACAGATACCTGATGAAACCCTTCAAGGTAGGTGGCTATAGCCACCAATTCCCACCAGAGGACTACATGGACCCAGAACAGGTGGCCAAACCACTCAAGCATTGACTTGGGGTTAAACACAGCCAGCCCCTCTCCCACCACTGCTGTTCCCACACAACCGGCCCCTCTCACACACACTGGGGCTGGTGCCAGCAGTGGATACCAGCAGGGCTGGCACCATCAGTGATGTGAATAGCAGCTGCTGCCCCTCAGGAGCATGGGGAGGTGGAGAAGCCCTCAGGGGCGATCAGGGCTACAAGCTGCCGCTTGTACCCACTGATGGCACCAAGCGATCGGGACCAGCGCCAGGCACCAGCAGCAGGTGTGAGCAGTGGCTCCAGTGCTGGCTGCAGGTGTGAGTGGGGTTGGCGCCAGCAGTGGGTATGAGCAGGGCCCTTGCTGGCAGTGGGTGTGAGCTGTGGTTGCTGGCCCCGATCTCCCCTGAGGAGCAGGGGGAAGTGGAGAAGCCTTGAGGGGTGATCGGGGTTGGCAGCTGCCACTCGCACAGCTGACAGTACCAAGCAATCATGGCCAGCACTGGGCACTAGCAGTGGGTGCAAGTGGCAGCTCCGGCACTGGCAGCAGGTACGAGCGGGGCCAGCACCAACAGCAGGTGCAAGCACAGGGCGGTACCACAGCATGTGGGAGAAAAGAATTTTCAGTAATCACCATAGACTCGCCCTGATGACAGCGACTGGCCCCGCCTTCGTCTGGCACCCCAGCTCACCTGCTCCACCATCCAGCTACGGCCGATGCCTGCCATGTTCCACGCACGCCCCCTGGTGGTCAGTGCACGTCATAGTGACTGGTTGTTCAGTTGTTTTGGTTGTTCCAGTTGTTCCGCTTTTTGGTCTATTTGCATATTGGCCTTTTATTATATAGGATGAGAGCCTAGCAGCCATTGGCTGATAGGGCCTCTCAGACATTCTGTGTGTAGGGAGGACCCTGACTAAACTCTCAGCATCCTGCACTACTCCTGCTTGTTTATGCCCTCTAAATTAGCCACTGCATGAAAACCTGGGTTTGTGTTTCTGCCAAAAATTGTGACTTGTCTCATCCAATCAGAACTATAAAAATTGGAACCTCCCAATGCCAAACTGGAATTACAACTAAATTATATATCAATCAAACTGAATAACTAACTGAAGACTAGCTGAACATAAGTTTTATACCTAAGAACCTATAGAAGAAGCCACATAGTGACTGATCGGAAGGGTGGAGATGCGGAAAGTGCTGGCCCCACACCTGTGTACAGTGGTTGAGGACTCAGAGGGATATCTGAACTGCTAAGGTCGCCCTTAAGGAGTGAGGGTCTCAACTTCATGCTAGGCTTCTCAGCTTGTAGAATCACGACTGGAAAAAAGAATCCACATAACATCTTACTATGAAAACCAGCAGAGATTGAACCCACCAAAGAGAGAAGAGACTCTGTTAGAAACCTAGGAGCCCTCTTAAAGAATTAATGCAAAATATCTCATTCTTGTCCACTCCTTCATGACTCTGGAAGAGGGAAGATCACTTGGAGCAACCTGCAGTCGTACAGAGGTTGAGTGGGTTGTGCAGCCCTGAGGAGAAAACTAGAGGGTCAGCTGCTGTGCTGAGTCACTCTCCCACACCACCCGCAGACAGTGTCCTCCCTGGGTTGAGCACACCTCTCTCTATACTGCACCAGCCTAGGAGAGTGCACAACTGCCATCCTCCCAACTCCTGGTGTCCCAACCCTGACAAGCTAGTGCCCTGCAGAAAAGTCTGCTGGCCTAAGTCTTTATCAGCCTTTTTATCTTTTGAAAGAATCAGCTATTTGTTTCATTGATCTTCTGTACTTTTTTTTTAAATTCTACTTTATTTATTTCTGCTCTGATCTTAATTATTTTTTTCCTTCTACTCACTTTGGGCTTGTTCTTTTTCCAGTTTCTTTTGGTAAAAGGTTAGATTGTCAATTTGAGATTTCTCTTATTTCTTGAAGTAGGACTGTATCGCTATGAATGTCATTCTTAGAACTATTTTTCTTCCTCCCATAGATTTTGGGTTGTTGTGTTTTCATTTTCATTTATATCAAAGTATTTTTTTATTTCTTCCGTGATCTCATTGTTAACCACTTTATTAAGTAAAATGTTATTTAGCCCCCATATATTTATGTTATTTTTAGTTTTTCTCTTATAATTGATTTATTGTTTCATACCATTGTGGTCAGAGAAGATGTTTCAACCTTCTTATATTTATTGAAGCTTGAGTGACTTGAAGACATGTTTGTAGAATGGTCCTAGTCTGGCTGAAACCCACAGTCTTCTCCACAGGGTGCTCAGAGGACAGGTTACCTGGAGTGGAGAGGACAGGGCTAGTGCATCTGGTTGGAGCTGGTTAGGCTGGCAGTGCTGCGAAGGAAGGAAACGGCCCCCTCTCCAGAGTCACACAACACAGCCTCATGATTTGGAAATAAGAAAGTGTGACTTTTCAAACTTTGTAAATATTTTTGAAGATCGTGCTCTTTTGATCTCTTTCAAATCTGTATGAATTTTTGGAGTATCTTTTTAATTGCTTTAAAAAAAAGTTTTTAGGAATTTAATAAATAAGTTAAATCTGGAGATCACTTTGGGAATATTGTGCAAAAAGATTATTTCGTCCAATCCATGAACAATATATATTTCATTTATTTTGGTCTTTTTTAATTTCTTACAGCAACGTTTTGTGTATTTTTTAGTGTGCAAGTCTTGTCCTTCCTAGGTCAAGTTAATTTTCAAGTATTTTATTATCTTACTAGACGCCCGGTGCATGAAATTTATGAAAGGGTAGGGCCCCTAGGCCTGGCTGGCAGTCAGGGCCAATCTGTGGGGTGACCAGTGGGGCGATAGGGGCAGGGGGGCCCGCTGGCACTCGCCTTGGCTGGCTTGGAGCCTGCAGGCTGGGGGCAGCTCCTGCGTTGAGCATCTGCCCCCTGGTGGTCAGTGCACATCATAGTGACTGGTCATTCCACTGGTCTTTCCGCTGTTCAGTCGATTTGCATATTAGGCTTTTATTACATAGGATGGCTTTATCAATTTAAAATATAATGGAATTTACTTTACTAGGTTTGAGACTTCCTTGGGACCCATGCTTCCTATCTTCCAATTTCTCCATTTTGGAATAGGAATGCCTATCCAATGCTTGTCACAGAATTGTATTTTAGAAGCACATAACTTGTCTAGTTTTTTAGATTTACAAATAGAAAGAAATTCTTTTTTTCAAAATGAATTATATGTGGAGTCTCATCCATACAAAATTTAGACAACATTAGAAAAATATTTTGGGTTTAGAATTTATGCTAGAATTGTTTAAGAGAAGTGAAGACTGGCAGTTTACCAAAGTTGGAAAAGCAACATTCCACTCTCCTTTGGCATGAAAAACTGGCTTCTTTATTAAAGGTATGGGACATTCGTTTGTCTGAGTATGTTCCTAAAGTGTGATAATGTAGTCGTATTAGCTCATCCGGAGCAGATTTGGACAACAGATGAACAAGAGAGCATGTAGTCCTTGCACTACATCCAAAACACTGTAAAACAAGTGGTATCACTGAAGAATGCTTGAGATAAGAACTGACAATCAAGAACAACATCCAAAGTACAAAACTGAAGCAAACGTGCCTTCAGGAAAAAGTTAAGTCTTACATCGCTCATAACCAGTTGCCAAAATGAGTGAATCAACCAGACATCAACTGAAACTAAACCAGTTATTTAGCAGTAATCAGTTACTGAAAATATGGTAAATAATTACACCATATTTTAAAAATATATTGGCCCCTTGAAATTATATATCCAATCTAAAAAAAATAAACTAAATGTCTCTGTGGTATAACATATTTCAGTATAATAAGCATTCAAACAGATGGAGTGGCTTAGTGGTGCTGGGAGAGATTTCACAATACTTGCATAGAGAGGAGATGCACTCCTATAAAAACAGAACAGGATAATGTGTGAATGTTCAGTCACTTTTAAAGGTGACTTTACAAAGAGAACTTCTATTGCCTATGGTCATATTTGGAAAAGAACAACCTATACATATTAAGAATGTCAACCCTAAATATCTTATATGCATTTCTTCTTAACAAAAAAATAAATTTACTAACATGATTCAACAATTGCTTAATTCATTTTATTTTGTCATCCAAATCCCATAGAAGAAAATCTTTTAAACAAAGTTTTATTTATAATTTTCAAAACTTAGACAAAATAAATATTATAAATATATAAATTGCTAATGGGAAAAATGGCTCTACTTTTTTATTAAATTCTATTCATGTTTGAAGTATCTATGAAAATTATGTTATTTTTCATTTATTTTTTAATTTCATGTACTGGATAAATTTGTTAATAAAATTATAGTGTTCAGGTGTACAATTTTACAATACATCATCTGTTTATTGTACTGTGTGTTCACCACCTCAAGTCAAGTCTCCTTCCATCACCATTCATCCCTCCTTTAGCTTTTTTTACTTCCTCCTAACCCTCTTTTCCTCTGGCAATCACCATACTGTTGTCTGAGTCCTTATTTATTTATTTATTTATTGCGTAACCCATTCACCCTTCTCACCCAAATCCCTCTGACCTGACAGCTGTCAGTCGATCTCCACTTTATTTATTTGTTTTGTTCATTATATTCTACATATAAGTGGAATTATATGGTACTTGTATTTCTCTGGTGGATTATTTCACTTAGCATAATACTCTTCAGGCCCATCATGCTGTGGCAAAGGGTAAAATTTCCTTCTTTTTTTTTTTTACAACCAAATAGTATTCCATTGTGTATATGGCTTTAAAATATATTTAAAATCTGAAGAGGTTAATAACCATTAGAGAAATGAGTGTATAATAAAAATTCTACAGTGAAATTTGTAAATGAAAATGGTTATAAACAAATTTTACAAAAAAATAATCAAATTTATGACTCCTATATTAAAAACATGACACAAAATATAAGATCAAAGATATCCAATGTATCTTATGAAATCAGTGTAGCCTTGATATAAAACTAAACAAAATTCACTTGTGCTTCTTGTCATGATGAAATAAACACTACCAGATTTACTCTGCTACCATAAACAGTTAAAAACCAAACAAAAGTCGGGGCATTAGATATCCAGCAGCACAGGACTGTTCCTTGAGAGAAGAACAAACACTGGTTGGCAGCATTGACTTGATCTGTCTTCCCTGGGCAATGTCTGGACAAGGTTAAGAGAAATTGAGCCTAAGGAGAACATGGAAGTCTCAGAGCTTAGTGGGCAGACATCAGAGTTTGGAGCTATTGACATAGACAAAATTTGAGAGACAGAATATTAAATCGAACAGATATGTACATAGGAAAAGGCCTCACAGTCTGTGTCTGGTTCCCTCATGGTTCCTTGATCCAGGGCTCACAGAAAATGCACTCCACTAAACCAGGTAAAGCGTGCTTTCTGTGGGATTGAGAACTGAATGAAGATTCTGAAGACACCCATGCTCAGAGATACTGGAATTTAAGTCAAGCCAAGGAATAAACACATTCAAGTGCATTTGCAGCATCAGTTAGACACCTAGAAAGGTCAAACCTTAAAGGGGCATCACTTAGAGGAGGTGGTATGTTCTAGGTACAAGGGAAAAACTGAACTTGGCCAGTCCTAGTAAATAATAAAACAAAACCTACAGGATTAAGTTAATATACCAATTATGTATTCCCTATCAGTATGAAATACAACACTCTATAAAGGAAAATAACAAAGTTCAGATTGCCTTTCATCCACAAAGTCCAACATAAATTAAAAATTTTAGTAAGTAAGTAAATATGACTCATAATCAAGAGAAAAATCATTATGAAAAGAGCCTGAAGTGACAAAGATGTTGGAATTAATAGGAAAGTACTTTTTAAAAGCTATTATAAATATGAGTAAGGATATATAGTAATAACGAAACAAGAATTGAACATATAAGAAATATCATCTGAAAAATTGAAACTATGAGAAAAAATATAGAGTTAGCATTGTGTTTCCCAATGACCCATGCCTCATGCTACTCTAGCACTGTGTCTTCTTGTCTTGCCCCCTTTGGTACAGCAAGTTGTCACGTTATGGTTGGGAGATCCATGTGGTAAGAGCTGAGAGAATCTGAATCCTTGGTCAGCAATGCGTGAGGGAGGGAGACTCTAAGTGTAACACCATGTGGGAAGTGAACCCATCCCACACAATGCGAGGAGCTTGGGAAAGGATCCTTCCTCTGGCCTGGAGATGACTACATTTCAGAATGACTTCACTGAGCAAGACTGTCAAGCAAAGGTCGTATCCAAGCGATGCCTCGCTGCCTACCCATAGAAACTGTGAAATAATTTTAAAATGTATTATTTTTAAAATGCTGTTTCTGAGCAATTTGCTATGCCAAAATAAAAAACTAATGCAGGTATAGATTATTACTTTTAAGTAGACTATAATTAAGGATGCTAATTATAATTGCAAATATTTCTTGCAATTCCTAGAATGAAGACTTAAAAAATAACAGCAATACAAAGAGGTATAGAAAATAGAATGAAATACTTAATGGAATATAATACTAAAGATGTTCAAATAACCAAAAGATTGAAGAAATAAGAACCACAGAGGTGATGTGGCGAGAGCTCCTGCTGGTGAAGGGTGCAGGGCACAGTCAGGCCCTGGGCACCCTGGCTCTGCTGGAGACCAGGCCGTTCCCTGGCTGCAAGCTCTGGAGCCCTGCACTGGGCAGATGCTGCTCTTGCAGAAAGTGCATTAGATTAGGAACCACTTCTCAGACTGGACTTGGCAGGGAGAGTTCAGTATGTGAGGCCACCATGACTGCTCTGAACACCTCTGAAAGAGAGAATGGATTTATCAGGAGAGGGAAAAAAATCTTGCTAGGAGTCAAAGAAATTATTACAAAGTCCAGCACTAGGGCTGCTTTTACCAAATGCAAAGAACACTCTGATGAGACATCCAAGGATTGCTCTGAAGAGAAAGGGATAACAAAGGATGTGGTAGGGAGAAAGCTCGAAAGGGGCACAGCACTTCCCATGGGAGCAGCAGCTCTAGGCCCCTCACCAGCTCTGCCTCCACCTGGTGCTCCAGAAGGCCCCTCAGCTCCAGGGCCAGCAACTCTCTGCTTTCCAAGTCCTTTTTGCCACAGAAAGGACAACAGGCCACATTCCTGCTCCAAATCAAAGCCACCCAAAAGAGATGAAAAATGAAGGAAAAGGGCAACCCTCCAACTAAGCTCGCCAAAGCATACCTCGCCAGGTGCGCCAGGAATGTGACAAGGATGACATCATGGACCTGTTCTCCACCTGTGGAAATTTAAATGGCCTGCATGCCCCCATCTACTTGAAGGCCATCTCGTCTAGGGGCAGGTGAAGCCCAGAAGGTGCAGACATGGGTGGAGGACAAATCAATGGCTAGAGATCACTGTTCCCACTGTGCCCCATGCAGCAATCCTTTCCCCGCACCAGGCCAGCCCAGGAGTATGCTGCCACATCCTCCCATGTGGCAGGGCACACCTGCAGATGAGGCGAAGTTTGTGCTCCTTGTGGCACAGGCCCATGCCCGGCCATCTTGCTCCCTGGCTGACAAGGAGCTCTAGCTCCAACTCCTCTCCATCAGCTGGGCCACTGAAACTTTGCCCCTGTAATCATATCCCATCCAATGAGTTTTGTTACTTTTCTAGCTGAAGAAAGATGGGTAGAGAGAGAATCCTCACTCAGGTGCAGGCTTCGAAGCCGCAATTGAGCCATTTGTTCCAGTTGCAGAGAGTTGTTGGGTTGGTTTTGTGCCTATGAAGACACCCTCCATTTTCCAGGCTAGAAGCTCCTGTGTTTCCAGTCCCTGTGAGCCAGTTCAGTGGCAACGCCAGCGGGGATTACAGGCCTCCAGGTGACATGCCCCCCAGCCCCGAGCATGTTTTCAGCCACAGATGACCTAGGGCCATTCTGATGGAGCGCAGGGTTCTTCAGGAAAGGGCACACCTCTGTGCAGCTGCCAACCCTGCCAGCCTGGCCCTGCTCCTCCTTGAGTCTTCTGAACCCGGGGTCACACACCTGCTGTTAGTTGACTGAAATGGTTCTGTTTTCACATGTACTCATGCACACAAACCCCAAGTCTCTTTTTTCTGTGAAATTGGTGGAAAAGTCTAGAGCAGCAGTTCTCAACCTGTGGGTTGCGATCCCTGAAAATACATCCTGCATATCAGATATTTACATTACGATTCATAACAGTAGCACCATTACAGTTATGAAGTAGCAATGAAAATAATTTTATGGTTGGAGGTCACCACAACATGAGGAACTGTGTTAAAGGGTTGCGGCATTAGAAAGGTTGAGAACCACTGGTCTAGAGCCAGCTCTGTGGGGAGATCACCAAGCCCCCTCTTTCAGCTGTTGTTATTCATGGTTCTTGGGTAGGGTACCTGGGCAAAGTGTACATTGCATTTTTTGCTTTTATTGTACAATCAGTACTAAAATTCCCTCTTGAAATTTTTATAACTTTGTAGCATTTTAGATACTGTTGTGTTCCTACTTGTAGAGTGAAAGGATTGGGTTGAATAAACCTAGGATTAAAGTGCAAAAAAAACCAACAACCCAAAATACCAACAACAAATGAATTCAAGAATAATAAGTAAAAGAACAACAGCAAACCAAATGATGAAAGAAGAAAACTAATGATAAGGATGGACTTAAACAAAGCATACCAGTAATTGCATTAAATCTTAAAAATAAAGCACTCTAATTAAAATATAAATACTGTATGATTAAAGAAAAGACACAATTATATTGGGCTCTAAGTGCATTGAAAATGAAATGCTGGAAAATAATATAAAATGCAAACGTTATGACAAAATATAATCTAAGACAAAGAGTATTCCCAGAGATAAATAAGAAAAATAGGAACATTGGATTATGAAAAAGCGTCAATTCAACAATAAAAGATAGCAACCTCAAGTATAACTGTACCTAATAACAGAGCTTTAAAATACATGAAGTAAAAACAAAACAAAACAAAATGTTATAAAAACAACCTTACAGCATTGATAGGAAGAACACAAGAATGAATAAGTAGAGAAGATATAAATAATATTAACACCCAAATTTACCTAATTTATATTTATAGAACATTACACATGGCAACTGCTAACTAACGTTTTTAAGGGCACATGGAACCTTCACAAATACAGACCATATGCTGAGATATAACATAAGTTTTAGAAATGTCAAACTTAATACACTTTTTACCATAGTGGAATAAAATTGATCATAAATAATAATCATATAACCAGGACTCTCTGAAATATCCAGATATTAATTGTTTGCAAATTTATCAATGAACATTTAGACATTTTTGAGTGTTCAAAGAAGAAATCTATCATTTTAAGATCTGTAAAAAGAAGTACAAAGTTCAAAGAAATGTGCGGCTTTCAATTACATAAGTAAAAGTTTTGTTGATTCCAAGAAAGCAGAAACATACAAAGAAGGACTCCCGGTGGCTAACTGGGCTCCAATTTATAAAAAGAGACGAGCAGCTGTTGCTCCACAGGGGCCTCTCATGCGAGCCCCGCCTCGCTTCAGGGAGAAGCCTGCATTGAACCGCCTGCCTCTGCACTGACCTGCCTGCCTGCACGGTGTTCCTGCCATCTGTGCAGCCCTTATAACAAGTTCGGGGAATCCTATTTCACCGACAGGACTGATGCTTCTTGCTCCAATCTTAGCTGTGCAGCTATATCCCCACCAGCATCTTCACAGAAGCCAGCATCTTTGCACTCATTGACTGAAACAGAAAGCACACATGCATACAAAATACACATCTCATACAGAGCTAAAAACACTGCATGTCAGGTATAGCATGGTAAGCTGCAAAACCTTACATTGTTCTCTTTTATATATATATTTTTAAAGTTCCAAGGACATATTTTTTATCTAAAAACTAAAATTAATAATATTAGATTAACTAAATAACCAAGAATTTATTATACTCTTATTATACTCTTAGCTATATAGCAGGGTAGAGAATTTTTATACCTCTACAACTCAGAAACTGTTTCAATATTATCATGCCTTTAATTCAATCCTACCTCCTCATTTTTAGCAGACAACTTCACTACCTACTCCCTGAGTAGATCCTGGCCAACTGAACAAAATTTTCTAGCTTCTCTTTTCTTCATTTGGAAAAGCTAAGGTGCATGTTCTGGTTCCATTTCCTCCTCTCTTAGAATAATGTACGTCCCTTCTCCATCCCAAGGTTTATTTTTCCATCCAGGCATTTGCTTCCCTTCCCACTTTTCACAGAGGGCAGATGATTCTACACTTTCTAAGTTCACCTGCTGGTAGGGTCTCTGCACTCTGAGGCCCAAAAAATTACTTAGCAGATCCAATTAAGTGTCAAAGTCCAAAAATTAGTAAATATTAACAGCCTAATAATTTTGTATCTACTAGAAAAAATATACACATATTGAAACAAATTTTTCTTTTATTGTTCAAATCACAAATACTATTAAGACAGGTGTGCCTGTTGGTCACTGCATTGCCTTTCAAACAGCGTGACCTATTGTTTTCTCTTGCCTGAGTTCCATGTAAAAATAATAAGGTTAAAAAAGAGTAAGATAAAAGACAATTGGAAAGAGGCCTTCAGTGAATGAGAGCTGCCTGGCTGCTGACAGAAGAATCACTTAGACGGAAGAAGTCTCAGCCCATGGCACCTGCAGCAGAGAGGGCACCACCAGTGAAAGAACTCAGGAGTGGCATCAGGAGAGTCCCAGAGCAGAAGAAGTGGTCGACATTAACAAGCAGGCAAGTGAAACAACTGTGAGGACCCTAAGAAATAAGGTAACTACTAAAAAGAGCTCCTGGTGGTGAACTGGACTCAAATTTCAAAAGCAGAGCCTAGCAGCCATTTCTACACATGAGAGTGCAGGCTTCTCTCCTGCACCTGCACTTCAGTGAGAGCCTGCACTAAGCTGCCTGCCTCTGCCCTGAGCTGCCTGCCTCTGCCCTGAGCTGCCTGCCTGCCCTGTGCTCCTGCCATCGAGCAGCCCTGTTTCAACAAATAGGACAGACACTTCCTGTCCAATCAGAGCTATGCAGCTGTATCTCCTCAGCATATTCATTGACCAATCAGAGCAGCTCCATTATGAGCAAACAGGATAGTGCCTTTTGGAACAATCAAAGTGTGAGGATTTGGAGTCCTCATTTGCATGAGGATGGGCCAATCAGGGACCAGTGCCAGGGATTTCTCTCTCTATAAGTCAGCCCCGCTGTGGCTCAGAGCACACTTTCCCTTCCCACTGAAGATGAGAGACTGTCTCCCCAGCTGAAGCTAAAACTTTAAAGATGTCTCCTCTGACCAGAACAGAGCAGCCTGGAGCAAAGTGGAGCAAATGAGAGTGGAACAGAGATGTCTAGCAGAGGAGAGCCCCTCCCTAGGCTGCCCGACCGGAGGCCTATCTCACAGCCAGGCTGTTCCACAGCTGTGCTGTTTCATAATTGAGCTCTCACTCTGTTGAGCTACTCCATAGACATACTGCCTACAGCTATGCTAGATCACAATTGAGCTGTTTGCGCTGCTAGTTTCCTTCACTGCACCCCAACTTGGGGATCTCTGTGGGCGTTGAATTGAGGCCAGCCACCATTGATTGACAGTTTGTATGCTAACTGAGGTGAACTTCCTCCTCTTTCTCTTCCACTTTCTCTTGAATTCCCTTCTTCTTTTTTTCTTTGGCTGCCTAAATTTTTTGTTTGTTTTTCCTGTCTGAAAGCCTACAGACAGGACCAAGAAAAATAGGTATCTTTGCCACGTTGGGTCTAGACTCTAAGCATGATGGCCCAGAGCCAGGGTATCAGTGCCGGAGACAGTAATGAGTGAATCCAGGGCGAGGCTGTGCAGTCTGGTCTATGTGACCAGGCCCCAGTGAAACGGGCGTTGAATTCTCAGTGGGTTAAAGAGATCACTAGGGAGGGAGCATCTCTATGTATGCCAGAGCCCAAGTGGGGGGGCAGGAGGAACGGGGAGAAAGGTATCCTTAAGGAAGAGAGGAGGGCATAGCTGTGACAAAGGGATGGTTACATACAAGGAGACTGGAAATAAGTAAATATGTTAAGGATAATTGAATCCAGTCTTCTCAGTATTGAACAATAAAGTTAAAGATACTGACCCAGAATAAAGAAAATACTAAATACAAGAAACCCTCAAATGAAATCTATAAAATTGGGTAGGAAATAGAGACACCTTTATAAACTCATGGTTTTCAACATACACAGATAGATGTAGAAACAATCAGTTGTAAAAGTCTTTGCAATATAAACGTGTGGTTGCACATATGTATGGAAATACATAGCTGTATTCCCTGACTCTCCAGTGAAGTGCTTTGGGAACAATAGTGGATGTAACAAATACTTACATTTGGGTTTCTAAATATAGTTCTCCAATGAAAGGAACAGAGAATCCAATAAAAAAAAAATGGGCAGGAGAAGAAAAATATTGAACCGACATTTCATCAAAGAAGATATGCAGATGGCAAGTAAGTACATAAAATGTGCTCAACACCATTAGCTTTAAGGAGATGTAAATGAAAACCACAAATGAGATGCGATATCTATTAGGACAACTAAACTTTGTGTTGGCAAGGATGTGGAAGAGCCAAAAGCCTCATAAACTGTTGGTGTGATTGTCAAATACTGTAAGCGTTTTTGAAAACAATTTAGGTGTTTCTTACAACATTAAACATGTGTCTTCAATGGGATCCACCTATTTCACTTGTAAGTATTTACTGAGGAGAAATTAAAGCATGTGTTTATGCAAAGACTACTGCATGAATGGTCATAGAAGCTTTATCAGCTGTAGCAAAAAACTGGAAACAAGCCAAATGTCCATCGATAGCTGAATGGTTAAACACATTGTGATATATATTTACATCCAAATACTACTTAGTGACCTAAAAGAAGGATCTACTGATACATGCAATAACATGAATGAATCTCTAAATAATTAAAATAAGAGAAGCAGGATTTTAAAAGGATACATATTGCATGATTCCATTCATATAAAATTCTAGGAAGTGCAAGCTATGTATAGTGGCAAAAAGGCGATCAGAGTTTAACTGTGCAGGAGCAGTGATGGGGCAGGGAGGACAGGGTGGCCGGAAATGGAAAAGTAAATGAGGAAACGTTTAGGGTTTTAACGGGTGCTATAACTTGATAGTTGTATATATAAAATTGTGCATTTTAAATATGTGCATTTTTCTTGTATTCCAATCATTCCCCAATATGTTATGTTAAAAAAAAAAAAAAACTCAATGGGATTTCCTGCATAATCTCTGAAAGAATAAAAGAAATGCATTTTCCATAAAATTTCTTGTGATCAGAACATCTAAACCCTTAATGAAAGAAGCAGGTATTTTAAATATCCATTTTGGGGGCTAAATATAGTATTAAAATCACTATTCAAGGATATGATATATACATACATGATTTCAACCCTCTTTTGCTAAGCCTGAGACATATTCTATCTAAGTGCTACTGTTTCACAAACTCCAAAGGAACTCATCTTTGAATGCCATCAAGGATGTGTTATCTACACTGCTAGAAACCTGATGCCTTCATCATGTTTAGAAACATGTTTTGTAAGTAGCTTTATCCTCCCTCTCCATTTCTCTCCAGGACTATCTGCTCCCAACATAAATGTATATAATCAGGGAAGTTTCATTCACATTTACAAACCCTGATAATGAAAATGTGGAAATATCAAAAAGGAATACCTTTTATATATTTATACTATCAGAAAAAAAGAAAAATGAAATAGAAACACACTTTATAATAATATCAAAAACATAAGACATTTAAAATATGTTTAACAGCCCTGGCTGGGTGGCTCAGCTGGCTATAAGTGTTGTTTTGATGCACCAAGGTTGGGGTTAATGTCCAATCAGCACAAACAAGAAGCAGTTAATGAATGTATAAATAAGTGGAACAATGGATTGATGTCTCTTTCTCTCTCTCTCTCTCTCTCTCTCTCTCTCTCTTCCTCTCTCTCTAAAAATCAATAAGAAAATTTTAAAAATAAAAAAATAAATTTAATAAAATATTTTACAATTCTAGATGAAAGACAACAATATACTTATTAAGATGCAATTCTTTCCATAGTCAATGCAAACCCTGTCAACACTCAGCAGTGTTTGCTTTTGGTTTGTTTATTTGTTGATTTGAGGGCCATTTTTATGGCAATTAGCAATGTATTCTAAAAATTTGTGGAAAACCACAATTGATATAGGATAACAAAAACAGAGAAGAAAAATAATTATAAATTTAGAAAGACTTGCACTACCTGAATAAAAGATTAACTACAAAGCTGCTAGTACAGTGATAAACACAGTGTGGTATAATCCTATATAATAAAAGAGAAACATATAAATTGGCCATCCCTCCTCTACACTCACCAGCCAATCAGGAGTGAGTATTCAAATTAACCTGACAAAGATGGTGGGTTAATTTGCATACGCAGGTGTCAAGTGACCTGGGAGGTGACAGTGGTTTCGGGCTCCTGGGACCATTGCTGGCCCCCAGGAGGCGAGGCTGGCCATGCCAAGCCACACCTGTGGGCTCGTGGGACCTTCACTGTTGGAGAGCAGAGTGGGAGAGTGGGTGGAGAGTGGGAGGTTTGGAGGACTTGGCAGAGCAGGAGGTTGCTGGACATAGAGCAGAGCAAGAGAGAGGGCAGCTTGGAGGGCATGGCTCCCTCTGTCACCCCAGCTTCCTCATCACAGCTATGGAAACTGACATTAGGGAGAAGGAAGTCCCACCCCCACAGAATCAGCCAGAATCAGCCATTGGTCAGACAGCTCTTAGCAGCCTGACCACCAGGACTCTCATTCACCTGCACCTCAGACCATGACAGTAGAGAGGTGGGACTATGTCTAAAGAACAACTGTTGAGACAACATAGCTCTGCAGCCGAAAGATGCTGGAGTTATCGAAAGAAAATGTATGAAGAGCAAAGTGCGTCTGATCTTGAAAGAAGGTGGCACCTGCGACAGAATGTATCTGAGCACCAGCTACTGGAAAAATGTTGCTCTGGTGCCGAAAAACACCGGTGTCATCGATAGAAAATGTTTAAAGACCAATGTGTCTTTGAAGTTGAAAGAAGGCAGTGGTGACGACAGAATATGTCTAAAGAACAGTCAGCAACAAGTACTACCAATATTGGTAGGAACTGCCTTCTCAGCAAAAATGGAGTACATGAGGATGCAATCCTCGAACATAGTTGTGGTGGAATGACTGTTCGATGTGAATTTTGCATATCACTAAATTTCTCTGATGAAAAAAACATCCAATGGGAAACTTACTTGATGTTGTAGCAAAGGGAAAGTTTGTCCAAATGATATACATTTTTCAGATATCCGGCATATTTAAAAAGATTAATGACAAACAAAGATTCTGACAGTAAAAATTTCATGGAAAATATTCGTTCCATAAATAGTTCTTTTGCTTTTGCTTCCATGGGTGCAAATATTGCATCACCATCAGAGTATGGGCCCTACTGTTTTAGAATACATGGACAAGTTTCTCACCATACTGGAACTTCACATCCTTCGGATGGTGTTTCTTGGAAGTTTGCTCAACTCTATATTTTGGATACAGCTGAAGCTACAAGTAAAAGATTAGCAATGCCAGAAAATCAGGGCTACTCAGAAAGACTCATAATCAACATCAACAACCTCATGCATGAAATAAATGAATTAACAAAAATCGTACAAGATGCTACATGAGGTAGAAAAGGAAGCCCAATCTGAAGCAGCAGCAAAAGGTCTTGCTCCCACAGAGGTAACAATGGCGATTAAATACGATTGCAACAGTGACCCAGGTAGATATAATTCTCCCCATGTAACCGAGGTTGCTGTCATATTAAAAAACGAAGATGGAGAACCTCCTTTTGAAAGGGACTTGCTCATTCATTGTAAACCAGAGCCCAATAATCCAAATGCCACTAAAATGAAACAAATCAATATCCTGTTTCCTACATTAGATGCAATGACATATTCTATTTTTTTCCACATGGTGAACAAGGCTGGGGAACAGATATTGCATTAAGACTCAGAGACAACAGTGTAATCAACAATAATAATAGACAAAATGTAAGAATACGAGTCACACAAATGCAGTATTATGGATTTCATCTCTCTGTGCGGGACACACTCAACCCTATTTTAAATGCAGAAAAATTAACGTAACAGTTTATCATGGATTCATATTTAAAAATGGAACCCAATCAGATAAATTTTATCAAAGCAAACCAATCTAAGTTGAGAGTTGAGAAATATAGTGGTTTGATGGATTATCTCAAATCTAGATCTGAAAATGACAATGAGCCGATTGGTAAAATGATAATACTTCCATCATCTTTTGAGGGTAGTCACAGAAATATGCAGCAGCGATATCAGGATGCTATGGCAATTGTAATGAAGTATGGCAAACCCGATTTATTCATAACCATGACATGCAACCCCAAATGGGCAGATATTGCAAACAATTTACAACTCTGGCAAAAAGTTGAAAACAGACCTGACTTGGTAGCCAGAGTTTTTAATATTAAGCTGAATGCTCTTTTAAATGATATCTGTAAATTCTATGTATTTGGCAAAGTAATAGCTAAAATTCATGTCATTGCATTTCAAAAACATGGACTGCCTAATGTTCACATATTATTGATATTAGATACTGAGTCCAAATTACGTTCCTCTAATTAATTCCCTTTCAATGTGCAGAATTTTGTGCACTAGGCCACTAGTCAGTGTCTAAAATTGCAAGCAATTTATGAATGTCTATTTTGTATCCTGCTATTTTACTGAATTCACTTATCAGTACTAGTAGTTTTATGGTGAAATCTTTAGGGATCTCTGTATACAGTATCATGTCATCTGCAAATAATAAGTTTTACTTCTTTTTTTCTAATTTTTATTTTTTTTCTTCTTATCTGTTTGCTGTGGCTAGGATTTCCAGAAATGTTTTGAGTATGAGTGGCAAAAGTGGACATCTCTAATTTTAAGGGAAAGTTTTTGTTTTATTTTTGCCTATTGAGTATGATGTTGGCTGTGTGTTTGTCATATATGGCATTTATTATATTGAGTTATGTTGTCCCTATTACCACTTAGATGAGAGGTTTTTTTTCATAAATGAATGCTTGATTTTTTTTCTGCATCTATTAATATGACCATGTGATTTTTATCATTCATTTTTATGTGGTGTATAATACTTGTGGTTTTGTAAATATTGTAGCAAACTTGCATCCCCCAGAATTCCACTTGATCGTGATGTTTGAATTTTAATGTATTGCTGGATCTGGTTTGCTAGTATTTTATTGGGAATTTTTGCATCTATGTTCATCAGGGATATTGGTTTTGGATTTAGGATAATGGTGGCCAGGTAAAATTAATTTGGGAGTCTTCTTCTACTAGAATTTTGTGAAAAAATTTAAGATGGATACGTGTTAGATCTTTTTTGAATGTTTGTTAAAATTAACCTTTGAAGCCATCTTGTCTAGGCTTTTTCTTTTTTGGGGAGTTTGTATTACTGCATCAACTTCTTCTAATTTGTAAATTCAGATTTTCTGATTCTTTGTGACTGGATATTGGATAATTTTGTGTTTCTAGAAATTTAGCCCTTCCTCCCACATTGTCCAATTTGTTGATGTATAGTTATGAGTAACTATCCTATCTAATAAAAGAGAAACATGGTAATTGGCGTACGACCGCTACCCTTCCCATTGGCTAATCAGCAAGATATGCAAATTAACTGCCAGCCAAGATGGCGGCCGGCAGCCAGGCAGCTTGAAACTAACATGAGGTTTGCTTGCTTCAGTGACGGAGGAAACCAACATTCCCTGCCTGCCTTGTTGGCCTCTGATCCTGCAGTTTAAGAAACATTGAAACAAACATAGAAGCTAAACAAAACCCCAGAAACCTGCTTTCAGCGAGCCGGGATCTCAGAGCTGGACTTATACATTGTTTCGATTATAGAACCAAAACAAACCAGATACCTGCTTTCAGCAGCTGAGGCCTAAGAGCTGGAGCCTCAGAGCTAAAGCTGGCCCAGAATAAAGAAAAAAAAGAAAAAAAGGAGCGGTTGGGAGCTTCAGTCACCCGCCAGCCTGAAAACAGCCCTCAGCCCCTCACCCAGACTGGCCAGGCACCCCAGTGGGGACCCCCACCCTGAAAGGTGTGTGACCAGCTGCAAACAGCCATCATACCCTCACCCAGGCTGGCCAGGCACCCCAGTGGGGACCCCCACCCTGATCCAGGACACCGTTCAGGGCAAACCAGCCGGCCCCCACCCGTGCACCAGGCCTCTATCCTATATAGTAAAAGGGTAATATGCCTCCCAGCACCGGGATCAGTGGAGCTGCGAGGCCTCCCGGCACCGGGATCAGTGTGACAGGGGGCAGCGCCCAAACCCCCTGATCGCCCTGCGGCTCTGTGTGTGACAGGGGCTGGGCCACAACCTCCCTATAGGCCCTGCTCTGTTCATGACAGGGGAAGGCGCCCCAACCCCCTGATCAGCCCTGCTCTGTGCCTGATAGGGGGGAGCTCCCCAACCCCCTGATCACCCTGCAGCTCTGTGTGTGACAGAGTGCGGCGCCCCAACCACCCCCCCTCCACACACACACACACACACACACACGGGCCCTGCTCTGTGTGTGACGGGGTAGAGCCATAACCTCCCCATCAACCCTGCCTTGAGTGTGACAAGGGGCGGTGCCCCAACCCCCCAATCAGCCCTGCTCTGAGCCCGACGAGGGGCTGCACCTAGGGATTGGGCCTGCCCTCTGCCACCCTGCAGCAGGCTTAAGCCAGCAGGTCGTTATCTCCCGAGGGGTCCCAGACTGCAAGAGGGCACAGGCCGGGCTGAGGGACCCCCCGCTCCCCCCCGAGTGCACAAATTTTTGTGCACCAGGCCTCTAGTATATATATAATCCCTTATAGTTCTTGGAATCAGTTATCCCTTATAGTTCTTTGAATCAGTTGTTACTTTTCTTTCATATCTGACTTTATTTATTTATTTGGGTCCTCTCTTTTCTTGACCAGTCTGCTTAAAGTTTTGTCAAACTTTTTTTATCTATTCCAAGAATCAGCTCTTTGTTTCATTGATCTTTTATTGTTTTTTTTAGAGTCTATTTCCTGCTCTGATCTTTATTGCTTTCTTTCTTCTATTCCCTTTAGGCTTTGTTCATTTTCTAGTTCCTCTAAGTGTAAACTTTGATTGCTTATTTGAGATTTTCCTTGTTTCTTGAGATAGATCTGTAATGCTATGAATTTCCTTCTTAGGACTGCTTTCACTATGAACCATAGATTTGGGATTGTCATGTTCTCATTTTTATTTGTTTCAAGGTTTGGATTTCTTCCTTGGTCTCATTATTAATGAATTTATTGTTTAGAATCATGTTATTTAGTTTTTATGTATATTTTTGTGTTTTTTTCTTGTGATTGGTTTCTAGTTTCATACCATTTTGATCAGAGAAGATGCTTGACATGATTTAAACCTCCCTAAGTAAATATTGAGACTTGTTTTGTATCCTAATATGTGGTTATCCTACAAAATGTTTCATGTGCACTTGAAAAAAAAAGTATATTGTGCTGCTTTAAGGTAAAATGCTCTGAAGATATAAACTAAATGCATCTGATCTAGTGTGTCATTTAAGGCCACTGTTTCCCTGTTGCTTTTCTGTTTGGTAGATCAATTCATTGATATCAATGGGGTGTTAAAGTATCCTATTTTGACTTTATTACTGTTGATCTCTCACTTTGTGTTCATCAAGATTGCTTTATATATTTAGGTGCTTCCATGCCTGATGCATAAATATTTATGAAGGTTACATCCTCTTGTTTGATTGCTCCCTTTATCATTCTATAGTGTTCTTATGTGTTTCTTGTTATAGCCTTTTAAAAAATCTACTTTGTCATATGTATCGCTACCCAATATTTTTTATTTCCATTTACATGAAATATCTCTGTCCACCCCTTACTTTTATTCTGTGTGTTTCTTCCTTTCTGAGGTGGGTCTCTTATAAACAGCATACATAAGGGTCTTGTTTTCTTATTAATTCAGCTAACCTGTCTTTTGATTGGATCACTTAAGACATTTACATTTAAATAAACTCCTTTACCTTATTTTTTGGTGTTTGTGGAAAGCTCTTTACTTCTTCAATTTTAAATGAGAGCCTTGCTGGATAAAGTAGTCTTGGATGTAGGTCCTTGCTTTTCATCACTTTGACTATTTCTGGCCAGAAATGTCTGTTGAGAAATCAGCTGACAGTCTTATGGAAGCTCTCTTGTAAGTAAATAACTGTCTTTGCTTTGCAGCGTTTAAGAGTCTCTGTCTTTAACTTTGCCATTTTAATTATGATGTGTCTTGGTATGTACTTCTTTGGGTTCATAGTTTGTGGGACTCTGGACTTTCTAAACTTGTGTGTTCTTTTCCATGACAAGGTTTAGCCATTATTTCTTCAAACAGGTTCTCTATCCCTTGCTCTCTCTCAACTCCTTCTGAGACCCCTATGATGTATATGTTGTTATGCTTCATATTGTCCTAATGGCCCTTAAAGAATCCTCATTTTTAAGAAGTTTATTTTTTTTAAAGTTTGCTGCTTCCTTGTTTTTTCAATCACTGTTTTGATCTTTTCCTTCATCCGACCTACTGTTTATTCCTTCTAATATATATTTTTTTCATTTTGACTTGTTTTTATTTATGGTTTCTGTGTCAATTATTATGCTTGTACTGTCTTTGTGGAAGTTCATCATTCTCATAATCATTGTTTTGAAATCTATATCTGGTATATTGATTGCCTCTATTTTTATTTAGCTCTTTTTTTGGAGATATTTTTGTGTTCTTTCATTTAGAACATGTTTCTTTGTCTCCCCATTCTGGCTATCTCTTTGTGTTTATTTCTATGTACTATAGAGCTGCTATTACTCCCAGTCTTGATAGGGTGTCCTTATATTGTAGTTGTCTTGTGAGATCCAGCAGCACAATCTCCTTGATTACCTCACCTGGTTGCTCTAGGAATACTTTTTTCATGGGTTATATGGGCTCTCCTATTGCAATCAAATCTTTATTACTGTTTGCATGTTCATGTGTGTGATCAACCCTCAGGCTGGATGACTGTGAGAATTGACCACAACCATAGCATACACGCTATTGTGCAGGTGCTGACCATATGAAGCAGAATTTTACTTAGCAGGGTCTGGTGTTTGCCAAGATCTCCTTTTGGATATGTTACATGTGAAACTACTTGGATCCAGCTCTGATGGCTGAATCTGACCACTAGATGTTTTAATTCTGGGGCCTCTTGGGAGAAACTGTAGTAAATGCCAATGTCAGATACCAGCTGTGACATTAGTGTTTGGAGATACAAAGCGAACCACAGTTTATGGCTGTGTCTGCGTGGGCTGGGGGTGTGTGGAAAGGACAAGCTGGGCACCACAGAATGCTTTTTAACCTTTGCTGTTTTAATCATGATGTGTCTCAGTATGAACTTCTTTGGGACCCAGTAGCATGTAGGCAAAAGCCCCAAGGCACCCAAAGAGCAGCCTGGGATCCTACCTCACCTTCCTCCACCTGCCCATTGCCTGATAGGCTCAGTCACTGAAAAAGCCCCTGGTGGTACTCAAGTTTCATGAAGTAGCTTCTCAGTGAGTCATCAGGTAGGAGTGGCTGGTGTTCACCAGATTGATATATAGTTTCAAACTGAGTGTCAGCCAATGCCCCAGAGTATATTAAATCTAGCTGCCACCCATGTGGTGGGGTAATTGCTGGGATTGACCAGCAGACCCTGAGCAACAATGAATAGATTACTCTGACACACCTTCCTGTGAAGGAGAGGCTACGGGGCTGTTTTTCTTTAGGAGAAAAAAGCCCTGTTTGCCTGCCTCCTTAGGCTTTTATTGTCACAACCACTTGAACTAAAATTAACCTCTAGATACAATCAGCAGGGTAAGTGTCCCTGAGAAAGCACATGTTCTACAAGGTCGGGTCTAAAAGACTAAACAGAGACCTTAGCAAAACACCTGGGGGTTCGGACTAGCTTGGAAAAGTCAAGGTAGGGACTGCCGCCTTCGGCCATATCCCCCCAGAGGCCCCGACCTTTCAGAGAATCCTCCTTACAGACATTCCAACCAAGTCCTGTGCTTCCCCACAGGTAATGTCTCAGGGAGTTATCAGGGTGATATTAGCAGAGTTTATCAGGCCCAAACAAGTCACGATTTGGCTGCATGTAGGGAGGGTTCTACTCCGTTGTGTGTGCAAGAGAAAAATAGCCACCGTCCTAGAACTACAAAACTCAGTCTGTCCAAAAAAAATTTTTTAAATCCTCACCTGAAGATATTTTCTCCATTGATTTCTAGAGAGAGCAGAAGGGAGGGAGGAGGGAGGAGGGAGGAGGGAGGAGGGGGAGAGAGAGAGAAAGAGAAACATCGATATGAGAGAGACACATAGATTGGCTACCTCTCATATGCAACCCTACCAGGGCCAGGGAACCTGCAACTGAGGTACATGTTCTTGACTGGGAATTGAACCTGAGATCCTTTGGTTTGTTGGCCAGTGCTCTAACCACTGAGCAACTGGCTAAGGCTGCCTGTCCAAAATTTTGTCAGGAGCCCAAACTCAATCAAGCTGGGCCACTGGGAGTTGGAAGGGTGGAGTTAGTGGGCCTCCCATTTGGGAGAGGTGCTGTTCAGGCCTGTTGGAAAAGGAAGAATTAACCCCTGCCCAAGAGTTTACAACTCAGTCTCTCCAGCTTCTGCCCAGACCTCAGCAAGGCAGGGCCATCAGTTATGGAGAGAGTGGGGCCACTTGGATCCCTAATGGGGAGGTATCAGTGAGGTTAAAAATAAGTGAGGCAAATGGTCCCCCTACCAAAACCACACCGCTTTGTCACAGACACCCACTCAGATGGCCCAAACCTCTACATCCCAGCACAGGTAGCTGAGTCCTCAGCAGGGCATGAGCTCCACAGAGTGGGGTGACAGGGAGAGTGGGGCTATTGCCTTTTACCAGGATGATGCTCTAAAAAGACGAGTGCTACATACAAGAAAGAGAGCATCCGTGGCACATAAAGGTGACTCAGCACAGGGGCCTGACAGCTGTCCCCCCAGCTCTCTTCCCAGTGCCACTCCATCCCACTCTGCACTCCCTCTGTCTGAGATTAGGCTGAGTGGCTGCAAATGAAATTTTGTGTATTGGCCCTTTAAGAGGGAGCCTGTATCTCCTTGGTGGATAGAAACCCTGGTGATTTTCACAACCAGATGTTATTTGGCTGCCTCTTTTCTGTTCAGGTTCCCTGGGCCTGGGAGTCTGGTGTTGGGTTCAGATTCTTCACTCCTCAGGGGGGACCTTTGTGGCTGAGATATTCCTTTGGAATCTCAGCTGTCTTGTATGGGATCAGGTTCAAACATTTTTGCATCT
Organism: Myotis myotis; assembly: GCF_014108235.1. NCBI lineage: Eukaryota > Metazoa > Chordata > Mammalia > Chiroptera > Vespertilionidae > Myotis > Myotis myotis. The sequence continues at coordinate 88,604,458 of NW_023416390.1, read as the reverse complement.
CTGCCCCTCCTACTCATCTCATCGCTTTTCTATAGATCATTGGTTATTAGACTTTAATTCAGATAGTTCATTCATTTAATTATTCAGGCTGATTGTTTTATATTTTAGTTGTAATTCCATTTTGGTCCTGGGAGGAGATGAGTGTAACATCTACCTAGTATGCACCATCTTGAATCTTTTTCCCAATATTGAGGATAATGCTTTGAAACCAGGTTACAAAGCATAGTTTGTAATTTGTGCAATACTGGTATGGTCTTTTAACTTCTTGGGAATTGATTTCTTTATTTGTAAAATTACATTTGTACTCTTTTATTTCAGATCATATAAAATTATTTTATCATAAGTGGAACAAGTTAAAGCATCGCAACAACTAAAAAATATTGCAAATTGAAAATATTTCATAAGAAAAGTAAGGAAACGGGAGAGATCATAACATCTACTTAGAGAAGGTGAAATTTCAGGTAAACCTCAAGAAAGGAAAACTTTTAAATAGCAATAGAAAGGAAAGGAGCTAGTAGATTCATAACCTGTCAACCAGCAGTTCTCATGTGTGTGACTGCCACAGAGATTTTGCTCCCTGAGGCCATCTGGCAATTTTTGATTTTTTTTTTTTCTTATCACAGCTAGTGGGGAGGGCCAATTGGCATATTTAGGCTCAAGGCCAAGAATGCTAGTAAACATTTTATAATGCAGAGGAGAATAGCCCCCCTAAAAGAAAGAATTTTCAAGACCAAAATATATCTAACGCTGAGGTTGAGAAACCCTGCTACAGACTGATGAGTGAGTAACATAGCAGTTAAATCAGAAAATGTTTGGTGGTTTTTGCATGCTAAAATGGGAAGTTGGTACTTTTGTATACAGTGAGAAACTAAAGTTTACTTGTCAAGAAGTGATGCATTTTGCATGATAATAAAAGAGAATAGTTTTGAATATAATCAGTTGGATGTAATTTAGCAAATGACTTATGCAATTGTTTATTGCAAACGAAATATAAAGGTAAATTGGATATGAAATAAATTTGGATTGATTCACTCAGTCTTTATAATATTTTGTCACTCGTGGGTCTCAAACAATCTTTTGCATGATTTCCATTTTCAGTGAGATTTCACTATTTGGAGTAGGTACACATGGGGAATTGGAGTCATTTATCCCCTGGGGTAATGCAAAATGGCATTGTGACATGTTTTATTCAATGACATAGGCGCAGAGTGAAGCATGCTGTTCTGAGGGAAAGCATTCAAGCACTGTTATACAATTCTCTGCTCTCTTTCTTCTCTTTTTTTTTTTCTGGGTACACTGAACTTTATTGATGGTACTCAACAAAGTAAGGCTCCCTACGCCCTCCCCTACTCCAGTGGGTCTGAGATGAAAACGGTGGTCAAGAGATTCTCAGTGTGTCGGGGGATCAATTTGGGGCAAGGACTTCCCAGCAGCTGAGGGCCTCTTTCTCTTGCTGGGGCTGGTGGTCCAGGGAGCTCTTACTTCTTGGAGGCCATGTGGACCATAAGGTCCACCACCCTGTTGCTGTAGCCGAATTCATTGTCATGCCAGGAAATGAGTTTGACAAAGTGGTCATGAGGGCAATGCCAGCCCCAGAATCAAAGGTGGAGGAGTGGGTGTCCCTGTTAAAGTCTCAGGAGAAAGCCTGGTCTTCAGTATAGCTCAGGATGCCCTTGAGGGGGCCCTTTGATGCCTGCTTCACTACCTTCTTGATGTCATTGTATTTGGCAGCTTTCTCCAGGCAGCAGATCAGATCCACAACCGACACATGCCAGTGAGCTTCCCATTCAGCTCAGAGATGACTTTGCCAACAGCCTTGGCAGTGCCAGTAGAAGCAGGGATGATGTTCTGGACAACTCCTTGGCCATCACACCACAGCTTCCTAGAGGGATCATCCACGGTCTTCTGGGTGGTGGTGATGGCATGGACTGTGGCCATGAGTCCCTCCATGATGCCTAAGTTGTCATGGATGACCTTGGCCAGGGAAGTCAAACAGTTGGTGGTGCAGGAGACATTGCTGACAATCTTGAGGGAGTTGTCATACTTGTCATGGTTCACACCCATCACAAACATGGGGGCATCCGCAGAAGGGGCAGAGATGATGGCCCTCTTGGCTTCACCCTTCAAGTGAGCTCCCGCCTTCTCCATGGTAGTGAAGACACCAGTGGACCCCACAACATACTCAGCACCAGCTTCACCCCATTTGATGTTGGCGGGATCTTGCTCCTAGAAGATGGAGAAGGGCTGTCCATTGATGACAAGCTTCCCATTCTCAGCCTTGACTGTGCCTTTCTTTGAACTTGCCAGGAGTAGAATCACACTAGAACATGTAGACCACGTAGTTGAGGTCATTGATGACGACAATATCCACTTTGCCAGAGTTAAAAGCAGCCCTGGTGACCAGACGCCCAATGCGGCCAAATCCATTTACTCTGACCTTCACCATCGTGTCTCAAGGTTGTGGCTGCTGGCACTGTGAAGGAGGAGAGGCTGTCTGATGAACAGGAGGAGCAGAGAGCCTCTCTCTCTTCTCTTGCTGTGTGACACAGATGGGTATGTTTTCCAGATTTACAAATATAAATTTGGGGGAGCTTTCTGACTGATCCAGAAGCATGCATTGCTCTGTCTCGGCTGACCATGAAATGTGTGTGATATGGGGTCAGTCACCACTCTTTTGACTTCAGTCTTCACACATTTCAAATTAAGTTTAGGATGAATGATTTTCAACATCTTCTTTAGCTCCAACATCTTAAAATTAAAAAGATATTTACAAATTTATGAGAAGATGCTCTTTTTTAACCCTAAATATTTGGTTTTATGTAGACATCTGACAGGAGAATAAATAGCCCAATATTCAAATTATTTGGAGCATTGGTCTCAGATTATATCTCAAGTTTCCCAGAGGTAGAGTCATTTTATTATGAGTAGTTACCTATCTTTAATCGTTAGAAAAATGAGAAGATGGGAAGGCATAATTACCAAGGAGAACTTAGCTATTCCAGACTCATATACAATTTGGCTTGTGTTACTTAGATATCTGAAGATATGTGCGCATAATTATTTCACACATAAAGACACTAAAATTCCAGATTTTGAGTCCACAATCAGGCTTGGTCAGTCTGTGAAGTATGAACCATATATGTACCCAGATCCTATCATTGTCCATAATACTGAAAACTTTGATAACTTCATGGAATTTTCTGTGCTATTCTAGTAAATATCTCACTTAGATGTGTTTTATTCAGCATCTTTTACATATGAGTATCCTTCTTTCTTTTTACTGCACAGTGAAAGATTTAAAAACCTATGGCCTGGATTTCTTCCCTATCCTATGTTTTAATTATTAGTGGTATCAATATCACTATTATCACTTTTTATTTTGAGATCATTATAGATTATCATACAATTATCAGAAATAACATGGAGATATCATGTATCCTTTTAAAGAAATTTACCCAGTGGTAATATTTTGTAAAACTATAATAATAAAAGCATAATATGCTAATCAGAAAGCCAAGAGACACGTGAAAACATGCTCAAAGTTAAATCAAAACATCAATGAGGTACCACCTCACACCTGTCAGAATGGCTATCATCAACAAATCAACAAATGCAAGTGCTAGAGAGGATGCAGAGAAAAAGGAACCCTCCTGCACTGCTGGTGAGAATGCAGACTGGTGCAGCCATTGTGGAAAACAGTATGGTATTGCCTCAAAAATTTAAAAATGGAACTGCCATTAGATCCAGTAATACCACTTCTAGGAATATATCCCAAGCAAACAGAAACACCAATTAAAAGGATATATGCACCCCTATGTTCATAGCAGCACAATTTACAATAGCCAAGATTTGGAAACAGACTAAATGATCATCAACAGATGAGTGGATTAGAAAACTATGGTACATCTACACAATGGAATACTATGCTGCTATAAAAAAAGAAGGAATTCTTACCATTTGCAGCAGCATGGATAAGGGGTCCTCAAACTATGGCTCACGAGCCACATGCAAATACAAATATTGTATTTGTTCACGTTTTTTTTTTTTTTTTTTTTTTTACTTCAAAATAAGATATGTGCAGTGTGCATAGGAATTTGTTCATAGTTCTTTTTTAAACTATAGTCCAGCCCTCCAACGGTCTGAGGGACAGTGAACTGGGCCCCTGTTTAAAAAGTTTGATTACTCCAGGCATGGGTGGTACTTGAGAGCATTATGCTAAGTGAAATAAGCCTGGAAGTGAAAGAAAAACACCACATGATCGCCCTAACCCATTTGGCTCAGTGGGTAGAGTGCCGGCCTGTGGACTGAAGGGTCCCAGGTTCAATTCTGGTCAAGGGCATGTACCTTGGTTGCGGTCACACCCCCAGTAGAGGGTGTGCAGGAGGCAGTTGATTGATGTTTCTCCCCCATCGATGTTTCTCTCTATCCCTCTCCCTTCCTCTGTGTAAAAAATCAATAAAATATAGTTAAAAAACAAACAAACAAAAATGCCACATGATCTCACCCATTTATGGATAATAGAGAACATTATAACCTGATGAACAAAAAGATAGATACAGAGGCAGAGAAGCATCGAACAGACTGTCAAATTACAGTGGGGAGGCTGGGGAGTGTTGGGAGCGGGGCGGGGGGGAGGTAAGAGATCAACCAAAGGACTTGTATGCATGCATATGAGCATAACCAAAGGACACAGACACTAGGCGGAGGTGGGCTGCGGGCATGTACTGGGGGGTAGGGGAGGTGGGAGAAGGTCAATGGGGGGGGGGAGGAGACATATGCACTATTATCTGTAATACTTTAAAAAATAAAATAAAATTTAAAAAAAGTTTAAAAAAATAAATTTACCCAGTGGTAATATTTTGTAAAACTTTCTATAATAATCAAAACATTGTAGAGCTTGGCTCTAGGGTTAAGCCTCGGACTGACCTGTTGGGAAAGCCACAAACAAGTCCCCGCTTACAGGGTACAGTCCTCTTAGCATAATTAAGCTTGACCTTATGATGCTCCCTAGATCTTATCTGGGAAGCTAATGAGCTGAGGGAGATGTAGCAAGTGCTGCCAAAACAAGTGAAACTCACAAGAACATTGTAACTATGGTGACCACTACCTTATTTACCTCTGGCTATAAAATAAAGGCTCAGCTTGCCTCTGGATCTCTCTCTTTGGCCTCAGCCAGGCACAGGAAGATCCACCTAGACCTGTTTTCAGCAAACTGTGGCTCGTGAGCCACATGTGGCTCTTTGGCCCTTTGAGTGTGGCTCTTCCTAAGCCTTAGGAATACCCTAATTAAGTTAATAGCAATGTACCTACCTATATAGTTTAAGTTTAAAAAATTTGGCTCTCAAAAGAAATTTCAATTGTACTGTTGATATTTGGCTCCGTTGACTAATGGGTTTTCCGACCACTGACCTAGACCCAGCTTATTCTCTTTGTCATTTTTTCATCCTTTCGCCGCCCTCACTCAGACTTTCGAACCCTTGGCAGAGCTGGCTCGGCACAAAGCATAATATGCTAATTAGACCGGATAGCTGAACAACCTTCTAGTCAACTTTCTAGACGTCCTTCCGGACGAAGCCATAGTGGCGAGGGCTGAGGCAGGTAGTGTTGGCCAAGCAGGCAGGCAGAATGGTTAGGGATGATCAGGCAGGCAGGCAGAATGGTTAGAGATCATCAGGCAGGCAGACAGAGTGGTTAGGGGTGATAAGGCAGGCAGGCAGGTGAGGGGTTAGGAGCCAGCGGTGCTGGATTACAAGAGGGAAGTCCAACTGTCAGATTAGAGCATATCACATGGGGATTGGGACTAAACTGGCAGTTGGACATCTCCTGAGGAGTCCCGGATTGTGAGAGGGTGCAGGCCGGGCTGAGGCCACTGCACTCCCATGAACGAATTTCATTCACCAAGCCTCTAATAGTATAATAAAATAATTAGTTTATCAGTGTTAATAAAGTCACAATACAAAACTGTTCCACAAGCAAAAGCATCCTTCATGTGGGTCACTCTCATTTTCACATTAACTCCTGACAGCCACTAATCAGTTCTTCATTTTATTACTTTATAATTTCAGGAATGCTATATAAATTAATCATAGAGATGTACTTAAAAATATCTTTATTGTTGAGAGTATTATAGATGTCCCCCTTTCCCCCCACATTGCCCCCCCTACCCATTCCTGCTCCATCCCAGCTCTTCACCAACCTACTCTCTGTGTCCATAGGTAAAATCTTTGGTTAATCTTTTTCTGCTCCTTCCCCCCTTCCCTCTGAGATTCATCAGTCTTTTCCATGCCTCTGATTCTACTTTATTCACCAGTTTATTTTGCTCATTAGATTTCTTGTTCATTTATTTTCATTTTTAGATTCAATTGTTGACAGTTATGTATTTGTTGCCATTTTACTGTTCATATTTTTATCTCTTCTTCTTGTTCTCCTCCTCCTCCTCCTCCTCCTCCTCCTCCTCCTCCTCCTCCTCTTCTTCCTCCTCCTCCTTCTCCTGTCTTCTTCTTGAATACCCTACAACATTTCATGTAATACTGGTTAGTGGTGATAAACTCCTTTAGCTTTTGTTTCTTTGTTTGTGAATCTCTTTATCTGACCCTCAATTCTAAATGAGCTTCGCTGGGCAGAATAATCTTATTATAGGTCCTTAGTATTCAACACTTTGAATATTTCTTGCTATTCCCTTCAGACCAGCAAAGTTTCTGTTGAGAAATCAGTAGACAGTTGTATGGGAGCTCCCTTATAGGTAACTAACTGCTTTTTTCTTTCTACTTTTAAGATTCCTTATCTTTAACCTTTGGTATTTTAATTATGATGTGTCTTAGTATGGGCCTCTTTGGGTTCCTCTTGTTTAGGATTCTCTACATTTCTGGGACTTGTAAGTCTATTTATTTCACCAAGTAGGGGAAGTTTTCTATAATTTCTTCAAATAGGTTTTCAATCTTTTGCTCTCTCTCTTCTCCTTCTGGCACCCCCATAATGTGAATGTAGGTACACTTGAAGTTGTTTGAGAGGCTCCTTATGCTATCTTTGTATTTCTGGATTCTTTCTTTTTGCTCTTCTGATTGGGTGCTTTTTGCTTCCTCACATTCCAAATTATTGATTTAATTATCAGAATCCTCTACTCTATTGTGCAGTCCCTGTAAATTATTATATATTTCAGTTAGTGTAATTTTTCATGCCTTTGACCTTCTCACTAAGATCCCTGAAAGTTTCATGAAGACCCTTGAGTAACCTTATAACCATGGCTTTGAACTCGGTATCCAGTAGTTTGCTTGCTTCCGTTTCTTTCATTTGTGACATGTTTCTTTGTCTCTACATTTTGATTGCTTCCCTGTGTTTGTTTCTATGTATTAAATAGAGCTGTTTTGTCTCCTGGACTTGGTAGAGTGGCTTTGTTTTGTAGGTGTCCTGTAGGGCTCACTGGCTCAGCCTCCCCAGTCACCTGAGCTGGACATTGTAGGTATGCTCTTGTGTGAGCCTTGATTGCTGTTGGTATCACTGGGAGGAGTTGATCTCGAGACCAATTGTCTGTGAGGACCAGTTGCAGCTAGAGTGGGAGAGCTGCTGTGCAGGAAACACCCCTATGGAGCAGGACTTGCTTCAGTGGTGCTTTTGTGCTCACTGAGTCTGCCTCTTGAGTGTATAACTTGTGGATGTGTGGAGTTATAATCTGCTATGGTCTGAAGCTGTCCACCGTGTGTACTGGCTCTAGGGCTTCCAGGGAGGTGCAAAGTCAGCCACTGCCTGGGGCCACCCTGCAGGATCTACAGAGGGATCTGCAGATGGCTGCTATTTGTATTGAGCTTAGAGGTGCCCATGTGAAGGCCAGCTGTGAAGCAAGGCAGGCTCATGCTAGTGCAGGGTCTTGGGCCTTTTATTGATAGGTTTGGGGCTCCCTGAACCTGCTGCAGCTTGTTTGAGAGATTTTAGCAAAGTCTGAAGCCTGAGCCAGGACAGGCCATTCATATGGAAAGGCTTCTGCAAACAGCTTGAGTGGGGCTGCAAATTAGATGGGGTAGGGTCTTGTGGAATCCCTAGGGTGGAGCAAACAGTGTGCTCCAGGCTGATGGAGACTTAGATATGCCTGACAGTCAGCCATGAGGCAGGGGAGGTCCCAGCACAGGATCAATGACCCCTGTGAGCACCCCTCATCTGGGAGAAAGCCACCCCCCCGCACCGCAAGTTCCTGCCCTGATGCCAGACAATCAAATTATCTCTATAAGTCTCTGGGTCCCCCAAAGCCTCCAAGTGCTGGGAGTCTGAGTACTTTTGTGTACTGGCCCTTTAAATGGAACACCTGGGTTTCTAACAGCCACCTTATCACTCAACCCCAATCCCCTCTGGTTTTTTACAACCCGTAGTTGCAAGGACTTCTTTTCCAAGTTCTGGAACCCTAGACTAGTGTAGGGCTGGGACCCCTCACTCCTCATGAGTGGTCTCCACAGAGATGATCTCCCTCTTGATTAAAAAAAATGGCACACATAGGTGTTGGACCAGCCTGGTTTGCACCTCCGCCCCTCCTACCAGTCTCAATGTGCTTTCTTCTTTATTTCTCTATTTGTAGGATTTCCATTCAGCCAACTTTCAGGCAGTTCAGAATGATGTTCTATATTTTAGTTCTAATTTTGATGTGGTTGTGGGAGGCAGAGAGTACAAGCATTTACCTACGCTGCCATCTTAGTTCTCTAGACTCAGGATGTACTCCTTTTTTTTTTCAATTAGCATAATTCCTTAGAGATTTATCCAAGTTGTTGAGGATATCAATAAGTTAATTATTTTTTTATTTTATTTCTGAGTATTATTCTATAATACATATTTACTGCAGCTTTTTAAAAACATTTAGCTATTAAAGAACAGCTAGGTTGTTTTAGGTTTTTTGCTGTTATGAATCATGCTGTTATCAAATACCTCCCAACAAAGAAAAGCTCAGGATGAGATATTTCATAGGTGAGTTCTACTAAACAGTTAAAGTAGGTTTATTGCCAGTCATTTTCAAACTCTTCTAAAATATTGAGTGGTATACCTGTACACTTATTTTATAAAGCCAGCAGTACATAGATATGGAAGTGGGACAAAGATACCACAAGAAAAAAATCTATAGGGCATTATCCCTAATAAATACGAATGCAAAAACTTCAACAAAATATTAACAAATTAATCCAACAGTATATAAAAATAATCCTACAACATGGCCACATGGAATTTAGCCATAATATAGAACTGTGGTTCAATATATTAAAATAAATTGGCATACACCATAATAACAGAATGAGGGGAAAAAATGATTCTTTCAATAAATTCAGAAAAAACATTGGAAAAAATTCAACACACTTTCATGACTAAAACAAACACTTATTGAAATTTATTGAAATTTTTATGACAACTTGAAGCCTTTGGATCAATTTGGAATATTTAATATTTTTACTATGTTGGGCCTTTTAATCCATGAATACAATGTATATGTTTATTTATTTACCTTCTTTGATTTCTTTATTCTGCATTTCATAAAGTTCAGTATACAGTATCTACCTATGTATATACCTATGTATTTTTTAAGTATATACCTATGTATTTCATTTTCTTTGGGGCAATTGTACTAGTACATTGTGCTGTGTTTTTCATTTCATTTCTGTATGTTTATTGATAGTAAGTAAAAACAAAATTGATTAATACTCTATTTTGGGTTGTCAAGCTCACCTGTTGTTTTAAATGGGACTTCTTAAACTAAGGTAGGGATGAGCCTACCAGGATCACCTTTTCTTGTTATGTTGGAGGTTAGGAATAATTAAACCTGAGTATTGGATTGATAATAAGATAGCCTTTTACTATGTTGTTCTCCCATTCCTGGGGCCGAGATCAGTGTGCTTTTCTCCTTCACCTTCCACCATTCTCTACTGCTTCTTGCATTATTTTTATAATTTATTGTTGTGTTTACCTGGGAGAAACAGAAGGAGATGAATCTATATCATCTTGCCCAAGTTAGAATGCACTCTGTGCTTTTGGGATAAAAATTAAAATATATTGCTGAATGAATATGACACCTATGTTAAATATATGGAATATCAATAAAAAGTAACTTTAAGTGTAGGAATAATAAAACTCAAATTCTTCCTCAATTCATATCAAATTTTCCTGTTGTAACCTTTTCATATAAAATACTTATATATTTGAGACATAATTTATATTTCTTCCTACATATTATACAGGGCTTTAGATTACTGTTCTGTACTAATTTAGTCCTCTGTATTTATAATGAAGTGACCCCACAGCTATAACACTGCTTTGCTGAGTAGCATTATCAATACAGGTCTATTTTTCTTTGAATCCCTAATGCCATTTTGAGAAAAATAATGCTAGGAGAATGGTCTCTATTCCCCATCCCTATGGACTAGGCTGAATAAATCCACTTCCACTCACTGTAGCTTTAAACTTTGTTTTAACGGTTATTTTCCCCAAGAAAATGGAGAAATAAAGGCATCTGAGATTGGAAAAGTAAATGTGTTCAGTGTCAATAATTTTATCCTGTTGTTGGACCATGTATTTCATTAATGGCTTGTCCCTACTTCTCCCATTTCAGACTCCCCACCAGCTGGTGATGTCTTTTAAACATTTTCATCAGATTTTCTTTCACTGAGATTTCTTATCACTAAACTCCATATTTTTTGTCTCTTTCACTTTGCTACCTTGTTGCACTAACCTGCCCCTAAGTGAATGTGGTTAGAGGTTGACTAAAGAATATGCTAGATGAAGTTTGTAGGATTTCAGACATTGCCTCAAGGCTATGGCTGTCATCTTCGCTCATTGTAAATGTAATGGAAACTTCTGCTCTTTCCTCAAAAAATGTAGCATTTCATTTACACCTCAAAGCCATACATAAAAATCAACATCCCCCAGGTTGGTTAGAGCTGATGACAGAAAAGTTACATAAATTTTGTGATAAAATCACAGGTACTTGCTGTTGAAAACTGTAAAGTGTCTGGAGCCTCTTACATTTGGGAACATACATAGTTCTTTTTAATTCTTATTCATTTAAATGTAGAAATAGACTTTAGTTAAGCTGAACACTGTTTGGCCAACTGCCATTTACATTCAAGAAAAATGCCTTCAAATTTCCTATTGAGTTATGAAAGAAGCATGGTTGTTTTTTATAAACAAACAAACAAAAAACTGTGCCCTGGACTTTCTGTACCTAATTTTCTACTTTCTACATCAATGATCTTTACTAGCAATCTGCCTTTTTTTTTTCTTTCTTCTTTTTCTTGCAGCAGGGGGAATTGGAGTGGGGTATGCAAAAGATTAATGTGCTTATGCATAGTGCATGAGCATATGGCTACTTAAATATTTTTATATCCTGAAAATTGAAGCAAATAAAACATAATCATTCAATAAACTGAAATAATGATCAATTTCTTTAGTTACAGAAGAAAACGACCTCAGGTTCAATGAAGTTCAGTAAATGAAATATATTATTTTTCTAATCTTACTGACATTAAATCCCCATATTACATAACATTGCTACTCAAAAGTGATGTGACTGATGTTTCAAGAATGTCAGAGGCCATTTTGAAGGCCTTTTTCATATGATAATAGAGGCATTTTGTATTCTGAGAATGCAAGTCATTACTATTCTCTTTGTTATGAATTTCTATAGCACTTTATTTCTGTGCATATTCTATTCTTAGACTCTGTGATACTCACAAGAGTTTTGTGACCTAGATAATGAAATGGCTAAATATTTTACTAAGACATACATGCAGGGAGTTCACAGAGTTGTCCATTGAAAACTCAATCTCAGATCATTGAAAACCAAAACATATTTTATTTGCAAAATGGTCAGGAATGTTTGAGTTTCAGAGTGTGGCCCAAGCATGTAAACTAATTGTTTTATTCAAATCTATTACCTGGGCATTAACCAATATTTTCATACATTTTTAGAAAGACATAAGAAAAAAGGGCAGTTTGTGTCCTTACCCAGCTATCTAATAAAAGAGAAACATGCAAATTGACTGCACGTCTGCTATACTCAAGCCACTCCCACCAGCCAATCAGAGCGACTACATGCAAATTAACCCAACCAAGATGGCCGCTGGCAGCCACAGAACTGGAGCAAGGAGGAGGCTTGGTTGCCCTGGCGATGGAGGAAGCCAAGCTTCCCGCCTGCCCTGGCCGGCTGTGGCCTCCGCTCAAGGCAACAAAGTTTCAATTATAGAAGATAAATAAATCCCAGATACCTGCTTCCAGACAGCCTCCACTGGGAGCTTGGGTGGCTGGGGGCCGTGGCCAGCCTGAAAATGGCCCTCAGCCCCTCATCCAGGCTGGCCAGGCACCCCAGTGGGACCCCACCCAGATTTGGGGCATCCTTCAGGGCAAACCACCCATGCACCAGGCCTCTATCCTATATAATAAAAGGGTAATGTGCAAATTGACCCTAATAGCAGAACCACTGGGAATGACTGGTCACTATGACACACACTGACCACTAGGGGGCAGACACTCAATGCAGGAGCTGCCCCCTGGTGGTCAGTGCGCTCCCACAGGGGGAGCTCTGCTCAGCCACAAGCCAGGCTGGCGGCTGCCAGTACAGTGGTGGTGGTGGAAGCCTCTCCCGCCTCCTCAGCAGCTCTAAGGATGTCCGACTACAGCTTAGGTCTGTTCTCCGCTGGCAAGTGGACATTCCCCGAGGGCTCCTGGGCTGCCAGAGGGATGTCTGACGGCCAGCTTAGGCCCAATCCCGTGGGTAGTGGGCCTAAACCAGCAGGTGAACATCCCCTGAGGGTTCCCAGACTAAGAGAGGGCACAGGCTGGGGCTGAGGGAGTCCCCCGAGTACACAAATTTTTGTGCACCGGGCCTCTAGTTTTGAAAATAATGGAGAATGTTTCCACATGTTAATAATCAGGACACAATATATTTTTTAAAAATATATAGTATTTGTGGAGCAGTAGAAACTGCTTACTACATTTCCCCCTCAATGGCTCTTGGCTCTAAATTCTTTAAGAGAAAGGCACATAATTTCTCTTCTGTAGCTGCTTCGTGCTAAAGAGGGACAAAGTTTTCCTTCATAGCCAAGAACGCTTGCTCTCTGCCACAGGGATGATGAGGCCTGGGCAGAGAAAGAAATGGAAATGGTGTCTAGAGTCAGTAAGGGGCAGAATTACCAGAGTACAAGTAGGGTTTGTACTCTGGTGGAGACAAATTATAAATCTCAATAATTCCAACTCAAAGAATTGTAAAAAAATGAAACACTAGTTTAGAGGGTGTAGCAAACTAGTTAAGAAAACGCAATAATTCAGGATTCAGTTCAGTTCATAGGTGCAAAATAAAACTTTGAATATAATTAACTGCACTGGAGTCTAATGTCTACAACTGTACATTATAGATTATATTAAAATAATTTCTCTCCCTAAAATTACCCTGATTTTTTTTAAATCAAAGAGCAAAATTAAAACCAATTAATTACAGCATTAAGTCTGTTAGGTTTCTGAAAGAGGAGGGATTACAAATTTATTCTATTTTCTGCATACCAGGTGGCTGAGCCTTGATGTTTCCAGCCCCCAGTGATAGGAGTCAGTGGCTTTTAAAGGACTTTTGGCGGGATTTTTCTGGGCGGAGACTTCTTTATGCAGACCCAGAGGGGAGAGAATGGAATGTGGTCACTGCAAATGAAATGTGGTCAAAGGGAATGTCCATAGTGAAATGGCCTGAAAAGCCAGTTCCCAGGGAAAAGGTATCAATTCAGTTTTGTGGCCAAAACTGGTTTGGCTCAGTGGATAGAGCGTCAGCCTGTGGACTGAAGGGTCCTGGGTTCGATTCTGGTCAAGTCCATGTACCTGCGTTGCGGGCACATCCCCAGTAGATGTGCAGGAGGCAGCTGATCGATGTTTCTCTCTCATCGATGTTTCTAACTCTCTATCTCTCTCCCTTCCTCTCTATGTAAAAAATCAATAAAAATATTAAAAAAAGAGAGATATCAATTCAGTTATGTGATCAGACCTAACAAAGTCTAGCTTCAATTTGGCCTGAGTATTTGAATAAACACAAGAATAGTAGTTGATCATATAGGATCTTAAATCTGCTTTGATGGAATCTTATAAAGAGTCTCTAGATTGAACTTTAATTAGCCTCTCAGAGTGAAGGAGCCAAGTTACATACTTGCTATCCATCTTTGCTTAAAATACCTATAGGTTTGGGTAAATTATTCAAGTTTTCAAGGTCCCTAAAATGTTGCGAGGTTCCTTCTTTACTATCTCCCAAAAAATCAACCCTCTTACCTGAAAAGACTGATATACAGTAAGCCATATAAATAAAAAAGATAGCAGACCATTTTTCCTAGGGGCATTTATTGGCTTCCAAAGTCAATCTTAACTCATTAAAACTTTATGGTGCCATCCAGAAGTCTAGGCATATCTCTGAAACATGACAAAGTCTTGGTGAATAAAACCAGTTTCTAAATGTGTCTTATCATTAAAAAATACATATTTTTATTGGATTCATGAAAACATAATCGAAATAATAATTCTCACTCACTAAGAGTTTTCAAATTCTGGAGTGATGAGGTAGGGAGAAAAATATAAATGCTTTTATATTGTTCATAAAGGTATAATTTACCTAATCACTTTAAGAAAAAAAATATGTTTTCTTATATCCAGAAAGCAAAAGAAAAATTATTTTTTCTTTAACAGAGTGAAAAAACAACAACAAACAAATTTTAAACTGTATTAACTTACTTTTTTGATATTTAAATTTATTTACTTAAATTCATTATTCAGCTTAAGCTTATACTTTTCTTTCAAGATTTCTCTACACAAACCTTCTATACCTTTCTTAGTCTCTTTTAGTTTATCTCCTTACCCATTCAGAAATAACCAGCTTTAGAAAAACTCACTTTCTTCCTATTTTCTTCAAAAAATATCTCCATACTTCATACCTTCTATCACTAAACCACATAATTTTTGCCAATTCAATTAGACAGTCAAGCTGAGAGATAGAGGCAACCTTACAAATTTTTAGATTGTTTTGAGGCCACCTGAAAGTAGGCACTCTATACCTTGTCATCCAGAAGCATAGTAGGGTGGGCAACACTTACCCCAGCACCTGGGAGCCACCTGAGGTGTGGCATGATTGCCCAATCTTCTAAGGGCAGTCTTACCGATAGTCACAGTGGTGGCTGGGCACTCTAACTCTGGACTCACTCTGCTTAGGCAGCCTTAATTCCACATGGATAAGTATGGCCCGTACCTCAAGAGAGGTGTCCCTCAAGTGATGACTCCCAGCCTAGCTGGCCCCTGGAGATCCCCCATTCATCGCTCCATATAAGAAACTCCTAGTACTTCCATTGCCACCGAAAACTCATTTTATAACTCTGGCCTTTAGTATTTGGGCTGAAAATCTGTTGCTCTGCCTTTCATGTTCCCAGCAGCCCTGGTCCTTTAAGATGCTTAGTAGGAGAGGAAAGCTGCCCCTGGAAAAGGGAGGGTCCCTGATAAACTGTCCCTGAGGCTTTCATGGATGTTATTAATGAAGAAAATATAAACATTCAATCAGTTTAAAGATTAGTTTCCTCTTGTAGAAGTTCCTTTAAAATAATTATTTTTCTGCCTGGCTGATGTTGCTCAGTGGTTGTTCAAATTCCAGTCAGGGTATGTGCCTGGGTTGTGGGCTTAATCCCCAGTAGGAGGCATGCAGGAGTCATTAATGTTTCTATCTCTTTATCACTCTATCTCTCACCCTCTCTCTCTAAAATCAATAAAAACATATTTTAAAAAATAAATAAAATCATTATTGTCCCAAATGGTTCAGTATCTGACTCATTTAGTTTTAAATATATTTTACCATTCTGAATAAAGGATATGTGCGCCTCCAAGGAAATTTCACCTTATCAGGTGAATTGGGGGCAAATTATTAATCTGTAACATTCCCTAGTTGGAAGGGAGCAGGTTCAGATTTAAAAACAATCATGGTTGATTAGATATCCCTTCCATTTGTACATAGGCTTTACTCCGAGGGAGGTGGCAACTTAGGTATGGTTAATAGCAGATAAAAGTAGCCCCAGTATCTTCAAAGGTCTTAGTAGCTTCCCCCTTTATGGTTATTTCAATTGCCCCTATCTATATAATAAAAGCATAAGCAACTGTTACAGCGGAATGACCAGAATGACCAGTCACTTTGATGTGCAGTGACCACCAGGGAGCAGACACTCAACACAGGAGCTGCCCCCTGGTGGTCAGTGTGCCCCCTGGTGGACAGGGGAATTGCTGCTCAATCAGAAGCTGGGCTCATGGCTGGCAGGCGCAGCAGCGCCACCATGGCAGCAGTAAGGAGCAGCAAGCTGAGCAGTGAGGAGCAGCGAGCAGACAGGCAGTAAGGAGTGAGCGGTCCCAGACTGCAAAAGGGATGTCCAATTGCAAGAGGGATGTCCACTTGCAATCGGACTGGTCCCGATTGCAAGTGGACCTCAGTTCAGCAACCTAAATACTTGAGTTCTGGCTAAAAAAGAATTCAGAATGAGACGTCCCAGACTGCGAGAGGATGCAGGCCAGGCTGAGCCCCCCACCCACTCCAGTGCACAGATTTTGTGCACTGGGCCTCTAGTGTTATTAATAAGAAGAAAAGGAAACAGAATCTCATAGTTCTCACAAGAACCCTATGCTTACTTCTGTTTCTTTTCTCTGTCTAAATCCCATTTGTTTTCTATAATGCTTCTTAAGGTGACTTGGCTTTCTACAATAAAAACAGAATTCTCACCCCACTGGGATGGCACAGTGGTTGAGCATCGACCTATGAAACAAGGGGTTACCACTTGGGTTCCCACTCAGGGCACTGACTTGGGTTGTGGGCTCAATCCTCAGTAGGGAGTGAATGATGTTTCTCATTGATGTTTCTATCTCTTTATCCCTCTTCCTTCCCCTCTCTCTAAAAATCAATTAACACATTAAAAACAAACAAAAATATTTCTCTAAAGGAGTTTCCCAGAGACACTATTTAGTAATTCTCTTGTTTTTGCCCAGAAACCAGTAAGTATATTAATTAGAATAGGCCAGAATAGCCAGGATCACATGTTTTAACAGTTAAATTAAATACCTTCATGAACCCATCAGGTTTCTGGAGAAAGTTGGGGGATCTTAAGGCAGATTCCTTAATTCTAATCTACTCCAAGAAATCTATACATTTGCTGGTTCCCCTCTGTCAGAGGCCAGTTTTTCTGGATTTCTATTCTAAGTGTAATTTACCTGTGCTGCTTCTAGAAGCTTCTAATTCCCAATCAAGCTAAGCTTCCCATTTATGTAAGCACTTTCAAGTAAAGGCTTCCTATTAATTATCTGCAGGAGTATTACTGTGGGCTAGGGTCTAGGAGTTTCCAGGCTTGGGGTATGATTATTCATGCTAATTTTAGTTTTATTTTGGGATCTGCAGAGTATGAACCCATTTCTAGGGATCTATATATGCATATATATAAAAGCCTAAGAGACCATTAAGACTGAAAGACCGAAATGACCGGCTGACCAGTCGCTATGATGTGCATTGACCACCAAGGGGCAGATGCTCAAAGCAGGAACTGCCCCCTGGTAGTCAGTGCACTCCCACAGCCAACCTCCCACAGTCATCTGGCAGCATCGGTGGCCAGCATCCGTTCCTTCCACGCCCAGCCTGGTGACTGTTGCCTCCTCACCCAACCCTGCACAGGGCCTTCGGGCCCCAGGCTGGCACAGGGAACCGGGGGTGGGTGGAGGCGGATGCAGCCCCTTTCTCAGAGGGGCTGAGGGCCGGCTCCCTCCTCAGGGCTGGTGGCCAACTTTCCACACCCCATTCCTCCCCCCGGCCAGCAGGTCCTGATTGGCCCAGCCCTGATCGGCCCTGATCGCCGGCCAGGCCTAGGGACCCCACCGATGCACAAATTCGTGCACCAGACCTCTAGTATTATATAATGGGTTGAAGTGTGCTGCTTCTAGGTTGAGCTCCAAGGGGCTGTCACCTCTGGAGCCATCTCAACCCTCTTACATGTCTCAGTTTCTCTGTCTATTTAATACAACCGTGTGAACTCAAAGTGCTAGGTAACCAACTTTTATGTGTACCTCACCAAATGAGTCAATAATTTAATTAGATTTGAGATGGAATTCCCTATGGGGCTCCTGTATTTCATAATGTATATACCCTCAGACACCCCCAAAAAGATCTTAGTCACTTAAGAATACTCAAGATTTTCATTAAATTGAAAAAAATGCCCCTTAATTTAGGAGCCAAATGAGTTCAAGCTCTTATTTACCCAGCAAAAAGGTTTTGTTTAGATTCTCATGAAATGATTTCAATTAAACACCCAAAGTTAAAAGCCAGCCACCCATTTTTTCCTCCTTACTTAACTCTTATTTTCAACCTAGGTTCTCTCCACCCTTCACCTTTAGCTCCACCTAAGGATTAAACAAACAAACAAACAAACCACCACAACAACAAAAAACAGTAGCTCAAAGTCAGCCTTTTAACTTAAGATAGGGAGGTCCAAAATTCCAAGGAAAACTCATCTAAGTCCATCCAATGCAAAGCAAGGAGCCAGTGGGACACAGTGTGCCTTTGCTGGTACCTAGCATGGATCCAGGCCTGCTAAGCAATTCTGAGTGGGATTCCTTGGAATCCTGCTCCACTATGTCACAATAACACAGCCATGTCATGACACCATAATGTTAGCAGTGAAATGGCATAAGTAGACTCAGAAGAGATACTATGAATGCTCAGAATGTTATCAGAATGTTATCAAACCTCAGTTCAGCAACCTAAATACTTGAGTTCTGGCTAAAAAATAATTCAGAGCCAAGACTCAAATATAAGAAAAAGTTTATTTTGAAAATCACAGAGGTAGGGGTGAGCCATAGAGGAAGTGAGCCTGCTGAGCTTTGTGGGCTGAGGAAACAAGTGACAGAGGCAAAAGAAGGGCCCTTGGAGCTTAAGAGAATGAAAGCAAGGAGACACATCTAAAGGAAAGAGTAGAAGGCTAAAGAAAGAGAGAGAGAGAGATTGAGAGAGAGAGAGAGAGAGACAGAGACCCATGTCCTCTATCCCAAGGGCTTTTAAAGGCAGAAATTTTGGAGGAGGTCCCAGGGAGGATCTCAATAGAATACTCATCAGCTTTCCAGCTGAGAACTTTCAAGGTTGTAGTCTCCACTGATTGGTCGGTGCTAGGGTAGGGGGTCATTGGTCATTGCAGCTGGTCCTGATGTCAGCCATGGTGCCTCACCAGGCCTTTCTGAAAGACAACTTAGGCCTAGATGCCATTTCTGGTTTGATCAAAACTCTGTCTCTGTGGTCAACAGACCAAGAGCTTTGTCCCTATGATTACTTGAAGTGATCAGAATCTTATTGTCTTGAGGGCTTAATGCTTAAGAAAGTGGACATGCAAGGGCTTTGTATGGGAGTCATATGAGGCTATTATCTGGGCCTTGTTCCCTCTCTAAGGAGATCTACCACATGAGAAGTGACATGCTGAAAGAGGGAAGGTCAGGGTAGAGTCTGAACCACATGACCAGAGATATGAAAGGTCAAGGGGTCTCAACTGCATGACCAGCAATATGCTAGGGGATGAATGGCCACTCTGGGATTGAGGACATTGTTTTCCCAGTTGTACCCATTGCTAGACACTAAGGCTTTCCACCCTGCTGACCTTCCATACCTGGCCCACTGTCCTTGCTCTGCACATGCTTGTCTAACTGCCTACTACAAATCCTGATGATAGATTTCAGAATTCCAGACTTTGCTTAAAAAGATGTTTAAATAAACCTCCTCAATACTCTTTCAGAGACATAACCTGGCATACCAATTTTCAGGGCCACTTTAGGAGGAAGAAAGAAAAGAATCAAAATTCCAACTGGGACAAATCATTAACCATATTTTGACCAAGTCTTGCCAGAGTCATTGGTAGAATGAGCACTCTCTACCTGGAATGGTGAGAAAATGTATTATTTCTTTCTCAGGTATAAACCTCAGGGAAAATAAAGGAGTTGAAAATAAAATCATTTGAGTAGAGAAATGGTATTTTAGAGACATTGGGAACTTATAGATTATTTAAATTAACACTCCTATTGCTGATGGGGAAACTAATGCCAAGATCTTGTAGGACTGGCTCCAAGTTGTACCCTCAGAAGTTGCCAATCTCAGGATTCTGATGAAGGTGTCTGAGATCTTAGCTTAACAGTAGGATGTTTTAAGGTGTCGATGTAAATAGAACAAGGTAATGAGGTTTATATTTTCCAGCTATTGAATTAAGTTGAAGATACACAAAATATGAGTAATAGACAGACATTTCAAAAGAGTACAAAAACTAAAATAAAATAGTATAATCCCAAAATCCAGTTAAGGGGCAAAGGGAGTTGATACATAAAGTGGTGTCAAAAATCAATTAGAGAAAGTGGTTACAAGATAGAAATAGAAATAAGGGGGAGGGGAGGGCAGTGGAGGGACATCTCTAAAGATTGAGATAATGTGAAAAAATACATTGGGAATAATAGCTTATGAAAGACAAAGACATAATTATGGTAGGAGAGAAAACTGAGATAAAGGTGTAGGGAAACGTATGTTTCTACTTTTAGCCCACCTTTCTGCTAAACCATGCTTTGAGTCTTACTGACTACTATTATTGTTTCTCTTTTAAGTGTCTACCATATATAAAATTGATACCAGGATATCGGTAACGATTCTATCATTCATCCTTCAGCTAATACTCCAAACTGGCCAGCAACAGCAGATCACCTGATGGGGGTAAGTGCCTTTCTGAGCTTTAAAAACAAGCATCAGACTACTATCATTATAAGCAGCAAATTAAAGTCAGATGTGCGCTCTAGCCAGAGCTTTACCTCTACAAATTTACATGAACCAGTGAATCTGGTATCTGAATTAGACAGTTTTACTGTCTTGGATTTATTTTTATCTTTATAAAGTCTTTTCAGGGATATAAAAATAATCAACAAATTGTATGTGTATCAGACATCAAGTGAAAGTTGCACAAAGCAGGAACTGAATTATTTATCTGTAACTTCCTTAAAGATAAATATTCAGTCTTAGTATTAATCTCTAAATTTCTGAGCATATAATAGGTACTCATCATATGTATGTTAGAGAGGTTAATAAAAAAAAGTATTTTTTTCAAAACAATATTTTGGGTATTTAAAAACATATACACACAGATATTCAATTTAGACTTACGAAATCTCCCTTATCCTACTGCTGTTTTGATAGCCACAGGGCAATTGAATAAATAGCTTTCTACCTATTTTACACATGAGAAAAACGTTGGTTTTTCAAGTCATATTTATTTAATTTGCCTAGGCATCCTTAGGGAAATGATAAGGAGATTTATATTTAGTCCATTTTAGTAAAATTTTGATGTCTGAAGGTGCTTATCAGTATATCTGGTACTCACAACAAAAGCTCCCGGAATTTAAAGGCCTCTGGGTAAATACATCACAATATTGGGGAAAAGCATATAATATTTCAATAGCAGTTTAATTCTAATGAAACTGAGTTTCTTGCCTGAAAATCCCACTTCAAACTCCCCATTTCAGGGTTCTTACCCTTTTATTCTCTCTAATTTCCCAAGATATGTGAAATAAGCAGGGAGTGATATTTTAAGATTATTCTTCTCCATAAATAGCCTTTGCTTGAAAGGAATTTGAGCCAGTCCCACAGCCTTATTCTTAAAGCACCTCTATTCAACCAACCTCTGTCTGTTGTAAAGATATCCCTCAAGATATCTTCACTAAACTGGAGCATTTCAATAGCCTGCTTCTTCTCCAAGAAGTTGACTGCTGTTTGGATTTATGATCCCAATGAAATTTATAACTTGGAAGATTAGAATTAAAACTGACCCACAAAGAGGAAGTGTAGGTATATATTTTAACTTAATGTTACAAATATCCTCTTTATTGCCTTTTGCACTTTTAGCCTTTAATCTTATTATATTAATGTGTTTTATGTTACCTTGTAGTAATTATAAAACACACATAAACTCTTACATGGTACTAACCATGTGCCAGATGCTATTGTAGGTATTTGCTTCTATTATCTCATCTAATGCTCACAAAAAGTCCTTTGGAAGGTATAATACTAAGCCTGCATTCATGGTTCTAAGGATCAGAAAACTAAGCAACTTGTCAATGATTATATAGCTAGAAAAAAGCAGAGACAGAGCATGATCTTAGTCACTTGATGTGAGCCCCTATTCTGTGCTGCCCGATTATGTGCTAGGAACTGTAAAGTCTGTTTTGTAATTCTTAAATAAGATGGGATTCAGATGAATAAAGTATACTTAGATGACCAAGTCTGCATGACTTGGTTAGTACATATAAAGATCTGGCACTCTGTAGTCTCCTGGTTTTCTAGGTATGTTTTTTTTTTTAAATGATCATTAGTAATTTGGCCATTCTTTCTCACATTCCAGGTAAGAAGTGTTTGCATAGAAAATACAAACTTTATTTAAAATACCTCAGCTCCAATCCTTAATTTGCTTTTGGCTGTTTCATAGGGTATTAATTTACTTCCTGACATTAGTATTGCTGTCCATCCTCAAGATTCTTCATCTATGGGCATGGTGCATTTCAAATTAGTGCACTTATTTTCTTCATGTGTTCATGTATACTGACTGACTAGCATGGCACATGGACCTCAATACTCTGTACGTCAAATTAGTCACTTTAGTCTATGTCGGTATTTGTAATATAATTTAAATATTTACATTCTAATATCCTTAGCTCACAAGCATTTGGTCATTTGATAGTGGGGATTTCTCTGTTGCCTTAAAACTCAAACAAGAAAGAGAACACCTGCTCCTCTAAGCTTCCTCTTAACCAACATCTTTAACAACCAAGTTTGACTATAATTTAGGTAATTTTTTTGTTTTTCATGTCTGTTCATCACAAAAGCTGAACTGTACTCATAGAATATTATGCATTTTGTTAGTTATTGGTGATAGAGAGATGGAAAGAATATACCCCTACCCCAAAAAAGGACATAATTTACTGAGGAATAGTTTCTGGTAAAGGATGGTAAGGTTTCTAAGTGCCAGAAAGTTATTTTATGTAGAATATACATTTGAAAGTGCCTTTTAAAATTTAAGTAAATGAATAATTTAAATATGCATAAATGACATAAAATACATTTAATTTTTATAAAAATATTATTGACACAGTGGATTGAACTCCATCTCTGAAATCAGTTCTGATGTCAACATTTTTGGATCTTCCTCCGTATAGATAGATTTTCCACTTTTTCCAGTGTTTTTAATTTCAGGAGGAAAAATATAACCTCCAGGTTGTATAATTTTGGGTCTTTGTTTGCATTGAACATCACATCTTTTTAGCTTCCTTCTTAAACTTGAAAGAGTAAATAATTCTTATTGAGATATTGATTTTGGTGCTAATTAAAGGATTCAATGCATTATGTGCATGTTCTATCATTATGATTTTAAAGCAAGGCATTGAATAGTGAAGAAGTCATCTTTATGGTAAGAAACAGTTGGAATGATTTTTTCTGATTGCTATTTTTCTTCATTATGTAACTGTGTTTTTCATCCATTCAATTATTTGAATGAACCAGATGTTTTAATGTACTGACACAGTCATAATTACTTGTATAAAAGAAAGACAGATTTTAAGTGGAGAAAAATGGCCAGTAGAAATGGCCAGAGGTAAGAAGATGAATGCTATTCAATGTGAAATATTCAAAATGTACTCTGAAAATAATATATAAAAATCTGATAAACTTGAATTTATTTATTGATTTCTTTAACAATTAATTATTTTATTTACCATGTTTCAAGACCTGTACTGGTTATTGAGAATTCAGAAACAAATGTAATGAAATTTTGTTGTTGATAATTTGGTTAAATTCTCAAGGGGAGGACATTTCCAAGCATGTTTCTTTTACACAATAAATATAATTGTTCCATGCATGGTACTAGGTACATAGGATAAACATAAAATAAGGAAGAAACAATTTCTACCTTCATGGAGTTTATAGCCTAAACATAAAGGACTAACACGTTTAGTCATTATAATAAAAGTGATGATTGTCATGCAATGCCTGTAGTACTATGTAGTACTATTCTTAATTGACATAAGAATAAGGAATTAAAAATTAGGAAAGTTGTCCCTGGGAAAGATCCATTCAAGCAATTGTAGAAAATATTAAGGAGCAGAAGATGGAGGCAATG
Organism: Myotis myotis; assembly: GCF_014108235.1. Lineage (NCBI taxonomy): Eukaryota > Metazoa > Chordata > Mammalia > Chiroptera > Vespertilionidae > Myotis > Myotis myotis. Next base: position 88,580,270 of record NW_023416390.1, on the reverse strand, counting down.
GAGGGGTGTTACTAATAAGATGTACTAGTATTAATAATTAAGTACAAACACATCCAGAATTTTCTAACTTATTAAAAAGAAGGCTGTCAAGCATCAATCATCTTAATATGTCAAGATTAATATTAATATAATATTTAATGGCATTTTGGGGGCTGATCTAAATTTGAGTTATCCTCACAAATATTTAGGAAACATGAGGGGATCAAATAGGTCTTTTAAATAATATTGTAAGGAGCAATGTATGAATGTATTTAATTAGTTTAAGTTACTGAGTCCATAAATATTGCACCTTTTTATCCTCCAGAGCACTGCTCCAATTTTAACTTAAAAAGGTACTGCACCAAGACCTTAGGGAGAATAAGTTTTTTTAAGTGATATACAATGTTCTAAATTGTCCCATATAATAAAAGCCTAGGTGTTGTCACGCGTGACGTCATCACAAAATGGCTGTCACAGATGGTCACCCTCATGTCATCACAAGATGGCCACCACAAGATGGCTGGCACAAGATGGCTGGCACAAGATGGCTGGCAGGGGAGGGCAGTTGGGAGTGATCAGGCCAGCAGGGGAGAGTGGTTAGGGGGTGATCAAGCTGGCATGCAGAAGTGGTTAGGGGCAATCAGGCAGGCAGGCAGGCGAGTGGTTGGGAGCCAGCAGTCCCGGATTGTGAGAGGGATGTCCAACTGCTGGTTTAGGCCCAATCCAATAGGCAGTCAGACATCCCCCAAGGGGTCCCAGAGTAGAGAGGATGCAGGCTGGGCTGAGGGACACCCTCCCCCATGCACGAATTTCATACACCAGGCCTCTACTACTAATATAAAAGTGGTCAAGTGCTTTACTGAACCAGCTAGTAAGTTGTCAATTTCATTTTTATCATATGTACTTCCAATTCTCATTTTAGATCTGGCTTTGATAGGAAATATCTATAAATACTTGGTCAAATCACATTGATAAGTGCTTAATAAATATAACCTGCAATTTTATATTATTACTATTACTATCATTTATAATACATGTTCTACTTGTATTTTGATTAATAAAACAACGGTTGATTATAGGAAATAATCTAATTGATCACAAATATTTGATTCTGATAACTTTTACCCTGGGAAGTAGAAAATTAGCAGAGTAACACTCCTCCTCTTATAGAGAGAAAGGAACAAAGTACAACTGGACAACCAATGGGTCCAAGCTGCCTGTCACTACTTGAGCCAATTAATCAGAGACAGTATTGAATTGTATATGAGTGTTTATTCCAATACTGCCAGCAGTATGGGAGAACAGCAGGTCATCCACAAAAATCTGCTCTACCCCTCCCCATAAGCCAGCTGCTTATATTGGGTAGAGGGACAAATATTACATGGGGAAAAAACTATTATTGTCATGGGAAAGTAGGCAACGTATATTAGTTATAGTTTACAGGTAATGTGGGCTAGAGCAGAGGCGGGGGGTGGTCGCACAGGGTAGGTGCCTCTGGGCACTCCTGGGACCAGATTATAGGCAACAGGTGCTAGGGTTTGCAAAGGGTAGGTGCCTCTGGGACTATGTTGTTTCAGCCACGAGGTTGTAAATCTTTTCCATAATGGTAGGCATTTCTCGGGAAAGGATGTACTGCCTTCTGATGTTAGCTCCAAACACCCAGGGCGTACAACTCTCAGCCAGGATAGAATGTGCTTTCTCTAAGCAGAATAGAATAATTACAGATAACAGAGCATGATTAATATTTCCTATAATTATAACTAGTTCCCAATATTCTATTTCTGCCCTTAACAAAAGTACATCAAATTAATTTCTTATATCCAATTTTTTGGACAGGTGAGGACACAGAGCAACAGATGAGACCAAAATATAAGGAGAGGTAGTATATACAGGGAAAGAGGCGGTGAGAGAAAATATTCACTTGGGCTTTGTAAAAATAGTTGACAAATTGAGGAAGATCAGGTTCACATGTTCAGGATAATATAAACTCCTGGGTGCCACAGATTTGGGGTAATCTGCATCTTCTTGATCTTTCATAGTCAAAATCACTAGCTAGTCACTCACAGCAAAGATCAGTAAAGGCTTTATAAATGTCTACGCTGAAGGTCTGGGGAGGGAAACAGATCTGTATAAGGTATCAGAATTTCTACTTGGATTTTTCCCTTTTCTCTATTATGGATGAAAAACTTTAATCTAAGGGGAGGAAGCAGTGCTGACTTTAAAATATTTGTTAAAATTCTATACATAGCAGAAAGAAATGTGTAAGGAAATAAGATACCAAACTACATTTGGCCAAAAAAGTATAATCACATGCTAAGACCACAACTACAACCAAAGAAAGAGCACGAGATGAGAAAAGCCCTGCCTCCAAGATAAAGGGACTCATTGTATGCCTCATATTAAAGCTTAGTCAGAAGAGTAGAGACTGAACTTCCACTCCCACCCTAAAAACAAACTTTAGGTAACAAGATATAGGAGGATAAATTTGGGAGAAGAACAACAGTTACCCTTTCTAAAATTCAGAATCAAATAGACCTTGATATTAAACCCTTAGTGCGGCTCTTTGGCCCCTTGAGTGTGGCTCTTCCTAAGCCTTAGTAGTACCCTAATTAAGTCAATAACAATGTACCTACCTATATAGTTTAAGTTTAAAAAATTTGGCTCTCAAAAGAAATTTCAACCGTTGTACTGTTGATATTTGGCTCTGTTGACTAATGAGCTTGCCGACCACTGTTAACAAGAATTCTTCTATAGGCCTTTAAAGCCTCTGATGCAATGAGGATAACCATAGCAACAAAAACTCCCCAAATCAGCCAAATTTCTAGATGCATTAATTCAAACTAAACTCTAATTCTCCCACTAAAGACCAAGCAGAAGGAAAATTATGTTGTTAACTGTGTACATTTTGTAGAACCTCTTTATCAGGGGCATTTCCTAGTTACTTGATTGTTTTCATCTTGAAGGGGTGTTGAATTTTGTCTTGTTGTTTTTTTTCCCCATCTATTAAGATGAGTATGTGTTCAGTCCTGTTGATAGTTGTTTTACATTAAGTAATATTTGGATGTTAAACAAAGTTTACATTAATGGGATAAATTCCATTTTATCATGGTATAACACTCCTTTTTATACATTTATGATTTTATTTGAGAATGTTTTGTGGAAGATTTTTTCATACATTCATATGTATGCAAATTTAATTATATACATTTAAATGATTATTTTACTTTTTGTTTCAATGTATCCTTGCCCCATTTAACTGCCCATTGTCTTAACTAAAAATAAATTAATTATACTTGTGTTTTAAATAGATTCTTTATTCTGCTCTATTATTTGTCTGTCCATTTGTCAATACCATATTGTTTTAATTATTTAACCTTACGCTAGGTTTTGAAATAAGGTGAGTTCTCTAACTTTGATAATCTTTCTTTCAAGATTATTTTGTCTATTGTATTTTCCTATATTTTCTATATAACAAGACTCATCCCTACCTGATGACTCACTAAGAACCTACCACAGTCAACTTGAGTATCACCAGAACTCTTTCAGTAACTTATCTGAACAGGCAGCAAGCAGGCAGAGGCAGGTAGAGGCAGATCTCAGATAGTCTGGGGCCTTTTGTTGACTAGCCACTGTGCTGGATATTGGTGGAGGCCAGACTTGGTTTGCATCTTAGTCCTTCCCATGCACATGTAGGCCCAGCAGAGGTAGCCCCACACTGAAGACTGCTTGTAGCCACAGAGAGATTGCTCAGGTCCAGTCACAGGCAAGATCTGACATTGGTCTGTTCCAGCATCTCTCCCAAGAGGGCCCAGAACCAAAACACCAAGGGGACAGCTTCAGACAATATCAGAGCAGGATTCTATTAACTTCACAAAACACATATCTTAAGGGAGATCTTGGGAGTCATTGGACCCTGCTGAGGCAAATTCTGCTTAATGTGGTCAACACCTGCATAGCAGCTCCTACACAATGGGTGGGGTTGGTCTTCACAGCCAGCCTGAGAGTCAACTCCATGCATGAATGAGCCAACAACAATAAAACTTAATTACAACATAAACCACAAAAGGGATATTCCTGGAGCACCCAGATCAGGTGATCAAGGAGAATGCACCCCTGGATACTACAGGACACCTCCTACATAAATCCACCCAATCAAGACTAAGAGACACAGAAGATCTACCTAATACATCCAAACCAATACAAAGATGAAGCCAAAATGGAATGACAAAGAACATGCCCCGAATAAAAGGACAGGAAAAAATCTCCAGAAGAAGTATTAAATGAAATGGAGGCAAGCAATCTACCAGATATAGAGTTCATTCGGGATGGCTCAAGGAATTTAGTGAGAATTCAACAGCATGAAAAAGGACATGAAGCCATAAAAAAGAACCAGTGAAAATGCAGAATGCAATACTTAAAGTGAAGAATACATTAAAAGGAAAAACATTAGATTAGATAAAGCAGAGGATCAAATCAATGATTTGGAAGACAAGGTTGCATAAAGCATGCAATTAGAGCAGGAAAAAATGAAGTAAAAATAAATTAGGATAGTTTAAGGCAGCACTCACCAACCTGTGGTCTACAGACCACTGGTGATCCTTGAAGTATGAAAGGTTGGCGGCCGCTGGTTTTAGGAACTTTGGGTCAACATGAAGCATAAGAATATCTGCATAATAGGAGTACCAGAAGAAGAGAAAGAGCAACAAATTAATAATTTATGTTAAAAAATAATGACTGAAAACATTCACAACAAACAAAAGTCCAGAAAGCCCTAAGAGTTTCAAAGAAGATGAACTGAAAGGGTTCCACTGCAAGGCACATCATAATTAAAATATCAAAGATTAAAGAAACAGATAAAATCTTAAAAACAGCAGAGAAAAACAGTTACCTATAAGGGAGCTCCCAGAAGACTCTCACCTGATTTTTTAACAGAAACATTTCACTCCAGAAGGGACTTGCACAAAATGATCAAACTGATGAAACCCAAATAACTACAACTAAGATTACTTTATCAAGCAAGACTATCATTTAAAATTAAAGAAGAAATAAAAAGTTTCCCTGACAAGAAAAAGCTAAAGGAGTTCATCACCATGAAACAGTATTACAAGAAATGTTAAAGGACCTTATCTGAGAAGAAGAAAACAAAACAACAACAACAGAAGAACATAGTTATAAAGAATAAAATGGCAATAACTGAATACCTATCAATAATCAATTTAAATGTAAATGGCTTAATGCACCAATCAAAAGATATAGGTTAGCAGAATGAATAAACTCTCTATAAGAGACCCATCGCAGAACAAAAGATATACAAAGACTAATAGTAAAAGAATAGAAAAAAAAATAATGAAAATGGAAATGAAAAAGGCTGCGATAGAAACACTTATATCAGATAAAATAGAGTTGAAAACAAAGGCCATAATAAGAAACAAAGAAAGAAAATATATAGTGATAATGGAATCACTACAACAAGAGGTTATTACCTTTTAAGTATTTATGCACCCAACACAGGAGCACCTAAATATGTAAAACAAATGTTGATGGACATAAAGAAAAAGATAGACATTTACAGAGCCATAGTAGGAGATTTTAACACCCCATTGGCATCAGTGGATAGATCTTCAACACAGAAAATCAATAAGCAATCAGTTGGCTTAAATGGCACACTAGATCAGATGGATTTAATTGATATCTTCAGAGTATTTTACCCCAAAGCAGTGTATTATACATTCATTTCACATGGAACATTTTATAGGATAGATCACATGTTAAAACAAAATAAGTCTCAATAAATTTAAGATTAAAAATATATCAAGCATCTTTTCCAACCAAAATGATATAAAACTATAAAGGGAAAACCTGAAAAACACACGAATACATGAAGGCAAAATAACATGTTACTAAACAATGAATTGGTTAACAAGGAGATTAAGAAAGAAATCAAAAGATATCTAGAAACAAATGAAAATGAGTACACAACAACCCAAAATCTGTGCTACACAAAGAAAGCAATTCTACAAGTAAAATTAATAGCATGACATGTCTATTTCAAGAAACAAGAAAAATATCAAATAAACAATCTAAATTTACACGTAATGGCTAGAAAAAAAAAAAAACAACAACAAACAAAGCCCAAAGTGAAAAGAAAGAAAATAAATATCAGATTAAAGATAAACAAAATGGAATCTAAAAAACAATATAAAAAAAATCAAGAGCTGATTCTCTGAAAACAATAACAAGATTGACAAACCTTTAATCAGACTCATCAAGAAAAAAAAGATAGAAGACTCAAATAAACAAAATTGGAAAATGAAAAATAGACAACACAGAAATATGAAGAATTATAAGAAAATATTATGAACAAATATATCCCCCAAAATTGATCCATCTGGAAGAAATTGATAAATTCCTGGAAACTGACCTGGCCAATGTGGTTCATTTGGTTGGAGCATCATCCCATATACCAAAAAGTGGTAAGTTTGATTCCCAGGGCACATACCCAGGTTTCTGGTTCCATCCCCAGTTGGGGTGCACATAAACAGGAGGCAACTGATTGATGTTTCTCTCTCTCACATCAATGTTTCTTTCTCTCTCTCCAAAATCAATAATTAAAAAATTTCTAGAAATATACAGTCTTCCAGAAATGAATGAGAAAGAGCCAGATAATTTGAAAGACAAATTACAACTAATGAAATTGAAGCAGTAATAATAATAAAAAAACTTCCAACAAACAAAAGTCCTGTACCAGATGGCTTCACAAGTAAATTTTACCAAATATTCAAAAAACTAACACCTATCCTTCTCAAACTCTTCAAAAAAATTCAAGAGGAGGAAAGACTCTCAAGCTCATTTTATGAGGGCAGCATTATACTAATTCTAAAACGAGGTAAAGACACTACAAAGAACAAATATCATAGGCCAATATCTCCAATTAACATAGATGTTAAATTCTCAACATAACATTAAAAAATGGATTCAGCCAAAACCGGTTTGGCTCAGTGGATAGAGCGTCGGCCTGCGGACTGAAAGGTCCCGGGTTCGAGTCCGGTCAAGGGCATGTACCTGGGTTGCGGTCACATCCCCAGTAGGAGATGTGCAGGAGGCAGCTGATCGATGTTTCTCTCTCATCGATGTTTCTAACTCTCTATCTCTCTTCCTTCCTCTCTGTAAAAAATCAATAAAATATATATATAAAAAAAATGGATTCAGCAATACAATAAAAATATCATATACCACGATCAAGTGGGATTTATTCTGGGCATGCAAGTTGGTACAATGTTTGCAAATCAATTAATGTGATTCACAACATTAAAAAAATATAAAGGATACAAATGATATGATACAGAGTAAGAATTTTTTTTTTAAATCCAGCAACTATTGTTGATAAAAAAAACTCTTAGCAAAATGGGAACATACCTGAACATAATAAAGGCCATATATCACAAACCTACAACTAATATTATACTCAAGGGGAAAAGTGTTTCCCTTAAAGTTAGGAATAGCATAGGGTTGGCAACTTTCAGCACTTTTATTTATTATATTACTGGAAGTCCTAGACCCAGTAAGACAAGAGGTAGAATTAAAAAGCATCCACATTGGAAAGGAAAAGTGAAACTGTCATTGCTTACAGATGAAATGATTCTGTCTATACAGAATACTAAAGGCTCTACAAAAAAAAAAAAAAAAAAAAAAAAAAAAAAAAAAAAAAAAAAACACAACAAAAAACAACAAAACAAAAAACCCTGCTAGTACTGATAAATGAATTCAGTAAATTAGCAGGCTACAAAATAAATATTCAGGAACTGCTTGCATTTTATACACTGATAATGAATTATCAGAAAGGTAAACAAAAACACAAAATACCTAGAAATAATCTTACCCAATTAAGTGAAAAAAACTATACTTTGAAAATTATAAGACATTGAAGAGAGAAATTGAAGAAGATATAAAAAAATGGAAGTATATAATGTGCCCATAGATAGGAAGAATTAACATAATTAAAATGACCAAATACCAATGGTGTATTTCACAGAATTAGAACAAATAACTCAAAAATTTATATGGAACCACAAAAGACACTGAATAGTGACAGCAATTTTGAGAAAGAAGTACAAAATTGGAGGAATTATAGTACCTAATATCAAACTATCCTACAAAGTTAGTCAGTAAATGGTATTGGGAAAATTGAACTGAATCCTGCAAAAAAAATGAAACTAGACCACATTCTTACACCACACACAAAAATAAACTCAAAATGGATCAAAGATTTCAATGTAAGACTCAAATCTATAAAAATCCTAGAAAAAACCATAGGCAGTAAATTCTTAGACATCTATCATACCAACATATTTTTTTTTACATATGTCTCCTTGGGCAAGGGAAACAAAAGAAAAAAATAAATAAATGAGACTATATCAAACTAAAAACTGTTTGCACAGCAAAGGAAACCATCAACAACTCACTGAGTAGAACATATTCACCAATAATACATTTATTAAGGGGTTAAAATACAAAATTTATAAAGAACTCATAGACCTCAACACCAAAATAAATAAATAAATCCAATTGAAAAATGGTCAAAGGATATAAATATTCCCCTCTCCAAAGAGGACATACAGATAGGTAATCCTATATAATAAAAGCCTAATATGTTAAGTGTCTGGTCATCCATTCAACCAAGCAAAGTGTAATATGCTAATGATATGCTAAGGTCATTCAACTGCTTGCTATGATGTGCAACTGACCACCAGGGGCAGATGCTCTGACCCATAGGTTAGCTTGCTGCTGGGGTCTGGACAGTCGGAACTGAGCGAGATGGGCCAGACATGCTCTGGAGCCCTCCCACGGTCCCTCTCTGGCTGGCCAACCTCCCGCATCCCTACCTGGCCCTGATCATGCAACAGTGGGGTCCTTCGGCCTGGCCTGCACCCTCTCGCAATCCAGGACCCTTGGAGGGGATGTTGGAGAGCTGGCTTTATCCCGATCCCGCAGGCCAGGCCTAGGGACCCCATTGGTACACAAATTCGTTCACTGGGCCTCTAGTAGACATATAAAAATACTCAGTGTCACTAATCATCAGAGAGATGCAAATTAAAACCACAATGAGATAACCTTCAAAACCTGTCAGAAAAGCTACTATCAATAAATCAATAGACAGGTTTTAGTGAGGATGTGGAGAAAGGGGAACCCTTGTGAACTCTTGGTGGGAAGCCTGATTGGTGCAGCCACTTTGTAAAAGAGTACAGATTTTCTTCAAAAAATTAAAACTGGAACTGCCTTATGACCCAGCGATTCCACTTCCAGTAATAAATCCAAAGAAACCCAAAACACTAATTTGAAAGTATATTTGCAGCCCTGTGTTCATTGCTGCTTTGTTTAAATATCCAAGTTTTGGAATCAGCCCAAGTGCCTATCAGTAAATGAGTGGATTAAAAATCTGTGGTACACCCTGACCAATGTTGCTCAGTTGGTTGGGCAAGCCTCGGGCACCAGAAGGTTGCCAGTTTGATTCCCAGTCAAGGGCACATGCCCAGGTTGCTGGATCAATCCCTGCTGGACATGCAGGATGCAGCCAATCAATGTTGTGCTCTCATATCAATGCTTCTCCCTCTCTCTTCTTCTCCCTTCCTCTCTCTCTGAAAATCAATAAAGTATTCTTAAAAAACAACAATTGTGGTACATTTGCACAGTAGAATATTAATTGGTTGTACAATAATAAAGACATCTTACCATTTGCTACAGCACTGATGGGCATGGAGAGTATTACACTAAGTGAAATAAGCCAGTCAGAGAAAGACAAATACCATTTGATTTCACTTCCATATGAAATCTAATCAACAAAATAAACAAGGAGATAAAGTAGAAACATATTCATAGATACACAGAATAGAATGACAACTGTCAAAGATGAGGGTATTTCAGGGGCTGAGTAGGAAGTATGAAGGGATTAAGCAAAAATAAAACTCATATATACTGACAACAGTATGGAGATCATCAGAGGGAAAGGGGATGGGAAGAGGTAGGAGAGGATAAAGGGGATAAATGGTGATGGAAGGAGATTTGACTTTGGGTATTGGACGCACAATACAATATACAGATGATGTATTAAACCTTATAATTTTATTAACCAATGTCATCACAATAAAATAAATAAAAATAAAATAAAAACTAGGAAAACATTAAAAAGCATTGCAGCCATGTGTGGATATGAATGAACAAACAAGATAAAATTACCAAACATTCATTGACACAAATAACTGTGGTAGAGGGAAAGGGGCTGGGGAGAAGTAGCACTTGCTACTGATATAATTTTGTTAACAAACGTCACCAAAATACATTTTTAAAAACATTGCACCAGGATTTTATTTTGTCTTATTCAGACAGATCTCTTTTATATTAACTAATCATATTTTCTAATCATACTTTTTAGGCTAAGCATGCATCCTCTTCCACGTGTATGCACACACACACACACACGTCCATTTCCTAATCCTTGGAACCTGTGACTCAGTTACTTTATATGGGAAAAAAAAATGTAGACATGGGATCTTGGGATGAGGACATTATCCTGGATTATTTAGGAAAGCCCAACTTTGTAATCATAAGGGTTCCTATAAGGAGATGCAAGAAGATAAAATCAGAGCTAAAGGTCAAGTCCATGTGATAATGAAAGCAGAGATTTGAAGGTACAGTTCTGGCTTTGAAGATGGAGGAGGGGCCAGGGCATAAGGAACACAAGGAATGCTGCTGGATGAGGCGGAAAGGAAACAGGTTCTCTCCTAGGTTTTCCATAGGGCGCATGGCTCTGTTGGACATTGATTGTGCCTCAGCAAAACTAACTTCAAATTTTTGATCTCCAGAAAGGTAGTAAAATAAGTTTGTGCTAATTTTAGCCACTAAATTGTTCACATTTTGTTATAGCAGCAAAGGAAAGTGATTTATATGAATATTTTAAGTCAATGTATATCTGTTTAAGAGTGAAGGTGAAAAAATGGATACATTTAATTATATTTCAAAGTAAGAACACCAAAAAATATTTAATTCAAATTTTAATGCTGCAGGGACACTGAGTTTTTTAGCCTGCAAATAGAAACTTTTAAATGAAGAGGTATTAGAACATTTCACAGTGGACCTGCATTGCAAGTTCAGTTTAGTATTCGCAAGCAATACTGATGACTATTATATTCTAGGCACAGTCTTGAGGATGTCACATTTACCGCAGGGGCGGGAACCATTTTTCTGCCAAGGGCCATTTGGATATTTATAACGTAATTTGCTTAATATAATTCACTTAACATAAATTTATGTTGCTATGGAAAAAGCTCCTAGATTTATTGAATTTCTAATCCCGCCTGCGATTGCCTTGGCAGGCCCAACCAAATGATTTCCTGGGCCTTCTATGGCCTTAGGCCAAAGTTCTACAGTAACAGCACCCTAGCTTTAACTCATTTTATAGATGGGATTGTTAATAGTTAGGGATCTGTGACTAGGTTGATCAAAAGTATCATATGCAATTGCATATGCACCCATGGACAATGGCTGATTTCATGAACGCGCTGCAGGGGTGACTGTTTCCAAGGTCATCGTAGAGCAGAAGAGGAAGCTGTGCACAGTGTCCCTGTCCCAGAAATCGTGACCTCTTTCCATTTAGTCATTTCTGAAATTCCACTATTATGGCTTCATCGCAGAGGCTTTGAAAATAATTTAAAAATCACCAATGTTAATGAGTTTCCTGAGAGAGTTAGCAGTTGAAATCTTTATCAGATCACTCCTTCACAGAAATTAAAGCTTGTCTAGTGAGAGCAAGGCCCTACACAAATTTGGCACCGAGTTTGTTTGGGGGAAGATCCTAAAGGAATGGTGTCTGGGGGCAGTGGTGGCTGTCAGGGGGAAGGAGAAAGATGGGAGTGATGCTGGGTGGACAGACCCTAGACTTTATTCTTGGGCTTAGCAAGGTCCACATGTCCAGAGAGGACCTGGTAGTTATCAGATGAGAGCAAATTTCAAAGTCTGTCATTTTGTTCAGGGCAATTTATTTCCCAAATCACAGGGTTGCCTGGGAGCATTATTCACCACCTCTGCTGGTCTGTGCAAAAGCAGAGGCTCCTCCCTGGACAGCATGGCTCTCGTCTCAGGCTACTCAAGCACTACAAGTCCATGGCTATTTTTCATGCAAATAAAACAGGTGTGGATAGCATATCTATGTTTAGGGCCTCTTTTTCACTGCATAGGGAAAAGTGAGACTAATAAATAACCTGACAATGTACAATCTTAAGACAGGGATATATATATATATCTCCCTAGGCCATGGGTAAAATTCAAATACAGAAATTTTGGGGGATTAATTTGAAACAAAATTAGTCCATCAAGGGTGGGTAAAAGGAGTCAGAGGAGGAAAACACACAAATTATTAAATATATCTGAATATGTCAACAATTCACCGTAAAATGTTTATAGGTTTTGGCCTCATATCCTGGCTTCTCTGGTTAAGATTGGTATTGTGAATAAAATATTTATCATCTCTGTCTTTCTATTTCTCATCTGAAAACTCGATAAAATCTGTATCGCTGAGTTCTTGTGAGGACCTAATTAAATGAGGTGAATTAATAATAAAAATAGTGACACTTAAGGATAGTATGTAAGAGATATGCATGATATTTTTATTCTTGCCATTATTTAGAACTTTATTTAAAAGACATTATCTATTTAAGAGATTTATAGAAAGAAATGGGAAGGAAATGTCTTAGTGGTGGTAAAAACATACCCACATTTTCTGAGTGAAGTAATGAATCATTTCTTTTCCAAGTTGTACATTTCTAGACTATTAGACACGCTGGAGTCTAACCTCACCCACTTTCAGTGGTTAGAATGCTCAGCTAGAATTGAAATTTGATCCTATTAAACTCACTATTTTCATGAATACATTTTCTGATTTAAAATTCATATAACAGTTTTCAGTAAACTAACAAACCACTACTAACTAGGGGCTGACAGAGAAATTTCTTCATTTCCCTAGATATAACTGATGTGAACTTAGTGGGAAACTGCTCATATGAATGGGAGCTTTTAGTAGAAAAACCTAAGCTGTGCAATTTATTTGGTTCTTTATAGCCTTTTTAGACAATGGATGTTTTATCAACACTTACTTTTTAAAGCACTTCAGAAATGAAATCTGTATTCCAATTTCCCCATTTCTCACTTAGTCGAATCTGAATAAAATATGTCTTGTTGTACATGTGACATCCTTTCTAATGCAATAATAAAAGGCATTTATAATACCCATGGTTTGATGACATTAATTATAACAATTACTGTTACAATAAATACTCATACATACAGAAAATTCAAATTCACGAAAATCTGTGAACCTCACAGTTTTGTTCTCAGTAGGCATAGTCCCTTTTTCTATATAAGGAAAATGCAGCTCATTTTTGCTAAAATGATGTATTCCATAATCGGTAGAGCCAGGTTCTGAACACTAGCACAATGCCTTTCTGACTATATTTTATATCCTCTGTTAAAACCACTAAATGTGTAATTGACTCATCTCTATGGCTTTAGATTTAAATCTCTACGAGTGCTGCATGGAATTTAGTTCCTCTGCCTCCGTGCTTCCTGGATCGCTCTGCACCTCACCGGGTGCTGCAGGAGAGTGCTTACTTTGTAGGAAACGTTGTCAATGTGGTTGACCAGAGATGAGAAACATAATGACAGCAAGTCCAGACTTATGTCTTTAGTGAAGAAATATTTCCAAATACATCACAAACAGGAAAAGATCCAACTTTCAGCCAATAATTTCTCATTGATATAGAGGAAGTCAGTACATCTGATTTATTGGGAGATCTTTTCTTACCAGAGCAGAAATGTGTTCATGTCTGGAGCTTTATATTCCAGGGCATTAAATGATATATGTGTTATTCTGGATCATACATGTTCTTTTTAAAATAAATTACATATATATATGCATACACAGTGGTAATGGCACAATAAAATTGAAACTTAAAAATGAAATGTCAGCAATATAAAAATTTTAAAGCTCTTATAGCAATATTAACCCACCATACAGCACACAATGTCTAGATTATGGAGGATTTACTGGCCTAAGTAGCAAACCAAAAACTTCTGTGAAAATGAGAATAAGAAATTTGATCCAATTTTCATGCTATCGTGTGTTATTGATGTATTATTACTGGTTCTTCAGTTAGCATTTGTGACAGGGTATCTGCTTGGTTATTGGGGAGATATGAACTGCAATACAGGGTTTGTCTTTTCTTAACTCTTTGGCCTCATTGGGTTGATTCATCTTTTTGCCCCTCAATATTCTTATCTCTAAAGTGGAAAAAATATTATTATGTTGTACAATAGCAGGTAAAGTGTAGACTCTGATTAGCTATAATGTTAACCTGTTTTCATGGGAAAATTTTTAAATTAATGAAGAATGATATAGCATGATACAGAACAAGTGAATCAAATATTTATGGTCATCACTCTCACTCATCAGGCTTCTAATTTCTCATTATGTTATTTAATTCATGATCTATTTTTAAAAATATTAAATTCATTTATAAAATTTTAGTCTTACAGATGTTGAGATGTACAATAATGTTGGAGGGATGTAAAGAGACATAATAAATATTCCAAAATAATAACATAGCAGATGTTACATAATGATTGAGAAGCATTAAACCATGCTAAACCTCTGTTGGGAGCAAGGATGGAGAGAGGGAGGAGGGCCATGGGGCGAGGAAAAAGCCAAAGGATACAATTCATTTTCCTGTTCTGCCTTGCTGTCTTCATCTGCAAATTGATAATGTCATCTTTAAGCAAACACGGAATGTTTTTCATTTAATTATTTTATGTTTTAAACAAAAATATCATTATATCATAATTAACATGTTGAACAGTATCCTATCCTAATATATAAAAACCCTGTGTCTTAAGGACCTGTTGCTTCTGTGGCAGCTGTTGATCAGCACTTGCCTCTCTTTCTCTCCCAGTCTGGCCAGCAGCTGCACCTCCATTTCCCTCTAGGCTTCCACTGGGGCTGCTGATCAGCCCCGCCTTTCTGATCAGGCCCCATTGATAGGCCCAGAGATGCTGACTGGAATAGAAACTGACCAATCAGAACCAAATTTGGGTGAATGTAAGGAGCCAATGGCTGCCTAGGAGGTGAAGCTTTTGACTCTGACTGGCATAGAAACTGACCAATCAGAACCAAATCTGGATCAACTGTGAGGAGCCAATGGCTGCCTAGGAGGCGGAGCTTTTGATGCTGACTGGCATAGAAATCAACCAATCAGGACCAAAATGGCTGGCAGAGGAGGGCAGTTGGAGGTGAGATCAGGCCTGCAAGGGAGGGCAGTTGGGGACAAGATCAGGCCTGCAGAGGAGGACAGTTGGGGGCAACCAGGCCATCAGGGGAGGGCAGTTGTGGGTGAGATCAGGCCGGCAGGGGAAGGCAGTTGGGAGTGAGATCAGTCCGGCAGGGCAGGGCAGTTAGGGGCAATCAGGCAGGCAGGTGAGCGGTTAGGAGCCAGTGGTCCCAGATTGCAAGAAGGATGTCAGACTGTCTTGGGATTGGGCCTAAACTGGCAGTCGGACATCCCCCAAGGGGTCCCTGATTGGAGAGGGTGCAGGCTGAGCTGAGGGAACCCCCCCTTTGTGTACGAATTTCATCCACCAGGCCACTAGTAAATAATAAAATGTATTATCAATATTTATAGCCTTAAAAATATTGTGGTGTTAAAAATGTTCACCAAAATAAAGCGTCTACATTTCTAAATGAAATAAGGCAAAAGATCTGTCTGCCCCAACCTATCCTTCAGTTTCATTTCCCAGATGCAATTGTTCAAGTGAACAGCTTTGTCTGTTAGTTACTACCATGTCTCCAAGTGATGGCCTTACTATGACTTCTTAATTATCCTATATAATAAAAGGCTAATATGCAAATTGACTGAACGGTGGAATGACTGGTCGCTATGACATGCACTGACCACCAGGGGAGCCTTGCTCAGTCAGAAGCCAGGCTCATGGCTGGTGAGTGCAGTGGCAGTGGTGGTAGCCTCTCCCACCTCCACAGCAGCGCTAAGGATGTCTGACTGCAAGCTTAGGCCTGCTCGCTCCCATCAGTCAGACATCCCCCGAGGGCTCCCGGACTGTGAGAGGGCACAGGCCAGGCTGAGGGACTCCCCCTCCCTCAGTGAGTGCATGAATTTCGAGCACAGGGAAGTGCTGGCTCTCCATTATGACAGAGGAAAGATGAGCTCTGTAATTCAATGCACACACGCATGCACTGTCACACTTCCACTCCATTCTAAGAATAGAACTTTTCTCTAATATGATTGAAATGATTAGTAAAATATTACAGCTATAAATTAAATATAGCTGCCACTAAAGAGTCACTAAGTGTATAGTGATTGTACTTTCATTTTAGTGTGTAAACTCCATGGGGAGTGATTCTGCTGTTGATCCTGTAGTTGTTGTTCACCTGGAATCTACACAGAGTCTATATAGTCCCTGCCCCACAGTAGGTGTTTGATAAAGAACTGTTAAATATACAAATTTTCTTTAAGAGCATCTGTTTATTAAATTAATAACTGCCTTGTTTTTCCTTTTTAATTTACTAATCATATATCTTTATCTTTTCTTTTCCTCAAATCACCTTTGTTTTACTTTCTTTCTATTGAAGTTCTGTCTGCCTAGAGATACCACACTCAGAGACCTTTATCTGATTGCTTCAGGCTAATCAGGCTATTCTCAAGCTTATATTAACAAAGTGCAGTTTTCTTTTGGTTAATCTTCCTGGAGAATATTTTCCCAATGATTTTTTAGAGAGAATGGGAGGGGGAGAGAGAAACATCGATGTGAGAGAGACACATAGATTGGCTGCCTGGTGCATGCACCCCAACCAGGGCCAGGGACCAAGATTGCAACTGATATATATGCCCTTGACTGGAATAGAACCCAGGACCCTTCAGTCCAAGGGCTGATGCTCTATCCACTGAGCCAAACCAGCAGGGCAACAAGTCTTAACACATAATAATTACAAAAGCATCTAAACACTTGTGAAAAAGACAGCCATACACAGGAAGTGAGTAGAAATGCTATTTTTTTTTTTAATTTTGGTATAAATCCAACAACATATTTAATTTTTCCATGCCATCACTCATTCATTAGACAAATGTAAACACTTATCATGTGCCAGACACTGTGCTGACACTGAGTGTCAAAGATATACCCCTCAAGATGTTTTCAGTCAGGTAATGGGCTGTAGAGCAAACCAGGACATTGAACTCAGAATGTGATCAGAAGGTAGAGTGGGTACACAAAGGAGAGAAGAATCTAGAATTACATGGAGCAGATAATCTTGGAAAGTCTGCAAAGAATTTGCTCATTTGACTAACTTATTTTTTCCACATATCCACAATTTCATTTTATTGAATTTGTTGGGTGACATCTACATATATAAAATGAAGGAATATGCAAATTTTCCCTCACTGGCTGGAGCCAAAAGACCACCTGAAGGGGCTGGGTGTGGCTTCATGCTGCATGAGGCCAGGGACGTGAGGCTGCGTCAAATAAAATAAAGTGCGTTCACATGCCCTAAAGCACAAACACCTCAGCAGATAACTCAATGCAGGTTATTGTGTAATCACAATGATTACCCAATAAACTTATTTTCACCGGAAAAAACACCCAAAACATTTTCCCTTAAAGATGCCCCAGTTAGGCTGCTGAGGCTTTCATCTGTCCCTTTCTACACGAAGACAACCGCGTTCAAGGAGGAAGGGCTCCAGTTTGGTTTCTCAGCTCCCAGCTAGGAGGCCTCCCTGGGGCCGCTCTCCCCTCCGAGCCCTGCGCAGGACGGGCCCTCCACTCCAACCAGGGAGCCCAGAAGGGAGACAGAGCGAAGTGCTTCCTTCCGGACCCGCTCTCCCTGGGAACCCAGAAATCCTCCTCCCGGGGCGACTGCGCAGCAGCAGGGCCTGGCCAGCCGGGAGGGAAACCTACCCATGGCGGATGTGTACCCTGGCGGAGGCCGCGCAGCTGCCATAGTTGAAGCCGTCCTCAATGGAGGACCGGGTAGTGGGGATCAGAGTTGGCCATGTCTGCAATGGAACCCCAACTCCCCGCGGAATGACATATGGCACATGGACCTCAGTCACTTCCTGAGCAGCAGTCATCCCCGACAGGGGATCAAACCTGAAACCTGAGTAGGTGCCCTGGCAGAATGGAACCCAAACCTTTACTGTGGCAGAGGAGCTCCGACACACAGCAGGGGCCAGGGCAGCCAGAGGGGTTTTGTTGAGGGGCCCTGACAGGCAGCGCCCAGTGCAGTGGGTTGGACCCTCCTCCTGATACAGCAAGGTTGCGGTTGGATCCTGGTCAGGGCACAGACAAGAAGCAACCAAGGAGAGCAGAATAAGCGGAACAACACACTGTTGTTTCTCTTGCTCCCTTCCTCTCTCTAAAATAATCAATCAATAAAAATAAAAATAAAAAATAAACCCTCTGGCACTAACCGGTTTGGCTCAGTGGATAGAGCGTAAGCCTGTGGACTGAAAGGTCCCAGGTTCGATTCTGGTCAAGGGCCTGTACCTTGGTTGCAGGCACATCCCCAGTGGGTGGTGTGCAGGAGGTAGCTGATCGATGTTTCTCTCTCATCGATGTTTCTAACTCTCTATCCCTCTCCCTTCCTTTGTGTAAAAAATCAATAAAATATATTATAAAAATAAAAAATAAATAAACCCTCTGGCTTGCAGAGTTGAGCTAAAACAATTAGAAAACAAAGTCCCATCCCTTCCCATTCATTCAAAAATTACTTCATATGCTCCATCAGTAATCACACTGGGGATGGGAGTTTGTTTGTTTGTTTGTTTTGGTTAATCCTCACCTGAGGACAGTTTTACATTGATTTTTTTTTTTTTTTTTTTTTTTTTTTTTTTTTTTTTTTTTTTTTTTTTTACAGAGAGTGGAAGGGAGGGAGAAAAACAGAAACTAATGTGAGAGACATCAGTTGGTTGCCTCTTGCTGAATCCCTGACCAGGGCCCTGGATTGAGCCTGCAACTCAGGTACGTGCCCTTGATCAGAATCCAACCAGGTACCCTTCAGTCCGCCTGCAGAAGCACTATCCACTGAACCAAACCAGTATTTTTTTTTCTTTTTAACTCCTCCTCTAAGGATGTGTTTTTTTCATTGATTCTAGAGAGACAGGAAGGAAGAGAGAAAGAGAAAGAGAAACATCAATCAGTTGCCCAAGCAATCTGACAAGGATGGAACCCACAACCTGTGTATGTGCCCTCACCTGGAATCGAACCCACAACCCTTTGGTGCCTGGGAGGACACTCTAACTATTGATCCACACCGACCAGGGCCTGGAGGTACATTTAAAAATTTTTTCAGATCTTCCCTGCCCAGGTGGCTCAATTGGTTGGAGTCTCAACCTGTACACCAAAGGATTTCCCGTGGATTCTAGGTTAGGGCACATACTTAGGTTTAGGTTAGATCCCGCTGGGTCAGCAGGTGCAGAGGCAGCCTACTGGTATTTCTATGTCACATGGATGTTTCTCTCTCTAGAAATCAATTTTAAAAAAATTCTTAGGTGAGAATTAAAATTATACACTGAGTGTCCAGGTTATTATGACCACCTGACGTTTATAGGCAAATTAGCTATACTTTCAAGATGAAGTTGCTAGAGGGCCAGACATTATAATAGGGAAGCAGGTTGTTTACCATGACAATAGAAGTGATTTTTTTCTGAAGATATGGATAAACAACGCAATTTAACAGCCTTTGAAAGTGGGATATATATTATTATGAGTGGCCAGATTATTATGACCACCCCATCAGTACTTTTTTAGGCCATCTTTTGCCTTCAATACTGTGGTGATTCTTCTTGGCATTGACTCCATGAGATGTTGAAAGGTGATGCGAGGAATCTGACACCATGCCTGATGAATAGCACTGTCCAGTTCTGTGAGAGTTGATGGATGTGGAACCAGCTGCCTGATGGCTCTTTTAACTTCATCCCACAAATGCTCCATTGGATTGAGATCTGGTGATTATGGGGGCCACCAAAGCAAGGTAAAGTCTCCCTCATGTTCTTGAAACCACTCCTGCACAGCACGAGCACTGTGGCATGGTGCATTGTCTTGTTGGAAGAAGCCATCTTCATTGGGATACACCATCAACATGATAGGATGAACTTGATCAGCAGCGATACTTAGGTATGTTGTGCTATTCAGACGTTGTTCCACACGAATTAAAGGGCCCAAATCATGCCAGGAAAACATGTCCCAAACCATAACACTGCCCCTACCAGCTTGAAGGGTTGTACCCATGCATGCGGGGTGCATGCTTTCATGCTGTTTCCGCCAAATTCTCTCTCTGCCATCTACATGATGCGACTGGAAACTTGATTCATCAGACCACATGACTTTTTTCCAATGCTCGACTGTCCAATCCTTGTGTTCCTGTGCGAATTGGAGACATTTTATCTTGGTAACTGCAGACAGCAAAGGTGTTTGAACAGGCCTTAGGCTACCATATCCCATATGATGCAGTGTACGGCTGTTTTGCCTACAAATGTCAGGTGGTCATAATAATCTGGCCACGCATAATAATATATATCCCACTTTCAAAGGCTGTTAAATTGCGTTGTTTACCCATATCTTCAGAAAAAAATCACTTCTACTGTCGTGGTAAACAACCTGCTTCCCTATTTATAATGTATGGCCCTCTAGCAACTTCAGCGCTAAAGTATAGCTAATTTGCCTACAGACACCAGGTGGTCATAATAATCTGGACACTCAGTGTATATATATTAAAATTTTTTCAGCTCTAAAATTTTATTTGGTTCTTTTTAAAATTTTATTTTTAATTTACAGTTCACATTCAATATTCTATCCCAGTGGTCGGCTAACTGTGGCTTGCGAGCCATATGCAGCTCTTTGGCCCCCTGAGTGTGGCTCTTCCACAAAATACCATGTGCGGGCGTGCATGTACAGTGCAATTGAAACTTTGTGGCCCAGGTGCAGAAGTCAGTATTTTGTGGAAGAGCCACACTCAAGGGGCCAAAGAGCTGCATGTGGCTCACGAGGTGCAGTTTGCCGACCACTGTTCTATCCTATATAATAAAACCCTAATATGCAAATTGACCAAACAGTCAAATGACTGGTTGCTATGAACTGACCACCAGGGGGCAGACACTCAACATAGGCGCTGCCCCCTGGTGGTCAGTGCACTCCCACAGGGGGAGCACCACTCAGTCAGGAGCCAGGCTCACAGCCGACGAGTGCAGAGGCAGTGGTGGAAGCCTGCTCGGTAGCACTAAAAAGCAGCGAGCGGAGAGGTAGGGAGCAGCAAGCAGGCGGGTGGTAAGGAGCAAGGGGTCCCGGAGTGCGAGATGGTACAGGCCAGGTTGAGCACCCCCCCATCCCCAGTGTATGAATTTCATGCACCAAGCCTCTAGTTGGTTTATAAATTTGTATAGGTTTCAGGTATAATTCTACAATATATCATCTGTGTAGTGTATAGTGTGTTCATTACCCCAAGTCAAGTCTCCTTCCATCACCACTTATCCCCTTTATACCCTCTTCTACCTCCATGAACTCCTCCTTCCCTCTGGCAATACTGTTGTCTGTGTCCACGAGTCTTTTTTTTTTTTTTTCCTTTTCTTAATCCCTTAAAGGATAAATGGGCAACTAGGAAAATGAAAGAATTAAATGAAAGCAAGTGCTCCTGAAATTGGAGAGATACAGCATACAGCAAAAACCCATAACATAGATATAATGCTTGCCTCGCCAGCTTATGAGGTAGAGAGGTCAGATAATAAAGAAACTTGAAGGCCACAATGTGTGCCTTTTGATGAAATTTAAGAAAACTGTTTGGATTTAAGGTAGATCACTTTTATAGCTGTATTTAGGAAGTTATTGCATAGCCTAGGAAAGGACTTAGAAGTCCTGAACTTAGAAATTGCCAGTAAGGTTATTGAGAAGTGGGTAGAACTTAGAATGAAATAACAGGTTTGAAGGCAAAAAATTCATATCTGAACAATGATCAGTCCAAAAATCACACATTTTTGAGGCCTGTCTTGATACTAGAACTGAAAAGGTGTTAGCTGAGTCAATAGCGCTCTATGGGAATATAGACACAGTTCTTCACAAAAAAATTGTCTTATCTCATTGTTTTCAATTTGGTGAACAAATATATTATTTATTACCTAATATATTATAAAGCAATTCTGACCTTCACAAAGATTATTTTTGGTCAACAAGAAAACACACACTATAGTCTAACTGTTCCAAACATTATAATTAGAGTCAGATCATAGAGTAAGTAACAGCAGTACATAGAGGAGGTCAGAGACAGCAGTACATAGAGGAGGTCAGAGAAGGTCAAGCATAATAATGTTTCAGACACATCACTTACTTTGACTTTTTAAATATATCAAACCAAGTAGTTTTCCAAAACCAGCGTTAAAATGGAAGGTGATTGTTAATATTTATTTAGTGAAAATAATTGATACCTATAGTACTGTGATGAAAGACATAGTAAACTCATATTTCCAATATATTGTTTAAAGAAAAGCAAATGGGATAGAATTAAAGATGTTTAAAAAATCAAGTGAAAAAGAAGAGTTAAAGACATAATTTACAGTTCTTCTCCACAGCTCTTTTCTTTGTTTTGAGTTTAACATCACATGGAAATTTGCATCAGTGGGCATTTACAGGGCGTGCTTGGAGAAAAACAGAACACGGGGTCACTGTGGCTACCAAGGAGCCCTTCTCCTGGGAATGACATCTTCAGTTTTAGAAAACTCCTTTACTTTCATGCCACTCAGGCACCCCTTTGAGCTTTTTCTCTAAACAAAAGAAAAATAAGCAAAAATAATATATTCTACATTTCTGTGCATGCTTATTCTGATCTGGTTGACAACTTTAAGTTCCTTATTTCAAAAAATTATCAACACAGAAAGTCTCGTGTCATTTAGTGGCATGGTGGAAAATATTTATTAACCAATAAAATCCCTGCATGTATATTTTAACTTAAACTACTTAGATAGCGGAAGGCAAAACATCAGAAAGAAGTTGCTGGGAGTGTCCACCCGGAGCCTGGGAAAGTAGGTTACATGCTCCACTCAGGGAAGCTTTCCATCCTTATTATTCAGACTATTAACATTAATGGATTCTGGAAGACAAAGTTAGGGACTGAGGTTTCCATCTTGCTGAGCAGAAACTGAATATTGCATGATACAGAATAAATGAAGTGTTACTGATGCAATTTTGTCTCAAATGAAACTATGCCCTTACCCTCACTCCCTCTTTTTCAGTTGGAGCATAGGCAAAAAATAGCATAAAAAATAAACAAACACAGTCTTATTTTGCAAAAACTACTAGGTGTGAGCTGGATTAGGGTGACTTGGGAAGCAGTTTGCCCTGGTCCCTATCCATAAGCAAGGTTACACTATGCCAGCCCCATGAGACCTGTCCATTGACAGTGTAATTTGAACATGACTTAAAAGTAAAAGGCTTACTACAGGTATTTTCCCACCAACGAGGTGTTTGCTCTCAATGTCTATGAAAAACTAGGCATGGAATTAAATGGATTGCCTGACTACATTGGCTGTAAAGTTTCCATTTTTCATTAAGTTCTGTGAGGCTGAGTGATTTCATAAAAAGGTTTTTTAGTGCATGAGGCACAGGATATTAAAGATAATAAAGATGGGCTATTCTACCACCCAGGAGGGGACATTATTCTAAGGGATGCAAATTCATTGCCATTTATGGCTGAGTAGCTTACAGTTGAGGATGCTCACGCATTCAGCTTTTGGTGTTTTCTATTAATGACACATCTCGTTTAGAGTTGTGAAGGAGAGTTGAAATTGGTGTGTGTTGGGTGATGATTTCTGCTGTATTTACATGCATGTATGCATGAAGAAAATACTTTCTGTGGTGACTTAAAATGACTCAGAAAAAAAAGAAAAGGAAAAAACACATTTTCCTTCCCAGCACTACCAAAATGAGTCTGATCAGAAGTGTTTGAGTCGAAAGTTATACACATCATTACTGATATTTATGCAGAAATGGTTGACGCCAGTGCATTTCCACATGAGAGAGAAATTACAAGTGTTATATTCCCTTAACTTGATAAATATCTCTTTGCTGATTTTTAAACTATTGAGAACATGTTTTGCCTTCCTCTTTGTATTAAAAAAAATCACTATAAGAACGCATTTGCACAATACAGTGAGATTTCAGAATTATATCTGAAAAATAAAAGTGTAATATGGTAGGTCTGTTAAAAACCTACAACTGGTCATGCTCCAAGTAGAAATGCATTAATTAAGATGACATGGTGAAGGCAGCTGGGGGGACTTAAAAAAGAATTATATTTATCTTGAAATTTTTAGCATAATTTCATAACTAACTTTTAATAGTCTTATTCTAGTTCAGTGGTCAAGAAAAAAATATAATAGAGGAAAAAATGCTGTTCTAAAAGTGGTATTTGAGTGACATGAATTAGAAGAACCACCTCAGAGCCAAGCACATAGCACGGCTCCTGTAAATCTTTGGATATTCTTTTGGAAACTGTGGACAGAAGATACTCAAGAATGTTCCAGATATCTTGGTTTCATCTTTGGTTGCTTTTTTATTGATTATAGAAAACTATTGAAAATGAAATATACCATGTTAATACAATGCAGGCCAATATGTTGTCCTTGTAAGTAATTGGAATGTGTTTCAGAAGCTGACCCAATGTCATGAGAAGAGTTATTTTGAGCGGTTACGCAGGCATTTTGCAGTATGACAACGCTGAGTCTGCATATTTAGATAAGGGTGTCAGCCTTCCCGCTGCAGTTCCCACTTTGCTTTTCCCAGGGCCCCTTTAAAAATTACCACTTAGAGTTGAATTCCTGAAAAGTGAATGACCTCTGCCCCAACCATTTTATAGTAATAGGGGCTTTGCCCTTGCTCTATCTCCTGCTCCTGGGGACCTGGGTTAGAGGGTGCCCTCCTCCCTGATCATCGTGTCTTCCTGCCTCAGGGATTTGGAAGTAATACATCCTTGGCTTTACTTCCTGGGGGGGGGGGGGGGGCGCAGAGGGGGGGTGAGAGGGGAGGTTACTGAAACTGTGCCCTTAAGCACAATGACCCTGGGTTTCACTTTTCCAAAGTGGGAGCTGGATCCTGAGAGAGCTACCTGATGACGCGGGCAGCTTGCGCCTCCTCATTCAGCAGGTCATAATCTGCACATTTCAATGCACTGCAGCTGAGGGCAGGATGGAGATGCAGCTTCCTGTGCCCTGTGCGCCAGTTCCTCTGGCACAGTGCGAGGCACTGTCAGGGTCCTGCATGCAGTCTTAGTTCCCTCCCACAGGCCCTTCACTGCGCCCCTAAAGCAGGATTTAATCTCAAGTGACCAAGAGAAGCTCACCTGTGCAAGCAACCACAGCTAGTAAACGTCAGGAGCAAGAGTGAACGCTGAGTGGGTCTGACTGGGAGTTGAAGCTTCTTCACCACTTCACCACTGCACCATGGTGTTGCCAGCCAGTCCACAGCCATCAGCTGTGGTCCTCACAGAAACCTCTCACAGTCTTTTTTGTTTGTTTGTTTGTTTCTGGAGAAAGATATGCGCGCACACACACACACACACAGAGAATTTATATTTACTATTCATAGCCAAACATTTGTTTTTCTTTTATGAAAAGTGTCTACTTCTACACATATCTAAGTGTGAAAGAGACTCAAAAAGAGTTATGCAAACCAAAAGCTGAACTTGATGACAGAACCAATGAATAAAATTTTTGTGAACATGAATGTCAAGAAAGTAAAAAAAAAAAAAAAGACAACTTACGTTTTCAAATGAGTACACTTGCCCAAGGGATGATGAGGGAACATGGGAAATTGGTATCATCCCAGATAATATGGGACATGAGGTTACTGTTATCTTGGTTGTAATTCAGAAGGGTTCCTCCCATTAATTAAAAAAAAAAACAACAACAATTATCTTTATTGTTGAAAGTATTACAGATGTTTCCGTTCCCCCCCATTGTTCCCCTCATCTCCATTCCCACCCCTGACCAGGCCTTCAGGGCACTGTTGCTCCCCTCTGAGAATCATCAGCCTGTTGCATGCTTCCATGTTCCTGGATCTTTTTTGTTTGTCAGTTTCTTTTGTTCATTAAATTCTATATATAAGTGAGATTATGTGATATTTGTCTTTCTCTATTTTGCTTAGCATAATATTCTCCTGGTTCATCCATGTTATCTCAAAGGGTAAGAGTTCCTACTTATTGACATCTGCATAGTATTCCACAGTAAAATGTACCACAGACTTTTATTTATTTATTTTTTTATAATTTCTCTTATTGACTTGATTAAAGTTGCTTCACAATCTTATATCCAGAAGTCTGGTGGAGTGGGCTTGCCATAGACAATTTTTTTTCTGCCTTACCTTACTACTCATGCTTTATTTTTTATTGTAGTTAAATATACAATAACATAAGGCTTATCATCTTAATCATTTCTAAATGTACAGTTCAGTGGCATTAAGTGCATTCACATTGCCATGCAACTATCACCACCATCCTTCTTCAGAAACTTTTCATCATTTCAAAATAAAATAACTTCCCATTCTCTCCCTCACGTAGCCCCTGGCAATCTTTCTACTTTCTATCTCTACAAATTTGACTATTCTAGGTACTTCATATAAGTGGGATCATACAGTATTTGTCCTTTTGTGTCTGGCTTATTTCACTTAGCATAATGCCTCCAAGGCTCATCTTTGTTATAGATGTCAGTAGAGGCCAATTTTTAAAGGGCCCTAGTATACTCCTGGGAAGAAATTCTCCATAAAAGAAGGCAGGCACGATGGTTGGGCCTTAGAACAATATCTTTTTTAAAAAAAATTCTTTATTGTTTAAAGTATTACATATAGTTTTACATATGTCACATTTTTCCCCACTGACCTCTCCCTAGCCACAACCTCTCCCCCCCCCCCCCCCCGCACATGCTCCCACCCGCCTAGTGTCTATATCCATTAGTTATGCTCATATGCATGCATAAAAGTCCTTTGGTTGATTTCTTACCCTCCCCACGCCTGCCTTCCCTCTGAAGTTTGACAGCCTGTTCCATGCTTCTCTGTCTCTGGATCTATTTTTATTCATCATTTTATGTTGTTTATTATATTCCACAAATGAGTGAGATCATGTGATATTTGTCTTTCTCTGACTGGCTTACTTCACTTAGCATAATGCTCTCTAGTTCCTTCCAGGCTGTTGCAAATGATAAGAGTTATTTCTTTTTTATAACTGCATAGTATTCCATTGTGTAGATGTACCACAGTTTTTAATCCACTCATCTGCTGATGAGCACTTAGGCTGTTTCCAAATCTTAGCTACGGTAAATTGTGCCACTATGAACATAGGGGTGCATATATCCTTTCTGATTGGTGTTTCTAGTTTCTTGGGATATATTCCTAGAAGTGAGATCACTGGGTCAAATGGGAGTTCCATTTTTAGTTTTTTGAGGAAACGCCATACTGGTTCTCCAAAGTGGCTGCATTAGTCTGCATTCCCACCAGCAGTGCAGGAGGGTTCCTTTTTCTCCACATCCTCCCCAGCACTTTTCGTTTGTTGATTTGTTGATGATAGCCATTCTGACAGGTGTGAGATGGTACCTGCATCAGTTGATATGATTATGTGATTTTTACCTCTCAATTTGTTTATTTGATGTATCACGTTTATTGAATTGCAGATGATGTACCAGCCTTGCATCCCCAGAATAAACCCCACTTGGTCATGGTGTATGATCTTTCTAATGTAATGCTGGATTCAATTTGCTAAGATTTTGTTGAGGATTTTTGCATCTAGGTTCATCAGAGATATTGACCTATAATTTTCTTTTTCCCCTTCATTGATCTCCTCCACTGATGTCTTCTTTATCTGATATTAATGTTGTTGTCCCTAATTTTTATTTGTTTATTTTTCCTTTTTATTAAATCATGGGGTGATACATTTTAATAAAATTATGCAGACTTCAGATGCATGAGTCTACAATATATAATCTGTACACTATACGAGTATTGTGTCTTTACCAACCCAAGTCAAGTCTTTGTCCATCACCATTTATCTCCTCTATACCCTCCCCCACTGGACTCCCTTCACCTCCCCGCCTCCAGTCATCCCACTGTTGTTCTATCTATGAGTTCTTTCTATTTTTTTTTTCTTTTTTGCTCAATCCTTCTACCCCTCTGTCCCACCCCAATAACTGTCAGCCTGCATTCTTTCTATGTTTGTCTCTATTTTGCTTTTTAGTTCATTTTGTTCATATTCTACATATTAATGAAATCATATTGCTTTTTAAAATTAATATTTATATGATATATAATTTTCCACATTTAACCTTTAACCTATATACATTGTCATATTTGAAGTTAATTTCTAGTAAAAAAAAAACATATAGTGGGGTCAAGTTTTAAATTAAATCCATCAATACCTTTCCACTATTTTATTGAGATTACTTACATTTAATGAGATTATTGATATGTTGAGGTTTAAATTTATCATATTATTCTTTTTTGTTTTCTGTTTCTCTGCTTTCCTTTTTCTCTCTACTTGTATATTACTTAATCACTTTTTAGAATTCCATTTGAATTTAGATATGTTTTGAGCATATCTTATTGTCTAGTTCTGCTATGACTTCTCTAGCAATTACTGTAATTGTAATGTATGTTTACTTATCAAAGTCTACTGGTGTCAAGATTCTACAAATTCATGTGACAATAGAAACTAACTCCTTTTATATCATTTACACATCTTCATTTAGAATATAATTGTCTAAAACATTTTTAATTACATTTATTGAGGTGACATTGGTTAATAAAATTATATAGGTATCAACTGTACATTTTTATGATAGGTGATCTTTGTATTGCATTGTGTTCCCACCACCAAAAGTCAAAGCATCTCCCATCACCATATGTTTGATCTTCTTTAACCTTTTACTACCTTTTCACCCCACTTCACTCTGGTAACCACCATACTATTGTCTGTGTCTATGAGTTTTTGTTTGTCTTTCATGTTTGTTCATTTTTGGCTTTCAGATTAAAACCTCATATATAAGTGTAATCATATGTTACTTCATTTATTTATCTTAACATGCTATTATAAAGATCCATCCATGTAATCTCAAATGGCAGTATTACATCTTTTTTATGACTGAGTATAATTCTATTCTATATCTGTACCATATTTTCTTTATCCAGTCATCTATTGAAGGACATTTCAGTTGTTTCCACATCTTGGCCACCATGAAAAATGCTGCAATAAACATAAGGAAGCATATATCTTTTCAAATAAATGTTTTCAGATTTCCTGGGTAGATACGCAGAAGAGGGGCTGCTGAGTCAAATGGTAACTCTATTCTTATGTTTTTAAGGAACCTCCATACTGTATTCCATAGTGGCTATACCAGTTTGCATTCCCACCAGCAGTGAGTGAGGGTTTCTTTTTTTCCACATCCTCACCAAGACATGCTATTACTTGTCTTGTCGATAGTAACCATTTTAATAGGTATGAGGTGGTAGTTCATTGTAGTTTTGATTTGCATTTCCCTACTAGGTAGTGAAATTGAGTTTCTTTTCATATTTCTTATACATCGTAATATTTTTGCTTCAACTGTCAAACATAATTTGGAAACTGAAGAGGAGAAAAAAATATACTTACTCATAGTTTTACACTTTTGTTTTCCTTCCTTTCTGATATTTAAAGACTTCTTTCATTATTTTTTAGACAGTTTTCTATAGTTATTCTTTTAAGATAGGTCTGCTAGCCACATATTCTCTTAGTTTTTCTTTATTTGAGAACATCTTCATTTCTTCTTTTCTCCACAAGGTTAGTTTTGTTGGGTTTTCACATTGACAGCTTCTTACTTTTAGAAGTTGAAAAAATTGGCAACATTACTTGGTAGGTAACGCCTATAGTTTGAGATAAGAAATCCAACTCATTTAAATTGTTCTTCCTCTGTAGTTAGGTTTTGTTTATCTTCACTGCTCTTAAAAATATTTTATTTGTCTTTATTTTCTAAGTTTTAACTAGGAAGTGTGTTACTGAGTATTAAATTTTTTATCATTTAATGGAGTTTTTCAGGCCTGTTGAATCAGTAGATTTATGTCTTTTGCCAAAAAAGGTAAACTTATCAGTCATTACTTATTTGAACACTTTTTACATGTATTTAATTCTTCCCTTATTCTTCTGTTTGGGACTTTGATGGAAAAATTTTAGAGCTTTTATGATAGTATTGCAGTTTCTGAGGCTCTGATAATTTTATTTATTTATTTATTTATTTATTTATTTATTTATTTATTTATTTATTTCTATTATTTTTCCCTCTTGTTCAGATTAGGTAATTTTTATTGTCCTATCTTCCAGTTCTTTCTCTCTCCACTTTGAGACTATCTACTGAGTTTTATATTATAGTTATTGTATTTTGCAATTCTAATATTACCTTTTTATTTTTTCTATCTTCTTTTTGTCTTCCTTCCTACCTTCTATTTATTACTATATTTTATTTATTTCTATCTAGTATTTTTTCTATCATCTATTTAATTGTATATGTTCTATTGATTCCTTTCTATCTTCTATTTATTTATTATTATTTAGACTTTTTTCTATTTATACTAATAAAAGAGTAATATGCTAATTAGACAGGGAGATCTTCCAGACATCCTTCCAGACAAAGGCATGGTGGTGGGGTTGAGGCAGAGGCAGTTAGGGGTAATCAGGCTGGCCGGGGGGCAGTTGTGGGTGAGCAGGCCAGCACACGGGAAGGAGGGGAGTTGGGGCCAAGCAGGCTGGCGGGGGGTGGGGGGGCAGTTGGAGGTGAGCAGGCCAGCAGGGAGGGACAGGTGGGGGCGACAGGCCAGCAGGAGGGCAGGCAGTTGGGGGCAAGCAGGCCGGCAGGGGGGCCAGTTGGGAGTGAGCTGGCTGGGGGGGGGGGGCAGTTGGAGGTGAGCAGGCCATCAGGGGGTGCAATTGGGGGTGATCAGGCATGCAGGTGGGGGAAGTTGGGGGTGAGCAGGCCAGCAGGGGGAGGCAGTTTGGGGTGAACAGGCTGGCAGGGAGGGCAGTTGGGGATGAGCAGACCAGCAGGGGGTGCAGTTGGGGGCGAGCTGGCTGCTGGGGGGGAGTTGGGGGCAAGTAGGCCAGCATGGGGGGTAGTTGGGGGAGATCAGGCCAGTGGGGGGGAAGTTAGGGGTGAGCAGGCTGGGGGTGGGGCAGTTGGGGGCAAGCGGGCTGGCAGGCGGGTGAGCAGTTAGGAGCCAGCAGTCCCGGATTGTGAAAGGGATGACTGACTGCCGGTTTAGGCCCAATCCCACAGGGCCTAAACCGGCAGTCAGACATCCCCCAAGGGGTCTAGATTGGAGAGGGTGCAGGCCAGGCTGAGGGACATCCTCCTTCCCATGCACAAATTTCGTGCACTGGGCTACTAGTTATATTTATAATTACTTTTTGTCTTTGTTCTTTTTTAAGTTTATCTATATTGTTGAAAGTATTACAGATATCTCCCCTTTTTCCCCCATTAACCACCTCCACCTTGCACCTACCCCTCCCAGGCCTTCACCACATATTGTGTGTGTCCATGGGCTACTCATATATGCATATTGGTTTCCCAGTGAATCTTTCCCCAGATCCTCCCACCCATGCCTTCCCTCTGAGATTCCTCAGTCTATTTCATTCTTCTATGACTCTGGACCTATTTTTTTCATTAATATATATTGTTTATTAGATTCCACTTATGAGTTTGATCATGTGATACTTATCTTTTTCTGACTGGCTTATTTCATTTAGCATAATACTCTCTAGGTCCCTCTATGCTCTCTCAAAGGGTAAGATATCCATCTTTTTACTGATGCCTAGTATTCCATGGTGTAAATATACCACAGCTTTTGTATCCACTCATCTAATGATGGGTACTTGTGCTGTTTCCAGATTTTAGATATATTTTAAATTATGCTGCTATGGACATAGAGTCTTTCTGATTGTTGTTTCTAATTTCTTAGGATATATTCCTAAAAGTGGGATCAATGGGTCAAAAGATTCCACTTGTAATCTTTTGAGGTAATTCCATAATATTTTTTTCTAGTGGCTGCACCAGTCTGCATTTCCACCAACAGTGTACTAGGGTTCCCTTTTCCCCACATCCTCGCCAGCACTTGTCATTTGTTGATTTGTTGATCATAGTCATTCTGAAAGATGTGAGGTCATTTTAATTTTAATCTCTCTGATGATTGGCGACTTTTAACATTTTTTTCATATGTCTTTGGCCTAATATGTCCACAGTGGAGAAGTGTTTATTTAGGTCCTTTGCCCATTTTTTAATTGGATTGTTTGTCTTCCTATTGTTAAATTGTATGAGTTCCTTATATATTTTGAAAATTAACCCTTTATCAGATGTGCCACTGCCAAATATGTTCTCCCATACAGTGGACTTCCTTTTCATTTTATTGTTGATTTATTTTGCTGTGCAGAAGCTTTTATTTAGTCCCATTTGTTTATTTTCTCCTTAGTTTCCCTTGTCCTAGGAGAGGTATCAGTGAATATATTACCACAAGAGATGTTTGAGATTTTGCTGCCTACGGTTTCTTCCAATATTTTTATAGTTTCACATTTTACATTTAAGTCTTTTATCCATTTTGAATTTTTGTCCGTGTATGGTATAAGTTGGTGGTCTAGTTTTATTCTTTTGCATGTACCTGTGCAATTTTTCTAGCACCATTTATTGAAGAGACTGTCTTTACTCCATTGTATGATCTTGACTCCTTTCTCAAATTGAGTGTATTGGTTTGGGTCGATTTCTGGGTTCTCCGTTTTGTTCCATTGATTTATATGCCTCTTCTTTTGCCTGTACCAGGTCATTTTGATTACAATGGCTTTGTAGTATAACTTGATATCTAGGATTGCGATCCCCCAACTTGTTCTTCTTTCTCAGGATTGCTGCAGCCATTTGGGGTCTTTTTTTTGTTTCATATAAGTTTTTGGAGTACTTGTTCTAGATCTGTAAAATATGCCATTGGTATTTTAATAGGGATTGTATTTAATCTATAGATTATTTTGAGTAGTATGGACATTTTAATGATGTTGATTCTACCAATCCATAATCACAGATATTCTTCCATTTGTTTATATCTTCCTGTATCTCATTTTTTACCCTCCCCGTAGTTTTCAGAGTACAGTCTTTTACATTTTTGATTACATTTATCCCTAAGTGTCTTAATTGTTTTGTTGAAGTAGAAAATGGGGTTATTTTTTGTTTCTTTTTCTGAGAATTCATTATTAGTATATAAAAACGCCATCATCTTCTGAGTGTTAAGTTTATATCCTGCTACATTTAATAAACTCATTTATTAAATCTAGTAGTTTTTTAGTGGAGTGTTAGTGTTTTCTATGTATAATATCATGTCATCTGCAAATAATGACAGCTCTACTTCCTCTCTTCCAATATGGATGCCTTTTATTTCTTGTTCTTATCTGATTGCTATGTCTAGCACTTACAATACTATGTCGAATGAGTGATGAAAGCGGACATCCTTGTCTTGTTCCTGTTCTTAGGGGAAACATTTTTAATTTTTGCCCATTGAGTATGATGGTGGATGTAGGTTTTCCATATATGACCTTTATTATGTTGGCAGATGTCGTGTAAGACTCCCCCCACGTTCTGCATGGAGTAGGGTTCGGTATCTGAAAGAGGAACTGCACAGCAAATGAGAGTAAAAGACAGGAGATAATTTTGCAATATTGGGGGACCAGGCGGCAAGTCCCGAAGGACTTCCTCCATGCTCAGGCCTCACCAAGCTTTTATTGATCTGGGATGCACCCATGGCATAGCCCTTAGGCAGGTGACCCCCTAGTAACAAGCAGACTAGCCCATCAGCAAGGATTTACATAATAATAAATGGGGGAGTAGTTTCAGCTACCACTGTCTGGACAAACAGATGTGGCGCCTAGCTCCAAGCTTTGCTAGGGCTTCAAAGCACCCAGCCTTCAGGGGGGGGGGGAGGGGGTTTCAGGGAGTTCTCTGTCTATGCTTATCAGATAGTGAAGGCAATAAACAGTTTCCCACATTGGGGTATGTTCCCTCTATTCCCACTTTGCTGAGAATTTTTATCAAAAAAGGGTGCTGGATTTTGCCAAATGCATTTTCTGCATCTATTGATATGTTCATGTGATTTTTATCTTTAATAGGTTTATGTGACATATCACATTGATTGATTTTCAAATATTGTACCAGCCTTGCATCCCTGGAATAAAACCCATTTGGTCATGGTATACAATTTTTTAAATATATTGCTAATATTTTGTTGAGGATTTTAGCATCTGTGTTCATCAGGAAAATTAGCCTATAATTTTCTTTCTTTGTGCTGCCTTCCCAAAAAGAGCTTGAAAGTGCTCCTTCTTCTTGGATTTTTTGGAATAGTTTGAGGAGGGAATAGTTTGAGGAGTATAAGTGTTAGTTCTTTGAATGTTTGGTCAAACTCTCCTGTGAAGCCACCTTAACCAAGGCTTTTGTTTTCTAGGATATTTTGTTTTATTATTGCTTTTATTTCATCATTTTTTACTGGCCTATTCAGGTTTTTTTATTATTCCTGATTCAGTTTTGGAAGATTGCATTTTTCTAGGAATTTGTCCATTTCATCCACATCATTCATCTTGTTGGCATATAGTTGCTCATAGTATTTTCATACAATCCTTTGCATTTCTAAGGATTCAGTTCTTACTTCAGTTATCTTGGTTTCACTGATTTTTTAAAAGTCTCTATGACACTTATTTCCACTATACTCTTTATTATTTCCTTTCTTCAAATTACTCAGGGCTTTTCTTCTTTTCCTCATTCTAATTCTCTTAGTTGTAGGTTTAGATAGTTTATCAGAAGTTCCTCTCTCCTCTCTCTCTCTCTCTCTCTCTCTCTCTCTCTCTCTCTCTCTCTCTCTCTTTTAGTTAGACCTGTAATGCTATAAACTTCCCTCTCAGGACTGCTTTCACTGTGTCTCAGAGATTTGGGGTAGTTGTGTGTTCATTTTCATTTTTTTCCAGGAATTTTATTTATTTATTCCTTGCTCACATTGGTAACCCATTCATTGTTTAATAACTTGCTATTTAGCTTCCATATGTTTGAATGCTTTTTTAGTGTTTTCACTATAGTTGATTTCTAATTTCATGTCATTGTTGTCTGAGATGACCCTTATAGCCATTGAATTCTTTATATGACAAATTGCTTGCCTCCATCTCATTTAGTTCCTTTTCTGGAGATTCCTCCTTTATTTCATTTGGGGATTATTTCTTTGTCTCCCCATTTCTACTGTCTTTTTGCATATGTTTATATGTATTAGATCAAACTGATATGCCTCCCAGGTTCTTTGGAGTGGTCTTATGTAGCAGGTGTTTTGTGGAACCCAGTGGTGCATTCTCTTAGATCTCCTGGGCTGGGTGTTCGAGGAAAACTCCTCGTTTGAGGTATTTGTATTCTCCCATTGTAATTGGTCTTGAGTAATGTTCTTCTATTCATGGATAGAATCTTCTCTCAAGCTGGCTTACTATGAGGCTCACCCCTTACCATGTCATGTGAGCTGTGGTGAAGGTTCTGACACATCAAAAGGAATAGCAACAAAATAAAAGCATACACAAGACTCCCACAATAACAATAAAAGCAACCAGCAGAGAATTAGGCAAGAGAAAAGAGCAAGAATGACAGAAAGAAAAGAAAAACATATATGAGTAGAAAACAAAACACAACAAAACAAAAAACAAAGAAACAAAAAAGGGGGTGAGAAGGAATATGAAGGGGCAGAGATGTAATAAAGAAAGTAAGAATAAAGAATAGAAAAATAGCAGAGAAAAAACAGTTTAAAAAACAGTATAGAAAAAAATTGAAAGGGAAAATAAAGAAGAAAATAGACTCAAATAAGAAAAGGATAAAGATGAGAAAGCAGGAGGAAAAGAAAGAGAAAAATAATTGAGTAGGAAAGGGGAAGAGAAAAATTGAGTATATAAATGAAACAATAGAGACTAAAATAATTTCAAATTAATAATTCAGATAAAGAAGATAAATTAAAAAATTAAAATAAATAAAAAAGAAAGGGAAAAGAAAAAGAAGAAGAAGAACAAAAGCGAAATGGTATTCATCTCAGCCCAGTTTAAAGCCTCTTGGGAGCTCCCTTTAGACCCTGCTCTTCTGATGGCTGTGGCTGAATGTTTTGTCTGCCAATTCTGGACGTCATGGGAGGTACTTAGGATCTAACCACTGACAGAAACCGTCCACCTTTGGATCTAAGAAACCTCTTTGAACTTTCAAAGAATCCATAGTTTGTGTCCTTCTCTACAGGACTTGGCCATACTCTAAGGCCAGTTTGTTAGCAGCATGAAGCCCAGTAATGGGAAAGCAACCTTTCCCAGGTTCCCCAGGCTCTGCCTCCACCTGCTATTACTTTATAGCCAGCTATCAATCTTAATAACTCAAAAGCCTGCTTATGGAAGGGCTTAGGCAGAATCGGGAGGGAGTTAGAACTCTGGGCCTCCTGTGAGGGAGAGACGCTGTTCAGACTTCAGGGTAAGTGGTGAGTTTCCCTGTCCCAGAGCTACTCCTCTGTGAGTGGCCTGGAATATTGCTCTGCCCTCAGCTAGCCATAGCTCCTCATGTGAATCCATAAGTGAAAAACCTGCAGTTTCTATCAGCTGTCTGGTGTGGAGGAGGCACCAGTCAGATTCCCAGGCTAGTGGGGCAAAGTACCCCACACCCCCAGTCCAGTCACTGACACTCCTTGCGACTCTTCAAACCCATAGACTTGGCCTCTGTGGCTCTCTCCTTTGCAAGGTCAAGGTGCATGGTGTGGCAGGCAGGTCTCCTGAGAGTGGGGTGGGCTATATCATCTATGGCAGGGTTTTGTCCTTTTCCTGAGCTGCTGCTACTGGGAGTAGCTAATTCTTCTCAAGAAAAATGGCCATTTCGGTTTGAGGGGGAAGGGGTGATTGAATGCAAGACTCCCAGCTACTGCTTTTCCACACCTCCCCCAATGCTTCCCACCTCAGCCTCTCTTTAGGCACTTTGAGTCCGTACCACCCTCCCTGCACCAAAGCCTCAGATGTGTATCTGCAAATAAAACTCCTGTGCTCTGGGTTTAAAAAAAAACAAACAAAACAAAACCAAAACTGAGGTTTTCTCTCCAGCTCCAGACTCCTTGGTGGCCAGCAGCCCTCCAGCCTTTCACAGCTGCTGTTACATGGGCTGCTGGTCTCAGCTCTGGCGTTCTGGGCTGTGGAGCCCCGCCTGGGTTCTGAGCCTCTACATTCTGAGGGAAAAGACCCTCCTCACTCTCAGCCTGATGCCCATGGAAGCTGGGTCAGCCCCGCTTGTGACCTCGCTCTTCCCACCAGCCTCCAGGTGTTTTCTGTCCCTCCCTGATGTAAGCCTCCTCTCTGTTGGACCTCTGTTGGTAATTCCGGGTGTATGCTCCCCACTTTGGTTTTATTTCCTGTCTGGTCCTGGGAGGAGGTGCAAGAAAGGTCTGACTATTTGGCCTCTGTTTTCTCTCCCACCTATAATTTCTTGATGAAACATTTTTATGATGATGGATGTACAATCTTTATTAGATAGTTTAAACATATCTGCCATCTCTGTGTTGGCATCTATCAATTGTCTTTTCATATAAGGTGAAAAATGACTTATTCTTAGTTTTTCTATCATGAGTGGCTTTTAGTTGAAACCTGGATTTTGGGGGCATGATGTTTTGAGACTCTCGATTTTACTGAACCTTCTGAGCTTATCTGCTGCCCCTACAGTGATGGCGAACCTATGACACGGGTGTCAGAGGTGACACGCGAACTCATTTTTTTGGTTGATGTTTCTTTGTTAAATGGCATTTAAATATATAAAATAAATATCAAAAATATGTCTTTGTTTTACTATGGTTGGACATATCAAAAAATTTCTATATGTGACACAGCACCAGAGTTAAGTTAGGGTTTTTCAAAATGCTGACATGCGAGCTCAAAAGGTTCGCCATCACTGCTAGCCTTTCCTCCCTAGAGATGATATCTAGGCCTCAAGTGCTATTTCAGCTCCAGGCGCAGATAAGCAACAAAACCAGCCTCAGGACCTGTTGCATTGGATAATGACCCCCAGCCCTGGTGCCGGCCAACCAATCAGTGGAGACCACACCCTGAAAGACACACCTGAAACCTTCTGAATATTCTATTAAGCTCTTTCCTGGAACCTTCTCTAAGTTTTCCACTCTGAAAATCCTTAGGATGGAGGACCCAGTGTGCTCTCCCTCCAGGGAGTGCACCAGTGCCTTTCCCTCTCCCTTCCTTCTTTCCCTCCCCCAACCTCTTCCAAATCCTTCCTCTCCCCCTCCCTGCCCCAGTCAAGTTACCAGTAGCTTCCTCACTCCCAAGCTCCAAGGGTCCTTCCTTTACCTCCATAACTTGTTTACTAAGCCCATTTTCTTCTCGGAACTCATTTATTTATTTTTTTTTACCTCTGTGATTTACCAGATAAATGTCCTCTTATAGTTTGAACCTTGACTCTGAATTCTTTCGTAGCCAGAACCTAAGTACTGAGGTTGCTGAACTCAGGTTTGTTCTGACCCCATCCGTCAGACACCTGGTGCTGTTCCCGCTGCCTACAACATAAACACTTGAAATTAATAAATTAATAAATGACTCTCAACTAGGATTTCTCTGATACTGCCTCTGAGGGAAGGTAGAAGGTGGCCTCATTGCTCCTGGGGGATGGGAAATCCAGGCTCCCCGAGGAGTTTACACTGACACTGAGGAGAGGCATGTCCTCATCGCTGCTCTGTGGAGATGAATGCCACAGACCCCACTGGGTTTTTCTAACATCCTCCCAGCAGGTATGTTTGGATTCCTCAGTGTATCTTGGTAAGTGTGTAAGCCGACGCACCTGGTGCAAGTGGAGGTGGGGCACCAGTTTTCCTGTGGTGTTTGCCCTAGAGTCTAGCCAAGTGGTTGGCAAACTCATTAGTCAACAGAGCCAAATATCAACAGTACAATGATTGAAATTTCTTTTGAGAGCCAAAATTTTTAAACTTAAACTATATAGGTAGGTACCTTGTTATTAACTTAATTAGGGTACTCCTAAGGCTTAGGAAGAGCCACACTCAAGGGGCCAAAGAGCCTCATGTGGCTCGCGAGCCTGTTTGCCTACCATGGGACTGTGGCTCACGAGCCACATGCGGCTCTTTGGCCCCTTGAGTGTGGCTCTTCCACAAAATACCACATGCGGGCACGCATATACAGTGTGATTGAAACTTCGTGGCCCATGGGCAGAAGTTGATATTTTGTGGAAGAGCCACACTCAAGGGGCCAAAGAGCCGCATGTGGCCCGTGAGCCGCAGTTTGCCGAGCCACAGTTTGCTGACCACTGGCCTAGACTAGAGGGGTTGCTTAGCCATCCTTTTCCCTGGACCTTTGGAGAGAGAGCTGGCTTTTGTTGGGCTTTTCTTCTTTTTCTTTTTTCTTTTTTTTTTTTTTTGCACCATTGGCATTCTTGGGTGCTGACCTTTTCAGCTCAAAAAATCTGGGATATAAAAAGTGAAAAACTCGCCAAAACCATTTTGGCTCAGTGGATAGAGCATCGGCCTGTGGACTGAAGGGTCCCAGGTTCGATTCCGGTCAAGGGCATGTACCTCGGTTGCTGGCACGTCCCCAGTAGGAGATGTGCAGAAGGCAGCTGATTGATGTTTCTAACTCTCTATCTCTCTCCCTTCCTCTCTGTAAAAAATCAATAAAATATATTTTTAAAAAAAGTGAAAAACTTCCCTGGCCTTGTGGTTGACTTGGTTCGAGCATTATCTTGTATACCAAAAAGTTGCCCATTCGATTCCTGATTAGTGCACATGCCTAGGTTGCGGGTTTTATCCCTGTTCTGGGCAAGTGCAGGGCAACCAATCAATGTTTCTCACATCCATCTTTCTCTCTCCTTCCTTCTCTCTCTAAAAATAAATAATAATAAAAATTTAAAATAAAAAAAAACAAAAACATATCCTCAGATGAAGATTTAAAAAGTGAAGTGAAACACAAACAAAAAAGCACTTACCTTTGTGTTTGTTCCTTGGATCCTGAGGTTACTATATGGTCTGGCTACTTTTATCCACCTTTCTAATTATTCTTACACTGTTTGCAGTCGAATTTTCAAGGTGTTTTATTGGAATTAGCAGGAGGAGTAAGAAAAAGGATGTCTACTTCCAAAAATCAGGTGTGATAAATTAATCCATTTTTTACAT
Organism: Myotis myotis; assembly: GCF_014108235.1. Lineage (NCBI taxonomy): Eukaryota > Metazoa > Chordata > Mammalia > Chiroptera > Vespertilionidae > Myotis > Myotis myotis. The sequence goes on along the minus strand of NW_023416390.1, from coordinate 88,539,992 downwards.
GGAAAATTCATGAGTTTTCCAAGAGTTAAAAACTTATTTTTCATTAATCCATATTTGTTCTTAATACATGTTTCCCTTTCCTTCTTTTTTTGGGGGGCGGGGGGGTTAATTAGCTATTTGTAGTCTTGACAGGAGATACCAACATTTTGATTAAGGTATAATTACACTTTTAGATGTGTGAATATGGCAAAATTAAAGAACACTGGACTAAATTTAGAGTTAGACCTTCATCCTACAGTTAATTTTTTGGAGAGGTTAAAAAAAGTTGTGTGTTTATAATATTCTATATGAATGTAAAAAAGTGTATATAGACCAGTGATGGCGAACCTATGACACGCGTGTCAGAGGTGACACGCGAACTCATTTTTTTGGTTGATTTTTCTTTGTTAAATGGCATTTAAATATATAAAATAAATATCAAAAATATGTCTTTGTTTTACTATGGTTGCAAATATCAAAAAATTTCTATATGTGACATGGCACCAGAGTTAAGTTAGGGTTTTTCAAAATGCTAACACGCCAAGCTCAAAAGGTTCGCCATCACTGATATAGACTCATGGCTTTACTATGTATATGTGACATTAGAATTAAACCATTAAAAACTGCATTTTAGTTTATTTGATTGCTTTTTCAATGCTTGAAAATATAGAGACATTAAAAGAGTCAGCCCAGTTGCCCAGTTAACCATGAGAGAAATAATTCTTCTTCGTTCACCACCACAAGGACATGGCACCAGTCCTGGATTTAGTGAACATCAATAAACATTAGATCTGCCGGAACAGGTTTGGCTCAGTGGATAGAGCGTCAGCCTGCGTACTGAGAGGTCCCGGGTTCGATTCCGGTCAAGGGCATGTACCTGGGTTGCGGGCACATCCCCAGTAGGAGATGTGCAGGAGGCAGCTGATCGATGTTTCTCTCTCATTGATGTTTCTAGCTCTCTATCTCTCTCCCTTCCTCTCTGTAGAAAATCAATAAAATATATTAAAAAAATAAATAAACATTAGATCAGTGGATAAATAAAATGGTTGCCACCACTGTTCCTAGAATATAGCCACATAATGCTCTTGTGACTCTAAATTACAAAGAGTGCTTAACTTCCTCTTTCATCTTGAACCGAGACTATCAAAGCTTATGTTGGAAGATGAATATGTGGCTATGGTCATTATTCAATGGTATGTTGTAACTTTGTGAATTATTTAATCAAAGAATAAGAACTATGGCATGTAGGATCAACAAAGGGCCTTGTATTGTAGGATGGCTGCATAAAGGTTTCAGAGAGTAGAGCTAGGCAGGTAAGGCAGTTGAAGAGTGGAAGGAGAAATGCCACATGGAAATTAGTGAATAATGGGTTTTATGTACTCTGCTTCAATTTCCAATAACAAGAGCAGGTTGATTATCTTTAATGGATCATGAATTATTTGAGGAAATGTAGAAGTGCTTCAGTTTGGAAAGCAGAAATGAAAGAGAGTCACCAAAAGACTTCAAGTAATTTTCCATTTATAATGTCAGCTCCCGGAGCACAGCTTGCTTATTCATCCAAAAACCTTCAGACACATAATAGGTGCTTCATATTGGTTATGGGGCAAATAAAAAAAAATGCTATTTAAATATTATGTTCAAATCTCCCTTTCTGTAGATGAATAATTTGAAACCCAGAAAAAGATTGTTTAACTCGTCCCAGATTGCATAACGATCTTGTAATTTCTAGATGGGCCTGCTTACCAATTCCCCTCACTGTGGAACAATATATGTTTCAATAAGTTTATTGAAAGATGTTTCCATGCGATAAATTTACCTGCCTCAATACTGAAGTGCCAAATTAATAATGCAGAAATGTAGCAATTGATGTTCCCTGAATCAAAACAAAATAATCTAGCAATAAAAATACAAAATAATAGAAAAATTTAACTTTGATTCTAAGGAATACACATCTCATCTCCCCTAATGTTAATTTGCAACATTAAAGCACAGAGGTTTTAAAAATATGTTTTCATTGATGTTTTGGGAGAGAGAGAGAGAAAGGGAGAGGGACAAAGAGATAGAAGCATCAATGAGAAACTTCATCAATCAGCTGCCTCCTGCACATCTTCTACTGGGGATCAAGCCTGCAACCTGAACATGTGCCCTGACCGGGAATCAAACCATTGACCTCTTGGTTTCTGGCTTGACACTCAATCATTGAGCAACACTGGCAGGTCTAAAGCACAGAGGTTTTAAATAAGTAGCCTCTATGGTTTCTGGGCTCTCTGAAGGGATGCTCAGAGAAAATAAACAGGTGTATTCTGCAGTTGTCAGGATATTGATTACATTTCAGCACTTGTCATTATGCTTTCCAAAATTACAGTGAGAAGTAACGGGTGATTCTGAGGCAAGGTTTAATAGCAAAGAAAAGAAAGAATGTTAGTCAATCAACTTAAGGTTATGAAGATTTATCATGGCTTAATAAAGAATCGCAATAGTACAGTTAGTCATAGAGCTAAGATTGATTGCACAACAACACAAAATGATAATAGATCAATATAAGCACCAGATAAAATAATACTTCTTCACTTAAATTTTATTAGTTATTTAATCCCCAAACATAGAAAACATCCAAAATGATTCAAATAACTGAACAACCAAAAATATTTATTTTTAATAGTTAAAATTATCTTTAAAAAATATAAGATTAATGAGACAATGGAAGAAATATGATGTTGGAGTAAAACATGACACAGATTTGTGCTGTGTGATATTGGTCACATTTTTTCAACTTCCATGCTTCTCCGCGCCCTTATTTCTAAAAGGAGTGACATGAATAGCATAGAATTATTTTGAGAATTAAATTAGAATCAGTATACTTGTTAGTTACTTATTTTAGAGCTTCCTCTCACTTTTTTCTTTTCATCTCTTTCAGATCGGGTTCTCTGGCAAGCCAACTCTGAGATGGAAATCATCATAAATAAAATGTATTAAAGAATATTGTCCGAGTCATCATCTATCAGTGGATGACGGAGGCAGGTTGGGCAGAAGAACTGGACTGCAATATAGCCTCAACAAACATTTAGTTCACCTCACTATGACTTCTGAAGCTGAATTGGCTATTCAGAGTGATCTCATATTGGGGTGGGGTCTGGGCATTTAAACTCCAAAAGAAGAGAAAAAAAATGGTGGCCTAATAGGCAGACCAGATGAGAATCTGTCCCAGGGCCAGACTGGAAATACAACTAAATTGAAGAACATTCATCTGGAATCACCCACTGAAGAGGATATAGATCAAGGAAGGACAGAAAACACTTGGAAACTGGTAGGAAGGGTGAGGTCATGATAAAAACTTTAGGTTTCCAGCCGACACCATACCAAAGATCTCTGTCAAGCCAAGGGTTGAGTAATATTTTGGTCCACTCGAAGAGGAGTAGCTCTAATACAGGGAAACACACCCACTTTATTCTCTGAAAGCTAAACAGCACCTCCTCCACCTGAAGCCCTTTCAGAAACAGACTTTTGAATGATTAATTTTGACAGCTGGCTAGCAGCAAAGGCCAGAAGGGGAAGAGCCTGGGGAACCAGGGGAAGTTTTCTGACCAGCCATGAGCCCCATGCTGCTAACCAGCCTACTTTAGTGGGTGGATTTGCCCCTCCTGCTTGGAGTCAAGGCCTGTAAAGACAGACACAAACGGTGCTTGAGTGGATCACTTGGAGCATCAAGCAGGTTGCTGAAAGACAAAGGGCAGTGCCTGATAGTGGTTAGCCACTAAGTACCTTACAGGAAGCTCAGAATTGGCAAACAAAACAGAGAGTGGGGCCCAGAGCCAGCTCCCATGGGGCACTACACTCAGATGAAACAAATGCCTCTTCATCTTTTATTTCCTCTCCCTCTTTTTCTTTTCTCTTTATTCCTCTTTTTACTGCTCTTTACTTTTTTTCTTTTTTGTTTCTTTTTTTGCCCCTTTAAATGTACCTTCTTTATCTATCTGCTTTATTGATTTGTTTTTAGTCTATGTCTGTTTTTTCATTCATATAATTTTCCTCTTCTCTTTTCCTACTCATTTTTTTTTTCTTTTCTTCATTACTCAAATATTATTTTATCTCTCCTGCTTTCTCAATATTTTTCTTTTTCTCATTTTAGGACTATCTGCCTTCTCCTCTATTTTCCTTTTCAAATTGAGCCATTATGCTCAATTAATATTTGACAAAGGAGTCAAGAACATACAATGGTGTAAAGATAGCCTCTTCAATAAATGGAGTTGGGAAAGTTAAAAATGAAACTAGACCACCAACTTACACCATACACAAGAGTAATCTCAAAATGGATAAAAGACTTAAATGTAAGTCATAAAAACATAAAAATATTGGAAGAAACTATTGACAGCAAAATCTCAGACATCTCTCATAACAACGTTTGCCAATATATCTCCTAGGGCAGTGTTCGGCAAACTGCGGCTTGTGAGCCACATGCAGCTCTTTGGCCCCTTGAGTGTGGCTCTTCTTAAGACTTAGGAGTACCCTAATTAAGTTAATAACAATGTACCTACCTATATAGTTTAAGTTTAAAAAATTTGGCTCTCAAAAGAAATTTCAATCGTTGTACTGTTGATATTTGGCTCTGTTGACTAATGAGTTTGCCGACCACTGTCCTAGGGCAAGGAGAATGAAGGAGAAAATAAACAAATGGGACTACTTCAAAATAAAAAGTTTCTGCACAGCAAAAGAAACCAGCAACAAAGTGAAAAGGGAGCCCACTGTATGGAAGAACATATTTGCCAACAATACATCTAATAAAGGATTAATATCCAAAATATATAAAGAGTTCATACAATTTAACAAAGGGAAGACAGACAATCCAATTTGAAAATAGGCTAAGGACCTAAATAGACACTTCTTCACAGTGAACATACAGAAGGCCAAGACACATATAAAAAATATGCTCAAAGGCACTAATCATCAGAGAGATGCTTGTTCTTTATTTAAAATCTCTTCAACATAATCCCAAGTGCTTGCTTCTCCTGTTGTCCCAAGTTGGCATTACTTCATAATCCCAATTTCCTCTTTCTGTAGTCTTCATCATATAGACATCACCATGAAGAGCATTTCAGATCCTATGGAATAACAGGGAATAAATTTCCTAGATCCATTCTTAGCAAAGGATTCCTATCTTATTTGATCCCTTGTCCTACCCTGTGTGGCAAGCCCCTTCACTCCACCCAGAAATGAGATCTCAGTGCATGTAGGTTATTCAGAAGGTGCAGAGACACCAATGGAGAATAGAAAGTGTGGCCAGAAAAGAGAGAGAGGCAATAATGGGTAAAATCATGGATTAAACAGAAGCTTAATCCTACAGAAAAACTGTGAGAGATTCTGTTATGTACCTTGCTAGGGGGCAGAAGTATTTACAGCTCCACACTGTATTCACTGCTTCAGGGCTTCCCTCAGAAGGACCTTTATTTAGGTGCAACAGATTCCTGTAACCTGAGGGAAACCTTCCAACAGAAATGCAGATACTAGTCATTGGAATTCAGGCTGACATACATGGACACGGTGAGGGGATGTATATGTGTGGAACAGCCACAGCATCTGCCATAATTCAACCATAACTACATTCTTGGCTCATTTAATATTATAGCTCTAAGGATATTGGATCTTCCCAGCCTCTCCCTGTATTCACAAATCTCACAGAGCATATGTTCTACTACCAATTTACCTCATTAGATTTCCACTAATGTAATATAAATTACCATTGCTAAGCATGATAAACACAAGACAATAATGTTTAAAGCCTCCACTTCATGTATTTTATAGAGTTATTGCTTAATCTAGCATTATGCTACCCTGTTAGATTAGGGTATCTCCTTATTAATGCTACTACCCATAACATACAGACTTAGTTATAAATGGCTGAAAACAGCTCTAAGTGTGACACTTCTATTCTGATTTCATTTCTTCCCAGCTATTTTTGCTTCCTAAAGCAAATTGAAATTAGTAGCATACATATAACTCAAAGTTTCTTGACCAAAATAAATAACTAGCTAGATTATTGAGAAAATGTCATGTCTTTTTCAATCAGATATAAATATGATAATGCCAACAATATAAGTAGTTAGAATAGGCAGTTTAAATAATCTATTAGAGCATATATAATAGCCAAAATGAGAATAAAAGTGTACAAAGTAGTACAAAATGTCATCCTCTTCAAATGTTGTAGACTTATCTGAGCACACAATCTTAAATGCTATGCATGTTTAGAAAAATAAAAGCACATGTGTCTTCTTCATTCCATGTTAGCAGAGGGTACATTTTAAAGCCAATCTGAGGAAAGGCATGTTTCCAATGCCTCCAATAAAGACAGCAGAGGCATTTCCAGTTGAACTGTGAAAGGATCTGAGGTCCTTCCACACTTGAAAAAACTGATAAGAAATGGGAAATATTTTGTTATTGCTCTCATAATTGTTTAATTTTTCAATTTGTATAATAAAACTTGCGCTATTTTAACAGTTAACCACAGAGTGCGGTTCATTCTGAGTCAGAATAAAGGCTTTAGAAAAAAAGGCCCAAACTTGACTCATTCTGATGACACAAAGTTCTTACAAAAGTGAATAATGTGTGTCCTATCTGCACATGCAGGTGTCCTACCAGATGGTGACATTTCCGCGTTCTCTTCAGTAGAAAAGTTTGAAGTGATTCGCTGACAGTGATTTAAGAGCCAAATGACAATGAGAAACTCAAAAAGTTTTACTTTCTGGCAAGTGTGGTGTGGGGTGTGTGTGTGTGTGTGTGTGTGTGTGTGTGTGTGTGTGCATGCATGCATGTGTGTCTTGAAAAAAAAAACAGGAAAAATTTGCAATTAATGAAGCTTTTCTGTGAACACTGTCTTAAAATTCTAGTCTGCTTTAAATAAACACTCTGGATGACTACAATGAACGACGCTTCCATGGAAAGATAGCGACTGCTGAGTCTTTAGAAAGCATCTTTGCTCAGATTAAAATATCCATTTTCCTGTCTGAAGTATTTGTCTACATGGAGGGACTAATTAAAACTAATTAAAGTAAGTACAAGGATATCAAACTTTAATGAGTGTCTATTCTAGATATATTTTTAAATGATGGGCCACATAAGGTGTTTTGAAGCTTTTCCCCTTTAGCAAAGTACAGATAAACAGGAGTGAGAACTCAATTTCCAAAGTCAAAGCCAAAACGGACCAGTGACATTTAGGAAGAGAAACACTCTCTACACGAACACATGCCGTGGGTGAGTATGACCACCTGCAATGTCTTCCAATCAGCATAGCAGCTCAATGAAATCTCTAAGCTAGGAAAGGACACACACACACACACACACACACACACACACACACACACACACACACGCACACACACACGCACACGCACACACGCACACACACACACACAATTGAAATGAGCCAGTGGAGCAGGAGAGGCGCAGTAGTAAAAAACACCTTAGATCTTAGCAGTAGCTGTTTAATATCACATTTTCTCCTCAAGGGTTGGAAAAGAGAACCTTGCTCTTGAGCTACCAATTTCATGGGCAAATTATAGACAAGCCGTCCTGCTCAGTGGTTAAGACCAGGCTCAGGAGACAGCTGCAGCTCCTGGCGCAGAGATGCCAAGGACATTTTTTATGAAGATTAAATAAAAAAGTAAATGTAAAAAATCTGTAAAATGCCTCGCACAGAGTAGTTGTTCTACGTATATATCTGTTTCTTCTCTTTTCCATCCTTTCAAGGTTGATTTATTCAAATTTGGCAGCGTATCGATCTTGTTTCCTCAGAATACTAATAGAAATGTAAATCTGTTTCTTTTTTTAAAAAATTACTTTGGAAACTCATGAAAATTTAGTCAAAGGGGAGTTTACCAGGTGGAGAACTAATTGTCAGTTGGCCTTGACACATACATAAAGTAGACAAAATGCCTCCTCTGTTTCTATGTGACACAGCCACATCACACGAGTGAATTAAAGTCCATTTATACCTGGCAATTGAAAATAAATCTCTAATTGGGAACATAAAAGATAATTATGCAGACATCATTTGTGAAAGAATAAAGCACTAATGTGGCGAGCACATGCTAACTATAATTGGTCTTTTCTCTTGATAAATATAATTTATGAAAATTACATATTTAAGTTTAAAAATAAAATCTGATTAAAGTTTCATAATAAAAAGAGCAATCTTTTGCCCAATGCTTCCCCATTGAATAGTCTCACTGACCAAAGTTAACCACATTAAAAATTAAATCCTATTTTGGGGCATATATCCTTATGTAGCTAAATAATATTCTTTAAAAGTTAAGAAACTTCTTACATTATCATTATTAGACATCACTTAATATAGTACTCTAGGATTTATTTCTCTGATAGAGCCATCTCTACATGACATTTTCACACTATTTTTACATGCTAATGTTTTTGTAAAATTGTCATGGTTTACGTACATTATGTAATATTTATATTATAAATATATATAATAAGTATCTTATTTAATAAAGAGAGAATATGCAAATTTACCATCACACCCAACAGTCAAAATGGCTGTGCCCACAGCAGAGGCAGGGATTCCATAACACAAGAAGGTTGCGCCCACAGCGGAGGAGGCCGAGTTCCCATAAGGATCCTTAAGGAGCAATCAGCAGGGACCTGAGGCCGCGGCCCTGGCCTAGTGGGGCTTAACAGGGGACCTCAGGCCACGCTCCCCACCTGGCAGGGCTTGACAGGGGACCTCAGGCCATGCCCCCTGCCAGGTGGAGCTTGACAGGGGATCTTAGGTCACAACACCTGCCCTGGCGACAGGCCAGGGGACCTGAGGCCATGCCCCCCGCCATGCTGGGCTTGATGGGGGAACTGAGGCCATGCTCCCCACACCGTGGGGCTTGACAGGGACCTCAAGGAGTGTCCCCTGCCACAGCCCGGGCTGAGGGACCTCAGGCTACCCACCCCGCCCCGGGCCGGGAGACCTGAGGCCATGTTCCCTACCATATGGGGCTTGATGGGGGACCTGAGGCCACACTCCCCACACAGTAGGGCTTGACGAGGGACCTCAGGCTGTGTTCCTGGCCCAGGCCAGGGGACCTCAAGGTGCACCCCCCACCCCGTGCAGGGGAACCTCAGGCTGTGGCCCCCACCCTGGCACTGATCCAGGAAACCTGAGGCTGCACCTGATGGGGGTGGGGCCAGCCGGGTCTGGATCTAGCCCAATAGAGGTAGGGCCAGGCCAGCCGGGTCTGGGTCTCACATGATTTCAAGGTGCACATGAGAACTTGACTCTGGTTCCTGTGGCGCACCCCAGACTCTGACAGGAGGAAGATTTTCATATGCATTTTACTAATTTTCTTTCATCTCTGACACTTCTATTATAGAGAAAGGGCAAATAGCAATATTAAAATATTTCCTCTAATTAATTCCCTTTTAATGTGCATGAATTTCATGCAACAAGTCACTAGTTATATATAAATAGTAAAAATTCTGTTAGCAATTTTTTTTCTTATACACACATTTAAATGTATTCTTGGCATTAATAAACACTAATTTACAAAATATTTTATTATTTTTATTAGTATTCATTACTTTTTTTCTCTCAAAGCTACATTAGAACTTTCAAATCCTATACATGTTTTTCAGATGCTCAAATTACCAACAAATTCTATTAGTTCATTAACATGTTTCCTGAATCCTTTTACAGAGTAACCAGCATCCTCCTACTCCCACAGGATGAAAAGGTCTCTCAGTTTTATAAACAGAACCTTCCTCTACTTTCCTTTGTCACTCTGCTGTACATAATCTTAAATCCCATTTCCACTGGTTTTTAAATGTACTTCCTGGTTTTAGTAAAAACATTGTTTATAGTAGGCTTTTAGGTTGAAATTGACATATATGTTTTAAACCTTGTGAATGTGAAAATATACATAATCTATATTTAAGATGAATATTTGGCCAAATGCAGAATCTAATTCAAAATATGTTTTCTTAATACTTAAAAAAACTGGCTCTACTAGAACCCTCTGTCATTTTTGAGGAATCTGATGCTATCTGACTTAGAAATATCTATTGATATAGAATATTTTACTGTTTAACTATATATGTACTAGAGGCCTGGTGCACAAAATTCGTGCATGCAGGAGAGAGTCCCTCAGCCCGGCCTGCACCCTCTCCAATCTGGGACCCCACAGTGATTGGGCCTAAACCGGCAGTCGGACATCCCTCTCACAATCTGGGACCGCTGGCTCCTAACCGCTTGCCTGCCTGCCAGTCTGATTGCTCCCTAGGCGCTCCCCTGCCAGCCCAATTGACACCTAACTGCTTCCCTGCCAGCCTTATGGCTCCTAACTGCCCTCCCTTGCCACAACCCGCCTCCTCCACCCAGAACCACCTCCTCCACACCAGCGGAGCCGTGGGACCCCTAGGTCTCATTACGTGGAGCAGCCGCCAGGCCCCGCCTCCACTGTGCACGTGGCCATCTTGTGACAGCCATCTTGTGATGGCCATCTTGTGATGACCATCTTGTGATGATGTTAGGTCATGATGCATGAGGGTGTGATGCCACCAAGGCTGTTATTAGTATAGATATGATCATGCACAATTGTGATGAGCTCAATTGTGCATGATCATATACTCAGCTTCATCATCAAAACAAAATGTACAGTCTACCATATGCAGAAAATGGACCTTCGTGATAATACGGTATGTGGTATTCAGAGATATTCTATATGAATATAGTATCAGGAGGCAATATTTCAGGGCAAGTGTTCAGAGTCAATGATCACTTGAGTAAAGAGCATTATATCTACCTGGCTTATAGGCTTGGCTCTACCACTTTGTAACTGCAACATTGGGCATAGTAGCTCACCTTTCTTAGCTTGAATGTTATCTGCTAAAAAGTAAAGATTATATCTGCATTGCAGATTTGTTTTCTTTTTTTAGATTCAATCAGGACTTTAAAATCAGTTATATCTTATATTTTAGCTGGGTCTATTCCACTTTTAAAAATGGAGATACATTTAAGTGATTTTTGCAAATTGACTTTATAAAGAACTAAACTTATTTTGATATAGAATAATACGTTTTATGTTAGCCACCAATTATATAAAAAACAAATAAGCACTGGTGATAAAATAAATTTATTAAAACACAAAATAGTTCAATAAATTAAATAGTTATTTTAAACTGTGTGCTAGAAAACTTGGATCGTTAACTGTACACAATTTAAAGTGAAAAATAAAAATAATACTTAGACATTTAAGTTAAAATAGAAGAAACACATTCATTTTTCTTATTAAAATAAAAAATATGATTAACATTTCTTTTCTATAACTAAATTAATAGGTTTGAAAATACAAACAGCATCAGTACATCATATTTAAATAAAAACAGTAAAAATGAAAGAACACAAATTAGATCGTTCATTATACGTGTCAATTACTTGCATTAGACAGCCAGCTTTATAATTATAGCTTGCAACCAGGGGCTAGAAATTCCCTTCAACTATCCAAATGTACTTACAGTTAGTTTTGTTTCCCTGATAAGTAATCTAACATGTAAGGCTTTTCATAACTTCTTTTTCTGATAATTTCAACTCACTAGTATATTTCTTATGTATTCATTTTATTTTATCAACAAAGATTAAAGACTTAATCTGAGGTGGGATGGGAACCAGGCAGAGAGGATTAATGGGGGGAAAAAGGGAGACATCTGTAATACTCCCAACAATAAAGATAAAAAAAGATTAAAATTTAGCCTAGCTGGCAATCCCATTATCTTGCGTGATAAAGGCAAAAGTATGTTTGGTAATTGCTGCAGAACTCAAGGGATTTATTTAGAGTGAGTATAAAATCCAATTAATTCCTAGTTTTCTTAGCAGTCATGTGGATCATTAGTTTATTCACTTGAATGCTTATGTTTATCACTATTTCCCTAGGAGATATATATATATATATATATATATATATATATATATATATATATATATATATATAGAGAGAGAGAGAGAGAGAGAGAGAGAGAGAGAGAGAGAGAGAGATACATGCTTGATTTAATTTGGTTCAAACTAAAATTATTTAGAATGGGATTGTTTTATGTGAATACATTTTTATATGAGGTACTCCCATACGGAAAAAAAGAACAAGAGGTCATCTATTTTATAAAAACAAATGGTTTGGAGTTGGATTCATGCTTTATTATACAAGTCTTCTTTTTGGAGCTAGAAAAGCATATTCTTATGAACAAATAAAAAATTTACGTCTGGGGAGTAAAACCATATTTCCCAGGCTTTATCACAAGCCTCTTTAACACACACACCCCACCACATTTTTTTTTTGGGGGGGGAGTGTTAAAATATAAATTTGTTTTTATTTTTTACATAATATGTTAATTTTATTTTAAAATAAATAGCTGGATTCTCTACACTCATATTTTATTTTGGAGTTTTATGTCTACATTCATATAGAGGTTTTTAATTTTTAATTAAATGTATTGGGGTGACATTGATTAATAAAATTATATAGGTTTCAAGTGTATAATTCTATGATACATCATCTCTATGTTGCATTGTGTGCCCACCACCGAAGTCAAATCTTTCATCACCATTTATTTGAGCCCTTCCCTCTGGTAACCACCAGGTTGCTGTCTATGAAGTTTTGTTTTTCTTGTTTGTTCATTTGTTGTTTTCAGTTTCAAATTCCATATATGAGTAAAATCTTATGTTACTTAACTTTTTCTGTCTGACTTATTTCACTTAGTATGATATCCTCAAGATCCATCCATGTTGTCACAAATGGCAGTATTTTATGTTTCCTTATGGCTGAGTATTGTTCCACTGCATATATGTATCACATCTTTATGCAATCATGTATTGAAGGATGCTTCAGTTTTATTTTCATGGCTTGGTCACCATGAATAATGCTGCAGTGAACATAGGAGTGAGTGCATATATCTTTGTGAATAAGTGTTTTCAAATTTTTGGGGTAGATACACAGACGAGGGATTTCTGGGTCATATAGTAACTCTATTCTTAAGTTTTGAGGAACCTTCATACTGTTTTCCATAGTAGCTGTACCAGTTTACATTCCCACAAGCAGTGTATGAGGGTTCCTTTTTCTCCACAACCTCAGCAACACTTGTTATTGTTGATAATAACCATTCATTTTGACAAATGAAATCTCGCTGAGAGGAATAGGAACATTTAGGCCAATAATAAGATCTAACGAAGTTGTGATGCTGTAGTGAGGTTTTCTTAGTAAGATAATATTTGGTAAAACATTTACTACCTTCTTAAGACATAGTAAATATTAATAAATAATTATTACTATTGATAACCAGAACAGTGAGCCAAGGTTATTTTTGTTTTGTTTTTTGTTTTTTGTTTGTTTGTTTGTTTTTCTCCCGGGGTCGTGTCTCCTGACTCATCCTGACTCAGCAGAATGAGCTCTGTGGACCAGAAGATTTAAGCAAAAGTGTGGAAAATTTATTACAAGTAGATTCAGACTCCCCTCAGGGGGGGGGGGGGCAATAATGAACTGTCCCTTAAAGCCTTGTAGTCCAGGGGTATATATTGTTGCAGGCCTTCCCTTGGTTTCCCATGCCTCCGACTTTGAGCCCAGAAACATTCTATCATTTCTGCATGGTTGGTTCCTGTGATTAGGCTGCTCAAACAGTCATGTCTGCCCTGCCTATGTCCCACCTGCCTCTGTTTCCCACTGGATCTCTGCCCTGACTGCCTGCATTTCAAGTTAACCGTCTCACTATTATTACTTTACTAGTATTATTCTTAAATTACTCAATATTTGTTTTATGGTCTTGGGGAAATGAAATCCCCAGATGGGGGTTTAATATGGATTCTGACAGTATTGTTTAGGCTACCATAGGGTGTTATATAAGGGCAAATTGAAGTTAAAATTAAGAGTCTTATTTCCAGCTGTTGAAAATAAGAGGAAATACTTGTTCCCCTCTATCTTTTCTTTTAGGATTTCATTCTCTCTCCTTTCCAAATGTACATAAATCTTTTTAATGCCTAAATAACTTATTGCTTCTTTTAAAACTTAGGAATGTTTCTTCAATGTCCTTAAATACTTCTCCTGTCAAATTATTTTGCGTTTATCGATATGATAATGTGATTGTTCTTTAGCAGCCTGTTGGTGTGATGGATTGCATTAATTGATGTTTGAACCAGTCTCACATGCCTGGATAATCCCACACAGTAGTGGTGCATACTTCTTTTTATCCATTGTGGGTTCCGTTTGCTTATATTTTATCAACTTTATTTGAACTTCTGTTCCTGAAAGCTGTAGTTTTTTTTTCCTATAATATTTCTGTCTGATTTTAAAAATAGAGAAATGCTGACCTTATAGAATGAGTTAGAAAGTATTTCTTCAGCTTTCTTTCCTAAGTATTTTATAGAATTAACCAGGGAACTCATGTGAGCCTGGCGTTCCTGTTTTGGAAAGTTATTAATTATGGATTAAATTTCTTCAATATATATAGGCCTATTCAGGTTGCCTATTCATGTGTGTGTGGTTTTTTTGCAAGTTTGTGTATTTCAAGTTATAGGTCTATTTCATAGTTATCAAATTTGTGGGCATAAAGCTGTTCACATTATTTCCTGGTTATTTTTAATGCCCATGGGATCTACAGTGATGTCCCTTCTCTCAGTTATGATATTAGTAATATGTGTCTAACTCTATTTTTGCACATTTATTCTGAAATCCAGAAAAAGAATTTCAAGCATTTTCCTACCCTCATAGAATTGACCTTTCTGAATTTATTTCAATAAAACTATTGTTTGTTTGTTTTAATACTTCTATTACCATTAAGTACAATCCAGTGGCCTGATATAGGAAGGTAGAACGTTTTATTTAGTTGCCTGAGCATTGATTTAATTCAACTCATTCAATAAGGATTTATTCACATGATTCTAGATACTTTTCTAAGTGTAGAAGGAGATATGAAGATGAAAAAGAAAAGGTGCACACCATCAAAGATCTCACATGGAAAAAAGCAGAATTATAATATGGCCCCAGTACCACTGCCTGTGGTCTTTACAACATTGTGCCGGTAAGAGCACCTGCTTCCGTTCAGATGACTGCAACCCTGGCTGATGCCTAGAAGGCAACGTCAAGAGAGACCCTGAGCAAGAATCTCTGAACTAAGCCACCTAAAAATCCCAGACCAACACAATCAGTGTGAATGCATGAATGTGCAGGATGAATTATTATGCAATAACATAAGTAACAAAGACAGGTATACAATTAAGGGAAATAAAATTCTAAGATAGATGAGATAGCTGAGGAAACAGGTTAAGGAAATGGAGCAGCTAATCAGAGGTAGTGAGCTTTGGAGATAGCTTTAAGAATAATTTGAGTTTAGCCTGGCTGGTCTGACTCAGTGGTTTGAGCATAGTCTCAAGCACCAAGAAGTCACAGGTTTGATTCCTGGTCAAGGCACCTGCCTGGGTTTCGGGCTCAATCCCCAGTAGGGGATGTGCAGGAGGCAGCTGATCCATGTTTCTATCTCTCTCTCCTTTTCCCTTCTTCTCTTTCTAAATGATCAATAAAACATATTTAAAAAAATAGTTTGAGTTTGGATAATAGCTTGTTGAAAAGGGAAAACCTAGAAGGTGGAGAAAGTGAACTTAAAGGCACAAAAGCAAAATATTATTTATGAGTATCCAGCAGTTCTCCTGCTACCTGGATTCTGGGTACTTAGAGGGGACCAAATGAAAAAAAAATTGTTGGGGCTAAATGATGAAATGTACCCATTCATCTATTGTTGATTGAGAAATGAGAGTGCTGTTTAATAGCCTGAGAGTGAGGAGTAAATGTGTAAGTTTATTCTATTCTTAAGCAAGAGAGTCACAAAATTATCCCATGCTTTAGAAACATTACAGAATTAATGAGTTGCAGAATCTTTCATCTATGTCAGGATATGTTCTAAGGGATGGCTATGAGAGACCATTCTCACTATGGAAAAGTACAGTTTCATAGGAGGTGCGGGCAAGTAAAACACTTAGATGGCAGATTATACATGCTATAATGGGGACACAAGAGCCAATAAAATTTGTGTTAAACAATGTTCTATGTGCATGTTTAAGTAATAAATATATAAAAATTGAACATAGAAAATTAAGTGGTCAAAAGATAAAATGAGAAACTATGTATGCAATTTGCATGTCCCAAGGGAGGCATGTTTTTGTATATATACTAGAGGCCCAGTTCATGCAATTCATGCATGGGGGGAGAAGGGTGGGGGTCCCTCAGCCTAGCATGTACCCTCTCCAAGCCAGGACTGCTGGCTCCTAACCACTCACCTACCTGCCTTCCTGATCCCCCGTAACTGCTCCCCTGCTGGCCTGATCAACCCTAATTGCCTCTGCCTCAGCCTGCACTGAGACCAAGGATTCTCTCCTCTGGTCTGCCACAGGCACCCAGGACCCCAGCCGCCTTCACCTGGGCTGTCCACAGTCGCAGGGGACTGTGGGTGGGCAGCTTCAGCCGGGCCGCATCTGCAGGTGCCCGGGAACATGGGGTGGGCGGCTTGTCCCTCTCCTGGGCCGCAGCCTGGCTTGTCTCCATTCCTCTCTCACAAGCTCATTTGTGCCTGGCTGGTCCCCATTTCTCTCTCCCCAGTGTTGAGTGTCTGAGCCATTATGGAGTGATGGCGTGAGGGTGTGACAACCATTTGCATATTAGCTCTTTATTATATAGGACTAGAGGCCCGGTGCACAAAAATTTGTGCACTGGGGGGGGGGGGGTCCCTCAGCCCGGCCTGTGCCCTCTCGCAGTCTTAGAACCCTCAGGGGATATCCACCTGCTGGCTTAAGCCTGCTCCCCAGGGGATTGGACCTAAGCTGGATGTCAGACATCCCTCTGGCAGCCTGGGAGCCCTTGGGGAATGTCCACTTCCCAGTGGGGAGCAGGCCTAAGCTGCAGTCGGACATCCTTAGTGCTGCTGAGGAGGTGGGAGAGGCTACCACCACCACCACTGTACTGGCAGCCATCAGTCTGGCTTGTGGTTGAGCAAAGCTGCCCCTGTGGGAGTGCACTGACCACCAGGGGGAAGCTCCTGCATTGAGCGCCTGCCCCCTGGTGGTCAGTGAGTGTCATAGTGACCAGTCATTCTGCTGTTAGGGTCAATTTGCATATTACCCTTTTATTATATAGGATAGAGGCCTGGTGCATGAGTGAGGGCCGGCTGATTTTCCCTGAAAGGTGTCCCAGATCAGGGTGGGGGTCCCGCTTGGGTGCCTGGCCAGCCTGGGTGAAGGGCTGAGGGTCGTTTGCAGGCTGGCCACACCCCCTTCAGGGAGGGGGGTCCTGATGTGGTGCCTGGCCAGCCTGGGTGAGGGGCTGAGGGCCATTTGCAGGCTGGTGACACCCCCTTCAGGGAGGGGGGTCTCCCCTGAGGTGCCTGGCCAGTCTAGGTGAGGGGCTGATGGCTGTTTGCAGGCTGGCCAAGCCCCCCAGCAGGGACCCTCACCCCATGAGAGTGTGGCCAGCCTGTATGAGGGGCTGATGGCTGTTTGCAGGCTGGCCACAGCCCCTTCTGAGTGGGGGTCCCCCCTGGGTTGCCTGGACAGCCTGAGTGAGGGGCTGATGGCTGTTTGCAGGCTTGCCACAGCCCCCAGTCACCCAAGCTCCCAGTGGAGGCTGGCTGGAAACAGGTATCCGGGATTTATTTATCTTCTATAATTGAAACTTTGTTGCCTTGAGCGAAGGCCACAGCTGGCCAGAGCAGGCGGGAAGCTTGGCTTCCTCCATCACCGGGCAACCAAGCCTCCTGCTTGCTCCAGCTCTGTGGCTGCTGGCTGCCATCTTGGGGTTGGGTTAATTTGCATTTAGTTGCTCTGATTGGCTGGTGGGCATGGCTTGGGGTAGCCAGAGGTGCGGTCAATTTGCATGTTTCTCTTTTATTAGATAGATATAAAATTCAAACTTAGTAACAGTACTCAACAATTGATATTTTTTTAATGTTAATTCACAGGTGAGAAAAATGATGCAATTACTTGTAGTCACACGGCTGTGAGGATATTGAGCTTGCTTTTGAAGTAAGATCTGTCTAATAATACTTTTCCTATACTTTATACTTTGCTCCGATGCCAGGATGCTGTGTTTGTCAGTTGTTACTGTAATTGGAACTCTAGTTTGCCAAGCAAGGCTGAATCAGATAAGATTTTTCTTTGCTTTATAACTTAAAGTTAGATTGTCTCTGTTGAGACTGATATTCCAACTCAATTGAGCAATGTCATATGATCATTTTGGTAGAAATTCATTATCTCATTTGAGTGACTGAATCCACCACCTTTGTGATTTAGAATCAATCAAATTAGTTGGTCTGATAGACCTTTATAAACACAACCTAAAATAAGTACCTTACAAAAATGTCTTCCACTTTCTGGAGTCACATAAGTTAATGTGGGAAAGAGAATTTTGACTTTTAAAATGTTACCATTGAGGTAATTAAAATAACTTATTGAATGGGAGAGGTTTACATCAGATATGAACAGACTCTGGAGTAGTCTTTTTTTGTTTGTTTGTTTTGTTTGTTTGTTCAAATATATATTTTTATTGGCTTCAGAGAGGAAGGGAGAGAGAGAATCATTGATTGGTTGCCTCCTGCACAACCCCTACTGGGGATCACTTGCAACCCAGGAATGTGGGAATCAAACCTGGGACCCTTCAGTCTGCAGGCCGATGCTCTATCCACTGGGCCAAACCAGACAGGGCAGAGTCTGGGTTTTTTTCCCGAGTCCTTGCCTTTAAGTGAATATTAACACTAATAATAATCTAGACTAATAAAAACAACAGATGATCCACATATAATTTCTATTCTTTTTAATAATAAATAATTGATATTACATTATTTTATTATTCTCCTGGGTGTTGTGTATTTACGCTTTTTGCACAATAAAAAGGAAACAAATAATAACGAGGAAATACATTATTAATGTCTATATTCCTAAAGAGATTTATTTGAGTATGTTTGCTTAGGTGCTTGATGGAGTTCATTGTCTTTTCCCCTGAGGCACAGACTTTCTACTTCGGGGAAAACAGTGAACTGTTCGGGGTGCATGCATATGGAGACCCAGGAACTTTACATTCTCTTACTGTGCCTCCTCCACCCATGGGGGGACACAAAGGCATCACATCTTCCCACTGTCCCCTCCATCTATGAGGGGCCCTGATGATTTTACATACGCATGCATCCTTTTCTCCAACCATGTTGGGTACCTGGGGACTGTGCATCTTTTCACTGTCTTCTTTCTCCATTGTTTTTCAGTGCACTAGGTCTATTACTTTCTTTTTTTATACCAATAATAACACTTCCCTATTGATTGAGAGTTTCTGTCCTTGCTCATGAAGCCTGCATCAGGACACTTTCATGATGAGATCAAAGAGGAATTTCCAACATCCTTACTCTGAAACCATGTATTCTCATTATAATTCCCTAACTGAAGTTTGTCTTCAATTTGGGGTGAGGAGAACAGCATGCTGTCCAAAGACAGCCCCAGAGGACCTACAATTGAGTTTTCAGAAGTTGCTTATTTTAAATACTATTTATTTCTTAAATTTTCCTCTAAAATTTATTTTATAATGCAACAGAAAATAAGACTCTGAGAAACAAATCTGCTATGAATCTTCCATCATCAGAAGAGCAATGACCTGTATGGCAAGGATCTGTGCCAGTTCCTGAAAAATCATTAGAAAAATCAGTGCTGCCCAGCTGGTGTTGCTCAGTGGCTGAGCATCACCCCATGAACCAGGAGGTCACATGTTGATTCCCGGTCAGGGCCCATGCCTGGGTTTCAGACTGGATTCCCAGTGTGGGGTGTTCAGGAGGCAGATGATTCTCTCCTATTATTGATGTTTCTATCTCTGTCTCTTCTTCCCCCTTCCTCTCTAAAGTCAATAAAAAAATATTTTTAAAAAATCATAAAAAAAGAAAAATCAGTCCTAGTCTTACAATGTATGGCAGGGGCTGGTTTTAAGAATACATCAAATCAGGTCCAGGGAAAGCAGAAACTGTATAAATTATAAAGTAAGCCTGAAATAGAAACTATCTCATTAAGTCTATCTCCAAGTTGTTAACCATGGAAATGAAAATCCATACTTTTGCAACATTTCCCTCTTTTCTGCACCAAGACAAATTGCAAAAGATATGAATATATGATCTAATGACAAGGATGGAATAGAAGATTGGAAAAAAAATTCAATCTTTTCCAGATAATGTCATGTAATGTAAAAAGCATGTTTACAGGCTGCACAAAATGACACTGCGTCATCAAGTTCATTCACAAAACCCAAAATGACCAAGTTCACTGGTTAATTTCTCTTCCATACCTAATTTGACCTCTTATGCACTACATATTTTTTTATAGTTGGCGGTTCTCTACCTCTTGAAAATCCCGTTCTCCAATATTCTGGAACACCACACCTCTCTGGCTGTTCTATTACCCGACTAGTTCTCTTTCTCCATCTCTTCTGCTGGAGCCCATTCTGTTTATAGATACCGGTGCCCTCCTTGCTTCTATCCACACTCTCTCCCTCCGTGTTCTCCTTCAGGTGCGTGTGCTTAGTTACTGTTCCCTGGGTGTTTAGCGACATCACAATGCACATCTCCAGCTCCTCCCCTGGACTCCAGGAAGGAGAACAGCTGCTTATGTGGCATCTCCGCCTGGATGTCTAATATCTCTCTGACCTTCAACATGGGGACAGCAAAACTCCTGGTTCCCCCTCAGAAAACTGCTGGCTATCTTCCTGTCTCAGTTACTGGCACCAATATTCACTCAGTGGTATAGGCAAACCTAGGCTTTGTCCACGTCCTAGTTTCTCTGTTCTCATCCCCACATCCACTCCAGTAAGACCAGCGCCACTTCTCCAATCATCTCCTAGTTGGACTGTCTCTCGCTCCCCTGCGTTCACGTCCCTCTAGCACTGCCTCCCCCTCTTCCCTGCACTTGCCACAGCCATGTGGGCTTTAGGATACACAGAACTTTCATCTGCAGACCATTTACTCTTCCCTCTTCCTGGAGCACCTTCTCAGTGATCATTGCAAGGCTAGCTCCTTACAACATTTCACTCTTAACTCCTCAGCATCCTACCTACCTCGCTACTCTTTCCCTATGGTACTTCTTATTACCTGACATAATTGTTTATGTAATTGGTTACATGCTGATCACTTTTCACCACATTGTAAACTCAATGATGGCATGGGACTTTTAATTTTACTGCTACCTCACCTGCCCCCAGCAATTAGATCAGAGGCTAGTAAGTTGTAGATGGTAAAGAACAGCTCTTTAGTGAATGAAATAAGAACTTGTGTGACTGCCTTAAACACCCACAGATATAGGAATGCTATTTAAATTGACCAGAGTCCCAAAGCAAGAGAAGGATGGTGACTACATCTTTTCTGCCTTTAAACTCTAAGCTGTGCTGCTATTTTAAGCAATTTTAAGATTGTAAACACAGGGCAGTGTAACAATATAATTTTTTCATGTTATCAGGTAAACCTTTAATTTTTCTATAACCAATTGCAGTTTCTCAGAGTGATAATGCATAGGATGGAGATTTTAATTAAGTGAACCAGAATTAAACAAAACGACAGTTGGCTCAGAAAAATTCTTCAGTGTTGACAGGAATATCACAGAGTGATGTTGTGAATTGGCAGAAAGACAAATGCATTTTGGGAGAGGTATACTGTGGTGATTACAGTGCCAATCAAATCAGCAGGAAAGAAACATTCAGCTTGATTGTTTACCAGAAAAAAGAAGTTTAATATGAATGGAGGTGCTGTCTCCAATAGACTGTATCTGCATGTGAAAATAAAGATAAACAAAGTCACTGTCGCTGACAAGTTTATGAACAATAGCCCTGCCCCTCACTCACCCCCCCCCCAAAAAAAACACCTGCAAATACATTTTCTTATTTTTCTCTCCAATTTTTACATTAAAAGTATCATTGCTATTTTCTGGCAAGGAATGAAACTATTAATACTTACTATGTACCAGATTTTAGGAAAATGATAACTTGAAGTATGATTGTTCTATCTATCAGTGAGTCCCCCAGTGAGGTAGATAGTGAGGCCCCTGGGTCAGGCTTCCTTACTCACAGCAGCAGCAAGCAACCACCGGTCGCAGTGCATCGCCGTGAGCCTCAAGTGTGCTGATTTTACACGCATGACAGTTCCAGCCTCGTGATGACCACATGAGGTACGCTGTATCACTTTCCTGAGGAAATGAAGTGTTTGCATGTTAATGACCCCACCCAAGGATACAGACATATGGAACTGAAACCCAGGTCTGTCTGAAACTGACGCCAGTGCATGGCCTTCAGTGGTGGGTGCTCTTTCCACAGGACTATGCTGCTAATGACATCGCTAGAGCCCTTGGTCCAATTTCAGTCTTCCCTTTGAGGGCTAGTTTCTCATGCTTCCTGCATTCAGGTGAATAAATGAATGGATTTATAAAAACAGGGGACGTGGGTCAGGTCAGGGTGTGGATCTGGCTGGAGCAAGGAGAAGAAAGTGAGAGGAGGAAGCTGCGGAGAAGGCACTTTAGCAGAGATCTACTATGTGTTGAGCTTGTTAAAATTTTAAAATTCATTTTTTGCTCTGATGAAAGACTGGGTGCATTTCAATCTTGAACATAAAGGAAATGCATGCAGTCATTTTTATTCTTTCTCCTCACACTTGTGTTTACTAGAAACCAAAGCTGAGTCATATTGTGAATAATGAAGACAAATTAAATTAAAATTTCAAAGACATATTTTCAAATTAATGTTAAGAATAACAGTCCAGGATGATGCTTAGCATTTCATTGTAGACAAGCTATCAGAAATAAGAAGGGGCCAGTAACTGCAATAATTTCCTAGGAAAGAGGACATCGCTCATTTAAAAAAGAAATTGAGCACGGAGCTTTCAAACCTTGCTTTTATTTTTACTAAATTTATAGAGGCCGGAAAGGCTTTGTCTCTGGATTACACATGCAATTCAATCAAGCCCCTGTCTAAATCCTAAGCAATTCTGTCCACCCCTTATAAACACATGCCCGACATTATTTTTCTCGATCTGATGGATAGAAGGTAAGGTAGTGACAATTCTTAGCTCACGTGACATTTGGAATGAGTTTGGAGAGACACTACACATCTATGAAGCCACATTAAGAATATACCAGAGGACTCTGGAATCCATATTTGAGGGCTCAGTTTCAGCTAGCAGAATGTGTTATAAAAAACAGTGTTTCTAAAACCAATAATTTATACTTTAAGCAGCACACCCAATTATTTCATCTTACTTTGGCTTGTTTGAATCTTTTTATAAAGTATGACTTCCAGAATGTATAATTAATATGCGATTCCAAAACAATTACTTCCTGAAATTAAAATGTTCTGTTCTTAAGACAAAGTGTAGGTATAGTCTCATGATGCCTTCAGTGTGTAAATGTTTCAAAGCAAGTCTGACTTTTGTTCCCATTGTGATGAGAACCAAATTTTAGAAAAATAATCTTTCACAAAAGGTTGAACATTGTTGACACAGCATTTCTTTCTGTGAAACCAACAACCACTCAAAGAAATAGGTCATTGTGCAATACAGTTATTAAGAACATATGCCCAGCACTGTTCAACAACTTGACGGAAGTTCTATGGATACTAATGGCAGAGTAGGAACTTGAACCAGCACCTGCTTAACACATTCCCATATGCACACATCATATCACATTTCTTCACCAACAAAAGGGACAGATTGGAATGGACTGAGAGAAGGGGAAGAACATTCATGAAGTGATTTGTGAGGAATGCTTCCGAGATGGGAATGACCGAGCCAGAGAAGAGAGGCAGAAAGACAGATCTAGTAGAGAAGCAAGTCATGGTGAGGAGAAGAACCTCATTAATAATGAGCCTTACCATTTGGAATTTTTGGAGTAAATTTGTATTTGTTCTCATAAGGGAAAACCTAAAAATTTTGAATCGCCTTCTCAGCATGATGACAACAAAGAGTATAGCTGCAAACATGCGTCTGGAGAATAACAACCATGTAAGCGTTTGGACAAGAAAGAGACAAGTTGTGGCGAGCTCAGCCTTTTGGTGCAGAGACTGAGCTGAGACGGTTAAGGGCGGCGTTAAAGACAAAGGTCATGGAGCAGAGGGACTTAATGGCGGATTGGCTATCAGCAGAAGGAAAAGTCTGGGTAAAAGGCTATTTTAAGAGTATGTGGTTGGGGGTGTGGGGAAATGATGTGACCAGTAATGAAAGTATCTTTTCTAAGGAGGGTAAGTCCTCAAGCACATACTCAAAAATAATTTAATTTCCCATGACCGACGTACAGAAGCAGTGAGTCAGCACAGGTCTGCTATTCCTGTGGAAGAATCTAGTCTTTAATGAACATTTGGAAATATCTCCTTATTATTTGAAATTGCCTTAGATTATAAGTATCACATCTGGACCAGTGATTTAGTTTTCTGAAATAACTTGACTTTTGGAATAAAAACAATGTACTAGATATTAGTGTCACAATTTCTATAATTTCAAATACATTTCTTATAAATAATTGATGACTGTTATTTATTCATCATTGAATTAGAAATTCATATTAAAGCTAAATGAGCTTTTTAGAAAAGAGATTATATTCTTATGGCAGATGAAGATATTTGGGAAATCACAAGAGCTTATGACTGACTGATTGTCTTAATATTCATAAAATGGCCAAACTGTGTTTGAAATGCTCTAGAACATTACATTAAAAATGAAACACCAGCAATAACAGCAACATTAACAAAGCAATTAACATCCAATGTTTCATTTTCTTCTGGATGAAATCAGTAAAAAGCACTAAATTATAGTAAAAATTATACTATATATCAGGGTATAAATTATAGTTAACCCCCAAATATCAGAGCCCAAAAAATTATTTCTCAACAATTACTCATGAATCCTGCAGATACTAAGCAAATGTATATTCTTCACTATTTGCCCCAAATATATATCTAAACTCCTGTTGAATATGATCACTATAGAAAATGAATTGTGCTATTATTTTTTAATCTTTTAAACTCCAAGTTATAAAGGACAGCCAGGCATGAGTTGTTTTCTTCTCAATTATCTGCTAGTACCACCCACTATGTTGCCCCATGAAGTAATCAGAGGTAAGTGTCCAGTAACCTGTTTCTAGAGTCACTTGAGCATGGTACCTACAGCATGAGCCCTGGAACTAGGATGTACAGGTAATGATCTTGGTCTCACAATTAACTTACAGAATGGCTTTGAGAAAGATATTTAAACATCACTTTTCTCATTTGTAAAATAGAGCTTTAGAGGGTTTTGGGTATAGCCAGTGGGGTAGATATCAGAGCCCAACATTTAAACATATAATTATTATCACTAAGGATTTATTCTTATTATTCCTGCAGATGCATATGAGCTTTCTGCAAGCCAAGGGGAAGCCTGACTATTCCCTACCGAAGGATTTCCAGCCTCCAGCAAGAGTTCACTTGGCATCCCTGACCTTCTAACTCTAACAGAATGGAAAGCATAAAAGAGAGAGATGGATTTCAAGAAAGAAGAGAATTCTAACTCCTGCTAAACCTGCTTCCATACAATGAGAACTCTTCAACAAGTGGTCACTGAATTTCCCCAAATCCTGGATTTTATTAGAATACTCCCTTCCACAGGGAGTAGGGGTGGAGGAGAGGAGAAGCTTTGAGTGGACACACTGAGATTAGAGTGCATTGAGCCGTGAGTGGAAAAGTTGTTAATTCAGTTGTGACTTGGTTTTTGTATCATGTTCCCTGATAGAGAAGAAAAGTTGAACACTGAAAGGTTTGAAAGAGTAAGAGGGAAAAGACTGTATGGACAAAAAGCATAAGAGGTAGTGCAGAGCAGTGGTTCCCAAACGTCGCTGTGCATAAGGGTCACCAGACTTGGATGTGTGGGGTACAACTCATGAATTTTCACTTCTAACAAGCTCATAGATGATGCAAACATGGCAGCTCTGAGGGCCACACTTTGAGAACATCTGTAATTGAAGGACACAATGATCACCCATCTGCGCTAAAATGACCCCTTTTCTACCCTTTCTTAACAATATTTCAGACACTTGATATTACCTAGGAGAGGTAAATGAAGAGGACACATATTCTTATTTTAGATAAATATTTCAGAATAACAGCAATAACAACAAGAATTGCTATAATTTATTTTGTGCCACCCTCTTTCTATATGTAAAATATAATTAATACAACAGGCTTATAAGGAAGATATTGAAAACATTTTTTGGAAGACAAATATTGAGATGCAGACAACTTACATAATTTGTTGCACAGCAAATAAATGGTGGAGCCAGGTTTGAATTCAGGCTTTCCTGACATTAAAACCTGTTCTTTCAGTATGGTGTTTTAGCTCCAAAAATGGCCATACTAGACATGAGGTCAGCAAGGAGGAACTAAAATATATAAGCAATCAGAGTTGTACACAACTCCGCACTAAAGCTTACTGTGTCTGGCTTTACAAACATTCTTATTTCTCTAAAAATTCCAAGAGATGATGGCATAAACTGCAGGAGGAGCATGACTCACTTTTATGGTATGTGTGTGGCCTACTTAATGAACAGATGTGCCATACCTATTGCTTCTTAATGCATGGTGTGTGTATGCGTGTGTGTGTGTGTGTGTGTGTGTGTACATGTGTGTACAAATGTTCTGGATAAGTTATAAAACTCATAAGATATTTTATTCAGTTCTTTAAATCGTACCATTTCAAATATATTTGCCTTTGATATTTCTATTTTTCAATTTTTCCTCTAAATATTTTGAGAGAGTTAAGTCAAGTCATTATATTATGCTTATCTTACATTTCCAGGTTAATTTGGGGTTTATGTCTATAACCATTAATTCAGGGTTCTTTTTTTCAGAAGAGTGGCTGGCAAAATGAGAGACTTGGTAACCATTTTTGACTGAATGAACAAATAACTGTCTCACCTTGCTGACACAGCAATGACTGAACATAGATTTTCTATTTGTTTACAAAAACAAGGCCTATTCAATGATCACTTTGGAAATTTCTAATGTAGCATTACATGTGCCAGAAGGGAGAAAGGGGAGATGAGCTAGATAGAGAAATAAAGAAGAGAACAGAGAGGAGCAGGGAAAGCTTCGTTGTAATTGGTAGGAACCTATGGTATAAAAGAAATACTTAAAACCATCGTGGTACACGAAATGACATTTTGTGGTGTAGACATAATATTGTTACCTTTTCCCAAATTTATTGAAATGTAATTGACATATAACATTGTGTAAGTTTAAGATATGTAATGTGTTGATTTAACACACTTTGATGACATTTTTTGATGGTAGATGTATGTTATAACAAATGATAAGATTTCCTAATACTTGACAGTCCAATAATTTTGTGTTTATGTGCTTTTGTTGCTTGTGCTTTTGGTATCATGTCCAAAAAGTTGCTGACAAGACCAGTGTAAAAGAGGTTTGCCCCTATGTTGTCTTCATTTTATGTTTAAGTCCTTAATCCACATAAGTTAATTTAAATAGGGGTCCAATTTCATTTATTTTGTGAGTGGTTATTCAGTTTTTGAAGCACCATGACTTAAAAAGATTATTCTTTTGAGTATTCTTGGCTCCCTTGTCAAGTATCTGTTGACCATATATGCTTGGGTTCATTTATGGTCTCTCTCTCTTCTGCCCCAGTGGGCTGTGGTCTATTTTTATGCAGGATCACTCTATTTAGGTAACTATAATTTTGTAGCGTAGTTTAAATTCAGGAGAAGTGATACATCTATTTGTTCTTTCTCAGTATTGTTTTAGCTAGTCAAGGTCTTTTGTGGTTTTATACGAAGTTTAGGATTTCTATTTCTGTGGGGAAAAAACCTGTTGGTATTTTAATAGTGTTTGAACTGAATCTATAGATGGCTTTGAGTAGAACGGACAACTTAACAATATTAATTTTTTTCTTACCCATGAACATGGAACACTTTCTACTTATTTGTCTTTTTCGGCTGCTTTCATTAAAATCAACCAGTTTACAATGTACAGATCTTTCACCCCTTTGATCCTTGATAATTTCATTTCTGAGTATTTCATTGTATTTGATGCTATTTAGAATGGAGTTGATTTATTTTTTTCAGATGTCTAATTGTTAGTTATAGAAATGCAACTAATTTCTAAATGTTGGTTTTTGTATCCTGCAACTTTACCCATTCTTACCATCTTTTGGTGAAGCCTTTGGAATTTGTTAATATACAAGACCATGTCATCTGCAAATAAAGACAATTTAACTTTATTTTTCTTTTCTATTTGGATGCTATTTATTTATTTATTCTGCCTTATTGCTCTGAATAAGTATTTTGGCGAAAATATGCATTTGTGTCTAGTTCCTGATTTTAGAGTGAAAAATTTCAACCTTTCATCATTAAGTACTGTGCATCTTTGTATATGCCTGTTGGTACCTTGAGGAATTATCCTTATATACACAATTTGTTGTATGTTTTCATTTGTAAATTGTAGTTTATTTTGTCAAGTGCTTTATCTAAGTCTGTTGTGATTATGGGATTATTTTCATCTTTTATTCTATCAATATGGCAGGTCACAATTACTTATTTGTATATATTGCAACATCCTTACATACCAAGAATAAATCCCACTTGACCATAGTGTATGAGCCTTTAAATGTGTTGTTGAATTTAGTTTGCTAATAATTTGCTGAGAAGTTTTGCAACTATGTTCATCAGGAGATTGGCCTGTAATTTTACCTTCTTGTGTTCTTATCTGGCTTTGTGGTCAGGTACTGCTGGCTTTGGAAAATTACTTTGGGACTATTCTCTCCTCTTCAATTTTTTGGAAGAGTTTGAGTAGGCTTCTCATCCATTCTTTAAATGTTTGGGACAATTCACCATTGAAATCGTGCAGTCCTGCACATTTTTTGTGTTGGGAGATTTTTGATTCCTGATTCATTTTCCTCATCATTGATCTATTCAGATTTTCTATTCTTTCTAATTCAGTTTTGGGAGGTTGCATGATTGCAGGAACTGGCCTATTTCTTCTAGGTTATGCAATTTGTTAGGGTAAAAGTATTAATGTTATTCTCTTAGAATCTTTTGTATTTCTGTTGAACCAATTGTAATGTCTCTTGTTATTTTACTTATTGGACCTTTTTTTTCTTAGTCTAGCTAAAGGTTTCTTAATTTAATTTATATTTTCAAAAGAAAATAAAACAAAACCTCAGCTCTTATTTTTGTTAATTTTATAAGTTTTTTTTCCTGGTGTCTATTTTATTTATTTCTAATCTGACCTTTTTTTATTTACACCCTTCTGCTAACTTTCTGCTTTATTGTTTTTCTACTAGTAGTTCCTTGAGGTATATAATTAGTTTTTTTACATGAGGTGCTTATTATTAATGTAAATATTCCTTGTTATAAACTTTGCCCTTATAATTACTTTTATATCATCTCCTTGTTATGTTACATTGCATTTCCATTTTCCTTGTTTCAATACATTTTTTTTTTTTATTTCCCTTTTAATTTCTTTTTTGACCATTCGGTTGTTCAGGAGTGTGCTGTTAATTGCATGTATTGTGAATTTCCTGTTTTTCTTCTATTATTTATTTCTAATTACATACCATTTTGGTAAAAAGAGATAGTGGATTTCAAGCTTTTCAGATTTGCTAAAATTTGTTTTGTGACCTATCCTATGATTTATCCTGAAGTCTGTTGTGTGTACACTTGAGAGACATTTGTGTTTGGACTCTGGTGGAGGAAGTGCTCTGTATAAGTCTGCTAGGTTTATTTGGACTAAAATTATAGTTTATGTCCCACATTTCTGCAATGATGTTTCGTCTGGATGATCTATCTATTTATGAAAGTGAGATATTGAAGACCCTATGATTACTGTATTGTCTATTTCTTCCTTCTGATCTGTTAGCATTTTCTTATATTTATATGCTTCAATGTTGACTCTGTATCCTATATAATAAAAGAGTAATATGCAAATTAACCATCACTTTGTCACTCCGTCACAAAGATGGCAGAGGCCACGGAGCTGGAGGGAGCAGGAGGTTTGGGTTGCCCCCGGCGATGGAGGAAGCCAAGCTTCCCACCTGCCGTGGCCAGCACTGGGCTCCACTCAAGGTTACAAAGTTTCAATAATAGAAGATAAATAAATCCCAGAAAAAAATAAAAAAGGATAGGCTGGGAGCTTGGGTCGCCAGGGGGTGTGGCCAGCCTGAAAACGGCCATCAGGCCCTCACCTAGGCTGGCCAAGCACCCCAGTGGGACCCCCCACACTGAAGGGGCTGTGGGCAGCATGAAAACGTCCCTCAGCCCCTCACCCAGGCTGGCCACACACCCATGGGGTGAGGGTTCCCGCTGGGGGGCTTGGCCAACCTGCAAACATCCATCAGCCCCTCACCCAGGCTGGCTAGGCACTCCAGTAGGGACCCCCACCCTGATCCAGGACACCCTTCAGGGCAAACCAACCAGCCCCAACCCGTGCACCAGGCCTCTATCCTATATAATAAAAGGGTCATATGCAAATTGACCCTAACAGCAGAACGACTGGGAATGACTGGTCACTATGACACACAGGAGCTGCCCCCTGGTGGTCAGTGCACTCCCATGGGGGAGCTCTGCTCAGCCACAGACCAGGCTGACGGCTGCCAGTACATCAGTGGTGGCAGGAGCCTCTCCTGCCTCCTCAGCAGAGCTAAGGATGTCCGACTGCAGCTTAGGCCTGGTCCCCGCTGGCAAGTGGACATTCCCCAAGGGCTCCCGGGCTGCCAGAGGGATGTCTGACTGCCAGCTTAGGCCCAATCCCCTGGGGAGCGGGCCTAAGCCAGCAGGTGGACATCCCCCGAGGGGTCCCAGACTGTGAGAGGGCACAGGCTGGGCTGAGGAATCCCCCCGAGTGCACAAATTTTTGTGCACCAAGCTTCTAGTATACTTATAATTGTTATATTATTTTGATTAATTAATCTTTTTATAATGACTTTATTTATCTCTTATTCACACTTTTTTGGCTTAAACTTATTTTTATGACATCATAAAGGTATCCCTACTCTATTTTACTTTACTCTTGCATGGAATACATTTCCTATCCTTTCACTTTGAGCCTATGTGTGTCCTTAAAGCTGAAATGAGTCTCTTGTAGACAGCACTGGAAGAAGCCAGGTTGCGAGGGCCAAGGCAGCTGGGGCTGCGAGGACCCAGACCCTTGCATGAATTTCATGCACTGGGCCTCTGGTTATAAATAAATAAAAGTTATATACATAAATATTTACCTGTCTAATTTTCCCAACACCATTTACTTTTCCATATATATAAATAGAAAGAAAGAGAATGAAGTAGAATTAATTTAGATTACAAAGCATGTGCATGAATATAGAGCTGGAAAATCATTCTATGACAAAAAGGAACTATAGAAAATCTATACTAGTAATAGAGGAATATGCAAATTGTCTGGAATGCCATCACAGTAACAGTAACAACTGAATAGCAGGCTGCATGGGGTGACAAGGATGACAGGGGATTAGTGAGAGATGAACAAACGACTGAACAGCAGGCTGCATGGGGTGATCAGGCCAGCGGGGGTAGCAGTTGGGGGCAACCAGGCTGGAATAGGAAGACAGTTTGGGGTGACCAGGCCGGCAGGCAGAGGCTGTTAGGGGTGATCAGGCTGGTGGGGGCGGGGGGCATTTAGCTGCAATCAGACAGGCAGCCAGATGAGCAGTTAGGAGCCAGCAGATCAGGCCTAAACTGTCAGTTGGACATCCCCCAAGGGGTCCCAGATTGGAGAGGGCGCAGGCTGGGCTGAGGGGACCCCCCCATGCAAGAATATTTCATGCATCAGGCCTCTAGTGTTAATATGAGCTATATTCATAAATGTATGTGAACATATGTGATTGTCAAGAATCACAAGAGGGTAGGTTTGGAAAAAGGGGAGGCTCAGGACTTTGGATTCCTGAGAAGAACATTCTTACAACTGCTAGAATGTGCCAACTCTACCATTACTGGACCTTATCTTTATTTAGTGCACAAGATGTAACCGCTGGCACTTGAACCTCTTAGTGAAAAATCAATTTATGCAATCTGAATGAAATAATAACAACTGATAGTTTTTTTTTTTCTCAGTAAAAGTGTTGGTTAATTTTCCTGGTGTGGGAAATAGTGATTAGATCAAACACAAAGAGAAGAAAATTATTTCTATAGATGCCAGGTTGGGCTAGGAAGTAGGCATTAGTCTTTAAGCAAATTGGCTTTATTTTTCTCCATATTACTTTCTGTGATGCATGTACATGCAAACATATTAATAAATACTTTCAATTGATGATTCATAATTTTCTAGTAGTGACCTTATATTCCTGAATATCATAATTAAGTACATAATTTTTATTACTAAAGATTCAGATTAATTTAAATGTGACAAAATATCTTTATCTAGGCGTTTATTTCTTCTTACAGTACTAGGTTCTTTCTGGAAATAATGAGAGATTTCAGAGCTGTGGTCTCCTGTGGAAGCAGTCTCAGTGACAGAAAAAGGAAATAAGCTGAGTTATGGTGCAGAAAAAACTCCAAGACTCAACTTGACAGAGTATTAATTGGAGGTTCTTTTCCCCCCTCATACCAACTTATAATGATGATGTGGTCACTGCTGGGTTTATTACATTTTAATGGCATGCTCCTTTTTTGAAGCCTTCACTATTCTTCTTTTCATCCATGATGACTTCATTTGGAATTTCCATACAGTGTGCTTCATTGTAATATATGTTGTTTACTGGCACTTTGTGAGGAATAGGAAGAAAGCAAATTTGAAGCAAAATGAATTGAAGAAGAAAGTTTAAATATTGTCTTGTGTCAGGCAATGTGAAGTGTTTTCTAAAATAAGAAACAAAATATTATATAAAAAGATGGGGATAAATTAAAAGATAAAAAAAGGCATTTACTTGATGTTTTTTCAAAGAAGTGAGTTAGTGTGTCTATCCCAACAGTTATACAAAATGAAGGTTGAACTAGACCATGATCCCTACAGTCCAAATGCAGGCACATGTTTCTATTCTCTTCACAACCAAAGAACCAATAATGTCTCCCAAGTTGGACATAATAGACCTTTTACTAAATTCAACTGATCAAAATTATCTTATAGCTATTTGAGGAGAGAAAATGAGAAGAAACTGATTCAGGTCTCACTAAAATTGGAGTTATTTGCCAAAAACTGAGATCGAGTTTTCATGTCATCATTACAAAAAGTCCTGTTAATGAGGCTTGACATTTTTGAAGACAAAATGTCTATGAGAAAAAGCAAACAAAAAAATGCATGATGTAACAAAGAGTACATGCACCTCTCTTGAATGTATTATGAAGGTGGATGCACTTATTCTTGCTTGGCATGGTAGCATTGCCCTGGTGGTGAGTCTCTAGAGCATGGGTTCTATTTCAGTGTCCCCAAAATTTTAGATCATCAGTAAATACAAGCCATTGAAATCTTCACTGCTCCTCATTTACCATCACAGATATTATTATTCGGCACATCACTCTTCTCTCTGTCGAGGTCAAATTAAACCCTTTAAGTTTTGGTGATCAGATGATTAGATGTGCTACTGAGAGCCTGCCTTGATGTCTCCTTGAGGTCAAGAACAAGCACTGTTGTTTCTAAATCATATGTGAGCTTGCCAGAGATGGTGATGATCACGGTGATGAAAATGATGACAGAACCCACAATTCATTCAAGATTTGTTTATAAGTTAAGTTGAAGGGATTATAAAAATAGCATACGAATGTTGTCCTTATGGAATGTATGAATCTAACTAAAGAGATGTGAAAAATATATGCATGTAATTATCTGTATATATAAAAGCCTAAGCGACTGGATGACTGGACCACCAGACAACCGGCCGGTAGCTATGACATGCACTGACCACCAGGGAAGACGCTTAAGGCAGGAGCTGCCCCCTGGTGGTCAGTGCATTCTCACAGTGGGAGCGCCGCTCAGCTGAAAGATTAATGCCAGGTGCAGGGCTCACAGCTGGCAAGCACAGCTGCAGCATGAGCCTCACCTATAGACACTCCCACTGCACACCTGAGCTGCGGTAGTAGCAGGCTCAGCAGGGCCAGGATGAGTGGGAGTGGCACCCAGCCTGGGCCCCTCTCCAGCTGACTGCTGGTTCATGCAGTACTTCGTGCTGTGTGGTATCAATAAGGACAGTGGGCTGGAGCCCGATGAGCCGGTGGGTAAGGCCAGGCTGTGACAGTACATAGGCCCACTGATCCCTGCAGGCCAGGCCGAGGGACCTCACCAGTGCATGAATCCATGCACCAGACCTCTAGTATTTATATATATATATATATATATATATATATATATATATATATATATACACACATATATACTTACTATGCAAATAGACCAAATGATGGAACAACCAAAAAAACCACACAACTGAACAACCAGTTATTATGACATGTGCTGACCACCAGGTGGCACACACAGAACATGGTGGGCATTGGCCATGGTGGGATGGTAGAACAGGTGAGTGGGGGTGTCAGACCAAGGTGGGACATGAGTCACTGTCATCAGGGAGGGCCTCTGGTGGTTACTGAAAATTCTTTGCTACCACATACCATGGTCCTGCCCGCCACTCACACCCACTGCCGGCACTAGGCACCATCAGGGGGTGCTAGTGGCAGCTGTTAGCCCTGATCACCCCTCAGGGCTTCTCCACCTCCCCCTTCTCCTGAGGAGTGATCAGGGCCAGCAGCTGCCACTCTCACCCACTGCCAGTTCTGGTCCCACTCACAGTGGCTGCTGGCTCTGGCCCCAATAGCTCCACGCCATCAGCGGGTGTGAGCAGGGCTGATGCCATCAGCATGTGGGAACGGCATCAGCTGGAGTGGGGCTGGCGGCAGACAGGGGACTTGAGGCTGCGGTGGGAGAGTTTGGGTGGGGGTGCAAAGGATGGGCCGATACACACCCCTATGCCCACTGCAGCCTTGTGGTCCACCGTTCCTTTTAAGGTGCACAAATCCGTGCCCTATTCCCCTAGTAAAATATAAAGTTACTAGAGGCCCAGTGCACAAAAATTTGTGCACTCGGCGGGGGGGTGGGGGGGGTTCTCTGAGCCTGGCCTGCATCCATTTGCAGTCCAGGACCCCTTGGGGTATGTCCACCTGTCGACTTAGGCCCACTCCCCGGGGGATCAGGCCTAAGCTTGCAGTCAGACATCCTTCTGGCAGCCAGGGAGCCCTCAGGGGATGTCTGACTAAAGGCTTAGGCCCCCAAGGGAGCTGTGATGAGGAAGCGGGGGTGACAGAGGAGCCACGCCGTCCCGCCCCTCCACGCTGGGTCGGGTCGCACATGGGATGCCCGGGTGAGCCGGCGGATTGCTGTTGCCCCTCCTGGCCACCCCGGGTCGGGTCACACATGAGTCGCAGATAGCAGGCCTGGATGGCGGCAGGATGGCGCTGTCCTGCCCCACTGTCCCGGGTAGCAAATAGCAGGCCCAGCTGGTGGCGGGGCAGGCGGGATGGTGCTGACCTGCCCTGCCTGCAGTATGCAAATTAGCCACCATCTTTGTTGGTGGTTAATTTGCATATAGTGCTGATTAGCCAAAGGGAGGTGTAGCAAAGGTATGGTCAATTACCATGTTTGTCTATTATTAGATAGGATATTTTTCAGGTGGCCAAAGTAACAGAAAGTGATGGGATTTAGTACTAGAGACATGATGCTAGTCTAAGAAATTTTCTAACAAAAACCTAGATTAAATATACAAATTCTTAGAAAGTCACAACTCCAATATGGACACACAAAGAAACAGAAAATATAAATTAAGATATAACACATAAGAGGATTTAATGGCTCATTTTAAAACTTCCCAGATCTAGATGGCTTTATTGGTAATTTATACCAAATTTAAAGATAATCAATAGCAATCATTTACAAATACTTCCAAAAATAGGAAAAGATGTCACTTCCCAACTCACTCTATGAAACTAGTGTTATTCTGATAACAAAACAAGAGAAATATGTCACAAAAAAATAAAACTATAGGCCACTATTCATTATGAATATAAATGCAAAAATCATTTATAAAACATTAGCAAACATAGTTAAGGAAATAAATTGAAAATGATATGCAATGTAATAAAATAGAATTTATCCCAAGTATGCAAGATTGGTTTAATAAGAATGGGGAGTGACATGTTTAGGGTGTGAGGTTTCCTTTAGGGGCGATGGAAATGTTCCAGAACTAGACAGAGGTCATAGCCACACAACATTGTGACGGTACTAAATGCCACTGAAC
This sequence comes from Myotis myotis, assembly GCF_014108235.1. NCBI lineage: Eukaryota > Metazoa > Chordata > Mammalia > Chiroptera > Vespertilionidae > Myotis > Myotis myotis. The sequence continues at coordinate 88,503,722 of NW_023416390.1, read as the reverse complement.
TGTACACTGCAATAACGGTCAAAATTACAGATCTTATGTTTTGTGTGCTTTACCACAATGAAAAAATAGTGCTAAAACTAAAAAATCAATCAATATCACAAGTTATATTAATATAATAAAAGATAAAAAATAATACCATAATGAATCCAATAGATAAAGATAAGCATTTGATAAAATTTGACACTCAAACTTAAAAATAGAAGAAAACTTTTACAACCTGATAAAGGCTATCTATGAAAAAACGCATATAATACTATACTTAATGGTCAAAACCAAAGACTGCTCCATTGATCAGAAACAAGATGTCCACTCTCACCGCTTATGCTCAACATTTTACTGGAAGTTCTACCCAGAGCAACTAGGCAAGAAAAATACATTTAAAAACATTCAGGTTGGAAAGAAAGAAGTACACTCTCTATTTACAAATGACACGATCTATATAAAGAAAAATCTTTAAAAGAACTATAAGAACAATAAAATGAATTTAGCACGGTGGCAAAATACAAGATTAATATACAAAATTTAACTGTATTTGTATATAAATGCAATGAACAGACTGAAATTAAATTAAGAAAATAATTCCATTTGCAATAACATAAAATGCATAACATTAAAAAATTAATAAAAGAAGTACAAGTGTTATACAATAAAAATCGTAAATCATTGCTAAAAGAAATTAAAGAAAATCTAAATAAATAAAAAAGAACTACCATATTCATGGATCAGAACCCTTAATAAGCATTAAGATGGCAAAAAAGTAATACCAATTCTCCACAAAATCATCCATACTATAGAATGGAATGGTATACTTCTGATTTCATCAAATGGAACCAGCAATATCCTGATACCAAGATCACATATATGCCTATTTATGAAAACTCTAGTTGGGATATCTTCCCCAATGAGTGCCGGGTGTGGAGTCCTTATGGTATCTCAAGAGAAGAGGAAGAGTGATTTTTATTTGTGTGGAATTATATACCTGGGTTTCCAAGTCTAGTCCTAAAAACAGTGTCTTTGGGGTTTCAGTAGAGCTAAAAGCAAAGCACAAGGAACAAGAGAATGAACTCTGTTCAGGGAATTAAGTAACCTAAATCTTCCCTTGCTTGCAGTGGCAATGCCCATTCTGGCCAATGATCTCTTCCCAGGTGTGACTGGTAGCAAGCACCTTTGCTAGTCCTCCTGCTTTACTGGGCATGTGTTTACCTTCCCTCCTGCCCAGTCCCTTACCCCAGTGATCTACAGGGAATGGACCGTGGACAGGTGGCTCCCTGGGTAGGGTTAAGTTGTAGCTTTCTCAAGAAGCTGCCTAAATGGCATCCTTATAATATTTGGCCTTTCCTTTACTCCTTTCTTGTTAATAACGAAGTTAATTACAACCATATCACAATCTGCATTATCAGTGCTTATTTCATTCCACTTCCCTAGCAGAGTGCCCATAGCCTACTAAATGCCTCCTCAATACACTGTGAAAATATCTACCAGACAGAGCAGCTCCTGGGATTTAGATAAACCTGATTTCAGTGTAGTTTCTGATCCATTCCCTCATGTCCTCCATTGGTACAGACTGTCACTGTTAAGATTACACAGACAGATGCCTACTGAATAGACCCAAATTTACAGCTGCCTAATTCTTTTCTTTTTAAAATATTTTTATTGATTCTGAGATTCTATATGTATGAAATAGGCTAGGTTTCCAGAAGCTAGTTAATAACCCAATATTCCACTGCTTGTTACTACTTTCCACTTATTTTTAGGTTTTCCTGCAAACATCTGGGAACTGAAATCTAGTGTAAAAATATAGAACAGGGTGGTAGAGCAAATATAGTGAAATGAGGGTGCTTTTTCTTAATTGAATTGCTTGGGCTTTTGTACAACCTAAATTGCCGAGCTATAGAATAAATTTCAATAGCATAATATATTTTTCTTGCCAGAGACTTCCTCACTCAATTTTACTCTTTTCCTACCAACACCAAGTTGTTTAAAATCTCAGCTCAGAGGCCTCCTCTGCTTGGAAGGCATCTTTAATTCCTCTAGAGTAGGTTGGGTTCTCCTGTACACTCATACTGTGCCTTAGATCAGAGCATCTACCTCATCCTATGGTTATTGTTCCTGACTGCCTTCCTCACTAGACTGTGGAGTCCTCCAGGGCAGGGATGCCACCTCATTTGTCTCTGTTCCATTTCCCAGCATAGAGCCTGGGGCATAGCGGTCATGCCATAAGGCAGTGTGACTCAGTTAGTTTCTGAAGGAGTAATGAATGCAACACTGTAGTCTGCTTCAACGGAGATTTTAGACACTTCCTGGGAGGAGTGAAGTGCTGGTCTAGCTTGGGTCATCCCTGCTATACTTAACACTGGCCAGAGAAACACTGTAAAAAAGAGAAATGATGTACGTATCTAAAAAAAATGTGGTTGTCTCGTAAACCACTTTCTCACTTATAAGATTTTTCAGGGTCATTTTTTAAGCCAATTTACATGCATTTCAAATTAGTTTGCCTGAAAAGCAGCAGATGCTTCTTTGAGCTTCTGCTCTTATTTCACATCGATTGCTCTAATAGGTTATATTGGGATGGCCCTCCCATGCAATCCCAGGTAATGCAATGATCTATTGCTTCCAGTTACCATGTTCAAATATGTGATTGCAAATATTGAAAAAGAAATAAAACTCTGAACACCACAGTATATTTATGTAATCCTCCTATTAACATCACTCCAGGGATTATAACCTTATAGGATCAAATAGTCTTTCTTCATTTCCTCTGCTGAGGTCAGAAAGGTTGGGTTGGATCTGCACTTGTCAATATTTCAATTGCTTTTAGTACCATTTCAATAGGTATGTTCTACTTGCTTCATTTTCTCTGTATGTTTAAAATATCTGACCTGTTGTTGGTTTACTGTCCTCATACCAAGCACTTTGCAGTGTCAAACTTAAATCCAAGAAAATCAAATGTGCTTCTCAAGATAAGCATGTAAAAAGCACTGATTGCATAAAACTTCATTTTATGATGTCAATGTCCGTATTTCATTTCCTTCATTCTGTGGTTTCTCCTGGACTCACCTACAGAACTTTCTATTGAAAACCAATTAAATAGGTACTTAGAAATTAATGCAGATAAACATGAGAGCTAAATCTACTATCTATGCTAATAAAAGGGTAATATGTTAACTAGACCAGGAGATTTTCCAGATGACCTTCCGGGGATTAATGGTGGAGTGGAGGCTGGGTGGGAAATGCCTGCCTCTGCTCTGCCATTGATCCCAGAGCCCCAGCAGGGTGGCCAGGGCCTCCCTCTGCCCAGCATTGATCATAGAACCCTGGAAGGGTAGGCAGGCAGGCAGGGGGCCAATTGGGGGTGAGCAGGCCGGCAGGGTGGAGGCAGTTGGGGTGATCAGGCTGGCAGGGGTAGCATTTGGGTGCAAGAAAGCTGGCAGGGGGGCAGTTGGGGGCAAGCAGGCTGGCAGGCAGAGTGGTTAGGGGCAATCAGGCAGGCAGGCAGGTGAAAGGTTAGGAGCCAGCAATCCAGGATTGTGAGAGGGATGTCCAATTGCTGGTTTATGCCCTATCCCTGTGGGGTCCCAGATTGAAGAGGGTGCAGGCCGGGCTGAGGACCGCCCCCCCCATGCATGAATTTCACGCACCGGGCCACTAGTAGATTTATAAACAGTAGGAATTAATTTCTTACAGTTTTAGAGACTGGACATTTAAGATCAAGGGCTGGGTAGTTTTAGTGTCTGGGGAAGACCCTCCTCCTAGTTGATAGATGCAGGGTTTGTGTTTTTTTTTGTTTGTTTGTTTTGTTTTGTTTTTTTTCCTACAACTTCACATTGTGGATTGTGCAAGAGAGCTCTCTAGGTCCTCGTTTAGAAAGGCATTTATTTCATCATAAGAAACCTACTCTCTGACTTAATAACCTCCCCAAATCCTCGCCTTCAAATACTGTCACTTTGGGGATCAGGTTACAACATTTAAGTTAGGAGATAGAGAGTTTTAGTCTACAGCAAAGTATAATTGTGGTTATGTGTCTATCCAAAATCAAATTTGCTAATTGTGCAAGTTGATTCATTTAATCCAATCAGTAAAATATATAATGAAAATAGCCAATAATTGATTAAGAAGGAAGCAATTTTTGTTATTTTTGTTTTGCTTTTTTCTTATTTACAAATTTTATATAAAACAATCTATCCATTTAAAACTTGGAAATGAGCAAAAAAACCCGGTGTCTTTTTCTGTTAAGAACCTATATATCTGCCACACACAATCAGAATTAATGACACATTGTAAAAGATGTCATGTGTGTATCCTATATAATTAAACCCTAATAAGTAAATTGTCCCCGCAGGTGGTCATTCGGCCATGAGACTGGGAGGTCAACTGCTCGCTATAACATGCGCTGACCACAAGGGGGCGGCACAGAACATGGCAGACATTGACAACAAGCTGGGACCTCTCCCAGGCTACCTGGGGGCGGGGTGACAGAGAGGAAGGTTCAGTGAGAATTCAGGATGTCTGCCAACCTTGCTCTCAGTCCTCTTGCTACCCTCCCTTAGGATGCCAGGACTTGCATGCCAGGGAAGCCTCTGCTATCAGGTGCAGGGTGGCTGTGAGGAGCCCACCCCACACCTATACGGCCTCTTCTGGGTGAGCAGGGCCGTAACCACCAAGACCGCAGGGGCTGGTTTGGCTCCCGGTGGAGCTGGTCTGTGAGGCCAGCCGGGAGAGAGTGCACTGCCCGCCTGGCCCCTGGCCTGCTGCGCCCAGCCACGCTCATTACATCACAATGTGGGGACTCAGGTGCTGTGACTCAGGCGGAGGGGGGCATGCAGGGGCCCCGAGGCCCAGGTGCTGCCCATGGACCAGAGATCAGCTGGGACCTGCCCTTCCACGCCAGGTGCGTGCTTCAATCACCAGCCAGGCCTGGGGACTGCAACTGTGCAAAAATTTCATACACCAGGCCTCTAGTGTGTGTGTGTATGTGTATGTGCATATATATATAGTTGTGTTATATAAAACTAATTTTAATAAATTAATTCTATCATAAAAATTTCCATGTGACATTAAAATATTCCACTAATGCACAATATTTGGCATAAGAAGATTTGTGCTTATAAATAAGCACATACATCTACCTTGTTTTGTAATAATGCTTTAGAATATATTCCCAGATGTGAATCTAGTGCACCATAGATGAAGAAGCCATTAAAGGCTTCTGATACACATTAGTAAATGAATTTTAAGAACTAGTATGCCAGCCTCTGCTACGACTATTTTTACTTAAGTTTATAAATCAATTTGTGCATAACCTCAACATAGCTTCTGAGAAGCATGATGATTTCAGTAAGAAATAACCGTGACCACCTTTTCACCCTTACTCATTTGAATTATCTTGAGGTATATTGGAAAGCTACTGACAATTTTCTTGGCTGAACAGAGGTTTGCAAGGCCCACATCATTCTTGGGGAGAGGGCACATGTATGAGATGTACTGGATAGAGCAGTGGTAAAGATGCAAACAGGCCTGAGTCCTCATCATAGATCTAATACGGTCACCCCCTTATCCATGGGGGATATGTTTCATTCCCCCAGTGGATGCCTGGAACCATGGATAATACTGGCCCATATATATCTAGATCTAGATATATGCACATTTTCTATTCATGTCTTCAACCCCCAAATTCAATGGCTTCTTCATCTTAACTAAGCATATATCTTTCACTTTGGCTGCAATTTTTGCAGTTTGAGGTCAGACAAGAAAACTAGCTCAAAGTTCTCTTTCCTTTTTTACTTCACAATTTCAAAGAAAGAAGTCTTGTTCTTACTGTAGATCTTAACAACCTCAAAATACAATCTTTTCTTTATTAAGTTGAAAATTTTTACTTTCTAACTTAAAAGAAACACTTTAAGGCTTCTCTCAAACATCTGAATTGCTAGCATCATTATTTCTGTGCTTTGGGGTCATTACTAATTAATTAAGAGTGATGCAAACACAAGCAACACTCTTGTGTTTGAGTGATACCACAACAGTCAATCTGATCACCAGACAGACAAGTGACTGAAGAGTGGGGTGCTTATAAGCATGGATACGCTGGACAAAGGGATGATTAACATCCTGGGCAGGATGGAGCGAGACAGTGTGAGATTTCATCACACTACTTAGAGTAGCACAGGATTTAAAATGTATGTTATTTATTTCTGAAGATTTCCATTTAATATTGGGCATCAGATAATGAGGAACTACCAATGGCAAAACTTGTACAAATTACTTAACTTCTGGGAGATTTAGATTCTTTATTTACAAAATGAATATTTACCTTCCATTCATTTATTCATTCCCTGAATAATTTATTAAAAAATATATGCTGAGCCCTAACCAGTTTGGCTCAGTGGATAGAGCGTCGGCCTGCAGACTCAGGGGTCCCAGGTTTGATTCGGCCAAGGGCATGTGCCTTGGTTGTGGGCACATCCCCAGTAGGGAGTGTGCAGGAGGCAGCTGATCGATGTTTCTCTCTCATCGATGTTTCTAACTCTCTATCCCTCTCCCTTCCTCTCTGTAAAAAAAATCAATAAAACATATTTAAATATATACATACATATATATATACATCTCTCTATATATACATATATATATATATATATATATATATATATATATATATATATATATATATATATATATATATATATAGAGTTGCTTCTATGTTCCAGGCATTGTTCTATGTGATAGGTATAGAGCATTAAAAACAAAACCAACCGACCAAACAAACAAACAAAAAACACTCATATCTGTTTCAATTTTGTTCTGTTTATTTTGTGGAGTGGTGATTGCCAGAGAGAAGCGAACTTGCGGGACTTGGTGAAAGGGATGAAGATGGGAAGGGATTAGGAGTACATGTTGGTAGTTACGAAACAATCACAGGGATGTAAAGTAAAGCATAGGGAATATAGTTAATAACATTGTAATAACTATGTATGGTGCCAGGTGAGTACTGGAAATATCGGGGGGAAGACCATGTAAATTATATGACTGGTCTAAGCACAGAACTGTACACCTGAAACCAACATCATAATATTGACAGTGAACTTTAATTAAACAATAAAAAATAAAAATAAAAATTAGAATGCCTTAAAAAATTAAAGAGTGAAGGTGTGATGGTGAAGGAGATAGTCCTGAAGGGGTGGGAGCTATGTGAATGAGGTGAGGGATGATGCTATGGGATTATGCAGGGTATCTTACTTTCTCTTCTCTGGGCTTTGGATTTTGCTTGGATTTGAATTCCAACTGTAAAAGCTCTTAGAGAAAAATAATTTTCACTTACACTAATGGCATTATGAGAGACATTAGATCAGGGGTCCTCAAACTTTTTAAATAGGGGGCCAGTTCACTGTCCCTCAGATAGTTGGAGGGCCGGACTATAGTTTAAAAAAAAACTATGAAAAAATTCCTATGCACACTGCACATATCTTATTTTGAAGTAAAAAAACAAAATGGGAACAAATGCAATATTTGTATCTGCATGTGGCCCGCGGGCCGTAGTTTGAGGACCCCTGCATTAGATGGTGGACTCTTCTCTCAAGATAGTTTCCTTTCTCTGTTGGGACCCAAAATTTCTGGAAGAAAATGCTGGATGAGTTAAATGGAAATAGTTACTGAGACTGCAGTTTATTCTCTTAAAATACATTCAAAAACAGGATATTGGGATTAAACTTGGATTGATGGATTTCATACACAAAAGGCAGAATAGAGGGTAGATCGGAGTTATGAAACTCATGTGTCTGAATTTGGGTTTGCTCACTAATGAGGATATAACCTAGAATAAGTGACATTTCCTTTTGTAATCTTATTTATGTCATCTACATGATGTCAATGGCCTCCCCTTTTCATGGTTGTTGGGGAGATTAAATATCAAATGTTGAGCACATGGTAAATATTAGAATATTCTTGCTATGAGTTAACTCGCCAAAGTCTACATTTCTCACAGTAACTTGTCCTGGGGTCATGTGTAATCAGGTGGAGAATAGGCTTGAAAGGCCTGGACACTGTCCAGAGCAAACACCTCATGCTATTTTAGACAATCCTGGTTGCCAGAGAAGACCATGTCCATCGAGGCCCCCATGTCTCCTCCCCGACGCTCCTGGCCTGCTCATTCCTGGGTGTGTCTGATCCTTCCTAATCGTACCTTCACTTGGCATTCCCGGTAACTATTTAACAATGTCCAGATTTGTAAGAGTCTAATTTCTAGTTAAAATACTGCAGTTTACTCAAGCTGACAGCTTAACCTCTGCATATGCTTTATGTCAGGATTTATAGGAGTTTTTTACTTGCTGCCTTTTGATCCTAATTATGGCCAGCTGTAAACTAATTAACCTCTCTAGGTGTCTCCCAGGAGGTTAGAGGGCTTGGCAGCCAGGGCAACAGCAGCACCACAGCTGGGAATAAATGATAAGGAACCATATTGACTCATGAGGCTTACCACTGAGGTGGTAATTTCCTAGGAGTCTCTGCCAGAAGAGATAACAAAGCAATCCAGAGCAAGGTTTGTGTAATGATAAACGCATTAAATGTTCACCTGCTTTTGATTTTGTTCCTCAGTCTAGTGTCCAGTTAAACTGCAAATGAATAAAAGATTTAACTGATGAATGAGCAAAAGAATGGGCATATGTGAGTGAGTAAAAGAATGCAGAACCATGGGGTAAAACCAAATAATCAACTCAGAAGTACGTGGTTTGCATTGTCCCCCATGTCGTGAGTCCTTTCATGGGTCCTATACTTGGTGTTGAGAAGTGGTTGTAAAGAAGTAAAGCATGGCCTGTAACCCTCAAGGAAGGTAAAGCCCAACTGATGGAATAGAGAATCATCCCACTCTCTTCTACGAGGCTTTCTCTCTGTTTTATGTTTTTTAAATCTCTCCCAACCAAAAAAGATAATTAAGTCTCTGATAAAGTTTGAAGATATACCTCAAATTGAATATAATAACTTGAAGACAAAAACAAGAAATAATTACTTCTAATTGCATTGTTATTTTCTAATAAGTTTAACAGCACATTGTAATTTAACTGAATTTATAGCAAATATTACTGAACTTATACTGAATTTCACTGAATATGCTTTATGCAAACCGAGGTTTTAAAACTATTTATTGACAGCCTTCATTTGTGCCTCTTCAAAAAAAAAAAAACTTAAGAAGTTTGCTGTAATCATTTGGTTTACATATCTCTATGATTGATTCCAGTAGATTGGACAGTTGAAAGATGGAGTCAAACCAGAATAGATCCTTAGAAAAAGCTAGTGGAATAGATATTTAAACAAATGCATAATGCTTATAATCAGAACTTGCAACCAAAGATATCCTGTGAGTTATCTGAATTTATCATTACCTAAAAAAAAAATCTTGCATCAAAATCATCCTATGGAATTTTGTATATTTCATGCTATCAATAGTTTTCTAAAATTATTATCTTAAAAAATAAATATTTACTGTTCTAAAAGAAAGAATTGTTACTTATGCATAATATGTACATATGTGTGTACAAAAGTCTGTTGTTATAGTATTACAATTAGGACTTATAGTATATACTAGAGGCCCAATGCATGAAATTCATGCAAGAGTAGGCCTTCCTTCCCCCGGCTGCCTGCACCGGCTTCCCTCTGGCACCCAGGACCTGGGCTTCCCTCACAGCCCTGGCTTCATCCGGAATGTCATCCAGAAGGATGTCCAGTCTAATTAGCATATTATGCTTTTATTATTGTAGATAGTTGTACTTTGGTATGTATATTAAACATGTACATTATAGATATATTAGAGGCCTGGTGCACAAAAATTTGTGCACTGGGAGTGGGGGGGTCCCTCAGCCTGGCCTGTGCCCTCTCTCAGTCTGGGACCCCTCAAGGGATGACCACTTGCTGGCTTAGGCCTGCTCCCTGGGGGATTGGGCCTAAGATGGCAATCAGACATCCCCCTGGCAGCCCAGCAGCCCTCCGGGGATGTCCACTTGCCAGCAGGGAGCAGACTAAGCTGCAGTCGGACATCTTTAGCGCTGCTGAGGAGGCAGGAGAGGCTCCCACCACCACCGCTGTACTGGCAGCCATCAGCCTGGCTTGTGGCTGAGCAGAGCTCCCCCCTGTGAGAGCACACTGACCACTGGAGGGCAGCTCCTGCACTGTGTTTATGCACATGTACATATTCAATAGATGTAAGTATCTATATATACACAAATATATATATCAATCTATCTACTATTTAAAATATTTTCTGTTGAAATAGTGCATAAGGTATGAAAGGAAGTTGAAAGAGTAGCAAAAACAGTTAAAGATTCTCTAAAAAGCAAAAACAAGAACTGCAAAGTTGTCAAAGACTTTCTAAAAGGCAAATTTCCTAAATTAAATTTCTAGGAATACTAAATCTTTCAACATAAAGTATTCACTTGAGCCTCAATATGAACATAAATTCACTTATCAATTTTTTACTGCCAATTACATTGAAAAAATTAAAATGGAAATGAGTAACATTTTCCAATGATCAAATGTCAAAACTGAAGGTGTATATTCATGGAAAGAAACATTATGATTAATTATCTCCTCTCACTGTATTTTATATAAATAGGGAGAAGCCAGTGATCCAAAGGACCTGCTCAGTTGACATGATTCTATAGTACTGCCTCACTAGCCCTTGTCCAGATTAGTTTAATTATATCCTTACTGTGTGACTCATAGTATTGTACAACACTTAGTTGAACATACAAAGATAATAATGCTGAATCTTTGAACTGCTTGAAAATGCAGAGACAAAGGTCCATGATGAAAATATTTAGGATAAAATATTTGAAATTTTATATCTGATAAGGGATTAGTATTCAGAATATAAACAGAACTCCTAAAACTCAACAATAAAACAAAGAAACAACCTGATTAAAACGTAGGCAAAAGACTTGAATAAATATTTTTTTAAAGAGGACATGCACGTGGCCAATCAGCACATGAAAAGATGCTCAACATCACTAATCATTAGAGAAATTCAAATCCATGAGGTACATCTCACATGCATTAAGATGGCCACTATCACATTCAAAACACCAAAAACAAACAGACAACTAAACCTATGTTGCTGAGGATGTAGTGAGATTGGAAATCTTGTACACTGATGATGGGAATATGAAATGGTACAGTCACTGTGGAAAGAAGTATACCAGTTTCTCATCCAATGAAAACATGATTCTGTATATAGAAAATCCTAAAGACATCTCCAAAAAACTATTAGAAACAATAAACAAATACAGTAAAGCAGTAAAGTTTCAAGATACAAAATCAGTGTTTCAAATTCCACTAAATTTCTCCATACTAACAATAAAATTTTGAAATAAAAAGATAAAATGATTCATTTTTCAAATGCAACAAAAAAATAAAATAGCTAGGAATATAAAATATGTGAAGGACCTATATAATGATAATTACAAAGCATTTTTATTTATTTATTTTTATTTTTTTGTATTTTATTTTATTTTTTTAAAATGTTTTTATTGATTTTTTACAGAAAGGAAGGGAGAGAGATAGAGAGTCAGAAACATCGATGAGAGAGAAACATTGATCAGCTGCCTCCTGCACATCTCCTACTGGGGATGTGCCCGCAACCCAGGTACATGCCCTTGACTGGAATCGAACCTGGGACCTTTCTGTCCGCAGGCCGATGCTCTATCCACTGAGCCAAACCGGTACAAAGCATTTTTAAAAGAGATTGAAAAAGACACAACGAAATGGATAAATATTCCTATTTCGTGTTCATGGATTGGAAGACTCAACATAGTTAAAATGGCAATATTATAGCAATATACAGATTTAATGCCATCCCCATCAAAATACCAATGTCATTTTTTAAAGAAATAGATCAAAAATATCATCATATTTATGTGGAACCACAAAAGACTCCAAATAACCAAAGTAATCCTGAGGAAAAAAGAACGAAGCTGGAGACAGCACAATACCTGACTTCAAATTTTACAATAGCGCTAAGATTATCAAAACATCTTGGTAATGGCAGAAAAACAGACACACAGACCAATGGAACAGAATTGAAAGCCCACAAATAAAATAAAATCGCATGTATATGGGCAAATTATTTTCAACAAAGAAGCCAAAAACAATGGAGAAAAGAAAGCTTTTTCAATAAACAGTATTGGAAAAATTGGAAAGCCACATGCAAAAGAATGGAACCAAATTAGTTTGTTCCCATGTATAAAAATTAATTAAAAGTAGATCAAAGACCTAAATATAAGACCTGGAACAATAAATTACAGAGAAAAGAAAAATAGAAACAGAAGTTATGGACCTTGGTCTTAGAGAAGGTTTTTTAAGAATTTGACCCCAAAGTAAGGAAAGTAAACACAAACATAAATGAATGGGACTATATTGAACTAAAAAGCCTGTGCACAGAAAAAGAAATCAACAACACAACAAAAGGCAACCAATTATTGGGAGTTGATATTTGCAAACAACAGGTATGAAAAGGGATAATATCCAAAATATGTTCAAAACTCATACAACTCAACACAAAACAAACAATCCATTTAAAAAAATGGGCAGAGAACCTACACAGAGCTTTCCCCAAGAAGACATACAAATGGTCAGTAGATACATGAAAAGATGCTCTACTTCACTAGCTATTAGGGAATTGCATATTAAAACTACAAAGAGATACCACCTCATACCTGTTAAAATGGCTATTATCAACAAGACAAGTAACATATTTTAGAGGTTGTGGAGAAAAATGAATTCTCATTCACTGCTGGTGGGAATGTAAAATGGGGCTGCCACTATGGAAAACAGTATGGTGATTCTAAAAAATTACCATATGACCCAGCAATCCCTCTTCTAGGTATTTAACTGAAAAACTAAAAAATATTTATTCGCACAAAGATATATGGAGCCTTGTGTTCATTGCACTGTTCATGGTGTTAAGACATGGAGTCAGCCCAAGTGTCCATCAATACAGGGTTGGGCAAAGAAGATGTGGTACATATACACATGGAATACTGCTCAGCTATAAGAAAAGATGAAATATGCCATTTGCAACAACATGGATGGACCTTGAGGATATTATGCTAAGGGAAATAAGTCAATTAGAAAAAGTTAAGAACCATATGATTTCACTCATATATGGGATGTAAAACTGAAATTCATAGAAAGTATGGTGGGACAAATATATGATGACAGAAGATGATTTGACTTTGGGTGATGGGCAAACAGTGCAATATATAGATCATATATCATAGAAATGTAAGCTTAAAACATATATGATCCCATTAACAAATATCAACCCAATAAATTTAATAAAAAATAAAAGACCAGACTTACTATGTAATCTATCAATTCCATTTCTGGAGATACAGGTATGCATGTTCATATAGGGTGTCCCAAAATTCACACAAGATTTTCAATTGAATTGAATAGCAAATCTTTTGTGAAATTTGGGACACCCTATAGAAGCTTTATTTATATTTAGAGGCCTGGTGCATGAAATTCATGTGCAGGGATGGTCCCCAGGCCTGGCCTGTGATCAGAGCCATCTTCCCCGGCTGCCTGCAGCCTGCCCCTACTCTTGCCGCCACCCACCACTGGTTCCCTGCTTGCCATCGGGTGATCGGTGCCTGACGGCCGGGGAAGGGACTGAGAGGTCAGGTGTTCCCTCCCGCTCACTGGCCCCACCTCCACCATGGGTCGCCCTCTGTGTGTGGGGTGACTGGCAGGGCAGGGGCCTTGGCCTGGCCCTGCCTGCATCCCCTGCCACCCACCCTCAGATCCCCTTTCCCCATCAGGCAATGTGAGCCTGCTGGCCAGGGAAAGGAACCAAGAGATGGTCAGTGTGCCTTATAGTGACTGGTCCAGAGGTCAATCTGGTTGTTCCGCCATTAGGGTCATTTTGAATATTACCCTTTTATTGTATAGGATAGAGTAGTGATGGCAAACCTTTTGAGCTCGGCATGCCAGCATTTTGAAAAACCCTAACTTAACTCTGGTGCCATGTCACATATAGAAATTTTTTAATATTTGCAACCATAGTAAAACAAAGACTTATATTTTTGATATTTATTTTATATATTTAAATGCCATTTAACAAAGAAAAGTCAACCAAAAAAATGAGTTTGCGTGTCACCTCTGACACATGTGTCATAGGTCCGCCATCACTGGGATAGAGGCCTGGTGCACAGGTGGGGGCCAGCTGGCCTGCCCTGATGGGGGCCCTGGATTGGCCTCGGGGGGACAAACTGTGGGGTGGGGCCAGCCTGGACGAGGGGCTGCAGTTGTTCTGATCTCTGGTTGTTCTGCTGTTTCGGTTAGTGGGCTTTTATTATATAGGACTAGAGGCCTGGTGCACAAAATTTGGGCATAGGTGAGGGGGGTTCCCTCAGCCCAGCCTGCACACTCTCCAATCTGGCACCCCTCAGGGGATGTCCCACTGCTGGTTTAGGCCTGATCCTGGGATTAGGCCTAAACCAGCAGTGGGACATCCCTCTCACAATCCAGGACTGCTGGCTCCTAACTGCTCACCTGCCTGCCTGCCTAATCACCACTAACTGCTCCCCTCACCCCCCCGCCAGCATCATCACCCCTAACCGCCTCTGCCTGCTGGCCTGATTGCCCCCAACTGCGCCCCACCCCCCCCAGTCAGCCTGGTTGCCTCCAACTGCCCCTCCTGCAGACCTGGTTGTCCCTAACTGACCCCCATGCCAGCTTGGTCACCCCACACAGCCTGCTGTTCAGTTGTTTGGTCATCTCTCACTAACCCCCCTGCCGGCCTTGTCACCCCACACAGCCTGCTGTTCAGTAGCCCATCCAGTTGTTTTGGTTATGACGGCCCCTTGCTTTTTATATATTAGGATAGCTAAAATATGGAAGAAACCCATCTTCCACCCAAAGTTTATCACCTAAGCAAATTTTGGTACATACATACAATGTGATATTATTCAGTCTTAAAAAAGAAGGAAATTCTGACATAGTATGTAATATGGATGAAACTTGAGACTATTATCAATAATAATTAAAGCATAATATGCTAATTAGACTAGACATCCTTCCAGATGACCTTCTGGATGAAGCCGGGGCTGTGAAGGAAGCCTGGTCCAGGGTGCCTGCTGGCCAGAGGGAAGCCCGGGTCCCAGGTTCCTACCAATAGCCAGATGGAAGCCTGGGTCCTGGGTGCCAGAGTGAAGCTGGTGCCGGCAGCCTGGGGAAGGAAGACCTACTCCTGCACAAATTTCGTGCATCAGGCCTATACTAAATAAAGTAAGCCAGCTGTAAAAAGAAATAGTGTGTGATCCCACTTATATGAAATACTAAGCATAGTCAAAATCACAAAGACAGAAAGTCGAATTATGGTTGCTAAGGGCTGGGAAGGAGCATAGAAAGGACTTTACTTTTTTAGTTTTTGAAAATAAGCCTAACATTTATGTCTCTTTTATTGTTGACACTATTACATATGTCTGCTTTTTCTCCCTTTTCCCACCTCTACCCAGCCTTTGCCCCACCCACCCTCTTCCCTCTGGCCGTCGCCATACTGGGTGTCTGTGTCTATGGGTTATGCCTATATGTTCTTTGGCTAATCTCTTCACCTGCTTTCATCCAGCCACCCATGTGCCCATCCCCTCTGACAGCTCTCAGTTCGTTACATGTACCCATGTCTCTGTTTCTAATTTGTTCCTCAGTTTATTTTAATACATTCCACATATAAGGGATACAGATGGCCCCTAGACATGTGAAAAAATGGTCACACTCACTAATCATCAGAGAGATGCAAGTTAGAAATATAATGAAGTATAACCTCACACCTACCAGAATGGCTACCACCAATAAATCAATAAACAAGTGCTGCTGAGGTTGTGGAGAAAAGGGAATCCTAGTGCACTATTGGTGTGCATGCAGACTGGTACAGCCACTGTGGAAACAATGCAGAATTTCCTCAAAAAATTAAAAATGGAACTGCATTTTGACCTAGTAATCCCAGGTCTGGGATCCTAAGACTTCCAAAACACCAATTCAAAAGAATATATACACACAAATATTCATAGCAGAGATCTGGAAGGTATTTTTTAGTGAGTATAGAATTTTGAGTTATAAGATGAAAAGAGTTAAGGAGATAGATGGGTGATGACAGTTGCACAACATTATGAATATAATACCACTGAACTATACACTTTAAAATGGTTAAAATGGTAAATGTTACGTTATGTGTTTTATACCACAATAAAAATAATGGCAATTCCATGTGTTTCAACACAGTAGGTATTAAATATTCTAAGTACTTACTGCTGTGAGATATGTGTTGGCATATGTCAAATAGTAAGGGCATTCTTTGAGTGCAGCGCATCTAAGCTTAACTGTGCATCTGGATCACATAGAACACAGATCCTTATCCAGCAGGGGTCAGTGAGGTTTGAGATTCTACATTTTTTAAAATTCTTTATTGTTTAAAGTGTTACATATGAATCCTTTTTTCCCCCATTGACCTCTCCCTGCTCATTCTTACCCCCACCCCAGCACATGCCCTCACCCCCCTTACGGACTGTGTCCATGGGTTATGCTTACGTGCATGCATAGAAGTCCTTTGGTTGATCTCTAAACCCCTCCCCTCTACACACACATCCTGCCTTCCCCCTGAGGTTGGATGGTCTGTTTGATATTTCTATGTCTCTGGATCTATTTTTGTTCATCAGTTTATTTTGTTCATTATATTCCACAAATAAGTGAGATCATGTGACATTTATCTTTCTCTGACTGGCTTATTTTGCTTAGCATAATGCTCTCCAGGTCCATCCATGCTATTGCAAATGATAAGAATTCCTTCTTTTTTTACAGCAGAGTAGTATTCCATTGTGTAGATGTACCACAGTTTTGTAGTCCACTCATCTGCTGATGGGCACTTGGGCTGTTTGCAAATCTTAGCTATGGTAAATTGTGCTGCTATGAACATAGGGGTGCATTTATCCTTCCTGATTGGGGTTTCTGATTTCTTGGGATATATTCCTAGAAGTGGGATTACTGGATCGAATGGGAGTTCCATTTTTAACTTTTTGAGGAAAAGCCATACAGTTTTCCACAGTGACTGCACCAGTCTGAGATTCTACAGTTCAAGCCAGTTCTCAAGGGACACCACGCTGCTTGGGGAAGCCCATACTGGACACCAGGAAGCAGGGGAGGGGAGGAGAGGAAGGGAAGGTGATTATGACATACTTGGGAAACCTGAGCACCGCCTGAGAGCAGCCTGATGCCCTTTCTTAGCCAACATGGAAAGTTAAACAACAGCAGCAGCAACAGCAACAAGATGGAAAGTTAGGAAGGAGGTGGAAGGAGAATATAGGCGGTGGCAGCCTGAGGGTGAAGGGAGCTGTCATTTTTGTGGCCGTGGGCTGAACAGAGCCGCTACCTCTCCTTGATGGGCCAAGCAGATGCTTGTTTGCTTTGTGGGATCTAAACAAACCCTGGAGCCAGAGGTAAATCCCAGTTTTGTGGAGACTTAGGTTTATTTTTCTAAGGAGGGTGTGGCTTTCGTAAAGAAAACAGTATATTTAAAGTTAAATATCAAATTAGAATGGGAAAAACACACACAAAATTCACAAATATCAAAAGCTGTTACATACATGGACACTACATTATCAAGAAAAATAGTCTAATTCAAGGAGATTAAAACACATACATCCTCAAGTCCTTTTTTGTTTTTTTTTACTCAGGTTTTCTATCCCCTCAAGATGCCTGGAGGGGATAATGCAGAGGCAGCTGATGTGGGCAAGCAGCAGTGGTTTTAAACCTCTGTGGGCAATATGCCCGATTTTTGCAACTTTTACTGGGTATATGGCCAAGTGGACACGGAGGTAAATGGAGAGTCTGTACAGGGGAAGGTCCGGAAGCTTGACCTTCATGGCCTGCAGTCAATGTGCCTCAGAATGGGCTTCCACAGTTTGTGTTGCCACCCCCACCCCCACCCCCACCCCCACCCCCACCCTCATCCCCACCCTCACCCCCATCAATTCCAGGGAAGGTGGAGCTTGGGATGTTCTGGAAAGAGCAGAGAGCTGGGCATGTGTTTGTAGCAATCACGTAGAGGACCAGAAGACATGCCCGTGACATACCCACAGGTCCACCTGGAGGAAAAGAATCACTGTGGGTCAACTGTGTAACCGACAACCGAGGGAGAAATTCCAGGTGCAGTGAGTGTGATGGGGGAGGGCACCTAATAAGAATAGAACCACCATGTAATGACTATTCACCTTACTAACTACAGATAAGAGGCTTTCTTACAGACTCTGGGAAACTGGAGGATGAAACAGGCTGTAAAAAGATACGGTGCCTCAATGGGTCCATTACTCAGAAAGGAAAAACATTTTGAGAGCAGACAAGGACAGGACAGGCTTTGATTTGGTGGCTGTGATCCTGACCCCGCCCAGGAGTTTTTCTCAGGAGCGCTGACCATTCTCCCTCCCAGGAACAGGCTGAGCTGTTTGTGACATCATAGAGGATTAGTCACCTTGTATTGGGACTTTGAGCTCCTGAAGGCTGACTGCAGACCCTCCCTTCCCTTCCCCTGTTACACTTGCAGCCGCACGTAGCTGTCCTCTTCCTCACCCAAATATAAGCAGGCAACTGGCCAGGGGGTCAGAGCAGAATTTCCAGGATGACCTATTGCTCTCCCCATACTGTTGACATTATGGGAATAAATGCTCATATATGATTCAACCCTGTCTCTGCTTAATTTGGCTCAAGGAATTACAGGCAGCCCTGGACTCATTTAGTGTCCAGTATCAAGTGGAAGAAACTAGAAGAAGAACCGTGGGGTAAGAGACCAACCATAGGACTTGTATACATGCATATGAGCATAAGCAATGGACAGAGACAGGGGTGGGTGGGTGCAGGCATGTGCTGGGAAGTGGGGGGCAACCAAGGAGAGGTCAATGGGGGAAAAGGAGACTTATGTAATACTTTAAACGATAAAGAATTTAAATTAAAAAAAAAGAATGAAGTGATTCCCAATATGAAATTAAATTAACTTCTTTTTTATCTTTATTTCACTCTGATTTTGGATGGAAGTAGTTTTATAAGTTTCTATAAAATGACCAGAGTCATTCTGTGTTGGTGTGATAGCTCACGTGAAGAATTATGTTCATGTGTTGAATTAGTTCCCATGGTCCACCCAGTTTAATGTGCAAGAAGTTAAGCACACTATATCTAAATTCATCTCTTTCCTCTTTAGTAAATAATATATATTTAATTACAAATGAGTGGTGGTATTGCAATGGGAATAACCTCTCACATTAAAAAGTAGTTTATTTGCTCTCAAGCTTTGGTACTTAACAGTTATTTGTAACAAAATTATTTATGACACTACTCACAAAGAATCACCACAAACCAGTCTCCCTACACACTGCAGGTAAGAAACTCTTACACACAACACACACACACACACACACACACACACACACACACACACACCTAGTTGACAATACGCTTGTACAGGGACATCACATTAAAACATACTCAGGGTAAAAGCTATCTTATCAAGGGTAAAAAGGTAAAAAATAAACAAAAAGACTGAGACATTTGTAGACATGTAGTTTTGGTGATAATTTGAGAAGCTGGTTTTATCAAATATTAGCAAGCGTATTGCCCAATACGTTACCCCACTTAATAATTAAACATACTAGTAGATAAAAATCAACAATTTGGCTCAAATAAACTCACAAAAATTCTTAAAAAAATAAAAAAAGCAAGAAAGAATTCAGACAAGTGACAGAAAGCAGTGTTGAACCAAAGCAAGTGAATTTCTGAAGAATATTTTGGCATAAAGGATAAGCGGGCAACTCAGCTAGTCTGAGCACCTCAACTGGTGGAGGTTCAAGTGTTTTATACATTTTGCCTCTATAGGTTTCAAGCTTTCCCTGCCAGCTATCTCTCCTGCCTAACATTTCCTCTTCAAGTGATACCATCCAAATGCAATTGGGGTTTGAGGTTTGATGGTCAGTTTTATGTATGTACTTTCTGCTGATTGAGGATGTAGAGCTGGTTCTGGGGTGGCATCACCTGTTTCTTGTCTGGGAAGCTGGGGATTAGGGTTTTGTATAGAATTTTTCATCATCCTGGTTGAATGAGCATTTATAGGCAAATTGCCTCTAGCCTGGAAGACACAAGATAAACAAGGGTTTTAAGAATACAGTGTCCAAAAAGAAGTAGGAGAAACAGGGAAGCAATGGGGCCTAGAAAGGTTAGCAGCCAAGAGCTCCATGACCAGGTACTAGACCAGGAACTCCACCCTCAAAACAACCTACTTACCATTTTATATTACCAAAACCATACATTTCCCCCCCAATTTAATTAGAATTCTTAGAAACTTTAATTTGTAGTGACAACTAAAAGCAAAACATTTCAAAGCTTTCAATAACAGCTTTTCATTAGCTAATACTAGTGACCTGGTGCACGGATTCATGCACATTGAAAGGAAATTAATTAGAAGGTGGTTGGTGGGGCAGGACTGGGCAAAACAGGCCAAACACACCCTGGAGCCAACCTCCCACTGTCCCTCCCTGGCCGGCTGCACCTGGGGTGGCGCTGTGGCTCAAAAGACATCTGCAGAGTGAGCAGGGTACCTCTGGCAGGTAGGGTCCCTCAGTCTGGCCTGTGGGGATCTGGCCAAAACTGGCTTTCTGACATCCCCCGAGTGGTCCCAGCATGTGAGAGGGCACTCTGCAAAGTTGCTGCCATACAGGGTGTGGAACGCAAATGCCAAGTGTTCAGTAAACCAGATTCGGGGCCAACAGTGCCCCAGCAACAACATTCACACTAAGAGCCAGAGACTCCAATTGGAATTGTGCAGCCCCACGATGAATCAGGCTTCCTCCTCTCTGGTTTTAGGGTGTGTCACCCAAGAGCAGCTTCTGCAAAATCACTGCAACTCGTCAGTTTCTGTATTGAGTGTCTGCACCCTGATGGTCAGTGTGCATCATAGTGACCCGTTGGACAGTGGGAGGGACACTTAGCATATTAACCTTTTATATATATACTAGAGGCCCGGTGCACAAAAATTTGTGCACTCGGGGGGGGGGGGGAGAGGGGTTCCCTCAGCCCGGCCTGTGCCCTCTCGAAGTCTGGGACCCCTCGGGAGATAACGACCTGCTGGCTTAGACCTGCTCCCCGGTGGCAGAGGGCAGGCCCAATCCCTAGGTGCAGCCCCTGGTCAGGCTCAGAGCAGGGCCGATTGGGGAGTTGGGGTGTCACTCCCAGTCATGCACAGAGCAGGGCGGATTGGGAGGTTGCAATGCCACCCTCAGTCACGCTCAGGGTAGGGCCGATTGGGAGGTTGGGGCACCCCCCCCTGTCACGCACAAGGCAGGGCCAATCAAGGGGTTGGGGTGTTGCCCCCTGTCACGCACAGAGCAGGGCCCATCAGGGGGGTTGGGGCTCCATACCCTGTCATGCACAGAGCAGAGTCAATCAGGGGGTTGGGGAGCTCCCCCCTGTCACGCACAGAGCAGGGCCCATCAGGGGGTTGAGGAGCTCCCCCCTGCCACTCACAGAGTAGGGCCGATAGGGGAGTTGGGGCACCGCCCCCTGTCACACTCAGGGCAGGGCGGATCAGGGGGCTGGGGCTCCGCCCTCTATCACCCACAGAGCAGGGCCGAGCAGGGAGTTGGGGCGCTGCCACTGTCACACTCAGGGCAGGGCCGGTGGGGAGGTTATGGCTCTACCCTGTCACACACAGAGCAGAGCCAATCAGGGTGTTTGGGCGCTGCGCCCTGTCTCACACAGAGCCGCAGGGCAATCAGGGGGTTTGGGCACTGCCCCCTGTCATGTTGATCCCGGTGCCGGGAGGCCTTCTGGCTCCGCTGATCCCAGTGCTGGGAGGCATATTACCCTTTTACTATATAGGATAGAGGCCTGGTGCACGGGTGGGAGCCAGCTGGTTTGCCCTGAAGGGTGTCCTGGATCAGGGTGGGGGTCCCCACTGGGGTGCCTGGCCAGCCTGGGTGAGGGTATGATGGCTGTTTGCAGCTGGTCACACACCCTTCAGGGTGGGGGTCCCCACTGGGGTGCCTGGCCAGTCTGGGTGAGGGGCTGAGGGCTGTTTTCAGGCTGGGGGTGACTGAAGCTCCCAACCGCTCCTTTCTTTTCTTTTTTTTTTTTTTTTTATTCTGGACCAGCTTTAGCTCTGGCTCCAGCACTGAGGCCTCTGCTGCTGAAAGCAGGTATCTGACTTGTTTGGATTCTATAATCGAAACACTGTATCAACTCCAGCTCTGAGATCCTGGCTGCCTGAAAGCAGGTTTCTGGGGTTTTGTTTAGCTTCTATATTTGTAACAATGTTTCAAACTGCAGGCTCAGAGGCCGGCAAGGCAGGCGGGGAACATTGGAGTCCTCCGTCACTGAAGCAAACAAGTCTCATGTTAACTTCAAGCTGCCTGGCTGCTGGCCGCCATCTTGGCTGGCAGTTAATTTGCATATCGCCCTGATTAGCCAATGGGAAGTGTAGCCGACGTACGGCTAATTATCATGTTTCTCTTTTATTAGATAGGACTAGTAGCCCTGCACACAAATCCGTGTACCAGTAGCTTGCCAGTAGCTCGCTGCCACCCTCCTGTAGCTCTCTGCCCACTGCCCCACCCTCCTGTAGCTCCCCCTGCCTCCCCTCATAGTTTGCTGCTCTGCCCCCTCCTGTAGCTCTCTGCCACCTGCTTGTAGCTCGCTGCCCCACACTCCTGCCGATCCATGATCCGGTCATTACGCATTCAGTCGTTACGCTTCATGGTTTAACGACTATTTGCATATTACATCTTTATTATGTAGGATATATATATATATATATATATATATATATATATATTCAAATTTATATATATATTATATAATTTATATATATTATAATTTTTATGTAGGATATATATATATATATATATTATGTAGGAATATATATATATATATTCAAATTTTTTAAGAGGCATAACAGAGATAACGAATTATTCATTTTGTGTGTTTAAAAGTGAGTTGTCTAATTATCTAGTGTCTTCAAACACTTTTAGGAGGCTGGAGAAGATGTTGTGATGCGGGGGAGGGGAGTGCACTTTGGAAATATCTGGTTTGAGTACTCCAGTGGCTTCAGTTTAAAAGCACCATTTTTTCCTTCAGCCACCTGCTGCTCCCACAGTCTGTATAGGGTTTTGGGTGCTGTTAATTCTCCATTGTTTGCAAGATGGCAGCAGCTCCTGGGCCTCCAGGAGGAGGATTTAGTGTGCTTAAAAAGACTAATTTTTACAAATTTTCCTTCAATTACCTTAGCCTTGTTTACATTTTAATTACCTAGTGGGAAGGCATATTTAGCATCAGTATACATCTTCAGTCTTTTTCCTTTCCCTAATTCTAAGGCTCTTATGAGACCTATTATTTTTGCCAGTTGTGTGGAGGTTCTGGTGATAAAGCTTGGGCCTCTATTACTTTATGTGAGGAGACTATGACATATCCAGCATAATGTATCCCTTCTCTTATAAAATTACTTCCATCCAAAAACCAAACCTCATCTGGATTTAACAGAGGTTGGTCTTGAGATCTGATTTGCCTGCATATTCTGATCTATGACCTCACAGCAGTTATATTCTATTTTTGAATTGGATGCAGGCATTAGAGTAGTTAGATTCAGGACTGTGCAATTCTCTATTTTTACTTGAGGATTTTCAATCAAGGTGACCTGGTATTGTAACATGCGATCATTAGTAAGCCAAGGGAGCCCTTTGGTATTTAATAAGCATCCTATTTGATGGGAGGCATATGGGGTAATTTCTTGTCTTAAGGATATTTTAAAAGCTTCCTCTAAAAGCAAGGCAGCTGCCATGACTACCCTAAGATGGTGGAGCCAGCCCCAGGCTACTGTATCCATTCATTTTGAGAAGTAGCCACATGGTCTCTTGGTAGGTCCAAGGCCTGTATTAAAACCCCTAATACAATCCTCTGCCATTCAGTGTCATATAATGGGAAAGTTTTTCAAAGTCCTGCCAACTGAAAGCCAGTCTTTGGGCCTCCGAAGGCCCTTCTTGATCTTTCCCCCATTGTACGTTAGGTGTTTCCTGCTGATTGATTTCTTTTAGGGTCTCATAAAGGACTCAGGCCTTTTCTCCATATCTTGGGATCCTTAGTCCACAGTGTCCTATCAGACCTAGAAAGGCCCATAGCTATCTTAGGGTGGTAGCCCGGGGATACCCTGAACAGCCGGGGTCCTGACTAAAGACAACATTCTTTTCCCAGGAGTAAGCACAAGGCCTAGATACTCTACTCTTTGTTGAGGATTTGAGCCTTATTTTTAGAGACCTTATATCATCTCTCAGCCAGGAAGTTTAGGGTTTGTATTACATGTTTGTGCCCCAGTTCTTCAGTAGGAGAACAGATTAGTAGGTCTCCCCCCATCAAAATATAGGTCTCTTGCATTCTCTTCCAAGACCTGTCCAAATAAGTGTGGGCCAGCTCTGAACACTTGGGGAAGAACTGTCCGTGGAAGCTTTGTGTATGTCCCTGGGCATCTGTCCATTCAAAGGCAAGCAAGAATTGGCAATGTCAGTCTAATGGGATACAATACTGAGAACCATTGAGTTTGAGAAATATTTTTTTCCTAAATTGTATATAGGAATCATAGCTTCGTTGATAGTTCATAAGCCTTGGACCAATCTATGTGGTACAACTTTTTTCCTAGCAGGTAGGATAAGGGTGTTACTGGGGAATCCCAAGGAACCAGCAGCCCATGACTAAGGAATATTGTAATAACTTTTTGCAGGCCTTCCTTTGCTTTGGGGTTTATAGGATATTGTTGTTTATTAGGAAATTTCTTAGGATCCTTCAGACTGATCATGGCTGGCTTTGCCCTATGGGTTTGACATGGAGTTCCCCTGGCCTACTTCTCTTTTTACAAGTAAGGTCATAAATGGAATGGGACTCTTGGTATCTGTTGGAAAACTCACTAAGCTTTTAGCTTTGCTTAAAATACTTCTCCCTGTCTAAGCTGGTTTTGCTCAGTGGATAGAGCATCTGCCTGCAGACTGAAAGGTCCCAGGTTCAATTCCAGCAAAGGCCACATGTCCGGATTGCAGGCTTGATCCCCAGTAGGGGGCTTGCAGGAGGCAGCTGATCAATGATTCTCTCATCATTGATGTTTCTATCTCTCTCTCTCCCTCTCCTTTCCTCTCTAAAATCAATAAAAAAATATATTTTAAAAATATATATTTCTCCCTAACAATGGAGTGGGACATTCTGTCACAACTAGGAACTGGTGCACAAAAGCCGTCACTCTCCATAGGCAATTTAAAATGGTGTATTTTCCCTTGGATTTTCTGTCTATCCCTTGTATAATGTTTCTGACAGAAGAGAGAGATGGCAGAAAGAGGCCAGCGTAGAGAAGGCGGCTCCTGTGTCCAAACGGAATTAATTAACGGGCCTTTCTGCCACTTCAAGGGTTACCTTTGGCTTCATCTCTTCAGTTATGATGCTCTTAGTGGGAGCTGACTGGAGAATAGGGCCCCTTCAGTTCAAGGCCATCGTGTGGGTAGGTTCTAGTCTGGGGACCCTTTGCCCCCTGGGTACAGTCCCTCTTCCAGTGACCAAACTTGTGGCAGAAGGAGCACAGTTTCTGAGGAGGCCCCTTTCTAGGACTCTCCCTTTTCCATAGACTGCCTGCATTTATGGCAATTGCCTTGCTAGAAGGAGCACTTTTGGCTTTCCCTATTACCTTGGCATCTTAGGCCTCTGCCCTTGTAGGGTGGTGAGAAGCTGAGCCTGCCTTAATCTTTGTGTTTTTCCTTTTCTAAAATCCTCTATTCCTTCCCTTGATCCCTGTTGTAAAATACCAAAGATGGTACTTTTAACACCTCTTCCATGGAGGTAGCTCTTCCCATTATTAATTTCTGTATTTTCTTCATAATACTGAGAGCTGATTGGTTCATGAATTTATCTTTCAGGATAATCAATCCAACAGAATCATTAGGATCTAGTTTGGTGTACTTAGTTAAAGCTTCCCTTAGTCTGTCTATAAAGGAAGTGGGATTTTCTTTTGGACTTTGCTCAATGGCTGCCCAAGTTTGTTCTAATTAACAGGTTTCTTTTGTGGGGCTTTCATTCTCTGCAAGAGGTAAACAGTAATTTGATTTCTGGCCTATCTCCCATTCTCCGAATCATAGTCCCAATTAGGATTAGAAGAGGGGATGGCTTCCTTTCCTGGTGGATAGTTATCATATAGCATATGGATCTCATTTGCCTAGGATCAGTGGTTGGCAAACTGTGGCTCGCGAGCCACATGCGGCTCTTTGGCCCCTTGAGTGTGGATCTGCCACAAAATACCACGTGCGGGCACGCATGCACAGTGCAATTGAAACTTCGTGGCCCATGCACAGAAGTCAGTATTTTGTGGAAGAGCCATACTCAAGGGGCCAAAGAGCCACATGTGGCTCGCGAGCCACAGTTTGCCAACCACTGGCTAGATCAGTGCCTTTCCCTTAATGATGTCATTTTCTGAGGTGGTCAGGACTTCTTGGAGGATTAGATTAACATCCCTCCAAGGCAAGTCATCCATTAAGGTGAGCTTTTTCCATTCTTGGGATAATTTGCCAAAGTCATCCGTAAATACCCCTACCTGTCCTTTATGCCCATTAAGTCTTGTAAGCAAATGGAGCATGGGACTTCCCTTAAAGAGAAGAGTTAAGATTGTATTCTTTCTTTGGGTGGTGCAGGTTCTGGGGCAGGTGGTTGTTGAGGCACCATGGGTGGAAATGAACATTCACCCTCAAGATTTAGTTCTTTCTTTGCTATGGCTGCTAAGAGCATAGGATCTACCTTACAGTTTGGTTTTGTTTTCACATTTTAGAGTTATTCCTCAGGGCTATGAAGACCTAAACATATTGCATTTCAGTCCGCTTGCCCTTCCCTAGACAGAATAAATCTAGTTGCAAGATTGTACTGTAATTTAGGCTTCCATTTCTGGACCAAACTTCCTCATCTCCTTATTCATATTGGAGCCAAGTTGTATTACAAAAGAAAACCAATATTCTTTTTAAGAACTGAGGGTCAACATTTTTCCAGTTTTACAAAATGGATCCCAGAGGTAAATTTTATGGTATTGAATTTTGATTTCCCATCTGAAAAGAATAGAGAAGATCATAGAAGAGAATGGGCACCTCTGTTCCTTCTCCTATGTTGTTTCCACCATCTGGAGAAGATATCCTTTCTCAGGCACGGGTTTCCAGAATTAACTAGTCCTCTTGGCTCAGTTACCCCTGGACATGTCTACCCCATGCCCAAAAGATGGCCTTACCAATGACCATGGTACTA
This sequence comes from Myotis myotis, assembly GCF_014108235.1. Lineage (NCBI taxonomy): Eukaryota > Metazoa > Chordata > Mammalia > Chiroptera > Vespertilionidae > Myotis > Myotis myotis. The sequence goes on along the minus strand of NW_023416390.1, from coordinate 88,476,395 downwards.
GTCGATGCTTTGGGAATGGATTTTAACCCACTCAAATAGGGGACTCAACGCTATGTTGGTCTCCTGAACCCCTCCTGATGGCTCTATTCACATTTGACTTAAAACACTCCTTTGCCTCTGACCTATACCGTGGAGGGAGGCCTTATACCTTCCAGGTGCACTCCTATTTAGGAAACAATGTGACTAGTTACTGACCTGTTTTTCTTGTCAAAGATTTCGATAGAGCAAGAATTGCAGTATTTATAGTTCCACCAGCTGTTGTAAAGATGGGACCCTTCTTAGGTTCTCGCAATATTTTCATTCCCTCAAAAAGTTTGCTACCCAATATATTTGTCCACTGGAGTGCCTGAACACATGCAATTCCTGTCTACTCCTTCAGTATCCTGGGTCCTGCAGAGCTATGCATAACAGATGCCTAAATAAAGTGGGTAACCCTTTTTTGGTCCATATCCAAGCAGATAATTTACTGATGTCCCCTAAATTTTGGTAAGGTTCAGAAAGTTAAAGCCAACATTTTCTGTTGCCTTGTCAGCCTTCTCAAGCTATTTAAAAAAGTGTCTTTGGGCCTCAGAGTTAGGTATTAGAGCCTAGAGTATGTACGGAAGAAGGCTCCTTTAACCAATTTATTACATAATTGGCCCAGAACCAATCCATCAACTAATGCAATAGAGTAAAGGGTCCTGATCAGCCTGTAAAATAACATTAAGATCTTAGCTTCAATTTGTTCAACCAGGGTATCTCCCCTGTGCCTCTGCTCACACAACAATAATAGTTGTCAGTTAACAGCTTCTGGCCAGTGTTTTTCCTTACAATCTAAACATATAAAAGGCTAATATGCAAAGTGTCCCTGCAGAAGTTCAATCTGGAGACCAGGAGTTTGATCACTAGCTATGATGTGCACTGACCGCCAGTGAGGAATGAAGGAAGGCCCTGGCCAGCAGCCAGAAGGCCCCGATCTGCCCTGATTGCTGGCCAGGCCTAGGGACCCTACCCATGCATAAATTGTGTGCGCCAAGCCTCTAGTGTTCATATAAACAAGCAAGGGAAGGGACCTCCTCCCTGAATCTGGGTAATATCTTGTGAACAAGTGGGGTCCCCAATTAGGTCTATACTGTGAAGCCCTGCACACACAGCAAGTTCCTCCCCCGCAAGCACCACAGAGAGAGTATAAATGCCGACAGACTTGCCAAAAGCCTGATGGGGCAGAGATGCAGCAGCTTAGTAACCAAACAGCGGCTTAAATTTATTATGTTAGTAGTCATGCCTGTGAACAGATGGGCTAGTAATTAGATGTAGTGGGTCTCTGTGTGCTGTTTGAGAATGGGGCTCCAAGAATTTGTTACTTTTCTGGTCATCCCATACTCTCTAATTTGTCTCAGTTCCTCTCCTGGCCCTGTCAAACAACCAGTAGAGCTTGGAATGTTGGGTGACTAATGCTTTGTGCATATCCCTGGATAAGCCAATCAGTTAATTTCAAATTAAATGGAAGTCCCTATCAGGCCCCTAAATGTCTTAGGTTTCAACTCTAGACACCATCACATAAGGACATTCAAGATTCGAACCAGAGAGAGGAACTGACCTTTTCCTTCAGACCCTAGGAGAAACCTAAGTGGACATACCTTATTCTAATTGCCTAATTCCTTATGTCACTGCTCTCTCCTCTTTCCCTAAGAAAACTAATATGCATGCATAAAAAGTTTCCTGGCTGGGAATAAAGCTTACTGCTTTCCTATGTCACAGTCAAAGTGAAATCAGGTGATTTAGTGATCCAAGTCACAGCACCAGAAAGATGTTACCGGAGAGCCATCTAGGTCAGAGGGGCCAATCCCTTCCTTGACTCTTGTCTTGCTCATCAGAAAGAATTCAGACAAGTGACAGGAAGTGTTGAGACAAAGCAAGTGAATTTCTTAAGGAAGCAAAGCAAGTGAATTTATTCAGAATGTACTTGGCATAAAGCACAAGTGGTCAACTCAACTAGTCTGAGCGCTCCACCTGATGGGGGTTCAAGGATTTTATACATTTCCTCCCTGTAGGTGTCAAGGTTTTCCTTCTGGATAGACTAGACTCCAAGGACCCTTCTTACATTGTGTGGCTCTTCCCAGAATTTATGAAAACATCTGGTGGTTTTATCTTGGAAAATCCCAAGACTGCTTATTTCTTTGTTCAGTGGGTGAGATAATTTCCCATTTTACCCTCCCCATCCTTCTGCCTTGGCAGCTATATCCTCAAATATTTAGTACAGTCTAAAAGGTCTATTCCATAGCATGATATTTCCCAGACTTTACTTACCAAGTTACATCTAAAATAATACTAACAACTGCAGAATATGGCTTAGACTTAAACTGGAATAAAAACCTTTTTAAGTCAATAAGTAATTTATTTCTAATATATATTTTGTTGTAAATATATTAAAATATGAAAACCTCTGGGCAAAGGAAATTTGATCATATTTAAAAGAACATTTCAGGATTCGTATAACTACATCAGCTAAGGTATATAACATACCTGAGCCTGTGTCCCAGCTCTGCCACTCAACAACTGTATGATCTTGGAGAAGTCATATTTCACAAACTATTCCTCATTTGAAATTATAAATATAATGTTACTTTATACAAAGGAGTTTTAGGGAGATTAAGAATATATGTGACAATTCTTTTGAATCAGTAATATTAATAAAATGGATGCTATTGTGCACTGCAAGAAACCTAACTACTCAATTTATAATTTAGTACTTTTCTAAATCTTAATAGTTCCTCTAACTGGGATTACATAGAGGCAATACAGATAAAAAAAAATCTTCACCTGAAAATAGAACATTGAATTTTAATTTCATACTTGTCATTTTACTACCTGCAGATCTTTGGAAAGTTACTAAGCTTCACTAAGAGCCTCAACATAAAATGAGAATAAAAACATCTATTATCAAAATACACTTTATGATTTAGTCATAATTTGTAGGTAGAAAAGATGTTGCTAGCAAGAAAACGGGTACATTTAACTTGGTTTAAAAAATCACCACTCTCACTAAGAAGAAGGTAACAATCCCTTCAATGTTCAGGAGCTTTGCAAGGTATTATTGAGAAATGCCCCATAAACGTTGAGAAGTTTTGCTTGAATATTTCTGACAAAGAAAGGGATTCAATATTTGTTTAGTGGTTTGCATTAGCTTGGCATGTAATAATTACTTTATATAAGTTATCCCATTCTTTTATTTTATAGACACTTCCATAAAAGAGTGAGTGACCTATTTGACACATAAGGCAACTACTAATTGAAGATATTAATTACATTATCCATAGACAAAGAGCTACTGAATGAAAATGCAAATATTTACAATTCAAGTCTTTTTAGCATCAATGGTCTATGCTTTTTCTAATATACCTTCTATATATTTTCTTGACAATGGAGATGTTCTTCATTATTTGCTGTCTATTATCAGAACCAGACCATCAATGTGCAGAAAGATAATTCCATACTTTTAAATGATACCCACATGTCAGCTGCTTTTTCCCAATAATTAAAAAATTCTTTATTAACACATTCAACAAATAATTATTGAGTACCTATATATTAAGACTCAATTTGGTTGTGCATAACAGAAGAGCTAACACTCAGGGCTTAAATAATGAAGGTGTTTATTCATTTCAGGTAGTAATAGAAAGTGCAGAGATGGACAGTAATTATTCATTTGCAGCTCTATCCTGCTGGTCTTTCTATCACACCCTCAGCATGTACTTCTTAGTCACCACCTCACGATTGCAAGATAGCTGCTAGACTTCCAAATTTGCCTTTAATATATGAAAAAAGCAAGAGAAAAAGGCAAAAGTCTTGTGCCATGATTTCTGCTTCTGCTGACAAAGTAGTTTATAAGAAAGAATTCCATGGAACGAAATTACATAGAAAGATAGGATTTTAAAAATAACTAATTTTTAAAATAACAGATTTACAGAAATACTGTGATGATAACATGAAAAGTTCCCAAATACCACATTTCTTGATTCCCTGTTATTAATTTCTTACATTTGTTAGACTCAGTGAACAAAAACAGATATATTATTACTAAGTAAAATTCATACTGTATTCACATTTTCTTAGCTTTTTTGTATATTTTTTCTGTTCCAAAATCCCATCAAGGCTACTACATCATATTCCATCGCCATAGCTCCCAAGGCTCCTCTTGACTGGGACAGTTTGTCATAATTTCTTTGTTTTGGATGACTTGATAGTGTGGGGTGTTCTTATCATTTTTGTGTGTGTGTGTGTGTGTGTGTGTGTGTGTGTGTGTGTATGTGTGTGTGTGTTTGGTTTGTTTTGTGTAGAATGTCCCTCTTTTGAGATTTTGCTGATTTTTTTTTTTTTTTTATGATTAGATTGGAGTTTCAGTCTTTGACAAGAAGACCACAAAAGTGAAATGCCCTTTTCATCACATTTTACCAAGAGTACATGATATCACTGTGGATACTGCCCTTGATCACCTGGCTGAAGTAGTATTTATTAGTTCCTTGGTTGTCAGGTATGTTCTACCTCTTTGAGGGCAGTATATTTACATAAATAATTTGGAATTTTTCTGCATGGGAAATCTCTTTCCTCATTTTTAAATTTATTCAATCTTTTATTTATATCAGTATGGGCTCAGGTATATTTATTTTGTATTTCAGGTTATTATCCAATATTATTTTTTTGACTATTTTTCATGAAAAGTTGGACATACTTTTTAATATATAATTCTTGCTAATATATAAAAAAATTGCTAAAGGCTTAGAAGATTTTAACAACATGATAAACAAATCTGTGTAATTCACATATGTAGGACTTGACATCTAACAATGAGAGAAAGCACATTATTTTAAAGAGTGTGTAGAACATTTACTAAAATTGTCCTATGAAATGGGTTAAAAGGCAAGTCTGAGTAATTTCAAGAAGCTAGAATAATCAAGTGTATGTTTCCTGACCACAGTGTGAAATTAAGCCAGCATAAAAACATTACTAACAACTTTTAACATAAAGCAAAATAATTTTCAATAAATAATTGTTTAAAAAAGAAATATACCCACTCCTAAAATGTGACCAGTGATCAACTATTTTCTTCCGAAAAAGTTACTTCTGAAAAGAATAGGGAAAGTAACTTTACAGTGGAAAAAACAAACACTACTTCAGCCAGGTGATTACTGCCAGTAACCAGATGTCATAAATCATGTTGATAGCATATAACCCTAATATGTCCTGAAATGGCACTTTCCCTCTTTGATCTTCTCCCCAAAACACATCAGGCTTTTTAATTATGATAAATTCTAATAGAAAGTTATCTTGCAGCACGCTTGACCAGTGTTTCTCAAAACTATCAAGGTTATTTAAAACTAGAGGCCCGGTACATGAAATTTGTGCACTGGTGTCCCTCACTCAGCCCAGCCTGAACTCTCTCCAATCTGGGACCAATCTGGCCTACACCAGCAGTTGGACATCCCTCTCACAATCTGGGACTGCTGGCTCCCAACCGCTTGCCTGCCTGACTGCCTGATTGCCCCTAACCATTTCTACCCGTCACCCTGATCACCCCCTAACCACTCCCCTGCCAGCCTGATCGACACCTAACTGTCTCCCTGCTGGCCTGATTGCCCCTAACTGTCCTCCCCTGCAGGCCTGGTCACCCTCAACTCCCCTCCCCTGCAGGCCCAGTCCTCCCCAACTGCCCTCCCCTGCCAGCCCAGTCACTCCTAACTGCCCTCCCTGCTGGCCTGGTCCCCCACTGTTGGGGCCCAGCCCCAGCAGGTCCAGGAGTTCCCCAAGATGTGGATGGAGTCAGTGAAGAAGGAATGACATGGAGGCAGCATTCAGGTGATCATCATAGCCAGGGTCTTCTCTTTATTGTCCTCTTACATCTGTATTTATACTATTTGATCTTAATCCTATCCATTCTAATTCAAAGGTCAGGGCGTTTCTTATCTCCATTCCAAGATTACTCTATTTTTCTGTTAAGCTACAAGGAAGTAACTGAAGGAGATCAGTCTAAGTAAAGATTACGTAGCTTAAGCATGATTGTTCCTAGTTAAAGTGATTAACTACCCGCCTGGCACTTAGTTAAGGGGTTTTTCTGATAAAAATCCTCACCTGGGGAAACAACCTTTCTCAGAGAGGTGGTCCTGTTTAAAATACATAGCGTTAAGAGGGGGAGCAAACATATTAAGAACAGTATGTCATATATGCTAGGTCCCTTGAAACATAAGCTGTGCAGATGTTTCTTCCCTGCAGTGACCGTGTCAATCTTGGGTCAGCTTCCAGCACCTGACAACTGCCCTCCCCTGCTAGCCATCATGTGGTGGCCATCTTGTGACCACATGGGGGAGACCATCTTTGATCACATGGGGGTGGCTATCATGTGTGTGGGTGTGATGGTCAATTTGCATATCACCTCTTTATTATATAGGATAGGAAAGTCTGAGGAACTGTCTCAGTCAAGAAAAATCTAAAGAGACCTGATGAAATGTCATATGGTATCCTAGATAAGATCTTGGAAGGGGAAAAAAAGATCAGCTTAAAATTGTGGAAAATATTAAATCTAGTAAATTTTTGGTGGAATCTTTAGGGTTTTCTATGTACAATATTTACAAATAATGACCGTTTTACTTCTTACTTTCCAATTTGGATGCCTTTTATGTTTTCTACTTGTCTAATCACTATGGTCAGGACTTCCAGTACTATGTTGAATAAGAGTGGTGAAAGTGGGCATCCCTGTTTTATTCCTGGCCTTAGGGGAAATGGTTTTAGTTTTTACCCATTGATTTTGATGATGGCTGTAGGTTTGTCATGTATGGCCTTTACTTTGTTGAGGTTTGATCCCTCTATTCCCACTTTGCTGAGAGTTTTTATCAACAAAGGGTGTTGGATTTTATAGAATGAATGCCTCTTCTGCATCTATTGATATTATCATAATGATTTTTGTCTTTCAATTTCTTTATGTGATGTATCATGTTTATTAATTTGTGAATATAACACAAGCCTGGAATAAATCCCACTTGATCATGGGGTATGATCTTTTTAATATATTGCTGGAGCTAAAATTTTGTTGAGGATTTTAGCATCTTACATTCATCAGGGATAATGGCCGTAATTCTCTTTCTTTGTAGTATCTTTATCTGGTTTGGGGATTAGAATAATGTTGGCCTAATAAAAAGAGCTTGGAAGTGTTCCTTCCTCTTTGATTTTTTGGAAAGTTTTCAGGAAGATGGGTGTTTGTTCTTCTTTGAATGTTTGGTAAAACTCCCCTGTAAAGCTGGGCTTTTGGTTGCTGAGAGTTTTTTGATTACTGCTTCATTTTCATCAATTGTTATTGACCTATTCAGGTTTTCTGATTCTTCCTGCTACAGTTTTGGAAGATTGTATTTTTCTAGGAATTTGCCCATTTCATCCACATTGTCCAGCTTGTTGGTATATAGTTTCTCATTTCTTATAATCCTTTGTATTATTGTGTGGTCAGTTGTTACTTCACTGCTTTTATTTCTGTTTTAATTTATTTGGGTCCTCTCTCCTTGTTTCTTGATAAATCTGACTAAAGGTTCATCAATATTGTCATCTTTTCAAAGAAACAGATCTTGATCTCATTAATCTTTAGTGGGTTATTTTTTTATACACCAATAATGAATTCTCAGAAAGAGAAACTATGAAAACAATCCTACTTACCACAGCAGCAAAAAAAATAAGATACATAGAAATAAACTTAACCAAGGAGGCAAAATATTTGTATTCAGAAAATTACAGTACATTGAAAAAAAATAGAGGATGATATAAACAAGTTGAAGAATATATTATGTTCATGGACAGGTAGAATTAACACCATTAGAAGCTGCTCGTTGCCGAAACCAGTTTGGCTCAGTGGATAGAGCATCGGCCTGCGGACTGAAAGGTCCCAGGTTCGATTCCAGTCAAGGGCATGTACCTGGGTTGCGGGCATATCCCCAGTAGGAGATGTGCAGGAGGAAGCTGATCGATGTTTCTCTCTCATCGATGTTTCTAACTCTCTATCTCTCTCCTTTCCTCTCTGTAAAAAATCAATAATATATATATATATATATATATATATATAGAAGCTGCTCGATTAGCTAAAGAGAAAGAAGAAGAGGAAGTTAGACAACAAGCATTACTGGCAAAGAAGGAAAAAGATATCCAGAAAAAGCCATCAAAAAGGAAAGGCAAAAACTTCGAAACTCATGCAAGGCCTGGAATCACTTTTCTGACAATGAGGCAGAGCATGTTAAAATAATGGAAGAAGTGGAAAACCTTTGTGATCGCCTTGAATTAGCAAGTTTACAGTGCTTGAATGAAACACATCATTTACAAAAGAAGTAGGAAAGGATGCTCTGGAAAAACAGAAGAAATAAATGAGCAAAGTAGAAAAGAGAAAGAGGAAGCTGAGGCTCGTATGCGACAAGCAGCTACGAATGCAGAGAAGTCAGCTGGCGGAGGTGGAAATGACAGTAAAAACTGCTCGGAAGATGGTCTGCAGTTACTAATTAAAGATGTGAGCCTCTTCCCTGCTGGAACAAATTCAAGATGGGAAGTTATTGCTAATTACATGAACATACATTCTTCTTCTGGAGTCAAGAGAACCGCCAAAGATGTTATCAGCAAGGCAAAAAGTCTTCAAAAACTTGACCCTCATCAAAAAGATGACATAAAAAAAAGGCTTTTGATAAATTTAAAAAAGAACACGGAGTAGTGTCTCAAGCAGACAATGCAACACCTTCAGAACGATTTGAAGGTCCATGCACAGATTTCACCCCTTGGACAACAGAAGAGCAGAAACGTTTGGAACAGGCCTTGAAAACATACCCAGTAAATACACCTGAAAGATGGGAAAAAATAGCAAAAGCAGTGCCTGGCAGGACAAAGAAGGACTGCATGAAACGATATAAGGAACTTGTCAAGATGCTAAGAGCAAAGAAAGCTGCTCAAGGGAAAGTACTAAATGCAAGTAGAACCAAGAAATGACTTAAGACAATCTTTGTTGTGTGTGCATTTTTATAATAAAACTGCAAATACTTTACAAAAAAAAAAAAATGGAACTCCCATTTGACCCAGTGATCCCACTTATAGGAATATATTCTAAGAAATCAAAGACATCAATCAGAAAGAATATATGCACCTCTATGTTCATAGCAGTGCAATTTACAATAGCTAAGATTTGGAAACAGCCTAAGTGCCCATCAGAAGATGAGTGGGTTAAAAAACTGCAGTACACCTATGCAATGGAATACTATGCTGCTGTAAAAAAGAAAGAACTTACCATTTGCAACAGCATGGGCGGATCTAGAGAGCATTATGCTAAGCAAAATAAGCCAGTCAGAGAAAGATATCACATGATCTCACTTATATGTGGAATTTAATGAACAACATAAACTGATTAACAAAAATAGACCCAGAGATATAGAAGCATCAAACATTGTCAAAGAGTGGTTAGTCCATGGGAAAATGTTTTCCATACAGCACTAATTTTTTTTTAATATTACAGAACAATAAGTTCATTATGCATAAATTTTCCTAAAAATTTTTACAGAAAAAAATGAGTTATAATTTGAGTGATTTTGTCTTTATCGTTCTACTTTTATTTTCCATACTGTATATGTATTATTTCTTATTTCAAAAATAAATATACTGTGTAAATATAAAAAAAGAAAAAGAAAAGAAATCCACTCATTTAAATGTTCTTTCTCTGTAGTTAAGGTTTCGTTTCTCTTCACTGCTTTAAGAAAACTTTTATTGGTCTTTAATTTCTGAATTTTTACTAGGAAGGGCCTTACTGTGAATTAATTTGTTTATCATTTTATGGTGTTTTCCAGGCTTGTTGAATCTGTATATTTATATCTTTTGCCCAAAAATGTAAACTTCTCAATCATTACTTATTTGAGCACTTTTTAATTTTTTTTTAAATCTTGACCTCTTTCTCCTGTTAAGGACTTTGATGGCAAAAAATTTATAATGGTACACTGGGTCCCTCAGCCTGGCCTGCACCCTCTCGCGGGGAGCATGCTTAAGCTGGCAGTCAGACATCCCTCTTGCAGTCCGGGACTGGTCACTCCTTACCTCCTGCCTGCTCGCTGCTCCTTAGTGCTGTCATGGAGACCCAGAGAGGCTCCTGCCATTGTCTCTGTGCTCACCAGCTGTCAGCCTGACTTCTGGCTGAGCTCCTGTATTGAGCGTCTGCCCCCTGGTGGTCAGTGTGCATCATAGAAACCAGTTCTTCTAGTCGTTCTGCAGTAAAGGTCGCTTTGGTCCAAGGTGTCAGTATTTTTCCATGGCCCCTTCTCACTCATGTGGCTTCACAGCTCCAATTAGCAAAAGCAGAGAAAGAAAATATGGTGTTAATCTCCTGGTCTAAGTGAAAATAATAATAAAATAATCATGATGTTCTTTCTTCAACCAACACTTTCCCAATACCCTCGGCAACAATTATTTTTATTGGTTTATTCTTCTGCAGATTAGGAAATGATCCACTTTCACTTTTCTTTTCATCTTCTGGTTAGTGCAAGACATTAGCAATATTCCCCTCCCTTATAGTTACATGCTAGTCTATTTTTTTGTAACAAAATTACTATGTGAAACAGAGCCTACTGCATATTCAGACAGAAATACAAAATGGTTTCTGAACATACTTTTTGAAAATTGTAATGTTATTTATAGTTCCTCAATTTTATTTACTGGATCTCATTGAATATTAATTTGCTGCATGGATCCTACTTTAGAGAATCAATGTTGGGTAAAATCAATTCCATCCCTCTGGTGAAAGTCTTTTCCTCTTGCCTTTTCATATTCTCTTTACAATCTGTTTATATTAACTTTATATGACTGATACAGAAAAAATTCTCATGTGTCTTACGCTTGAGAATGTTACATGATAAAAGGAATATATTATTTGTATTTGCAGGAAGAAAACCAAATCCCATTAGAAGCCTTACAGAAAATAAAGCATTCTGAAAGTGCGTTTTACATGCACACTTTCGTATCCTCCAAGATAATGGGAGTTAATTATTTCTGGTCAGTGCTTCAGGTCAATGGGCCTGTTGGGAGATATGGTGGGAAAACATGGGTGGTTTATGGGCCATTTAAGCTGGAAAAATGCAAAGGCAGAAAGCCTTATACATTATTATTTTCCAGAGAAATAATTTATTGCATGGGGATTTAGTGAATAAGTGAAATGTTTACTTGGTGAACTAGTGCTTCTTGTGTTTTTAAGCAAGGATATTACCTAGGAACAGTCATGCCTCTTTCCCAGCTCTCATTAATGATTCATTTCATTTTGTGATCCCACCACTATCTCCCAAATGTCCAGAGGGCAAGAAGAAAGTCCATGAACAGATCCGCAGCTAACTTGTCACATACGAACATAGTCTAGACTAGAGACATACAGTTTCATTTCTTCAGCAGCAGCATCTTTGTGCTCCTCTGATGTCAGTCTCAGGTGAATTTTCTCCCTCCGGTCTATCTTCCTCTTTTTATTTCTACATCTTCACCCAGACTTCCTGCTACTCACCTCTGCCCCTGTTTTATTCTGACCTAGTGCTGTGTGATCAAGAATGTGGAGGTATCAGCCCTCCTTCTCATGCCCTTGGGGTTCTCCATAGTATGAGCTCACAGTTCTCCACAGAAGTACTAGCTATTATAGACTGGTCAGCACAGGTCCTCTATGAGACAAACTATGTGCCACAGGCATTGCTTCTCATAGCCTAACTTCAAAGGTTTACTAGATGAAAAACGCTCCCATTTCAGAAAGAGTATAAGTGAAAAAAAATAGTGAAATAGAAAACCCTGAGCTCCCATTCACTTATTCATTTAGAATTTAATGAGACTCCTCTAAGCACCTATAATTATCCAAGCTTCTAGGACAGTAAAATGAATCAGATGCTTTCCTTTTTCTTAGACTATCTCTTTCAAATGAAGACGTAATGCATGTAAATAGATGAATGACACTGCAATGTGTGGAAGGGCTATAATGAGTCTAAACAAAACACTGTAGAGGATAAATGATTTCAATGGGACAAAAACTGAAAGCTTAGTGTTTCAGGTAACAATTTACCTAGAGAGAATCAGGGAACAATGGAAGTACCACTTTTCACCTGCAATGTCCACAAGCTCCCTACAAAAGAAATCTGATAAATTTATTCTATTTTTTTGCTTTATTTTTTCAATTAGAATTGACAGACAATATTATATTAGTTTCAGGTGTACAACTTAGTGATTAGACATTTATTTTTTTAATTATTTATTGTTGAAAGTATTACATATGTCTCCTTTTCCCCCATTGACCTCTCCCAGCCTGCCCCCCACCACCCAGCATAGGCCTTCACCTCCTATTGTCTGTGTCCATTGATTATGCTTATATGCATGTATACAAGTCCTTTGGTCGATCTCTTACCCACCACCTCCCAACCTTACCTGCCTTCCGTCTGATGTTTAATGGTCTGTTCCATGCTTCTATGTCTCTGGATCTATTCTTGTTCATAAGTTTATGTTGTTCATTATATTCCATAAATGAGTGAGATCATGTGATACTTATCTTTCTCGGACTGGTTTATTTTGCTTAGCAAAATGCTCTCCAGGTCCATTCATTCTGTTGCAAATTGTAAGTTCTTTCTTTTTTACAATAGCATAGTACTCCATTGTGTAGATAGATGTACCACTGTTTTTTAATACACTCATCTGCTGATGGGTACTTAGGTTGTTTCTAAATCTTAGCTCTGATGAATTGTGCTGCTATGAACATGGGCGGGCATATATTCTTTCTGATGAGTGTTTCTGAATTCTTGGGATATATTTCGAAAAGTGGGATTACTGGGTCAAATGGAAGTTGCATTTTTAATTTTTTGAGGAATCTTCATACTGTTTTCCACACTGGCTGAACCAGTCTGCATTCCCACCAGCAGTGTATGAGGGTTCCCTTTTCTCCACATCCTCGCCAGCACTTGTCACTTGTTGATTTGTTGATGATAGCCAGTCTGACAGGTGTGAGGTGGCACCTCACTGTCGTTTTAATTTGCATCCTTCAGATAGTTAGTGACTTTGAGCAGTTTTTCATATGCTCTTGGCCTTCTGTATGTCCACTTTCGTGAAGTGTCTATTTAGGTACTCTGCCAATTTTTGATTGGATTGTTTACCTTCTTTTTGTTAAATTGTATGAGTTCCCTATAAATTTTGGAGATTAAACCCTTATCAGATGTAACATTAGCAAATATCTTCTCCTCTGAAGTGGGCTCACTTGTTGATTTTTTGATGGTTTCTCTTGCTGTGCAGAAACATTTTATTTTGATGTAGTCCCATTTGTTTTTTTTTTTTTATCTTTAGTTTCCATTGTCCATAGCTGTATGGTAAACATATTGCTATGAGATATGTCTGATATTTTGCTACCTATGGATTCCTCCAAGATTTTATGGTTTCCCATCTTATATTTAAGTATTTTATCCATTTTGAGTTTATTCTTGTGTATGGTGTGTGTTGGTGTTCTAGTTTCATTTTTCCTCCAACACCATTTATTGAAGTCTGTCTTGACTCATTGTATGCTCTTGCCTCCTTTGTCAATATTAATTGATCATAATGACTTGGATTGTTTTCTGGGTTCTCTGTTCTGTTCAATTGTTCTATAAACTGTTCTTGTGCCAGTACCAAGCATTTAGAAAACAGTGGCTTTGTAATATAACTTGATATCTGGTATTGTGATTTCTCTAACTTTGTTATTCTTTCTCGGGATTGCTGTGGCTATTCAGGGTCTTTCTTTATTCCATATAAACTTTTGGAGAGTTTGTTCTAGGTCTGTGAAATATGCTATTGGTATTTTAATGGGAATTGCAGTGAACCTATAGATTTCTTTGGGTAGTATAGACATTTTAATGTTGATTCTACAAATCTATGAACATGGTATATTTTTCCAATTGTTTATATTTTATTTTATCTCTTTTTTCAACGTTTTCTGAGTATTGGTATTTTATCTACTTGGTTAAGTTTATTCCTAATATCTTATTTTTTTTCTTACAATGGTAAATGTGATTGTTCTTTTTCATTTCACTTTCTGATTTCCTTATTTATGTATAAAAATTCCATAGTTTTCTGGGTGTTAATTTTGTATCCTGCTACATTGTTGAAATATTTTATTAAATCTAGTAGTTTTCTGATGAAATTTTTAGGGGTTCCTATGTATAATATAATGTCATCTACAAATAATGAGTTTTACTTCCCCTTTTCCAATTTGGATGCCTTTTCTTTTTTCTTTTTATCTGATCACTATGGCTAGCACTTCTAGTATTATGCTGAACAGGAGTGGTGAAAGTGGGCATCCCTGTCTTGTTTCTGTTCTAAGGGGAAATAGTTTTAGTTTTTTTTTTTTTTTTTTTTTTTTTTTTTTTCCCATTGAGTATGACAGGTTTGTCATATGTGGCTTTTATTATGTTGAGGTATGATCTCTCTCTTCCCACTTTGCTGAGAGTTTTATAAAATATCGGTGTTGGATTTTGTCGAATGCTTTTCCTGCATCAATTGATATGATCATGTGATTTTTGTCTAGCAATCTGTATGTGCTATATAACATTTATTGATTTGCAGATATTGTACCATCCTTGCATCTCTGTAATAAACCCTACTTGGTCATGGTATATGATCTTTTTAATGTATTGCTGGATCTGATTTGCTAATATTTTGTTGAGGATTTTAGCATCTATGTTCATTGGGGATATTGGCCTGTAATTCTCTTTCTTTGTAGTGTCTCTATCTGGTTTTGGATTAGGATAATGCTGGCCTCATAGAAAGATCTTTGAAGTGCTCCTTTTTCTTGAAGTTTCAGAATAGTCTGAGAAAAATCAGTGTTAGTTCTTCTTTGAATGTTTGGTAAAACTCCCTCTTGAAGCCATCCGGATCAGGGATTTTGTTTGCTGATTTTTTTTATTATTATTATTAATGCTTCAATTTTATCAGTAGTTATTGGCCTGTTTAGGTTTTCTGATTCTTCCTGATTGAGTTTTGGAAGATTGTATTTTTCTATGAATCTGTCCATTTCATCAAAGTTGTCCAGTTTGTTGGAATAGAAATGTTCATAATTTTTGTTATTGTTGTTTTGTTGTTGTTGTTGTTTAGTTTAGTTTTGTTTTGTTTTTATAATATTCTGTATTTCTATGTGGTCAGTTGTAACTTCACCTCTTTCATTCTGATTTTGTTTATCTGGGTCCTCTGTCTTTGTTTCTTGTTAAGTTTGGCTAGAGGTTCATTAATCTTATTTATCCTTTCAAAGAATCAGTTCTTGGTTTTATTGATCTTTTTGTTTATTTATTTATTTATTGTCTCTGTGTCATTTATTTCTGCTCTGATCTTTATTATTTCCTTCCTTATATTTACTCTGGCCTTATCTTGTTGTTCTTTTTCTAATTCTTTAAATTATAGGCTTAGATAACATTACATGTTTTTCTTGTTTTTTGAGGTATGCCTATAGTGCTTTGAATTCCATCTCAGGGCTGCTTTCACTGTATTCCATAGATTTTGGATTGTGTTTTCATTGTCATTTGTTTCCAGGATCTTTTTTTTTTTCTTCTTTGAAATCTTTGGTAACCCATTCATTGCTTAATAGCATGCTACTTAGCCTCCATGTGTTTGATTGTTTTTGGGTGTTTTTATTTTATTTTTTAATATAAAATATTTTTAATATTTTTTCAGAGAGAAAGGGAGAGGGTGAGAGAGAGAGAATATCAATGATGATATAGAGTCATTTATTTGCTGCCTCCTGCAGGCCCCTTGCTGAGGATGGAACCATCAACCCGGGCATGTTCCCTTGACTGGAATCTAACCCAGGACATTTCTTTGTACAGGCAGATGCTCTATCCACTGAGCCAAACTGACTAGGGCTTTAGTATTTTTATTGTAGTTGATTTATAATTTTATGCTATTGTGATCTGAGAAGATGCTTGCTATGATTCCAATCTTCTTGAATTTGTAGAGACTTAGCCTGTGACCTAACATGTGGTCTATTTTTCAAAATGTCTCACGTGTGTTTGAGAAGAATGTACACTGGTATTCCATAGCTTTGGGGTGAAATGTCCTGAAGATGTCAATTAGTTCCATCTGATCTAGTGATTTTTTTAGGATGGCTGTTTTCTTGTTGATTTTTTTGTCTAGAATATGTATCCTGTGATGTTAATGGGATACTAATGTTTCCTACTATGCTCTCCTGAGCTGGGTGTCCTAGGAAAGGCCCCTACTTGAGTTATTTGGGTTCTCCTGATGTAGTTGGGTCTTGAATGTTATTGTCCCATTCGCGGATGAAGTCTCCTCATAGTCTGTCTGACTATGTGGCTCACCCAGACCCCGTGCAAGCTTTTGCGTGTTTCTTGCTGCTCCAGGTGATGCACAGAACCACCGATCCACCACTTGTGTCGGGCTCCACAAGCCTTGCCCACAGCAGGAGGGTTCTCTCTGCCCTCTAAGGTGGTGCTCAGGGCTTGGCTCAGCAAAGTTCTCCTGGGTCCCTTGGCTTTGCCTGTCAGCCACGTATCAATCTGAATCACGCAAAAGTCTGTTTGTTGATGGGGCTTTAGCAGGGGAGGTGCTGTTTAGCTTTCAGGAATATGGAGGGTGTGTTTTCCTGCCCCACTTGATTGTTGATGTTCTGTTCATGGGAAGGATCTCCCTTCCAACTTCCTATCAGTGATGTTGCAGCTCCTGTATTGTGCTCTGATGTTGTTGAATCTGTTCCCTTGGTGTGTCTATCCTGGGTTTCCTGGAAGCTGCTGCGGTGCAGGTGAATGTGAGTCACTATTCCTTTATGGACCTGGGCAACCTGATTGAGGTCCAAGGAGTTGAATCCCCTAGCAGTCCAGTGGTCAGGAACTCCTTATCCCCGAGGCTGGGTGTGCCTTGAGTCTCCTGCCTTGATTGTCTCTGTTCTGAGTTGTAATCTCTGCCCCTGTGCATCTGGTCTCACAGGCAGCTGCAGAAGCTCAGGGTATGTGGGGCCAGGTGAGCAGTCCCTCTGGCATGTGACTCCCTGTGAGGTCCTGGAGCCAGTGGCAGGGTCTCTTCAGATCCCTCTGCAACTCATTGGGGAGGTCCCGGAGCCACAGGTGGGGTAACTGCGATGTCCTGCTAGCACACTTCTCACTGCATGGGGCCAGGGTGGTGTCCAAGGCCAGTCTTCCTGGTGTAAGGCTGTACTCCTAGCCTCTGCTGCTCCCACCTTCAAGATGCCCTGGTTTCCATGCCAGAGCCTCTCCCACCTGGGGAGTGTCTGTGGTGGTAGCAGGGGTTCTTTGTCCAGGAGTGCCTGATCCGCCACCCCCTAGACTCCTGCAAGATCTTTCACACACACACACACACACACACACACACACACACACACACACACACACACCACATATCCACACGCTCCTCTCTCGCTCCCTTACTCACTCACACTTTCTTCCTCACTCCAGTCTTGCCGGCTGCCATGTTGAATTTCTCAGATGTGTCACTACCACTTCTTTTCTGTTCATCTATTGGTGAACCCTTTGGTTGCTTCCAAATCTTGGGTGTTGTAAATATTGCTGCAATGAACATATGAACATATGTGTTGTTGCTTTTTATTTAATGTTTTGGTTTTTTTCAGATAAATTCCCAGAAGTGGAATCATTGGGTCTTTCTTCATCTATTGTTATATATCATTTGTTTGTTTTTTTAAAATGTTTTTATTGATTTTAGAGAGGAAGGGAGAGGGAGAGAGAGATTGAAACATCAATGATGAGAGGGAATCATTGATTGGCTGCCTCCTGCATGCCCCCCACTGTGGATCAAGTCCACAACCTGAGCATGTGCCCTTGGCCAGAATCAAACCCAGGACCATTTAGTCTACAGGCCCATACTCTATCCACTGAGTTAAACCAGCTAGGGCTATCATTTGATTTAAAGTTTATTTTGTCTGGTGTAAGTACTGCTACCCCAGCTTATTTTTTCCCTTTTTTTTTTGTTTTGTTTCCATTTTCATGAAATATCTTTTCCCATCTTTTTTCTTTCAGTCTGTATGTGTCTTTCATCTGAAGGGAGTCTCTTGTAGATGGCTTATGAAAGGTCTTGTTTTGTTATCCATTCAGCATCCATATATATTTTGATTGGAGCACTTAATCCATTTGCATTTAAAGTAATTGTTGATTGATATGTATTTATTGTCATTTCTGTTATTTTTCTTCTTCTTTTTCTTCTTAAAGAAGATGCTTTAACATTGCCTGCACTGTTGATGCTAATGAACTCCTTTAACTTTTTATTGTCTGAAAAGCTCTTTATCTGTCCCTTGATACTAAATGATAGCTCTGCAGAGCAGCATATTCTTGATTGTAGGTCGTTGCTTTTTATCACTTAGAACAAGTCTTGCCAATTTCTTCTGGCCGCCAGAGTTTCTGTTTTGAAATCAGCTGACCTGACTGTCTTATGGTAGTTCTCTTGAACATAACTGTTTTCTCTTGCTGCTTTTAAGATTCATTCCTTGTCTTTAATATTTGTAATATTAATTATGATGTGTACTGGTGTGGAACTTTTTGAGTTCATCTTGTTTGGGACTCCATGAGTTTCCTGGACTTGTATGTCTATTTCCTTTACCAGGTTAGGGAATTTCTCCATCATTATTTCCCATAGGTTTCTAATTGCATGTACTCTCAATTCTCCTTCTGGCACCCCCATGATGCAAAAGTTGGTTTGCTTAAAGTCATCCCAGAGGCTCCTTACACTATCCTCATTTTTTGAATTTTTAAGTTGTTTCACTTTTAATTTTTTATTGTTCACACAATTGCAGATGTGCTCCAATTCCCCCCCCTCTCCCGCCACACACACACAAACACACACACTTTTTTCCACCTCCATCCAGTCACCACCTCCCCTTCCTTGGCCCTCACAAGACTATTGTTTGTGTCCATGTCCTTTAGCAAATCACTTCACCTTCCTTTATCCAGTTACCCCCACACCCCTACCTTCTGACATTTATCACTCTGTTTCATGTTCCCATGCCTCTGGTTCTATTTTGTTCATCAGTTTATTTTGTTTATCAGATTCCACATATTAGAGAGATTACATGGTATTTGTCTTTCTCTGACTGGCTTAGCTTAGCATAATAACCTCTATGTTGTCATCAAAGGTCAGAGTTCCCTGCTTTTTACAGCCACATAGTATTCAATTGTGTAAATGTACTATGGCTTTTTCCCCCCACAAATCTACTGAAGGGCATTTAGGTTGTTTCCAGATCTTGACTATTTTAAATAGTGGTGCAACAAACATAGATGTGCATATATACTTTCTGATTGTTTTTTAGGGTATATACCCTGACGTATATATTGGGATTCTTAGGATATATACCCTGAGGTGGGATTGCTGTGTCAAAAGGCAGTTTCATTTTAATTTTTTTGAGGAAGTTTTTAGTGTTTTCAACAGTGGCTGCATCAGCCTGCATTCACATCAACAGTGCACTAGGGTTCCCTTTTCTCCGCATCCTTGCCAGCATTTCTTGTTTGCTATTTAATGATAGTAGCTATTCAGCTAGGTAAGGTGATACCTCATTATAGTTTTAATTTTCATCTCCCAGATGATTAGTGATCTTTAGCATTTTTTCATATGTCTCTTGGCCATCTGTATGTCCTCCTTGGAGAAGTATCTATTCAAGTCATTTGCCCATTTTTTTATTAATGGGATTGTGTGTCTTCCTGCTGCTGATTTGTATAAGTTCCTTACATATATTGGAGATTAAACCCTTATAAGGTGAATCATTGGCAAATATGTTCTCCCATACAGTGGCTTCCCTTTTTGCTTTGTTGATGGTTTATTTTTTTGATACAGAAGCTTTTTCATTTGATGAAGTCCTGTTTATTTATTTTTCCTATGTTTGCCTTGCCTTTAAAGACATATTGGCAAAAATATTGTTCTGAAAGATGTCTTGGATTTACTGCCTATGTCTTCTTGTATAATTTTTTATGGTTTTACAACTTACACCATACCATCTTCCTGCTTTGTCAAACATTAATTGAGCATAAAGGCCTAGGTTGATTTCTTGGTTCTCTGTTCTGTTCTATTGATCTATGTGCCTGTTCTGTGCAAATATCAGGCTGTTTTGATTACAATGGCTTTGTAGTATAGTTTGATATTTGGTATTGTGAATCCTCCAACTTTGTTCTTCTTTCTCAAGATTGTTGAGAAGCCATTTAGGGTCTTTTTTGGTTTCATATATATTTTTGAAATATTTGTTCTAGATCTATAAAATATGCCTTTGGTATTTTTATAGAGATTGTGTTGAATCTGTAGATTGTTTTTGGTAGTATAGACATTTTAATGATATTAATTTTTCCAATCAATGAACATGGTATATGCTTCCACTTGTTTGTATCTTCCTCTATTTATTTTTTCAATGTCCTATAGTTTTCTGAGTAAATTTATTCCCAGGTATCTTATTCCTGGGAATAAACTTATTTTTGTTGTTGTTCTTGCAATGACAGGAGCAGATCAGTAAATGTCTCAAAGTGACTAGGATCCACCTCCACCCTTTCCATCTGTCAGAATTAGTCACTGAAAATGCTATTTCTGATAGGGCTTATGGCAGCATCGAGAGGATAGTACCTCTAGATTTGTAAGAGAGCAGTGCTATTCAGATTCAGGGGAGATGGTGGGTGTTTCCTCCCAGCCCATAACCACAGGTCTGATCTCAGAGTGGAGCATCTTCTAGGCAGGTGGGTAGGGTCTGCTGGAAGCCGGGCATTTCTATGAGCTCTTCCATGAGGGGGAAGCCAAGTTAGGTTCCTGGGAAGGTGGGAGGGACGGTCCCACTCAAATCCAGTCACTGACATCCCTTGAGAGTGCCCAAGCCAATAGGCCTGGATTCTGCTGTTGCCTCTTCAGCAGGAGCTGAGATGCAGAGCAGGGGAGCTGTATGGCAGAGGACAGAGGGTGGGTAATTGTTGCTGGGAGGGGCTTGTGCTTCTCAGGAGAAGTGGCTGCTGCAGTACCAGGGGGTGGGGTGGTGAGATGACCCAGCACAGATATACTGGAAGCCACTCTCCCACATCTCTCCCCAATGCCTCCCTCCACAGACTCTCCTCAGAGGACTACATTCTGCACCATCCTCACTCTGCCAGAGCCCTGGGTGAGTGGCTGTCAACAATAATCCTATACTCTGGCTCTTTTTAAAAAGTATCTTTGTCACCAGCATGGTCCCTCTCTCCCTGGTTGGTGAAAGCCCTGCTGATTTTCACCAAGAGGTGACACCTGGCTGCTGTTCCCAGCTCTGGCACTTTGGGCTGGGGAGCCCAGCCTGGGAGCCAGGTCTCACTCCTCTGTGGGGGAAACCCTGCAATGGGTATATCCCTCCTCACCCTCAGCCTGCTGACCGTGGGCCTGGGCCCAGCCCCTCCTGCAAACCCACCCTTCCTACCAGTTTGAAGGTGTTTTCTTCCCTTCCTTGTTTAAAAGTCTCCTCTTCAGCCCTGGCTTGTGTGGCTCAGTTGGTTGGAGCATCATCCCATATGTTGAAAGGTCCAGGGTTTGATTCTAGTCAAGGCACATACCCTGGTCTGGGAATGTGTGAGAGGGAACTGATTGATGTTTCTCTCTCACATCAATGTTTCTCTCTCCCTCTTCCTTCCTCTCCTTCTCTCTAAAATCAATAAAACCATGTCTTCAGGTGAGGACTTAAAAAAATAAATTAAATAATTAAATAAATAAATAAATAAACAAACAAAAGTCTTTTCTTTAGCTTGCCTTTAGTTGGTAATTCAGGGTGAATGTTATCCAGTTTAGTTTTATTTCCAGTTTGGTTCTGAGAGAAGGTGTGAGAAAGATCCACCTACTCCACTGCTACCTTGAACTACCAGCTTTTTTAGTTGTTTTGATTGGGTGTTTTCTGCTTTCTTAACTTCCAAATCTATAATTTGATTCTCTGCTTCATCTACTCCACTGTTGATTCTCTGTGATTCATTCTTCATTTTAGATAGTTTATTCTAATTTCTGATTGGTTCTTTTTTATATTTTCTAACTCTGTTTTTATGTTTCTTATCTCTTTGTTGAAATTCTCACTAAGTTAATATACTCTTTTCCTAAGTTCATTGACTATCCTTTAACCAGTATTTTAAGTTCTGCATTTAGTAAACTGCTTTTACCCATTTTGTTCAGTTCTTTTTCTGGGCCACATGTTTTGTATCCTCATTTTGGCAACCTCCCTGTGTTTGTTTCTATGTATTAGGTGGTGATGCTTGATAGAGGGGCCTAATGTAGTAGATGTATAGTGGCAGATCCTCTCTGATAATCAGAGGTGGGAACTCCAGTTGTGCCCCGTTTAGACTTTGTACATTCCCCCAGTCCCATTGTAGCTGAGCCTTGATTATTGTTGGCACCTCAATGGAAGGATTTACCCCCAGACTGATTGGCTGCAAGGACTGACAACCATGTAGGGACTGACCTCATGTAAGAGCATGCTGAGGAATGATGTTGTTTGTTTAAGAGATTTTAAGAAAGTCCAAAGCATGAGCCAATACAGGCCTTTTGTCTGGAAAAGCCACTGGCAAAGGATTTGGTGGGTCCACAAGTTGGGTAGGGCAGGGTCTCTGGGAATCATTAGGGCAGAGTGAGCACCTTAGCCGGGTTAATGGAGACTCAGATATGGCACCTGATTTCTGGGCTCAGAAAAAAACAATGATCTCCACCAGGTCTTCTGTCCTGGAGAAAGCTGCACCTCCAGCACTCACCTGATGTCACATAACTGTTCTTCACCATGTGTCCCTGCTACCCCAATGCGGAATGTGATGAACATGGTCTGGGTGTGGTGTTTTCACCATGTCACTTCTTCTGCCTATAGTGTACAGATTGGCCTATGAGAAGTATGCCACATATAAACCTAGGTACTTGCCTGAACTTTAGTGGATTGGTCTCCAACTCTTTCTTTCTCTGACCTCAAAACTTTGACTAGATATCCAGTTGGATTAAATTGTAAGCATAGTACAGTAACCAACTCTGTGTTTTTCAAATACTTTGATTTCATATACCCTTTAATATATGCTCAGGAAATCTCAGCACTTTTGGGAAAAAGAATTAATGAGCACATTTGAAAGTGAGTAGTTTCTTGTCCTTTTGTAAATAAAGATCAAAGATAAAAGAGATAAACAGGAACACAGAATTTTGAAAGATGATAAGACTAGACGCCCAATGCACGGAATTTGTGCAAGAGTAGGCCTCCCTTCCCCCAGCTGCCGGCACTGGCTTCCCTCTGGCACCCAGGACCTGGGATTCCCTTGCAGCCTCGGCTTCATTCGGAAGGTTGTCCGGAAAGATGTCCAGTCTAATTAGCATATTACACATTTATTATTATAGATAATTAAAATAGTAGTTTTATGGACTTGGTACTAGGGAGTACTAGGATGACAAGCATCAGGGTTAGCTGCCCAGGATGGACACTCCCCATAAACTGGTTTTGAAGGTAAGAGGCTTTTTTTTTTTTTTTTTTTTTTTTTTTTTTACCAATTGTCAGATGCAAAGAGGTGTCTGAGAGAATCATTGCACTGCAGACCAAAAAAGGCTGTCACTACGATGTAAACTCTAGTCATTTACACATTCTAGGAGAAAATGCCTTGGTGGCTATTGATCTGATAGTGTTTAGGACCTAATAAGATGAAAATTCACTAAACTTGAAAAATTATAAGAGAAAAATAGTCTACTTATGACAAGGGCATACCCGGATATAAGCAAGCTACATCACATCTATATGTCTTATTTCTATATGTTATGCTGCAACCCCCAAAAACCTCTGGGTCAACAAAAGAGTTATGATGGGGCTTTTTTTGGGGTAAGGCCAGTCTCTGGAGAACCAGGGTGGGAAGAGGTGGAGCCTTGCCTCCCTCGCCATGCTCTCTCTTACAGGTGAGAAACCTAAGAGGTTGAAAGGGTGATGATATTACTAAATGTAAACAGAGCAAGGTAAGAAAGAGTCTTAATCTCCAGGGGGCGGATAGGGGGCCCATACAACTGGAAGAATGGGTTGAGACTAAGAAGATAGGCAGGAACTTCAGTTACAAGGCTTGGGTGGATCCCAACAGACTTAACGCAATCCAAACTGTCACACACTACTCTTTGGCCAGCTATGGTACGGTAGAGGTAGTATGTGGAATCTACCATCTACTGTTCTCTGACTCGGGGTTAAATGCCTTTATTTCTGGGGAGCTGCCAATAGTTTGGACAGATCTTGCTGTTACCTGAGTTTTACTCTTTGGGTTTTCATTGGCTGATCCCTCATTCCTTCCTTCTAGGTTTCTTAGATGTGATGTTAAAATTAAGGTAGAATAAGTTTTGGGAAGTGTCAGAGTCTTACTTTTCAGGGGATCTGATAAGTTAACTACCCAGTGATCTTTATGTTGTTCTAATAAACCCTTAAGAAAATTAAAAAATATATATGAATATCTTCACAAAATTTAAGCTGATTTAAAACATTTTCCTCTTATGTTTAATACTGTAGTTGCAAATAATGTATATGTTGAAGTTTTGAAGTACTGACATTTTAAAATAATGGTATATGACTTTTAAATGTGTACAGTGGAATAACATTACATAGTAATTAAACACCTATAACGATTCACTTAAAAATAATCTTTTAAAAGTCATAAATTTTGTAGTGTTTAATGTACTCCTTACCTTGTATTTCTCTTCACAGGCAATTTTTCCTAATGTAATATAATGTTATCATTTAAAACGTTTTATGTATCACTGTTTTATGCATTCCTTTCATAAAATATGTTTATATATTTAAATTTAGATGCTTGTATTTCTTGTGAATAAAAATACTTTAATCATTTTTTCTTAATGAATTAAGCTATAATTAATATAACTAGCAGTGCACAACTGATTAAAACAACACTATGCTACAAATTTATATTAGTAACTATTAAACACAAAATGTGTGTGTGGATTTTCATGTTGAGACCTATAAGTTAATGTTAACCAATGTCACCCCAATTAATTTACTTAGTAATAAATAAAATGAAAAAATAAACACAAAAAAGTAAACTTTTAAATAAAATCCATTTCTTAATGAGGCATATTTTTTCAATTAATTTATTACCCATAAATAAACATTACTAATTGCTAGAATGAGAATTGTTCAGTGAAAAATTAACAAGAAAAGAATGTTTAGGTTATATTAGCTCTGAGTCCTGAAAGGTGAATTACTAATTGTTGATGATGAATTATTTCCAGTAAGATGAATGCATTTTCTTATTAATTATTCCAGATTTAATTAATTCATTCCAGAAATGAATAAATGATCAGATAAAAGTTTGGGTAACAATAGAGAATCAGAGACTTAATAGCAAGTAATGTGAATATGAATTTAGAAAATGTGATAATCTTTTAGGAAGTTAATGAAAATATTTCTCCGATAAATTTGAATAAATAGTTGAGGACATATGAAACTTTTACCTATTTCTAATTTATGTTTTAATTACTCAGTAACTTAACTTGATTTGAAGAGAATAATCATGTGTTTTTTTGTTTTTGTTGGTTTTTTACCTCCTCTTCTTTGATCCTGCAAAACTTTCAACTGAGATGCTAACCAAGGCAAGAATAAAAGAAAAGATACACCAAGATGCAAAAGTTGTAAGTGCAGAAAGGACACATTTTCTAACAAATTAGTACTTTTCAACATGATTTTTATAATTCTTTACTATTTTACATCTAGCTATATCATAGTATACATAGATAGTCTTACCGTGTATTTGTTTTCTGGATGAAATGAAGCATTATCATTGTCAATATTTCTTAACTGACCTTGTCTTTGATCATACAAAAAGTACCTCCAGAGCACTGTATTCCTTGATAATTATTGGGCCATAAAATAACTCCATTTTTACATGTAGTGTCTTGACTAAAATACATATAGTTGGCTTCAATATTTTAAATTGTCCATTTTACTGGTATCTTGAATTTTTACATCTCAAATTTGTACCTGTATGATTTTTCTTCAATTTTTAAGTATTGTTCCTTTATTATTTCAAAATAGGACTTTTTGCACACTGTTTAATAGAAATGCTAATAGTATAAACCCATGACATTTTATTTCTGAACAGTAGTTAATCATTAATCATGATGTTCACTGTATATTTGTTCCTCTGTAGAACTTTATTATCAAATAATGAATTCATTTTTTTATTACAGTTTGGTTAAAACTTTTTTATATCTAAGACAAATTGGTGTAGAATTTTAATGTAATCTTTTCTGAATATTTAGAGATAGTATATGATTTGTTTTTATTATTTAGTTAAGGTAATGATCAATTATCAAATGTTAAGCCAACTTTTACTCCTATAATGAACCCAATTTGAACATTGTGTATATTTTAAATGTCACTGAATTAGGATTACTACTCTATTGCCTAGAGTTATTTGTGACTTATAATTTTATTTTCCTGTAATTTCTTTTTTAGTTTCTGAGGTCATCACCATGCTATTCCTACAAAATTGATTAAGAATATTTTCCTTTTTTTCCCCCTAGTCTCTAAAATAGTTTATGTAAGATTGATTTAAAAGTATTTTGAAAAGTTTAAAGATGTTAAATATTTAGAAGCTAGCTTCACCTGGAGGTTGGTTTTTGCTTTTAATAAATACAAAGTTCTCACAAGAACAGACATATAGATCACTGGAATAGAATAGAGAACACAGAAATCAACCCAAACCACTATGCTCAATTAATATTTGACAAAGAAGGGAAGAACATACAATGGAATCAAGACAGTCTCTTCAATAAATGGTGATGGGAAAATTGGACAGATACATGCAAAAAATGAAACTAGACCACCAACTTACACCATACACAAGAATAAACTCAAAATGGATAAAGGACTTAAACGTAAGACAGGAAACCATAAAATCCACAGGCAGCAAAATCTCAGACATATGCTGAGGCAATTTCTTCACCGATACAGCTCCTAGGGCATTGCTAACTAAAGAGAAAATAAACAAATGGGACTACATCAAAATAAAAAGCTTCCACACAGCAAAATAAACTATCAACAAAACAACAAGAAAGCCCACTGCATGAGAGAACATATTTGCCAATGTTATCTCTGATAAGGGTTATTCTTAATAATTTATAGGGAACTCATACAACTTAACAAAAGAAAGATAAACAACCCGATCAAAAAATAGGCAATGGACCTAAATAGATACTTTTCGAAAGAAGAAAGAAAGAAGGCCAAGAGACATATGAAAACATGCTCAAAGTGACTAATCATCTGAGAGATGCAAATCAAAACGACAATGTGGTACCATCTCACACCCGTCAGAATGGCTATCAACAAATCAACAAATGACAAATGCTGGCGAAGATGCAGAGAAAAAGGAACCCTCATGCACTGCTGGTGAGAATGCAGACTGGTGCAGCCACTGTGGAGAACAGTATGGAGTTCCCTCAACAAATTAAAATTGGAACTCCCATTTGATCCAGTAATCCCACTTCTAGGAATATATCCTAAGGAATCTGAAACACTAATTAGAAAGGATACATGCACCTCTATGTTCATAGCAGCACAATTTATCATTGCTAAGATTTAGAAACAGCCTAAGTGCCCATCAGTAGATGAGTGGATTAAAAAACTGTGGTACATCTACACAATGGAATACTACACTGCTGTAAAAAGGAAGGAACTCCTACCACTGGCAACACCATGCATGGAGCTGGAGAGCATTATGCTAAGTGAAATAAGTCAGAGAAAGATAAATATCACATGATCTCACTCATTTGTGGAATATAATGAACAACATTAACTGATGAACAAAAACAGATCCAGAGACAGAGAAGCATCGATCAGACTGTCAAACCTCAGAGGGAAGGTAGGGGAGGGTGGGGGTAAGGGGGAGAAATTAACCAAAGGACTTGTATGCATGCATATAAGCCTAACCAATGGACACAGACACCAGGGGGGTGAGGGCATGAGTGGGGAGGTGTGTGGGGGGGGCAATGAGGGGATAAGGACACATATATAATACCTTAATCAATAAAATAAAATTTAAAAATAAATTAAAAAAATAGTAAAACTACCATAAATAAATAAATATATACATACATACGGAATTCTCACAATATCCCTGGTGTCTTGTTAGTGTCTGTATGATTTATAATTATATTCCTTTTACTTTCCTTGATATTAGTTGTTTTGTTCTTATTTGGTTGGTTTTATAAGAGCATTTATGTTGTATTACTTCTTTAAAAGAACAACCATTGAATTTGTGAAAACACTATCTGTTCACTTAATTCCTGCTTTTATGCTTATCTTTCCTTTAATCATTGTACTTTCCTTGGGTTTATTTTACTGTTCTTTCATTAATTTATTGGAGTAAATATGTAGCTGAATGGTTTTCAGGTTTATGTTTTAGTTTATAAATTAAAGGCTATGAATGTTTTTCTAAGAATGCCTTTAGATGCTGTTCACACATTTTTGTTTTTACTAATTCAAAGTTTACTCTTATTGCTATTATCAACTATTTTATATTAGGGGCCCAGTGCACAAATTTGTGCACCTTAAAAAGAAATGTGGGCCACGAGGCTGCAGTGGGCACAGGGGAGGGTCTCGGCTTATCCTCCCTGCCCCCGCCTGGCCCTTCCCACCACGGGCCCCGGTCCCCTGTCTGCCAACAGCCCCATTACTGCTGCTTCTGCTCCCACATGCTGACTGCACTGGCCCTACTTAAACCTGCTGATGGCACAGAGCAATTGGGGCCAGTACCAGCAGCAGGTGTGAGCGGCAGCGACTGCCCCAATTGCCTCTAAAGAGCAAGGGGAGGTGGAGAAGCCCTGAGGGGTGATCAGGGCTGACAGCCGCTGCTCGCACCTGTTGATGGTGCCAAGTGATCAGAGTGGTGCCGGGTGTCAGCAGTGGGTATAAGTGGTGGCTCCAGCACTGGCAGTGGGTACAAGAGGGGCCAGCTCCAGCAGCAGGTGTGAGCACCAGGCTGGACCACAGCGTGTGGGAGCAAAGAATTTTCAGTAACCACCAGAGGCTCGCCCTGATGACAGTGACTGGTGCTGTGCCTTGATGTGGTGCCCCAGCTCACCTGCTCCATCATCCTGCCACAGCCAATGCCCACCATGTTCCGTGCTCTGCCTTCTGCTGTGACACTCTCCATGTTCCATGCGCACGCCCTGGTGGTCAGCGCACGTCATAGCAACTGGTTGTTCCATTGTTCTGTTGTTCTGCCATTCGGTCTATTTGCATATTAGGGGGTTATATATATAAACTAGTGGCCCAGTGCATGAAATTCGTGCACATTAAAAGGGAATTAATTGCCCTAACCAGTTTGGCTCAGTGGATAAAGCATCAGCATGCGGACTCAAGGGTCCCAGGTTCGATTCCGGTCAAGGGCATGTACCTTGGTTGCGGGCACATCCCCAGTGGGGAGTGTGCAAGAGGCAGCTGATCAATGTTTCTCTCTCATCGATGTTTCTAATTCTCTATCCCTCTCCCTTCCTCTCTGCAAAAAATCAGTAATATATATATATATATATATTAAAGGGAATTAATTATTAATTAGCGGAGATATTTTAATATTGCTATTGGCCCTTTCTCTATAATAGAAGTGTGAGAGATGAAAGGAATTTAGTAAAATGTATATGAAAATAATATATAAATTTATTAATAAATAAACAGTAACAAAAGGATTTAACAACAACAGAGGCATGATATAAAAACCACAAAAACATGATATGGAAACAACAAAAACATAATATGAAAACAACAAAAACATGATATAAAACAACAGTGATGCAAACAATGACTGATAAAGTGATTAAACTTATTCTAATATCTCTCTGTACACCACATTAAGAGTGAAAACACTTTCAGAGTGCTTGACTAATTTCCCTTGTGATGAAGTACTTAGAGCTGTAACTGTAACATCACATGCTCTTCAAACTCAAGAGAAAGCAACATATAACTGACCATGTGCAAAAATGGGTTCAGGTAGAAATATGTCTACTTTGTCTAGAGTTTGTCCTTGTGATTTATCAGTAGTCATCACAAATGCTGGCATTGAGGGAAACCGTCATCGAATCAATTTAAATGGGAGGCCAGTATCAGATGGGGACAAATTAATTCTTGGAATCAGAACAACCTCTCCCTCTGCAGATCCTGTTAATACTTCAACTTCGATAATGTTAGGTTGTAATCTTTTGATAATAAATCTGATACCATTACAAAGACCCTATTTACTATTGAGATTTCTCAATAGCATGATGATTGCACCCACTTTCAATTTTAATTTATGACATGGTATTCCTGAAGGAGTAATACTATTAAGAAATTTGGAACACTTGTGCACTGCTGGTGGGAATGCAGACTGGTGCAGCCACTATGGAAGACAGTATGGAGTTTCCTCAAAAAACTACAAATGGAACTCCCATTTGACCCTGTGATCCCACTTCTAGGAATATATCCCAAGAAACCAGAAACACCAATCAGAAAGGATATATGCACCCCTATGTTCATAGCAGCACAATTCACCATAGCTAAGATCTGGAAACAGCCTAAGTGCCCATCAGTAGATGAATGGATTAGAAAACTGTGGTACATCTACACGATGGAATACTATGCTGCTCTAAAAAGGAAGGAACTCTTACCATTTGCAACGTCATGGATAGAACTGGAGAGCATTATGCTAAGTGAAATAAGCCAGTCAATGAAGGAAAAATACCACATGATCTCACTCATTCATGGATAATAGAGATCATTATAAACTTTTGAGCAATAACAGATACAGAGGCAGAGCTGCCTCAAACAGATTGTCAAACTGCAGCAGGAAGGCCGGGGAGGGTTGCGGGGCAGGAGGTAGGGGGGTAAGAGATCAACTAAAGGACTTGTATGCATGCATAGAAGCATAACCAGTGGACATAAGACATTGGGGGATAGGGGAGGCTAGGGGACTGTCTAGGGCGGGGGGATAAAATGGACACATATGTAATACCCTTTGTAATACTTTAAGCAATAAAAAAAAAAAAAAAAAAAAAAGAAATTTGATGGGAAAATTTTCCTTTTCAGCATCATCTGTAGAACCAATGGAATCATCACTCAAATATATGTGAAAATCTCCATCGAGTATATCCAAATTTTCTTCATTTAATTTTTGAACATGCTCATTTTTTGGATAAAGAATTGCACGTTTAGATATATTTTTAATATTATCTATAGCAGTGGTTCTCAACCTTGGCTGCACATTAGGATCACCTGGAAATCTTTTTAAAATCCTGATTCCTGAGCCTCACCCTCTGGTAATTGTTGCTTTGTTATGGGGTGGGGCCACAACATTAGTAACAAAGAAACAGAACTTCCGGAGGATGAAGCCCAGCAATCAGGATTTTAAAAAGATTCCCAGGTGATTCTAATGTGCAGCCAAGGTTGAGAACTACTGATCTATAGATATAGTATTTCCAAAGTTAGCTTTAATAATAGATCCATTACAAGTCATTTCACTTCCATGCTCAGCTCCAAGGGTGAGTTCCTGCCTGAACCTCTCCCTCCATGAAACAGCTGGGGGAGGGTGCAACCGTTTCCAAGACGACAGCTGCAGGACTGACTTCTTTCCAGTTGGATGCGCTTCTGGCCGTGATGTTACACCCAGGGTTTTTATATAAGTAGATTAAAACCTTATTGTGGGGAGCCACTACAGTGTTTTGGACAGGTTCAAGCCTTGGACTGATGAGAGGGCACAATCCTCTCATTGCCACATGCAAGTCCCAGCTTTGAGGGCAGGGCCCTCCCAGCACAATTATAGCCAAGAGCTGTAGTTGTAAGCTTGAACCTATGGTCTGAACACGTGGCCCCACGTGCCTGAGTAATGTAGGCTTGATAGAGTTCAGGTGCATGTAGTTGAGTAGTATTGAAACCCAGGAGAATGTTGTAAACATCTTGGTCATGCCCTTACTTTTCCTCATGGTATCTGCTATAAAATAAAGACACAGCTGTGGGCATGGTGGTCACTGTCTCTCAGAGAAGCAGCATCCCACCGAGACCCGGCTTTCATTCTCTTGTCTGTCTTTTCTAAGCCTTTCAGCTGCCCCCACTCAGGTTCACCCTTGGCTGTGCTGGCACAGCACACTTTATAAAGATATGCCTCCACCCTCCCAGGGCGGGTTCCTGCTTCAAACCCCGCCCTCACCAGAAACAGTTCCAGGAAACAGTTTGGGGAAGGGTGCAACCATTTCCAAGACAACCCCTGCAGGACTGACTTCCTTCTGCTTGGTCTCCAGACCAGTCATGATGTTACACCACCCAGTGTTTTTATATAAGTAGATTATTTACATGAGATATCTTTTTCCATGTCATTATTTTTAATACTTGTGAATCCTTATATGCATTTTGTGTCTCTACTAGCATATTTGTTTACTTGATTGTTGTATGCTTTATTTGTTTATTTTATTCAATCTGATATATATTTTTATTAATTGGAGCATGCAGATTACTTACATCAAGTATAATTACTGATGGATTTGGCTTTTGATCTATTGTCTTGCTATTTATACTTTTTTGTTCTACAGTTTATTTCATCTTTATTCTATAATCTTAAAATAAAAGAGCTTTTCTAGTAATGTAATTATTTTCCTAATAATTTGAAGAAATTATTTTAATATTTTATTTCTAATTTTTAATATCACTTATTTATAGTTCTAATATTTTAAGAAAAAGCAATAATTTATTTTAAATTATTTTAAATAATTTATTTACATATTTTTCTTATATAATTTTTGTTACCAAGTTTTTGGTTAGAATTTTTAGTTTTTATTTTCTCATTTATTTGTTTGGCATTTGTATATTTTTAAATTATCTTACTGTCTTATAGTGAATTAACTAGATATTACAGAATGCTTACATATCAAACAATGTATACATGGCCATTTACCACATTCCATATAATCAGAAACCTTTGTATAACTTAACTTAATCACTTTCTGACTTCTGTGCATTTTTGTTATATATTTTAGTAGACAAATATTTCCCCCAAAAGAAATAACTTTGTCATATAGAGTACATACTTATGTACAGTTTATTTTACCTTTAGGCTTTCAGACTCTACTCCTTTACATTAGCACCTTTTCTCCACCCATTTCAGTGGGCTTGATTCATACATTTGTAATATGTAATTTGGTTGAATTGTTTTGTCACATTCACATTCCATCCTGGAATTGGATGGAATTTGGACTCATTTGTGCTAATGTTCTTAGCACTTAACAAATGCATTATGTCAAATAGTCACTATTAGAGTATTCAGTAAAATAGCTGTGCTGCCCTAAAAATAATCCTCAGTGCTTTAACAACTCAACATTTCATCTCTCTGAACCTCTGTAAATTACTAATATTTTCTATTATAATAACAGTTTTTCATTTCCAGAATGTCATATAATTTAAATGATATTTTATGTAACATTGAAATGCTCTTCTCTTAGAAATATGCATGTAAGGTGCCTCTATGTCATTTCATGTCTTAATAGCTGTTTTTTTTTTTTAATTACTGAAGAGATTCCATTTTATGGATGTTGCACAATTTTTTTTTATCAAATTATATACTATTTCACACTATAAACATTTGGCTGCAGGTTACTCTGTGGACATACACATACATTTTTAGTTTATGAGTTAATACCTTAAAGTATGATTGCTGGATCATAGGCTGTGTAAGAACTGCCAAATTTTCTTCCAATGTGGCTACACTATTTGCATTCTCATCAGAAAGTTATGATATTTCTTTTTTAAAAATCCTCACCCAAATATATATTTTTCCATTGATTTTTAGAGAGAGTGGAAGTGAGATGGAAAGACAGAAAGAAATATCAATGTAAGAGAAACACATCGATTGGTTACCTCCTGTACAAAGACCTGACCAGGGAAGGGGCCAGGGAGGAGCCTGCAACCAAGGCACATGCCCTTGACTGGAATCAAACCCTGGATCCTTCAGTCTGCAGGCCGACGCTCTATCCACTGAGCCAAACCAACTAGGGTAGAAATTTATGATATTTTTTTGTACTCCAAATCCTTGCTAGCAATTGGCACTATGAGAATTTTAGATTTTAGTTAATACTTACATAATTGTATACACTGTTGTTGTTTTTTGGTTTTTTAAATGTATATTTTATTGATTTTTTACAGAGAGGAAGGGAGAGGGATAGAGATTAGAAACATCGATGAGAGAGAAGCATCAACCAGCTGTCTCCTGCACAGCCCCTACTGGGGATGTGCCGGCAACCAAGATACAAATGGTCATTACGCTGTAAAGAGTAACTACCGACTGTGTAACAACCAGATCACAGATCAGCAGGAGGGTGGGGCAGCGAGCTACAAGTGGGTAGCGGAGAACTACAGGAGGGGGCAGGGCAGCAAGTTATGAGGGGGGCAGCAGGTGGAGAGCTACCAGAGGGTGGCAGAAAGCTACTGGCGAGCTACTGGTGCATGGATTTGTGTGCAAGGCTACTAGTATATTTATATTTGGTGAGATGTCTATTCAAAATGTTTGCCCATTTTTAAGTTAAAGTGTTGATTTTCTTATTCCAAGACTTTTGCCTATTTTTAAAATTGAGTTGTTTGGTTTTGCTTTTGAATTTAAACAGTTCTTTATATATTCTAGATATCAATTTCTTATCAAATATGACTTGGAAATATTTTATCTCATTACATATGTTGTCATTTCACTTTCTTACTAATGTCCTTAAATGCACTAAAGTTTCTTTAACTTTGGTAAAGTTAGGTTTATCAATTTTTGTTGTTGCTGTTCATGCTTTGTACCCTCTTCCATTTCTAATTTTGGTTATTTGTATTCTCTCTTTTGGCATTTGTCAGTCTAGCTAAAGTTTGTCCATTTTACTGATCTTTTCAAATAACTAACTTTTTATGTGTTTAATTTTTTCTCTTGTCTTTCTATTCTTCTATTTGTTTCCACTATAATTTTTACTATCATTTCCAATTTTCAGCTTTAGGCTTAATTTGCTCTTTTTTTTCCCTAGCTCCTCAAAATGCAAAGTTAGATTATTGGATTATTTTTGTTTTTCTTTTTTTTTTTTTAAATCTAGGTATTTACAGGTATAGATTTCCTTTTGAGAACTACCTTTTTTCACTTTATAAGTTTTGGTATGTTGTGTTTTTAGTTTTATGTGTTTTCAAATATTGCTATTTTACTTTGCAATTTCTTCTTTGACCTATTTGTTGTTTAACGCATGTATTTTTAAATTTCCACGTACTTGGAAATTTTTCAATCTTTTTTCAGTTATTGATGTCTAGCTTCGTTCTATCACAAGAGATAATTTGTATGATTTTGTTTTGTTTTAATTTCCTGAAACTTTTTTGTGGCCTAAATTATAGTCTATCCTGTGGAAGGAAGTGCTTGTAGTCTGTGTTGTCAGGTGAGGGCTCCATGTCTATCTGTCTGTGAAGTCCAGGTGATTTAAATTAATAAATTAAACCTTTTAATTTATCTAAATCCATCCAACATAACTTCTGCCCACTTGATGTGAACTGCAAGGACTCTATAACAGAATACAGTGGGGACTTGACTTACGAGTGTCCTGACTAAGGAGTTTTTCAAGATACCAGCTGTCTCTAGGCTGATTTTTTGCATTGAGTTGACAGAGTAATTTGAGTTAATGAGCTCCTTAACGAGAACCTTAATGAGCTTGGTCTCGGAATGAATTAAACTCGTAAGTCAAGGCCCCACTGTATTCCCATTTCCCACTTTCCACCTGTTAGGATATTGCTGTTATTAATTTGACTTTTCTACATGATGTCCTCCTATATAATAAAAGGCTAATATGCAAATAGGCCGAACTGCAGAACAACCTAACAACTGAACGATGGAACATCAGGTCACTATGATGTGCGCTGACCACCAGGGAGTGTGCATGGAACATGGCCGGCGTCAGCTGTAGCAGGATTGTGGAGCAGGTGAGTGGGGGTGTCAGACCAAGTCAGGGCACTAGTCACTGTCATCGAATTGAGCCTCTGGTGGTTACTGAAAATTCTTTACTTCTCTCTCTCTCTCTCTCTCTCCCTCTTTCAGTGTAGAAATTGTTTTATTTGATTTTCTTCAAACTTACTTATTGTTTTCTCACCCATATCTGATCTACAAATTACTCCATTAAAAGTATTGTTGTTACACTGTTTTATATTTCTATCTTTGTTTTGGGGGGAGCTCTTTTTTACAATAGCTATATCTGTGCT
The DNA here is from genome assembly GCF_014108235.1 of Myotis myotis. NCBI lineage: Eukaryota > Metazoa > Chordata > Mammalia > Chiroptera > Vespertilionidae > Myotis > Myotis myotis. The sequence goes on along the minus strand of NW_023416390.1, from coordinate 88,440,193 downwards.
TACATTACCCATATGTTATTGCAGTTTGTCTACTTTTATGCATTGGAGTCCTTATCATATTAATTCATCATTTTAAGTTCATTTTTTGAAAATGTCAGTATCTATGTCACAGCTGAGTCAGATGTGATTCTGATGCTTGATTTGCTTTGTAAGACTAGATTTTCTTGCCTTCCAGCACCTGTTGTAATTTTTGCTGTTGTTGAAAGTCAGACATGATATAGCATGTAATAGGGACTGAGTAAATAACCCTCTAGCATAAGGATTTATATTAATCTCGTTAGATGTTGAGCTGTTTTTAATTTTTATTGTAGTTTTAGTGAGAGTTTTCTAAGCCTTCTGTGTCCTTTTTGAACCCACTGCCAACCTCCCCTGCCACACACACAGACACACACACACACACACTACATTGACTTTGGGCTTCCCTAAAAGAACTCCTTGTCAGATAGAAACCATTCTTGTTTACATTTTTTTTTTTTACCTGTAATCCACTGTTATTCTACTGAGGCCCTGTTTATATGGGAGTAGCATGTTTTGGCAGAAAAGCATTCTATAATTTCAGGGCTAAATCTCAGTCCCTGGACACTGGCCTCCGCACTGGTTCATTTGTCCCTACCCTCTCTGCCGCTTTCCCTGGAGAGTAAATCCTCATTATGGAGAATCCTCTTGGTGTACGCCACCAAGGCTACTTTCTCTCTCCGCCAGGGCCAGGCGAGTATCTCCTCTGACGCCTTGCTGTGAGAGCAGGTGGCACTCCTGGAAGTAAAATTCATCAAAGTGAAGGGATCCTAAGAAGTGCTTTGTTCTATAGGAGTCACACTCAGCCTTCAGCAGTGCCATTGTAGTGTTCCTATAGTTTATGGTTCCAGCATCTTTTGCCCCAGGTAAGTAGGTCTTGCCTGTGGCTCTTTGGATTTGCCACCTCTTCAGATTTCAAGAAGCTCATCCAGTAAACTCAGCTTCCTGAGGGATCCAGGGAAAGTGGCTGATCCTCATTAAACCAGATGTAACTTCTTTTTAAAATTGTCTTGCTTACCAACATCCAATCGGAAGTATGCAGGTAATTGATTATTTAGATTCAAGTACTGAATTTTACATGTGTCTCTTAATTTGACAGGCTAATTTCTTTTCTTTGTTCTCATTCCTTAGTTTAATATTATTTTCAAATAACTTGAATGTGTTTCATCTAATTTTATTCAACTAATTAATAAAAAAGTTCTTCAGTACCTGGTTGACATTGTCATATCCAGGGGAAAGAGCTTGGAGAGGAGTTTCTTGATTTTGTCACTATTACTTAGTATATTCTGATATTTTTAGTCAGTAAGATGTTGATTTACTGAATAACTTCTAAACCATTTTAAAAAGTTTTCCACCAGGTGGCTACCATGAGAAACTGTGCAGAATGCAATTTGCAAGACTACCTGCCCTTTAGACTTAATTGTTAATTTTATTATAATTGAATACTAACAATTATAAAAGTAACTAACATTTACAGAGACCTAATATGTGCTACATGTTACCATCTGCTTTACATTTAGTATTACAATTTTTATAACAACTGTGCAAGTAATATATTTATGTTCATTTAAAAAGAGAAAATGAGACTCTGCCTTGGCTGGTTTTATCAGTGGTTAGAGCATCGGCCCACGCAGACTAAAGAGTCACAGGTTCAAATCCTAGTCAAGGGCATGTACCTCATTTGCAGGTTTGATCCCCAGACCTGTAGGATGCTTGGGAGGCAACCAAAGGATGTGTCTCTCTCATATCGATGTTTCTCATTCTTTCTCTCTCTCTCTCTCTAAATATCAATGGAAAAAAAATATCCTTAGATGAGGATAAAAAAAACACTGAAAAAAAAAGAGACTCAGAGAAGTGAACATTATAAGAACCACAGCATCAGTAGAGCCCACAGTGAAATCTTGTGTTTGCAAAACATGCAGTCATACAATACATTAATGGTCCCAAGTATGACTGCATCATAATTACTTGGATAGATAATTTTAAATTTTCAAAATCTATGAAGGAACTCAAGAAGCATTTATTTTAAAAACTGATAAAATAATTTAATGTAGTTAGGTTTTTAAATGACTCTATGGTATGCAATTAGTTGACAAGCAGCGATTTGGACTTCTAGGCTCTTGAACAAGCTTTCCACATGTCTTTTTATTTCCAATTACAGTTGACATACAACATTATATTGGTTTCAGGTATACAACATAGTGATTGGACATTTATATAACTCATTCAGTGATCCCCCCATAAGTCTAGTACCCATCTGAATGATACATAGTTATTATAATATTATTGACCATGTTCTCCATTCTGCATTTTACATTCCAGGACTGTTTTTATAGCTGGCAATTTGTACATCTTAATCCCTTCCCCTTTCTCATCCATCTCCTCAACCCTCCTCCCATATGACCACCATCAGTTTGATAGTTGTATTAAGTTTGTTTCTGCTTTGTTCATTCATTTATTTGATGACTTCATCCAAATCCCACCTTAATGCTTTTTGATCAGGATAAAATATGCCCTCATGACGAAGGTGCCCCACCGGCCTTACATAGCTGTCCTGACATGTCATAGTTATTACTGAACTCCAAACCGTGCCACAATCATTTCTAAATCCCTGTGTGGTTAATCTGTGTTTGCACACATCCCCCCAACCAAAGGTTCACCTTCGTTGCCACAGTCTGCACCCCGTGAACCAGACCTGAGTGCAGGGCATCACTGAGGCCACCTCACTCTCAGGCACTGGAAAGCAAGAGAGGAGAGAAGACGGAGGTCAAAGTGTCTATGCTCTCTGTATATGTTTGTCCTAGGGCTGCATTGTTTTAGGCAGATAGCTCTGCTGGCAGCCTTTTTTTGATGTTCTTGAATCTAAGTTATTTTGGTAACACTGATCACTCCATATTCACCTTCAGGCCAAGGGGTGGTAGGAGCTCTCAGTACTTACTAATCTCTGGGATCCCCACCTTTCTTGTTGCTCTTGGGCTTACTCTTCTAAAAAATCACTTTGCCTTGTCTGGTGTGGCTCAGTTGGTGGGGCATTGTCCCATGCACTGAAAGGTTGCCAGCTCCATTCCCAGTCAGGGCACATGCCTGGGTTGCAGGCTTGATTCTCGGTAGGGAGCATGCATTTCTCTCTAAAAAAAAATAAGTAAAAAAAATAAAAATAAAAAATAAAAAAATCCCTGTATTGAATTCTTTTGAATTGAACCCTTTTCAGGTCACTATAGGTTTGCTACTGAATACCCTACTGATACAACTCAGGCAGCACACATTGCATTGAGAATAAACTACAGATCTTGATCTTGTTTCTGACCCGACTTTTCTAACCCCTGCCTATCATTTCCAACTTTTCCTACTGTACTCCCCCCTCATCCTCTGCCCTTTCTTCCTGTTTTGAAAAGGGCTAGTCCAATTTACACACTTAAAAAAATCTTACCAGCCCTAACTGGGTTGGCTCAGTGGACAGAGTGTTGGCCTGCAGACTCAAGGGTCCCAGGTTCGATTCCGGTCAAGGGCATGTACCGTGGTTGCGGGCACATACCCAGTAGGGAGTGTGCAGGAGGCAGCTGATCGATGTTTCTCTCTCATTGATGTTTCTAACTCTTTATCCTTCTCCCTTTCTGTCTGCAAAGAATCAATAAAATATATTTTAAAAAAATCTTACCAGTAGGGTCACCTTTGAATAATGTAGGTTATGAAATTCCAAAATTTTATAATAAGCAGAAGCTTCCCACAAAACCAACAAAATCTGTTTTTCCAAAATAAAATTAAACAAATTGTTTTAAAACTTTTATGACCAACAATATTGCTTCAACAGTAGGGGATTATTTGCATAATCTACCTATGTATATTATGAACTTTATTTCCCCTAGTACCTACCCGCTCTGTGAATGTGTTTACAAGGCTGATCTTAATGATTCATCCTGCCAGCTCCTTAGCACACACAAGGGTATCTTGTCTTTTTTGTGTTATTTCCATCAAAAGGTGTAAACATTTGCTTGATTTACTAACAACAGGAAAGGTATGAGAAAAGATATAGTGTCTGGAAAAAAAGCATCAACCCGCCATTATGATTTATTAAGAAGCAATCTGAAACACCTTTGCAGTATGTTTCTATAAAAAAACTCTATAAAAATGAATGGCTGGGTGGAATTCATTATAGAATGAGATTTGCATAAAAGGTGTGTTTTCTGCTAAACAAATAACTGAGAAAGCTTTAGACAATTTGGAAACATTCGAGACTTACAAATCAGTTTCTGAGACTGGCAGAAGGCCTACCATCTCACCCGGGTAAAGACCTATGCCCTGGTCAGTACCTGGTCCAGCAAACTTGAGGCTCTGTCAGGGGCCATGTCCACCGTCCTCCAGAGAAACGGCACCGATGCAATTGCTCACCAATTAAAATGTAGCTCCCTTGGGCAACTCTGAGAAACAACAGAACCATATTTAGATAAAATACTGATCGGTTACAATATGCAGAAACCTGAATTGATGGCACTTGTATTTGCTTAATAATTTATAGATTTGCTTGTCTATTTAGACTACAACAAAGAGCCAGCATCTACATGTTAGACTTTCAACTCTTTCTTGCTGTTAGGGACAGAGCCAAGTTTGAGACAAAATTAACACAGCCTGTTTATTCACAAACTTATAACAAGGGAAGCCATTCACTATGAGTTGGTTTCAGCAATGGCTAGGAGGTGTTTAGAGGAGAATCCATTCCATAGGATAAAAGAAGGAACACTGACTGCGAAGCATTCTCTCAAGGTGCGAGTTTGGAAAGTGAGAAAACTTTCAGGTTGGTCTTCGGGTACAAATGGTGGGCCGTGGTGGCAGCAAGGGCCAAACAAGCAGCTTGAGGACATTTTAAATGGGAAGTGCTTATTAAAATGTGGGGGCAGAGGGTTCTGTGTGGCCAGCCATTTCCAGCAACAAGTGGGGTTGACGGAGTCTCTTTGTAGTCAAACTGCCACAACAGTGATGGTGACGGATGGCAGGGCATTTCTTGCTTTATGCAAGGCACGAGCCCTTTCTCTTGCCCTTTCCCTTCCAAGATCTGACTACATGTTGTGATCTCCCTTTCAGCATGTGGAGGCTGTGGTTAGCCACACTGTCACCCTGGCATGAGAAGCCACTTACACTCCCATCTCCCCAGGCAGGACCCGGAGGCTTGCCAGTGGCTTAATTCACATACTTAGAAGGGAAGCTGGGTCTGAAACTGTGCGTGGTGCTTCCAACCCCAAATCTGCCTGATACTATGTTTTGCCTTTCCTGAAATCAAAAGAAAATTACATATTGGGAACTTCTGAGTCAGAGAATGTCATCTTTACAATTTAGTTCAATGTTTGGTGGTTTCTGTGGTCCAGAAGCAAAATGTACTTGTGGAATAGTGTGTAGCTAATTAACAGCAGATCACAGAGCTGATCAGGGTGAGGATTACGCTGGATTCCCCAACTCCCGGGCTCATCTGCTGTGACTGGAGTGACTTTCGTTTGGGATACGAATGTGGAGCTCCCATGTCACAACATGCTGCTCTGACTGCTGGCAAGAGTGCGGTGTAAGAGGAAGATAATACCTAACTCACCAGGTTATTATGAAGATTAAATTAAAAATAATACAGGTAAAGTTGTGTCACATTATTGGGATGCATTGGGAGCTCACGGGCACCCACAAGAGGACAAGCAGGAAACGGTCCCCTGGCTTTGCACTTTCTAGGTCAGCTGCCCTGATCCCTCTTATGAGAGGGCCCCATTTTTATTCATGACAGACATGATGCTTTCTAGCAAAGTTCTCCTCACCCACAGCCCAGTGCCTCGCCCTGGCTTTGCTTAGACTGCTCATAGCATGTGAATAAAATCAGAAACTGTAATGTAGCACAAGTAATGCAGGTTTTGGGGGAATGTCCATTTGGGTTTCTATTATAAATGCAAAGGCAATACATTTCTGAGTAAGGGACACTGCTCTGCTCAGCCGCTGAGCTAGGTTTACCAGAGGGCAGCAATCCTATTTATTAAATCAATATGCATTGATCAATAGCTGATATTTTTGTCTTTACATACTAAGTCTTCATAGAAGGGTACCTTTGCTTTATTGCTTAAATTTAATGTTTTGCTTCAAAAGGACAAAAGCTTCCTTTGAATACATGCTGAAGGCAAGAAAATGCTGACTGAACTCTCAGAAATTTACATGCAATATTCAGTTCAATGGTTTTGTTTCTGTAGTCACCTTTTCAATGTAATGGATTCTAATAGGCAGTCTCTAATGAGACACCCAAAGGATTATCATTTGCATCACTGCAGGTCCCTGAAATCTGAAGGTATTCTACTCCTCCCTACACACCCTAACAGATAAACACATACACACACACACACACACTCACACACCTCTTTCATTAACTGCTTCTGCTCTGATCCTCCAAACTGACAGGGCTTTTCTTCAGCTTTCATTGGTCAGCCAGAGGACACGTCAGTGGATCACCCATGACTGTGAGTCTACATGCTTATATGCACATTATATGCACACTACATATGTGAGTAGATTATGCAGGTTAATGTTGCATTATGTCATGTACATTATATATAAACTAGAGGCCCTGTGCATGAAATTAGTGCAAGAGTAGGCCTTCCTTTCTACGGCTGCCAGCACCAGCTTCCCTTTTACACCTGGGACCGGAGCTTCCCTCTGGCCACCGGCAGGCACCCAGGACCCGGGCTTCCCTTACAGCCTTGGTTTGTCTGGAAGGTCATCTGTCTAATTAGCATATTACACTTTTATTATTATAGATTATTTATTATTATAGATTATACTATGTATATATGCACTGTATACACTTATACATTGACACCCCCAAGATTCCCTAATGTTGGAAAAGTTCACATAGTTCTGGGAAAGGTGGCTTTCCAAAATGTTTATAACCCTCATTTATATTTCAGTGGTTTCAAAATTTCAGTGGTCTTCAGCAGAAATCCACGCTTTGTTTTCTGGAAGCAGCATGCTACAGTGGAAAGCACAAAGTCTGGGTGTAAGACTCAATTTTGTAGCTTATCAGTTATGTCGACTTGAGCATGTCATTCCATTCTCCTGACCTTAGACCCTGAGGATGAGGGTGAGATGCTTCTGGAGCCTCTAGCACAGTGTCTAGATTGCAGCAGAGGCTCAGAATGGCCTTTTCTTGTTCAACAGTGAGAGGAGGGCCTGACAGGCTGGAGAGAGTGGTGAGCAGGCCTCTGACTTCTGTCCCTGGTGCAAACTCAGAGGCCTTGAGCTTCTCCTGAGCAGACCCCAAGCCCCCACCCCAGCCAGGAAGAAGCAGGGACAGCAGGTGGGAAGGTGCTCTGGAGGAACATGTGCTCTGAAAAATCCCAGGGCTTATTTCACTTAGATTAATACTCTCCAGGTCTCTCCATGCTGTCCCAAAGGGGAAGAGATCCCTCTTTTTTACGGCTGCATAGTATTCCACTGTGTAGATGTCCCATAGTTTTCTTATCCACTCATCTACTGATGGGCATGTGGGCTGTTTCCATATCTTAGCTATTGTAAATAATGCTGCTATGAACATAAGGATGCATATATTCTTTCTGATTGGTGTTTTGGGGTTTTTAGGATATATTCCCAGAAGTTGGACCACTGGGTCAAACAGAAGTTCCATTTTTAATCTTTTGAGGAAACTCCATACTGTTTTCCATAGTGGCTGCACCAGTCTGCATTCCCACCAGCAGTGAGTTAGTATTCCCTTTTCTTCACATCCTCACTATTACTTGTTATTTATTGATTTTTTTTTTATGATGGCCATTCTGACAGGTGTGAGGTGATATCTCATTGTGGTTTTAATTTGCTTTATGCTAAGTGTAATAAGCCAACCTGAGAAAGACAAATATCACATGATCTCACTTATTTGTGGAATCTAATGAACAGAACGAATTGATCAATAAAATAAGACCCATGGATGCATGGAACAGACTGATACACCTCAATAAGGGGTCAGGAGGACAAGAAGAGATAAACCAAATAACTTATATACTTACTAGAGGCCCAGTGCACAAATTCCTGCATGGGTTGGATCCGGCAGGCCCAGTCCAAATTGGGGTGGATCGAGGCCAGGCCTGTTGGGAGGAGGAGACAGTGGGAGGTTGGCTGGCCAGCCCGCCCCAATCAGGGCCCCAATAAGGGGCCTGGACAGCTGCAGGGAGGAACTGTGGGTGGTTGGCTGCTGGCCCTGCCCCTGATCAGTGTGGGGGGGCCAGTTGGGGGTGGAGCTGTCTGGGGGAGGGACCACTGGTTGATCGGGGTGTTGGAGCCCCATTGGAGGTAGGGCCGGCTGAGAGGAGGGGCTTCAGGAGATTGGCCAGCTGGCCCCTTCCTCTATTGGGGTGGGGGGGCGATCGGGGCAGGGTCGACTGGGGGGAGGAGCTGTGGGTTGATTGGGGTGGGTTGGGCCAATCAGGGGTGAAGTTGGCTGGCTGGTCTAACCCCCCGTCATCTGGTTTGCTGGCCACAGTGGGTGTCATAGTGACTGGTCATTCTGGTTGTTATGGTGTTCCAGTTGCTGGCTTGCTGGCTTTATATATATATATATATATATATATATATATATATATATATATATATATATATATATATAATATCATAGCCCATGGACATGGGCAATAAGGTAGTAAGGACATGGGAGGGTGGGTAGGGACTGGGAGGAGGGGGTAAAGCAAGGGAGAAAATGGGAGATATCTATAATACTCTCAACAATAAAATGTATATTAGAGAAACACAATGATAAAAGTACTCTGACATTAAAACTCCCAGGGATTATTCTTTAACAGCTGGTAAGTTTTGGGTGGCCCACCTAGTCTCCCAGGTTTTGAATTCTACTGGATTTAATGTAGTGGATGCTTATTAATACACTGAGAAATTCTGCTCCCAGGTTTTCCTCTGCCCCAGGCTATTCTCATTTCTACTTTTCCTGTCATTTGGAAAGGATTTTTTTCCTGACCCTCAAGTAGGGCTCACTGCTTCCACTGTGGCTCCTAGGCAACAGAAAGGTGGGGAGGCAGGTGAAAGGGACAGGGAGAAGCAAAAAAAGCTTTCCCACCAATCCTCTGTCAGCTTTCTTAAAGGTAGGCACTGAGACATCTAAGCATCTCTTCCTGCCCCCACCCCTGCCCTGACTGCAAGCTCCTCCTCCAAATGGCCTGCACCCAGCCTCCAGCCAGAGGCAGCCCTGGCAGGACCCCTCAGAAAGGCTTCTGGAACCTCTGTGACCTGACATTTTCTAACTGGTTCAGTCCACCCCTGGGTCTCCTCCTCACCGTTCATTTGTCTCTCGCTCTGAAAGATTAGCTGTTCGTCGGACATAAGCCATAGCCTTGGTCTCTACTAAGGCAGATGTATGGCTGGTACTCAGTCAGTGACTGAGGGGGATGCCGACTGAGTCTGCAGAAACAGAAGCAAGAGCAGCTGCACTGGGGTTGCGCTCTGCCGGTTCTGTTCACTCTGTTATTGCCAGTGTTGAGAAAGCACATGGAACGTAGTGGGCTCTAACTATCTTTTAAATATGTAAATTACAAAGCAAGCCTGGAATGTCTCAGAAGCCTCTTTTAAAAGTTCTATGTAATAATTTTATTGCTATAGAGTTCACATACCATACAAGTCATCTTTTTAAAGTATATTATTTAATGTATGTATAGTATATTCACAGATAATTGCAACCATCATCACTACAGTCAATTTCAGAGTATTTCCATCATCTCAAAGATAGGTGCTGTGCCCTTGAACTGTCACTGTCTTCTCCCCACAATTCTCCTCCAGCTGTAAGCCCCACTAACTTACTTTTAACTCCATAGATTTTTTTTGCTGTAAAAATGTCTTATAAATAAAGTAATACAATATGTGCTTTAGTTTTTGGGTTCTTACACTTAGTATAATGCTCTTTATATTTATCTAGGGCATCTGCAGTACTTCATTCCTTTTTCTGGCTGAAAAATATTCTATGTATGGATATATCACATTTTGTTTTATCCATTCATCAGCTGATGGGCACTTGGATTGCTAAAAATATACATTTACAAGTTTTGAGTGAATATTTGCTTTCATTTCTTTTGATAAAGTCTGGAGTGGAAATTCTGGGTCACATTTCCTATTTTCTTTTTTTTTTAACATTTTTTTTACTGATTTCAGAGAGGAATAAAGAGGGAGAGAGAGATAGAAACATCTGTGATGAAAGAGAATCATTGATCAGCTGCCTCCTGCACACACACACACACACACACCCTCCACTGGGGATATGCCCTGACCTGGAATTGAACAGTGACCTCCTGGTTCATAGGTTGTGTGTAACATTTCTTTACATCTTAATCAACACTGACTATATTTTTTTAACTGATTTTTTGTTTTGTTTTTTTTTGAGAGAGAGAGAGAAGAAGGGAGAGAGGGAGAGAAACATTGATGTGAGAGAGAAACATCACTTGGATGCTTCCCACACAGGGGTTCAAACTGCAACCTAGGTATGTGTCCTGTCTGGGAATCAAACCTACCACATTTTGGTGAACAGGACGATGCTCCAACCAATTGAGCCACACTGGCTAGGGTGTCACTGACTATCCTTTTTAATTTCTCCAGTCCTAGTGGGTAGGAAGTGTTCATTCATTCAGTAGGGTATTGAGTCTCCAATTATTATTGTTGAATTGTCTATTTCTCCAATTCTGTCTGTTTCTGTTCCATGTCTTTTGGGGCTTTCTTGTAGGAACTTATATCTTTACATTACTATATCTTCATGAAAAATTGACAGGTTGTTCATTACAAATAAAACTAGAGGCCCAGTGCATGAAACTTGTGCACTTGTAGCATCCTTAGGCCTGACCAGTGATCAGGGCCAATTGGGGCCTTCTGGCTGCCAGCTGGGGTCTTCCTTCATTTTGCATTGCCCCCTGGTGGCCAGTGCATGCCATAGTGAGCAATCAAACTTTCAATCTCCCAGTCGAACCCCTGAGGGGACACTTTGCAAATTAGCTATATATATATATATATATATATATATATATATATATATATATTCTCTAATAATAAGTTTGGTTTTAAGATCTATTTTTCTCTGATACATTTTACATGAGATAGTTTTCATTTCTCCCTTTACTTTCAAGTTATTTGCTTTCTAGAGTGTGTTACCTGTAGAAAATATGTAGTTTGGATCAAGTTTTCTCTTCTTTTTAATCCACTAATCCAATATGTGTCTTTTTATTGGAATGATTAATATATTTACATTTAATGTAATTATTGATAAAGCAGGGTTAATATTTTCCAGGTATTAGGTATTTGTTTTCTGTATGTTTGATATTGTTTTTTGTTGTTCCTCTATTCTTCCATTGTTGTCTTCCTTTTTTGTTACACAATATTGCATTGTTTTAATTATCTTGTCATTATTTTAATGTTTTTTGTTGTTTAATTATTTCTTAGTAATTTTCCAGGTGATTACAGTTAACATCTTAATTTAGAACTATCTAGTTTGCATTAATACCAATATAATTTCAGAATTATACAAATATTTTACTCCTATATAGTTATATTTCTTCCACTGTTTTTGTGCTTATTAGTACACAAGTTAATCAATCCTCATTAGTCATAACTTCTATTTTGCAAATTACCCTACTCGCTAATATATGTATTTAACTCCAAATGAATACTGGTGACGCTTTTGCATTTATTTCAGGACAGGCACATGATGGAAAAATATTTGGCTCACCCCACTTGTACCTTCCCAACTGAGGTCAGACAGGCCACTACTCTGACTTCCTGTTGTAGCTCTCATACAAGACAACCAATGGAAGGGTGGAGGGATGGAGAGCAGAGCTGTGCACTGCAAGATGTTCCACCTCCATGGACAGTTGGATGGGCTTTAAATCCTAACTCTAGCACTTATTCGTGGGGAGGTGTCAGGTAAATCATTTAACACTTCTAAACCGCATGCTCTCTTCTATAAAATAAAATAGATTCTACCCATATGAGTTATTTTAGGATTTAAGATGATAATCACTGTGAGCAATTATATGAATATATATAACTTCCCCTAGAGCCATGGTTCAGTATTTACTAATTTAGTGTTTATAATGACGTTGTAGAACATATCTGTGGTGAATAATGAGAACTGACTGTACATCTATATACATCATGCGTCTGTATCAGCCATAGCTCACAAGAGAAACAGAACCCGCAAGTTATGTGTACTTTAAGAAATTGCTTCACACAATTTTGGGTGCATTGCAAGTGAGAAATCCATGGGGCAGACCATCAGGCTGGAAACCCAGAAGGAGCTGATGCTGAATTCGAGTCTGAAATCTGTAGCACAGACTGGCAGGCAGCTGACAAAGGCGGGGCTTCAATGTTACAAACTGGAAACAGAATTTCATCAGGTTTTGCTCTCATGGCCTTCAACTGATTAGATGAGGCTCATTCACATTATAGAAGACTAGAGGCCTGGTGCACGACATTCATGCACTTTGGGGTTGGGGGTCCCTCAGCCCGGCCTGTGTTCTCTAGCAGTCTGGGACCAGTCGGGGGATGTCTGCTTGCTGATCCTTAGCACTGCTGTGGAAGCAGGAGAGGCTCCCACCACCACTGCTGTACTCGCCAGCCATGAGCCTGGCTTCTGGCTGAGCAGCACTCCCCCTGTGGGAGCACACTGACTACCAGGGAACAGCTCCTGCATTGAGTGTCTGCCTCCTAGTGGTCAGTGCACATCATAGCGACCAGTCATTCCACCATTCAGTTGATTTGCATATTAGGGTTTTATTATATAGGACTAGGGGCCTGGTGCACGAAATTCATGCACTGGGGGGGGGGGGTTCCCTCAGCCCAGCCTGCCCTCTCTCACATACTGGGAGCCCTCAGGGGATGTCCTGGTGACAGCTTAGGCCCGCTCCCTGCTCCCCTTGGGGATAGGGCCTAAGCTGCAGTCTGGCCTCCCTTTGAGGGAGGTGACTGGGCTGATCAGGGGAAGGCACCAGCCCCATCACCCCGCTGCTGCAGCCACTGCCAGTCACCGCAGCCACCAAGGTGTTTTCATCAACACGGACTCCAGGCCCTTTATCATGAAAAAATGACAACTTTCTTTAGGCATTTTCAAGATGTGTCTTTCATATAATAATAATTTCTTTATTATTTTCTTTATCCTAACCTGAGGATATGTTTCCATTGATGTTTAGAGAATCTGGAAGAGAAAGGGAAAGACAGACAGAAACATCAAAGTGAGAGGAACACTGATTGGTTGCCTCCTGCATGAGCCCTGACCTGGGCCCCGGCCAGGGAGGAGCCTGCAACCTAGGTACATGCCCTTGGTCAGAATGGATCCCAGACCCTTCCATCAGCAGGCCAAGGCATTATCCGCTGAGCCAAACCGTCTAGGGCAGGATATGACATTTCTTAGCCCTCCAGCAGCAGACCTTTGTTTTTTCACCAGGACTGTGGTGAAAAACCCTAGATCACCTTTTTGGATTCTTATTACCCAAGTCACTAAGAATATTACCAGTGGCATACAAGGAGCTTAGCCAATGAGCTGTCAGAAAAGGTGTTTCCTCTGTCGTTCACACCAATCACCAGCTTGGCCCCCCTGGCCTAGGCCTGACACCTCTGGCCCAGGCTTCAGGCCTGGGCAGGAGACCCTCATCTCACCCCCAATCACTGGCTCCACCCTCACCCAGGCCTGACGCCTCAGCCAGAGGAGTCAACCCTCATCACCCTCCCATCACCAGATCAGCCCCTCGCCCTGGCCTGATGCCTTGGCCAGAGGTATCAGGAAAGGGCAGGGGACCCCCAGACCCCTCCAATTGTCAGCTCCACCCCCCGCCCAGGCCTGACTCCTTGGCCAGAGGTGTCAACCCCCATCACCCTCTGATCACAGGATAGGCCCCTTGCCCAGACCTGATGCCTCCACCAGAGGCGTCAGGCCTGGGCAGAGGACCCCCATCTCCCTCCGATCACTGGCTTCTGGGCGGCTTCTGGGGCCGGCCTGTGTCCTGGGTTGGAGGCTGGCACTGGCAGCTGCGCTGTCCTACCCTGACTGCAGTATGCAAATTAGCCACCATCTTTGTTGGCATTTAATTTGCATATCGTGCTGATTTGCCAATGGGGGGCGTAGTGAAGGTATGGTCAATTACCATGTTTGTCTATTATTAGATAGGATAATACCTCCACTCCTTAATATCCTACTTAATTTCAACTGACTATAGGAGATAATCATAGTTAAAGAGCACCTTCACAGTAATATTTAGTGGATACCATAGTCTAGTTGGCAGGTACAATTTAACCATCTTAGTTTGTAATTATTGCTTAATGGAGTTTTATTTTAAATCAGATAGGATGAAAAAATAAAACTAAAGTGTGTTCATACTGTTATATATTTGCAAATGCAGTTCACTTTTCTAGTCTTCTTTATTTCTTTATGTCATTTTAAATACTTTCCATTGTCCTTTAATTTTTTCAAGAAGGATTTTCTTTATTATTCCTTGTAAAAGCTTTCCAAGTGACAGATTTTCTCAGTTGTTTTTAAATCTAGTAAGGCTTTAATTTATTTCCCATTTTCAGAGGATAGTTTTGATGGATCTTGAAAAGTTACTTGACATTCTTTCTCTTTCAGCACTTTGAATATATCATCTCCCTGTCTTTTTGGCCTCCTCTTCCTGATGCAAAATCAGCTGTAAATCTTACTGAGTAGCCCTTACACATGAATAAAAAAACAACAACAAACTTCTCTCTTTTTGCTTTAATGATTATCTACATTTTTTCCTCAACAGTTTTATTATTATATGTCTAAGCATGAATATCTTTTCATTTACCTTACATTGAGTGGTTTAAATGTTTCAGATGTAAAATTAGTCTTTACATCAAATTTGGAAAGATTACTTCCATAATTGTTTTCAATATCTTTCTCTTCTCTATCTAGGACTTTATTATATACATATTTTTTCACCTGAGGCCCACAGATTTCTGAGGCTCTAATCATTCCTCCTCATTATTTTATCTTTCTGTTCCTCAAGTTGGGTCATCTCAATTATCCTGTGTTCTCCCCTATGTTTTACTTGGACAATTTCTAATAACCTATTAGAATTCTAATGAGGTTTCATTTCCTCTTTCATTTACCCTTTTCAACCAGCAAGGTTCGAAAGTGTCTCACACATTGTTGTAGCCCCCAGTCTACCTCTATTATAGCACTTGTCAATATTACCCTGTTTAATTTTCTCCTTAACTACAAAGGACATGCACTGAAAAATACTTTTGAGGTAAAAAAGTGGCATAATCTTAACTTAATACAAACACATTTAACACTATTTCTGCACATGCACAGGTTGGAAGAAATTTTTGCTTAAATGCTCATGAGTGCTACCTGAACAGTGATTGTAATTTTTCTGCTTTATAATTTTCTGTATTTTTTAAGTGTGACCCCATAGATTTTAATATTTACCTTTTTAAAGAGATAATTTGGGGGACCTTGTCCTCCTCAGACCCCAGGCTTAATGCACAATGAGTCATCACACTTCATGAAATGCAACATGCTCTCTAAACACATGATTCTTTTTGTCTGGAATGTGCTCCCCTCCCCCTTCCTTGCTGCCTGTTTTTCAAAACTCAGCTCTGGCTTACCTGGAAGGCAGGGAGCTGTCCTGCATCTCCAGATGTGCCAACCGGTCCTTTCGGCTCCTAGTACGCCCCTCCTCTATTTCTGCTCATTTGATCACTGCTGTTATAATTACTGTGTACTTCTCTGTCTGCACCACAGAATAAGATCTCCTAGAGGATATATCTACATTTCCCCCTCTGTGTCCCTCAACAGAGACTAATTAAACACTTGACAGGATGCCAAGCTAATAATTCTTTGTGTGTATTGTGGGAATGTGCACACACATATGTACGTATTTTGATTATCAGTGCCAGGCTGAGGTAACGGGTTTACAGTTATCTAAAAATGCCCATGCGATGTTCTCACAGCAGAGCTTCTCCTTCACCCCTGATGAGCAGTTTTGTCCCTATCTCAGTTTTAATTTAATCGCACCAGCCCAGTTCCTTGTCTTCTCCATCCCCTTTGTGCAGGCTGCCAGTCTTGAAGGAATGCTGAAGAGTGATGCAGAGCCCCAGTGAGAGGTGCCTGTGCAGAAGAGCCACTGCCATCACGGATGGCTGTGATGGATTTGCTCCTCCTGTTTGTCCTTGAGGGCCAGCAGGGGCACTGTGTTGGGTGATAATTGCTCTGCCTTGCTTGAAGGCATAGCACATGGCTTATAGGACATTGATTCATTTGGATCTTGTGTCTATTCCAGCTCCAGGGCATTCCCCACTGTTGAAATTGATGCAGAACAGGAAGAGATAAATGTGTGAAGGCTGGGGCCTGAGGGGCCCTGAGGCTGATATTGATGAGCCAGTAGCCATGGTGGTTGCCTGTGGCTCTTCTCCAACACAGGAAAGGCAGAAGGAATCTTGACTAGGAAGCAACCTCCACCAACACATTGGAAACCATTGTTACATCACCTAAGAGGGAAAGAGAAACATTGGTGAGCTCACAGGAATAACAGATGGGGACTAGCAATAAAATCAGGAAAGGGGAATGTGCATTCTTGAGTCATCTGTGGTCCTTTGTCATGGAGGTTCAGAACATTTACCTTTTTTAAAGTTTTATTGAATTTACTGGGGTGATATTGGTTAATAAAATTATATAGGTTTCAGGGGTACAATTCTAAAATATATCATCTTGTATATTATATTGTACTAGAGGCCCAGTGCACAAAATTTGTGCATGGGGGTGAGGGGTGTTCCTCAGCCCCTAATTCCTCGCCTGCCTGCCTGATCGCCCCTAACCACCTCTGCCTCAGCCCCCACCGCAGAAGCTGCATCTGGAAGGATGTTCGGAATGACATCCAGAAGGTCGTTCGGCTGTCTGGTCTAACTAGCATAGTTTGCTTTTATTATTATAGATGTTCATCACCCCGAGTCAAGTTTCCTTCCATCACCATTTATCTATCCTTTATCTTCTTATACCTCCCCCCACCCTCTTTTCCCTCTGATAATCAGTAATCACCATACTGTTTTCTGTGTCTATGAGTGTTTGTTTGTTTATTTGTTTGTTTTTACTCTTTGTGGTCCATCTGACTAAAACCCATTCAAAGTTCAATGAGAAATGGAAACAAGATACTTCCTGTCCCCATGCTAAATAGTTCTGGGACGAAGAATATTTCTCCTGCTTGTGTTCTAACTAATACCAGGATAAGGCAAACAGTGCTCAGACACTTCCTCCAGGAAATACTCATTCCTGGAAAACACACTGTGCCGCGGTAACTTAGTTCACTCAGTGAGGCTAACAGCTTGCTCATCAATATTCACTTTGACAACTCCCCTTGTGCCCACAAATCCAAAACCCTTCGATAGCTCTGCCCATTCCAACCTTGCAAGCCCGGTCTTAAAATCACCCATCCAGACTTTGTAAACCTGTTTGCCTATCTTGTCCTGATATTTTTACTAGAAATGAGGAAAGACACTGAGAAGGCATTGTTGCCTCTGAGTTGTAAGTTTAATGGCCTATGTTCAGCGTTGGAGAGTCAAGGATTTCTTCTCTAAATTAAAGGCTTTTCTGTATATTTTTCCTGTCTCAGTTATTTCATTTTTTTCTGTCTCCCCCAGCACAGTAGAGAACAGTATTGCCCATCAGTCCCACACATGCTGCTGTGCCACACTCTCTCTCTTCTCTTCAGACCTCTCCAGATGCTGCTTTTGACCTGCTGTCTGAGTCCTTTCTTCTCCTCTTAGTCAAATCTTTCTCCACTCTTTCTCACTGTGCTCAGTCCAATAAGCCAAGGGCTTCTTGCTGGACACTCTGGCTGACTCATCTCCATGCCTTCCCTGCTCTTCCCAACACTTAGACTACTAACTCTACCCCCCACCCCCAAACCCTTGTCTATACTTAGACCTTTTCTCAGTTACCATATACAGGAAACATGGAAACCTTAAGCTTCTCTTTTAAAATGATTGGGTTTCATCTTATTTTACCCCAATGCTTGTCTTCAAAGCAAAAGCAAAAAATAAGAGGCTATAGAATGCCACATGTGCTGGGGTCCAACCCCAGCAGGTCCAGGGGTCCCCAAAGGTGTGGAAGGAGTCAGCGAAGAAGGAACGACACGGAGGCAGCGTTCAGTTGATCAGCATGGTTGGGTTCTCTTGCCCGGTTCTATTGCCAGGTTCTGTAGGTTCTCCAGCCAGGTTCTGTAGCCATGTTCCCTTGCTAGGTTCTGTCCAGGTTCTCCAGCCAGGTTCAGTCACCAGGTTCTAGTCAGGTTCTCTTGCCATGTTCTATCCAGGTTCTGTAGCCAGGTTCTGTCTCTAAGTTCTTCAGCCAGGTTCTCGCGCTAGGTTCTGTGTCTAGGTTCTGTGGCCAGTTTCTGTCCAGGATCTTTTGCCATGTTCTCTCCAGGGAAGTTCTTCTGTCTCTAGGTTCTGTGTAGGTTCTGTGTCTAGGTTCTGTGTCTAGGTTCTGTCTAGGTTCTGTGTCCTGTTGTCTTCTTACATCGGTATTTATACCAGTTGATTCCAATCCTATCAATCTCTATTCCAAAGGTTAGGGCGTTTCTTATCTCCATTCCAGGAAGTAAAGATTATGTAGCTTAAGCATGATTGTTCGTAGTTAAAGTGATTAATTACCTGCCTGGCACTTAGTTAAGGGGTTTTATTCTCTCCCTAAATTCAGGGGAAAATCCCTACCTGGGGAAACAACCTTTCTCAGAGAGGTGACCTTGGTTAAAACACATAGTGCCAAGAAGGTGAGCAAACATATTAAGAACAGTATGCCATATATGCCAGGTCCCTTGAAACAGCATGGATGGACCGGCTCCCGGCACACATGCGAGCATATTAATATCACATAGAGTGGGGAAGTTCAGCTGGAATTGGCTGCCTTTTAGAGACAGTCCAGGCTTGAGCGTTGTGGGGTTAGTTTGATGATTCTAGCTGTCCGAGTAGTTGAAAGCCTCTTGCTGTACCTGCCTATGACCCAGTGGGTTGGTAGAAATGAGCGTGGTGGTCTCATACCTTGTGATGAATAAAGAAAAAGCACAGCTGCGAGGAGGAGAAGCCTATGAAATACCTGCGGTGTGGCAGGTGTCGCAGCATCCTCAGGGAGGGCTTCTCCAGGCCTTCCCTGATCCCGGGGAGGGACACTACCACCAGGCGGGCAAGGCCGGGAAGGCACAGAGGTCAGCAGTGGTCGCACGATTCTGTGATGCTAAACGTTCTTCATTTCCCTCCTGTGATTAAGGGCAGCTCAGTGTCGATCTGTGTTTCTTTGGGAGGTCCGGTGCATACCTGCCATGGGACGCAGGAAGTGTTTGTTGAGCAAGAGCAAATCTCAGGAACGATTTTAGGATGCAACACTTGAGATCACAGACATCAGCTTTATGTGATTTTCTTGTACATTGTCATACAGAATTAACTGTTTAATAAAAGTTTCCCAATGATGGCAAAACTGAATATATATTACTATAGGAGCTTTAGCCCCATGCGGCCTTCCACTGTAACTTACAATGGGACTGTGACATTTTATAATTGCTGGAGACAGGTTTTTCATATCAACACAGAATACAGTTATGCATTAATAATTCATTGGAACAAGCTTTACTCTGATATAATGAATGAATTATTAATTGATGCTCTTAAGAGTCATAGTTCTGAACAGAAGTTGCTTTATTTCTCTTCCCTGCTAGGATTTTAGGTTAGCACAATATTTGCAGAAGAAACAGATGCCACAAATTTAATTATGGAAACAAATCAGAGCTCTACTTTCCAAGATCCATCATGTTATTTGAAACTACATCAAAATTAGCACAGTCAATGACAAACTAATTTAAATAATGTGCACCACCAGGAAAAAAGGCATTCCAGGCCTCCAGAAGGACAGACATATGTGGCAAAGATTCTCTAGACCCAGTTCTATCAACAATGCCACGTTTTCATGTAGGAAATCTGCCCTTATTGTGTGTGAGAACAGCTGCTAAGTTGCTTTCCTGAGGAATGATAGAATCTGCCAATGCCTCAAGACGGAGTGCTCCCTGCGTTACCTCATGTGTAACCCGATGGAGAGGAGAGCTCCTTCTCCCTCACCGGTGACTCCAGCTCCTAGAACAGACTCTGGTACAAAATACGCCCTCAAAAATATTGTTGATGTAATAATAAAACATGGCATGACAGCTATCTTTTAAAAACTTAGCAGTCTGTCTAGCTGGAGAGAGAATATTTGTACTGTTGAGTTCAATGATGATTTTAGAACAGAACAAATAGCTGCAAGAGACTTCCTGTTATAACCCATTATTAATTAGCATGGAGGTGTGTCCAGTATTGACACTCTGCTGCCCATTAGGATTCAGAATTGAGTAAGACCTCGTCCTCATAGTTTAGCAGATCTGATCCCAACAGAGAAATAAACAATTTGAACCCAAGTACTCTGAGAAAGCTGCCAGAATGATCATTTTAAAGGTTTCTAATTCAATCACAGGATTAACTCACTGAAAATGAATCTTCACTTTCCAGTGCCTGCAAAATAAAAGCCAGACTCTTATCAGGAGATACCCTGCTAGACCTTCTCTGACCCTGCCTCTCCCCAGTAGGAATTGTTCAAATTCCTTTAAATGTCACCATGACTTCAATTTCAAGTGCCTCTACGTAGTCAGATATACCCTTTTCTCTTCATGGGAACCCTGCCTCCCATTAAAAGTACCATCCTCCCAGCTTTGCACAACAATTTAGTACCTGTCGAGATTCTAGTTCTTATTAGCCTTTTGGATTCTGCTGAGATATGACTTCTCCAACAACCTTCTCTAAAATGAGGAGTGATTATAGGATCAGTAATGATATTATAAGTGTTAATGCTATTTAACAAAGCCAATAATTTATAATAAGAATAAAGTTGTTAAGTGGGTAAGTGCAAATCAAATGGAAGTAGAGACAACAGAGGTAGAACTAAAGTTATTAGAACACTGACCAGAGAATATCTGTGGGCATAAGACAAAGGGAACATATAAGGATGTTTCTGGTAAGAATGTCGCTTTTCTGGGTTAGAGTTATAATATAGAAAGTAAAAAATAATCTATCATTAGTCAGAAATACTGCTGGTAATTGAAATAGGAAACTTGAAAGTGGGAGGCTATGCCAAAAGAAGTTACAAAATTCAGATGAGGTATACTGTATCCAGGTATACATTTTAAGATGTATCCAGATAAAAACAACGCATGGAGTGTTTAAAATGTGAGTCTTTATATTAAGAAAAACAAAACAAAACAAAACAGAAAGAGAGATGATTGTTTTGAGGTTTGAAGTTCATTTAGCATTTCAACAAAAGTGATTTACTTGTTATGTATTTCCCCACCAGACTGTCAATTCCACAAGACAGGGACTGTTCTGTATTTTTCATTGCTATGACTCAAGCAATGGAAATAATGCCAGGCACATAGTACTGGATTCATTAACAATGAAAAAAATACTTCATGTAAGAGAACTCTGATATGGCATATGCTGTATAGCATATATTGTGCTTTAGACATGCTGCTTGCCTTAAAGAAAGCAGTGTCCTAGAGAGAGGAAAAAAGACATGCATAACAAAATGGAGAGCTAGGCAAAAAAGATGTCCAGTGCTGGAGGCATACGGGTCAAAATCCAGAGAACTTGCTTTTGTCACAGGATGGGGTGAAGGGGAAAAGCATCATGGGAGAGTGCTTATTTTGTTTACTCTTTTAATGAGGGAAATGAATATGAAAGGCTTCCTAGGTTCAAAAAGAATTATACTTTTACTAGAGACCCAGTGCACGGATTGGTGCACTGTTGGGGTCCGTCAGTCTGGCTTGCACCCAAACCGGCAGTCCGACATTCCCCAAGAGATGTGGTAGGGCACAAAGTGGCAGGCAGCCAGGAAGGAGCCTGAGCCTGGGCTGGGCTTGGTAGTACTGCCACAGAGGCAGGAGGGGCTGGCACCACTGCAGCTGCACTTGCCAGCCCTGAGCCCAGTGTCGGGCGCCTGTCTGCCAGCTAGGCTGCGCTCCCACTATGGGAGCGCAGTGGCCACCAGGGGCAGCTCCTGTGTTGAGCATCTGGCCCCTGGTGGTCAGTGTCATAGTGACCAGTTATTCAGTGGCTCAGTCATCCAGTCGTTCAGTTGCTTAGGCTTTTATGTATATACTAGGGGCCTAGAGCATGAATTCGTGCACCTGGAAAGGAACTGTGGGCCATGAAGCTGCGGTGGGCACAGGGGTGGGGTGAGTCTCAGCCCACAATCAGCTCCCCCACCCGGCCCCTCCTGCTGTGGCTCCTGGTCCCCTCTCTGCCAGCAGCCCTGCTCCCACTGCCATCACTCCCACATGCTGACAGTGCCAGCCCCGCTCACACCCACTGCCGGCCCCGGCGCCAGCCCCAATCACTTGGTGCCATCAGTGGGTGCGAGCAGCGGCCACCGGCCCCAATCACCCCTCAGGGCTTCTCCACCAACTGGTTCCCAGTGCCAGCTGTGGCTGTGAGTGGGGCCAGAGCCGGTAGCAGGTGTGAGTGGGGCTGGCGCTGGCAGCAGGTGCAAGGCTGGATGGGACTGTACCCTTTGGGAACAAAGAATTTTCAGTTACCACCAGAGGCTCTCCCCAATGACAGCAACTGGTGCTCGACTTTAGTCTGGTGCCTCCACTCACCTTCCCGCTGCAGTCAACACCCACCATGTTCTGCGCACACCACCTGGTAGTCGGCACATGTAATAGTGACCTGTTGTCCGGTTGTTCGGTTGTTCTGGTTGTTCTGCCATTCGGTCTATTTGCATATTAGCCTTTTATTATATAGAATATATAGAGAGAGTTTATCTGGCTTTTCTCCCATTTAGGGAATAATGGAGGCTCTTTCCAGTTTTCCTAGATAGTTTATATAATGTATTTAGATAATCAGCCTTTGTTTTGTTTGTTTGAATTTAACTGTTGTTTTTCTCAAGAGGCAACAGTGCTTCTTTCTATAGAGGGAAGGATGAGGCAGAGGAAAGTGGTATGGACAACCACTGGGCTACATTTAGTCAGGCAGCTTTCTCACTTCCTCTCATTTGCTTGTTCTTGCCATGGGACTCTCCAGATGCCACTGCTGGGGTCCCTTACAGATGGTGCTCCTCAGCCTCAAGCCCTTTGGGCTAAAACTTCTTCCATGTAAGTGATTCTCCTGTTAATCACTTAAAATTTCTCATTTATTGACGGCCTCTTTCCCATTCAAAAAACCACCTTGCCCTAAAAACCTAATGATATTTTAAGAATTATTTGTTCATATTATTTAATTATACAAGTTTGATTGGATAATTTTAATGATTAAGTTTCTAATTTTTAAATGATGAAAAGTTAGGAATCCAAACTATAAAATTATTTGTTCTTCATTTTTAGGATTTATATTTATTGGATGTGTACTAACATCAGACTAATATAAAATGAATATTCAAACATTGCTTTACTGTAATAATTCATGTCTGTGAAATATATTAAAATATGGATATACAAGAAGATATTAACATTTTCCTGCTACTCAATACTGTTTTCCTTTTTTAAAAACAAACTTGTAGGTTATTGGTGTCATGTTCCAATCAAAATATGTAGGTGTGCATACACACACATATACACATAATTTGGAATTGTGTTATTATAAACTCTCAATTTTTCTCCAAATGCCTTTACATCAGAATAACCAGTCAGAAAATCTGCTTGTATATTTGCAATAAATGTTGATCTGATCTAAATAGTGTTAGCATTATTGGTTAAATAGAGGTCTTAGTGTTGGGTTAACTAACTCTTCCAGTTGTTGAGGACACCATATCTGTGTATAGGTAGGTTCCTCTCAGCTCCAGCTGTTTTAAAGCAGTACTGGGTACAGGCTAAAGCAGAGAACTAAGGCCTGAGGGAGCACTTAGACATGAAGCATGCATAGGCTGGATAGAGGAAGGGATAGCATAGAGAATGCAATCAAAGCTGTCACAGGTGGCTGATTCTGAGTCAGGGAAACCATCAGATGAGAAGTTCACAGGTTAGAGGAGATGGAACCAAAGTAGAAGGGAGCCAGAGTGGTAGAAAACTGAAATGACATAGATTTCTGTCACAGACTCTACCATAAAATGCAGTGTTCCATCTCAAAATACTGATACCACATTTAGGAAGGAGATGGGGCATGGTGGTATCAATGGTAGCCAGATGCTATTACTATAGAAGTATACATGGTATAACCTAAATTCTTCCCATAAGCCCAGAGAGAGGACACCAATTCTGATAAGGGGTAATCTTGTCCTTTAAAATTGCCTATTTGTGAATAATTCTCTGTAGCTAATTTGTGTAATTTGCAAAAGCTGACTTTCTAAATCTAGGAACCTGAGAGCACCACCATGGGACCAGGTTCACAGCAAGACCCTCATTGGTAGTAAGCCTTTAGCAGTAAGTCTTATGGTGTTTTCATTGTAAGCACAGATGGTCACTAGAAATAAGGTCAAAGACTCAATACACCATTTCTTGATGTTTCTGAGAAATTATCAGTATTTCTCCTTATCCCTCAATACATCCTAGAATATCAACTGTTTACGCATGCACTTATGGTACACCATAGAATCGTACACAGTATTCCATAAAATAAAAGTGTGTGGTGATTGAAGGGGGCGGGGGTGGGTGGAGTTATAAGAGGGATATAAGTGGGGGGGAGTAAATGGTGGTGGAAAAATACAAAATAAATAAAAAAATAACAAAAATTCCCTCAAAAAACTAAAAATGGAACTTCCATTTGACCAAGTGATCCCACTTCTAGGAATATATCCCAAGAAACAAGAAACACCAATCAGAAAGGATATATGCACCCCTATGTTCATAGAAACACAATTTACCATAGCTAAGATTTGGAAACAGCCTAAGTGCCCATCAGCAGATGAGTGGATTAAAAACTGTGGTACATCTACACTATGGAATACTATGCTGCAGTAAAAAAGAAGGAATTCTTACCATTTGCAATAGCATGGATGGAACTGGAGAGCATAATGCTAAGTGAAATAAGCCAGTCAGAGAAAGATAAATATCACATTATCTCACTAATTTGTGGAATATAATGAACAACATAAACTGATGAACAAAAACAGATCCAGAGACAGAGAAGCATCGATCAGAACATCAAACATCAGTGGGAAGGTAGGGGAGGGTGTGGTAAGGGGGAGAGATCAACCAAAGGACTTGTATGCATGCATATAGGCCTAACCAATGGACACAGACGCCAGGGGTGTGAGGGCATGAGTGGGGGCGTGGGGGACAATAAGGGGGATAAGGACACATATGTAATACCTTAATCAATAAAGAAAAATAATTAAATACATACATCCTATATAATAAAGAGGTAATATGCAAAATAGCCATCACTCCAACACACAAGATGGCTGCCCCCATGTGGACACAAGATGGCCACCACAAGATGGCCAGCAGGGGAGGGAACTTGGGAGGAGCCAGGCCTGCAAAGGAAGGCAGTTGTGTGCAATCAGGCCTGCAGGGGAGGGCAATTGGGGGTGACCAGGCCGGCAGGGGAGGGCAATTAGGAGCAATTGGGCCAGCAGGGGAGCAGTTAGACATCAATCAGGCTGGCAGGGGACTGGTTAGGGAGTGATCAGGCTGGCAGGCAGAAGCGATTAGGGGCAATCAGTCAGGCAGTCAGGCGAATGCTTCGGAGTCAGCAGTCCTGGATTATGAGAGGGATGTCCCACTGCCCGTTTAAGCCTGATTCCACCAGGACCGGGCCTAAATGAGCAGTCAGACATCCCTCGAGGGATCCCAGATTGGAGAGGGTGCAAGCTGGGCTGAGACACACACACACACACACACACACACACACACACACACACACACACGCACCATGTACAAATTTTGTGCACCGGGCCTCTAGTAAATAAATAAATAAATAAATAAATAAATAAATAAATAAATAAATAATAAAAAAATAAAAAAGTTGCTGTCATTTCTAGAGAACTTTTGTGTCTTCGAAGAAGATTCAGATTTTCACCCTTGAAAGAATATTTTTCCCTTTTTTATGAAGGAGAACATTAGATGAGACAAACTAGTTGAATTCCATTTCTGAAAAGCCAGAGGACAATAAACTAAAGAGGCTATGGAGGAGGAAGAAGACAGAGAGAGGCCAACTGGAGATGAGAAATCCCCGAATGTCAATCAAGCTATGAGTGACAAGCAATTTATATAAAGATTTAGTACTCTCTTCTTATATCTGTATGAAGATGTAGTCTTAAGATAATAAACTATCTTTAATGGTAAGTTCCTATATCTTCACATATTTCCAAATATTAGTTACTGGATTAAACATGAAATTCATGCAAGGGGCTTGGCCCTGGCAGCCCTGACTTAGTCCAGAAGGTCATCTGGAAGGATGTCCGGAAGGTCTTTTGGCTGTGTGGTCTAATTAGCATATTGTGCTTTATTATTATAGATTGATTTCAGAGAAGAAGGGAGATGGAGTGAAAGATAGAAACATCAATGATGAGAGGGAATAATTGATTGGCTGCTTTCTGCATGCCCCACACTAGGGATGAAACCCACAACCCAGTAATGTGCCCTGACCAGGAATTGAACTGTGACCTCCTGGTTCATAGGTTCATGCTCAATCAGAGCTATGCTGGCCAGGCATGAACATACATTGTCTTTTGATAAATCACAATAACTTGATGATTATTAAAATATATTACAACTATCATTTTATCATTCAGCATTTCATCTCATTTTCACTTAATTTTAATTTAAAATATACAAATTGAGGATTTTAGGAAAATGAAGAAACTTACTCAGCAGTTCACTTTATGTATTATGAAAATGAAATTTAAATGGTTAGTGATTGAAAGAGCTTTAACTAGGCTCAGAGCTCCTAAAGAATAGCCTAGTGGTTTCCTGACTAAATGAAACCTCCCAGAACCAGAGCTAGAGAGCTCTGGGGTTCCTGTCATTCTCTACTCATTAGAATATACATTAACTAACCTTTCTATTGTGTATGCCTCTTTGTACTTTGATAATCTAAACCCTGAAATTGGAGAGTTGTCTGCAGGGTAGGAGGTTGGTATAAACAGAGAAAACTATGTTGGAAGGAGAGGATCTAGTGGAAAATCTGCATGTGTATGCATGTATGCATGCATGTATTGAGGTATTTCCGATTTATTTGTGGGTTTTCTGAATCTATCCTTGGAATCAGGGATAGGCTATCTTCTTGCTGACAAGGGTGTGGCAGAAGTTCCTGTCTCAGCATTTATTCTGGTGAAGTGTGGGTGCTGATTGCCTGGGTTCAGCCCCAGGAGTTTCACTTAGTAGCTTTGTTGGGAACTGACCTCCTTTGGTCTCAGTTCCCTTCTTTATGATGTGTACATGATAAAAATGTCTCCCTTGTGGTGTTGCTGAGGGAATCCAATATGTTAACACTTCAGAGCTTAGCACCGTATTTGGAGAGAGTTGCTCAATCTAGTCTAGGTGTTAGGGTGTGTGGGGGCTGTGCATGTGTCTTCTCTGGGGAGCCACATGCTCAAAAGGCCACTGCACTCCCTTCCCATCATCAGAAATCTTGTGTCCCATCCCATCATTGAAAAGAATATATCATTTAATTCATGTTAAAAAAATAAAGACCCTAAAGCCAAATCACTGGACATTTAATGTAAACTTCTAGTGCTATAAGCAGGTTAATGAGAAGTAAGGTGTGTGTATGTGTGTGTTTCCCTTTAAGATGGTAGGATTTCCCTTCATCTACTACTCAATTCAAACTCTGCCAACTTTATCTACTTGGAAGTTTAGTTTTATATTTTTTTGCTTCATAATCTTACCAACATGTATGCTTATAAACCAAAAGTGAAGCAAAATTTCCTTAGTCTCAGTTCTTTGGGTCTACAGGAAGAAATAAAAAATCACACACAATAAAATGGTTCTGTCAGGGGTAATGAAGAAGGTGGTAGTGTGTTAATTTTTAGAATAACTATTTAGGCTCATCAATTCAGAAATTCATTCATTCACTCAACATATGTGTATTGATAATATGATGTGCCGTAGTCTATTGTAAGCCATGAGAATGAAGACACCCCCTAAAAGATATTCTTTTATCTCACTGATTCTGTTGTTATCCATAGATCTGGAAGTATTAAGTACCAAGCCAATTGAACTTTACCTTATATTATCTTTACAAAAACCAATTTCCAAAGAGCAGGCTCCTGCACAGTTTGACTTGAAGCTATAGTGGCATTTTCCAGCCAACAGTGAAAAGGCACTGATTGCTTTGAAATTGTGTTTTATGGGGTTTGGGTGGGGATATGGTTAGCTTCCAAAAAAGAATTAAGGTAAAAATACCCACTACATTATTGTCCCAGTCCCATTGGCCTCATTACTGCTCACCTTCACACCTTCACTGATCAGATGATTCATTCCATGAACATTGGGAGTGAACTCACACACAAATTAGTCCATTGCAATGGGATAAGCACGGGAAGAATGTTATGAACAAAAGGCAGTTGAAACAAAAAAATGTGTATAAGAGCCTGGGAATCTGGGGAACGTTCATTGAGGGAGAGCCTTAAGGAAAATGAACAATAAAGTGACACTGGGTTTAATCTGGGTGCTCTGATGGACAAAATAGCAGCACCAGGCTCCTTCTGGGGACACAGGGAAGGCACTTACAGTCCCATGGCTTTCACTGCAGCAGAAGATGGAGAATGTGGCATTGCTTGTCATGGGCGCGGGAGTCATCTAAAGTGGGACAGCCCGGCAGGCCCCTGGATTGATTTGGAAGGAGCTGAGAGGCCCAGAGTGTGATGGAATGAGGAAAGGGCATTTTGGGGACTGCTACTCTGGAGGCTGTGCCTCTTACTTTTAATGTTGATTTCAATTTGGATTAATTTATAATCTCTCCTCTATGGTGTATTTACTGAGCAAAAAGATTCCATAGCTTTCCTTCTTTCACAAGCAAGCATTCTATTAACCAGCTATCTTCTTACACATCCATCAAACTGCTCGCCACATTAGTGATAGATTCCATCAGTTTTTCAGGAGCAAGCATACAATGGAAGCCTTTCTAACATTTTGTTTGAGGGGGGCAAACCGTATTCTCAGGTACAATCAAGTTGAGAAGCACATAAAGTGTTGTCTCTAGACATGTTGGAGGGAAGAAATGCAAAATGTGAATCATGGTTTTTTTGGTTGCTGCCTGTTTGCCGCAGGAATGGGTTGAGTGAGCTTGTTTATTTGCTCTAGACAAGTACTGAACCTAGTTTATAGTTAACAATAGTGGCAGGCAGCATAAAGGAACAGAAACTCAACTGCTGATGAGGCTTTTCCTGACATGCTTTTTCATGGTTGAAATCCCTTAATTCAGGATTTGGGCAACAGGTGCAGAAAGATGGCATGCATACAAATGGGTGGGATGTTTCATATTAAGAAACAAGAAACATTTATGGATTTCACATTAACAATTTTTCCCAATGTGAGTTAGTTCCTCTCTCTCTCTCTTTCAAGCCAAATTCTTGGAGAAACTTGTAAGTGCTATAGACATCAGGGGCAAATCATAGTTCCAATGATTTAATTGGAAAATGAATAACAGCAGCATTTAATTTTAAGATGTGTCACCATTCTAGAGCTAAAAGTATAGTTTACTTCAGAGATGATAAAAACAATTGGGTGTGCATAGGGTGTATCCACAGGCTATCTAGAAATCTAGAGAGGTGGTAAACTTATTCCGTGAAGTGCATCTATCAATCTGAGGATATGTGTATCTGGGGAAACCAGCATTATTAGCATGGGACTCTAAATTGTTCAAGGTTAAAAACATTTGAGTTAATTACCCATGGAACAGCTGAGGAGTCCAAACATGCCCCAGAGGAAGCATATAGACTGGGAATACTTTGCTAATTTACTTGAGCTTTGTCCCATCAGTTCTTTGCGATAAATGCAACGATACCTGGCAACCGCAAAGCATCCTGTGAAACACTGGGACAAGGCAGTGGACACTCCCATTTAGACTGCCCATGTGAAGCCGTGCTCTCAGCGTTGCTGCCATTGAAAGCAAGCACAGCTGAAAATGGCTGTGAAACGTGGTCTGAGAGCTGTGGCTTCCAGGCTGCTCTTCGTTATTTGAGATGCTGTGCAGTGCCCAACAAGCACACGTTTCAATAGTAAGTAATTGTGGTTTGAACAATAAAAAGATTTTTTTTAACTGATGTATATTACTTTTTCTAGTAGATGCAAAGCTACTGGCCCATAAATGTTTATTAATTATATGGACTAACATCATTAAGTGGAGTCTTTAAATAATTCTTTGGGCCTGGGAGTGCAGAGACCCAGCCCGCAGCGTGAACGTGGGAGTGTAGAAACATCCGCCCTATGATGGAAATGGATGGGGAAGCTAACTGTGGAATAGTGAAGGGATGTACCTTATTCTTAGAGAGAGGTAAATGGAATCAGAACATGCACATTAACCTTTTCAAATGAAGAAAAGAGAAGTTAGAAGAATTTTGTTCAGTTGCCCAGGATCTACTCAGTGAATAGGCAGTGAAGTTATCTGCTGAAAATGAGGAGGTAGGATTGTATTAAAGGGCCAGTGAGACTTAAACAGTTTCTGAGGTATAAAATCATTGCCCCTCTATACAGATAAATGTATAATAAGAGTTCAATAAATTATTGATTATTTATTTAATCTATCATTTTTAATTTTTAGACAAAAAAAACATTTCATCAGAACCTTTGGAAAAATCTAAGATTTTATTTCAAAATGAAATCTAAGATTTTGCAGCTTGTCCTGCTGTACCTGATATGCAGTTGTTTCAGCTCTTTATAAAATGTGTGTTTTGTATACTAATACATGCACATGTGTTTTCTATTCAAATCGATATGCACAGACGCTGGCTTCCGTGAGATGGATGCATGCTGGCTTTTTCCGGGTGTTGCTTGCAGCTGCTGAACTCAGATGTGCTGGATAAACACATATTTTAAAATTGTTTAATGTGGCACTTCTGTCAAAATACCTCTTAACATCCTCCTCACCCACCCTGTGCCTGAGACAGTACCTGAGAAACTGAAACCTTCTTCTCCCAGGCTGTCTATTTTGAGTTTTGAGAAATGTCATTGAGAATTATAACCTCAACACCCAAAATAGGTATTTGACTGAAAAGATAGCCAGTGTTTTAAAGAGATTATACAGGGAAAGTGGAGAAAAAAATACCATAGACATATACTTTTTAAAAAAAAAAAAAATTACCTTTATTGTTGCAAGGATTAGTAGAAGTGTCTCTTTTTGTTTTCTCCCCTACATCCACATAATGCAGGACTATCTCGGGCCTAATGCGCTATTGTCTATGTCTATGACACGCATGTCATAGGTTTGCCATCACTGACATAGACATCTTTGAGGTTATATTCTCTGTCTACCACTAAAGAACATTATAACACACTAATGGCCCAGTGCACAAATTCATGCACATTGAAACTTATTTGCATATATGCATATAAGTTTTTTGGTTAACCCCCCTTCCTTCTGAGATTCATCAGTCTGTTCCATGCTTCCATGTTTCTGGATCTATTTTGTTTGTCAGTTTATTTTCTTCATTAGGCTCTACATATAAGTATAATTATAAATAATAATGTCATTTAAATATATGCTCTTTCCAGTTCTTCTAATTTTTTTTCAAGTTTCTGTGTTACTTCTAGAATAAAGTCTGTATTTCTTTTCTTCTTTTTTTAATCCTCACCCAAGGATATGTTATATTGATATTAGAGAGAGATGAAGAGAGAGAGAGAGAGAGAGAGAGAGAGAGAGAGAGAAAAAGAGAGAGAGAGAGAGAAACAGGGAGAGAGAGAGAAACATGAATGTGCCAGAGAAACCTCAATCTGTTGCCTCTTATACTTTCCATGACTGGGGATTGAACCCACAACCTCCATATGTGCCCTGACCAGGAATTGAACCTGCAACCTTTTGGTGTATGTGACCCTGTTCCAACCAACCAAGTCACCAGCCAGGGCTAAAATCTGCATTATTTAAGCTAGTATTTAAAACATTGATTTATTTAACATTAAAGTGTCATTTCAAGTATTGGAGTTGGGAGAAACACAGGGTGTAAGGGTACCTTGAATTCAATCACCTGTACTGAATGCAGAGTTGGGTAAGCTTTAGCAAGTTGTTTAACATCTCTGAACCTCACCAGGTTTTTAATTAAAAAGTTATAGTTGAGTTTCTGCATCCAGGAAGATGGAGTAGATGTATGTTCCCTTATTCCTCTTGTCAAGAACAAAACAAACCTGGGCATTACACAAAAAGAAATGAAGAAACAACAACAACAAAATAAGAAAACTGAGACAGAGAGAAGACAGATCACCTAGGGAACTCATAGCACAGCACTGAGTCCTCTGGGCCTTCTTTTTGCTTCATGTGTCCCAGGCATGGAGTGAAAGTATCTGGGCGCAAGCAAAAAAGCCCAGTACAACTCTGCTCTCTAGAGCCAAAGAACAAGCAAAGGGAAGTCCAGGGAGAGAAAAGATTTAGACAATAACTGTTTCACTCCAGCCAAATACTGGGAACACACAGTGGCCACCCCTCCACTCACACCTCAGAAGCTGAACTGGAGCCCAGACAGATGGTGCTAAAGAAGGTTGAGAAAGGAGCAAGACTTTCCATCCCTGCTGGTGGTAATGTGCCACCCCAAATTTGCTGTTAATGGGGACCATGTAGGAAACCTGAACTTTCATCCGCATTAAGAATTCTCAAGAGATGTCAGCATATGACATTTCAGAACTAGTGGAGGGTCAAGAGTTTCACCAAAGCCTGGTTGGTGGTGAGGAGACCAACTCCCATGTGCCAGTGAAAGCCAAATGAGGAACAGCAAGGAGATACTTCTTTCCCTGCCAGCCAAATTGATATCAGCAGAGTCTTGGTGTGGAGCTGGAAATCCCACCTGCACCCAGAAGTAATTAGGCATGCACCCTCCATCCTCAGGTGTCAATGGAGGCTGAGTGGAAAACCTGGACTTCTATCCACACACAGCAATACCAAGGCAACACAAACCCTTCCCCTGTCAGAGTGACATCACAAAAGGCCAGTACAAAAAAAGCAAGTATGATTCAAAATCTCCTAACATAATATTCTTGATGTCCACATTCCAAATTAAAATCACTTATATGTCAAGAACTAGGGAAATCTCAACTGGAATAAAAGGAGCATTCAATAGGTTGTATATTTCATATTTCCACAATAACAAATCATCATAAACCTAGTGGCTTAAAACAACTTATTTCATTATAGTTATAAAGTACAGACACCAAAATGGCTCTTACTAGGCTAACATAAAGATGTGGACAAAGCTTCATTTCTTCTGAATGCTCTAGGACAAAATAATTATTTTCCTTTTCCAGCTTCTAGAGCAGTATGGTGAACCTTTTGAGCTCGGCATGTCAGCATTTTGAAAAACCCTAACTTAACTCTGGTGCCGTGTCACATATAGAAATTTTTTGATATTTGCAACCATAGTAGAACAAAGACTTATGTTTTTGATATTTATTTTATATATTTAAATGCCATTTAACAAAAAAAATCAACCAAAAAAATGAGTTCGCGTGTCACCTCTGACACGCGTGTCATAGGTTCACTATCACTGTTCTAGAGGATGCTGGCACTCCTTGGCTTATACCCCACTTTCATCACCAAAGCCAGGAATCACTGTTAAGTCATTCTCCTGCTACATCACCCAAACTCTCACTCTTCTATTGTTTATTTGTTTTCTATTGATAAGGGCCCTGATGATTACATTGGGTTCACTGGGACAATTCAGGATAATTTCACCATCTCAACATCAGCTGATTAAAACTTAATTCCATCTGTATCCTAAATGCCCCCTTGGTCTATAAAACTAGCATATTCACAGTTTCCAGAGATTAAGACATAGACATCTTTGAGGGTATATTAGCTGTCTACCACTAAAGAACATTATAAAACACTAATGGCCCAGTGCACAAATTCATGCACATTGAAAGGAAATTAATTGGAAGAAATATTTTAACGTCACTATTCACCCTTTCTCTATAATAGGAGTGTCAACCAAATTAATGAGCAACAATGACAGATCAAAACACACACTTGCAATTGGCACCAGCGAGAACTTTATATGTATTGTGCATGTGCGAGTCAACTAAGCCTTTTATATATATAGAATAAACGTGCTTAATTAGACCTGCTTTCTGATGTAGCTAAACTTTTTCCCAGCCCAGTGAAGCACCCCAACTTCTCTTTCAGGTAATTGTCAGCAACATGGCAGTAAATATCAACACGAAGCAGATTATTATTGTAGGTCAGGCAGGGTATATTCGCTGTCTACCACTAAAGAACATTATAAAACACTAATGGCCCAGTGCACAAATTCATGCACATTGAAACTTATTTGCATATTGGTGGCCATAAAAAAAATAATGAATTCTTAGCATTTGCAACTTGTTGAAATAAGTCAGTCAGACAAATGAAAATGGTATGTGATTTCACTTATATGTAAAATCAAAAGAACAAAATAAATGAACAAAACAAAACGAAAACAGACTCAGACACAGAGAGCAGATTGGTTGTTGCCAGAGGGGAGGGGTATTGGGGAACTGGGTGACAGTGGTGATAGGATTAAGAAGTACAAATTCATAGTCACAAAATAGTCATGTAAAATACATAGGGAACATAGTGAATAGCATTGTGATAACTATGTGTGGTGCTAGTTGGTGTGCTGTAAATACCGAGGTGACCACAATGTGAAGTGTATGATTGTCTAACCACTATGCTGTACACATGCAACCAATACAAAATAACATCTAAAGAAAACAAAAAAAGCTATTCAAAACAAGCAAACAAAGAAACAAAAGACAAAACAAAAAATTAACCAAGAAAAATAGAAATAAGATATTAAAGAACAGAAATCAATGCAATTAAATATGAAACAATATAATCAATAAAAGAAAAGCTGATTTTTCTGAAAATTGACATAACTGTAGAAGGACTGACAAAGAAAAAGATAAGACACAAATTACCAATATCAGGAATGAAATATGGGACATAACTACACACCTTGCAGACATCAAAAGGATAATAAAAATAATATAAGCAACTCTTCACACATAAATTTGACAAGTTAGATAAAAATAGACCAATTCTTCAAAAAACACACATGACTACAATTCACCTAATATAAAATACATGTTTTATATAGCCTATCTCTATATAGGAAATTGAGATTATAATTTAAAAACTCACAAAAAAGAAATTTCAAGGCATAGATATTTCTGCTAAATACTACCAAATGTTTAAAGAAAAATTAACACTAGTTCTACATACAGTTTTTCAGAAATTAAAAGAGGATGGAAGACTTTTCCCTTATTTCATAAAATTTACATTGCTGATATCAAAACCAGATAAAGACAGGATAAAAAAATAAAAAGAGATAAAAAGATAAAGAGAAGGAGAGAGAGAGGAAGGGATGGTGGGGAAGGGAGAAAAGAAGGAAGAAGGAAGAAAAGAAGAAAGGAGAGGGGAGAATGGGGGAGAGGAGGGAGAGAAAGATGTCCTTCATGAATTTAGGTGGAGATAACTATTAAATATTAGTAAATAGAATTAATCAATGTATAAAAAGAATTATATACCATGTCCAAATGATTTCTTCCCCAAAGTTATAAGACAGGTTCAGTATTTGAAAATCAATATAATCCATCATATTAAAAACCCAAAGAAAAACAATCCCCTGATTATATTAATTGCTGCACAAAAAACATTTGACATAATTCAGTACCTATTTAATAATAAAAACAGCCATAGAAGTGGGAGTAGAGGCGAACATCGTTGAAGTTAGCTGTGGTTCATAGAACAGCGGTGGTGTATTAGAAATGGGTCGGCCCAGCCAGAGGTGCTGTTATGGCATTGCAGTGACCTAAAGCTCCCCCTGGCAGGATGTATGCTTCTGGCAAGCAGCCCCTCCTTCATGTAATAGGGCTCTGAGATCCTGTTCTGCATGTACTTTTGTAAGAAGTGCTGGGTGGATGTCAGAATAGACTGTGGCTAGAAGCCTAATCCCAAATCCCTGAAACCTCCACCAGGTATAGGGGCCGGTTCCAATGGATACATGAGCATGCATGTGTGTGCATGTGAGTTTACATAATATCTCAAAAGACTTTCCTCGCTAATGTTCCTTTGGTGATTGGAGCAAGTCTCTTATTGTTGTGTTCATGAGAAAGCTGAAGGCCCTTTTATTATTCTCAACAACAATAACAACACTAAAGGTAAGAGTAGTAGTGAAACAATAATGAGAAACAGTTAAAACTTAGCACTTAAATATGCCAGGACATTTTATGCCCACCCACCTCTGTGAATTGGATATTGTGGGGTGTTTTTGGTCTTGTATATGAAAATAAATGGATTCAGAGAGGTTATAAAAGATCAACCAAGGTCAATCAAGTTAGTGGAAAATTATAATTCAGGTCTGACTAAAGAAAACAAGAATATTGTGGCCCCTTGGATAGATTTTATTTTTTCCCCTCCGAGGGCAATCGACTCCTTCATCTCAACCTCCACTACAACGGCCAAATGAGGCAGGGCCATGTGCACATCAGGAACACGGAGATCTGCTCTGTGTGCTCTGAGCAGTTTGTCACTCTGGCCAGCTCCAGGCCTCCTTTCTTCCTGGAGGCAAAGGTGGAACATCCAGGTTCTTCTTACCCATCTATCACATCGAAAGGAAGAGAAGAAAAATAATGAGACACTCTATATGCTCTCTCTTCCCCACCTGAAAATACCCCTCCCCCACTCTGTCCTGCCCCAGGCAGCCAGCACAGATCCATATCTATATGTGTTAGCCTCGGGCATCTTCATTTTTTGGAGTGGAATCAGCAAACAGGATAAGTGCTTCCCCAAAAATAGGTGGGGTAGAGGTACTAAAAGACCTTTGACCTCCCCTTAGATACCATGGTGTCTGTTTTGGCGAAAGCTCTGCCATGGTTGCCATGTGCTACAGACGCAGGTGAAGCCAGCGACACGGTGACACAGAGGAGAAAACACAACCACAGCCCCTGGCCCCACTTCAACCACAAGCAGCCAAACAGCCTTTCCCAGAAAGTGACACTATTGTTCCTTTATGTACTGCCGGAGACGGGCCATCACATTCCATTTATTAATAGTGATGGCTTCATGTGTTGCCCAGGGCTTCAGTGCTGATGCCCCTAACATTTCAAAGCAGCGGAGTCATTTATTTCCTTTATATCTACCCAAGCGTTTTGGTAGCATTTTTATATTTTCTCTCTCGTGAAGACATCAATGCTTTTACTTAGCCCACCAAGGCTTGGGAAGGCTGGTGACCCTTTTTACAGCATCATCAGGGAAATCACAGATTTTGATAGATTCAGGTTCTTTCCTCATCCTCAGTTCATACTTTCTATTAAAAAAGTCTCAATGGCCTGAGAACTTCTGCTTGGAATATAAAAACCCCAAAGAAAAATGCTAAAAGGACAAGAGAGGCAGTTTTTCTGATATAATTAAAATGGACACTTGAAAAGAAATAAATTCAAAAATGAAAGAACCATTCACCATCCCAATGTCAGTGGTCTTTCTCCCTATGGCTTTGCCCCTCGTTAGTTTATTCTCTGTATTTCTCAGTGAAACTTCTGCAGCCAAACTTCACAAGCCAATTTTTAAATTAAAATTCATCACTGATTAATTCTGAGGCTGCGTAAAAGAAACTGCACATCTTGGCAGGCGTGCAAGGATTTTTAGCTCCTGTACCAGGCCACCTTTTCTAGCCTTTGTTCATGCCTCAGCCATTCCGCTATCAGCCCGATCATGCGTAAGCCTTAGCAAAGTGTGCTACTCAGTGTTTGTGTCCATGTATCTTTGCACGCAATGGTGCTGTTTCCCATAATACCTTCCCTATCTCCTGCCTCCTGTACGCGGAAGCTGAGTCTCACCATCTCTGTGCTTGCCCTTCCAGGCCTACACTTGGAACTAGTGGTCTTCATCCATGGTTTGTAGGACCTAACAGGGTAGAGATTAAATGGCTGAGCCTAGCCATCTTTTTATGAGCCTCAGGCTAATAGGACTTCTCTGTGATAATGGAGTTTTAATCCAGGATTGATATGAAAGTATGATAGTTGACTATAGTGTTGGAGGCTCTAATTCTATGAAAAGTTGAAAACACAATATCTGTCACCCAAGACATCTGTAATACCAGAAGCAGCACACACACACATACACACACTATACAAACTCATTAGTTCATTCATTTATTCATCTATCAATGTTTACCAAAGATTTACTTTGTGTTCAATCTTATTTGGTTAATGTGTATATAACAGTTGTTAAAACACAAAAAACTAACACTTGGACAGGTATCATTGCCCAATAGGATGGAAATAAGCAAGCAAATAAAGGCACTTTATGAAATTATATATATAAGCGACCATTACAACAGAACAATTGGAAAGACCGAATGACCCATTGCTATGATGTGCACTGACTACTAGGGGGCAGACGCTCAACACAGGAGCTGCCCCCAGCCTGTAGGCTCTGATCGCTGGATGGGGCCTGCTGGCCAACCTCCCGGTCTCTCCCACTGGCTGTCAGGGCCCCATTGCCCAATCAATCACGGCCAGGCCCCGGGCTGGGACAGGGAACTGGGAGTGGGTGGCAGTGGCCACGGCCCCTCCCCCTGGCTGGCAGGCCCCAATAGGCCCACCGCTCACCTGCTGTGGTGGCAGTTGACCCCTCTCCCTGGCCAGCAAGCCCTGATTGCCATATCAGGGCTGGGCCCTGGGCTGGGACAGGAAACTGGGGGTGGGTGGTGGTGACCAACCTCCCCCGGCACCCGGGGTGGGGGTGACAGGGATGGAGGTGAAGTGAGAATGCAGGGTCTCTGCTGAGCTCGCTCTCACTCCCCATGCTACCCTCCCCTGGGATGCCTGGGCTCAGTCGCCTGGGAAGCCCCCACCCTCAGTTGCCAGGCGCCCACGGGGAGCCCACCCTGCACCCATGCAGCCTCTTCTGGGTGAGCCAGGCCACAGCCACCAGGACCACAGGGGCTGGTCAGGCTCCCCGTGTGTGCGTTCATGCAGGAGCCATTCTGCGAGGCTGGCCCGCAGAGAGCGCACTGCCTGCACAGCTTCTGTGCAGTGCCGCTGGGCAGCCCAGAGGCCCACGCTGCACCCCGGCCCGCATCTCCACATGCAGACTCAGGCTCTGTGACTCGGGCAGAGGCGGGCGCATGGGGGCCTGGTGGCCCAAGTGCTTCCCAGGTCCCAGAGGTCAGCTGGGACCTGCCCTTCTACACCAGACACTCACGCTTTGATTGCTGGTCAGGCCTAGGGTCCACTTCCTGTGCAAGAATTTCATGCACCAGGCTTCTAGTATAATACAATAAACATGAAGTATGGGTCCAGGAATGATGGCACATCGATCTGAGAAGGTACTGTGGATTGTATGAACTCCACAGTCCATCCAGGAAATGAGAACATACCTGGACCTCTAAGGTAGACTCAGGAGCCTGCAGACTTCCTCAGTGCCTGCTACAGTGTTCCCTGTCTTTACCCTATATTCCTCTGCTCCAAATTAAATCTTGCCCTTGGTTTCTTTCTTTTAGACCTGAGATCAGAGAGACTCAATGGCATAAGGACTCCTAGAAAGTTCAGGAAAAAAAGTTGAATAAAGGAGCTTATCCATTGAAACTACCGGTGAATAGGGGAGTAAGCAGAAAGAAATTATGTAGTTGGCCATGTACCAGACAGGGAGGCCAGCAACTCCACACCACCTCTCCAGCAGCTGCTAAAAATATTTAATAATGATTGATTGTAATATTGCTATTTACTGGTCAATTTTTCCCCAGGTATTCTATTTAATGGGAAAACAAAACAAAACAAAACAAAACAAAACAAAAAAACAACTACATTATGAATACCTGCTGCCCTAACTGGTTTAGCTCAGTGGATAGAGTGTCAGCCTGCAGACTGAAGGGTCTCAGGTTCGATTCCGGTCAAGGGCATGTACCTTGGTTGTAGGCACATCCCTGGTAGGGGGTGTGCAGGAGGCAGCTGATCAATGTTTCTCTCTCATTGATGTTTCTAACTCTCTATCCCTCTCCCTTCCTCTCTGTAAAAAATCAATAAAATAATAATAATAAAATACCTGCTAATCATCTGCTTCAGCTGATTTAAAAAAGAACAATTCTACTTTTACATTTTCTAATTAGGTAAGTATTATGAGTTTTAATTAATGTCTTACCTGCATGACATTGTCTGGTCCTAACGCTGGTGAATTACTGATTTGAAACCAGACCTTGAACACTCCACTGCTGTGTTCTGTTGTTCTAATGCTTTAAATCTTTTCCTGTTTAGGGAGAGCTTCTCGGCAGCTCATCAGTGCCAGGAGTCAGTACATTTCCTGCAGTGTTTTCCTCGCCTCCCCCCCCCCCCCACGCCTGCTTCTTTCCTCTGTACCTCTGCACTGCACACTCTCTGTGAATAGGAACCTTCTCACCAGTGGACTGGCAATGAGGCTTAGGAGGAGTTTGAGACAGAATCTGAACTGGAGAATGGCAAATGCCTACAGGAAACAATGCGTGGGTCTCTCTATGACAGCTTCAGAAGGACAAGTGGAAACATTCCTGTCTATCCCGAAAGACTGCACGACTGTCAGCACCACTTCCAACCCACCTTCCTGTGAAAGAGTCCTGTGCCTGAGCAGGCGGGGAGGGAAGCGGGACTCCTGCCCTCTCCTGACAGAGGTGACGGTGCATTCCTCAGGGGAGGCCTGGCAAGGGACGCCTTATTTAAGATAAAACTTCTCAAGTAAATGGAGAGGGAAACACTTTCTGCATATTCTGTACAAGTCCTTGGCTTAAGATAAAATGCTTGTCTTACACAACTGCAAGTGTCACGCTGTGAGAGAAGATTCAGGTTAAGACTTGACGGAGGTGACAGGAACAAAGAGAAGGATGCAAAGAGTGATAATTTATGAATAACATATAAAAATATGTTGATCCTTGTGATATAGGTGGCTGGTTGGTGTTTTACTTCCATCCTATTGTTGTCTAGTGTGAATTCCAGGATTAAAATGGCTGGGAAGCTAAAACTACATCTTACAGACGTTTTTTAGCTAGCCTTCCAGATTTAATTTAGATTAGGTCAATCAGAGGCACGTGCATCTATTTTTTTGTCTGATGTGGATTGTAACAGGGTGGCCCATAGTACTGAAGCCCACTTGTGGATTAGGCCATGTTGAACCGTGGGGATATCCTGATGGTGTAAGTTTTCTGATTTTAGAGGACACAGCAGCAACCCCGGTTTGTAGAGCTATTTAAGAAGTAACACTTAGAAGCTCAATCTAGAATGTGTTTTTAACTTTCCTAGCCTTCTAACAAACACCGCAACATACACCGTAGTAAATCATTCCAACTTAAACTCGCTAGAATAAAATCTGCTCCCTGTCACTGAACTATTACAAGGAGGACTTTAAATCCATTCCCATATCAAAATGTTCTACCTTATCCATTATTTCCCAGTGAGCTATTGGGACTGGCAAACTCTGATGGTATGATTCTCACAAATTGAAACTGGAATGATAAGTTATTTTGTTTCTCTTGGGGGAGAATTTCATTTTGATTAGGGGACTCCTGGAGACAAAAGTCACAACCACATACCCACATCAGCCAAAGAAAAAGAACATAGGCAGGACATGGCCAGCTGTTAAGGAAAGACTTTTAGCCTGGCAATGGTTATTTGGGTTTTCCTCATCTCGCCAAATCAGTTAATCGTTTCATTCGTACCTGAGATAGC
Source organism: Myotis myotis (assembly GCF_014108235.1). NCBI lineage: Eukaryota > Metazoa > Chordata > Mammalia > Chiroptera > Vespertilionidae > Myotis > Myotis myotis. Next base: position 88,398,344 of record NW_023416390.1, on the reverse strand, counting down.
TCCAAGCGGTAAACAGTGACGCGCGGCTAATTTTGAGCTTTATATTATGAAATATTTCCAATAAAATGGTGTGAATACTAAACCTCGTAAATAACACTCCATATTGCTGTCATGTCTAGCCTCATTTCGCCATCACACATCCCAACATTGAATATTTCTAAGAAAATATCAGACCCTAACATTTCATCTGTAAACACGTCAGCATGCATTTCAAAGACATTGGCATTCTTTCCATCTAAAAGCCACATGACTATTTCTGAAACGTAAGGCAGCTTTTTAAATAAAAAATGACACATTCCTGTACTAATTAAAACAATAGCTTTTATTTTCATCAGTGATTTTGTATTCAAAATTTCCCTGTCATTTTTTTTTTAAGTTTGCTTGTTTGAATTTGGATTGCAAATCAATGGCAATTGGCAGATGTGTCTTTTAAGTTCCATTTGAATTATTGATTTATTTTCTATTTCTTTTTACTTTCCTCTGCAATTACTTATTGAAGAAACCAGATATTTCTCCTATAAATTTTTATAGTCACTTCCCTGATCTCATGTAATGTGTTCTCTCTTTCCAGTATTTCTTTTTTGCATTCCATAGGCCTGATAGAACTCTTGGCAATAATTCTTTAGAGGTGGGTTTTATATTTCCTTCAGAAAACACACCCAGTTGAGTAGCTTATCTTCATAGTGATGTTGGCAGCTATTAATGATCACTGTCTAGATTCATTACTTTATTAAGAGTTATAAATCAGATGTTCTAATATTGTCACTGTTTGGTTCTTGTTTATCAGTAAAGTGCATTATTAGTTTGTACTGGTACTTCCAATCTGAGTTCCAGACTGCTTGGTCTTCACGGAGCCTCGCTGGCCTTACCTCACTTTCTGAGCCCTGATCCTCAGTGAGCCCTTGCTTTATTTCACAATGCATACTCAACAGTCTCGGAATAATAAAACCTGCATCATCCTAAGAAATATGACTTATAAACTAGCTAATATTTTTTGTTTGGAAGTTCATTTTTCCTTATGGTATAATCCACTGGGATAACAGTAAAATTGCTGTTTCAGATACAAGAAGAAATAATTTTTCTTGATTTAATTATGTCACCAACTTGAGACACATGCATTTGTTTCATTTTCCTTTTGTTGGATATTATCTTATTTTATAATTGTCTAAAATCTTCACATGCTTACAAGGTTAAATATATAAAACATAATATATTCAGAGGACTCTAGCTTTTATTCTTATCATCTCCACTCTTTTTCCTTCTTCTCACAAAATAATCTGCTGTTTAATTTTATGGTTTGGGCTAAATTTTTTTTCTTGTAAGTGTAAGCAAATTGGGTATGTGTGTATATATAAATACATAAGACACTACACACACTTACTTAAACAATGGTACATTATTTTATTTATTTATAGGGAATACAAATTTTATCACTTTGTTGCCCCTCCATCTTATTTTTAAGACATCACTCATCTATATATATAAAAGGCTAATATGCAAAGTGTCCCCTCGGCAGTTCAACTGGGAGATGGGGAGTTCGATCACTCGCTATGACATGCACTGACCATCAGGAGGTGGCACGGAATGAAGGAAGGTCCCAGCCGGCAGCCAGGAGGCCCTGATCGGCTCTGATTGCCGGTCAGGCCTAGGGACCCTATCTGTGCCTCTAGTAGTGTCACATAGAGGTATTCCTCATTTCTTACTATAGCTGCCTATGCTCCTTTTTTGGTAGATCTATCAGAATTTATTCAACCTTCCCCTTATACTGGACATTTGGTATATGTTCATCTTTTCCTATAGCAAATAATTTTCCAGTCATGCATGCCTTTGCACGTGCACTACATTATATTCTTTTTTAAAAGATATTTTCATTGATTCTAGAGAGAGAAGGAAAGAAAGGGAGGGAGAGAGAGACACACACACACACATATTGTGAGAGAGAAACATCAATCATGCTTCCTGCTGCACCAACCGGGGACTAAACCCACAACCTGGGCATGTGCCCTGACCAGGAATTGAACTGGTGACCCCTTGGTGCAGTGGACGACACCCAACCAACTGAACTACACTGGCCAGGGCTGCATAATATTCTTAATGTAGGGATTATTTGGATAAAATGTAAATTTGATAGCTATTGCTACCTTCTCCACTAACACAATTTCCCCATGGTCTCAGCAACAAAGCATATTGTCAATGTATTAGATCAGAAATTATATATCAGTTTATTTTAAAATTTCATGTATCTTATTATTACCCAGTTTTAGAATATTTTATATGATAAAGGGCAATGGTCTTCTTTTTCTGCAAAATGGGTGTTCCATATTTCTAACCTATTTTTCTATAGAAGTGTTGCTATTTTTAACATATTTTACTTTTTTAAAAAAGATTGTTTTTGTATATTAGGAATATTTGTCAGTGATAGAAGTTGTAAAATACAATGAAGTTTCATTGACACACTTAAATTTCCATTATTAATGCTACTGAGAAGCAAAGAAAGACAGATATTAATGAATACCCATTGTCCAAAACATAAGCTAAACTAGAGTTCAAAAGTGAAATGTAAATATAAAGCCTTATGATTGTTGAAATTTATAAAACAAGACAGGTGCAATCTTCCCAGTAGAAGAATAGAAATTCCAAAAGGGGAATTAAAATTCCTGCAGTTTATCTTTTCATGCAGTTCCTGAAGAAGAGAAAATAATGTGTAGCATTTCTCTTTCCTTTGAAAGACTTAGCTATGGTGGACTGGGTAATAGAGGAAGCAGTAAAGCTCTTTAAGAACAGAGAACAATGGAAAAAGCACCGATGTCCTATAGGTCTGTCAAATGGCCTGCATACCAGCAGTACACAAACACATGGAGCTTCAGGTAAAATGCCATTTATTCTCAAGCACACAGATGTAAATGCACTTGAAATGACTAATTTCATTAATACAGACAGGTGTTTTGTGTTTTTTTTTTTTAAGTTAGATAGAAATATTGAGTGAAAATTGGAAGTCAAAGCCCCATTTAAGTGTCTATTTTTATTGACTTTAGAGAGAAAGGAAGAGAGAGAGAGAGAGAGAGAGAGAGAGAGAGAGAGAGAGAGAGAGAGAAAGAACATGTATGTGAGAGAGAAACATTGATTGGTTGCCTTCCTTATGTGCCCTGACCTGGGACCAAACCCTCAGCCCAGGCATGTGCCCTGACCTGGAATTGAACTGGCAATCTTCAGCACACAGAATGACACTCAACAAACTGAGCCACTCCGGCAGGCCCATAACTTTTATTTAAATTCCTTATGCCTACCCCATTTCAGTTGTTGAACCTCAGCTTGTTCTCTATCCATGAGTCTGTTTCTGTTTTGTTTTTATTATTCATTTATTTAGATTTTTAATTATTTTAAAATTTATTTCACTAGGTATAGTTTGCACACAATAGTTTATTAGTTTCAAGGGTACAATAGAGTGATTCGGCAGTCATATGCCTTACAATGTGATCATAACACTAAGTCTCCTAATAACGTGCCACCGGTTAAACTATCACAGTAGGTGAGTCCACATAAAAGTGAAATCATGTGTTACTTGTCTTTCTCTTTCTAATTAACATCAATTGGCATAACACATCTAGGTCTAAGATTTTTAATCGTTATTCTAAAAGAAGCTTGCTCTTACTTTGTTGGTCTTAATAATTAATAAACATTTTATTTCTTGCATTATCAAAATTAGAGGGTAAAACTCTGGGTTTCCTGAGGAAGTATTAGTAATCTTTTTTGTTAGTCTGGGTAATCTTATAGATTGAATCAAATGCTATCTGGGATTGGAAACAGTGCTCTTTCCCAAATCTAACGTGGTTTTTAACTGAAGTATATTCCACTGTGTGATCGAAGGAATGCTACACTTAAGAGCTTCAGCTTGCAGGTTCCTATAAATACTGTTTGTCACATAAGTGGAGGATATATGTTAGAGGACCATGGTTGTTGTTGTTTTTTAAACCTGGAAGGAAATTTGGAATCTTCTGCTCTAATCGCCTCATAATGAATGAGGAAAATAGATGCCTGAGTCCTGTGGCAGCATTATGAGACCTATGCACAGTGCTATTTGTCGGAACAGCAAAGGTATTATTTAGCTCTCCTTGTCCCAGTATGTCCCAGTTTCTCCTATAGCAAGCTGATTCTATGAATAATATCGATCATAATCAGGAAATACATATAGCAGAGTCACCCTCTGCCCCGATCTAATAATATCAGATAATATTACCACATCAATAGTTGTATATTTACTCTTAAATTTCAGTAATACTAGCCTCTACATTTTACAGGTGAGGTCCAGAGGGATAAGACATTAGATCTAGTCCATGCTAGAATTAAAAGTTTAAGCCTGACCAAACCAATTCTCCATCTCACCTGCAATCTCATTATTATAATAATCAAGTTGGATATGTTATTTAATCTTGAGGCTCAAGGACAACATAAAAAAGGTCATGTAGAAAAGTAGTCACTAAGATATTGCTGAGCAAAGGAGCTCTACTATCAGGCAGTCTGGTATGAACTGTCATAGCTTGTGCCTACAAGACTATCGTATTCATCTGTCTTCATTAGCAGTTTTTAGACATCAGAAGGATTTTTTAAAATGCTACAGTTAAAAGGCAGAGAACTAAACGCAAACTTCTCACTAGTCAAGGCTTCAAAGGAATCATTTTGCTGCCTCATAATGGCTCTGTGTGTGAAGGTGACATAGGAGTGCAAGTTGTTTTCACTAAATTGTAGATATGCATAGAGCAATGCTTCACACTGTTGCTGCTTCATGATAACTGGGAAGGGTCTGAGCAGAGCTCTGAAACAATGCAGAATTCAGTGGTTTTTCTGGAGCTCAAAATCCAGTTGGCTTTACTTTTTATCATTGATGGTGTTGTTTTAAAAATATATATTCATTTTAAAAAGTATTAATTGATTTGAGAGAGAGCGCGATTTATTGTTCCACTTATGTATGCATTTAGTGGTTGATTTGTACATGTGCTCTGACCTGGGATTGGACCTGCAACCTCAGGACGATGGACTATAGGGAGGATGTTCCAACCAACTGCACTATCTGTCCAGGGCCTTGATGGTGTCAACCACACTGTGGACAAATTCCTACAAAGTAATTTAAAAAAAGTGAAATGGCCTAAAAGTAGAAGCTGAATTATATCCTTAATGCTGTGTGCACCTGCTGCTTGACTGTCAAATACGGTAAGCACCCTGAGAACAAATACATTGATCATGGCCGAATGGTTCAACGTGATATAGGTTGTGATGAGCCTTTTGTAATGGTTTTAATATCCCAGATTCCCCAGTGTGAGATTGTAATGCACTGAGTAGAAGCAGAGGCCTGAGGTTGTGCAGGCCCAGTACAGATCTAGAATCCCTATAAACTTAGGGAATTTGCTTTAATATTTTGAACTTTATTTTTTCTACCTCTTAAATTAGAAGTTTTCTTTTCTGGAATTATTTTTCCTCTTCTTCCATTTGTTTTATTGTCTCATCTTCAGTTCTGGGCTCACATATCCTGGTATCAAGGAGACCTTTCCAAACTTCCTAGTCAAAATAGTACATGATCCTTACATGGCATTCTGTAGTTTGCTTCCCTGAACTATTTTCAATATTAGTTACATCATCTGACATGCGATGTATTTCATATGTCATTGTATATATTCTGACTGAATGTAAGTTTTATGAAGGAAAAGACTTTTTTTGTCTGTGCTGATCATTGCTTTATCATCGCCATTTACAAAGCCTCATGCTATGTAGCAGTCTATTCAGTCTATTGTAGATTGAATTTAATAAAATTATATAAAATAGGAAAAATAATATCCATCTTTAAGGAATATTGAAACAAATAAATGAAATAATTTTTTCAACAAATATTATCAAGCACCAATTATGCACACATATGAAACTTTCCAGGTTCTACAGGCCAATATCCTATTAGGGATACCAATTAAAATTAGATGGTTTGGTCCCAGCCTTCACTGGTCCTACATTTTAACAAGTATAACTAGATATCAACATACAAAGTCTACCATAAATTATTTAATTAATTTTATATGTACCACAAGAAGGAAGTACATGGTGGAATGGGAATGTACAATAAGGAGAAATTAATGATCTGGTGTTAGGGAAGGCTTCACAGAGAAGTAATGTTATAATTGAGACATAAAAGATGAGTTTTCAGGAGTCAAGTGGGAAACCATTCCAGACACTGAATAGTATGTGTAATTACATTGAGGTAATAAATAAATATGTGTGTATGTTTGGTGACAGGAAGCAAACCAGCATGGGTGGAGTAAGAGATTGAGCACAACTGTGTCTGGAGGTGAGAGTAGAGAGACAGGTGGGCTGGAGGACATCCACTCCAATAGTGGTTTCTCAATAACTGGTAGCCTTAAATAATCAACACAAACTTCCAAGATACCACAGTTTCACAAACTCAGAAGAATGTAATGGTGGCTGGATTTCTAGCATGTCCATAGAATGTGAAACAAATGGCCACGGTATGAGTCAGAGTATAATCAGGAAAACAGAAACTAATCTAAGCACTTCAAATAGAAAAATTTCAATGCAGAAAATTGGTGATGGAAGACCTGAAAAAATAAAGAAGGAACCTAACCTTTAACAAAACAGGAAACCACTGCCCCTAAAAAATGAAGGTATCAGGACAGAGACAGTATTATTGAAACTTGGTGGAGACTGACTAGAGTGTAGGTATCTGGCACGTCTGAAAGCCATAGTGGTGGCTTTGCAGACTCTTCTACAGAAAGATACTGGCCAGGCAGAGAGAGAATGAAGCATGTGTTCTTCCCTCAGCCTTCAAATCCGGCCTATGCCTTCCATTGGCTGAACTCAGTGGGAAGCCAGTTGGCAAGGCACTCTGGGAAATGCAGTTTTTGTGATGAAGGGCTGAGCAGAAACCAGTTAAGGAATGTTTCTGAGGGCAGTCTCCTCACAAATCACCCACTTTCAATAGGAATAAGGATGCTGATCCTAACTACCTGCTCATTAGAAGGTGGACATACATTTTACAGGCTGCCATCCTATCTCCATAGCAGCCATGGAAACATGCTGTATTACACAGGTAAAATAACTTGTTTTTAATGCAGTGGTATATGAATATTATATACAATGCAATAATATGGATGCTAATAACCATATTGAAGAATCTGTTAGCTATCTTCTAATTAAAAAGTAAGGTGTTCCAAAACCAGATAAAGACACCACACACAAAAAAAGAGAGAACTACAAGCCAATATCCTTGATGAACATAGATGCTAAAATCCTCAACAAAATTCTAGCAACTCAAATTCAGCATTATATTAGAAAGATCATACACCATGACCAAGTGGGATTTATTCTGGGGATGCAAGGATGGTACAATATCTATAAATCAATAAATGTGATCCATCACATAAACAAACTGAAAAACAAAAATCACACAATCATATCAATCAATGCAGAAAAAGCATCTGACAAAACCCAGCACCCTTTCTTGATAAAAAACTCTCAGCAAAGTGGGAATAGAGGGATCATACTTCAATATAATAAAAGCCTTATATGACAAACCTACAGCCAACATCATACTCAATGGGCAAAAACTAAACTCATTTCCCCTAAGAACAGGAACAAGACAGGGATGCCAACTTTCACCACTCCTATTTGACATACTACTGGAAGTGCTAGCCATAGTGATCAGACAAGAATAAGAAATAAAAGGCATCCAAATTAGAAAAGAAGTAAAACTGTCCTTATTTGCAGATGACATGAAACTATACATAGAAAACTCCAAAGACTCCATCAAAAAACCAGTAGACCTAATAAATGAATTTGGCATTGTAGCAGGATACAAAATTAACATCCAGACATCTATGGCCTTTTTATACACCAATAATGAACTCACAGAAAGAGAGATGAAAAAAAAAGTTCCAATTACCATTACACCAAAAAAATTAAGACACATAGGGATAAACTTAACTAAGGAGGTAAAAGACCTCTACTCAGAAAACTACAGAACATTGAAAAAAGAGATAAAGGAAGACATAAACAAATAGAAGAACATATCATGTTCATGGATTGGTAGAATCAACATCATTAAAATGGCCATACTACCCAAAGCAATATATAGATTCAATGCAATTCTCATTAAAATACTAACAGCACATTTCAAAGATCAGAACAAACTCACCAAAAATTCATCTGGAAAAAAAAACCCAAAAAACGGAATAGCCACAGCAATCCTGGGAAAGAAGAACAAAGTTGGGGTGATCACAATACCAGATATCAGGCTATATTACCAACCCACGGTTCTCAAAACTGCCTGGTACTGGCACAAGAACAGACATATAGACCAATGGAAGAGAACAAAGAACCCAGATATCAACCCAAGCCATTATGCTCAATTAATATTTGACAAAGGAGGCAAGAGCATACAATGAAGTCAAGACAGTCCCTTCAAAAAATGGTGCTGGGAAATTTGATCAGATATATTCAAAAAAATTAAACTAGATCACCAACTTACACGAAACACAAAAAAACCTCAAAATGGCTAAAGGACTTAAATGTAAGACGGGAAACCATAAAAATACTACAAGACTCCATAGGCAGCAAAATAGCAGACATATGCCATAGCAATATTTTTACAGACACAGCTCCTTGGGCAATGGAGACTAAGGAGAAAATAAACAAATGAGACATCAAACTAAAAAGCTTCTGCACAGCAAAAGAAACCATCAACAAAACAACAAGAAAGCCCACTGCATGGGAGAACATATTTACCAATTATATGTTCAATAAGGGTTTAATCTCCAAAATTTACAGAGAATTCATACAACTTAACAAAAGAAAGATAAACAATCCAATCAAAAAATGGGCAAAGGATCTAAATAGAAACTTTTTCAAAGAGGACATTCATAAGGCCCAGAGATATACCAAAACATGCTCAAAGTCACTAATCATCTGAAAGATAGAAATCCAAACGACAATGAGGTACCATCTAACACCTGTGAGAATGCCTATCATCTACAAATCACCAAACGACAAGTGCTGGGGAGGATGTGGAGAAAAAGGAAACCTCCTGCACTGCTGGTGGGAATGCAGACTGGTGCAGCCACTGTGGAAGACTGTGGAGTTTCCTCAAAAAGTTAAGAATGGAACTCCCATTTGACCCACTAATCCCACTTCTAGGTATATATCCCAAGAAACCAGAAACACCAATCAGAAAGGACATATGCACCCCTATGTTCATAGTAGCACAATTTACAATAGCTAAGAATTGGAAACAACCTAAGTGTCCATCAGCAGCTGAGTGGATTACAAAACTGTGGTACATCTACAGAATGCAATACTATGCCACTATAAAAAGTAAGGAATTTTTACCATTTGCAACACATAGATGGAACTGGAAAGCATTATGCTAAGTGAAATAAGCCAGTCAGAGAAAGATAAATGTCACATGATCTCACTCATATGTGGGATATAATGATCAACATAATTTGATGAACAAGAATAGATCCAGAGACAAATGGTAGGGGAGGGGGGAGTTAGAGAGCAACCAAAGACTTGTATGCATGCATATTAGCATAACCAATGGACACAGACACTAGGGCAGTGGGGGCTTGCCCGGGGTGGGAATGGCTGTGGGGGGGGGGGGGAGTTCAATTGGGGTAAAAGAAGACATATGTAAAACTTTAGACAATAAGTAAATAAGTAAGTAAGTAAATAAATAAATAAATAAAATGTAAGGTGTTAGTTTAACTATATATTTTCGAATGACTTTTAAAATCAACTAATAATTAAGGAATTTTGGAAAGTTAAGAATGATAGCAGGAAGAAAAATATATCATCCATGGGTCCACTACTCACTGATAGTTACTATTAATGTGTCAATATAGAGAATATTCTTAAAATTCACAAATTTACATAAAGTTAGCTATTTTGATATTACAAAAGCATCCTGACTTAATAGTTGTGATTTTTCTGAAACATGATTTTGAATTTTGCTGGGATATGAGAACACAATTTTTCTTTTTCTTTTTTCTTGGGCGGGGGGGTCGAGGGGACATGGTCACTGGATCAATACCCAATGTGCCTGTTCATATTTGGCCATATATTTTTTATCTATTCAATGTCAAAAATAGGATAATTTGAAAAATAATAAAACCTCATTTTACTTTAGGACATAAAGTATTATAGCAAGTGATAAAAGGTGAAAAAAAAGTAAAGGATTGTTTCATGCATGATGAGATAAAAAAAAAAGATTCAAATGTTCTTGATGGCAACATCTTGGCACTATACTAAAATATGGTTTAAATCTTTCTTTATGAATTTAAAACTAATTAGAGGATAATACTGATGAGCATAAAGGTTGATCTATATTTTCCAATCCTTTTACATCCACTTTATTTGCTAATTTTATATAATTGGAATAATGTTAAACATAATTGTTTATTTATGTTATAACTAGAGGCCCAGTATACAAAAATTTGTGCACTCAGGGGGGTCCCTCAGCCTGGCCTGTGCCCTCTCGCAGTCCTGGACCCCTTGGGGGATGATCACCTGCTGGTTTAGGCCTGCTCCCTGGGGAATTAGGCCGAAGCTGGCAGTCAGACATCACTCTGGCAGCCAGGGAGCCCTCAGGGGATGTCCACTTGCCAGAGGGAAGAAGGCCTAAGCTGCAGTCAGACATCCTTAGCTGAGCTGAGAAGGTGGGAGGCGCTCCTACCACCACCGCTGTACTGGCAGCTGTCAGCCTGGCTTGTGGCTGAGCAGAGCTCCCCTTGTGAAAACACACTGAGCACCAGAGGGCAGCTCCTGCATTGAGCGTCTGCCCCCTGGTGGTCAGTATGTGTCATAGTGACCAGTCATTCCCAGTCTTTCTGCTGTTAGGGTCAGTTTGCATATTACCCTTTTAGTATATAGAATAGAGGCCTGGTTCACAGGTGAGGGCAGGTTGGTTTGCCCTGAAGGGTGTCCCGGATTAGGATGGGGGTCCCGCTGGGGTGCCTGGCCAGCCTGGGTGAGGGGCTGATGGGTGTTTTCAGGCTGGCTACACCCCCTTCAGGGTGGGGGTCCCCACTGGGGTGCCTGGCCAGCGTGGGTGAGGGGTTGATGGTTGTTTTCAGCTGGTCACAACCATTTCAGGGTGGGGGTCCCCACTGGGGTGCCTGACCAGCCTCAGTGAGGTGCTGATGGCTGTTTGAAGGCTGGTCAAGCCCACCCCCCTGTGGGGACCCTCATCCCATGGAGGTTTGGCCAGCCTGGGTGAGGGGCTGATGGCTATTTCCAGGCTGGCCACACCCCATTATGGTGGCGGGTCCCCACTGGGGTGCCTGGCCAGTCTGGGTGAGGGGCTGAGGGCCGTTTTCAGGCTGGCCAAGCCCCCTGGGGACGGAAACTCCCAGCCTCTCCTTTTTTTTTCTTTTTTCTTTTTATTCTGGGATTTATTTACCTTCTATAAGTGAAACTTTGTTGCCTTCAGTGGAGCTCAGAGCCAGCTCCTGCTCGCTCCAGCTCTGTGGCCATGGCCAGCTGAAAGCAGGTATCTGCGATTTATTTATCTTCTATAATTGAAACTTTGTTGCTTTGCGTGGAGCTCAGAGCCATCTGCAGCAGCTTGGCTTCCTCCATCATTGGGGCAACCAAGCCTCCTGCTCGCTTCAGCTCCATGGCTGCCGGCTGCCATCTTGGTTGGGTTAATTTGCATATAGTCGCTCTGATTGGCTGGTGGGTGTGGCTTAAGGCGTAGCGAAGGTACAGTCAATTTGCATGTTTGTCTTTTATTAGATTAGATGGCAGGGAAAATTGTGTATCCTTTTCTAAATTAGCATTATTTGTTTCTTAAACAGTTTTTTGTTTTTTGTTTTGTTTCTTGCCTCAGGTCTTCAGATTATACACATTTAAAACTAGTGCTTTTACTCAGCACCCAAACTCCTCCCCTTTAACAGATGTCTCTCCTCTCTATCCACAAGTCTGTCTCCACTTTGTTAGTTTATTTTCATCATTGGATTCCATAGGTACATGAAATTATATGGTAAGTATCTTTCTTTGACTAGCTTACTTCACTTATCATAATACTTTCCAGGTCTATCCAAGCTGTCTCAAAAGGTCAGATGGGTGAGAAGCGTGAAGGGATTAAGCAAGTAAAAAAAGAGACTCATGGACACAGACAACAATATGGTGATTGCCAAAAGGAAGGAGGAGGGGAAGGAAGTTAGAAGAAGGCAAATTGGATACATAGTGATGGAATAAGTCTTATTGTAGGGTGTTGAACACATAATACAATATGCAGATGATGTACTATAGAATTGTCTACCCAAAACCTATATAATTTCATTAACAAATGTCACCACAAAAATTCAATAAAAACAACTACTAGTGGCTTCAGATTAATTTAGAGAATAGGCACCAACTGCCCAAGTGCCCATCAGTAGATAAATGAATAAAAAAGCTCTGGTACATTAATACAATGGAATACTACTCAGCCATAAAAAGGAAATAAATCTTAGCTTTTGCAACAGCGTGAATGGACCTGGAGTTTATTCAAGTGAAATAAGCCATTCAGAGAAGGGCAAATACTATATGATCTCACTTATATGTGGAATCTAATGAACAAAATAAACTGATAAACAAAATGGAAACAGAGGCATGGATACATGAGAACAAACTGACAGCTATCAGAGGGGAGGTGGGAGGGGGGCAGGACAAAAGAAGGTGAAGGGATTAGCCAAACAACATATATGTATAACCCACAGACTCAGACAACAGAGTGGTGTTGGCCAGTGAGAAGCAGGGGTGAGAGCTGGGTGGAGGGGGACAGAGAGAGTAAGGGGTGGATAACAGTGTCAGCAATAAAAATAAAGTTAACAAGAAAGAAAAAAGAAATCTTGCTAAAAGATGAGCTTTATTTCTAGCTAAATGAGAAAACATTCCACAGACTATTTACTGAAAACAATCAATAAGTCCCTAGGAGGTGTAAGTCAATATATATCAAGTCAAAGTACACTATTACTTGGAAGTCAATATGTTTCACCACAAATTCTCACATATAGAGAATTTACATTAAAACAGGCCACTGGCATTTCCAAGCTATATTTTTGGTAGCACAATGTACATCAACTCAAGCAAAACCATGTCTACTGAGTAACTAAATCACTCAGTAAAAACTACATTTAGCAACTTTCAGGAAAATAATATTCAATTTGCTCCGAAAAGCCTCCTCAGATTAAGTTACTTTGGAGTAACTAATAGAGTCCACTGTGGAGCACTCCTTCCTTCTGCCCTCACCTGCCATTACTGCGGGGAGGGCTGTAGGTCTGGGTGCAGAAAGACACGCCTGGATTCTAAGCTCCAGGTTGGCACCCACTAGTCCTGTGATATTAGGAAAATAGTTTAACCTTTTTGAGCTAAGAACTTCCAGTCCTGTCTTCTTTTGCCCCCCACCATTAAAATGCTAACATTCTTTAACTCTTACACTTTCCTATTAACCAAATATTTTTGATGGTCTAAAGGTCCTCAAACTTTTTAAACAGGGGGCCAGTTCACTGTCCCTCAGACTGTTGGAGGGCTGGACTATAGTTTTAAAAAAAAACAAAACTATGAAAAAATTCCTATGCACACTGCACATATCTTATTTTGAAGTAGAAAAAAAAAAACACAAAAAACGGGAACAAATACAACATTTGTATTTGCATGTGGCCTGCAGGCCATAGTTTGAAGACCCCTGGTCTACACATACTGAGAAGGAAAGATCTAAGAGCTAAGTAGCAGAAGTCTCACTTAACCTCACAAAGACAGTCTCTCTTTCACTCTTGGACTTGCTTCCATGCATAACCAGTTTTACCTACTGCCTCCCTGGCAGACACCTGCCCTTGGGTGTTTATCTGGCTGAAAGACCAGAACAGAGGAGGTCATTGCCCGGCAGGGAGAAGCTTCCTGAGAGAGCAACAGAACTGACTGGGCAATCTGGAACTCAACTTGATCAAAGCTAAAATCCATATTATCATATTTTATTTGTTAAATCTAATATAACTCAGATTTATTTTATAGGTTGAAGGGTTGCAATTTGTGTTATTTGGAAACTAAACTAAGAAACAGACATTGCATGTTCTCCAGGGCAGGAGATGGTCTGCATTACTCTAAGGCAAGACTCATTATAGGCAAAGGACGGAGGGCCCTAACAAGATAGGCCTAGAGTTAGGGCACCAGCTGGCTTGCCCAACGATCCGTCACCCTTTCCCAGTGCCCAGTACCGACAACCTGGTAGAATAGAGCATGAGTATGCTGTGTTAGGAAGACAGATCCAAGAAGGGTGCTATGGAGACACAGGAAAGGGAGCTTCACTCAGGATTGTAAAGTTCAAGAATGACATCATTGAGGTTCTTGGCCTGACTTCCAGCACCATGAGAGGAGTTTCTATCGGCAAAGATAAAGGCAAGGGATATTGTGGCGACCCACATCCAGGATATGCGTGTGCTGCAGTGGCAGACAGCACCACTCAACGCAGCTTGTGATTAAAGGATCATCCAGACACATGAAGCAGGAAAGGTAGTTTTGACAGAAAAAATAATCTAAAAGGCCTGATAGGCACTACATTTTTTTTTGTAAAATGGTAAACCCTTGATTGTTGTATGTACTTCACATGAAGTTTTAAAAAGGAGTATAACCTATATGATCGGGCAATTCTTTAAGAAAGATGATGACAATTTTATAAGACTGTTTAGATAAGGGAGGAGAGAGATAGCAATATTGGCTATGAGGCTGGTAAAGTCTGCTATTTTCTAAAATGAACTTGAGGGAACTATCTTCTCACAGAATTTCACTGTGTTGCAAGGGAGAAAAATGTTTTTGTAGGCATAGTTTTTTGTAAAACCAGACCTAAGAAAGTAAAGCAGAGTCCCTCCCTGCAGGATATCTAAGGAGCTCATATGCACAGCACATATCAAGGCAGAGCTCATAGCATGGAGCACGCTGCACACTTGTCGGACTGTGGCAATCTCCTTCGAGAAGCATGCTGCAGAAATGGTGTTCACGAGTCCGATTTTGCACTGCGGTAGACTCTTTAATCGGGTCCTCACTGGACTGTTAGGTGCACTCTATGTCAGTGACGCTCTGTGTTGTTAACCTTTGGAACTTCTGCTTCAGTTTGGCCTGGAGTGAGTCCTCCAAAAATATTGATTGAATGACGTTCACAGAAGGAGCTGAACTAGAAAGAAACATGGACAGAGGACAGGCTTGGAAACTGGCACTTGCCTGGGTCTCTGCACTGCATTATTCTCAGATCATTGCTTTTAGAGTTTGACTCTTCAGCAAATCGGATTTGGAAGATGGGCTTAAGGGGAAAAAACAAACAAACAATAACTAGAGCTATTAGGCCTTGATCAGGAATAATTTCCCTGGTGCTGTTCTGTTTAATCTCGAACATAAATCAGTTTGTCTTCTCAAAAGAACCTTATTATCAAACATGGGTGATCCGGGTCTACTGGTGCTATAGACAATGAGTGACAGGTAGTGTGGCAAAGAAGGAACCTGACTTGCTGGGAAAACATGGTGTTAGTGTTAGAAAGGCTGTAATGGAAGGCTCGCCTTCCTGCTTACTGATTGTGTGGCAATGGAGAAGTTACTTAATATAGTTCAACTTTAGTGTGGTTTTGTTTTTTTATTCCTGTCTGTAAAAATGTGGAATTAACAATGCAGAGTATGATATTTGAGCAAGTTGACTGAGGTTACAAACTTGAAGTTCTTAGTGCTGTGCTGGGTCATTGTAGTCCTTCAAGAAATGGGTTATAGAGTGTTTAGAGGAGCTAGAGAAATTCTACCATCAGCCCTGTCCCAGAACAAGTGACAGAATTAAAATCAGTCAGGGTGATGAGGTGCTGAATGTCATCAATGCAAAAACAAAACCCAACCGTGTAGGCCCAGGAAGAGGATGGTTAGTCTTAACTCTCTGCTTATTTTATTACACAGGATTTGTGTACAGTATCATTTTAATAACTAGCCACCGCTTGTTGGCTAGGCACCTTCTCAGCCCATTCTTAGAATAATGCTACAAATTAGATTACGTTTGTGTCCACCCTGGTTTCAGCTCAGTATGATGTTTGTGGGAAACAAAAACTCATATTTGTTTTTCATGAGAAGGGCACTCCCAGCCTATGGCAGTGGCTGGGAAGCACCCACGCAGTGCACTGGAGGAAACAGCAGCTCACTGTGGCAAGAGCAGAGGCTCGCAGGAGGGCGGGGAGAGAAGGAAAGTATGCGCTCATAGACTTCTGAGTTTGAATAGACCGCAGGTTGTGGAGGGAATACAAGCTGGGTCCAGGATGTGTGCTGACTCCTGCAAGAAGGCACAGCTATTTAAGGGGTTCTGAGCTGGCGAAGGACCATGTGGGACTGGAGTCATCTTCTTTAGAAGACTCAATCCAATAATGGTTGCTTGTCAGCAGAGATTTGATCAGATTTACTGGATTTGCTTCTCAGCTTCACATAGACATTCTGCCATCAGGTTCAGGAGCTTTTCTTTCCCTTGCATTTGTCACATGCTGTGATTAATTTTTAGAAACTAATCTCTTAGCTGCTCAGAGAAGGTGCTCTGGAGCGAGGCTGCTGGCCCAGTCGCTGTCCAGCTGTGTGGCTTCATTGAAGTTAATTAACCCCAAGCACAACAGTTCCTGCACCTCTCAAAAGTGCTGAGGAGACTTTCCTTATAAGAGATGGCTAATTAGCTCACAGACGCAATAATAGTGCTCCCCCACACAGTGATGCTCACATTTTTAGTTTGTGTTACTGTTATTATAATTCTGGGATTCTTTTAGTCAGCCATCAGCATATTCACAAGACTGCCTCTTAGGAAGACTTACATTCTAATGAGTCCTTGGATTTTAAATTTATCTCTACCATTTTGCTCTCATGATTAGTGTTTTAAAATTGCAATTTAAATATTTTTGTAACATTTGATTTCTTTTTCTCAATGTCTTCCTCCCCTATGTTCTTGTGCTTTACCACCAAATCACCTTCCCTTTTCTTCCTCCCAAAACTCAGCTAACTTAGGAAATTAACTCGGCACTGTACCCTGAGTGTTGTGAGAAAGCACAAAATGAGGCAACCATTTTTATTTCCTGACCCTAAAGCCAAAAACCTGTAATTTGACCATTCTCTTTCTGGACACACAGTCCTCTTTGCTCTGTCTGCATTGTCATTTACGATGATTGTAATCACAAATCACTTCGGGTCACTGGGTGATATTGTCTCTGTTGTGGCATCTCAACACTATTACCTGAGATCAAAAGACAGCAGTGAGCAGAACCTCTGGGTAATGCTTCCCAAATTGTGCGTGCTTTTCTAGAATTAGGGTCATAAGGAAGTGAAGCAGGCTGGGGCTCACTGGTCTGTTTGGCTTTCACTGTGCACCTATAGTGTCCATATCAACTTTAGTTTGAATTCTCTTGAATGAAAATGCTCTTAGCCCAGTTGGTGTGACTCAGTGGTTGAACATCGACCTGTGAACTAGGAGGTCATGGTCCGATTCCCAGTCAGGGCATATGCCCAGGCTGTGGGCTTGATCCCCAGTAGGGGGCGTGCAGGAGGCAATTGATTAATGATTCTCTCTCATTATTGATGTTTCTGTCTCTCCCTCTCCCTTCTCTGAAATCAATAAAAATATATTTTAAAAAATGTTTTTAAAAAGAAAATGTACTTAATGCAGAAAATATGTCATTCTTCTGCCTTTGTGAACATAGTTCACTCTTATGGTTCTCAGAATATCTGCTATTCTTGCCTGTGCCATGTATGTTGATAGAGTGAGCTGTGCAGACATGTGCCTCAGACTAACTGGGACACTACTGACATGACTTTGCAGTCCCTGAGTCTGCTGCTTGTTTATTTGATTTTTCTGTCTCCCTATTAGATGTTCCTCTTAGCTTTTCCCTCTTGCTTTTTTATCCAGCCTGTCAATAAGCAGTCTCATTTACCACAAAGGCATACCCACTACATTGTAACTTATGCTTCTACTAAATTATTCCATAAACCTGGAAATTCGACAACCAACCTCCTGAGAATTATATCAGATAGGAAAAAACGTCTCTAAGTAAAGACTTTGAGAGTTCAATATTGAGTTTTGTTTGTCTGCTTCTTACACTTACCTCCATGGTTCAATTCTCCTCATCTCCCACCTGGACTATTGAGACCACCTCCCATCTGACATCTACATGGCACTTGCTACTCTTCACTTCTTTCTTAACAAGACTGACATTTCAAATATGATCACAGTGGCTTTCTACTTAACGTCATTTGGAGGTGTTGCCCTGACCAACAATATAATCTAAGCTCCCCTGCATGATATTTAAGGTGCTATGCATTCTGCATGCTTCCTAACTTGCAGATTCATATCTGCCTCTCCTACTTCACAGCCTACTAGAAACACCGGAAAGTACTGGCTTTCCTTAAAAGAAAGAACGAGAGAGAGAGAGAGAGAGAGAGAGAGAGAGAGAGAGAGAGAGAAATCTTATTTCATCTCTAAACCTTCAAGTGTGTTGCTATCTCAGCCTAGATCAGTGATGGCGAACCTATGACACGCGTGTCAGAGGTGACATGCAAACTCATTTTTTTGGTTGATTTTTCTTTGTTAAAAGGCATTTAAATATATAAAATAAATATCAAAAATATAAATCTTAGTTTTACTATGGTTGCAAATATCAAAAAATTTCTATATATGACACGACACCAGAGTTAAGTTAGGGTTTTTCAAAACACTGACACTCCAAGCTCAAAAGGTTCGCCATCACTGGCCTAGATTATCCCTCTTTTTTGTTTCATCCTCTTGACATCTAGGGACCCTTGAGAACATAGTTGAGGGTGTACCGGTTGGTTATTGGCTCCCCAAGAAGCCTGTCTGTGCCTTTTTCATTCTATGACTTAACAGCCCCTTCACTCTCCAGTCCCCTGGACTATGGGTAGAGGCTGTACTGTTGGTGAGCACCTGGCGGTCTTTCCAGGCCAGTGATGGCGAACCTTTTGAGCTCGGCGTGTCAGCATTTTGAAAAACCCTAACTTAACTCTGGTGCCATGTCACATAAAGAAACTTTTTTGATATTTGCAACCATAGTATAACAAAGACTTATATTTTTGATATTTATTTTATATATTTAAATGCCATTTAACAAAGAAAAATCAACCAAAAAAAACGAGTTTGGGTGTCACCTTTGACACGCGTGTCATAGGTTCGCCATCACCGTTCCAGTCTCATATGTGCCTCCCCCAGATCTTCCATGTGTTGACAGTTCTCAGCCATGCCAGGCCACTGTGGCTCTCATGCCTGTACCTGACCTGTGAACACCTCATGGGTCCAGATTTGTTAATCATTAGGTTAGTTTCCTAAAGGTTCCATAGGCTCCAAGCAGAAATAACTCACTTTGCTTTTAAGTCAAGCTTTCACATCTGTGTGATGTCTGGCACTTTGTTGTCAACTTTGAAAGTCTCTCTTCCACTTGCAGATTTATATCCTTTTAAGAGGAGAAAATGTTTCCTTATTATTATTATTATCTGAGATGACCATGGTTCTAACTAAATTAGGTGCTCACTATGGATGTTATATTAAACTAGTGGCCCGGTGCACAGAATTTGTGCATAGGGGGGATCCCTCAGCCTGGCTTGCACCCTCTCACAACCTGAGACCCCTTGGAGGATGTGCGACTGCCAGTTTAGTCAGACATCACTCTTCAATCTAGGACCACTGGTTTCTACCCACTGGCCTGCCTGCCTGTCTGCCTGATTGCCCCTAACTTCTTGCTTGCCTACTTGACCTCCCCAACCACTCACCTGCCTGCCTGATAACCCCTAACCACTCTGCCTGCCTGCCTGATTGCCCCTAACCACTCTCCCCTGCTGACCTGATTGCCCCTAATTGCTCTCTCTTGCTGGCCTGATCACCCCTAATTGCCTCTGTCTCGGCCCCCACCACCGTAGCTTTGTCCAGAAATATGTCCGGAAGGATGTCCAGAAGATGTCAGGTCTATCTGGTCTAATTATCACATTACCTTTTTATTAGTATAGATGAATACATATTTACTGAAATATTTGTTGTGCTGACAAGGCAGAAGGAGGTGGTGGTGATTTTTGTTCTCACTCCATTGATTTGGACATGTTCTTGATCAGTGGTTTAAAACAGGGCTGAAGTTTAAAAACACCTGGAGATTATTTAATAAACACCTTGACTGGTGTTTTTCACATGTTCATATTCATGGGAATTACCTAGGAAGCTTTTAGAAATGGAAGCTGAGATTCAGTAGATCTGGTGGGGTCTAAGATTTTATTTTTCTAGCAAACTCCCAGGAGACTGGCATGCTGCTGGGCGGGGCCAGGTCACACCAAGTAGTGTGAGCCTTGCTCTTCTATATTGGAATTTCTGGAATCTGTCCTAAGAATTACACATTTCTAAGAATTTCTATAAGGAGTGACTTTGTGTATTCTACCCATCATTTATGTACTCTGTAGCAGTATTGAGGAATTGGCCATATATCACAGGCTGTGGCTCTATTGGCAAAGAGTGCAAGAAGATTCCAGATCTCATAAAGCTTTGAAAAACAGATGACCATATGTTAAATACATTTTTACACATTGAGGTAAATGTCAAGAATAATATTAATGTTTCTATTTGCCAATAACAAGGAAAGACATATGTTTGAACTAATATTTGAATGGCATAACTACACCAGCCATGGGATTAGCAGGACAAGGTTGTTTTACACAAAGTTAAGAGCATATGCAAGTCTCCGAGTAAGATAAGAGCTGGCAAATTCCAAGTGCTGCCCACAGTACTGGCTAAAAAAGCAAGTACAAATGGGAGAGTGTCCTGTGGGGAGCTGAGCAGGGAAAAGACAGGCACACGCAGATGGGTCATCTAGCTCAGCAGCGCAATGAGAGCAACTTTTTCTTTTTTTTTTTTTTTTTTATTGCTTAAAGTATTACAAAGGGTATTACATATGTGTCCATTTTATCCCCCAGCCCTAGACAGTCCCCTAGCCTCCCCTATCCCCCAATGTCTTATGTCCACTGGTTATGCTTCTATGCATGCATACAAGTCCTTTAGTTGATCTCTTACCCCCCTACCTCCTGCCCCGCAACCCTCCCCGGCCTTCCTGCTGCAGTTTGACAATCTGTTTGAGGCAGCTCTGCCTCTGTATCTATTATTGTTCAAAAGTTTATAATGGTCTCTATTATCCATGAATGAGTGAGATCATGTGGTATTTTTCCTTCATTGACTGGCTTATTTCACTTAGCATAATGCTCTCCAGTTCCATCGAGAGCAACTTTTTCTAATCAACACCTGTGGCAGTGGTGCTGTGAAGACTTCGCCTCTCTGTCTTGGTGCCTTTGAGACACTTCCCAGGTATGAAAATCAGTAATAATCTCCAAATACTTGTATTTATGAATTTTTAGGAACATTTATGAATAAAAAGGATAATATAGAAAATAACCCCTTCTCAGATGTATCATTGGCAAATATGTTCTCCATTACAATGGGTTCCCTTTCCATTTTTGTGGGGGTTTTTGTTTGTTTGTTTGTTTGTTTTCCTTTGTTTCTTTTGCCCTAGGTGATGTATTGGTGAAAATTCTGCTACGTGAAGTTTTCTGAGAATTTGCTGCCTATGTTTTCTTCTAGAAATTTTACAGTTTCATGAGGACTTATTATGCAAAGCAAAATAATCCAATCAGAGAAAGACAGATATCACATGATCTCACTTATATGAGGAATCTAATGAACAAAACTGATGAATAAAATAGAACTGATTGATGAATTTCAGAGGGAAGAGATTAACCAAAAAACGTATATGCACAAATGTATAGCCCATGGACACAGAAAATGGGGTGGTGAAGGCCTGGGTAGGGTGGATAATAAGAGGGGGAGAATAATGGGGGATAAAGGGGATATCTGTAATACTCTCAACAATACATTTTTTTTAAAAAAGGACACTATGACAATACATATTTTTACTTTTCAATGAGTTTTTATCTTTTGTTTCCCTTTATCTAAATTAGCAATTAAGAAAGATTTCTGTCCATTATAATTGGGACTACTTATTGAACAGCCAGTGCCTTCTAACAATTCCTCTGAGTAGGAATTTACTCCGTAGAGAAGTAAAGCATAGAATGCCATTTTTCTTAGTCAATATATATTTTTTACAGTGTAAAATTTTTATATTTAGAATTATCCAGGCCACTCAATTTAGAGGATTCCAATTTTGTTGGCAACATCCAAAGCATCATAGTTGGGAGCCAGTTGAACATATGCCTCTTCTCTCCATCAGGCCTAATCAGGGTATTGACCTTGGCCACGTCAATGTAACAGCGCTTCTTCAAGCCCATTTGACCTGGTGGTTGCAGGGCTTGTCCACAGGGAACACAGGGGTATTGCTGTATTCTGTCTTCTTCGTGGCTGACTCCATCGTCAGGGGTGGTCACGTTTGTTTCTCCTGGGGTGCTCTTCGGAGGATATTTAGGCTGCCTTGGGAGCTGCAGTGCCTTCAGCATGGGAAGGTGGGAGGCGTGCAGATCTTCTTCCTTTACTTATTTATTTTTTATGGCCGTGAACACCTTTCAGCCCTGCTTTCTTTGCCCTCAACACCTTTTATTTGGCTTAAGCTTTGGGAGGGGTGGGGGCCAGCTTGTTTACTTTTGGTGCCATCTTTGAGAAAAGGGCTCCTAATCAACATTTTCCAGTTACTTCAAATGTACCTGAGTCTCTATTATGGGCCAGATTCTACATACCTTGACATAATTTCAAAGCAATTAAACACACCTGAATAGATGCATCTTCTACTATCTTCTATATCCAGGATTCTATACCTTGGCAAATTTCTACATGCTGATTCCTTCAATTATGCCCCCTTTTTCTACTTTTTATAGCATTTTTAATGTCCCCTCCTCCTTTTATTAATATTCAGTAACCTTATTCTTGACTCAACAATAAACTCAAAATTGGCATTTCAGATGCTATTTTATCAATCAGCATGATTTGCGACTTACCTCTTAAAAAGCTCTCCAGAGTTCTCAAAATATGTTTATTCTAAAAACTCTTTTCTAAACAGTCTAGTAATTTTAATTACAAATAATTTTAACTGGCATTATGACAAAAACATTTTAATGTAATAGTCAAATTGGTTTTACAAGAAGTAGCAATAAAATAATCTAAGATAGTGATGGCGAACCTTTTGAGCTCGGCGTGTCAGCATTTTGAAAAACCATAACTTAACTCTGGTGCCATGTCACATATAGAAAATTTTTGATATTTGCAACCATAGTAAAACAAAGTCTTATATTTTCAATATTTATTTTATATATTTAAATGCCATTTAACAAAGAAAAATCAACCAAAAGATGAGTTCGTGTGTCACCTCTGACACACGTGTCATAGGTTCACCATCACTGATCTAAGATAATAGTTTTATTTATTCATTTTTTAATTTTATCCATATTTTAATTCTGAGTAAACATTGTATACTTTATTTTGTTAATCATAACATCATACATTTTAACATAGCAATTTTTTCTAATCTCTTTAGATTCCAATTTTTAAGTCTATTAAAATTAAATAAGATAATTAGATAAAACAGCTCAATGTTTGGCACATAGTAAGGATTTGATAATTAGTAGCGATTTTATTTATATTCTATTTCTTCTTTAATACCATTATATGAGAATGTTCTCAATAGTCTTGAGAAGTTTATTACTTATTGCATGGAAGGAACAGGGGAGTTTAGAAGGCAGGTCAATATTGAAAGGATTCAAATATGGGGAAAATAGTTATAAATGCAATAAAGAAAACACTATATTTCAAACAGTGGTTATGTGTCAACACAAAGATATAATAAGAAGGAAGCAGCAATGAAAGTAGGTAGAAAATCATGGACAGGCATTTTTTTTTCCCTGGGGATTTTCTCATTATTTCATGAAGTCAAGGTATTAGTACAATTTTGTCCTATTTTTATAGATGCTAAAACTGGGGCTCAGAGATATTAGGAAAGTCACATAGCCAATAAGAAATTGGACAAAGACTCAAACAGTTTTGACTTAGGCCAAAGTCCCAAAACCTAGCTCTGACACCTGAGACTGCATTTGGAATGGCAGAGTGACAAATTTGTGCCCATGCCCAGTCAGATCAACTCCAGGGCCCCTCTGTCAGTCTTCCAACACCACAGCCACACTTCTCCTATTTGGGGCGTGGGGAAGAGTTTGTTTACTCAACAGAATCAAGCAGACAATGGTTGGGTACAAATGACCAGTAGTAGCAATCCCTCTCTAGTATGGATTTCTAATTGGCTGCAATGGCAATCACAGTTTCAATTAAACAGAAGTAATCTACATTGGATAATGAAACACTCACCCTGGGGAAAATCTTCGGGAGTATATATCAGTAAATTGAATGATTAAAACGTTGCATAAAAACCCAGGCTAAATTCTCTCTTCTCACAGTTACCTATGTATCTACACATATTGTGTCCTAGAGTTGCTGGCTTTGCGAGTGAACAGCACATGCTCAGTGTTTCTTTATAATAATTCTCTAGCACTTTAATAGGAAAGTATGCACATGTAGCAATCTTCAACTTTTTGTGGGAGGAACACTTATTAAACATTGTTAAGGAATTTATATTTTGTTCTCAGCAATAGGGGAACCCTCCTCCATTTGACCTAAATGATTTGATATCTAGGGCCTTCACTCTTGTTACAATCCTATCCAGTTTGTATCCTTTCTGTGAGTGCCTTCTAGTTAACAGTTTTGATCCTATCTTGAAGGAGTCTGTCTGAGTCACTTCCAGCTATTTCAACTCAAAATGGAATGAAACAAATGTATCCAAAATAACTGAAATTGGTACCTGAAGTTGGAGTTGAGAACACAGAGGTAAGAGTGTGTTGGTACAGTCACAGCAGGTAGACAAATCATCAGTGAATATATTTTTTTTTAATATATTTGTATTGATTTCAAAGAGGAAGGGAGAGGGAGACAGAGATAGGGAGAGGGTGAGAGAGAATCGTTGATTGGCTGCCTCCTACAGGCCCCACTTTGGGGATCAAGTCAGCAACCCGGGCATGTGACCTGAATGGGAATCAAACCATGATCTCCTGGTTCATAGGTTGACGCTCAACCACTGAGCCACACCGGCCAGGCCATCAGTAAGATTATTTTTTATTCTATAACTTAGCTTAAAATATAAACATACACAATGCTCAATTTTTCCCAGTAACTAAATAAATAATCTTAAATTCTCCCTAGAACACAATGCTAGGTTGATAATAGCTGCCAAAGATATGTCCGCATCCTAATATCAGGAACCTGTCAATGTTACTTTATTTGGAAAAGGGGTCTTGGCATGTATAATTAAGTAAATATTCCCAAGGTGAGTAGACTACCTTGGATTATCCAGTGGGCACTAAATGCCATCACTGATGTTCTTCTGAGTGAGAGAGAGTGGTGGATTAAGCACACGCACTCAGAGGAGGCGGCAATATGACCTCAAAGGCAAGAGAATGGTGGGATGTAGTCACAAGCCAAGGAATCGTAGCAGCCACCAAAAGCTGAAACAAACTAGGGACACATTCTCCTCCAGAGGCTCTGGAGAGAAGGCAGCCCTGCTCATATCTTGATTGAGACTTCTGGCCTCCAGAACTGTGAGTGAATAAATGTGAGTCGGATTAGGCCACTAAATTTAATATGTTATGGCAGCCACGGGAAACTAACACTGGCATAAGATGTAAAATAAGATTCTACCATTTAGACATCAGAATGAGTAAATATTAGAAGTGAGGGGTAT
This sequence comes from Myotis myotis, assembly GCF_014108235.1. Lineage (NCBI taxonomy): Eukaryota > Metazoa > Chordata > Mammalia > Chiroptera > Vespertilionidae > Myotis > Myotis myotis. Next base: position 88,372,539 of record NW_023416390.1, on the reverse strand, counting down.
GATTTAATGGTTTTCAGGGGAAGTAGGGCAAGACTTTATGAAGGGTGTGACAAGATGGGGCAGGTTCCAAGAAGTAAGCTTCTGCATCTTGGGAATAAAGTAGACACTAAGGTACCTTCCATGTGCTGAAGACCATAGTGGAGATTTGACATTCCTGTCATTTTATTTCTTTCTCACAAAAGTCATCTGAGGTTTGACATACTTTCCCCTTCTTATGGGTTGAAGTTGAGGCTCAGAGATAACAATAAATTACTTGTCTGTGATCAAAGAGCTTGTGACTTGCATGGTTGGATTTATGCCCCAAATCTTCTGATTCCAGATCCAGAGTTTATATGATGCAAACTCAGGATCCCTCAGTTTCTTCTTCTGAGGGAAGAGAAGCATGAATTGCATATTTTTGCAGGCCCATTGCAGATTCATTCTATAAAGAGTTATAAATTCTGTGGCATGTGTGGACAGAAAAATGTGCTTCCACCTTGAGTGCAGAGTCCCCGTTTATTTAGGGAAGGTGAGTGTGGCTGGCATTAACTCTTATAATCCCCTACACTGACATGAATCAAGCAGATACCATTGCTTTCTTCTCTGACTAGGAAAAATTAGCACAAGTCCTTAAACACATAAACAAGGATCTTTTAGATTTGCACAGCAGTATAGAAAAAACAAACATAAATGGCATTTAAAATTCTTGGAAGCTAAAAATCCTTCTCCAAATGCTAAAGATTCAAAGTACCGTTTTCATCTTTGATATTCTTTCCAGTGATTGATTTATGTGATCCTTTTAAAAGAGGGGAGAGGTCCTTGCCTCCCCCGGTTGCTAGTGGGGATGGAATTCTTGTGATATACTGAGAAAAGGGATTTTCTGAGACTCACACAGGAGAATGAGTGTTTTTCACTTGTATGGCATTATATTCCTGAGTTTTCAAAGTCCCATTTCCCATTGTACAGTCATAGAAGATGTGTAGCTGGGACTTGGGTGGAGCTAAAATCAGAGCCAGTGGCCAGAGTTTCCATTCCATGTCTGCATAGTCCAGTCCAGCATCAGGCTACTTACCCTGTGTTTCCCCACTGCAGTCCACCAGTCCATTGCGTCTGCAGGGCCACATGGCTATGGAGGAAACATAGGCAGGGGCAAAGCAAGAGAGCCCCATGAGCCAAGCACACAAGAGGGAGAATTCCTTTGTTTAGGAAATTATGTATTCCTAAATTTCCGTGTGCTTGCAGTAGCCGCTCCCATTCTGGCCTACCATCTCTATTCTCAGGTTAGACTGATAGGCAAGTACCTTTCCAATGCCACCCCAACTTTACTAGGCATGTGTCTATCTTCTCTTTGTTGGATCCCTTTCTCCAGTGTTTTGCAAGGAATAAGCTGGTGGTTCCCTGGGGAGTGAAAAGCTACAGCTTCCTGGTGAAGCTGCCCAAATGACATGCCTGCAATGTCTGGACTTCCCTTTGCTTTTCTCTTATTATTAGTAACTGGCTAATTACAATGGTATGAATCCCATTGGTAGTGAGTAAAAATATACATATTTTTAAATATCCAAAAGAACTTTCTTCCTACTGTCATTCACCTATGATATCAGCTACAGTCTCCTGAAAAGGTACTCACTTCTTTCATTCCATCCAAGGCATGGCAGACTGAATTCTAGAGAGAAATGGGTATAGTGATACTATACTAGATCCAAAGCCCACTGAACATTGGTGGAAAATGATTTTACAATGGCCTTTGAACAAGTAAAGAGAGGTCTCATTCTCTGTAACAGAATTTCAGTGGTGATCTTATCTGTAAATCAGAGCTCTTACTCTGGCCTCACACTTTCCCCAAACAGTAGGGCAGGTGCACCAACAAATGAGGGGTGTGCTCTGGTCCTTCCTGCCCTGAGTCACTCTGCTTGACTCACTGACTTTCTACACTTGCTTCCATCTTGCCCACTTCCTTGTTTTTTGTCTCCTAGTTAATGGCCCACAAGTGTCTTCATAACGAGTGTCTGTTTTCAGCTTCTGCCTCTTCTGTTTCTCACTTCTCTGTCCAAGGACCTTGGCTTGAAACACATACCAGTCTGTTTTAGTTCAGACTGACTTGTTGTTCCAAAGAACCCAACAGTTTGCTCCAGAATGCTGGCGCGTGCACTTATCTGGTTACCTGACCCCACTGCACAGAGATATTTGTACTCCTGGGCAAGTGTAAAGTCTTAATGAGGCTTCCAAGTTCAAAGATTCTTTACAACCAATCTGATTTTTCTAGTCAAAATAATACAGTAAATAATTAAATAATGACACCTTATAATCTATTGATACAAAAGGCTAATATGCTAAGTCTAAGTGTCCTTCCCACCTTCCAACCGGTCTCTATGATGGCTTGTTTTATAGCCAGGTGGAAACACTTTACACCGTAATCAAATGTCTGTGAAGCCTTTTCCCATGCTTCATCTCATTGGATCTTCACAGAAGTCCTGGAGTAGGTAGATAGGAGACTCGGTAGAATCCTATTTTCTTCTCATTAGCCAGAAAATGGAGATTTAGAAAGCTTAGAAACTTGACCCAACTGAAAAGAAGAAATGGTGGACCTTGAAAACGACTTCAGGTTTTCTCTCTGCACAGAATATAGTCAAACACTGCTGCAGTTAAATATTTTACCCTTTGTTCTCCCTGCATGATCTATAATAATCATGTGCTTCATGCTGATATTTACTGCTATGTTGCTGACAATTACCTGAAAGAGAAGTTGGGGTGCTTCACTGGGCTGGAAAAAGTTTAGCTAAATCAGAAAGCAGGTCTAATTAAGTAAGTTCATTCTGTATATATAAAAGGCTAAATTGACTTGTGTATGAATGATACATATAAAACTCTCTCTGGTGCCAATCACTTGCGTGTGTTTCCATCTGTCATTGTTGATGGTGAATTTGGTTGACACTTCTATTACAGAGAAAGGGCGAATAGCTATATTAAAAACATTTCTTCTAATTAATTTTCTTTCAATGTACACTAATTCGTGCACCAGGCTAGTAGTACATTAATATTACAATTACACTTAACAATAATTATATGCTTATAATTATAATAACAACAGCTTATGCTCTAGTGAGTTCACAATTTAGAGGGAGAGATGTGTGTGTGTGTGTGTGTGTGTGTTTGTGTATGAATTCATCACCAATTATAAAGTCACAATGATAATTTGAGGAAAATATTCATAAGTTTTTAGTTTTCTAAAAAATATTTAAGAGCTTCACTTTTTCTGAGAGATCAATAAATGAAGAAAAATACTTAACCCCATTTTACAGGCTGGTAGAAAGAACTGTACTCTTTTCCATCTCTTTGCTTTCTAGTAACTAAGATAAAGGATCCCACAAAACTGCAGTTAGGAAATCAGTTCATGTATTTGCAGCATACCAGTAATCCAGGTTCTTTGTGGAAATGGTTATAGCTTCATTTTCTGATATTTAGAGGTCAGACACTGAGAGTTGTTCACCTCTCTGTCTATGCAGCGTCTGGCTTTTGGTGACAGCTAAGTGCTTTTTGACATTTACCTGAAAGGTAAAAGCCATTAGTAGCAGAATACAGTCAATACCAACAATGAATTTCAAAGTGATGGGACCATGGCAAGGGGAAATATTTTTGGATTTTATGGGAAATACATGTTTTGGGTGTTATTAGACCTAGATTTAAACCTCAAATCTGCTCCTAACTAGGTGTGAGAGTATGTGAAGTTTTTTCCAGCTCTGAGTTTTTATGTCTTAACTTTAAAATTGGAATAAAAACCTACTGTTAAGCTAAAAAAAAAAGCCAAAGTGAGAGGTAATAAGAATTTATTTGCAATGATAGACTTGCAATCCAAAGCCATAGAGTCAGGCAGGAAGCCTATGTCCTGATTAGGGGGTGAAGGCAAAGTGTTATTATGGGGAAAAGGAAGGGAATCAACACATGGATGGAAGAAATTGATTTTTATTGGTGTTATAAAGCTGTTAATATTTAGCTCTGCATGACTGGTTACTGATTCTAAGTAATGTCCAAAATGACCAGTCCTTATAGTCAGAATGGCTGCTTTCCTGTTAGCTTTACCAATCTGAAGACAATGTAGGCTTGACTCAGTCCGAAGGTTATTTTGCCCAGTTCAAACATTTCAAAGGTTGAGGAGCAAGATGTTCAAGCAGTTCCTCTGGAATGGCTGCTCTGGCTCCACTGTTAAACGGTTCCATCTATGGTCTACTTTTCACATGCCCCCATGCTCACTTGAGATCTTTCTGTGAAAGCATTGCTGATAAACCATTGGAAAGCATTGCTGCTCAGTTATTAAGAGTCCTTGGTCCTCCATCTCTAGGAAGGCTAATTCCCAGTGTGCCATGCCCCAGGCAGGAGGAAAGATCACTTCTGTAGGGCCTTAGGCCGCACCTGAGCAATAAGAGCGCCAGAGCAGAGGAAGGATTCACTGTCATGGGCCTTTAAGGACAAACATGTTCTAGTTTCTTCAGGTTTCTCATCTGAAGTTACTGATCATCTCAAAGATCATGAGTGACCATCATCTGAGTGATGCTTTTATAACACTGAGCTATGCAAAACAGACCAAGATTTATAACAGCAAAAGGGATAATCTTATACTTAACTGACTTTCTTAATCTCCATTCTTTATGGGACAATTTCTGATAATAAAACATTCATTTCATGTTGTGTAACTGGAGAAAACTGAAGAGCCTTAGAGAGCATGGTCCTTAGGAAGCATTACCCCTACTGATTTTGAAAGTAGATTAGTTGGATACCTAGCTGTTTCCTTCCTGATAATCACAATATGGGATTTCTAAAGAGTCATGAAAGGCTTTGGGCAAATTTTCAATAAATGTGCATTCCTTCACTACTTTCAACTTGGCCCCTAGGGTCATGACAGAAGTGTGAGCTTTGCTGAATGGCATTGATATGTGGCACCACAACAGGTCAAAAGAAATAAAACGAGACTGGAGAAACAAGCCAGCGACAATGACTAGAAGTAGATTATACCTGCAGTCTCCTAGCCCGGGATGTAGAAAAGAAACACCCACCGGGAACCCAGGAAGCGCCAGGACTTTGATCAGAGACAGTAGTCTCTCAAGAATCAGAAAAATACTCAAGTAGCATCAGGCATGGTGAAAAGCCACCTAAAGAGAGCAATTGGTAGGTGAGGTCAGAAGAGGCTTATGGAGCCTCTGAGAGTGGGTGTCCCAGAAAACTGTGCTGCAGTCTAACAAGGGTCCGAAGTAAGGCTGTGTCAGCCACCTGTGTGCCAGGCCACCCTGGCCTCAGAAAACAGTGTACACTCAGAAAAGGTTCAAGATGATTCTGAGAAAGCAATGCTTACTCAGCTCTGGGTGTATAGTTCAGGATTAGGAAGTTGAACTTGAAAATTCTTGTAACAACATCACAGAGCCTCTGTCATGGCTTATTTTGAGCACTGGGTTGGGAAAGAGCTGTAGAATACCCCTTGTGGGCTTGGCTACATTGGAAAGGCCAAAAGTACACCATAGGTGGGGTTTAAAAAAACACACGGTGGACAGCAAGGAAGGACAGTGATGAATTCTAAGTTTCTGCTCTGCAATTGCTTCATATGTCTTTGCCTGGTCGAGTTTGGGCAGAGCTCCATAAAGAAGAAGGAAAGTGCATACTCCCCATGAGAAATAGTGGACCCCAGGGAAGAAAGAAAGGATGGGTGCTAAAAAAGCCACCACACGTTAGGGAGCATCAGAGCAGAGTCCAACATGACACCCCCAGGAGTAAGGCGAGCTCCCAGCACACGGTGGCTCTGACCAGGACCTCAGGAAGCTGCGGCCTTGAGATGCATGGCCAGAGTTAGGTGTGAGTGGTCAAGCTCCTAAAAGCAGGGATGGAGAAACAAATGTGGACAAAATGGGGCCACATGCTAACCTAACTCAGAGAAGGCCTGTGTGGCAGCCTTGCAAACTTATAGACCTGAATTAACCACAAAGGATGGTCTGAAATTAAAACCTTTTAATTACAAAAGCAGTTTATAGTGGATAGTCATGTTCTAGGGCAGTGGTTCTCAACATTCCTAATGCCGCGACATTTTAATACAGTTCCTCATGTTGTGGTGACCCCCAACCATAAAATTATTTTCGTTGCTACTTCTTAACTGTAATTTTGCTACTGTTATGAATCATAATGTAAATATCTGATATGCAGGATGTATTTTCATTGTTACAAATTGAACATAATCAAAGCATAGTGATTAATCACAAAAACAATATGAAATTATATATGTGTTTTCCGATGGTCTTAGGCAACCCCTGTGAAAGGGTCATTCGAACCCCAAAGAGGTCGTGACCCATAGGTTGAGAACCGCTGTTCTAGGGCAATACCTTCCCTGACAAAAATCAATTTTCTATTTTTACTGAGCCTATTGTCTTTTTGCATCCAAGATAACTTACCTGTGGACTGTAAGGGTAACTTATAATTTCCCTTTTTCCAGAGCCCTAGGGCACAACCAATGAACCAGGGCAAAGACTACAAATTCCCTCATTGTTACTGATATGGGGTTACTAGTAATTGTTGACTGTTAACTCTCCTGTACACACCTATGCAAAAGAAACATGTGTTTATCCTTTCACTTTTTACCCAATCCCAGAGGTTCCCCACCTTTGCTTTCTCCCACCTTCCTAATCTACCACCAATGGATTTCATTTAACTCACGTCTCCACCTTTGATGGTAATATTAGGGGCAGAAACAGAGTATTGGGGACCAGCTACAATTATAAGAAATATTAATCATGCTCTGTTAACCATGATGGTTCTGTTCTGATTAGGAAGCACATCCTAACTTTGTTGGGAGTTATAAGCCCTGGGACATGGGAGCTCACATTGGAATGCAGTCCAAGCTTCTTCTGAGAACTGCCTGTCATTATGGAGAGATTTACAACCTCGTGGCCAAAACAATCTAGTCCTGGAGGCACCTGCTCTTTATAACCCCAGCCCTATTGCCTGCAATCTGGTCCCAGGGCACCCTGAGGCACCTGCCCTCTGGGACCTTCCCTGCAGCCCGCATGACTAGTATTCTGTAATGATTATCCCGTGCCCACTTCCCCATGCCTGTAATTTCTATTTTCCCACATGATCTTATCTTTTTTACCCAATATAAGCAGCTGGTTTGTGGTGAGGTACAGAGCAGTGTTTTGTGGGTGGCCTGCTGCTCTCCCACACTGCCGGCATTATTGAAATAAATCATACATGATGCAACCCTGCCTCTGCTTAATTGACTGAAGTAGTGACAGGCAGCCCAGACCCCTTGGTTGTCCAGTTACAATAATTTATAAAAACAGGTGAAAAAACACCATTTTCCAGAGCATTATCTTAATCATTGAGTGTCTGCTTCCTGGTAATTGTCGATGGTTTGGATCAAATAAACTACAAGAATTCTTTACAGGTTTGAATGTTTCTTATATTAACACAAATAAACAGAGGATTCACATACTGACAGAACTGAAGTGTGCAGGCAAAGAGGCAGAGGCACGGACCGTCCTTTCTCTGACTGTTGTTCTCACAGGTGTTTGGGATGGTGCTGCCTCTCAGAGTGCATGTCTCCATTGTTGAACAGAACATAACCTGTCTTCCCGATCCTTCTTCATTTTTAGCCACTAACACAGGGAAGACAGAGGTTTCCTCCAACCAGTGACTCTGGCTTTTGTCTTTGCACCATCACCTCCTCCTGTTTTTAATAGGGCCAGGGAGTCAGAACAAAAGATTCAACAGCGTTGGTTTCCATGGATTCCTTTCCATTTAAATTTTATATCTAAAAACACACACACACCTTAATTCTGATGATTTTAAGTGCCTAATTAAAGTTTTAAAGAAATAATGACTATCCCGAGGTATCTGTTTGCTCTGGGGTTCTTTGCAAATGAGAGAAGCAAACTTTTCTTTTCAACCAGGGGGGATCATTTGAAGGCTGACGGCTTTTATTTCCTGCTCTTCTTCATCTCCAGTTGCTTCTGTTTCTTCCTGCCTCATTCTCTGTCCTTTCGGTCTCCACTCTAAAGCCAGCTCTGATCAGCACCTGACCCCTTGCTAACCTCTTCTTTAGTTCTCTAAGAGACCACTGGCCTTTTCCTGTGGAAGCCAAAACCGAAATATCACGATCCTCTCGTGTTTTAAGTTCTCTAGAAAGAGATGCATATGTTGCCAGTGAGCTGACTTGGCTGCCTACCAGACAGTTGAAGCAACCATCCTCTTTGAAGTGGCTCATGTCAGGGCCACCTTTCTAATGCAAAGTTTTAGACCCCAGGGATGCTGGGCACTGACAGGTAAATGACCCCTGACATCTAGCCTGTGTCTCTGCACAGAGTGGGTTCATTGTGCCAAGTCTGAGGCAGGTGTACCTCTTTGCCCATGAACCCTGCCGTGGTGCTTCAGCACAGGCCCTGCTCCATATTTCCAGCCACACAGCAGGTCCCTTCAGGTCAGAGACTGTGTCATTATTGTGTCAGTTCATCTGAACATTCAACAAATACTTTCAAGTGCCTCCACATGCCTCATACTCACAAAGGTGCTGGGAATTCAGTTGTTGCACAAACTGAATGTGGTTCTTCACATTTATCAAATGAGCACATGAATAAACATCTAACTATAAAACTGAGCACACATGCTTTGGGTTTATAATTTGATGCATTTATAAAGGTCAAGGCTTTCCTGTAGAGTAGAAGAGTATCCAAGATCTGAAAACTAAGTAGGGGTGCCTTGGTCAAAAAGAGCGGAAAGAATCACAATGGAGGGAGGAGGACCAACTGGGAAGGCTACGGGAGCATGGCTCATGCATGCCAAGTCTGTTGACAGCAGATGTGTTATAGGGGGTAATTGTTTCCTGCTACAAAGTGTTTGTTATTTATGGCCTTCGTGCACTGCAGGGGCCCAAACCTACCTGCCTCTTATGACAAGCAAACAGTCCCACATTTTGAAACATCTTGAAGGCAGCTTAACACCTCCAGTTAAGAATCACTGTATAGAGCTTTAATGAGGCTCTTGTGTTCAAAGGTTATTTACATGCTGGTGAGGAGACATAGGCATTAACTCAACTTGAAAACAGTGGTGATGCTCATATCATCAGAGACTAGGGGGCAGAGGGAATAAGACAGTTCTCCAGACAATAATTCCAGACTCAACTGTCCTAAATCAATGTGCTGAATGACCTCCCACCTATGGAATGCTTAGTCTTGCCCCCATCTTCCTGTTTGTCCTCCCTGCGTGTTTACTCTGCCTCTGTATAGTTTCCGGAGTCAGTTGTTTTGTGACTATAAGCAAGATAAACAAGATCTTACAAATTAGTAGAGAAAGATTCAAGATCAGATATAAGGGCAGCAACAAAGGGAAAAGCAAAAATACGAAAGACATGCTCATAATTTAGCAAATGGCTTTTTGGTGAATCTAGTTCCAGTAACTATAACTATTTTGTACAACATTTTAAAGTGGTACCTTTCTGATTAATCAATCGGAGGACAGATTGAAGGGTGTTAATTAAGAGGTTGGTTAAATTAGCTGTGAGAAGGAGAATATACTGGAAAATGTAAAAGCAGATTTAGTGACCACCAGTTAGAAGGTTCCTATAATAGTAAGGATGAGAAACAATGTTAGTTTTGAAAAACTTGGCAGAAATGGAGAGGAGTGAATGGATTCAATAGATATGAAAAAGGCAAAATTTATATGAGTTGACCATTAGATACAGGAGTAATATGATGAATGTGTAAAGCGTAATTGTAGCTAGAAGGGTGGAGAGAGAGAATACTGGAAATAGTCCCATATTGAATGGGTGTGGTCATTCCTTCGGTTTTACAGATGTGGTTTTGAAATATCCACAAGGGGATATTTTGCAGTGATATAATCAGATCAAGAACTCAGAGAAGATATCAGGTTAAGAAACATAAATTTTTTCATCTATAATTACTGTATATTATTACAGTGCTACACTTTTCAGGTTATTGGTACTTAGAGTGAGGGCCCAATGATAATTACTTTGTCAAAAATGTTTGTTTTGGCAGAAATGTCCTTATTTTGCCCCTACATGAGGTAGCAGGCAAAGACACAGTTCATATTGAAGTTGGACTCATGCTCCTCCACTCTACTCTCTCTGGTCCACTCTCAAAAGGCCATTAGACATTATCATTTGACTACATTTTAAAAATCTATATAAAAAACACAATAAATTAAACATAAGTAGCATATTAGTCTGATGGGGCTGCCAAACAAATTACCACAGACTGAGTAGCTTAAGCAATATAATTTTATTTCCTCAGAGTTCTAGAGGTTAGAAGTCCAGAATTAAGGTGTTGGCAGGGCAACTTTCTTTCCTTGACTTATAGATGACTATTTTCTGATATCTCCAAATGGTATTCTCTTCTCTGTATGTCTGCATCCTAATTTCATCTTCTCAAAAGACACCAGTCATACTGGATTCGGGTCCACACATATGACTGTATTTTATCTTAATTAGCTCTTTAAAATGCTATCTCCAAATAGAGTCAAATTCCAAGTTACTGGGGGAGGGGTTAGTATATCAACATATACATTTGGTGGTGGATACAATTTAGTCCACAATAGGTAGTAATTGAAGGTGTAGGTGTGGTATAATATTGCCTCTTATAGAATGCATAGGAGGAGAGGGCCTGGGATTACAACATGAGGAATCAAACATTTAATACCCAAAAGAAAAATGGTGAACGAGGAATGAGAATCTTTGAGAGAAAACAGGGGAAAGCTAGTTTACAGAAGTCCAAGGGATTTGATGTCTTGAAAAGGAGTCAGTTGTGAAAAGGATAGAAGGTTAAAGAAAGAGCAGGTAGAATGAGGACTGGAAAAGGATTCTTGTCTTCTGTTTTATCTACTCAATGTCTAACCCAGAAACTGGTGTTTAATAGTCATTAAGCAATGAATTAATTATGTATTGCCATATTTGAGTTTTGAGGGAGGAGAAAGATGACAAGGCTGAACACTTTAGAACTGGCTACCCATATTTGTGCAAACTTGAAGACTTTAATATCTTAGAAGCTCAGTTCCAAATAAATTTGATAATTTTTATCTCCCAGTTTTGATTGAGATTATATGTCTGTCACACAGATCAAAGAAACACAGTGAGCATTATTCTAGCTACTTATTGAAGTACTTTAAGCATTGTGATCAAATTAATTAGAGGTAGAAAGAAACAGAGATTGAATATATATCAAGCCACCTCCTTACTAGAGAGGCTTTTGTTCAGATGTGAATTTCAAAGGGCAATTTTGGGTGAGAAATGGGAAGCTCTGCTGCAGTGGAAGAGAACCAAGGCAATGCCACTAGAGCGGGCAAAAGCAAGGCTGGGCAAAGCAAGTGTCCCGCACCCTGGCATGAGCAGGCCAGCACGTGAACAGCTCAGTGTGACTAATGTCTGAACAGGATAATCTTACTTTAAAATCAAGTTAAAAGTAAACAAACCCAGAAATGAAATATTTTTATTAATATATGTGATGTTTTTAAAAGTAAATTAATCAGTAGTTGAAAGGCATAGGTTATGGACTTCATACATGCACTAGTAAGCCTTTAAGAAAGAAAGATAAGCAAGTTCCCTACCCTGAGAGACTACTCCAGCATCTTGGGGGCTGAAACATTCACATGTAGAGACCTATCAAACAAAAGGGCATCCATAGAGCATTTGTCCATGTAACCAGGCATTTCCCCTGACTTAGGGCCTGAGTTGTCCAGGTGGCTTCTGCAGGTGGGTGAAAACTCATGAACATGGGCATTGAAACCTGACCCATTAAGTCAAAGCTAAATGGCAAGAAAGTACAAAATCTCCCTTAAAGAAATAGATTGCAATACTAGCACATATAATCCTCATAACTACACGAGAGAAATATTGTTAAATTTATTCTACAAATTCAGTTTTGAATCCCAAAGAACATACACAGCTGCCAATGAGCAGAACCAGTTTGTGCTCTTAGCATCTAAGAAAGTTCCTGGCACATAGAGGGCCCTCATTAATATTTATTGAAGTTAATACAGGGCCAGATGTACAACACAGATTCCCTCGACTTTTCTCATTTTTTTTAGCAATTTTTGGAGTATATTTTACAAAAGATGATTTCTACAAGTCAATTTCAAATTTGTCACTCTAATCTGACCTATTTAAAGATGGCATTTGATAGAGTTGGAGAGATAAGTTTGGGTTGTTGTTTGTAATAAAAAACAAAAATAAACAAGTTTAAAAAGATGTGGAAAGGAAGATAGAGACTACTACTCAGACATTTATTTATCCTTTGCTGCCTTGGGCATTCCTTTTCAAAATAGACCTCCACAAAAGTAAAGATTCGGTGCATTGGCCATTCAGAATATTACGATACAGGACAATTTTCAAAGAATGGGGGTAACTGCCTGTTGGGGACCCAAGGGTGCACCATGCAGACCCGGACTTACTGATTTGGCTCAGCCTTGTGAAATACAACAGGAAATTGTCGTGTTGTCAGCACTCTTCCGGTCTAGCTTCCTGGCAGACACACTTGATGCTGGAAGGCTTCTCATTGTATGTCCACTTTGTGTTCCTTTTCCAAATTGGTCTCAAAGCCTGGGGGTGGAGGTTGGGAGATATGAGTAGTCCTAGCCCTCTACCTTCCTCGACCTGGGATAAGTACCCCCATTGTTCTGGGCCATCATTTTCCCATCTTTAAAGTACTATAGGAGATATGAGGAGATAATTCTAAAAATTCTCTTTAAATGGAGGATTTTATGATCCAAACAGTTTAGAAGGCTGCTCAGGCTGAAATGTTTAGCTGTTGTATAAGCAATTTTGCTGTTATAACCTAAAAAGGTCCTGGAAATAATTCCAGGAATATCCTCACCATGACAACCATTGATTCAGATGTTGTCGATGGGCTGATTCCCTAAAGTTGAGTGCATTTTGTGCACTTTAGAAATTAGGTGATAGACCCAGGTAGACGAAGACATCGACTACTTGCCTTTGTTCTCCCGGAGCCCTGGTGCTTTTAGCAGTGTTATCAAAAGTCTTCTTGATGTCTTAAAAAATGTCAACTCTGCCTTTCTTCTAGCCCTGCTCTTACTTTTCCCAAACTAAGAAAAACAACTCCAGAATCCAAAGTTACCTCAGGTCTAATGCCTCTTTGCTGATAATAAAGCAAACTTTTCTTACTTAATGAGAACAGCCTGAAGTCTATGTTAAGAAGAAAACACAAACTAGCCAAGATTTTCAAGCAACAGAGAGCCAACTAAATAGCTGAGCACCGTTTCCTCCGGAATGTGAGCTGATTACCCACCAAGCTAAAATGCTCAGAGGGCCGTGGAAACAAATCTCCATATTTTGCCTCTAACCATTTTCTCTCATTTTAGTTATGAATTTTAGTAAATTATCAAAAAAGGATGTTCTTGCAGTTCATTCAGTCCTCTTTCTCAGCCTTTCCTTTCCAAGTTGGGCTGGAGGATATCCAAGTGATTAGGGAAAGAAAAATTCACAAAACGAGCAGGCTGGAAAATGATGGTGATTCCTCAATGCCCACATAATTAGGTATGCCCCTTACTTTGTGTTCCTCTGATTAAAGTTTTCTTCGATTGTTACAGGTTCTGTTTTGATAATGATAACAAATGCCATTATTTACATGTTTCACAGAGTCCTATGATGCTTTAGCTTTTTTATGTATTTCTCCTCCTCTCAGATAGTGTATCTCTCTCCTTTGTGCCCCTGCACATCTCTACTCACCTGTCTTATTCTCTCTCCTCTCTCTACCTTCTCTCCCCACCACCCTCTCACTCCTATTTGATCTGCTTTTCCCAACTACTCTTGATCTCCTTCTACTCTTTCTCCTTTTTCTACTTATTGCTATTTTTGATATCATTCCTCACTCTTTTTTTCCCAATTACAGTCAACCTGGTCACTCAGTATAAATGAAATGACTTAAAGGGTTTTTTTTTTAGATGAGGGTCCATATTTTGGGGAAAAATATCTATAACTTCAATTTAATAAGCATTGGGTTTGTGCAGTGTGAGGCTATGATGGGCACTGAAGATATGAAGCTAAATAATACACAGCCCCTATATGAAATATCTAGAGGGGAAGAAACATGTGTTTTGATTGAGGAGTCAGAATGTGTGATGGGTAAAAGTGAAATAGTTTTATTTTTCCAATAACTTCCACAATTGCATTTTGCCAGTCCCCCTCTGTTGCTGAGGACTGGATTGAATGAGTGTCATGTCTTTCCCTTAAGGCTTTAATTGGTATTTATTGCTTTATATTATCTAGCTTTAAGGCTTTGTGCTAAAGGATTTTATTTCAATAGTTGCAGATTCATTCACCATAACAATGCCTATTCTACCATGATGGAGATATTTCTAATTCCAACTCTTTTTTTGAGCAAAATATGAGAAAAATCATTCACAAAATCACAACATTTTTCTGTCACTTAATGGCGACCAATTGAAAGAGAGTTGTCACAGAATATATCCATGGATATAAGAATGACTTCACAGATCTGCAGGTAGATAAAACGAAATTCTTTGGTTCCTTCTTTGTCTATAGATTGCTTTCTCTGCCTAGGCTATGCTCTCTCTGGACAAAATATGTACATTCAAGTACCAAGCAATGAGCCGATAGGGTGAGTTAGACTTCAACCTTAGTCACCTACATGTTTACAAGCATGTGCTTTACAAACAATGTACCCTTAAAAACTCTCTGGCTGTCTGGCAGGTGTGTGTTCGCTTGGTTGAACATTGTCCCATGAACCAGAAGGTCATGGTTTGATTCCTGGTTCAGGCATCTGCCAGGCTTGTGAGCTCAACCCCTAGACCCCTGGTGGGAGCCATGCAGGAGACAACTGATCAATGTTTCTCATTAGTGTTTCTATCTCTCTCTCCCTCTATTTTCCTCTCTCTGAAATCAATAAAAACATATATGTTTAAAAAATTAGATGCATGCCTGTGTCCAAGTCAGTATCCCACTGGTGTCTATGACAGATAGGCTTGGGTCAAGTTTGTACCTGACCCAGTCATCATCAGTCATTTCACATGATAGATGCTTTCTGTAATTGTTCCAATTTGGCCACAAAGCATGTCTCATGTGATGCTTAATCAATTACTGACATTTAGATACTGGGGTCCCATTCAAATATAAAGTCTGACTGTCCAGGGTTAGGGTGTTGGCATCTGTTTACTTTTACTTATTTGTTTTTGGTCTTTAAATAAGTGATGAGGTGCATATTGATTCTTAGCATAGTGTATCTGCTATATTTCAGACCAATGGTTTAAGATAAATAAATGAGCAGGACATGATCTTTGCCAGAACAGTCTGACAAAAGCTGTGGTAGAATTACAAATAGGACAGTGCAGAAGACAGGAAAGGATCATTTATGAACAGGGTGGACAGAGGCGATGCATACCCTGACTTCAGAAGAAGAAGGAATTATCTGAGCTGAAGGGGCAAAAATATGCATTTCAGAGATGATGCAAGTGTGAAAGGGAGAAAGGGAGGGGCACATACTAACTGAGTTTAAAATAAATAGATCTTCCCTGGCCAGGTAGTTCAATTGGCTATAGCATCCTCTCAATATACCAAGGTCTTGGGTTCAATCCCTGGTCAGGGCACATACAAGAATCAATCAAAGAATGCCTAAATAAGTGGAACAGCAAATCAATCACTCTCTGCGTGTGTCCCTCTGTCTCTCTATCTCTCTCCTTTTTCTCTCTCTCTAAACTCAATTATTTTTAAAGGCTTAAAATAGATAGATCCTAACTCCAAAAGTCAAAATTGGATTATTTTCCTCTAGGTGATTATGGATAGAAATAGGTATTACATATATTTTCTTAATTGGACAGGAGAATGGTAGCCAGTCCCATGTGAATATCTCATTGCTACAGATATCCCACAGATAAGATCAAAAGCTGCTCATAAGGTGGTTATTTCATGAAAGCTACACCACAGCTCATATCCCTCTAGACCAGACGGCTTCTCTGAGTTCCCTCCAGTCCCAGTGGGAGCTGTTATCAGGGTGCAGAGGAAGAAAGAAACCTGGTGTTTTTTGATGAGATCCACTGGGAATAATAACCTCATCAAATCTGAACTTTGTTGGAAGCTTCCTATGGAGAATGAGATTCCTGGAAACAGCCACACACAAACACCTTAATGAACCAAGTCCTCCAAGTACTCAGTTTTAGAGCTATCATATGCCATTTGCCTGAGAAAGAGCACCTTCCTCCTATTCCGAACAGTTAGTTTCAGGGAGAAAATCCTTCCTTGCACTGAATAGAAGCACGCGATGCCTGCCACCATTCAAAACTTATTCTTTTATGAGTGAGGTGAATAATCACATAAGGAAGGGGAGTGATAAGGCAGGCTGTTTGGGGAGGTGAATAAAGAGTTGGGAGAAGGAGATTATAAATTCTTGGCTTCTCTCCTCCTCTGCTGCTGATTAGACAGGTTGCTGCAGGGGAAGATGCTGAGTCCCAGGCGCCTCTAGGTTCTGTTAGATAGAGATAACGATGCATTATTTATTGCGCATGCTAATGGACTCATTAAACATGATAATGGACTTCTGGATATACAGTATATCTTATACATTTCTCTTGTTATTGAATGGCATGAGGCATGCAGGGACCCAACCTATCAAATTCAGAACTGATATTTTAGGTGAGAATAAGCAAAAGTTTTACAAGCATAGGATACTTCTTATTATGAAAAAAGGTTGAAGTCCACTTCAGGGGAAAAGTGCTGATGTTTGTGTGGGCGGACATTCCCAGTAGGGGAGGAATTGAATCTCTCCACCTTCTGGTCTCATCTCAGAGTTCCTAGGTATTTCAACAGGGAGTGCTATACAATGGAATTTAGGACAATGGGAAACCAATACACATTAAATTGGACAGTAGTTTTCTGGAAAGCAATTTGACAATGTGTATCAAACATATTCAAATAGACCCTGGCCAGTGTGGCTCAGTTGGTTGAGCGTCATCCTATGCAACAAAAAGTTGCAATGTACAATTCCAGGTCAGGGCATGTGCCCACACTGTGGGTTTAGTCCCTGGTCAGGGTGCTTTTAGGAGGCAACCAATCAATTTTTCTCTCTCACATTGACATTTCTCTTTCTCTCTCTCCTTCCCTTTTGTCTCTCTCAAATTAATAAAAATATATATTTAAAAATATTCAAATAGTTTGAAGGTTTTATTTAGTAGTTTCACTTTTAGAATTTCATCTTTAAGAAATAATAATATATGAAATCTTACCTGTTGTAATAGCATGGATGAACCTAGAACAATGGTTCCCAACCTTTATTTGGCCATGCCCCACCCAAGCATCTCTAAAATCCTAATGTCTCCTTCCCCTTTGATATATAATTCTTATTAATAAAAAGTAAACTCCTATTCATGTGGAGGAATTCTAAAAGGCCATTAACTTGGTTCAGAGAACATGGCATCCATGAAAGAGAAAAATAAAAGAACAAAAGAACAGTTGAAGTACTGAGGAAGAAATCACTAAGAAAATGTTAAAAAAAAATAATAATATGAAGTGATATGAAAAAATAGCAAATAAAGTTTCAAAACATATAATAGAGAACTGAAATGCATAAATACGTCACAATATATATTTACATAATATATGTGAGGCCCCTAGAACCATTAGAAATGCAAAAAAAAATCACTGTTAATAAATCATTCTTGAATTGCCCCCTTAAAAATTAAATTGCCCCCGTGTGAGGCATGTGTCCCGTGTTAGAAACCACTGACCTGGAAGGTATTATGCTAAGTGAAATAAGCCAGTCAGAGAAAGACAAGTACCATATGATTTCACTTATATGTGGAATTTCGTGAACACAATAAGCTAGCAAACAAAATAGAAACAGACTCCTAGATACAGAGAACAGACTGACAGCTGTCAGAGGAATGGGGTTTGGAGGACTGAGTGAAAAAAAACAAAACAAAGGGATTACGAAGTACATATTGGTAGTTGTAGAGTAGTCAGAGGAATGTAGATCACAGCATAGGGGATATAGTCCATAATATCATAGTAACTATGTGTGGGGCCAGGTGGGCACTTGAAGCAGTGGTTGGCCTCTCTGTAAAGTACATTATTTTCTAACCACTTTGCTGTAAATCTGGAAAGAATATGGAATAGTATTGAGAATTTTTTTAAAAAATCAATAAAACTGAAAACATTTACAAAAATAAATTAGACAAAGAAAGAAATTGAGGGTCAATGGGGAACAGGAGACATATGTACAACTAACAATAAAAAAAAATATGAAAATTAAAATGTAAGCAAAGAAGACATTTTTCTTGTCATTATTATAAAAACAAAAATTGTAAGTAGCCTAGATACCAAACGTTTTATTTAGTTTAAGTGAAAAGTCCACCAGTATAGTGGACTATGGTGCATCCATTTAAAATTATGTTTTTAAATTATTTGATGACCTGAGGAGGTTTTTACAAATATAATCTTGCATACAAAGAGTTAGATGTAAATTTTTGTACACAATTTGACCCTTTGGAACATGTATGTGTTAAGTGTGTGTGAGAGAATAAGTATATGTGAAGGCAGAAAATGAAAGGCAATGAATTACCAACAATGATCTATAAATGCTTAAAATTATTGTGTTTTCTTGTTTTTCTCTTTAACATGTTCTCTCGGTTTTCAAATCATCTACCATAATTATTATATATATATTACCAACAGTCAATGGTTTGGCAATATGAATCTTCAATTATTCATGCATGGATGCCATGCTCATGCACGTCGCCTACTTTGATGGAGTGGGAGCAGAGGTGGCATGGGTGACTGGCCAGCAGATCCTCTGAGAGCCTTTCTGTGGCTCAGCTGTGTGTTCATCTGCTAAGTCCGTGACAGGTGCTTCTCGGGTAACCTGGATTTCAAAATGAAAAAAGACATGTAGAGCAGAGCCAGAGGGGATCCATGATGGCAAACATATGGCATGAATGAAAATCCAAAATTTTCTGTAGTAAACCGCTGAGAACTGATGGCTGTTCTTACCATAGAATAACAAAGAAAAAACTTGAGTAACATAGTCTATGCCATTTAATTTTCTATTTTAGAGATTAGTTAAGTGACTAATTAGCTGGTTATTTTAAACAAGTAATTTGTTGTTAATCTTATAGACCTAGATAGAAACAGACTCAGCTGTCTCAGGAGTAACAATATCAAGTCAAACCAAATATAATGCCTTCTAATTTTCACCTTCATCCAGTGAGTATTTCCAAGTTCCTGATTAGATACATGCATGAATATAATTTATTCTGTATGTTCACTTCCATGCCTTTATTCCCTGATTTTTTAAAATCTGATTTATATCTGTGCCAACATAGTAAATTTAGTCATAATTTTGATATATTAAACCTTACAGCCCAATTATTTCCTAGAATAAACTTGTATTTCTTTGATGTCTTAAATTTTCCCATTATTATACTTGTTTATGCATTTTGATAGGAATTCCAATGAAGACTGCACTGTCTTCTCAGTAAATAACCACAGAAAGTAGAGGATGTCAGGGTGTCCCACCACTGGTAAGGTTACCTTTAATCTCTTAGTCAGGATGATGCTTAACAGGACTCTTCACTGTAAAGTGACTACTTTTCCCTTTGTCATTATTGGGCAATCTGTAGGGAGATACTTTCATACCATGTAAATACCCTGTCCCTCATGAAACATCCATTAATTTCAATATACATTGGTGGTTTGGTCAGGAAATATATATGTCAGAATAAACACATGGATTCTCATTGTGTTGAATGGATTATAACCTGCGATAATCATTATCTGATTTGCTGGTCAAATTGCCCAAGTTTGACCACTGAGAGCTCCATCAATCTGGCTCCTATCCTTTTTGGGTCTCTCGACAGCTCTTGAGATGTTTCATATTTCTGGCCCAAAAGGATATCCTGGACTCTATTTGTTCTTTATCTAAAATCAGCTGCTTTCCCAAGGAGCTCTGGTTTCTACTGATGGAGAAGAGTATTTAGAAACCAAGAGGTAGGCTTTGTGTGTGCTCATTCTCAGTGGAGCTGGGAAATGAAGAGATATAAATATGTTGATGTATCCATATCCTTATCTCTCTCTATCTAAAACCTTGACTTCATATTGTTACTTCAAATTCCAATCCAAATTCACAGAGTTCAGTTTACTGTTTCCTCTAACTATATTTGCAAATTTCTTTACTACTGAGAAATCCACTTCCCATTACATTCATATTTAATTTTTTGCTTAATCATAAAATACACCGAAAGTAGTTTCAGGACTGCTAACTCACAGCAATTGAGAAAAGAAGCCTACAACTGGAGTTCACTAATCGTTTACAGCTATTTTTATTTTTAGTCTGAGTGTGCACAGTTAAAACATTGCATAGCTACCTAAATTATACCTGTTTTGCTTCAGGGTAGTCACAGTATTTCTTGGGAACATAATTATGTCATTTGGCTTCTTGTTTGAATTTAAATTTATGGTGTTTTTTCCTTCCCAGTCCTTACTGATTTTATATTTTTGAATACATAAAACATTAACCTAGTTCCCTAAGTCAAAACTATGAAAAAATACAATTGAAGAAGTGACCTGCCTCCACACACAACATTTCTACTCCATTCATAGCCACTCCTTATAAGTAATCAATCTCATTCATGTATGGTTTATTTGTACAGTTTCTTTTAGTGAAAAAAAGTTCAATATACATGTATTTTTACTTTCCATGTTCTCTTGTATGAAATAGCATACCTTTTAATTTGTTTTTTTATTTAGCAGTGTATTTTGAAGATCAACCTCTTACATATGACCTTTAATGTCATTTCCAACATGTTGTTAAGACAGTGTAGCAATTAGCAATTTTGTGCATATGCATGTGTTGGTGATGTATCTTCTAACTAAATTCCTAGAATTGGGTCAAAAGTAAAATTTATTTTTCATTTTTTTAAGTATTTCCAAATCCTCTCTCATAGTGGTTATGACAGTTTGTGTATCTACCAAATCCAACTTGTATGATTGTGTCTGTTTCCCCAAAGCTCAGCTGCAGAAAGGCAAGCTAAGGTTGTTCCTCCTGCCTCTCTATTTAAAGTATTTTTCTAGCTCTTTATTGTTTCAAGTGGAAGAAGGGAGATTCTGCATGAACTCAGTCCACTAAACTAATCAGAAATGTTTCCATTGAAGAGTGCCTGCCACATGTCACCACTTTGACTTTGTGATGGTCCTATCCACACTTCCTCCTCAGTAGATCTTACGTTCATCCACAGAAGAAAAGCAGGGAGTGTTTGCACTTCACCCAGTGTGTAGCACAGATCTCCATATTGTTCTCAAGAAAATATTTGCTTAACTAGTGTATTTGTTTTAAAAAATTAGGTAATAAACAATGGAATACTAAGGCAAAATGTAAAGAAAATACACATAAAGCCAGTTTGTTTTTTCCTCCCCTCAGTGCTCTAGTTGCACTCTTTCTAAATTGTACCATGACTTTCTTTGTAGTTTCACCTGAAAAAACAAATTGAAACTGAAACCTAAATAAGGGGTCATTGAGTGAAGGGCATTCCAAGACCCCGTGAGAAATTACCAGGCCACCTGATGAGAGATGTGGACTGGAAAATGACTCCTGATGAGTCTGAAATACAGTATGTCTCTCTGTCTGAACTCTCCATTTCCTGCTGCCACTTCTCACATCAAGCCCCTAACACAGGAGAGTTTCCTGGGGAATTTAAACTGACAGCTCCACGTTGATTAGAAGCCTTAGGACAGGGTATCTCTGAAATGAGATCAATGTTAGAGTGCTATCGCCCACAGCAGCCATGGAAGAAGGGGAATACAAAATAAAATAAATCTTCATACTAGTTTTTATTAGAAGAAAATATAAGAGTCAGAAGCATGGGAAAGGAAAAGGGTTTCACATTGTGCCCTTAAAATATTCTCAGCAATGTCAATAGGAGACAAACTTTCTCCCTCTAAATAGTAAAAGGAAAGGCCTTGGTATCTACATGAAATTTGCCACAGCTTGAAATTACACATATTTTCAAATATTTAGGATATAGATTTATTTAAAGCAGTTTTAGGTTTAAAATAAAAGTGAGAGGAAGGAACAGAGATTTCCCATTTATCCCATACTCCACACATCCTATACCAGATGGTGCATTTGTTGTAATTGATTGACCTTCATTGACGCATCATAATCACCCAAAGTCTGTAGTTTACATTAGGGTTCACTCTTGATGTTGTACATTTAATGACTTAGAATAAATGTATAATGGCATATTTATCACTATAATATCATACAGAATATTTTCACTGCCCTAAAGTCCTCTATGATCTGCCTGTCTATCTTGCCAGCTGGTCCCTAGCAACCACTGGCTTTTGTACTGTCTCCATAGTGTTGCCTTTTCCAGAATGTCACATACTTGAAATCATACATTATGTAGCCTCCTTAGGTCAGCCTTTTTCATTAAAAATATGCATTTAAGGTTTCTCCATTTTTATCGTGCCTGGATAGCTCATTTCTTTTTAACACTGAGTAATATTCTACTGTCTGGATACATCCCATTCATCTACTGAAGGACATTTTGGTTACTTCCAAATTTTGGCAATTGAAGGTAAAGTCTCTATAAACATCCATATGTTGGGTGTGATATGGACATACCTTTTCTTTTTCTTTTTTTAATATGTTTTTTTTTAATTATTATTGGCTAAGGAATTACAAATGTGTCCTTATCTCCCCATTTCCCCCCGTTCCAGGCTCGTGCCCACACACCCCTAGTGTCTGTGTCCATTGGTTATGCTTATATGCATGCACACAAGTCCTTCGGTTGATCGCTCCCCCTTCCCCCACCCTCCCCTGCCTTCCCTCTGAGGTTTGACTGTCTGATTGATGCTTCTCTGTCTCTGGATCTGTTTTTGTTCATCCATTTATGTTGTTCATTATATTCCACAACTGAAGTGAGATCAGGTGATATTTATCTTTCTTTGACTGACTTATTTCACTTAGCATAATGCTATCCAGTTCCATCCATGCTGCTGCAAATGGTAGGAGTTCCTTCCTTTTTATAGCAGCATAGTATTCCATTGTGTAGATGTATCATTATTTTTTAATCCGCTCACCTGCTGATGGGCAATTAGGCTGTTTCCAAATCTTGGTTTTTGTAAATTGTGCTTCTATGAACATAGGAGTGCATATATCCTTTCTGATTGGTGTTTCTGATTTCTTGGGATATATTCCCAGAAGAAGGATGACTGGGTCAAATGGGAGTTCCATTTTTAGTTTTTTGAGGAAACTCTATACTGTTTTCCACAGTGGCTGCACCAGTCTGCATTCCCACCAGCAGTGCACCAGGGTTCCTTTTCTCTGTATCCTCTCTAGCACTTGTCACTTATTGATTTGTAGATGATAGGCATTCTGACAGGTGTGAGATGGTAACTCTTTGTCATTTTGATTTGCATCTCTCTTATAATTAGTGACTTTGAGCATGATTTCATATCAATTGATGTGGAAAAAGCATGTGACAAAATCCAACACCCTTTCTTGATGAAAACCCATAACAAAGTGGGAATAGAGGGGTCATACCTCAACATAATAAAAGCCATATATGACAAACCTACAGCCGACATAACACTCAATGGGCAAAAACTAAAACCATTTCACCTAAGAACAGGAACAAGACAGGGATGCCCACTTTCACCACTCTTGTTAGACATTGTAGTGGAAGTGCTAGCCATAGCAATTAGACAAAAAGAATAAATAAAAGGTATCCAAATTGGAAAAGAAGAAATAAAACTGTCATTATTCACAGAATACATAATACTGTTTATAGAAAACCCTAAAGACTCCATCAAAAAATTATTAGCCTTAATAAATGAATTTGGCAATGTAGCAGGACACAAAATTAACACCCAGAAATCAATGGCATTTTTATAGAACAATAGTGAACTTATGGAAAGAGAGACTAAAAAAGCAATCCCATTTACCATTGCACCAAAAAAATTAAGATACCTAGGAATAAACTTAACTAAGGAGGTGAAAGACCTATACTCAGAAAACTACAGGACGCTGAAAAAAGAGATAGAGGAAGACATAAACGAATGGAAGAACATACCATGTTCATGGATTGGTAGAATCAACATCATTAAAATGGACATACTACCCAAAGCAATTTATAGATTCAATGCAATCCCCATTCAAATACCAAGGGCATATTTCACAGACCTGGAAGGAACTCTCCAAAAATTCATCTGGAATAAAAAAGACCCCGAATAGCCACAACTATCTTGAGAAAGAAGAACAAAGTTGGAGGGATCTCAATACCAGAAATCAAGTGGTATTACAAAGCCACTATTCTCATAACTGCCTGGTACTGGCACAAGAAGGGACATATAGACTAATGGAATAGAATGGAGAACCCAGAAATCTACCCAAACCACTATGCTCAATTATTATTTGGCAAAGGAGGCAAGAGCATACAATGGAGTCAAGACAGTTTCTTCAATAAATGGTGTTGGGAAAATTGGACAGATACATGCAAAAAATGAAACTAGACCACCAACTTACACCATACACAAAAATAAACTCAAAATGGATAAAGGACTTAAACGTAAAATGGGAAACCATAAGAATCTTAGAGGAATCCACAGGCAGCAAAATAGAAATATGCCGAAGCAATATCTTCACTGATACAGCTCCTAGGGCAGTGATGGCGAACCTATGACATGCGCGTCAGAGGTGATACGCGAACTCATTTTTTTTGGTTGATTTTTCTTTGTTAAATGGCATTTAAATATATAAAATAAATATCAAAAATATAAGTCTTTGTTTTACTATGGTTGCAAATATCAAAAAATTTCTATATGTGACACAGCACCAGAGTTAAGTTAGGGTTTTTCAAAATGCTGACAGGCCAAGCTCAAAAGGTTCGCCATCACTGTCCTAGGGCAATGGAAATGAATGAGATAAGAAACAAATGGGACTGCATCAAAATAAAAAGCTTCTGCACAACAAAAGAAACCAGCCACAAAACAAGAAGAACGCCCACTGCATGGGAGAACATATTTGCCAATGTTATCTCCAATAAGGGTTTTTTTTTTTAATTTCTTTATTGATTAAGGTATTACATATGTGTCCTTATTCCCCCATTAACCTTCAACACCCCCACTCATGCCCTCACCCCCCTGTTGTCTGTGTCCATTGGTTAGGCCTGTATGCATGCATACAAGTCTTTTGGTTGATCTCTCCCCCTTACCCCCACCCTCCCCTACCTCCAGATAATGTTTATCTCCAACATTTATAGGGAACTCATACAACTTAACAAAAGGAAGATAAACAATCCAATCAAAAAATGGTCAATGGACCTAAATAGATACTTTTTGAAAGAGGACATAAAGTAGGCCAAGAGACATATAGACATACATTTTCAATGCCTTTAAGAAAATACCAAGGAACAACTATTTCTGGATCGTATGGTAAAAGCATGTTTGGCTGTGGGGAGCCGGCACAGCCATGGCATACTCAGCCCGAGGGCACCTTATGTGCCATGCCAGCTCAGCCTGGTTCAGCGACCCTGAGTGGGGGTGGTGAAAGGATTGAGAAAAGACAGACAAGAGAATGAAAGCTGGGTCTCCGTGGGACGCTGCTCCCTGATGGGGAGACAGTGCCAGCGCCCACAAGCCGTGTCTTTATTTTATAGCAGATGCCACCAGGCAAAGTAGTGGTGTGATCAAGATATTTATAGCATTCTCATTGGTTTCGACCCTCCTCAACTACATGCACCTGAACTCTATCACACAGGCACATGGGGCCACGTGTTTGGACCACAGGCTCAAGCTTACAGCTATATCTGTTGGCTAATTGTGCTGGGAAGGCTCTGCCCTCCAAGCTGGGATTTGCACATGGCAATTAGAGGACTGTGCCCTCTCCTCAATCCAAGGCCCGAACCTGTCCAAAACACTGTAGCCGAGCTCCATATTTGGCTTAGTATGAAATGCCAAACTGTCTTTCAAAGTGCCCAGACCAGCTTGCATTCCCACCAGCAATGTCTGAGAGTTCCTGATGCTCCACGTCCTCACCTTATCAGTGTGGCAGATTTTTGGCCATTCCAATAAATGTGTAGTAGTATCAGATGTTACTTAATTGTCATTTCACTGATGACATATGATGTGAAGCATTTTTTCATGTGCTTATTTGCCCTCTGTATATCTTATTCCATGAGGAGCTTGTTAAGATATTTGGTCCATATTATAATTGGGTTACTAATTATTGTTGAATTTTAAGAGTTCTTTACATATTTTGGATAATATTCCTCTATCAGATGTGTATTTTTCATACATATTATCACAATCTATGGCTTGTCTTCTAATTGCCTTGATAATTGTCTTTCACAGAGAAGAGAATTTTTAAATTTGTAATGAATTCCAGCTCAATTATTTCATGGATTACATCTTTGGTGTTTTACCTAAAAATACATTCATACCCAAAGTCATTTAGGTTTACTCCTATGTTATCTTCAAGGAGTTTTATAGTTTTGTATTTTACAATTAGGTCTTGATCAATTTTGAATTAACTTTTGTGAAGGGTGTAAGATTTGTGTCTAGCTTCATTTTTTGCATGCAGGTGTCCAGTTGTTCCAGTATCTTTTATTGAAGAGACTGTTTTTGCTCCATTTGGATTCCCTTTGTTTTGTTTTGTTTTGTTTTGTCAAAAGTTAATTACCTGTATTTATGTAGGTCTATTTCTGTACCCTCTGTTCAGTTCCATTGATCTATTTGCCTATTCTTTTGGCAACACCAAACTCTTGATTACTGTAGCTTTATAGCAAACCTTGAAGTCAAGTTGTGTCAGACCTCAAGTTTGTTGATATCTACAAAATAATGTGTGGGAATTTTAATTCAGAATTGAGTTGAATTTCTAGATTAAACTGGGAACAACTGAAAATGTTGACTTTTATTGTCCATGAACATGCAGTATTCTTCTGCTTATTTAGTTCTTTGATTTTACTAATTAGTTTTATGTTTCCCATGTAGATCTAGAATATATTTTATTAAATGCATACATAAATATTTTTATTTTGGGAGATGTTAATATAAATGATATTGTGTTTTTAATTTCAAATTCCACTTATTCATTGTTGCTAAGTGGGAAAGCAATTGGCTTTTGTATATTAACTGTGTATCCTGCAACATTGCTATAATCACTTATTAGTTCCAGTGGTCTTCTGATCAATTCTTTCAGATTTTCAACATGAACTATTAAGAGAAAAAGGAGAGTTTCATTTCTGGCTTCCCAACATGTATATGTTTTGCTTCTTTTTCTGGCCTTATTGGGTTAGCATGAACTTCTGTTATGATGTTAAAAAATAAATGGTGATGTTTGATGGTCTGTTCGGTATTTCTCTGTCTCTGGAACTATTTTTGTTCATCAGTTTATGTTGTGCATTATATTCCACAACTGAGTGAGATCATGTGATATTTATCTTTCTCCAGCTGGCTTATTTTGCTTAACATAATGCTCTCCAGGTCCATCCATGCTGTTGCAAATGGGCAGAGTTCCTTCTTTTTTATAGCAGTGTAGTATTCAATTGTGTAGATGTACCATTCTTTTGTAATCCACTCAGCTGCTGATGGACACTTAGGCTGTTTCCAAATTTCGCTATTTTAAATTGTGCTGCTATGAACATAGGGGTGCATATGTCCTTTCTGAATGGTGGTTTTGATTTCATGGGATATATTCCTAGAGGTAGGATTACTGGGTTAAATGGGAGTTCTATTTTTAACCTTTTGAGGAAACTTCATACTGTTTTCCACAATGGCTACACCAGTCTGCATTCCCACCAGCAGTGCAAGATGGTTCCTTTTTCTCCACATCCTCGCCAGCAATTGTCCTTTGTTGATTTGTTGATGATAGCCATTCTGACAGGTGTGAGATGGCACCTCGTTGTTGTTTTGATTTGCATCTTTGCATCTCTCGGATGATTAGTGACTTTGAGCATGTTTTTATATGTCTCTTGGCCTTCTGTATATCTTCTTTCAAAAAGTGTCTATTTAGGTCCTTGGCCCATTTTTTTTATTGGATTGTGGAAGGCAGGGGAGGGAGAGGGGAGGTAGGGTAAGAGATCAACCAAAGGACTTATATGCATGTATATTAGCATAACCAATGGACACAGACACTGGGGTGGTGGGGGTTTGTCCTGGGGATTGGGAGTGGCCAGGGAGGAGGGTGTGTGGGGGGGTAGACATATGTAATACATTAAACAATAAAAAAATAAATAAATGGTGAGAGGAAACTTTCTTGTTTTGTACCTGATCAAAGTGGAAAAGCTTCAAGATTATTAACATTGAGTATGATGATAACTTTAGACTTTTGGAGGTAATCTTTATCAAGTTGATAAAGTTCCGCTATATTTCTATCATGCCAAGAATGTTTATCATGAATGGGTGCTAGGTTTTTTAAATCTTTTTTCTGCATCTCTTGATATAATTATGTGATTTTTCTTTTTCAATGCTGATATGACAAATACCTTAATTGATTTTCAAATGTTGAATCAACCTCACATATCTGGGATAAATGCCACCTTGTCATGGTGTATAATTATTTTCATGTTCTTTTGGATTTGCTAATATTTTGAGGATTTATCCATTTATGTTTATGAGAGATATTGGTTGGTAGTTTTCTTGTAATACCTTGGTTTTGTTTTGATATTAAGATAATGCTGGGCTCATAGAATGAGTCCAGAGACCAGAAGTGTTCCCTCTCTTCTGGAAGAGATTATAGTATTAGTATAATCTATTTCTTAAATGTTTGATAGCATTAAGCAGTATACTCAACTGGGACTTTCTGTTATGGAAGGTTATTAACTTTTGATTCAATTTTAATAGATATAAGTTTATTCAGATTACCTAATTTTTATGTATGAGTTTTGGCATATTGTGTCTTTCAAGGAATTGGTCTATTTCACCTAGGCTTTCAAATTTGTGGGTGTTCCTTCATTATCCTTTTAATTTGCATGGAATTTATAGAGATGTTCCTTTTTTCATTTCTGATATTAATAATTTCTCTCTCTCTCTTTCTCTCTCTCTCTCTCTCTCTCTCTCTCTCTCTCTCTCTCTCTCTCTCTCTTTCTCTCTTTCCCTCTCTCTCTCTTACCTTGACTTATCTATTTTATAGATCTTGTCCAAGAATCAGATTGTGGTTTTGTTGATATTCTTTATTGATTTTCTGTTTTCAATTTTGTTAATTTCTACTCTATTTTATATTTTTTCTTCAGACTTTGTGAATTTTTTTCTTGTTTCCTAGGGTAAAAATTTAGATTCCTGAGTTTAGATTTACTTTCTTTGTAACATTTGCTATAAATAGAGTTAGGTTTTTTGACATTGATTTTGATTTATTTTTTTTCACAGTAGATTCCACCTAGTGGAAGTCTTCAGGAAGAAGGTTGGGTATCCTTGTTAGACAAGTCCCAGGAAACTTCTTCTAGTATTTTTCTGGTTATATGATAAAAGCACTGGGCATACCCTAGCAAACATAAGTTAAAAGAAGGTGGATGCCCATTTCTGATCCTTATTCTTAAAGTTATTGCAGCCCGCTGCCTTACCAGACTTACTGGTTTTGCCTCTTGTTTTTATTTCCTTAAACTCAGCAAAATTCTCTGCTAGCTTTAAGATGTCCAGAAGTTTGTTAGTAAAGAAATACAAATCAATGTAAAATATTTGGTGATATGGGCATCCTCATTTGTGATAAGGATACTGATGTGGAGAACTTTAATTAGAACCTTTACTCTTGTGGGTAACAAATGTTACAAAACCACAAATACAGCTTAATGATGGTCATGATGAATATTCATGATGATGACTGATTCAATATCACTTCTTCCAGAAAGCCTCTAAAAATTTCTCTGAAAGAAGCAAGCACTTAGTCACGGGGCTGTAAAGTACAGTGTAGGGAATCTTCTATATAATAACAGCCTAAGCGACCATCACATATGAAACAACCAAATGGACGACTGAACAGGCTGAGTGGGGCGATAAAGCCGGCAGGGGGGGTTATTGAGGGACGACCAAATGACTGAACACCAGGCTGTGCGGGGTGACCAGGCCAGCAGGGGGGTTAGTGTGGGACAACAAAACGACTGAACACCAGGCTGCATGGGGCGACAAAGCCGGCAGGAAGGTTAGTCAGGGATGTCCAAACGACTGAGCAGCAGGCTGCATGGGGAGACCAGGCCAGAGGGGAGGGCAGTAGGGGGCCATGAGGCTGGCTGGGAAGGGCAGTTGGGGGCTATCAGGCCAGTGAGGTGGACAGTTGGGGGTGAGCAGGCCGGCGGGGGGGGCAGTTGGGAGCAATCAGGCAGGCAAGGGGGGGCAATTGGGGGCAAGAAGGCCGGCGGGTGGCGGGGGCGAGTTGGGGGTGAGCAGGCCAGCAGACAGAGTGGTTAGGGGCCATCAGGCAGGCAGGCAGGCAGATGAGCGGTTAGAAGCCAGCAGTCCCAGATTGCGAGAGGGATGTCTGACTGGCAGTCGGACATCCCTCGAGGGGTCCCAGATTGGAGAGGGTGCAGGTCAGGCTGAGGAACACTTCCCATGCATGAATTTCGTGCACTGGGCCACTAATATAGTCAATAATATTAAAATAACAATGCAATGGTGATTGCTAGACTTATCGGAGTGATCACTTCATTGGCATATAAGTGTCTTATCACTATGTTGTACACTTGAAATAAATATAATATAGTCTGTCAACTATAGTTGAAAAATAAAATTAAAATTGCACTCTATGAATTCCACCCACCTATAAACAATATTCAATACACTCTCACAAAAAAGAAATTGAGTATTACTATATTTTCATATTCAAGAAATGTACATATTCTTCTAAAATATTAAAAATATAAAGCCATAATACATTCTCTTTAAATATATATCACAGAAAATGTATAAAAATGTACATGTGGATGAAAAACAGGAAGGGGTGCACTTCAATGAGGATATGAACTTTGTCAGAACCCTATTAATAACTGTCATTATAACTATAAGTATTGATTTATTTGCTAAGCCTTCTTTTAATGATGGCAGAAAAACAGGGGGATTCTCTTGTGCCTATCTGGATTCTTAGGGCTGAGCTCCAGTCTTCACCCATTCTATGTGATCAGAAATGTATATTGTAAGAATGAGTAAATGGATGAGTGAGTGAGTGAAAATGTAAGAAAAACGTCTTAGCAAGGCTGATCTTGAGTGTAATGTAACACGTTCCTATGTGATACCACACCCTAACTGGCATTCCATCAATCCTGATGCCTGCCAGTTCAGTTTTGTAATACCACTCCCCTGATTATATTGATACCTACTGAAACAAAATAATGAGCATGTGTGTGTATTAGGGTTCTGAATTCTTGTGTGTGTGTGTGTGTGTGTGTGTGTGTGTGTGTGTGTGTGTATGTGTGTTAAATATAATGTTGGTGCTAGTTTTAGAACAGGTTTAGTAGGAAATGAGTCTGAGGGCACTGAAGTTTAAACAGGAAAGAGAAGATACACGTCCAACAGCTGGAACATGATTTGAGCACAGAGTGGGGTTCTGGGTGTTAGAGGACTGGAGGGAGCACTGCTCAGCAGCAGGGTTGGAGCCGTGGAGTCAATGCCTGGCCCAATGCTCATGCGGTATCCACGGACATATTTTAAGAGCAGAGTTGTATATAATATATTTGCGCATACATTTAGTGTACAGTTTTATGTGTTTTACATATGTATACACCTGTGAAATTATCACCACAATCAAGGTAGTGAGCATATGCATCACCTCACAGAGTTTTCTAATGCCCTTGGGAATGCCTCACTCCACCTCTGGGGGGCGCTGTTTTCTTGAAGTATAGATATTACTTCAAGGATATTAATGCTATCCTATATGTTGCCTTCCAAGAGTCTGTGAAATGTATATGTCTTTTTTTTATTAAAAACTAGAGGCCCAATGCCCAAAATTTGTGAACCCAGGGTGGGGCATCTCTCAGCCCAGCCTGCACCCTCTTGCAGTCTCAGATCCCTCAGGGGATGTCCGCCTGCCAGCTTAGGCCTGATCCTCCCAGCAGTCAGACATCCCTCTCGCAGTCCAGGGCTCTCGCAGTCCAGGATCCCTCATTCCTTACTGCCTGCCTGCAGTGAAGGCAGGAGAGGTTCCCGCCACCACCACTGCACTTGCCAGCCCTTTCCAGAACTTTACATAAATGGAATCATATAATATGTAGTTTTTGGCTGATTCCTTTCACTATGTACATTTTTAAAAGAAATGTGCTTTGTATTATTAGTAATAATGATGATGAAGATGATCAGTGGCTGAACTTGATACTATATATTCCCTTTCAATTAGTTGCATCTACAATGCTCAGCCAAACCCTATCATTAAAAGGGTTTTTCATAAGGCTCTTATGGAGGCTGATTTGTTAGTGCCAAGAACAGTCTTTGCATTTACAGAGGCTAATTGTTTTACTCACATAAGAGAAACAATGCATCACTCTTGTACAACTAACAAAAAGATGATTACAATAAACTGATGATTGGCAATTATTTATTCAAAAGAATAACATTTTACCTATTTCAATTAATTATCCTCTGGAAATGAAAGCATGTACTTCAGCTTTAAAGTTCTGTAACAAGCATCAATTCTAAAAGTCTTTCCTTTGTGAAGCTGCTTCCTAAGTGGCTTTATACTTTGAAAACAGTCGCAGCACTTTCTAAGTCTGCATGCTGGATTCTCTTCTAACTGAAACAATAGTAATAGGGGAAATGGATGACCTTTTATATATTTTTAAAAAATAAAAAGATCTTTTCAGGAGCTGATAGAGGTTTTCAAAAATATCCTATCTAATAAAACCCTAATATGCAAATCAACCAGAAGGTGGAACAACCAGCCACTATGACGTGCACTGACCACCAAGGGGCAGACACTCAGTGCAGGTGCTTCTCCCTGGTGGTCAGTGAACTCCCAAAGTGGGAGCACCACTCAGCCAAAAGCCGGGCTCAGGGCTGGCAAGTGCAGTGGCGGTGGCGGGAGCCTCTCCTGCCTTCACTGCAGGCAGGCAGTAAGGAATGAGGGATCCTGGACTGCGAGAGCCCTGGACTGCGAGAGGGATGTCTGACTGCTGGGAGGATCAGGCCTAAGCTGGCAGGCGGACATCCCCTGAGGGATCCGAGACTGCGAGAGGGTGCAGGCTGGGCTGAGAGATGCCCCACCCTGGGTTCACGAATTTTGGGCATTGGGCCTCTAGTTTTTAATAAAAGAAAGACATATACATTTCACAGACTCTTGGAAGGCAACATATAGGATAGCATTAATATAATTCTATTTCAATAAAAAAGAGTAATTTAAACAAATTTTATTTTATAATTATTTTACTTTCTGTATTGTGGCTAAAATGGAAATAGTTTCATCTGTAAATGGAAATATTAAACATGCATGATTTCTGACATTTCTAACTAGTATGTCATCAATCAGCAATATCTGTTTCCTATATGTCTATTAGCAAGACATTGTACTAGGTACTATGGGCGAAAAAAACAGTTCCTCCTTCAAGGAGATTAATACTAATTGTGGAATAAAGCATGCATATGACAGAAAACTAGGAATACATACTGATACACAATCAGTTTGCAAAACCACAAGTGAGTAAGTGTCCTAACTGATCAGAGGAGAAATCCATTGGTGGCCACATTGCCCAAAGAGCATCAGAATAAAGAACTGGAAATCAATATTGAGGTGAGTAGGATTCAGGCAGGACGGTGATGGGGCATGAAGGCAGGAGAAAGCTCCTAGGTAGAGAAATTGGGGTCACTAAATGAACAAGGGAGAGTATAATCTCACAGAATAACAGACTCATGAGAAATTAAGGGCAAAGGGCAGAGAAGCAGAATGTGTCTAATTGGGTTTGGAGAACCCAGAAGAGGGATACCTAAACCACCTGGTCTTTGGCCTGGGGCTCAGAAGGTGTGCTCACTTTATCCTTCAGATAATTCTGGAATTTCCATACACTTTCATTCTCCCTCAAAACACTGTAGAAGGCCCATGCTAATGGTTGTTACTGGAGGGAAACAGCTATCGGAGTAGCACAGCTTGATCACACCTGAACTGAGCTCAGCCCACTGTGTTGAGGTTGGATTATTAAGCCTCCAGCAGTCACAGAGTAAGCTCAGAAACACTGTCTTCTGTTTGTGACACCGGTATGCTGGGGGTGGTTAGGACACATAACGGAGAGTCAGAATGTAGGTGCTTTGTCCAAGGCCACATGATTAAGTATAACTAGAGCCACATTTTTTTTAAAAAAAATGTTTTTATTGGTTTCAGAGAGAGGAAGAGAGAAGGGGAGAGAGATAGAAACATCAACGATGAGAAAAAATCATTGATTGACTGCCTCCTGCACACCCCCTACTGGAGATTGAGCCCACAAACCAGGCATGTGCCCTGACCAGGAATCAAATCGTGACCTCCTGGTGCATGGGTCAAAGCTCAATCACTAAGCCATGTCAGCTGGGCAAGACCACATATTTTTGGCAGCCATTTCAGGGTTCTTTTTAATGAACCAGGCAGCTACTAAATGCTGAGTTTATTGTAAAAATTGAGAGAAGTCAACTAAGGTGCAATCTGGAATTCAATCACAGGTGTACAGGGTGAACTTTAGGAAACAGTAGTCTGCAATGTCTTTTGAAATAATGTCATTTGTACATAATGCATAGTTCTTTTTAGCAAGTCTAGAATGAAATGTTGTATACTGAATTTATTGTATATTTTAAAAAAATAAACATTTACATTAATTCTTTCCTTTTCTTGTTTCCTTTGCCACTGCCCTACAGAATGCTTTACTCTTCTGTTCAGCCTCTGGGAAAGTACCCAACACATCTCATTGGACTGCTAGATATGAGGTAACGTGTATTCATTGCTATGTCAAAGGACACAAGATCGTCTCTGCCCTAGCAGCATGTGGTCAGTGATGCTTGCGGATGGATAAGAAGACATGAATGGATATTTGAACTCCATGATGAGAACATCCCTTCCCAATGCTGCAATCCTAAGGCTCATTGAGAGTTGTAATTACTCTTGGTAGTGTTCCAATCCTGTCCTTTTTCAGCCACAATCAAGAAATCAACTAACAGCAATGAACTAAAGGCCTCAACTGTGCCTTTTAAGCTGGTTATTTCTTGGCAAATGATATTTTGGAAACACATTAGCAGCATGTTTTCTCAACAAGGAAGAGCTTCACACTTCCTTTTTCTCTATCATCTATCTATCTATCTATCTATCTATCTATCTATCTATCTATCTATCTATCATCTATCATCTATCTATCTATCATCTATCTATCTATCTATCTATCTATCTATCTATCTATCTATATATATACAAGCCTAATATGCAAAATGTCCCCTCTGGAGTTCGACCGACTGGGAGTTTGATCGCTCGCTATGACATGCACTGACCACCAGGGGGCAGCGTGGAACAAAGGGAACCCCAGGCCAGCAGCCAGGGAAGGGAGGTCCTGGCCAGCAGCAGACAGCTGCTAGGGACCCTACCTGTGCACAAATTTTGTGCACTGGGCCTCTAGTCCTATCATATTTCTATTTGTCTTTTATGATATCACAGTGAATAAATTTAATCCTGAACATAATTTTGTCTCATTTATATGTGAAGCAACTGACAGGTAAGTAACTGAATTATTTGGGTCAAATGTAAAACTACATTATCAGTTTTATCTATTCTCAACACATGTGATTCAGTTATGAGAAGTTTATTGTTGGACCATTTTTTCTAATGCTTCTTATTTACTAATTTTACAATGCAAAAGGTCATGGTGGTAAATACAAAATATTTTTTACAAGAATAAAATGCCCCTTTTTCCTCTATCAATTTCTCAAAATATACTTCTCCTTATCAATAATGTAGAGTAGTTATATTTTAATATCTTTAATTTGACCACCAAAAAAATTCTGTAGTTTAATTTTAGATATCTGTGGAAATGTATGGGCAGTAGTCAATTGTTGGCATGTTGGTGTGAAATGAAAGGAAGGGTTTTAATTTTTGTTTTGTTGTGTTTTGTTTTACCTCCACTAACTGTTCAGGATTGTATTCAGGAAACTACAAAGCTTGCCATAGCATCTGTTGCCCTTCAGATATGCTGTTGGGGCTGAACTACCTGCTTTGTCTTAGAACTATCAGTATTTTCATATTTTTACTTCACTGCAAACACTACTCCCTCATTTTTTTCCCAGTTTTATTCACTAAGTTTTTTTCCCTTCTTTTTCATATATTTTTTTTTACTTTAAATAACTTATTTTTTAATTACAGTTGGCATACAATGTTATATTAGTTTCAGATGCACACCCAGTTATTAGATGTTATATAGCTTAATAAGTAATCACACTGGTAAATCTTACACACCTGACACCATACACGGTCATTACAGTGTACTGACTATGTTCCTTATGCTGTACTACCAATTTGTACATCTTAATCCTTTCACCTTTTTCAACCATTCCCTCATCCCCCTCCCATCTGGAAACAATTGAAATGTTCTCTGAATCTATGAATCTGTTTCTGTTCTGTTTCTTAATTTATTTTGTTTGCTTTTTAAAATATTTAATTGTTGATAGGTATATATTTATTGCCATTTTATTATTTATATACTAGAGACCTCATGAACAAAATTTGTGCACTCAAGGTGGGGGAGGTCCTGCAGCCCATCCTGCGCCCTCTCACAGTACAGGAGCCCTCAGGGGATGTCCAGCTGATGGCTTATCGCTGCCATGAGCTCGGCTTTCACCAGCCATGAGCCGGCTTCTGGCTGAGTGGCGCTCTTCCTGTGAGATTGGGACAAAACCAGCTCTCCAATATCTCCCAAGGGGTCCCAGATTGCGAGAGGGCACAGGCCAGGCTGGGGGACCCCACTGGTGCACGATTGGGGTGGGGGAGAGATGCTGAGGTTGGTCAGCTGGGGGAGGGACTGCAGGAGGGCTCCAGGGCATGTCCAGCCCATCTTGATCAGTCCCAATCTGCCAGACCCCAGAAGCAAGCTAACCTACCGGTTGAAGCATCTGCCCCCTGGTGGTCAGTGCATATCATAGCGAGCAGTTGGGTGACCTTAGCATATCATTAGCATATTATGCTTTGATTGGTTGAACAGCCAACTGGTCAACCGGACACTTAGCATATTAGGCTTTTATTTTAAAGGCTTTTTTTATTTTTTTCTTCTTCTTCCTAAAGAAGATCCTTTAATATTTCATTTAATACTTGTGTGGTGGTGGTGAACTCCTTTAGGTTTTTCTTGTCTGGAAAGCTCTTCATCTGTCCTTTGATTCTAAATATAGCTTTGCTGGGTAGAGTGATCTTGGTTGTAGGCCCCTGCTTTCTATTTCTTTGAATATTTTCTGCCATTCTTTCTGACCTGCCACATTTCTGTTGAGAAATCAGCTAACAATCTTATGGGAGCTCCCATATAGATAACTAACTACTTTTTTCTTACTGCTTTTAAGATTTTATCTTTGTCTTTCACATTTGGCATTTTTATTGTGATATGCCTTGGTGTGGTCCCCTTTATGTTTGGGACTCACTGCATTTCCTCAACTTGTATGTCTATTTCCTTTATCAGCTTAGAGAAGCTTTCCATCATTATTTTTTTTATATGTGTTCCAATCCCTTGCCCTCTCTCTCTTCTCCTTCCAGAACCCCCAAGTTTAGAATGTTGGTGTGCTTGAGGTTGTCCCAGAGGCCCTTTATACTATCCTTACTTATTTGTGTTTTTTTGTTTGTTTCTGTGTTGGCTTGTTTGTTTGGTGTTCAGATTGGGAGTTTTCTGCTTCCTTATCTTCCACTTGTCTTATTTGATCCTCTGCTTTATTTACTCCACTATTGATTCCCTGTAATGCAGTCTTCATTACAGTTAGTGCATTATTCAATTCTGGCTATATCTTTTATGTTTTCCAGTCCAATTTTTATTTTTTTTCTATCTCTTTTTTTGGAGTTCTCATTAAGTTTATCTACTCTGTCCCTAAGTTCACTGAGCATCCTTATGGCCAGTGTATTGAACTTCGCATCTAGTAAACTGCTTGTATCCATTATGTTTAGTCTGTTTCTTTCTGGAGTTTTATTGTGTGTTTTAGTTTAGAACATGTTTCTTTGTTGCCTCATTTTGTAGCCTCCCAGTGTTCTTTCTATGTATTAAATGGAACTGATACATCTCTTGGGGTTGATAGAGGAGCCTTTTATAGTAAGTGTATTGTAGGGTCCAGTGGCACAGCCTTCATGTTCACCTGAGCTGAGTACTCCAGGTGAGTTCCACCTCCCCCCCCCCCCACCCCGCCTGCCCCTTGTGGGCTGTGTACACACCCTCCTGCTTTATTTATTTATTTATTTATTTATTTATTTATTTATTTTGTTGTTAATCCTCACCTGAGGACATTTTTTCCATTGATTTTTCAGGGAGAGTGGAAGAAACAGGGAAAGACTGAGAGAAACATCAATATGAGATAAACACATCAATTGATTGCTTCCTGGGCTGGGGAGGAGCCTGCAACCAAGTTACATGCTCTTAACCATAATTGAACCCAGGACCCTTTGGTCTGCAGGCTGACGCTCTGTCTGCTAAGCCAAAGTGGCTAGGGCTCACTCTCCTATTTTAGATAAGCCTTTATTGCTGCTGGCACATCAATGGGAAGGGTTTACCCTCAGGCCAATCAGATTCAAGTACTGGCTGAGACCACAGTGGAGAATCAGTTGAGTAGGGACGACCGCACAGAGCAGGGCTTACTTTAGCAAGGTCCTGGTACCCACTGAGCCTGCCTCTTGAGTGTGTTTCTTATAGAGGTCGTTGGGTGGTGTTTTGATGTGGTTTGAAGCTGTCCTCTTAGTGTGCTGGTTATGGGGCCTCCCAGGAAGTCAAGGTCAGCCATCACCTGTGTCCTATCCAGGGCCAGCCAGCATGAGCTACAAAGCAAGCTGCAGGTGGCTGCTACTTATGTTGGCCTTATAGCTTCCCAGGAGAGGCCAAGCTGAGGACCAAGGCCACCTGCCACTGGTGCCAGGCCTGGGGCCACTTATCTAGAGCTACAGGCACATTGAGGCCCAGGAATCACGAGGGCAGAGTGAACAGTGTTAGCCAGGTTGATGGAGACTCCGATATGGTGCCTGTCTCCTGGCTCTATCCAGGAAGGGCTCAGGAAAGGAACAATGGCCTCTTCCAGCACTATTTGTGGGAGAAAGCTGCCCTTCAAGCTCTCACCCCGAGGCCAGATAATGCAGTTCCCCTATCTGCATAATAAAATTAACGCCCTAGTGTCCCTGGCTGGGTATCTCAGTGGGTAACAATGACATCCCAATACACTAATATTGTGGGCTAGATCCCCACTCACGGCACATACAAGAATCAATCAATGTACACATAAATAAGCAGAATAACAACTCTCTCTCTCTCTCTCTCTCTCTCTCTCTCTCTCTCTCTCTCTCTCTCCTTGTCTCTTCCTCTCTCTCTTTCTCTGTTTGTCTCTCTCTCTCTCTCTGGCTCTCTCTCTCTCTCTCTCAAATCAGTAAATCAAATAAAACACACTGGACACCTTTATTAAATTTCAAATGCTTAGTCCCCACACACAAAGTTCTAATTCAGTTGCTTCTGGTGTAGTATTTTTGAAAGCCCTTCATTTTTTTATAAGGCATACTCAGGCCTGAAGAGCAGAGCCTCAGAGAACCAGAACAGCGAGGTTAAGCACCCCTGGGAGAGAACTCATACTGGGTGGGATCTACCTTTTTCTGAGGGACCCCACTTCCTAGATCCTAATTAACTAGTTATCATACCATCATCATAATCACCAAAATCATCATCGGTGAAGAAATAGCTACTTGTAATGTTACCTTTTTGTTAATATTGAAGCCACTTTCCTGCTTTACATAGAGATAATTTTGTTTAATCTTCCCAACTAAGATTCTGGTTCTTTATTTGCACAAAAATGGGTTTTGTTCACAGTCCCAAAGATTGTTTTCATATCTCCAGAGAGGAACAAATAAAT
This sequence comes from Myotis myotis, assembly GCF_014108235.1. NCBI lineage: Eukaryota > Metazoa > Chordata > Mammalia > Chiroptera > Vespertilionidae > Myotis > Myotis myotis. Next base: position 88,332,560 of record NW_023416390.1, on the reverse strand, counting down.
CTGCAGCTTAAGCATGCAATCCAGGTGATTGTTATTTGTATTAACTTTGAGAGCCATTAACTTCTAATCTTTCTCTTCCAAACTGCCAGTGCAATCTTCTACCAATGCCCCCTGTGTGATCTTTTAGAATTTCAATCTGGGGATGGATGACTTTGCTTGAAGCTCTCAGAGGCCCGTCCATTACCTTGAGGTACATTTATTTGCCCTATCCTCAGATATGTGGTTGTGAGTATCAAGCGAGAGCATCTGTTTGTAAAGAAACATGAGTGTCTAAAATCCAGTAAGTATAAAATCTGACGCAAAGACCAGTTTGCCTCTCTAGCTTCAGCATAATTATCCTTCCCACAAGTACACACACACACACACACACACACTGAACTCTTTGAAGAAACACAGATATACTCTCCGATGCTTCAGATCTTATCAGTTGCTTCTCCCTCTGCTTTAAATCTTTTCTTACCCTGGCCCCCACTTACTTTCTGGCCTGAGTTTAGATGTCAAGCTCTCAGCCTCCTCTTACAGCCTTGCCTTTTTCCATATTCACTGGAAATTCTGGCCAGTTCTGGGTTCTGGAATAGGTGGCCTGCATGATCTGAGTGGATAGCAGGGTACACATTCAGAGGTGAGGCTGCATGTGCGTGTGTGAGTGATGGGAGTGAGGAGCACTGATTGATGAAGATGGAAAGCCTGTCTTGGGAGAAAACTGTTTCCATCAAACCACTTAATTAGATATTTCACTAGGTAAGCAAATATTTTAATCAGCCAACTTCTCTTTTCAAAGTCTGCACATGATTAGAGGGAAAAGGTAATGCAGCTTATCACTGGGTTGGAGGTGTCTTTGTTTTCCAGGGAAAATTTCCACTCCTGATTCTGTGATGATAGTGGTTTGTAAGGGTCCAATGATCATGAGCTGTGAATGCCACTGATTTTCATATTAATTCTAGGCAAAAATTGAGCAATGCAGGCAAGGTAGTGTCACATAATTATGGACAGAAAATTGAAAACAACCTTTGAAACTATGATGTAAACCCCATCTTGTCCAAGTGAAGAATCAGTTTCATAGCACTGATTGTCTCCTGGGACTAAACAACTGGCCTTATCTACTCCTGCCTGAATAAGAAATAATCACTGTCCCGCAAAAGATCCTTATTCAAGAAGAGAGATGGCAAACAATGTCAGAGAAAAGACAAGAGCTACTAAATTAAAGGAGTTCCTAGGACTCGAGAATGGTTATGATAGGCTAGACAATAAAGGTAGATTTTGACTTGTTCAGATGGTGCACTGCTTTAGTCAACCATGGTCTGCTCTATGTCTCCCATATCATCCTTGCACTGCTGGATTATGATATTTGTACTTCTATTTTGGGTGGAATATTGAAAGAGAATTTGCTCTCTTTCCTCTGTAAATTTGGACATGCTTTCTCTAAATATTCAGAGAAAGTCCATTTCTTTTACCCCTTGCTTCCAAGCTAACTGAGCTAGACTACTAATATTTAGTAAACACAGCTTCATTCCTTAATTTTATACTTAAAAATTTAAGTAGGCAATTAATCAAGTAAATAAAAAGTATAAAAGAAACAGGGGAATAATAATTTTGAGGTGTAGCGCAATTTGTCAAGTCATCTACCAATCACAGCTCTGAGCTTTCATGATTTCATAGTTTAGAGGGAATGTTGAACTTCATAAAGGCGCAGGACTCCACACAAACACAAGATGGGACCACCCAGGACCAGGGCAGGCAGGAGTGTGGAGGAACGGGAGTGACTGCCCATGGACATGGCATTCATTTTAGGGTGATGACGATATTCTAAAATTATAGTGATGTTTACACAAATCTGAATATACTAAAGACTATTCAATTATAGGCTTAAGTGGCTGGATTGTATAGCATGTGAATTATACCTTAATAAAGCTATTATTTAAAAAAAGAAAACAATATCACCGAGAACTTTTCAAGTCCATGTGCACAGAAACCAAAAGGACTGGATAGAAACAAGTAATGTTCATGTTTTTGACAATCTTCAGCAATGTTTGTCAACATCCTCATTTTCAGTAACTATAAATAACTACTATATACCACATCTCTTCAAGTAGTAATGGACTTCATTTAGTTGTTTCTCCTTTGCTGAGAAAAATATTTACATATATTAGAAATTTTCATCATCTCTAAATTATTCAAGGTTTGAAACCAATGGCAATGCCTGATTGCATTTAACATAAGCAGCTGTTTCCAATAATCAATGAGCAATTCCTCATTTCTTAGTGGCTTATAGTCCCATCTCTTTCACATGTGAGTGCTCTCATAAGCAAATTTATCCTGTGATTACAATAATACTATTAACTGGTATTTCAAAATTACGAATTGAATGCAAACCCAGCTGTATTTAATGAGACCACAAAAATTGTAGCTACCCTTGCTATTAATTAAATGCTGTTAAAGTATTTCCTATCTTTCTGTGTGTTTGCCTCATCATGCCAATAGATGGTAATCTGCTGTTTATTAAATGGTGGTAAAGTAAATGATTAAAAGTGTTGCTGATAAATGACTTTATAGAAATTCTCAATATTGTATTCTCATTCCTATGTGACTCATGTAATTTTGTATGAATAATGAATACGGCGAATTAGAAATTGTTACTCCACATTTTAATTAAATTTTAAGATTAAAGACCACAGAGAAGGGAGTCCGACGATCCCAATTATTGGCCTTCTCTAAGTAAGACTTGAGAGGCCAGTGCTCTGCTTACTTTTCTTCTGTTGTGTAAAGGCCAACATTGCTCAAGCTATTTGATCAAGGGCAAGCTAATTAACCTCTTAAACAGTTTCTAAATACGAAAAGAATGGGGATAAGGCTCTAATCCACTGGAGTTTTGTGAAGATTACATAAAATGATGTTTTCAACACACCTACTACTGTATATATTAAGTGTCAAGAAAGTCAGTTTCATTTCATTTCATTTGAAGGACATCCCCAGTAGTGTTCACTGTAGGAGGTTTCTTCTATAACCTATCACGTACTTGAAAGTCCCCCATTTAATCATATCTCCCTTGGGACATTAAGTCATTTTAGTCACTAAGAATAACTAAAATGTGAAAAAATATGTTTGTACATGAATACATTACTGTAAATTATATTTTCTTGAGAAGTTATTTGGACATAAATATGTTCAGATTATTTGAATTGGAATATATATATATATATATATATGTGTATATATATATATATATATATATATATATATATATATATATATAATATCTACTCTAGAATAGTAATAAGATATGTGGACAAATATTTAGGTACAGATATGATCACCAGAGCATTATCTATAACATAAGAGAATAGGATAACCTAAATATCCAACTATAGGGGAATTAATTATATTTTAATAGATCATTCAGCACCAATGCTGCTCTCTCATTCCATCACTCTTCACATTCTGAACAAAAGCCAAAAGCCAAGAGAGCACATGTACAGGAAATCATGCCTGTCATTGATTGAACTAAGCAGTTAACCACAAATTAACAAGTTGTTAACCACACAGGAAGCAAATTCTTGAAATCTTTATCCACAATTTACTCCTACTGGAGAGACCCAGAAATAGTGTGAATATCCTAATATATAAGAACCCTGGGTCTGAACTATCAGTAAGGATCTAGGCTCCACCAACCGGAAGTCAGTCTTACAGTCAGCACTGGGTTGCAGGCACGGTGCCCCACACTGACTGCTGAGGGGGCTGAGAATCAGGGCCAGAAAGTGGCCTGAAGAGAGAAGCAGGGACTGATCCATTGCCTCTGTGGCAGCTTTTGATCAGCACTTGCCTCTCTCTTTCTCCCCCAGTGTGGCCAGCAGCCTAGCCTCCATTTCTCTCCAGGCCTCCACTAGGGCTGCTGATCAGCCCCGCCTTTCATATCAGGCCCCATTGATAGGCCCAGAGAAGCTGACTGGCATAGGAAACAACCAATCAGAACCAAATGTGGGTGCTGTGAAGAACCAATGGCTGCCTAGGAGGCAGAGCTTTTGACATTGATTGGCATAGGAAGCAACCAATCAGAACTAAATCTGGGTGCTGTGGGAGCCAATGGCTGCCTAGGAGGTGGAACTTTTGATGCTGATTAGCATAGAAACTGACCAACCAGAACCAAATCTGGATGCTGTGGGGAGCCAATGACTGCCTAACAGGCAGAGCTTTTGACGCTGACTGGCATAGAAACCGACCAATCAGAACCAAATTGGCCAGCAGAGGAGGGCAGTTGGGGGGGAGATCAGGCCTGCAGGGGAGGGCAGTTAGGGGTGATCAGGCAGGCAGGGAGAGGCAGTTAGGGGTGATTAGGCAGGCAGGTAGGTGAGCAGTTAGGAGCCAGTGGTCCCAGATTGCGAGAAGGATCAGGCCTAAACTGGCAGTTGGACATCCCCCAAGGGGTCCCCAATTGGAGAAGATGCAGGCTGGGCTGAGGGAACCCCCCTTCTAATATATTTTAGAGGCCTGGTGCACGAAAATTTGTGCACTCCGAGGAATCTCTCAGCCTGGCCTGTGCCCTCTCACAGTCCGGGAGCTCTCTCCCCTTACCGCCAGCCTACTCCCTGTTCCTTACCATTCGGCTTGCTGTTCCTTAGCACTGCCTCAGAGATGCTCCCGCCACCACCACTGCGCTCCCTTCCATGAACCCAGCTTCTGGCTGAGCAGCACTCCCCCTGTTGGAGCTCCTGACCACCAGAGGGCAGCTCCAGCATTGAGCTTCTGCCCCCTGGTGGTCAGTATATGTCATAGTGAGTGGTTGAATGGCCTTAGCATATCATTAGCATATTAAATTTTGATTGGTTGAATGGACAACCGGACACTTAGCATATTAGACTTTTATTATATAGGATCAGAGACAGAAAATCTACATCTAAATAGATATATAAAAACTTTAATTAGGCCTTTAATTGAGCCCTGGCCAGGTAACTCAGTTGGTTAGAGCATCATCTGGATATGCCAAGGTTCCAGGTTTGATTTTCAGTTAGGGCACACACGGGAAGCAACCAATGAATGCATAAATGAGTGGAACAGCAAATCATTGTTCTTCTCTCTCATTTCCTCTCTCTGTCTTGAAAAATCAATCAATCAATCAATTTTTAAATTTAATTATATATTATACAAAATCATCAAATTTTTAAAAAACTTTTTTTTTTCCAGAGAAAATTGCTCTGAACTTTGAAATAAATGTTCATATTGAGATAATATGTATTGATGCTTTGAAGACAGCAGAGAAGACCTATAAGTTGGGTTCTTCTGAAGACATCAGTCTATATGTGGGCCATTTCAGAGATGTTGCTATTGTCCTAAAGCTTCTATGATTTGCACAGGACTCTGCCTGAGTTCCATTGTGCTGAGCACCTTGTCACTGTCATCCCAACAAAAATCCACTCCTTCCTGCTGATTTGTTCTGAACAATAGATGTTTTGCCATTAGGTCTAATTATGTCTCAATATAAGTTTAGAAATGCAAAGAGAAGTAGACTCCATTATAGGGTAGTTGGTTTCCTCCCCTGGCATTCTCATTTCCATATAAATTTTAAATACAAAAATGGGCATATAAAGCAGGAAAACCATCAGGATCTTTCTGAAAATATATTTCAGAAATTCAGCTTTATGACAGCTAAAAATAAACCTCAAGTATTCTGAGCAAGCAAGTTTCATTGACAGCATTTAAATAGTGCTTTGATGTTAATTATATTACAGAGTCAATTCTAAAATGTCACTACTTTCTGTTTTGTATGATTCCTGTATATTTCCTATTAAAATATATTAAAATACACATTTATAAATAGCAATATGATGGAATATTTTACAGATATTAAAATACACAAGAAGTAAAAAGATAGGATTTATAATTTATATATAGCATAATGTAAATTATATAAAATATATCATACATATATTAAAAGTATTACAAAAAAACCACCAAAATAGTTAATACCTATTAGATTGTTGTAGTGAAATCATGTTTTTTATTTTAATAGGAATAGTTTTTTTCATAATGTTTGTAATGAATATGTGACAATTAAAAATATGTAACTTCCTGTAATGATGTGTGCAAATTAAGTATAATTCCACATGTGAAAATACCCTTGATAGTGCAATGCTTAATGCAATTTGGGCTTCTGAGGTTTCTGCCATCAGATTATATCTAAAGACAATCAGAATAGTTTCTTCCCAACATATTTCTTTCACAGTCATTCATAGATATTGAAATTCCACCATTAGGCATTTTTTCTTTTTTTAAAACAATATACATTTTTATTGATTTCAGAGAAGAAAGAAAAAGGAGAGATAGAAACAACAGCAATGAGAGAGAATCATCTATAGGCCATCTCCTGCTGCCCCCTGTTGGGGGATAGAGCCTGAAACCTAGGCATGTACCTTGACAAGGAATTGAACCTTGACTCCTGGTTCATAGGTCAATGCTTAACCACTGAAGCACACTGTCTGGGTGGCATTTTTTCATTTGAGGATTGAAGTTATTTAAGTATGAGGACTCCTGTGGTAATTACTTTAATCCTTGAAGGAAGCCAGGAGTGGAAAGAATAGCCTGTAATTGTTTGGTATGTTTATTTCGTTTGGACATACTGCATATAGGTGAAGTCATATGGTATTTGTCTTTGCCTAATTTACTTTCATTAGCATAACACCCTTTAGGTCCATCATGGTGTTGCAAACAGTAAAATTTCATCCTTTTTTGTGACTAATATTATATTTTATATATGTATCTCAACTTCTTTAACAACCATCTATTGATGGACATTTAGGTTTCATATAGGGGCTATTGTAATGCTGCATTGAACATAGAGATGCTTTTATCTTTTCAAATTAGTGTTTTGAATTTCTTTTAATAAATACACAGAAGTAGAATTTCTGGGTCATATAGTAGTTCTATTTTTTTTCATTTTCGAGGAATCTCCATATTGTTTTCTATAATGGTTCCATCGATTTGCAATCCTACCTACACTGCACAAGGATTTCCCTTTCTCCACATCCTAGTCAACACTTTTTGTTTGTTGATTTATTGATGATAGCCATTCTGACAGGTGTGAGGTAATATCTTCTTGTGGTTTAAATTTGCATTTCTAATGAGATTGTACATCTATTTATTTGTCTATTGGCCAACTGTATGTTCTTTTTGGAGAAATGTCTATTCAGGTCCCCTGCCCATTTTTGTTGTTGTTGTTGTTGTTAATCCTTACCTGAGGATTTTTTTCATTGATTTTTAGAGAGGACTTAAGGGAGGAGGAGAGACAGAGCAAGAGGAACACGGATGTGGGAGAGACACATCGTTTCACTGCCTCCGGCACATGCCCCAACCAGGGCAGGGTTCAAGCCTGCAACCTAGGCACGTGCCCCTATAGCAGCGGTTCTCAACCTGTGGGTCACGACCCCGTTGGGGGTCGAACGACCCTTTCACAGGGGTAGCCTAAGACCATCGGAAAACACATATATAATTATATATTGTTTTTGTGATTAATCACTATGCTTTAATTATGTTCAATTTGTAACAATGAAAGTGGGGGTCACCACAACATGAAGAACTGTATTAAAGGGTCACGACATTAGGAAGGTTGAGAACCACTGCCCCACAGGAATCAAACCTGGGACCCTCTGGTCTGAGAGCTAACATTCTATCCACTGAACCAAACTGGTCAGGCCCCCCTGTTTATGATTTAATTGGATTTTGTTATGTGTGTGGGTGTTGTTATATGTGTTCTTTATGTATTTTGGATATTAACTCTTTATTAGGTATATCATTACTGAATATCTTTTTTTCAGTAGATTGCATTTTGGTTTTGTTGAGGGTTTCATTTTCTGTGCAGAAAATTTTTTAGTATGATATAATCCCACTTATTTATCTTTTTGTTTTTGTTTGTTGATGACTAAGAACTGTCAAATAGTTTACCACCTTGTTTTCTTCTAGGAGGTTTATATTTTTGGGATTTACATTTAAGTCTTTAATTTATTTTGAGTTTATTCTTGTATATGGTTTAAGAAATTGGTCTAGTTTTACTTTTTGCCTGTATCTGTATGATTTTTTCCAAAACCATTTATGAAAGAGACTGTTTATCTTATATATTCTTGCCTTCTTTAATATACATTAAAATACTGTATAGCCATAGGTTTATTTTTGGCCATCTATTCTGTTCCATTGATCTTTGTTTTTCTTTCTCAATATTGCTTTGACTATCTGAGGTCTTTTGTGGATCCATACATATTTTAGGATTATTTGTCTTAGTTCTATGAAAATGCCATTGGTATTTTTAAATTTTTCTACAATATATTTTTATTGATTTCAGAGAGGAAGGGAGAGGGAGAGAGAGATAGAAACATCAATGATGAGAGAAAATCATTGATTGGCTATCTCTGCATGGCTTCTAACCCACCACCTAGACATGTTCCCTAACCTGAAATTGAACTCTGACCTCCTGGGTCATAGGTCAATGCTCAACTACTGAGCAACATTGGCCAGATGCCTTTGGTATTTTGATAGGAATTACATTAAATCCGTATATTATTTAAATTGTACGGACATTTTAATTATGTTAATTCTTTTTTTAATTTCTTTATTGATTAAGATATTACATATGTGTCCTTACCCCCCCATTACCCCTCCACCTCCCCCACTCATGCCCTCACTTGTTGTCTGTTGTCTGTTAATTCTTTATATATATATAGAAGCACAATCCATGCTTCCATTATTTGTATGTTCTTCAAATTCCATTGTTAATGTCTTACAATTTTCTAAGTATAGGCCGTGTACCTCCTTATTTAAATTTATTCCTGAGTATTTTATTCTTTTTGATACAATCATAAATAAGATTGTTTGCTTAATTCCTTTTCTGATAGTTTGTTATTGTTGTATAAAAATGAAATTGATGCCAAAGCCGGTTTGGCTCAGTGGATGGAGCGTCGGCCTACGGACTGAAAGGTCCCGGGTTCGATTCCGGTCAAGGGCATGTGCCTGGGTTGCGGGCACATCCACAGTGGGAGATGTGCAGGAGGCAGCTGATCGGTGTTTCTCTCTCATTGATGTTTCTAACTCTCTATCTCTCTCCCTTCCTCTCTGTAAAAAATCAATAAAATATAAAAAAAAATTACTTTAAAAAAAATGAAATTGATTTCTGAATATTGATTTAGTATTTTTCCACTTTGCTGGATTTAATTATAAGTTATAATAGCTTTTTAATATAATCTTTAGGGTTCTCTATGTATACTATCATGTCATCTGCAAACAATGACAGTTTTACTTCTTTCTTTTCAATTTGGATGACTTTTGTTTTGTTTTCTTATCTGAATGCTTTAGCTAAGACCTTCAATACAATCTATAATAATAAAAGCATAATATGCTAATTAGACCGGACAGCTGAAAGACCTTCCAGATGTCATTCTGGATGTCCTTCTGGATGAAGCCTAGGTGGCGGGGTCCGAGGCAGAGGTGGTTAGTGGCGATCAGGCAGGCAGGTGAGCAGTTAGGGGCATCAGGCAGGCAGGTGAGCAGTTAGGGGTGATCAGACAGGCAGGCGAGCAGTTAGGGACATCAAACAGGCAGGCAGAGTGGTTAGGGGCATCAGGCAGGCAGGCGAGTGGTTAGGGGTGATGAGGCAGGCAGGCAGAGTGGTTAGGGGTGATCAGGCAGGTGAGTAGGATTAGGCCTAAACCAGCAGTCGGACATTCCCCAAGGGGTCCCAGATTGTGAGAGGGTGCAGGCCGGGCTGAGGGACCCACCCCTGTGCACAAATTTCATGCACTAGGCCTCTAGGGCTGAATAAAAGTGGTGAAAGTTACTATCTTTGTCTTGTGACTGATCATATGGAAAATGCTTTTATCTATTCAATGTTGAGTATGATGTTAGCAGTGGTTTTGTCATATATGGCATTTATCATGTTGAGGCATATTCCCTGAATTTGAACTTTGCTGAGAGTTTTTATCATAAACTGATGCCTGATTTTGTCAAATGTGTTTGCTACATTATTTACTCTTGCCTCATTTGATAAAGGTTTAATACTATATAGCCATAATTTGATATGATCATATGATTTTAGCCTTCATTTTGTGAATGTGGTTTTTCATAATTCATTGCAAATATTGAGCCAACATTACATCTCAGGAATTAATCCCACTTGATCCTGTTCTATGATATTGTTAATGTAGTGCTGAATTTGGTTTGCTACTACTTTGTGGAGAGGATATTTGCCTCTCTGTTGATCAGAGATAATGCCCTAGTTTTTGTATATTTTTGTCTGGTTTTGAACTCAGAATAATCCTAGCCTCATAAAATGAGTTTGGGAGCCACTCTACACTTTTGGAATAGTTTGAGAAAGATAAGATTAGTTCTTCTTTGAATATTTGGTAAAATTAACTTTTATTTGTAATAAGTTTTTGGATTAATGATTCAAATTTTTTGGTAGTCAACTGTTTCTTCTTGATTCTATCTTGGAAGATTCTAAGTTTCTTGGAATTGATCCAGTTCTTCCTGATTATCAATTTGTTGACATATAATTTTTGTGTTATTTTGTTAATAATCTTTTGTATTTTTGTGATGTCAGTAGTCATTTTATGTCTTTTGTTTTTGATGTTATTTATGTGGGTCCTCTCTCTTTTTTGCTTTTTTTCAAATTTATACTATTGTTCAAAGTATTACATATATACCTTATTTATGAGTTTGGTTAAAAGTCTATCAATTTTGTTTATCTTTTTGAAAAAGTTCTTACTTTTATTGATCCTTTGAATTATGTTTTTAGATTTTATGTTATTTATTTTTACTTTAATATTTATTATTTACTTCTTTCTATTCACTTTAGGTTTTGTTTATTCTACTGTTTTTAGTTCCTTTAGGAGTAATGTTAGGTTATTTATTTGAGATTTTTCTTATTTCTTGAGGTAAGCCTCTATTGCTACTATTTTTTTTTTAAATCTTAGAACTGCTTTGGCCATGTCTCATAGAATTTTAGCCACAATGTGTTCATTTTCATATGCCTAAAAATTATTTTTGATTTCTTTATTGATGTCATTGTTAATCCATTCATTGTTTAGTAACATATTATTTAGCCTTCATGTCTTTATGTGTTTTCAGGTTTTGTTTTGTTTTTTCTTATAATTGATTTCTAATATGCTATGATAATATTAGATGCTTGATATAATTTCAATCTTCTTAAATTGATTGAGGCTTGTTTTGTGACCTAACATTTGGTCTGTTTTTAAAAATGTTCTATGCACATTTATGAATAATGTATATTATGTTGCTTTTAGGTGAAATGTTATATAAATATCAATTAAAACCATCAGATCTAATGTGTTACTTACAGTCTCTGGTTTTTTTTTGTTGTTGTTTATTTGTGTGTGTGTGTGTGTGTGTGTGTGTGTGTGTGTGTGTGTTGTTTGTCTGTCTAGATCAGGGGTGGGCAAACTTTTTGACTCGAGGGCCACATGGGTTCTTAAACTGGACCGGAGGGCCGGAACAAAAGCATGGATGGAGCGTTTGTGTGAACTAATATAAATTCAAAGTAAACATCATTACATAAAAGGGTACGGTCTTTTTTTTTTTAGTTTTATTCATTTAAAAGGGGCCGGATCCAGCCCGCGGGTCGTAGTTTGCCCACGGCTGGTCTAGATGATTTAGCCATTGTCAATGGATGTTAAAGTCCCTTACTCCAACTGTATTACTGTCAATCTGTCTCTTTATATCCTTCAGTATTACTTTATATAATTTGGTGTGTAAAAGTTTGCAAGGGTTATACCCTCTTCTTGGATTGATCCATTTACAGTTATGAAATGCACTTCTTTGTCTCTTGTTTTAAAGTCTACTTATTTTAAGTATTGCTATTTCAGCTTTTTTTGTTTTCATTCACAGTAAATACCTTTAATATTCATTTACATTCAGACTGTGTGTGCTCTTCAATCTAAAGTGAGTCTCTTGTAGGCAGCATTTGTATGAGTCTTGTTTTCTTATCCATTCAGTCACCCTATGTCTTTTTATTGTAACCTTTAATCTATCCACATTTAAAGTAATTTTTGATAGGTATGCAGATATTACCATTGTGCTATTCATAATTTTTATATCTTTTTTTCTTTTTTTTTTATTATTTTTTTTTTATTATCCCAACTGAAATTTTATTATTTTTTTTTATTTTTTTTTTTTGTTTTTTTTTTATCTTTTTTTTTTTTATTATTAGTTAAGGTATTACAAATGTGTCCTCATCCCCCCCATTAACCCCCAACCTTCCCCCCCCACACACTCATGCTCCCATCCCCCTGTTGTCCATGTCCATTGGTATGGCTTATATACATGTATACAAGTCCTTCGGTTGATCTCTTCCCCTTACCCCCGCCCTCCCCTACTTTCCTTCTGGGGATTGATAGCTTGATTGCTGTTTCTCAGTCTTTGAGTCTGTCCCTTTTCATCAGTCTATGTTGTTCTCTATAATCCACAAATGAGTGAGATCATGTGGTATTTATCTTTCTCTGACTGGCTTATTTCACTTAGCATAATGCTCTCCAGTTCCATCCATGCTGTTGCAAAAGGCAAGAGTTCCTTTTTTTTTACCGCAGCATAGTATTCCATTGTGTATATGTACCACAGTTTTCTAATCCACTCATCTGCTGATGGGCACTTAGGCTGTTTCCAAATCTTAGCTATGGTGAATTGTGCTGCTATGAACATAGGGGTGCATATATCCTTTCTGATTGGCGTTTCTGGTTTCTTGGGATATATTCCTAGTAGTGGGATCACTGGGTCAAATGGGAGTTCCATTTTTAGTCTTCTGAGGTAGCTCCATACTGTTCTCCACAGTGGCTGCACCAGTCTGCATTCCCACCAGCAGTGCAGAAGGGTTCCTTTTTCTCCACATCCTCTCCAACACTTGTTGTTTGTTGATTTGTTGATGATAGCCATTCTGACAGGTGTGAGATGATAACGCATTGTCGTTTTGATTTGCATCTCTCATATAATTAGTGACTTTGAGCAGGTTTTCATATGTCTTTCGGCCTTCTGTATGTCCTCTTTCGAAAAGTGTCTATCTAGGTCCGTTGCCCATTTTTTTATTGGATTGTTTATCTTCCTTTTGTTAAGTTTCATGAGATCCCTGTAAATGTTGGAAATTAAACCCTTATCGGTGGTATCATTGGCAAATATGTTCTCCCATGTAGTGGGTCTTCTTGTTGTTTTGTTGATGGTTTCCTTTGCTGTGCAAAAGCTTTTTATTTTGATGTAGTCCCATTTGTTTATTTTCTCTTTAGTTTCCATTGCCCTAGGAGCATTATCAGAGAAGAAATTTCTTCGGCATATGTTTGCGATTTCGCTGCCTGTGGATGCCTCTAGTATTTTTATGGTTTCCCGTCTTACGTTTAAGTCTTTTATCCATTTTGAGTTTATTTTTGTGTATGGTGTGAGTTGGTATATCTTTTTTTCTTATTGTTCTTTAAAGAATTATTTTTTTTAAATATATTTTATTGATTTTTTTTTTTTACAGAGAGGAAGGGAGAGAGATAGAGTTAGAAACATCAATGAGAGAGAAACATCGATCAGCTGCCTCCTGCACATCTCCTACTGGGGGTATGCCTGCAACCAAGGTAGATGCCCTTGACCAGAATCGAACCTGGGACCTTTCAGTCCGCAGATCGACGCTCTATCCACTGAGCCAAACCAGTTTTGACTAAAGAATTATTTTTACATTCTACTTAATACTGGTCTGGTGGTTATAAACTCCTTTAGTTTTTTCTTGTCTGGGAAGAAGCTCTCTCTCCTTCCATTCTAAGTGACAGCATTGCCAGGTAGAGTAATCTTGGTTGTAGATACTTGCTTTTTATCTCTGTGAATATTTAATGCCAGTACTTTCTGGCCTGAAAATTTTCATATGGGAGTACCCTTGTAGGTAACTAACTGCAGTTTTTGTTTTGGTGTTTTTTTTTCTGTCTGTAAGATTCTCTCTTTGTCTTTAACTTTTGCCATTTGAATTATGATGTGTTTTAGTGTGGACTATCTTATTGGGACTTTCTGTGCTCTCTCATCTTATATATACATCTATTGCCTGAAACCAATTAGGGGGAGTTGTCAGTCATCATTTCTTCAAATAGGTTCTCAATACCTTCCACTCTCTCTTTTGCTTCTGGTACCCTTATGATGTGAATGTTGTTACACTTGATATTGTCACAGATGTCCATTAAACTGAACTCAATTTTCATTAATTCAATTTTTGCTGTTCCTTGGGTGTTTTCCACTACCTTGTCTTTCAAATCACTGTTTTGACCCTCTGCTTCATCTAATCCAATATTGATTCCATCTGAAGTATTCTTCATTTCCATTTTTATATTCTTCATTTATGACTTTTTTCATAATTTCTATCTCTTTGTGTTAGTTCTCACTGAGTTCATCTCTTCTTTCCCTAAGTTGACTGAGCATTTTTATAACCAGTGTTTTGAACTCTGTATCTGGTACATTACTTGCCTCAATTTTGTTTAGCTATTTATGAAATTTTGTCCTACTCTTTCATTTAGGGCATGTTTCCTGTTTTCTCATTTTGGCTGCCTATTTGTGTTTGTTTCTGTTTTAGGTAGATCCTCTATGTCTCCCAGTCTTGGCAAGATTGCTTATGTAGCAGGTTTCCTGTGAGGCCCAGTAGCAAAGTCTCCCTGGTTACCTGATCCTGGTGCTTTAAGGATGTCTCCTGTGTGGGTTGTGTGTGCCCTCCTGTTGTAAGTTAGCCTTGATTGCTATTGGCACAATAGTAGGTGAGATTGACCTTCAGCCTGACTGGCTGTGAGTGTTGGCTGTGACTATAGAAGATGAGTTGTGTGAAATCTGACTCCAATTAGAGAAGGATTTGCTTTGGCAGGGCTCTGTTGCCTGCTGAGTTTATCCTTTGGGTGTGTCATTTGTGAAGCTAATTGGGTGGTGGTCTCTAGTTGTCTGAAGATGTCTACTCGTTGTGTTGGTTCTGGGCCCTTGAGAAAGGCTCTAGTGTAGGCCAAGATCACCTGCTGCCTGTGCCTAGCACAGGGTCACCTGACAGAAACTACAAAGTCATCTGCCATTGGCAGCTGCCTGTGCTGGGCTTGGAAGTTCCTGGGAGAGTCTGTGCTGTGAACTGAGGCTGACTGCCAGTAGTGCCAGACTTGGATTTGCTTAGCAAGAGGTACAGGGCACATTGAGGTCACCTACTGCTAGTCTGGGATTTGAGGATCTTTGAGAGATTTTAGGAAAGTCCACAGTGTGTGTTGAGGCCACTGCTTGTGAAGAATAGCTACTGAAAAAGATTCCAGTTGTTATACGCATTGGCTGGGTTGGGGTCTCAGGGAATAACTAGGATGAGACAAGCTCTGTTAGGCAGGGTGATGGAGACTCACATTAAGTGTTCCCCTTCACCTGAAAACTGGATGGGGAAAGGCTCAACTAATTAACAATGGTAATAGCCACCACTTCTGTATGGGAGGGAGCTATCCCTCTATTCCTTACCCTGAAGCCAGCCAAGTCAGTTCTTCCTTGTAGGTCCCTGTAACTTTTCGAGCTGCTGTTCCTTTGTTGGAGCTTAGGGCAGTGTTTGTGAGCCAGAGTCTACACATGGGCTCTTTAAAAGGACATGTAGGTCTATAGCAGCTCCCATCTCACCGAGACAGAAGCCCTGCTAATTTTCACAGCTAGATGTTGTGGGGACTCCTTTTCTAGCACTGATACCCTGGGCTGGGAGCCTGGTATGGAGCTGGAACCCTTACTTTTCAGGGGGGAATTCCACACCTGATATATCCCTCCTAATTCTTAACTACCACATGTGGGTGTGATACCATTATAATTAGCTAATTATTAATAATACAAAAGGAGCAAAAGGAATGCCAGATATTATAGGCATGTTCCTTGCAAAACACTGAGGGAAGGATCCAACAAAGGAAAGATAGACATGCACATACCCAGTAATTTTGGGGTGACATAGGGAAGGTACTTGCTTCATAACCATATCTGAGGATGGAAATAGTTGACCAGCAAGTGCACAGAAAATTTGGGGTATATAGTTCCCTAGAAAAAGAAGTGTGCTTTCGTAAGCTCTCTTGGTTTCTCTTGACATCTTTAGCTCACAGCTCATGCTTCTTGGCATTCTTCTGTGTGGCTCATGGCCTGATCCTGTATTTATTGGACCCTGCTCCAATATGGAATGGAAATTCTGGACTTTGGCTCTAAGTATAGCTCTGCTGAAACCCCAGCTATACTTCTTTTATGACTTGACTAAGGGAAATGGGACTTTAAAAATACAGGATTTAATTCCACACAAATATCACTCATTGTCCCATGAGTGTCTCAGAGCGGTCTTTTTCTTGGTATATCATAAGAAGCCCACCCACAGTAGCACCCAGTGGAGAAGAGGATCCCCCACTTTGTCCAGTATCAGGTGTGGGACAAGACTGCTTAGCATCTCCACCCCTCCTACCATTCTTAATATGGCTTCATCTGTATATCACTCGTTATAAGAGTTCCATTAGGCTAGCCTTAAGGTAACTCTCAAAGGTGGTTGCTCTTTAATTCAGTTGTAATTTCGATGTGGTTGTGGGGAGGGGGTAAGCACAGTGCTTACCTACTATGCTATCATGACTGCAGCATATAAATTAATTAATTAATTGATTATGTATGTATAGTCTTCCTTACAGCTTTAGATTTATGCCATCAATTTTATGTTGTGTTATCATTTCCATAATTATCAAAATGTATCTACTTTCATTCTGTTGATTTTTCTCCCACATATATTTAGTATTAAGTTGCATTATTTCTAGATATGTGGTCTTTTAGAAAATTGTGTCATGCTTGGATGGACCTCGAGAGTATTATGCTAAGTGAGGGAAGTAAGTCAGAAAAAGACAAATATCACATGATTCCCCCTTTTTTTTTCCATGAAGATGGTGAAGGGTCCTGAGTGCCAGTTGGCCGATGAGTTAGGACATATGATTCCCCTTATATGTGGAATTAAAAAAAACAACACAAAATAAATGAACAAACAAAACAGAAATACACTCATAGATGCAAGAAATAAACTGATGATAGAGGATTTAGGTGAAAAAGGTGAACGGATTTAGAAGTACAAATTGGCAGTTAGAAAATAGTCACGGGCATGTAAAGTTTAACATAGGAAATATAGTCAATAATATTCCAATAACTATGTATGGTGCCAGGTGGATATTAGGCTTATGGGGGGATAACTTTGTAAGTTATGTTAATGTCTGACCTAACCATCATGCTATATACTGGAAACTAATATAATATTGATTGTCAACTGTAATTGAAAAAAAGAAAATAACATTATATTCTAGTTTATTGTCTTGTAGTCAGTCTACGGTACTATTTCCTATTAGTACTATTGATGACTGCTAGAGATATAGAATCCTACTTATGTGTATTCTTTGGAATTTATGGATGTTTTATTTAAATTAATATATAGTAATTAGTAAATTATAATACAAGATTAAACTGTGCTTTGCATACTCACAACTATAAACTTACTTTGTTCTACTCTGTATATCTAAAAGATATGACATTTTCTTCTGTTTTTTTAGGTCTTTTATATGTTTACTGATTACTTTTGTCTTTTGGAACTAACTTTTTTAAGGAAAGTGTATTAAATTCTATTATTAATTGTTAATATGAACCTATGTGTTTATTTTTAGGTCTCCTGTAATTTCTGAAAGTTACTTTTATACCTTTGAGGAAATATACACTGAGTGGCCAGATTATTATGACCACCTGACATTGTAGGCAAATTAGCTATAATTTCGCGCTGAAGTTGCTAGAGGGTCAGATCATTATAAATAGGAAAGCAGGTTGTTTACCATGACAGTAGAAGTGATTTTTTTCCGAAGATATGGATAAACAATGCGATTTAACAGCCTTTGAACGTGGGATGATCGTTGGCGCTCGGAGCCATGGAACGAGTATCAGCAAAACAGCCAAAAGCCTGTTCGAACACCTTTGCTGTCTGCAGTTACCAAGATAAAACGTCTCCAATTCGCACAGGAACACAAGGATTGGACAGTCGAGCATTGGAAAAAAGTCATGTGGTCCGATGAATCATGTTTCCAGTTGCATCATGCAGATGGCAGAGTGAGAATTTGGCGGAAACAGCATGAAAGCATGCACCCCGCATGCATGAGTACAACCCTTCAATCTGGTGGGGGCAGTGTTATGGTTTGGAGCATGCTTTCCTGGCATGATTTGGGCCCTTTAATTCGTGTGGAACAATGTCTGAATAGCACAACATACCTAAGTATCGTTACTGATCAAGTTCATCCTATCATGTTGATGGCGTATCCCAATGGTGATGGCTTCTTCCAACAAGACAATGTGCCATGCCACGGTGCTCGTGCTGTGCAGGAGTGGTTTCAAGAACATGAGGGAGACTTTACCTTGCTTTGGTGGCCCCCACAGATCACCAGATCTCAATCCAATTGAGCATTTGTGAGACAAAAAAAGAGCCATCAGGTAGCTGGTTCCACAACCATCAAATCTCACAGAACTAGACAGTGCTATTCATCAGGCATGGTGTCAGATTCCTCGCATCACCTTTCTTTTATTTTTTTCTTTTTAATATGGAACACTTCACGAATTTGCATGTCATCCTTGTGCAGCGACCATGCTAATCTTCTCTGTATTGTTTCAACTTAGTATATGTGCTGCCGAAGCGAGCACCATCGCATCACCTTTAAACATCTCGTGGAGTCAATGCCAAGAAGAATTGCTGCACTATTGAAGGCAAAAGGTGGCCCAACAAAGTACTGATAGGGTGGCCATAATAATCTGGCCACTCAGTGTATATTAATAATATATTAATATGATTTAATATATTCACTGTGACAGCATTTCAAAGTGTCCTTTTTTGTCACTGCTAACTCTTTTGTCAAATTCTTTTTCATACATCAATATTTAAATCCTGTTTTCTTGTATAATATTTGATTTTAATTTCTAAGTAAATGTGAAATCTTTTTATTTTTCCAATTAATGAATTGGAGTCATTTACTAGTGTAACATATATTTTCTTCCAGCTATTTTTCTATTTTATGCCACAGGCTTTTACATTTTTCTATGAATATGTTTATACAGTAATAATCATAAACACAAAGAGACACAGGCAATACTCACACATAGTCTTTCACTATATAATCTAAACTATTTATTCTTTGTCTTTTTTGACATTTATTTTTCTATAAAAAAGTTATAATTATGTTCATATACATATACCATTTTGCTACTGATTCCCTTTAGACTAATATATTTAGATTTTGCTTTATTTAAGTGGGCCCCAGTGGTTTCTTATTATAACCAATATTGAAATGAGCAATATTTTTATTTTTATCCAATTTGAAACAATACATTTATACTCTATTTAGTATCTATTAGGAAATTAATAAGCTTATTCTACTTCTAAATGGCATTAGATTTCTATGAGTATTTGATCTTTCATGTTTTCCCAATAACGATTTGTTTGTTTTAAAATAAGTCCTTCCTTTCAGTTTTAGGTCACTCTCAGTGGAAGGCATATGGTAAGACTTGCAAGAAATGTTGCCACACAGGTTTGGAAGTGACATCAACCAAGGCATTGCAGATTTGTGGGCAAGGCCTTGTCAGAGGCTCTTGCCTCTGTTCCCTCCAGTGAGAATCAAGAACACCAACCGTCCTTATGAGTGTCGTCAAATGATTCCAGGGAGCTGCTGCTCCTCGTTGTGTGTTGCAAAGTGTACGCTATATGTTGAATCCAGGAGCAGAGGAAAGAAAAATGAACAAGCACCTTTATTTTGACTCTTCAGAGTCTTAAATAGGCTACAGCGCACAGTGAATCTCCCAGAGGACAACTTGGCTCCCAGTACACCGCAAAGCTCTGTAACAATGAATCCACATGTCTCAGTGCACTCACTCAACTCTCCTGAAACTAATATTTTGTGAACATAATTTTAAAGATGCCAGTGTCCAAGAGTTTTAAGAGGTGGTATGAGTAAGCCACTATTCCGTATCCCAGCTGAGAAAGAGCGTGACTCAGCCATGCCACTAAGAGAGTTAAATCATATCCTTATCTGAAAAAGTAATTTGCATCTCTCAGTTTGCATTGCGGCTGAGTAACTTCTTGGAAAGTAAAATGTTTAATCCTTGTTTACTTTAAAATTTAAATGTTGTGTCAGTCAAGATTTTGGGTTCCAGGTAAGAAAAACTAACCCCGATGACATTAAACAAGAGATTTATTAAGATGATACAATAGCTCACATTATTGATGGGAGTCTTGAAAATAGTCTTGACTAGCAGGAAATTAACATGGAGGGCCTGAATGGTTAAGAAGAAGCGAACTGAACATGCACATTTTATTAAGAATTGTAGACAGTGAGCTTCCACAGCTGGGCACCAAGGCCTAGGGGCATTGATGCCACAAGTTTTTTAATGGATCTAAACAGCTCTCACCCCACTCAATCCTGATTTAACATTGTGGGGAGGATTGTACAATTAGTAAAAATATGTTATCTAGCTTTAATTTTCCTGGCCAAACTAATAGAGGAAATGACCTTTTTTCTAAAGTTTTGTGGTGGTAGAGTTTATTTGCATCCCATGGAAGCTAGACACTTGTGGGTTTCTTTAAAACATTCTGTTTGAAGACTTGGAAATTGAGTAAACAAACAAACAAACAAACAAACATATGTCATAGTTCCCTATGGATTATTACAACTCTACTAAAACAGGTCTGATCGAGGGCTCAGTGTAGGAGGGGCAGTGAACCCTGCAGAGGAGCTTCACCAGGAAGTAATGAGTGCCCTTGAATGAGCTTGGAGAGTTCTCCTGAGAATATTCAGGTTGGAGGCTTCATGAGAAATGAGACTATACAGTCAAGCGGGAGGCAGATCAGAGTCACTGAGATTTGGGCATATGCGTTAATAGAACCATTTCTGTATTCAAAGCTGAGAAATTCAAAACAGTTTTTAGTATATTTATTCAGTCATTAATTCCCTCATTTATTTATTGACTTGTTGATCCAATTATATTGTCATAAAAATAAAAGATTATCTTTGAGGAGCTTGAGAGAATCAACATAAAACCACATCATTGCCACACAGGATGATACATGAAATGATATATTCAACAAATCTTTATTGAACACGGATTATGCGCTATGCATCTGGGGGATACAGATATTCAGTACTGTGATGGTTCTCAAGGAGCTCCAGTTAATGATAGAAATAAATGCATAAGTAAATGCAGTAATTACAGTCCTGTGTGATGAGTGCAATAACAGAAACAGATGCTGGTGGCACAGAGATGATTTAATAGACTTTAATGCACGTTAGAGCAAGTGCTTGGCAATTATTAAGTACAGGAGGTAAAAAATAGTAATTATATTTTCTAATTTGTCAGTTCAAAAACTTTACTGATTTTAAGATTCCTCTCACAGCACATTGTTGCTTTATTGAAAAGTCTCCCTGGCTTCATTCCCCATATTAGAAAACAGTTTACCATTAATTAGCTGTTAGTCAGCAACTCCAAGTTATTCTTGGAGAAGGAATTACATTCAGAAATCACATTTAAGATTTGGTATTTTTATTTATTCTGAATGCAAGGGGGCTCAGTGAAAATATTTAGATGACTAATATGCAATATAATATTGTTCTCATTATTCATATTATTAACTATAGCGATAAAGGCCTAATTGCTTCTCGGTCTTAATTGGCTAACCTTATTTATGGATACATGGATTCACTTATTCTTTCAATAGCTACTTCTTGAACAGCACCTGAGGCTTGTGCTGGACAACCATATCACAGAAGAATTTGACACAGTCATGGCTTTGAGGTTCTAGAAGAATTATTCAATATTATTAAGTTATTAAGTACACTAATAATAGTTTTTCCAAGAATGTGCACATAGAAGATCACAACTCTGCCTGGAGTCCAGATGAGCCCACATTTTACTAGTCTGTTTACAGCCATAGAGCAAGGCGACGATGACTCCTTATGATAGACATCGGGAAAGGGAGAATCGGTTGAAGAAACTGGAGGTAGGGACAGTATTTGAGGAGATTGGTGGATGTTTTCCCAGTGAAATAATCACAAAAGTGCTGAAAACTATTTTTAAAGCATAA
Organism: Myotis myotis; assembly: GCF_014108235.1. Classification (NCBI taxonomy): domain Eukaryota; kingdom Metazoa; phylum Chordata; class Mammalia; order Chiroptera; family Vespertilionidae; genus Myotis; species Myotis myotis. Next base: position 88,310,443 of record NW_023416390.1, on the reverse strand, counting down.
CAGACAAAACAAAAAAACAAAATAAAAACAACCATTTCATCTTTGAAAACCTTCCTCAGAGCATCCAGACAACGGAGATGCATATGTTTTAAGAGAACTTGTAGCATGGCCACCTCTGTTTCCGCTCAGCTGTGTGCAGGGAGCCCTGAGCTGGAGCAGTGGCAGAGAACGTGCGTGCATACCCATCCACACCTGCTGTCACTCTATGTAGATTCACTTCAGGGAGGGAAGACCACCGACCCCCCCCCTTCTCCCCAGCTTTGACTTGCAAATTTTTAACTATTTCAGACAGATGTGGCCACTAGGACTTGGATTTTCATAATATTGTTAAGATAAACCACTCCCTGAATTGATCCAAAGATTCAACAAATTTTATATCAAAATTCTAGTTGCCTCTTTTGCAGAACTTAGCAAGTGGATCCTTAAATTCATATAGAGATGCAGAGATGCATAATGGCCAAAATAATCTTAAAAAATCCCTCACAATTTCTGATTTATTTTCCCCCAGCTTTTCTTGAGGTATGACTGACAACTAAACTGGTAATAGATGTAAAAACATGAATTGACATAAATTGTGAAAGGATTTCCACAATTAATTAACATACCCATCACCTCATATATTTTTCCTTGTTCTATAATAATTTATTTTCTTTCTTTCTTTTTCTTTCTCTTTTTTTCTTTTTGTTGAGAACAATTAAAATCGACTGTCTTAGCCAATTTCAGCTATATGTGCAGCATTACCAACTATAGGTTCCATGCTGTAAATGAGACCTACATGACTTATTAAACTTAAAGCTGAAAACTTTTAACTTTTAACCAATGTCTCCTCATTTCTCCCACCCCAATGGCCCTAGCAACCACCATTCTACTCTTTGTTTCTGTGAGTTTGACCATGCCATATTTGTCTGTCTTTCTCTCTGCTTTATTTTACTTGGTATAATGACCTCCAGGTTCACACATGTTATCATAAATGCAGGATTCAATTATTTATTAAATAATATACCTCCAAATGTGTGTGTGTGTGTGTGTGTGTGTGTGTGTGTGTGTATACATATATATATGCGCATATGTGCACTGGGGCTTAAGGACAAGGCTTAAAGACCCTCTTTCACATTTTATTTCATTAGGGTAACCATCAATGGTTGCTAACTGGTATTTTGCACTTCAGTCCAACAGCTACATTTTTAGAGTTATCTCTCTTCCTGCATGCACAGCAATGGAGTTAGGCAGAGTGTGTAACAGACCTCCTCACTACAGATCTCACAAGACAGGCCTGAAAAGGCTGTGTACAGCATTATTCCAAAGACTAAAGCTTTGTTCCTAATTCATCTTTTAGTAGCTGCCTCCTTCTTTTAATTTGAGCTATTTTCTTAAAGCTACCATATAGTCTTTGTCTATCTCACTAGTTCATATTCAGCCCAGGGCTGAACTGCAACAATAAATAAGGCTTGAGTTTTCCAGGAGGCAATTCAGTCCTCCTGTGAATAGAGCCTCACCTCTATGCTCCTACTTCATTTGTTATGCACTCCTAACTTGGCATGCACCAGAGTGCACTGTGATTATTAATTTACTTCTGTCTGAGTCTTCTATACCTACTTGGAGATCCTTCAGGGCAGGAGTAATGTATTATGCAACTTTTTTTAATCCTAACATCTATCCTAGTGTTAAGAACTAAGCAAACATTCAGCAAATGCATTCTGAATTAATGAATCAAATCATATTCCATTCATTTGTTTTCCTGTTAGTCTTGCTTATTAACATCCTTGCACTAACAATATCTTATTCTTCACTTTGTTCCAGCAAACTAGAAGTGTTGGGTCCATTTTAGATATTCATTTAAGATTTGTTAAGTTGAATTCTGTGGCATTAATAAATTTGTGAGAATGGTCCATTAATAATTGATAATGCTTATCAATTGATTATAATACAAGTCCACTAAAATATTGCTATTGGGCCTATTTCAGGCAACCCTTTTCTTTTTAAAGGAATATTAACAAAATAAAGTGTCTGAGAGTAGACCTCCCACTATAGGCATTTAGATACAAGCTAGAATGAAATAGGCAGATGAGTGTCACTCAAAGTTTAAGGTAAAACTGCTGTTTGGCATTCACTTCCCTGTGTGAGGAAAGCCTTTTTGCTTTTCTGAATTCTAGTAATTGTCTTGTTTTGTAGTCCCTTGCTGTAGACCTTTGCCTCCTGCCAACTGCCTGCCAGACGTGGTCTCAATGCTAAAAAGGAAAAGTTTCCCAGGGAGCATAAGATATATATTGAAACCAAACACTTTTTTAAAATTATTGTTTTACAATTTCCACCAAGACAGCCTTAAGGTGACCCTTACTACTCATTGGATTTCAAAACATTTAGTGAAAGAAGAACTAAAATATAAAAGCTATTATTCACAGGTATCCGCACACCTGACTAGTAAAGTTAGTTTTCCTATTGTGTGTGATTCATATCAATGATGCACCATTTTTTTCTTTCTGATTCTACTTTTATTTATCCTGCTTAGCTATGGCATAGAATTTGCATTTAAATATCAGCTTATCACTCCCCCTGTGATTTCTAAAGTTAAGGTAAGAATAAAAGATTAGAAAATAGAATGGGGATGTCAAGGTTTCTTCTCTATCTTCAAATAGATTCCTAACTTAGAATATAAAATAATATCTTTGTCTTACAACCTCTATCTTAGAATGGAACTCCAAGGCCCCTTCTTTATCTTAGAATAAAACAAAGCCCAAAAAATTCTTGAAATCATGAAACATTTTTCAAAACCCTCTATGGTTACTTTCTATGTGGCCTTGGCAAATGTACTCAGTCTCCTTATATCAGTGATTTTTATGTGTAAGATAAAATGAACATTAGATATAATACCTATGCTTTAGTCTTATTTTAAGGATATATTTAGGAGTAATGTCATCAAGATGGCAGACTAGGAAACCCCATTCCCTCATGTCCCAATGGAAACATTAAATTAACAACCAGATACTGGCTAAAATAATGTCATAGAATCTCTGGATATCAGTCAACAATATTCATCAGCCAAGTGAAAAACCAGGCAAGAAATAAACCACACCCTCTTCCATCCCCTTCCCTTCACACCAGTCCCATCATTTTGCCTATAATTCTATATATCATCTATTATCTATCTATCTATCTATCTATCTATCTATCTATCTATCTATCATCTATCTATCTATCACCTATCTATCTATCTATCTATCTATCTATCTATCTATCTATCTATCTTTCCATCCATCCATCTATCATCTATCTTGAACTGCTATGGAATGAGATAAGTATGTAATTACCAAGAGTTATTCTTTTAGAGAGATTCAAACATGGCAGCCAACAGGACGACAGGGAGGAAGAGAGTATGAGTGAGTAAAGGAGCAGGAGGGGCGTGTGGACGTGTGGTGTGTGTCTGAGGCGGAGTGAGGGACAGTTAGACACCGCAGGAGTCACAGGGATTGGCAGAGCAGGCTCTCCTAGACAGGGAGCCCTGCTACCTGCACAGGCGCCCCCAGGCCGGCACAGTTTTAGCATGGACCCACGGCATCTTGTAGAAGGCAGCAACAGAGGCCAGGAGTGCTCTTGTGGATTAATAAAATAAAAGATCTGAAAAAAAGAGAAATAAACCACATTCAAAACGGTAGGAAACGTCATTGCTTTTGCCTCACACCCAACACCATGTGGTGTGTCTTGGTTTGGGAGAAGTAGCATCCTATGCCCTAATTTCCTTTAATGAACTAGAGAAAGCAAAGCAGACCTAAAATGCAACATTGTAACCTGTCTGGGGACTGAGAAATTCCTTTCTCCATCAGCTAACTTGTTGGCTAAAAAACCTAAACCAGCACAGCTTAGATCTCAGCTAGTAAGAGCCATAAGAAGTGAAGGCAAGGCTCATGGAATACACAAGTAGATCATATGCTTGCATGTGCTCGGGGAAAGTGATAATCAATTGAGGAACCCAATGGCACAACTAAGGCTCAGAGAAGGGAATAAGAGAGACTCTATATGAAAATAAGACATTAAAAAACAAACTGTATAAGGAGAAGAAAATACACACAAGGAGGCCCAGAGACATCATGTGCCCAAGAAGTGCTGGGAAGATCTCAAGCCTTCATATCGGGCTGTTTCCAAGGCTCAAACTGTATCCTGATAGAAGGCCTTCTCTCTGCATTAAACCAGGTTACAAAGACTGGTATCGGAGGCTTTTTTTTTCAGATGACCAATTTGTTAGTTTAGTGTTTTGTTTTTAATCATCGCCTGAATATATTCTTTCCAATTACTTTTAAAGAGTGGAAGAAGGGAGAGAGAGAGAGAGAGAGAGAGAGAGAGAGAGAGAGAGAGAGAGAGAGAGAGAAACATTGATGTGAAAAAGACACATTGGTCGGTTGCCTCTTACATGAGTTCCAACCCAGGGCCACAGATGGAACCTACAATCAACCAGGGTATGTGTCCTTGACTGAGAATCAAACCCGCAACCCTTTGGTCCACAGGCCAGTGCTCTAACAACTGAGCAGAGATTTTCAGGGCAAAATGACCATTTTTTTAACTAAAGATCACAAAACATGCAAATAAACAAGAAAACATGACCCATAAATAGAACGAAAAATCATTAAACACTGTCTTTGAGTAAAAACATGCATTGGTCTTACTAGACAAAGGCTTTAAAATAATAGTCTTAAACATGCTCAACAAGGGACAACATGAACAAAACTGAAAGAAAATGAAAGAAATAATATATAAACACAATAATCAAATCACCAAATATAAAATAAATTCTTTTTAAAAAAAGAACCAAACGGAAATTCTGGAGGTGATAATTAAAATAATTTAAGTAAAGGAATCAGTAAAGAAGTTCAATAAGTGATTTGAAAAAGCAAAAGAAACTGCAAATTTAAACACAAGTAATAGAAAAACACTGAGTCTGAGGACAGAAAAATAATAAGTGAAGTCATCAAGAGAACTAAAGTAAACATGGGGAATGAAGGAATATAAAATCTCACTACAAAAATTCACTAAACACAAATGAAGGCAATGTGGAGAAAATAAGGAAGAAAAAGGTATAAGATATACAGAAAAATTTTAAAATTAAGCTCTTCCCTCTCAGTAATAACTTTAAATATACATGGATTAAAATTCCTAATCTTACCCAGCCAGTGTGGCTCCGTGAGAGGTCACCAGTTCCATTCCTGTTTGGGGCACATGCATAGTTGAGGGTTTGATCTCTGATCCCAAGCATGGGGCATGAAGGAGGCAGCTAGCTGATCGATGTTGATGTTTCTCTCATTGATGTTTCTATTTCTCTTTCCTTTCCTCTCCCTTTAAAATCAATGGGGAAAAATACACATAAAAATACGTTTAAAAAAAATCCCTAATAAAAGATATCCTATATAATAAAGAGCTAATATGCAAATTAACCCACATGCCCTCACAAGATAGCTGCCTACAACCAGGCTTGCTGGGGGGTTAGTGAGGGACGACTAAACAACTGAACAAGCAGGCTACATGGGGCGACCAGGCTGGCGGGGGGGGGGGGGGCCATGAGGGGCGACCAGGCCGGCAGGGGGGCAGTTGGGGGCAACCAGGCCAGCAGGGGCTGCAGTTAGGGGTGATTAAGCTGCTTGGGGGTACAGTGAGGGGTGGCTAGGCCAGTGGGAGGCAGTTGGGGGCAATTAGGTTGGCTGGGGGGACAGTGAGGGGCAACTAGGCTGGCAGGGGGGAAGTTGGGGGCAACCAGGCCAGCAGGGGGGGGGGGGGCAGTGAGGGGTGACCAGGCAGGCAGGCAGGTGTGCGATTAGGAGCCAGCGGTCAGGATTGTGAGAGGGATGTCCGACTGCCAGGATTGGGCCTAAACCAGCAGTTGGACATCCCCTCAGGGGTCCCAGATTGGAGAGGGTGCCGGCTGGGCTGAGGGGACCACCTCCCCATGCACGAATTTCATGGATCCAGGCCTCTAGTAGTAACAAAGAGATTCACTGTATCTATAGGGATATAGATAAATAGAATTAAAGTATAAAAAAGATGTTCCATATGAAGTGTAACCAAAAGAAAGCAGAGGTGCCTATACTGATATCAGAAGATATATATTTCACTTTAAAAACTGTTACATAAAGAAGAACATTATATAATGATAATAGGATCAATACACTAAGAAGATATGACTATTATAAATATGTATGCACCAAACACCAGGAGTCCTAAGTATATAAAGAAAACACTGACAAAATTGAAGGGAGGAATAGAAAGCTCTACAGTAATAGTAAGAGAATTTAATACCTCACTTTAAATAATGTGTAGAACAACTGGACAGAATATATACAGCGGGGCCTTGACTTATGAGTTTAATTTGTTCCATGATGGAGCTTGTAACTCAAATTACTCATATGTCAAATCAACAGTGAACGAGTGAGACACGTGATGCTGGGCTGATGTTGTGGCATTCACTGTGACGTTTGTTGCACCAACTACCGGTGGGGTATCTGAAGCTGGCTCGTAACCCGAATTTTAGCTTGCAACTCAAAACAAAAAATCGGCCGAGAGATGGCTTGTATCTCGAAAAACTCGATAGTTGGGACACTTGTAAGTCAAGGACCCACTGTATAAGGAAAAGAAGGACTTAACCAATACTATAAGCAACTTGGACCACACAAGTATGTACAGAACACTTAATAACCACACATTTTTTCTCAAATATACATTGGAATATTACTCAAGATTGGCCATATGTTAGATAACAAAGTTTAATAAATTTTAAAAGATTGAAATAATAGAGTATCTTTTCTCATCCCAATGGAATAAAAATAGAAATGGACAGTAGAAAGAAAATTTTGAAAAATTCAAATCTGTTGAAATTGGTCAGTACATTCAAATAATGAATGGAACAAAAAAAATCACAAGGGAAATTAGAATATATATTTTTAAATATATTTTTATTGATTTCAGAGAGGAAGGGAGAGGGAGAATAATTGATCAGCTGCCTCCTGCATGCCCCCCACTGGGTATCAAGCCTGCATCCCAGGCATGTGCCTTTGACTGGAATAGAATCCAGACTCTTCAGACGGCAGGCTGATGCTCTACCCACTGACCCAGACCAGCTAGGGGGTGAAATTAGAATATCTTGAGGTAAATGAAAACAAAAACACAATATACATCAACTTATGGGATTATAACTATAATGCTTAAATTAAAAACAAACAAACAAAAAAACCCACACCAAACAAATAAGATAACTCTCAAATTAACAACCTGATTTTATGCATTAAGGAAGTAAAAAGAATAATATAAATACAAATCTAGCAGAAGGAAGAAAAAAAGATTAAAGTAGAGGTAAATAAAATTGTGAAGAGAAAACTATAAAGAAAAATCAATAAAGCAAAGTCTTTTATTCAAAAGATCAGCAAAATTAACAAGCATTTAGCTAGATTAAGAAAAATGAGAGTAGAGTCAAATATATGAAATAAGAAGTAAAAGTGGGAGCATTACTATTGATTTTAGAGAAATAAAAGGATTATAGAAGAGTTTAATGAAAACTTTATAAATCAAAAAATGGATAACTTAGATGAGATGGAAAAATTATTAAAAACATACAACCTACCAAGACTGAATCACAAAGACAGAGAAAATCTGAACAGATCTATAAGTCTTAAGGAGATTTATTCAGTAATCAAAAACTCCCCCCAAAAGAAAATAAGAATTCACTTCTTTTTTTATTTTATTTTATTGTTTAAAGTATTACAAAGGGTATTACATATGTGTCCATCCCCCCCCCCTCCGCCTTAGACAGTCCCCTAGCCTCCCCTATACCCCAGTGTCTTATGTCCATTGGTTATGCTTATATGCATGCATACAAGTCCTTTGGTTGATCTCTTAAGGAATTCACTTCTGAATTCTTCCAAACATTTAAAGAAAACTACTGTCTTTTTAAATTGTTCACACAATGTGGAAGAGGAGAGAATACTTGTTCAAACTCATCTGAGGCTAGCATGACTGTGATACCATAGGCTGACAAAGACACAACACAAATATAAAATGTAGGCCATTATTCCTTAAGAATATTGATGCAAAAATCCTCAATGAAGTACTATTGACCAAATTCTGTAGTTCAAAAGCATATTAAATGATTATACATAATAAGTAAATGGGCTTTATCCCTATAATCCAAGGATAGCTCAACATATGAAAATAAATCTTTGAGATGTATTGACATTAAAAATGAAGAAAATACACACACATGATTATCTTCATTGCTTCAGAAAAAAGGGTTTGAAAATATTCAGCACTCTTTCATGGGGAAAAAAAAAAAAAAAACACTTAATAAACTCAGAATAGAAAAAAAGTGCCTTAACATAATAAAGTCCATGTATGAAAAACCAACAGCTAACATCCCCAATGGAAAAGGGTGAAAGCTTTTTCCCTAAGATCAAGAACAACATGGATGCCATGTTCTGTTTTTTGTTTGTTTTATTTTTTAAAAAATCTTTATTGTTGAAAGTATTACATATGTCCCCCTTTTACCCCCATTGACCTCTTCTAGCCTATCCCTGCCCCCCAGCCCAGACCTTCACCACTCTATTGTCTGAGTCCGTGGGTTATACATATATTCATACAAGTTCCTTGGTTGATCTCTTCCCACACACCCTCCAACTCCTGCCTTCCCTCTAAGGTTCAGCAGTTTGTTGCATGTTTCCATGTCTCTGGATCTATTTTTTTCATCAGTTTATCTTTTCCATTAGATTCCACATATAAGTGAGATCTTGTGATACTTATCTTTCTCTGACTGGCTTATTTCATTTAGCATAACACTCTCCAAGTCCATCCATGCAGTCACAAATGGTAACAGTTATTTTTTATAGCCGCATAGTATTCCATTGTGTAGATGTACCACAGCTTTTTGATCCACTCATCTGCTGATGGGCACTTAGGCTGTTTCCAGATCTTAGCTATTGTAAATTGTGCTGCTATGAACATAGGGGTGCATATATCCTTTCTGATTGGTGTTTCCAATTTCATAGGCTATATTTCTAGAAGTGGGGTTACTGGGTCAAAATGGGAGCTCCATGTTTAACTTTTTAAGGAAACTCCATACTGTTTTCCACAGAGACTGCACCAGACCTCATTCTTACCAGAAATGTAAGAGGGTTCCTTATTCTCCACATCCTTGCCTACACTTGTTATTTGTTGATTTGTTGATGGTAGCCATTCTGACAGGTGTGAGGTGATACCTCATTGTCATTTTGATTTGCATCTCTCGGATGATTAGTGACTTTGAGCATATTCTCTCATGCCTCTTGGACTTCTGTGTGTCCACTTTGGAGAAGTTTTTATTTAGATCCTTTGGCATTTTTAAATTGGATTGTTTGTTAAGTTGTATGAGTTCCCTAAATATTTTGGAGATTTACCCCTTAGTGTATGAATCATTGGCAAGTATGTTGCCCTATTCAGTGGACTCTCTTGTCATTTTGTTGCTGGTTTCTTTGCCTGTACGGAGACATCTTATTTTGATGTAGTCCCATTTGTTTATTTTCCCTTAGTTCCTGTTGTCCTAGGAGATGTATCAGTAAGCACATTTCTACCAGAGATGACTTAGATTTTTCCGCCTATGGTTTCTTCTAAAATTTTTATGGTTTCACAGCTTACATTTAAGTCTTTTATACATTTTTACTTTATTCTTGTGTATAGGTTAAGTTGGTGGTCTTGTTTCATTTTTTTGCATGTACCTGCCCGCTTTTCTCAACACCATTGATTGAAGAGACTATCTTTACTCCATTGTATGATCTTGATTCCATTGTCAAATATTAATTGAGTATACTGTTTTGGGTCGATATCTTAGTTCTATGTTCTGTTCCATTGGTCTGTAGATCTGTATACCTGTTCTTGTGCCAGTACCAAGATGTTTTTATTGCAATGCCTTTGTAATGTAATTTGATATCTGGTATTGTGATTCCTCAAACTTCGTTCTTTTTTCTCAAGATTGCTGCAGCTATTCATGTCATTTATGGTTCCATATACATTTTTGGAATATTTTTTTCTAGATCTGTGAAATATGCTCTTGGTATTTTAATAGAGATTGCATTGAATCTACAGATTGTGTTGGGTAGTATGGACATTTAAAACATGTTGATTCTACCAATCCATGAACACAGCATATTCTTTCACTTTTTTATATCTTCCTCTATCTCATTTTGCAACCTCCTTTTGATTTTCAAGTATAGGTCTTTTATCTCCTTCCTTAAATATCTTAAGTATTGTTCAATGGTAAATGGGATAGTTTTTTGTTTTTTGGGTTTTTTTGTTTGTTTGTTTTAGTTTATCTTTCTGTGAGTTCATTATTGGTGTATTAAAATGCCATAGATTTCTGGGTGTTAATTTTGTATCCTGCTACATTGCCAACTTCATTTATTAAATCTAATAGTTTTTTATGGAGTCTTTGGGGTTTTCTATGTAATGTACAATATCATGTCATCTGCAAATAAGGACAGTTTTACTTCCTCTTTTCCAATTTGGATGCCTTTTATTTCTCCTTCTTGTCTGATTGCTATGTCTAGCACTTCCAGTACTATGTTGAACAGGAGTGATGAAAGTGGACATCCCTGCCTTTTTTCTGTTCTTAGGGGAAATGGTTTTAGTTTTTGCCCATTGAGTACAATGTTGGATGTAGGTTTGTCATATAAGGCTTTTATTATGTTGAGATATGATCCCTCTATTCCCACTTTGCTGAGAGTTTTTATCAAAAAAGGGTGCTGGATTTTATTGAGTGCTTTTTCTGTATCAATTGATATGATCATGTGACTTTTGTCTTGCAATCTGTTTATGTGATGTATTACATTTGTTGATTTATTAATATTGTATGAGCTTTGATTACCTGGAAAAAATCCCACTTAGTCATGTTGTATGAACTTCGTAATGTATTGGTGGCTCGAATTTGCTAATATTTTATTGAGAAATTTAGCATCTGTTAATCAGGGATATTGGTTTATAATTATCATTTTTTGTATTTTCTTTATCTGGTTTTGGAATTAGGTCAGTGCTCTCCTCATAGGAAGACCTTGGAGGTGCTCATTGCTCTTGAATGTTTTGGTATGGTTTGAGGAGCATAGGTGTTAGTTATTTTTTGAAAGTTGGGTGTAATTTCCCTGTGAAGCCATCCAGACCTGGGCTTTTGCTTGCTGTAAGTCTTTTTATTACTGCCTCAATTCCATCAGTAGTTATCAGCCTATTCAGGTTTTCTGATTATTCCTGATTGTGATTTGGAAGATTGTATCTTTCTAGGAAAATGTCCATTTCATTCAGGTTTTCCAGTTTGTTGGAATAAAGTTGTTCACAGTATATATTTTTTTAATTATCCTTTGTATTTCTGTGGGGACAGTTGTTACTTCACCTCTTTCATTTCTGATTTTGTTTATTTGGATCATCTCTTTTTTATTTTATTGATGAATCTGGCTAGAGGTTTATCAATCTTGTTTATCCTTTCAAAGAACCAGCCAAAGAACCAGCTCTTGGTTTTATTGATTTTTTTTTTTTTTTGGCCTCTATGTCATATATTTCCACTCTGATCTTTATTATTTCCTTCCTTCTACTAACTCTGAGCTTTCCTTGTTGTTCTCTTTCTAGTTCTTTAAGTTGCAGTGTTAGATAACTTATTGAAAGTTTTTCTAATTTTTTGAGGTAGGCCTGTAGTGCAAGAACTTCCCTCTCAGGACTGCTTTCTGCTTTCACTGTGTCACATTGGTTTTGGATTGTTGTGTTCATTATCATTTGTTTCCAGGATGTTTTATTATTTCTTTTTGATCTCTTTGATAACGAATTCATTGTTTACCAGCATGGTATTTAGCCTCCATGTGTTTCATTGTTTTTATTATCATTGATTTCTTATTTTATACCATTGTGATCTGCGAAGATGCTTTATGTGATTTCAATCTTCTTTAATTTGTAGAGACTTACCCTGTTTCCTAACATGTGGTCTATCTTTGAAAATGTCACATGTGCACTTGAGAAGAATGTATATTCTGTAGCTTTGAAGTGAAATGATCTGAAAATGTCAATTGATTCCATCTGATCTAGTGTGTCATCTAGAATTACTGTTTCCTTGTTGATTTTTCTCTAGAAGATCTATCCAGTGATGTCAGTGGTGTGTTAAAGTCCTTTACTATGATTGTATTGCTGTCAATCTCTCCCTTGATTACCTCCAGAATGTTTTTTTTAATATATATATTTGTATACTCCTGTATTGTGTGTATATATATTTACCACAGTTATATCCTATTGTTGTTTCAATCCTTTTAGTATTATGAACTGACCTTCATTATCTCTTGTTATGGCCTTCTCTTTGAGGTCTATTTTTTCAGATATGAGTATTGTAACCCCAGATTTATTTTTTTCATTTCCAGTTGTCTAGAATTTTTTTTTCTATTCTTTCACTTACAGTCTGTGTGAGTCCTTTGTTCTGAGATGGTCTTTTATAGGCAGCCTATATATGGGTCACATTTTCTTATCCATTCATCTACCCTATGTCTTTTGATTGGAGCAGTTAATCCATTTACGTTTAAGGTTATTGTTGATTGGTACTTGTTTGTTGCCATTTTTATTCTTCATGCCTGTGTTCCTCCCTGTCTTTCTTTTTTTTTATGTCTCAGAAATTTTATTTTACATTTTAATTTATACCTTTATTTTATCCTCAGTGGATATTCCAAATTCCAGTATTCTTAAGGTCCCAAGCCAATTACAATCTTTAGCAGGTGACCTCACCTCCTGACTCACTAAGAAGATGAAACCAACACAGCTTCCTTTTATCACCAAGTTCGCTCCCATAGTCACACACCCATTTCTTCTTTTCCTTTGTTCTTTTTTTAATTCTTTAAATTTTGTTTTATTGCTTAAAGTATTACAAAGAGTATTATATATGTCTCCTTTTTTTTCTCCCCTTGACCTTCCCCCGGCCTCCCCAACCCCCCAGTGTCTTATTTCCATTGGTTATGCTTATATTCCTTCGGTTGATCTCTTATCCCCTCCACTAACCCTCCCCAGCCTTCCCACTGTAGTTTGACAGTCTGTTCAATGTTGCTCTGCCTCTGTATCTATTTTTGTTCATAAGTTTATAATGGTCTTAATTATCCATAAATGAGTGAGATCATGTGGTATTTTTCCCTCATTTACTGGCTTATTTCACTTAGCATAATGTTCTCCAGTTCCATCCATGCTGTTGCAAATGGTAAGAATTCCTTCTTTTTTACAGCAGCATAGTATTCCATCGTGTAGATGTACCACAGTTTTCTAATCCATTCATCTACTGATGGGCACTTAGGCTGTTTCCAGATCTTAGCTAAGGTAAATTGTGTTGCTATGAACACAGGGGTGCATATATCCTTTCTGATTTGTGTTTCTGTTTTCTTGGGATATATTCCTAGAAGTGGGATTACTGGGTCAAATGGGAGTTCCTTTTTTAACTTTTTGAGGAAACTCCATACTGTCTTCCATAGTGGCTGCACCAGTCTGCATTCCCACCAGCAGTGCACGAGTGTTCCTTTTTCTCCGCATCCTCTCCAGCACTTGTCGTTTGTTGATTTGTTGACGATAGCCATTCTGACAGGTGTGAGATGGTACCTCATTGTTGTTTTGATTTGCATTTCTTGGATTATTAGTGACTTTGAGCATGTTTTCATATGTCTCTTGGCTTTCTGAATGTCCTCTTTTGAAAAGTGTCTATTTCGGTCCTTTGCCCATTTTTTGATTGGATTGTTTATCTTCCTTTTGTTAAGTTGTATGAGTTCCCTATAAATGTTGGAGATTAAACCCTTATCGGTGATAACATTGGCAAATATGTTCTCCAATTCAGTGGGCTTTCTTGTTGTTTTGTTGATGGTTTCTTTTGCTGTGCAGAAGCTCCGTGTCTTTCTATTTATCCTTTTTAAAAAAGTCATTTTAGCATTTATTTCATTGCTGGTTTGGTGGTAATAAATTCCTTTAGCCTTTTCCTTTCTCTGTGAAGCTTCTAATTTCACCTTCAATTTTGAATGGTAGCCTTGCTGGATAGAGTAGTTTTGGAGTCAGTCCCTTGCTTTTCTTTACTTTGTACTTCATACCACTCCCTTCTGCCCTGAGTGTTTCTATTGAGAAATCAACTGGTATTCTAATTGGAGATCCCTTGTAGGTAACTTTCTCTCTGGCAGCCTTTAAGATTCATTTTTGTCTTTAACCTTTGTCAATTATGATGTGTCTAGGTATGGGTCTTTTAGGGTTCATCTTGATTGGAACTCTCTGTGCTTCCTGGACTTCTTTGACTTTTTTCTTCTCCAAGTGAGGAAAATTTTCTGTTATTAATTTCTCAAACACATTTTCTATTCCTTGTTCATTTTCTTCTTCTTCTGGCACCTATTATGAGATGTTTCATTTCATATTGTCCCAAAGCTCCTTTAAACTCTCCTCCTGCTTTATAATTTCATTTTCAAATTGCTGCTCTAATTGGGTGTTTTGTTTTGTTTTCTACATTGTCTTCTAACTCTCTGATTCTGTCCTCAGCTTCTTCTAGTCTACTGTTGAATCCTTCCAGGTTATTCTCTATTACAGCTATGTGTTTTTTCATTTCCTCTTCATTCTTATTCATGTTGGTGTATTTCTCATTCAGCTTTTTATAATTCTCATCAAGTTAGTTGTAATTCCTACTCAGATGTTCGAGCATCCTTATAACCATTACTTTGAATTATTTACCTGACAAATTACTTGCCTCCATTAATTTAGTTTCTTCTCTGGCAATTCCTCCTTTTCTTTCATTAAAGGGATGTTCTTTGTCTCACCATTTAATTATTCCTTTATATTTATTAAATAAAACTGCTGTAAATTCCAAAACAGATTCTTTGAAATGGTCTTATGCATGGACCCAGTGGTGCATTCTCTTAGATCTCCTAAGCTGGGTGTTCTAGGAAAACCCCTTACTTGGTTATTTGGGTTCTCCTGTAGTAGTTGGGTCTTGAATGTTATTGTCCCATATGTTGATGGAGTCTCCTCTCAGGCTGGCTGACTATGTACCTCATCTTGGCCACATTATGCAAGCTGTTGTGGAGGTGCTGACTGGATATAACAAAATATGAGACAAAACACGAAACAAAAAAACAAACAAACAAAAAAAACATACACAAGAGTCCTATAGCACTTAAAAAAGCAACCACTAGAGAAGAGACAATTAGGAAACAAAAAAGAGAGCAAGAATGATAAAAATTAAAAAAGAACTATATATAAGTGGAAAATAAAACAAACAAAGCACAAACAAAAACAAAAAAAATGGGAGCAGAATATGTAGATGTAGAGCTGAAATAAAGAAAATAAGAATAAGAATTAAGGGAATAGGGGAAAATAGTTTAGAATAAAAGAGGAAGAAAAGAAATGAGAAGTCAAGAAATAAAATTTAAAAAGGGAAATTGAGGAGAAAGCTGATAGACCTTAAAAAAAAAGAAAAGGAAAAAAGATGATAAAACAGGAGAAAAATAAAAGAGGGGAAAAAAAGAAAGAAAAATTAAGTAGGAGAAGGAAAGAGGAAAAATAGATACACGAATGAAACAACAGAGACTATAATAATAACAAATAAATAAAGCAGATAGATAAGGAAGGTAAGTATAAAAAGGGGGAAAAAGAAAGGGAAGAGAAAAAGTAAAATAAGAGAAAATATAAGAAAAAAGGGAGGAAAAAAAGAAAAGAAAAAAGTGAAGGGGCATTTGTTTCAGCTGAGTTTAATGCCCTATGGGAGCTGGCTTTGGACCCCACTCTTCAGTCTACTGATTCCAGGCTTCCTGTTAGGTACTTAGGCCCTAACCACTGTCAGTCACTGTCTTGTTGCTTCCAGCAACCTGCATGAAGCTCCAAGTGATCCACTGATCCACTCTTGTGTCTGTCTCCACAGTGTTTGCTCAAAGCAAAAGGGGCCAATCTGCCCTCTAGAGTAAGTTTGTTAGCTTCTTGGAGCCCAGGGCGTGGTCATTAAATTTCCCCTGCTTCCCCGTGCTTTGCCTCTACTGGCCTTTGCCTGCTAGCCAGCTGTCAAACTTAACCTTATACCATATACAATTAACTCAACATGAATAAAAGATCTAATTGTGCAAACCACAACTATAAAGCTCTTTCCAAAAAAAAATAAAAGCTTTATTATTTGGCAAATATATGTGTATACATATATACTAGAAGCCCGGTGCACAAAAATTTGTGCACTCAGGGGGGAGGGGGATCCCTCAGCCCGGCCTGTGCCCTCTCCCAGTCTGGGACCCCTCGGGAGATAACAACCTGCTGGCTTAGGCCTGCTCCCGGGTGGCAGAGGGCAGGCCCAATCCCTAGGTGCAGCCCCTGGTTGGCCTCAGAGCAGGGCCGATGGGGAGTTGGGGCGCTGCCCCCTGTCATGCACAGAGCAGGCGGATTGGGAGGTGGCGATGCCACCCTCAGTCACACTCAGGGTAGGGCCAATTGGGGGGTTGGGGCACCGCCCCCTGTCACACTCAAGGGAGGGTCGATGGGGAGGTTGCGGCGCTACCCCCTGTTACCCACAGAGCAAGGCCAATCAGGGGGTTGGGACACCGCCACTGTCACACTCAGGGTAGGGCCAATGGGGAGGTTATGGCTCTACCCCATCACACACAGAGCAGGGCCCGTGGGGTGGGGGTTGGGGCGCCGCCCTCTATCACCCACAGAGCAGGGCCGATCAGGGGGTTGGGGTGCCGCCACTCTCACTCTCAAGGCAGAGCCTATGGGGAGGTTATGGCTCTACCCCATCACACACAGAGCAGGGTGGATCAGGGGGTTGGGGCACCACACCTTGTCACACACAGAGCCACAGGGCGATCAGGGGGTTGGGGAGCTCCCCCGATCAGGCACAGATCAGGGCTGATCAGGGGGTTGGGGCGCCTTCCCCTGTCATGAACAGAGCAGGGCGGATAGGGAGGTTGTCACACACAGAGCCACAGGGCGATCAGGGGGTTTGGGCGCTGCCCCCTGTCACACTGATCACGGTGCCGGGAGGCATATTACCCTTTTACTATATAGGATAGAGGCCTGGTGCATGGGTGGGGCCGGCTGGTTTGCCCTGAAGGGTGTCCTGG
This sequence comes from Myotis myotis, assembly GCF_014108235.1. Classification (NCBI taxonomy): domain Eukaryota; kingdom Metazoa; phylum Chordata; class Mammalia; order Chiroptera; family Vespertilionidae; genus Myotis; species Myotis myotis. The sequence continues at coordinate 88,293,362 of NW_023416390.1, read as the reverse complement.
ATCAGGGTGGGGGTCCACACTGGGGTGCCTGGCCAGCCTGGGTGAGGGGATGATGGCTGTTTGCAGCTGGTCACACACCCTTCAGGGTGGGGGTCCCCACTGGGGTGTCTGTGTGAGGGGCTGAGGGCTGTTTTCAGGCTGGCGGGTGACTGAAGCTCCCAATTGCTCCTTTTTTTCTTTTTTTTTATTCTGGGCCAGCTTTAGCTTTGAGGCTTGGCTCCAGCTCTTAGGCCTCCACTGCTGAAAGCAGGTTTCTGGCCTTTGTTTACCTTCTGTATTTGAAACAATGTTACGATTGTGCTGGCTGAAGCTCAGCAGACTAAAGCAGGTTTCTGGGGTTTTGTTTAGCTTCTATATTTGTAACATAGTTGCTTAGAGTTGCAGCTCAGAGGCCAGCAGCGGCAGGCAGGGAATGTTGGAGTCCTCTGTCACTGAAGCAAGCAAGCCTCATGTTCGCTTTAAGCTGCCTGGCTGCCGGCCACCATCTTGGCTGGCAGTTAATTTGCATATGGCCCTGATTAGCCAATGGGAAGGGTAGCAGTCGTATGCTAATTACCATGTTTCTCTTTTATTAGATAGGATATATATATTAATATGACACAGGCAATTAAAGAAAAATAACAGATAATGTGGACTAGATTAAAATTACAAAAAAAAAATTTGTATATCAAAGGTCACTATCAACACATATAAAATGACAAAAATATTTATAAGTTATGTATATGATAAGAGTTAATGTTCATAATATATAAGAAACTATAACCCAAGAACAAAAACAAGCAAACAATTTAAAAAATGGCAAGTAACTTAGATTTTCTCCAAAGAAAATATACTAATGGCAGGTAAGTACAAAAAAAAAATGCTCAACATCACTGATCATTAGAAAAATTCAAATCAAATGATCAAAACAGAAATAACAATATGGGTGAAGATGTGGAGAATTTGGAATCCTTTTTCATTGCTGGTTGTAATGTAAAATGGTACAACTACTCTAGAAAACAGTATGGTGATTATTCAAAAAAGTAAATTTAAAATTGCCATAATAATAAATATCAATAGAATTACCAGAAATTTCATTTTGTTTATATAGTCAAAAGAATTTAAAGCAGACTCAAACAGATACCTGTACCCTCATGTTCACAGTAGCATTTTTCATAATATCCAAAAGGTTGAAGCAACCCAACTATCTAATATTAAATGAATAAATAAGCAAATGTAGCCCTGGACCTGTGTTGCTCAGCTGTTTGAGCATCTACCTGTGCTCTGAAAGGTCAGAGGATCAATTCCAGGTCAGGGCACTCACCCAGGTTGTGGGCTTAATCCCCGGTCAGGGTGCATGCAGGGGTCAGCTGATCTCTCTCTCTCTCTCTTCCCCTCTCTCTCCCCCCCTTTCCCTGTAAAATCAATAAAAATATATATTAAAAATCATCTTCTGCTAAAACCAAAATAAACAAATAAATGAAATGTAATAAATGCATGCAATAGAATATGAGTCAGCCTTAAAAAGAAATTCTGGCACATGTTACAACACATGAAATGAGAAGACATTATGCTAAGTATAATAAACAATCATCAAAGGTCAACACTGTATAATTCCACTTACTAGTATATGATGAACCCTCAGCAGCCAAATTCATAGAAACAAAAATTAGAATGGTGGTTCTCAGAGGCTGGGGACAGGGGAGAATGGGGAGTGATTTTTTTGCTGTTGTTTTGTTTTGTTTTGTTTTGTTATGAGCAGGGAGCTTCATTTTGAGAAGAGGAGAAAAGTTTGGTAGATTAGATGGCAGCGATGGCTGTACAACAATGTGAATGTACTTAATGTCATTAAAATGTACACTTGGAAATTGTTAAAATATTACAAAAAGAATTATTTTAGTTAAATACCAGAAAAGTACTTGAAATATAAAAAGTACCTTATCGTACATTACCATCCATTTATGATTGCTAAGAAATCCTAAATAACTATAAAAATTATAACCCCTCCAACAAAAACAATAACAAAATTTAGCAAAGGCTTGGCTATACTTTACATAAAGAAATCCCATGAAAGGAATGAGAAAGGATGGAAGGGAGGGAGGGAGTGAAGAAGCAAAGATAATAAGAGTCCTGGATAATAAGGAAATAAGGTGATTAGTATGGAACTAGATAATACTAAGGAGCTTGCAAACCTATTTTAAAAAAAATGATATCCAGGCCCTAGCCGGTTTGTCTCAGTGGTTAGAGGGTCAACCTGCGGACTAAAGGGTCCCAGATTCGATTCTGGTCAAGGGCACATGCCCAGGTTGCGGGCTCGATCCCCAGTGGGGAGCATGCAGGAGGCAGCCAATCAATGATTCTCTCTCACCATTGATGTTTCTATCTCTCTCTCACTTTTCCTTCCTCTCTGAAATTAATTTAAAAAATATTTAAAAAATGATATCCAGTGCATAGAATTTTATAAGGAATAAGTATTTAGCAAGATTACTTATTTTAGGATTGTTTTATGGTTTTAAGGACAAAGAAGTGTGACTATGCCAGTTCTTGGTGAACTTTGAATTAGAGCTTTCTCAGGAGAGGCAGGGAAGTTCAGCCAGAGTGGAAGTAAGAAAGTGAAGAGAACAAATATAAACTTCCTTACTTCTGGATGCATGACAATGTGCCTCGTTTGAGATAAGGAAATATGAGAAAAAATAACACATGTCACTACCACACTAAAGCGCTTGCCTGTGCTCGAAGCTCCCGCCATCTCTGTGGATGCTGCCATGCATCCGGACCCTGACACGGACAAAATGACTCACAGGATGGCAGCGCCTTTTTCTACTTGTATTCCTGAGGATTTGGGAGCAGATTTCCCTGTGCCTTTTTAGGACACCAAGTATGAATAGGAATAATCCTATGATTTTGTTAAACTACTAAAATTTGGAGGTTTCATTTTATGGCAGAATAACTTAGACTAACCTGAATAATACATTATCCACCGTCACATTTTCATCATCAAAGGAGAAATTCATAGCAGTGCCCAGTCTCAGGTGAAGATTCTTTTCAGACAGATAATTTGTACTGTGCAATAAATTTCTTTTTACCGCTTAAAAAAAGAGATAAAGGAAAGACACCACCAATAGCTCCATAGAGACAGAGCTAATGAGCACTGCGGAGCCCTTGAATTTATAAAATGCCTCCGGTAAAATGCTCAGAGAGTTTAACCCTTTACAGTCACAGAAATAACTTATTTTTAAGCTGAATCTCTATTATCGGATTTTACCATAGAAACACAGCTCTTTGAGTTTTAAGTGGAAGTAAAGGGAGAAATGTCAAATATGCCTTAGGCTTAAAAACAACAGTCATAACATTTTTTGCTCTGTTTGTAACCTTATACAAAGCATGAAATGTGGAAGATCACAGGGCTGTGATTATCATATAAAATAACAGGACCCCTGCTTTGAGAATGATTTATCTTTTTTCCAAGGTTTTGTTAATTTGCTAAGGTTTACTAGCACCGAAGCCAATTATTACATCATTAAGGTGTACCTCAATGTTCACAGAGCAAATAATGACAAAAAAAGTAGTATCCTTAATAAATACACCTAGCAATCCACAAAATTCATTGAAGCCTCGTCATGTATACAATGGAGAGCAAAGAAACCCACTTTACACTTCCACAAGCCAACAGAAGTAAGTGGAGGCATTGGTTGGTACTTGAAGGAAGCTTTATAATGGGGCAGACTAATATGTATAGAGGCCCATTGCCCTTCAAACCTCACCCCTCCCGCTTCTTTCTGAAATGCTGAGGTGTTTAGAGGAGGGGGCCCTGTGCTGAGACCAGTGGAGAGAAGTCCATGGGATGAGCACAGCAGAGCAGGAAAAGCACAATAACTCGAGTGACAAGGACACCAGTGGGATACCCATTGACTCACCTTATCTGACCCCGATTCCTAGCTGAGTAATAACTAATCTGTCCCCTCATTTGTTTAAGTCACTTTAGGTAATATTATTTGTTTCCTACAGACAAATACCTATCCTAACTGACCAAAACTTAGCATGTAACTTACTGTTCTAAACTTTTAAATTATATATATATACATGCTAATTGATATCAGAGAGGAAGGGAGAGGATGAGAAAGAGAGAAGCATCAATGATGAGAGAATCATTAATCGGCTGCCTCTTGCATGTCCCCCTACTAGGCATGGAGCCCTCAACCCGGGCATGTGCCCTTGACTGGAATCAAACCCGGGACCCTTCCGTCTGTAGGCCGACGCTCTATCCATTGAGCCCAACTGGCTAGGGCTGTTCTAAACTGTTTAACATATTTTTCACTTTTACCTTTTAGAAGCTCTTAAGACAAGGGGCTCTTATTCCCGACTATGCAGAATAGTACGCTGAGGCCCAGGGTGCAGTCACTCCCCCCCACACACCCATCAGATCAGTTTTGTTGCTCACTCTTCCTCCTCATAGCTCCCCCAGAGAATCTGGTTTATGGGCTCCCAACCATCTTTTCAGCAGTGAGCCTCATATTCTTTAAGCCAGAAATCATCTCTGCCACACCATGGGCCCCTTCTGGCTCATTACTACCTGGGTGATCTGGGGCACGTGAGTGAAGGTCTCTGAGCCTCTGTTTTCTTACAGAATCCGAATAAGGATGAAATCCAATAATGTACTCAGAGTTCCTGGCGAGCACAACAGCTGAAGCTCAGGCAGAGCACTTGCATTTGTTCCAGGCACTGCTTTAAACTGTTCATAGATGGACTCATTTAATCCTCACAGCAGCCCTAAGCAATAAGTAGCCTTGTAATCCAAAATGTAAAGATGAAAATTGGGGACAGGGAGGATGTAAGTGATTTGCCTGAGGATGTACTGGTAGTGATAAAGCAGGGTTCTATCTTGGTGGTTTGGCAACAGCGTCGATGCTCAGGCCTCTATGCCACACAGGTAAGTCTATTCCCACAGCCACATCCTGCATTTTATTTTATTTTTTCCCAATGAATAGCTACATACTAATAAGAGACCCAGTGGAGCAGTCCCCATGTGTGTGACTCATTTCCCTCTGAGAGTGCACATCATCACATTCCGCATGCATTTCCCACCAGGCTTGCCTCAGCTTCTCTTTGCAGTCCAGCCACACACGGCATCACCCTCTCCTAACACCCAAACTAATTACACTCCTGGTCACACCACTCATTGCACACTCCAAGTCAAACGTCTAATTACACTTCCAGCAAGGCATCTTATTAAAGCCCCAGACAAGCATCTCATTATGGCTTATCAGACAAGCATCTCATTACAGGGCCTGGACACATCTGATTTCCCACAGAGATACCCATCTCATTAAACATCTTTGAGAAACACACATATGAACTGAGAATTTTAGATATTCATATCATTAAATTTGTTCTGTCATATTCCATTTCATGTCAATTCTTTTTATTCAGGGTTTTCTTTTATATAGAAACTAGAAGCCCACTGCCCGAAATTCTTACACGGGTCCCTAGGCCTGGCCAGCAATCAGGGCCAATTTGGGCCTTCTGGCTGCCAGCCGAGGCCTTCCTTCATTCTGTGCCGCCCCCTGGTGGTTATCACTCGTCATAGCGAGCAATCAGACTTCCAGTCTCCCAGTGGAACTCCCTAGGGGACACTTTGCATATTAGCCTTTTATATAGAGAGATAGCATCATATAATACACACTATTCTTTAGCTTCCATTTCTTCATTTTTTAGGTCAACAAAGCTGTTTTTTATTGTTGGCTCTATTACAGATGTCCCTCGTTTCCCTCCTCCCTTTGCCTCGCTGTGTCCATGGATTGAGCATATATTCTTTATCTGATCTCTTCCCATCCCCCTCTCCCTCCTCTGTGAGTGCCAGTAGCCTGTTCCATGCCTCCATGCCTCTGCTCCTTTTTTTTTCTCTTGAGTTTAGTTTGTTCTTTAAATTCCACATGTAAGTGAGATCATATGATATTTGCCTTTCTCTGACTGGCTTATTTCATTTAGCATAATACTCTCCAGCTCCATCCATGGCGTTTAAAAGGATAAGAGTTCCTTCTTTTTTACAGCTGCTTAGTATTCCATTGTGTAAATCCACCACAGCTTTTGTGTCCACTCATCTACTAATAGGCACTTGGACTCTCTCCAAATCTTCACTACTGTAAATAGTGCTGCTATGAATATTGGGGTGAATATATTCCTTCTGATTGGTGCTTCAGGATTCTTTGGATATATACCCAAAAGTGGGATAACTATGTTAAGAGGCAGTTACCTTTTTAATTTTTTTAGGAAACTCCATACTGTTTTCCACAGCGGCTGCACCAATCTGCATTCCCACCAACAGTGCACTAGGGTTCCCTTTTCTCCACATCCTTGTCAGCATTTTGTTTGTTGATTTACTGATAGTTGCATTCTGACAGGTATGAGGTGATACCTCATTGTAGTTGTATTTTGCATCTCTCTGACTAGTGACATTGAGAATTTTTTTCACATATGTATTGCCTTTCTGTATGTTCTCTTTGGAGAAGTATCTATTTAGGCCCTTTGCCCATTTTTTTATAGGATTGTTTGTCTTCATAATGTTGAGTTGTATATGTTCTTTATATATTTTGGCGATTAACCCTTTATCTGATGAATAATTGGCAAATATATACTACCATATGGTGGGTTCCCTTTTTGTTTTGTTGATGGTTTCTTTTGCTGTGCAGAAGCTTTTAAGTCGTATGTAGTCCCATTTGTTTATTTTTTTCCTGTATTTTCCCTTCTTATGGATGCATATTGGCAAAAATATTGTTCTAAGAGATGTCTGATATTTTACTTCTATGTTTTCTTCTAGGATTTCTATGGTTTTGTGGCTTCCATTTAAGGCCTTTATCCAGTTTGAGTTTATTCTTGTGTAAGCTGTAAGTTGATAGTCTAGTTACATTTTTTTTGCATGTTGCTGTCCAATTTTCCCATCACCATTTATTGAAAAGACTGTTTTTACTCCGTTTTATGCTCTTGCTTCCTTTGTCAAATATAAATTTGCCATAAAGGCATGGGTTGATTTCTAAGCTCTCTGTTCTGTTCCATTGATCTATATGCCTGTTCTTGGCCAGTCCCAGGCTGTTTTGATTACAATGGTTGGTGGTATAGTTTGATAGCCAGTAATGTGATCCCTCCAACTTTGTTCTTTCTCAAGATTGCTGTGGCTAGTCAGTCTTTTTTAGTCCCATATAAATTTTTGGAATATTTGCTCTAGATCTGTGAAATATGCCATTGGTATTTTAATAAGGATCATGTTGAATCTATAGGTTACTTTGAGTAGTATGATATCTTAATGATGTTAATTCTTCCAATCCGTGAGCACAGTATATGTCTCCACTTGTTTGTATCTTCCTCTATTTCATTTGTTAGTGACCTATAGTTTTCTGAGTGTAGGTCTCTTACCTCCTAGGTTAAGTTTATTCTCAGGTACCTTATTTTTGTTGTTGTTGAAATGATAAATTGAATTGCTTTCTTGCTTTCTCTTTCTGAGAGTTCATTATTGATGTATAGAAATGCACCAATTTCTGAATATTAATTTTGTATTCTGCTACTTTGCCAAATTCATTTATTATATCTAGTAGTTTTTTGGTGGATCATGTCACCTTGGAATGATTAGTTTACTTTCTCCTTTCCAGTATGGATGACTCATTTCTTCTTCTTCTCAGATCAAAGTGTCTAGGAATTCCAGCACTATGTTGAGTAAGAGTGGAGAATGCAGGTCTCCTTATCTTGTTTCTGTTCTTAAGGGAAACACTATTAATTTTTTCCCATTGAGTATTACATTGGCTGTAGGGTTTTTTATATATGGTTTTTATTATGTTGAGGTATCATACCTCTATTCCCACTTATCTGAGAGTTTTTATAAAAAATGGGTGCTAGATTTTGTCAAATGATGTCTCTGCATCTATTGATATAGTCATGTGATTTTTATACTTTATTTATGTGATATATAACATTTATTGATTTGTGAATATTGAGCTTACCTTGCATCCCTGGAATATATCCCACTTGGTCATGGTATATGATCTTTTTAATATATTGTTGAATCTGATTTGCTAATATTTTCTTGAGAATTTCAGCATCTATGTTCACCAGGGATATTGGCTTATATTTTTTCTTTCTTTGCAAAATTTTTATCTGGTTTTGGAATTAGGATAATGCTGACCTCATAAAATGAGCTTGGAGGTATTCCTTTCTCTTGATTTTTTTGGAATAGTTTAAGTACAGGTGTTAGTTCTTCTTAGAAAGTTTGGTAAAACTACTCTGTATACCATCCGAATCAGGACTTCTGTTTGTTGGGAGTTTCTTGATTACTGTTTCAATTTTATTAGTTGTTATTGGTTTATTCAGGCTTTCTGATTCTTCCTGATTGACTTTTGGATGATTGTATGTTTATAGAAAATTTACCCTTTCACCCAGGTTGTCCAAATTTTGTCATATAATTGTTCATAGTATTTTCTTACAATCATTTGTATTTCTGTGCTGTCGGTTGTTACTTGACCTCTTTCATTTCTGATTATATTTACTTAGGTCCTCTCTTTGTTTCTTGGTGAGTCTGGCTAAAGGTTCATCAATCTTGTTTATCTTTTCAAAGAATAAATACTTGATTCATTGATCTTTAGTATGCATTTTAGTTGTTATGTCATTTATTTCTATTTTATTCTATATTATTTCCTTCTTTCTACTTATTCTGGGCTTTTCTTGTTGTATTTTTCCTACTTCTTTTAGTTACAGGGTTAGATTATAAATGTGGGATTTTTCTTGTTTCTTGAGGTAGGCTGGTAATTCCATGAATTCCCCTCTCAGGACTATTTTCTGTGTGTCACATAGATCTTGGGTTGCTATGTGTTCATTTTCATTGGTTTCTAGGAAGTTTTTTTCTTATCTCTTCCTTAATCTCATTGCTAATCCATTGATTGTTTAATAATATACTATTTAGCTTCCATATATCTTAATGTTTTTTTAGTTTTTTTATTCTAATTAATTTTTAGTTTCATGCCATTGTAATCCAAGAAGACACTTAACATGCCTTTAATCTTTTTGAATGTGTCTTAAGATGTAGTTTATCTTTGAGAATATTCCATGTGCACTTGAAAAGAATGTATATTCTTCAGCTTTGGGATAAAATGTTGTGTCAATATCATTTAAATTTATCTGATATCATGTTTCATTTATGGTCACTATTTCCGTGACTTTTTTTGTGGTGGGGGAGAGGGGTCCGGAAGATCTATCCAGTGATGGCAGTGTGTTATTAAATTACTTTACTATGACTGTGTTGCTATTGATCTCTATTTGAAAGTCCTCCAATAATCTTTTGTATATATTTAGGTGTCCCAATATTGGGTGCATATATGTTGGATCAATCCCTTTTATCATGTAGTGACATTCTCTGTCTTTTGTTATGGCTTTTGTTTTAAAGTCAATTTTGTCAGATATAAGTATGGCTACCCCAGTTTTATTTTTTTTCCTGTTTGCATGGATTTCTTTTTCTATACCTTCATTTTTAGATTATGTCAGTCTTTTGTTCTCAGGTGAGTCTCTTGTAGACAGCTTACATATGGCTTATGCTTTCTTATCCATTCAGCTACCTTATGTCTTTTGATTGAAGTATTTAATCCATTTACATTCAAGGTTATTTTTGACAGGTACTATTTATTGCCATTTTTATTCTTTGTGCCTGCATTCCTCTCACTCTCTATTTATTCTTCTTCTTAAAGCAGTCTCTTAAACATTCCTTGCAATCCTGGTTTGGTGATAAAAAAACAAAAAACAAACAAACAACCAAAAAATCTCATTTAGTACATCAATTATTGGCAATTATTCATGTGAGTTTCAGAAAGGCTGGCCTCATCTAGTACTAGGTGCCTGGAGATGTAAGTACAAAAACATCCAGGGAGCATGTGTTTAGATCAAAACTGAAAAGTCAGCAAAGTTGTACCCATACCCTGCTTCAACAAGGATCAATTCACTTATGGACGATCTTGTTTTATTTAATTTATTTTTTAATTAATTTTTTTGATAAATCTTTATTGTTCAGATTATTAAAGTTGTTCTTCTTTTTCACCCCGTAGCTCCCCTTCACCCTGTCCCCACCTTCCCACCTTACCCCACCGATTTATCCTCGTCCATAGGTATACGATTTTTGTCCAGTTTCTTCCCACACCCCCTACACTCCACTCAGAATTGTCAGTCCACTCCCTTTCTATGCCCCTGATTCTATTCTATTCACCAGTTTATTCTGTTTGTCAGATGTTTTTTCACTTGATTTTTAGATTCACTTGTTGATAGATATATATTTGTTGTCACTTTATTGTTCATAATTTTTTATCTTTAGCTTTTTCTTCTTCTTCCTCTTCTTAAAGAATACCCTTCAGCATTTCATATAATACTGGTTTGGAAGTGATGAACTCCTTTAGATTTTTCTTATCTGTGAAGCTCTTTTTCTGACCTTCAATTCTAAATGATAGCTTTGCTGGGTAGAGTAATCTTGGTTGTAGGTTTTTGCTGTTTATCACTTTGAATATTTCTTGCCACTACCTTCTGGCCTGCATAGTTTTTGTTGAGAAATCAGCTGACAGTCATATGGGTACTCCCTTATAGGTAACTAACTGTTTTTCTCTTGCTGCTTTTAATATTCTCTCTTTGTCTTTTGCCCTTGGCATTTTTTGAACTAATTTTTTAATGAAAAATCTTTTAATCAATTAAAATACACACTTTTTAAAAAGGATGTGGTAAAACAATTGCATCTGCTGTTTGCTAAGATATAAGAAATTTTGCATTTTTAGGAAAGCATAATCAAGTACTACTTAAGTGTTAAAAATGTATGTTATTGACTTGATAATTTCAAAATCAGGAATCTAATTTAAAGGTGTATTTAGAAATACAAATAAAATCATATGCCTAAAATTATTTATTAAAGTAAAATATGGAGGCAAGTGAGATATTTAATAATATAAACAAGTAAAATATATCTATACAGTTGAATATCATTTAGATGTGTCTGGTTTTTCCCAAGAGTTTTCATGGTAAGAGAAACGCAAATCATAATGTAATACAAATTGAAATAATTACTCATATTCAGTAATCCAGTCACAATAATTCAACTCACATTCCTTAAGTGTTTTCTGAGCTGAAGACTAGAAAAGCTGCTGGAATACAGTGGTTTAAAATTTGTTTTTAAAAATTAAAGATAGAAATGGCTTTTACTTTCTAAGAGTTGACAGTCTTTGATTGGTTTGTTGCCTTATTTCTATGGCAAAGGATTGAGTGCAAACCAGGCAAAGCCCAGGCCTCTCAGTTGAGGTATTAACAAATAACCCCCCAAAATGGAGAGAAAATTACAAATAATAAGGTCTATGAAAGGTGTTAGCTTTAAACTGCTAAGGAAATATGACGGTGATGTACCTGACTCCTTTAGAATGGCTACAATTAGGTCTAATGTTATGACTCAATAAATAAATAGGATTTAATGGACTAACTAGAATGTAGAGTGAGAAAAATGGGAAAATATCTAGAGAAATCAAAATAAGCAAGAGGAATAAAGTCATGTTAAGATTAATGAAAATAATTTATTGCAGTAGGAATGTAATTTTCAATGTTGACAAGGAAGGCAGGCTTTGGGAAGGCTATAGTATGGTGTGTGACAAGAGGCATCTGACTGGTATCCTTCGGAAATGGAATCCCATATAATGAGGGATGTCTTGGAAATTTGGGAGTTTCAAATATTACTCTTCATACATTTCAGTAGCTGACCAACTTAAACAAAAATAACAAAGTGGAGACATTTTTAGGCTAGAGACAGTATGGGCTTCTCAATAGAGTTAATGAATGAGAAAAATCCCTTCTCTGGTGAGTGACAGAGAAGAAAAATAAAGGCAGAAAAGAGAGCTTATAGTAGATACTTAGAACCATCTAAACAAGAGGTATGCAGGCTCTGAATAAAGAAGTTTACAAGGAGATAAAAGAATTGGTGAATTTGAGACCCTTTAAAGAAAGAAATGACAAAACTAATAAGGTAAGTATAAGTGACAAAGAAAAAAGAAGGTTCAAAATGTGTAGGCTGAGATACGGAGAGTATGATGTTGTCACTTTTTAGAAGTAGAGAAGTGTTTTCACAATTAACCATGTGGCAGTCACAAGCTCTACAGCATATGTTTGAGCAGTGTCAAAGTGTATTTGGCTCAAAGCAAAGACGTCACACACCGTTTATGCAACATTTGTGATATATTTGTTCATTAACATATGCTATAAACATCAACCTCTGGGAGCCAAACACTCTGTGATAGTAAAGGGCTTCAAGTAGATTAAGAACTAGTAAAGCATATTACTTTGAGGATCAAAGTGGCTATACCTAAGATAATATGGCAAATACTTAAGTCAGAAGTAGTATTCTCAAAGATATTATTAAGCAATAACTTAGATCAAAAACACAACACACAAAAACAATTGCTCTTTTTGTATCAATCCAAGAAAAAGCTCCATTTAATAGTATAAGTGGAACACTTTACATAAGTGGAATTGCTATCAAATTGAATTAGAATTATTATTGTTGTAAAGATAAAGTAGCTACATTGTTTTAGAGCAAATATATGTAGGTCTGGAATGAAGTGCACTTAACTTACAGTCTCATACATTTTAAATGGAATAGTATCAAATTCCTTGCATATGCTGAATTCAAATTGTTGTACATTAGTTAGTGAATCAACATTTCATGTCATTCCAGATTGGTACTCTGCTGTCCATTGGGTTATTTGATGGTTATTTTCATGTGTTAGCTCAGGACTGTTTTTGGAAATGATTTTGAATTCTACCTTATAACTTAACAAAAAAGGAAAAAAATGAAGACATAAAAGTGCTGATATAAGTGATGAGAACTTTGTGTCTGTTAAGCCAACACAATTGAAAGTAAAAAAAACAACAACAACAAAAAAAGCAACATATTTTATGCTGATCAAGCACTCCACAGCTTCTATGAGATCACAATCAGTAAACTTAAGCCATTAAAGAGGGAAATACAAAGATCCTATCTAATAATAGAGAAACATGGTAATTAACCATAACTTTGCTACCCTTCCCATTGGCTAATCAGCGAGATATGCAAATTAACTGCCAGCCAAGATGGCAGCCAGCAGCCAGGCAGCTGCAGCAAACATGAGGCTTGCTTGCTCCAGTGATGGAAGAAGCCAAGGTTCCCCGCCTGCCGCAGCCCAGCTCTGAGCTCTGGATGCAACAATGTTGCAATTATAGAACCTAAACAAACCCTGGGTACTTGCTTTCAGCCAGCGCGGCCTCAGAGCTTAGAGCGGCCAGTAATGGCAACAGAGTTTCAATTATAGAATCTAAACAAACCCAGATACCTGCTTTCAGCCGGCAATGGCCTCAGAGCTGGAGCCGACTCTCAGCTCCAGTGACAGCTATAGAAGGTAAATAAATCCCAGAATAAAAAAAAAGAAAAAAGTAGGGGTTGGGAGCTTCAGTCGCCCACCAGCCTGAAAACAGCCCTCAGCCCCTCACCCAGACTGGCCAGGCACCCCAGTGGGAACCCCCATCCTGAAGGGAGTGTGACCAGCTACAAGCAGCCATCAACCCATCATCCAGGCTGGCCAGGCACCCCAGTGGCACCCCAGTGGGGACTCCCACCCTGAAGGGTAAACCAGCTGGCCCCCACCCATGCACCAGGCCTCTATCCTATATAATAAAAGGGTAATATGCAAACTGACCCTAACAGCAGAAAGACTGAGAATGACTGGTCACTATGACACACACTGACACCAGGGAGCAGATGCTCAATGCAGGAGCTGCCCCCTGGTGGTCAGTGCGCTCCCACAGGAGGAGCTCTGCTCAGCCACAAGCCAGGCTGCCAGCTGCCAGTACAGCGGTGGTGGTAGGAGCCTCTCCTGCCTCCTCAGCAGTGCTAAGGATGTCTAACTGCAGCTTAGGTCTGCTCCCCGCTGGCAAGTGGACATCCTCCAAGGGCTCCTGGGCTGCCAGAGGGATGTCTGATTGCCAGCTTAGGCCCAATCCCCTGGGGAGCAGGCCTAAATCAGCCGGTGGTCATCCCCTGAGGGGTCCCAGACTGTGATAGGGCACAGGCCAGGCTGAGGGACACCCCTCCCCCCCGCCATGCACAAATTTTTGTGCACCGGGCCTCTAGTATTTTTATAATACACTAGAGGACCAGTGCATGAAATTCATGCACGGAATAGGGCAGTACCTCAGCCCAGTCTGCACCCTCTCACAATCTGGGACCACTGGCTCCTAACTGCTGGCCTGCCTTCCTGCCTGATTACCCCTAACCACTCTGTCTGCCTGCCTGATTGCCCCTAACTGCCTCTGCCTGCGTAGTCAATGCCCCTAATTGCTCCCCTGCTTTCCTGATTGCCCCTAACTGCTTCTTCCTTGCCCCCTGCCACTGTGGCTTAGTCCAGAAGAATGTCCAGAATGACATCTGGAAGGTTGTTCAGCTGGCAGGTCTAATTAGCACATTATGCTTTTATTAGTATAGATATTTTTATAAAACCAGAAATGTTTTTCTGGAAAATTGTAATAAGAACAGAATTTATCTAACAAAATCTGTAGCTGTTTTTCTATCTTGTGACCATTAATTACTATTTTAGCATAAGTTTCCCCCAAAATAGAGCATGTGATGATAGCATAGGTCTGATTATTGATGGAGAATGTAATTCCCAGGAATAGAAGTAATAATAGAAAATTATGGAGAGAGAACCAATATAAGGATGAGTTAAACGTGTGCCCACCACTGCAGGTGCTCTGCTCCAACATTACCTTCAGAGAAAACACATGAAATAAAGTATAGAGGTGAATCCCAGATACAGAAAGAGGATACATTTATCCATGGGATCCCATCCCCACTGGTCAAAGGTTTTTCTTTCTGAAGACCTAAGGTGCCCTCACCCCCACTTCCAGGTTATTTATGCATGGGTACCCAGCAGACCCATGTCCACAGTGTGAGATAAGAGGGGCTTAGCCAACCTCGAGACAAGGCCTTAGCAGGTTGCTACTGCTGGAAGTTACACAGATCCCCACAGAGGTGCTGTCTGTATGATGGCTGATTTGAGAGGTGGGAGAGGCCAAGATGAGATGAACAAATAGTGTATAAGTTGATAAATAAAAATATATATACTAGAGGCCCAGTGCACGAAATTCGTGCATGGGGGGGATCTCCTCAGCTCAGCCTGCACCCTCTCCAATTTGGGACTCCTCGGGGGATGTCCGACTGCCTGGGGATTGGGCCTAAACAAGCAGTCGGACACCCCTCTACAATCTGAGACCACTGGCTCCTAACCACTCACCTGCTTGCCTGCCTGATCACCCCTAACTGCCCTCCCTGCCAGCCTGATCACCTACACTGCCCCCCCCCCCTGCAAGCTTGGTTGCCCCCAACTGCCCCCTGCTGCCAGCCTGTTTGCTCCCCCTGACGGCCTGATCACCCCCACTGCTCTTCCTGCCAGCCTGGTTGCTCCTCGCTGCCCTCTTCTGCTGGCCTGGTCACCCCTCACTGACCGCTTTGCTGGCCTGTTCGCCCCTCACTCACCCCCCCTTGCTGTCCCAGTTACTCCTCACTGACCCCCCCTGCCAGCCTGGTCACCCCTCACTGCCCCCCCCCCCCCCCCGCTGGCCTGGTTGCCCCATGCAGCCTGTTGTTCAATTGTTGCATGAGGGCATCCTGACCAATTTGCACATTACCCGTTTATTAGTATAGATGCACGTAATATAATATGTCTTTACATATGTATAGATATACATAATCATCCATTCATCATCATCCAAAAACAATTTTTTAAAACCTACAGTGTGACAAAAGTTACACTGTAAAATGGGAAACATGTACACACACATATGCATGTGCACACACACAGAGCCCCAGCCATCAAAGGCACCATACACTGAGGAAAGATGACAGAGACACAGACACCAGCACTAAAGTGTTGCTAGTGCACTACTATCATCACATGAGTGGTCTTCAGGGCACACAGCTGGTTGATTCTCCCTGCAGGAAATTCGGGGAAAAGGAGCTGATGTTTCCAATCACAGGAAGCTTAGTAAGCATTCAGATTTGACGTCATGACAAAGCTCAGTTTTGCTGAAGTGACAGACTGACCTGAACCCAAAACCTGGAACTGAAGGTTTTATGTGGGCACAGGGCATATTTTTTTATTTCTCTTTCTCTCTGTAGTAGAGACTATTTTTATAATAAGTAAGGTGGTAGATAGGGAAATCATTAGGAAGTAATGATCATTTTTAGTCAAGATACAACAAAGGTCTGCAGTAAGGGAGCAATTGTGGCTCGGGGTGGAATTTGAAAGGAGAGCATTCAGAAGATATTTCAATGGAATAATAAACAGAATATGGGACAAATGGGTGATGGGAGGGAGGTGCTTACGTTAGGTAAATGTATAAATAATGATACGTTTAAACAACGCTACACTCAGAAGATAGTTTGGAGTTTAAGGATAAGAGAAAATAACAACTTTAATTTTTGTCTATGGTGTTTGAGGTACTCTGTATATAGTGTTTGTGTGTGTGTGTGTGTGTGTGTGTGTGTGTGTGTGTGTGTGTGTGTGTGTGAATATTGCCCAAGTGCAGACAGCAAATTAGCAACTGCATAGAGTATCCCAGATTCCAAGAACAAATCTGGGTTTGTTGAAGCCTAATACAGGATAAATGAATGCAACAAGAAGACAGAAAGAATGAAAACAGATGTGGAAAACCAGTACTTAATGCAGAGGAAGGGACAGGTGGTTTCTGTGAAGAACCTGAAGGAGACTTTCCCAAAGAACACATAAGGAGAATTGCTCATGGGAAACCAAGAATGTTTTAAGATTAATGTAATCAGCAGTCCCAACAGTGGCATCTAGAGATCCAGAAAGAATGTACAAATATGTTCTTGGCTTTTAAATAATGGTCACTGGGGTAACAGGGGCTGTGACGGAGACTGGACCCAGTGAATTAGGAGTTGAGTGTATGTGAGAGGAATAGGGTGGAGGAAGATGAGCACAGTGTAGATGTAGCAAACACTGGGGTAAGAACAAACATTGATAGAATAGAGCTGGTGAGGGAGGATATAAGATCAAGGTTAGTTCTTTAAAAAAAACCATTTGAATATGTGGGAATTCTGAGGAGTCTCAAGCAGAAAAGGAAATACTCAAAATGTTGACAGTGGAAGATAATTAACACAGCAAGATTCCGAAAGAGGTGTGAGGAGGTGCTGCTAGTGTGTTTCTTGTAGGTTGTTTATTTTTTCAACCATGTCATGAAACAGCTGTGTGCATGTTGGCTTGTCTGCCTAATGTCTTTATTTCTCTTGCTACCCATTTGTAGGGCAGAAATCAGAATAACATTTTCTATGAGACCCATCCTGGATCTGAATAAAGCCACTTACTCTAAGTATGCAAAATCATCATTCCTCATCAGACACTGTTCAGACTTTGCTCTAAATGAGGTTTGTCAACGGTCAATATCAGAAGTCACTGGCTATGTGTTTGTGGCATGGGCAGTGAGAGCACACCGGGGCCTTAACCAGCAATCTGAATTAGGAAACGCTACCACATCCCAGCTCTTCACAGTCATCACCTGGCCACCTCCCTTGCCTGAGCTACATTCTGAACCTCATTTCCACTGAAATTTAACGGAAAACTCATTGCTTCAAAAGGCGCCCATCCTGTTTAGAAAGGTGTTCATATTCTGAAGCAAAGAAGCATGTCCATCACATACTTAGTATTATTTTGTGTGTTATATGACACTATGATTACATCGCAAAAAAAGGAGAATGCTCTTTGAAAGCTTGAGTACATACACAATGGTCCATGGACAACTGCATGTGATCAATGAGGAGGAGGCTAATGAGTACCAAGGGTTACAGCAGTGATGACTTCCGCCACCTGCCCTGGGCACCTGCTGACAACTCAGCAGTAACCCTTTGCTCCTCTGTCTACCATCTGAAAGTTTGCAGTCTCATATTTCCCCATTAAGAAACAGCCTGAAGAGGTAAGCACCATGTTAGTCCTCCTTAGCAAGCCTTCACTAGAGATGGGAGCCCAAGTCTTGCTGCAGAAACTCGAATGACTTCCCCACTGCATAGGCTTAGCACAGGGGAGTACAGCCGGCCAGAGAAACAATGTGACGGTATAAATGCTCACTTTTCTGGGTCCACATTATTTATTTATTTATCATTATTTTTTAAATTTATATAAGGTATTACAAATGTATCTTTATCCCCCCATTGTCCCCTCATCCCCTCAGTCCTGCCCTCACCCTCACTTCCTGTTGTCTGTGTCCATTGGTTGGGCCTATATGCATGCATACAAGTCCTTTGGTTGATCTCTCCCAATTACCCCCACCCTCCCCTACCTTCCCTCTGAGGTTTGAGCATCTGATCGAAGCTTCTCTGTCTCTAGATCTGTTTTTGTTCATCAGTTTATGTTGTTCATTATAATCCACAAATGAGTAAGATCATGTGATATTTATCTTTCTCTGACTGACTTATTTCACTTACTATAGTGCTCTCCAGCTCGATCTCAGAAGCTAAGCAGGGTCAGGCCTGGTTAGAACTTGGATGGGTCCACATTTATTTTGTTGACCACCCCAGATTGTATCCATGTCCAGGGATGTCTCACAGTTAATGAGATTGTGGTGATGTTATCACAGGTGTTCAAGGGCATCCTTAGAGTCATACCATTCATCACATACTTTGATCTAGCCATAAGTGTGGCAAGTCTAATGTTCCTTTAATTCAATTTTTATTTCAGAAATAAATACCTTAATTTAAAGTAAATAAGTAGCTAATTTTAGACTTTGAAATGCTGAAAGCCCGAAGCATAAAGATAAATGTATTTAATAAAATATTTTAATAGTCATGACAAAAGTCCACACAGACTGGTGTCCTGAGTATTCTGTTTGTTTTAAAATAAACACAACTCAAACTAGTTTAATTTGGAAAAGGAATACTACACTGAGTCATGTGACAAAACAGAAAAGGGCATAGATATTAGAGCCAGGAACAAAAGTTAACGTGATTCTCTCGGTATCTTTTGTCTGTTCCTTTCCTCAGGAAGTTTCATTCTTTAACATTTACTTAATTCACAAAGCTAAAATCCTGGCTCCCAGCACACCCATCCTGCATCTTTCCAGATTCTCTGGATTCCAAGCTTTTATTTGAAAAAAATATAGTAATAACACTAAACACAATGGTTCACCTACTGATTCACTGGACTAATTTTTCTGGTCAGCACATGAGACAAGCGTGCCTAAGCTATGAGAAGGCCCTAAATCCCAGTGCCCATTAGCCCCAGCTAGTGTCAACAATGTACAGTCTCCCAAAGAGGAAAGGGTGTATAGGTGGGGAAGTGGAATGATAAATGTCCAGTGCATTAGGGCAGAAATGGTTAGGCTGAAAGAAGAGAAAGAGTTATTTTAATTGGGATCTCTAGGACATACATCATAAATTAAATGGCACTTGTATTAAGCCTTGAAAGACAACTATTATGCTAAGTGAAATATGCCAGTCAGAGAAAGAAAAGTAGCATATAGTTTTAGTCATATGTGGAATCTAATGAACAAAAGGAACTAACAAGCAAAATAGAGACAGACTCAGAGATAGAGACCAGGTTGACAACTGTGAGGGTCCTGGGGGGTAGAGAATTGAGCAGAAAAGGGAAAAAAAGAGAAAAAAACTAATTGACATGGACAACAGTGTAGTGATTGCTGGGAGGAGATGGTTGAGGGCAAGTAGAAGAGGGTATAGGGGGAATAAATAGCGATGGACAGAGACTTGACTTGGAATGATGAACACACAATACAGTGTGTAGATGATGTGATAGAATTGTGCACCTGAAACGTGTATAATTTAGTTAACCAGTGTCACCCTAATACATTAAATAAAAAGGGGGGGGGGGCGGCAATTATGGCCTGAGGAGGGGGAAGTCCTCCAGGCAGATGGAAAAGCACAGGCAGCCACATACCTTCATGGGAAATGCACCCAGTTCAGCCCATGATTTATTAGCTGAGCTGTGGAAGCGATCAAGATCCAGGCTGTAGCGACAACCTGGGACCTGACATGCCATAATCAGGAACTGAGAGTTAACCCCAAGTGCAATGGGAAAACCTTGAAGAATTCCAGCCAAATTTTCCTTTTAAAAATTTTACTCCAGCAACTTCACTGAAAATTAACTGGGGCAGAGGTAGGGAGGTAACAGCAGAGACAGTGAGACACAATGGAAAGACTTTGGAATTCAATTTCATAATCAATTACTACTTTACAATAAAAAGAGAAATGATTGATTTAAAACATTTATTCCATTTTGAAGGTTCTTTTGACTAAATCATTGTGAATCATGCAAAATACCTGAGTAGTTTAAGTGCTTTAGATTTTTTTATTGTTGACACTATTACAGATATTCCCCATATTTCCCCCCTTTATCCACCTCCACCCAGCCCCCTCCCACTGGCCATCACCACACTATTATCTAATGTTTCTGTTCTAATATTATTTTATTAGGTGTGCTAATGATCATGGTCTTCTTAGTGCCTTAAAAATTCAAACATCATCAACAAGCATGTATAGTCCAGAATATGGGAATCATCAAACTTTCCAATCACATCTGGAATCAACAGCAAATGACTTTGTATATTCAAATTTAGATTTTAATTAAAATTATAAAAAATAGTTATTATAAGAGTCATCATTGGATTTCCTTTTTATTTTTTACAGCTGAGTAGTATTCTATTGTGTAAATGTACCACCACTCTTCTATCCATTCACCTACTGATGGGTACCTGGCTTGTCTCTAAATCTTGGCTACCTACACTAATAAAAGAGAAACATGCAAATTGATGTCACTCTGCTACACCTACCAGCCACTCAGGGCGAGTATGAAAATTAACTCAACAAAGATGGCAGAGGCCACAGAGCTAGAGGATTGGGTTTTCCCTGGTGATGGAGGAAGGCAAGCTTCCCATCTTCCCTGGCTGCCCTTCAAGGGAGAGAACAACATGCAGGCACGGCTAGGAGCCTGAGAGATCAAAACAGAGGGGTGCCTGCTCCAAGCCTCTGTGATGTGGCTGGGGGCAGGCCTTCAGTGGACACAAACACACACACGGGGTGCCTGCTCTGAGCCTCTGACACGGCTGGGAGCAGGCCACCAGCAGGGACACACACACACACACACACGCCACAGGGCAACTGCTCCGAGCTTCTGCTGCCAGACTGTGGAGCAGGTCTAAGTCATCAGTAAGACATTCACTGAGGGCTCCAGGACTGTGAGAGGGAGCAGGCTGGGCTGAGGGACCCCCAGTGCACGAATTTTGTGCACCGGGCCTCTAGTTGTAAATAATGCTGCAATGAACATAAGGGTGCATATACTTTTTCAAATTAGAATTTTAGGTTTCTTTGGATATATTCCCAGAAGTGGAGTCTCTGGGTCATATGGCAGTTCCATTTTTAAGTTTTTGATGAAACTCAATAGTGTTCTCCACAGTGGCTTCACCAATCTTATCTTTTACAAAAGTTTGGATGAATCTGGAGAATATTATGGTAAGTGACATAAATCAGTCAGAGAAATACAAGTATCATATGATTTCACTTATATGTGGAATCTGATGAACAAAATAAACTTAGAAACAGACTCATAGATACAGAGAACAGACTGACAACTGTCAGAGGGAAGGAGATTGCTGGGCTGAGGAAAAAGGTGAAGGGATTAAGAAAACACACACAAAAAAACAAAAACAATTCATAGATATAGACAACAGTATGATGATTTTTTCAGATGGAAAGGGGGTGAAGAGATGATGAAGAGGGTAAAAGAGGGATAAATGGTAATGGAAAGAGACTTTACATCACAATACAATATTCAGATGATGTATTATAGAATTGTACACCTGAAATCTATGTAATTTTATTAGCCAAAGTCACCCCAATAAATTCATTTTTTAAAGTTTAGCAATTACACTAGAATATAGTCATGTCCTGGGGCTTGTAAAGCAAGTTTCGGGGTTGAATATAAAAGTGTACTTTAGTTAAGATAATAGAAGAATGTCACATCTTCCACACAGGATGTATGGCTCTGTTTTTTTCTACTCTTAAGAGATAAGATCACTGACTCACAATCCAAAGATGTCTTGTAGAAGTCTGTAAGCAGGAAAGATTCCTGGCCATAGTCACAAAGACCCCAGACAGGATGCTGCCAATAACTAAATACATCAGCTTAAGGAAATCACTGGAGTAAAGTGGGAATAGAGGAATTATACCTCAATATAATAAAGCTCCTATATGACAAACTCACAGCTAGCATCATATTTAATGGGGGGGGGGGGAATGAGAAACATTTACAGGAATAAAACAGGGATGTCTTTTTCACCACTCTTATTTAACATTGGAAATTCTAGCCACAGAAATCAGAGAAGAAGAAATAAAGGCATTAAAATTGGATAGGAAGAAGTAAATTTCTCAATTTGCAGATGACATGATACTATTTAAAGAGAACCTTAAGTACTATACCAAAACACTACTAGAAGTGATATACTCAGGAAAGTAGCATATACAAAATTAATATTTAAAAATGGGTTGCATTTTTATATACCAATAATGAACTATCAGAAAGGGGAAACAAAAACTACAGTTCCATTTACAATTGCTTTAAAAACACACATACACAAAAACCTACAAGAAAATTTAACTAAAGAAGTAAAAGATCTGTACTCAGAAAACTATAAGGCACTGAAGAAAGAAATCAAAGAACATACAAATAAATAAAATTACATACCGTGTTCATGCATAGAAAGACTTAACATCATTATTATGTCCATCCTCTCCAAAGCAATCTATAGATTCAATCGAATCCTGTCAAAATAACAATGGTGTATTTCACAGAACAAAAATCCAAAAATCAATATGGAACCTTACACACACACACACTCACACACACACACACACTCTCACACACACACAGACACACACACACACACACACACAGACACACACTCACACACACAGAGACACACACACACACACACACACACTCACACACACACAGACACACACACACTCACACACACAGACACACACACACAGACACACACACACACACACACACACACACACACACACACACACACACACACACCAAAAGAAACAAACAAAAGAAAGGAAAAGAAAAGAAAAACCTGAGTGACCTCAGCAATATTGAGAAAGAAGAATAAAGTTGAGGCTATCATGCTACCCGACATCAAACTATATAAGGCCATACTTATCAAAACAGTATGGTACTGGCATAAAACACACATAGATCAATGGAACAGCATATAGAGCTCAGAAATAGATCCCTGTCTACATGATAAAATAGTATTTGACAAAGGAGGCAAGAACATATAATGGGGTAGAGATAATCTATTCATTAAATAGTGCTGGGGAAATAGGGCAGATGTTCAAAACAATTAAAGTGGACCACTTCCTTACACCTTATCTATATATCTATATATATAAAAGCCTAAGCAACTGTTTGACCTTTCGCCCATTTGACCAGTAGCTATGAGGCACACTGACCACCAGGGGGCAGATGCTCAATGCACAGGCATGGAAACATGGAACAGACTGATGGATCTCAGAGAGAAGGGAAGAGGGGGGAAGGTGGGAAGACATTAACCAAAGATCTTTTTTAAAAATATATTTTATTGATTTTTTACAGAGAGGAAAGGAGAGGAATAGAGAGTTAGAAACATCAGTGAGAGAGAAACATTGATCAGCTGCCTCCTGCACACTCCCTACTGGGCATGTGCCCACAACCAAGGTACATGCCCTTGATCGGAATCGAACCTGGGACCCTTGAGTCTGCAGGCCAACGCTCTATCCACTGAGCCAAACCAATTAGGGCCATAGATTTTATATGCATACTAGAGGCCTGGCCTCTGGGGAGCGGGCCAAAACTGGCACAGTGCATGGATTTGTGCACCGGTGGGGTCCCTCTGCCTGTTCTATGGGGATTAGGCTGAAACCAACAGTCTGACATCCCCAAAGGGGTCCCGGATTGTGAGAGAGTGGCACAGGGCCTCTAGTACAAGTATAAACTCAAAATGGATTAAAGACTTAAATGTAATATTTGAAATTATAAAAATCCTAGAAGAAAACATAGGTAGTAATATCTCTTACATTTCTCTTAGCAATGTCTTTTTTTGATATATCTCCTTAGACAAGGGAAACTAAAGAAAATATAAACAAACGGGATTACATCAAACTAAAATGTTTTTGCACAGCCAAAGAAATCATTGAAAAAGAGAGACAACCTACTAAATGGGAGAGTATATTTGTCACAACATATATGATATGGGGTAATAGCTAAAATTCATCAAGAGCTCATACTACTCAACACACACACACACACACACACACACACACACACACACACACACAATACAATTAAAAAATGAACAGAGGATCTGAATAGATACTTCTCTGAAGAGGACATACAGATGGCCAACTGATATGTCAAAGATGCTCAACCTCACTAATTGTCAGAGAAATGCAAATTTAAACCAGAATGGCTATCACTGATAAATCCAGAAATGGCAAATGTTGGTGAGGATGTGGAGAAAAGGGAACCCTCATGCACTGTTGGTTGGGAATGAAGCTTGGTGATGGAAAACAGTATGGAATTTCATAAAAATATTAAAAATGGATCTGCTTTATGACCCAATGACTCCACTTTTGTGGATATATCCTAAAAAATGTCCAAACCCTAATTTTAAAGAGTGTATGCACTCCAATGTTCACTGAAGCATTATTTTCAATAACCACACTATGGAAGCAACCAAAGAGTCAAGAAATAGATGAGTGGAGCCCTGGCCAGTGTGAATAAGGTGGTTGGGTGTCATCTTGTGCCCTGAGAGGTGGCTGGTTTGATTCCTAGTCAGGGCACATGCCTGGATTGTGGACTTGCTACCTGGTAGGGCAAGTGCAGGCAGCAGTTGATCAATATTTCCCTCTCACATTGATGTTTCTCTCTCCTTCATTCCTCTCTCTCTCCAAATAAATATTTTTTAAATAGATGAGTGGATTAAAAAGAATTGGTTTATATGTAAAATGAAATATTACTTGGTCTCCAAAAAGAATGAAATCTTACTATTTGCAACATCATAGATGGACCTAGATGGTATTATGCTCATGAAATAAGTCAGAGTAAAACAAATACTATATGATTTTACTTATATGTAAAACCTAAAGAATGAAATAAAATAACAAACAAAATAGAACCATCTTTACAGAGAAAGAACTGGTGGTTGTGAGAGGGGAGGCAGGTCTGGGGACTGGGTGAGAGAATGAATGAACTAAGCACAAATTATACAAAATATTCATGGGGAAATAAGTAAAGCATAAAAAACATAGTCAATAACATTGTGATAACTATGTGTGGTGCCAGTTGGGTACTGGAATTATCGAGGGAACACTAAGTAAAGTATATGATTGTCTATCCCAAATCAATACATAATAAAATTTAGGGGGGAAAAAAGACTGATAATAAGTGTTGGTGAGTTTGTACAGAAATTGGAACTGTCATACACTATTGATGAGGATGTAAAATGGGGCAGCTGTTTCAAAAGTTCTGCAGCACCTCACAGGGTTAAACAGAGTTAAACATAATTCCACTTCCAGGTATATACTCAAGAGAACTGAGAACATGTCCATACAGCAACGTGTACATGAATTGTTCACAGCAGCATCATTGTACTTAACAGTATAATAAACCCATGTCTACAGAGTAGGGGATTGCTATCAGAGGAAGAGGATTGCCCAAACGCCCAAATGTCCACATACTAATGAATGCATACATAAAATGTGGTATATCTATATAACAAAATATTTTTCAGAAATGAAAAATGGGTGCTAAAGCTTGCCCAAAAACTGACCAATCAACACTACCCATGGCTCTGAACCCCTTACTCATGATTACTCATGATTTTTTGCCTTTAAATCCCCTCCCCCCCCCCCCCCCCGCCACTGTTGTAAGCCATTGAGGAGTTCTGGTTTTTAAGGAATAGTTTCTAGGTTTGTTTTTGTGGCACTCTGAAATAAAACAACTTAATTCCTCCACTCCAATTCTCTGTGTTCATGGCCTTGCTGTGCTCTGGGTGGATGGACTATCTTTTGTTCTGTTACACAACCTATGTGTGTGATCATAGCTTCGATTAATAGCACACATGGAGTGTGTGAGAACGCTGGACTCGTTTTTCTCACCATCCACATCCCACAGGGCACAGCACAGCATAATAAGAAGGAAAAAGAGACAGAGTAGGGGAAAAAATGAAATATAAGTGATTGCCATTATATATTTATAATTCAGACTACAAGAGACTTATTCTGCTCCTTAGAGGCAAAATGAATAGTAGATCTGGCTTTATATTTACAAAACTGTGTCATATAACATTTAGCTGGCTGAATTTATATTGTCTTTATATCTAATAATTTAAGTACTTTTGGCATCAGGTCTTCCATTAATACCATAGTCAGGGCAGTGACAACAGCTGTGTTTTTATACTAAAAATGTCTACGGTGCTACGCTGTTTCTGGCATTATAACAGTATGATGATTAGCGATATGTTATGAGGAACCAGCCTAGGAGCCACAACAGATGCCTTTACCAGTTGTCCCCATAATTTGCTATATGAGTTTTTAGCAGTTTCACTATGTGTGCCATTGCATCTCTAGATAAGAAGTAATTGTCATAGAATTTACTCTGGTGTCTATTAGTATCAGGATTCTCAAATATCTAACATCAAGTTTTTTGAGGACAAGTAATATTTCTGGAGACTAAATGCACATAGTGGTCCTTTCTGAACAAAGAAAAATAAAGCATTTTTTTTTTCCAAGCGCCCATTTGTTTAAAAGCAGCCTTGTTTCAGATGATGCCATTAATGGGGTTATATTTACATGGGTCAGCCTGCATGTTTTTCCCTCCACACTACCAGCTATTAGTAGTTTGTGCTTGGCTTTTCTCATTCTTCAATCATGGCTCTATTTCCAGTGATTATGGAAGAAACTTAAAATAATACTATCCACTATTTCATTGTCTCATTACCAAAACTCAGTGGATGGCTTTGTAGTAACTTTTCCCTTGACCCAACTATTTTTCAGAAAAAAAATATCAAAAAGCTCAACATGTTTCAGCCAAAGATATTATTCAATAGTGAGAACGACTAGAAATTCTATCACTTTCTTTATTTTTCTAAGATAAAATCCCATCTCCTTCCCATTTGTAAGATCACGTTTACTTAATTATTTATTAAAAATAATCACTTTGCCATATTGTATGCTTTTTCTTTAAATCTCAAATCTAATATGCATCCACCATACAATTCTCCGAGAGACATCTTTCTGAGATTCAAACTGTTGAGATCCTATATCACTTAAAAGTAAAAGAATGTGAGTTAAAATATAATAAATTATATTTTCCTCTTTTGTATTAATTGTGACATGTTTATTAATCAAGGCAATTTATTAAACTCAGCAAAGCCTTGTTTTGTGAATGTAACTGTAAAAAGGTAGACCCTCTGGGGACACTGTTTTTGTAAATTAAAATTACAACAATCTCTTTGAAAGACTTGTCAGTACACATTAACATTAATAATACATCTATGTGACCTGTTTAAAAATCTACCTACACATATATATGTCTGAAAGACATTTAACAAGAAAATATATATATACACAGATCTAGGCGCAAGAAGTTTAAATGACCAACAGTGAGTGCATGGTAACATAGAAATGCACTATATAGATGAACTACTAAGCACCTACTTTTTAAATAACAGATTTCTAACAGAAAACACCTTTAAGGATAACACCCTGATGCAGAACAGCATGTGTTTACCGTGCTCTCTTATCGGGATACATAGATGTGTGTGTGAACACAGTGCAATGTTTCTGAGACTTTGGGTGCTTAAACTACCCTTGGAAGAGAAACTGGCCATAGGGCAAACTCTGAGAGTGCAACTAGGAGACTGCAGGCACAGGTAGGAGTCTGACTTTATTGTCTAAACTTTTGTCAGTTAGGGGTTTTTCCAGGTAAAAATTTTACTTTAGTCCCATAAAGAGACAATGTTCTTTAAAATAAAAATCAGATTAAAACCACAATGGACTTGTCTCCTCCTTGATTACAGTGTCATTTTTGGTAATTCTTACAATCTCAAACCAGACTACAGTCATTTACAGTTTATGAAAGAAACTGCCAGGCACTTTTTTCTTTATGTATTACTAGAGGCTCAGTGCACAAAAATTTGTGCACTAGGGGGGCATCCCTCAACCCAGCCTGCATCACGGTGTCCTACTGATGTCCTTGTGGGGAGTGGGCCTAAGCCACAGTCTGGCCTCCCTCTGTGGAAGGCAACTGGCCGATCAGGTATATAGATACTTTCTGAAGGCAGCACAGACTCCTTCCTTATTTCTTTCCTCTGTGGTTGGAGAATAGGGGACTAAAAGGTGGACACAGAACTGTGGCCAGGCCTAGGGCTCTTGTAGGCAGCAGAAAGAGGAGAGGGCTGGGGAAAGTTTAGACATGGTTTTCTTCAATTGCCCTCCTTTCCTCTGGGCCCCTCGCTCTTTTCTTTCCTTGTCGTGGTGGACGCTTGGGCCTCAGACTGACAGGAGCCCAGCGACAGTGGAGTTCAGCCCCCTCACTTCTCAGCTGAACATACAACCACCTCACATTCCAAGTGGAGCTGTTTTCAAGTGGCTACAGTGCTGGCAATTCATGCCTCCCGGCCTTTCCCCTCTCGGGTTTCCGCCTTAGGTCAGTTGCCAACTTCACCGAGACACGAAAGCAACTCTGCCTGGTACTTCTGCACTGGCACCTGCCCAGGCCCAGCCGGGCACTCTTCCTTGAGATCTCTGGGCCCACAGTCTGAGCTCAGGGAGGTCACCCAGAGCCCGTTCTCCCAGACAGGTGGGGCAGGCGGCTAGCTTGAAGAGCTGGAGGAAGATGGCAGAGTAAGAGTTGGTATGAACCAGTACCTGCTTAGCCAGACTTCCTAAACTCCCCACTGGGCCAAGGCTGGGCCCCTTCCCCACACCAGGAGGATCCCAGCTGATGTCCCATCCCTGCACCCAGCACTCTACTCCCTGTTCTACCACTGAGGGAAGGGAGCAGCTCACCTGCTCTGGACCCTGCCAACCTGGCAGGCTGAGGCACAGGTGGTGCAGCCTAGGGTGCTGGTGGCTGCTAGCCTTCTCCCCCTCCCTGAAGCATGGGGCGGGGTTGCAGCAGCTCACAGCCGCCCCTGGGCACCATGCATGGAGACACCGCTCTCCACTGAGCCACTGTCCACCTGGGACCTGTGGGGGTTGGGGTGGCCTTGGGATCCCACTGGCCCCACTGAAGCCAGACTCGGCTTGTCCAGCCACTCCCGCTGCCCGAGGGCTGCGCATGCCCCACAGGCCTCATCGCCCTCATGAATCGCCATGGTCCAGGCATCCCATCCCAGGAAGTGGCCATCCCAATAGCCATGGCTCACTCCCCAATGCAGTTGGGCCTGCCCAGCAAGCATGTAGGCAGGAGCTGGGCCTCTGAGGGGAAGGAGGGATGTGCGGGCCAGGGCAGAAGTGGGGAACTTGGCAGTGTAAACACAGCCCCCCCCCCACATCGTGCTGGCCCCTCACGCTGCAATCCCGAACCCCTGGGTGCCCCTGCCCAGCACTGTGCTCTCGGGCCTGGGGTGGGGGTGAGGGACCTGGAGCTGCAGCCTGAAGGCAGCCCTCGCTGGCTTGGAATCACAGTGGTCCATCAGGGAGGGTTGCGGGGTGCCAAATTCTCTCTCTCTCTCTCTCTCTCTCTCTCTCTCTCTCTCTCTCTCTCAGAGGGCCCTGTGTCCCCAGTGGGCAGGCCGGGGCTCAGGCAAAGGCAAGCAATGCCAATCACCTCACCTGAGCCCCTGCCTGCCCCTGGGTCACACACGGGAGTGGGCCCCGTGTCTCCAGTGGGTGGGCGGGGGTTCAGGTGAGGCGATCGGCATCACTTCCCTTCACCTGAGCCCCTGCCTGCCCCTGGGTCGCACACAGGAGTGGGCCCCGTGCCCCCGCCCCCCAGGTCGCACATGGGGGCCTGGATGGCGACTAGCGCTATCCCGCCCTGCCTGCAGTATGCAAATTAGCCACCATCTGTGTTGGTGGTTAATTTGCATATCACTCTGATCAGCCAATGGCAGGCATAGCAAAGGTACGGTCAATTACCATGTTTGTCTATTATTAGTGTAGATCCTTCTAGCTAATACCCTTCTATTTCTTAGAACCGTGTGCAGCCCTCATCTCCTTTATGTGTATTTACTGCTCATTACAATGGGGATGCTATGGACTGCTTGTTCTGTGACCCCCTCCATCCTCCTCTTCTGGCATCTTCTGCTGCTTTAGGGAATGGGAACTGAAAAACTGCATATACTGTGTTCATAGATTGGAAGATTTAATATCATTAAAATGCCTATACTACCCAATAAATCTATAGATTCAATGCAATTTATATTAAAACTTGAGGCCCAGTGCACAAAATCATGCATGAGTAGGGTCCCTAGGCCTAGCCTGTGATCAGGGCCATATCTGATGCTCTGTGATGCTCCACAATGCCCCATGACACTCGCTGCCCTGCAATGCTCGCTGCTGCACGCCACTGGACACTCACCACCACTCACTACCCACAGCTGCTCAACAGTCCCAGTCCCGCCCTGCCGCCACCCAGCCCAGTTGGCCATTGGAGTCTGCAGGCTGGGGGGAAGGACTGAGAGGTGGTCAATGCACCTCATGGCAACTGGTCAAGTGGTTGTTATGGTTGTGATGCCGTTATGGTCGCTGGCCTTTTATTATATAGGATACCAGTGACATATTTCACATATATAGTTCAAATATTCTAAAAAATTATATGGAACCAATAAAGGCCCCAAATATAGTCTCAGCAATCTTGAGAAAGAAGAGCAAAGTTGGAGGGATCACACTAACTGGTATCAAACTATACTACAAGGCCATTGTAATCAAAACAGCCTGGTACTGAGATAAGAACAGACATATAGATCAAAGAAACAGAACAGAAAGTCCAGAAATCAACCCATGCCTTTCTGGTTAATTAATATTTGACAAATGAGACAAGGGCATATAATGGAGTAAAGACTGTCTCTTCATTAAATGGTATTGGAAAAATTGGCAAGTGCATGCAAAAAAAAAAAAAAAAAAGAAAGAAGGAAGGAAGGAAGGAAGGAAGGAAGAAAGAAGAAAGAAAGAAAGAAAGAAAGAAAGAAAGAAAGAAAGAAAGAAAGAAAGGAACTACACCACCAACTTATACCATAATCAAGAATAAATACAAAGTGGATAAAATACTTAAATATAAGTCACAAAACCCACAAAAATCATAGAATAACACATAGGCAGTAAAATCCCAGAGCATGGGAAACATGGGAAAAATAAGCAAATGGAACTATGTCAAACTATAAAGCTTCTGCAAGAAAAAGAAACCATAAAAAAATGGAAAGGGAATCCACAGAATGGGAAAACATATTTGCCATAGATACATCTGAAAAGGGTTAATTTTCAAAATATGTAAAGAACTTCTACTACACAATATCAGGAAGACATAGGACCCAGGTAAAAAAAAATGGGCAAAGCAATCGGGGAAAAGGGAGATATATGTAATACTTTAAACAATAAAAAAAGATAAAAGAAGTAAAAAAATCAAAGTCAAAACCTTAAAAAAATGGGCAAAGGATAGAATAGACACTCCTCCAAAGAGGACATACAGGTGGCCAATAGACATATGAAAAAATGCTCAGTGTTACTAATCATCAAATTAAAACTACAATGAGGTACCACCTCATGCCTGCCAGAATCCCTGCCATCAATAAATCAATAAACAACATGTGCTGGCCAGAATGTGGAGAAAAGGGAACCCTCATGCACTATTGGTGGGAATGCAGATTGGTGCAGCCACTGTGGAAAACAATTTGGAATTTCCTCTAAATAAAAAATGAAACTGCCTTTTGACCCGGCAATCCTACTTATGGGAATATATCTGAAGAATCTGAAATACTAATTCCAAAGAATATATGCACAACTATGTTCACTGCAGTGTTAATTACAATAGCCAAGATCTGGAAACAGCCTAAGTGCCCATCAGTAGATGAGTGAATAAAAAAAGCTGTGGTACATTTACACAATGGAATGTAAAAAGAAAAAAAAAAAGAAAATCTTAACTTTTTTTTTTAATATATTTTATTGATTTTTTACAGAGAGGAAGGGAGAGAGATAGAGAGTTAGAAACATCAATGAGAGAGAAACATCGATCAGCTGCCTCCTGCACATCTCCTACTGGGGATGTGCCCGCAACCCAGGTACATGCCCCCGACCGGAATCAAACCTGGGACCCTCCAGTCCACAGACCGACGCTCTATCCACTGAGCCAAACCGGTTTCGGCGGGCCTAGATGAATTTGGATATTATTATGCTAAGTGAAATAAGCCAATTAAAGAAAGACAATAAAGTGGCAAACAAAATAGAAACAGAGGCATGGATTCATGGAGCAGACTCATAATTGTCATAGGGGAGGGGAGTTGGGGAACTGATGATAGGTGAAAAGATTAAACAACAAAAACAAATGTGTATATATATATATATATATATATATATATATATATATACACTAGAGGCCCGGAGTACAAAAATTGGTGCACTCGGGGGGGGGAGGGGGTCCCTCAGCCCGGCCTGTGCCCTCTCGCAGTCTGGGACCTCCTCAGGGGATGACCACTTGCTGGCTTAGGCCCACTCCCCAGGGGATTGGGCCTAAGATGGCAATCAGACATCCCTCTGGCAGCCTGGCAACCCTCAGGGGATGCCCACTTGCCAGCAGGGAGCAGACCTAAGCTGCAGTCGGACATCCTTAGGGCAGCTGAGGAGGCAGGAGAGGCTCCCACCACCACCGCTGTACTGGCAGCCATCAGCCTGGCTTGTGGCTGAACAGAGCTCCTCCCATGTGAGAGCGCCCTGACCAACAGGGGGAAGCTCCTGCATTGAGCGTCTGCCCCCTGGTGGTCAGTGTGTGTCATAGTGACCAGTCATTCCCAGTCCTTCTGCTGTTAGGGTCAGTTTGCATATTACCCTTTTACTATACAGGATAGAGGCCTGGTGTATGGGTGGGGTCTGGCTGGTTTGCCCTAAAGAGTGTCCCGGATCAGGGTGGGGGTCCCGCTTGGGTGCCTGACCAGCCTGGATGAGGGGATGATGGCTGTTTGCAGCTGGTCACACCCCCTTCAGGGTGGGGGTCCCCACTGGGGTGCCTGGCGAGTCTGGTTGAGGGGCTGAGGGCCGTTTTCAGGTTGGCGGGTGACTGGAGCTCCCAACCTCTCCTTTTTTTTCTTTTTTTTTTTTTTAATTCTGGGATTTATTTACCTTCTATGGCTGTCACTGGAGCTGAGAGCCAGCTTTAGCTCTGAGGCTCAGCTCCAGCTCTGAGACCTCCGATGCTAAAAGCAGGTATCTGGGTTTGTTTGGGTTCTATAATTGTAACACTGTTGCGGTCCTGCTCACCCCAGCTCTGACAGCTGAAAGCAGGTTTCTGGAGCTCGTTTAGCTTCTACAATTGCAACATTGTTTCTTAGACTGCAGCTCAGAGGCCGGCAGCAGCAGGCGGGGAACCTTGGCTTCATCCATCACTGGAGCAAGCAAGCCTCCTGTTCGCTTCAGCTGACTGGCTGCCGGCCGCCATCTTGGTTGGCAGTTAATTTGCATATCTTGCTGATTAGCCAATGGGAAAGGTAGTGCAGTTAAGGTTAATTACCACGTTTCTCTATTATTAAATAGGGAGTGTAGATATATATATATATATCTACACTAATAAAAGAGAAAAATGGTAATTGGCTTACGGCGATACCGTTTTCATTGGCTAATCAGGGCTATATGCAAATTAACTGCCAACTAAGATTGGCAGTTAACTGCCAACTAAGACTGGCAGTTAACTGCCAACAAGATGGCGGCTAATTTGCATATGTAGGCACAATGCAGGGAGGCGAAAGGGAAAGCAGGAAGAAGCCCCCTGCCACTGACAGTGATCTGAAACCCAGGGGGGAGCTAAGAGCTGGGAGTGCAGGGCAAAGGCGGCCCTGGGGCTGCCTTTGCCCTGCCCCCCAGCCATGATCAGAGAATCAGGCGCCTTTGCAGCCCTGGCCAGTGATAGCAGGAAGTAAGGGTGGAGCCAGCGATGAGAGCTGGGCACGGTCGAAGCTGGCAGTCCCAGGAGCTAGGGGTCCCTTGCCTGGGCCTAAAGCTAAGCCCACGATCGCGGCGCCCCCCGCTGCCACTGCAGTTCCCCGCTGCCTGGGCCATTCGCCTAGGCCAGAGGCGTTAGGCCTGGGCAGGGGCGGAGCCTGCAACCGCGGGGAGCTGGGGGTCCCCTGCCCAGGCCTGACACCTCTGCCTGAGGCCTCAGGCCTGGTCAAGGGGCCGATCCGGTGATTGGTGATCGGAGGGTGATGAGGGTCAACTCCTCTGGCCGAGGCATCAGGCCTGGGTGGGGGGCAGAGCCGGGGATTGGGGGGATATGATGGTCCCCTTGCCCAGGCCTGAAGCCTGGGTCAGAGGCGTCAGACTTGGGCGGGGGGTGGAGCAAGCGATCAGAGGGAGATGGGGGTCCCCTGCCCAGGCATGATTCCTGGGCCAGAGGCCTCAGGCCTGGGCGGGGGCCAGAGCCAGTGATCGGGGGCAGATGGGGGTCCCCTGTCCAAGCCTGACACCTCTGGCGGAGGCGTCAGGCCTGGGCAAGGGGCCAATCAGGCGATCGGAGGATGATGGGGGTCTACGCCTCTAGCCGAGGCTTCAGGCCTGGGCAAGGGGCAGAGCCAGCAATCGGAAGGGTCTGGGGGTCCCCTGCCCAGGCCTGACACCTCTGTCAGAGGCATCAGGCCTGGGCAAGGGGCCGATCCTGCGATTGGAGGGTGATGGGGGTCAACGCCTGAGGGCTCCCAGTATGTGAGAGGGGGCAGGCTGGGCTAAGGGACACTCCCCCCCCTCCACCCAGTGCACGAATTTCATGCACCGGGCCCCTAGTATATATATATTTATCACATAGACACAGAAAATAGTGCAGTGACAGCCAGAGGGAACTGGGGATGGGGGTTAGGTGGATGTAGATAAAGGGGGGATGGGGGACTTAAAGAGATTTTGCTTGGGCCCATAGTTGCAGGATGCAGTGTGCAGATGTTATATTAAGTTTTACAGTTAAAACCTGTACCCCAATCAATTTAATAAAAATCAACTGCAGCCCAGCTGGTGTGGCTCAGTTAGTTGAGCATCACCCTATGCACAGAGAGGTCACCAGTTTGATTCCAGATCAGAGCACATGCCCAGGTTGCAGATACAACCCCCAGTGGGGGGCAAGCAGAAGCCAGTGATTTTTGTTCTCTCTTTCATTTATGTGTGTGTCTCTCTCTCCCTCTCCCTCTCCCTTTCTCCTTCTTTGGAATCAATAAAAACAACTTCATTTCTCAGGCTCTTTTTGAAGATTTTTAAATGTAAAGTAGATTGTATAATTGGATGTGCTTGGAAGGGTTCTGAGGTTTTTCTGTAACAGGGTTGCTATAGGTGAGCATTCATTAGTTTTTCTCTGGGTGTCCTAGAGGCACTGAGGCAGCAGTGATGGTGATCACAGTTCCCTGGCTTGGCCATATTAATTTCAGGATCAGAGCTCCTGTAAGTGGTTCATGGACTAGGTACTTTGGAACATTCATAGTGGTAGCTACCCTCCCGTGTCAGTTGTGTAGCATTTGGGAGACCTTACTGGAAGATCTGCTGCATGCAAAACAAAGCTGATCTAATAAACATAATGTTCAATGGCAGTGCTCAGAAATAAAAGTAAATATTGTATAATTTCATTGTAGAAAATTCAAAATAAATGAAATTGGAATAGTGTTGTGGACCCTGAGAAAGAAGATACCACCTAAGATGGGCTTCTAGCGGCTAACAGGTCTCAAATAATAATAATTAAAAAACAAAAACCACCACCACCACCACCACCAACAACAACAACAACAACAATAAAAACAACCAGAGCCCAGCAGCCATTTCTACACAGGAGCCTCTCATGCAAACTGCACTTCCGGGAGAAGCCTGCACTGAACTGCCTGCCTGTGCTCCTGCCACGGGAGCAGCCTTATAAAGGACTTCCTAGAATCCCATTTCAACCAGGAATGAAGCTTTCCCCATCCAATTGGAGCTGCACAAGTCCAACCAACAAGAATGGCTCTCTTCTCATCAATCAAGACCATGCCTCTTGGACCTTTCAAACTGTAAAGATTTGGAGTCAGCACTTGCATGAGGACAGACCAATCAGGGACTGGGGCCAACTCCTCTCTGATTTACAGCTATGTTCCATATGGCTGTAGCAATTCACTTACCAACAATGCACAGGTGCTCCTTGTTTTTTTTTGTTTGTTTGTTTGTTTGTTTGTTTGTTTTTAACATGTTCTTGTTAGTGTTTACCACTTCTCTTTTTTTTATAAGAGCCATTCTAATAGGTGTGAGGTTTTGATTTTAATTTCCATGGTGATTAATAATATTGGGCATCTTTCATGTATACATTTGTAATTAGTATGTCTTCTTTGCCAAAATTGTCTATTCAGGTTTTCTGCCCATTTTAATGGAATTATTTGGTTTTGTTCTTTTGTTATTGAGTTGTATAAGTTTTTTTAATATATTTTATTGATTTTTTACAGAGAGGGATAGAGAGTTAGAAACATCGATGAGAGAGAAACATCGATCAGCTGCCTCCTGCACACCCCCTACAGGGAATGCACCCACAACCAAGGTACATGCCTTTGACTGGAATCAAACCCGGGACCCTTCAGTCCACAGGCCGATGCTCTATCCACTGAGCCAAACCAGTTAGGGCAAGTTCTATACGTTTTTAATATCTTTGTGTGTAGACCTTTGCATTTTGATGTAGTCCCTCTTTTTCTTTTTTTCTTTTTTTTTTTTTACTTGTGGTGTTAGTAACAGATGCAAAAAAAATGTTTGTCAAGACCAAAGTCAAGGAGCTTCTTCTCTATGCTTTCATCTAAAAGTTTTATATTTTCAGATCTCATGATTATGTCTTTAATCAGTTTTGAGTTAATCATTGTGATTAGAATGAAATAGAATTTCACTTTCATTCTTCTGCAGGTGAATATTCAGTTTTCCCACCCCATTGAGTATTTCTGGCTCCCTTGTCAAATGTTAGTTGTTCATGTATACAAGGGCTTATTTCTAGACACTTGATTCTGTTCCACTGGTATATGTGTCTATTCTTATGCCAGTATCACACTGTTCTGACTATTATGGCTTTTGAATATAGTGTTAAATCAGGAATTATGATGCTTTTAGTGTCACTCCTTTTCAGACTGCCTTGACGATTTGGAATATTTTCTGGATCATACATATATTTGGATTTTTAAATGACTTTGGAATTTTGATAGGAAATGCATTAAATTTATAGATAGCTTTAGGTAGTATGGACAATTTAACAATACTAATTTCCTGACTCATGAACATGATAAATCTTTCCATTTATTTTTGTCTTCTTTAATTTATTTCACCAGTCATATAATATTCAGTGTACAGTTCTTTCAACCATTTGGTTAAATTTATCCCACATTAACTTATTGCTTTTCATGCTATTGTACAAAATATGATTTACTTTGTTTTATTTTTAGAGTGTAGAAGCAAAGCTGATTTATCTATGCGTTTTTTTATATTTTATTGATTTTTTACAGAGAGGAAGGGAGAGGGACAGAGAGTTAGAAACATCAATGAGAGAGAAACATTGATCAGCTGCCTCCTGCACACCCCCTACTGGGGATATGCCCGCAATCAATGTACATGCCCTTGACCGGAATCAAACTGGGACCTTTCAGTCTGCAGGCCGATGCTTTATCCACTGAGCCAAACCGGTTAGGGCTATTTACGCATTTTTCATTTTTTTATTTTTAAATTAGAGTTTGTATACATTATTATTGTGTTTTAATTTCAGGCATACATCATAGTCATTAAACAATCATATACTTTACAAAGTGGTCACCACACCCAAGATTTCTATTACCCACCTGGCACCTATATCCCAGTGATTGTTCTATAACTACCAATTTGTACTTCTTACCACAGACTGATGTTGCCTGAGGGGAAGGGTATGGGGGCCTGGGTGAAAAAGGTGAAGTGATTAAGAAGTGATTTCTGGGCATGGACATGCTCCCAGGAACAAGCTGGAATTACAACTGAAATACAGAAAGGCTTCCTGAATAATCAACAGAAAACTCACAGGAGAGAACCCTGATACCTGAGGACCAAAGGTGGAGACCACATAGAGACTGGTAGGAGGGGCAGAGGCATAAAAGGACTGGCTGGAAACCCACAGAGAGCAACTGAAGTCCCAGAGAGATATCTCAGCTGTGGGGGATTATACTGAGAAGTCTTGGATCTAATCCCAAGCTGGGTTCCCCAGTAGAGAGCACCAAATCTGAGGAGAGTACCCACATAACATCTGACTGTGAAAAGCAGTGGGTTGTTGTCTGCCAAGGAGTGGCAGCTGAAAGTTTGTGCACCGCCTAGAAGGGCCAATGCACAAAATTCCCTGTGGAGCCACCCACCTTGTGCTCTGGCAGAGGGAGGGTGAAGTGGACTGGAGCTGTGAGAGCAGCATCCAGGACTGTGGACTCAGGGGATAGAGCTCAGAAGGCAGACACTCCAAGTTTCCTGGGCAGAGTCAGTCCCTCATGCAGGGGAGGACTTCTTTCCCACATAGACTTCTGCCTTGCCTGGGGGAAAGACAGTTGACACACCCTACTGAAGAAACCTTGCCCTGAGGCCACTTAAGAGATTCAAGGTAGCAATTAGCCTCCAGGCAGAAGCAACTAAAAAAACTCTTGCCACACCTGAGGACAATTTCCTGGGGGGGCAATTCAAGTCAGAATCTTATCAGTCTGTAGGCAGCAGTGGTCTCTGGAGGCTTTGAGTCTTTGCCTAATACAATTAGTCAGAAATAGCCTTTAACACTCTCCTGCACTAGAGATTGAGAGATGTAGAGGATCTACCTAAAGCATAGTCACAAACCCTAACAGAAAGTCGAAGTGAGAAGACAAAGAAACAACCTCCAAATGAAAAAAACTAGAGAATTCTCCAAAAGAAGAGATAAATGAAGCAGAGATAAAAAAATTATCTCAAATAGAGGTTAGAGTAATGATGATAAAAATGCTCAATAGTATGAAAAAAGATATACTAACTATGAAAAAAACAACAGCCTGAGATAAAGAATGACATAACATAATCAAAGAACACATTGGAAGGAATACATAGCAGATTAGGGGAATCTTAGGATCAAATCAGTGAATTAGAAGACAGAGTTGAAAACATCACTCAATCAGAGAACCAAATAAGAAAAAAAACAGGCGGGCAGATTAAGGGAGCCATGAGACAATGTGAAACATAATAATATTAGAATGGCAGGTGGGCCAGAAGAGGCAAAAAGGGATAAAGGCATAGATAAGGTGTTTGAAGAAATAATGGCAGAAAACTTTCCTAACCTGGTAAAGGAAAAAGTCACACAAGTTCAGGAGGCACAGAGAACCCCAAACAAGAAGAACCCAACAGACCCACACCCAGACATATCATAATTAAAAATGCTAAAAAATAAAGTCAAAGAGAGAATCTTAAAGGCAGCAAAAGAAAAGAAAACTGTTGCCTACAAGAAAGAAAGTTTCCATAAGACTGACACCTGATTTCTCATCAGAAAATCTACAGGCCAGAAGGGAATGGAATGAAGTACACAAGGTAATGAGAAGCAAGGATCTGAGACCAAGATTACTATATCCAGCAAGGCTATCATTCAAGTAGATGGTCAAATAAAGAGCTTCTCAGAAAAAAAAAAAAAAAAAAAAAAAAGGCTAAAGGAGTTAATCACCACTAAGACAGCATTATAAGAAATACTAAAGGGATTGCTGAGAAGAAGAAACAGAGAGAGAAACCTATAAATACAAAATTAAAATGGCTATAAATAAATACCTTTCAATAATAACCCTAAATGTAAATTGATTAAATGCTCCAATCAAAAGATGTAGGTAGCTGAATGGATATAAAAACATGACCCAACTATATGCTGTCTACAAAATATCCACCTCAAAACAAAAGGCACACACAGGATGAAAGTGAAGGGATGGAAAAAAATTTCCATGAAAATGGAAAAGAAAAATAACTTGAGTAGCAATACTCATATCTGACAAAATAGACTTTAAAATGAAGGCCATTGCAAGAGACAATAAATGTCACTACATAATACTAAAGGGATCAATCCAACAAAAGGATATAACCCTAGTAAACATATATGCACCCAATATAGGTGCACCTAAATATATTTTAAAATTTTCTAGAGGACTTTAACAGAAAGATTGATAACAATACAGTTATAGTAGGGGATTTTAATACCCTTCTGATTTCACTGGACAGATCTTCCAGACAAAAACTTAACAATGAAACAGACTCTGAAGGGCACACTTGATCAGATGGATTTAATAGACATTTATAGAATATTTTACTCCAACACAGCAGAATATACATACTTCTCAAGTGCACATGGATTATTTACAAAGATAGAGAGTATGTTAGGACACAAAACAAGTCTCTACAAGTTCAAGAAGATTGAAATCATATCAAACATCTTCTCAGATCACAATTGAATAAAATTAGAAATCAACTACAGTAAAAACACCCCAAAAATTTAAACACATGGAGGTAAATAGCATGTTATGAAACAATGAATGGGTTACCAACGAGATCAAGAAATAAATCAAAAACTTCCTGGAAAGAAATGAAAATGAACACACAACAACCCAAAATCTCTAAGACAGAGTAAAAGCAGTCTTGAGAGGGAAGTTTATAGCACTACAGGCATACCTAAAAACAAAAAAACAAAAACAAGAAAAATCAGCAATAAACTATTTAATCCTATACCTTAAAAAAAGCTACACAACAAGAAAAGCCCAGAGTAAATAGAAGGAAGAATATAATAAAGATTAGAGCAGAAATAAATAACATAAAAAAGACTAAAAAAAAAAATACAAAAAAGCCAATGAAACCAAGAGCTGGTTCTTTGAAAAGATAAACAAAATTGATAAACCATTAACCAGACTCATCAAGAAACAAAGAAAGAGGACCCAAATAAATAAAATCAGAAACAAAAGTGGAGAAGTAACCACAGACACCACAGCAATGCAAAGGATTCTAAGAAAATACTATGAACAACTATATGCCAATAAGCTGGATAATGTGGATGAAATAGAGAAATTCCTAGAAAAATATAATCTTCCCAAAATGAGTCAGGAATCATAAAAAAACCAGAATAGGACAATAACAACTGATGAAATCGAAACAGTAATAAAAAAAACTCCCACCAAACAAAAGCCCAGGCCCAGATGGCTTTACGGGGGAGTTTTTCCAAACTTTCAAAGAAGAACTAACACCTATACTCCTCAATCTATTTCAGAAAATCAGAGATGAAGGAAAACTTCCAAACTCTTTTTATGAGGCCAGCATTATCCTAATTCCAAAACCAGATAAAGACACTATAAATAAAGAGAATTACAGGCCAATTTCCCTCATAAACATAGATGCTAAAATCCATAACAAAATATTAGCAAGTCACATTCAGCAATATATTAAAAAGATCATACACCATGATCAAGTGGGATTTATTCTAGGGATGTAAGGCTGATACAGTATTTGAATATCAATAAATGTGATACATCACATAAACAAATTGAAAGACAAAAATCATATGATCATTATCAATAGATGCAGAAAAAGAATTGAACAAAATCCAAAACCCATTTTTGATAAAAACTCTCAACAAAGTTGGAATAGAGGGAGCATATCTCAACATGATAATGGCCATATATGACAAACCTATAGCCAACATCATACTCAATGGGCAAAAATTAAAATCATTTTCCCTAAGAACAGAATAAACACAGGGATGCCCACTTTCA
The DNA here is from genome assembly GCF_014108235.1 of Myotis myotis. Taxonomy (NCBI): domain Eukaryota; kingdom Metazoa; phylum Chordata; class Mammalia; order Chiroptera; family Vespertilionidae; genus Myotis; species Myotis myotis. Next base: position 88,251,338 of record NW_023416390.1, on the reverse strand, counting down.
CCACTCCTGTTCGACATAGTACTGGAAGTACTAACCATAGCTATCAGACAAAAAGAAGAAATAAAAGGTATCCAAATTGGAAAAGAAGAAGAAAAACTGTCATTATTTTCAGATGACATGATATTGAACATAGAAAACCCTAAAGACTCCATCAAAAAACTACTAGACTTAATAAATGAATTAGGCAACGTAGCAGGATACAAAATTAACACCCAGAAATCTATCTTTTTTATATACACCAAAAATGAACTCACAGAAAGAGAAACTAAAAACACAACCCCATTTACCATTGCAACAAAAAATTAAGATACCTAGGAATATACTCAAAAAACTACAGGATGTTGGAAAAAGAGATAGAGGAAGACATAAAAAAATGGAAGAATATACTTTGTTCCTGAATTGGTAGAATCAACATCATTAAAATGTCCATACTACACAAAGCAATCTATAGATTCAATGCAATCCCCATTAAGATACCAATAGAATATTTCACAGATCTAGACTAACTCTCCAAAAATTCATATGGAAAGCAAGGACCCCAATAGCTGCAGCCATTCTGAGAAAGAATAACAAAGTTGGAGAGGTCACAATACCAGATATAAAATCTATATTACAAATCCACTGTTCTCAAAACTGCCTGGTATTGGCACAAGAACAGACATATAGATCAATGGCACCAAACAGAGAACCCAGAAACAATTCAATCAAAAGGACCTAAATAGACAAATATTGAAAAGGGACATAAGGAACGCCAAGAGATATATGAAAACATTCTAAAAGTTACTAATCATGCAACATATGCAAATCAAAATGACAATGAGGTACCATCTCACACCTGTCAGAATGGCTATAATCAATAAATCAACAAACCACAAGTGGTGGCAAGGATGTGGAGAAAAAGGAACCCTCTTGCACTGCTGGTGGGAATGCAGACTGGTGAAACCACTTTAGAAAACAGTATGGAGTTTCCTCAAAAAATTAAAAATGGAACTTCCACTTGACCTAGTAATCCCAATTCTAGGAATATATCCCAAGAAAACAGAAACACCAATCAGAAAGGATATATGCACCACTATGTTCATAGCAGCACAATTTAAAATAGCTAAGAATTGGAAACAGTCTAAGTGCCCATCAGCAGATGAGTGGATTAGAAAACTGTGGTACATCTACACAATGGAATACTATGCTGCTGTAAAAAGGAAGGAACTCTTAGTATTTGCAACAGCATGGATAGACCAGGAGAGCATCATGCTAAAAGAAGTAAGCCAGTTGGAGAAAGATAAATATTACATGATCTCACTCATTTGTGAAATATAATAAACAACATAAACTGATGAACAAAAATATAGCCAGAGGGGGAAAAGAAATATTTTATAATATAGTAGAAATAACCCTGTTATTTGCAGATTTTTAATATGTCCTACAACTTTTTTGATATCATACTATGTTAGCACAGTTTTGGTAATATTATTATACTTAAAATTCTTTTTTTGAAATATTAATGTTTATTGCATTTAATATTACATTTAAGATAGTTTTTCTTAAATAATTGGTGTTTATTTCATGTAACATTATTATATTTAAAATCGTTTTTCTTGAGATATTAATGTTTATTACATGTAGCATTATTAAAAAAAACACATGATTTTCATAGCGTATTGTTGGGAAATTGAGGTAATTTGAAAATATACTACACATCCTATATAATAAATGCCTAATATGCTAAGCGTCTGGTTGACTGATTAGCCATTCAACCAATCAAAGCATAATATGCTAATGATATGCTAAAGCCGCTCAACCGCTCACTATGACATTCACTACCACCAGGAAGCAGTTGACTGGTTGACCAATCGCTATGATGAGCACTGACCAACAGGGGGCAGACACTATGACTGGTGTGTTGGCTTGCTGCTGGGGTCTGGCCAATTGGGACTGAGCAAGATGGGTGAGACATGCCCTGGAGTCCTCCTGCAGTCCCTCCCCAGCTGGCCAACCTTCTGTGCCCCTCTCTGGCCCTGATCATGCCCCAGTGGGGTCCCTTGACCTGGCACATGCCCTCTCACCATCCAGGACTCCTTGAGAGATGTCGTAGAGCCAATTTCGGCCCAATCCCACAGGCCAGGTCGATGGACCTCACTGGTGCACAAATTCATGCACTGGGCCTCTAGTTAGATAATAATGATGGATTAATTTTAATTTTATGAAGTATCATCATTGGATCATTAATATGTAGAATGTCCTTGTTTTTGAGGAATACATGCTGAAGTATCAGGACACTCGCAACTAACTTGTAAAATGAAGAAAAATATAAATTTATAGAGAGAAGAAAATGTGGTAAAAAGATAATATTACACACTGTTGTCTGTTTTTTCATATTTCTTGAAAGAATAATATTATTAAAACAGGTATCAAAGTTGAAGAGCATTGTATTGTACTAATCATTTTGAAGCAACAGCAATTTTCAATTTACTTAAATAAAATTAAACTTCCTCATAAAATGTTAACATATATCTATTAAAAAATTACAACATCAAAAAAAGAAGTGATTTCTGTATATTGATTTTGTATCCTGCAACTTTACTTAATTTATTACTTCAAACAGGTTTTTTAGGATTTTCCTAATATAAGATCATGTCATCTGCTTAAAAAGATAATTTTACTACTTATATTACTTTTTTATTGCCCAGTTTCTCTGGGAAGAACTCACAGTACTGTGTTAAATAGGAACTATGAGAGTTGGCACTCTTGTCTTGTCCCTGATCTTAGAGGAGAAGTTTCAAACTTTCACCATTTCAGATGATATTAATTATAGATTTCTTATAAGTGACGTTACTTTATATTGATGTATGTCCCTTCTATAGCCAATTGCTGAGAATTCTTGTCACGTGAGGATGTTAAATTTTGTCAAATGTTTTTTTCTGCATCAATAGAGATAATCCACTTATGTGCTTTTTATTAAGGTGATGTATTGATTTACATAAGTTAAGCCATCCTGTGTCCCACAAATAAATACCACTTGATAATTGTGTATGATCCTTTTTGATGTCATGTTACATTCCTTTTTTTAATATGGTATTGATAATTTTTACATTTATATACATCAAGAATATTGGCCAGTATTTTTCTTTCTTGTAGTATCTTTACCTGGCTTTGGTATCAAGGTATGGCTGACATTGTAAGATGAGTTTGATTGTATACCATCCTCTTTAATTTTTGGAAGAGTTTAGGAAGGATTGGCATTAATTCTTCATTAAGTGCTTGGTAGACTTCACCAGGGAAACCATCTGCTCCTAGGCTTTTTGTTTGTTTATTTTGGAGAAGAAATTTTTTGATAATGGTTTCAATCTCTTTATTCATTACTGTTTTGTTTATATTTTTATTCTCATTATTCAGTTTTAGTAGGTTGTATATTTTAGGGAATTGTTTCATTTCTTCTAGTTTGCCTAATTTATTGGTTCATAAATGTTCTTAGTAGCTCTTATAACCCTTTGTATTTGTGTAGTATCTATTATACTATCTTCTCTTCCATTTATGATTTTCTTTATTTGAGACTTTGATTATTTTTTATTAGTTTAGTTAAAGATTTCTCAGTTTTGTTTATCTTTTCTCAAAATTAGTTCTAGTTTCATTGATATTTTCTATTGTTTTCTGGTTTTTATTTCTTTCTCCTTTGATCTTTGCTATTAATTCATTTTCTCTACTAATATTGGGCTTATTTTGTTCTCTTTCTAGTTCCTTGAGTTGTTTACATTTTTTTTGAGATCTTTCCTTTTTTAATGTAGATATGTATAACTATAAATTTTCCACTTAAAATGTTTTACTGTAGTATGTTGTGTTTCTATTTTCATTTGTCTCAATATTTTTATGTCTCTTGATTTTTTATTGACCCATTGATTATTCAGAAGTTTGGTCATTACTTTCCTCATATGTGTGAATTGTCCAAGTTTCCTCTTGCTATATCTAGTTTTATACACTGTAGTCAGAAAACAAACAAACAAAAAACAACAACGGGTAAGAGATCCTTCTTTTTAGCTGCTGCATATATTTTATAGTGAAGATGTAACAGCTTTTTTATACACTCATCTACTGATGGGTGGCCGGGCTGTTTCCAGATCTTAGCTATTATAAATAGCACTGCTATGAACATAAGGGTGGATACATTCTTTCTGATCAGTGTTTCAGGCTTCCTATGATATATTCCTAGAAGTGGGATCACTTGGTCAAATGGCAGTTACATTTTTAGTTTTTTGAGAAGACTTCAACTGATTTCCATAGTGGCTGTACCAGTCTGTATTCCCACCAGCAGTGTTCCAGGGTTCCCTTTTCTCCACATCCTCGCCAGCATTTGTTGTTTGTTGATTTATTGCTGGCAGCCCGTCTGACAGGTGTGAGGTAGTACCTCATTGTCATTTTAACTTGCATCTCTATGATGATTAGTGATATTGAGCATTTTTCCATATGTCCCTTGGCTATTTGTATGTCTGCTTTGGAGAAGTGTCTATTTAGGTCTCCTGCCTATTTTTTTAATTGGGTTTTTTGATTTCATTTTCTTGATTTATATGAGTACTTTATATATTTTAGATATCAAACCCTTAGCAGATATATCATTGGCAAATATAGTGGGTTCTCGCATACAGTGGGTTTCCTTTCCATTTTGATGTTATTTTCTTTTGCTGTGCAGAAGATTTTTATTTTGTTGTAGTACCATTTGCTTATTTTGTCTTTTGTTTCTCTTGTGCTAGGTGTTGTATCAGTGGTGCTGTTAGCCATCTCCATAGTTAGTAAGGAAAACCAAAAATGATTTATAAAATAAATTTTATTTCTAAACATTTCATCTTGAATTACCAGTATAATTACCTTCCATGCTATCAAAATTGGCTTTAACGTGCACAGTGGCACAAACATATACATCTAATATGCAAGTTCTACACACACACACACACACACACACACACACACACACACACACACTGAGTGGCCAGATTATTATGACCACCTGACATTTGTAGGTAAATTAGCTATAATTTCTCCTTGAAATTGCTAGAGGGCCAGACAATTAAAAATAGGAAAGCAGGTTGTTTACCAAGACAATAGAGGTCATTTTTTTCTGATGATATGGATAAACAAAGTGATTTAACAGCCTTTGAATGTGGGATGATAGTTGGCACTCGGAGCCATGGAGCGAGTATCAGCAAAACAGCTGAAGGCTTGTTTGAACACCTTTGCTGTCTGCAGTTCCCAAGATAAAACGTCTCCAATTCACACAGGAACACAAGGATTGGACAGTTGAGCATTGGAAAAAAAATCCATGTGGTCCAATTAATCACATTTCCAGTTGCATCATACAGATGGCAGAGTGAAAATTTGGCAGAAACAGCATGAAAGCATGCACCCCACATGCATGAGTACAACCCTTCAATCTGGTGGGGGCAGTGATGTGGTTTGGGGCATGTTTTCCTGGCATGATTTGGGCCCTTTAATTCGTGTGGAACAATGTCTGAATAGCACAACATACCTAAGTATCGTTGCTGATCAAGTTCATCCCATCATGTTGATGGTGTATCCCAATGAAGATGGCTTCTTCCAACAAGACAATGCGCCATGCCATGGTGCTCGTATTGTGCAGGAGTGGTTTCAAGAACATGAGGGAGACTTTACCTTGCTTAGGTGGCCCCCACAATCACCAGATCTCAATCCAATTGAGCATTTGTGGGAGGAAGTTCAAAGAGCCATCAGGCAGCTGGTTCCACAACCATCAAATCTCACAGAACTGGACAGTGCTCTTCATCAGGCATGGTGTTAGATTCCTCACATCACCTTTCAACATCTCATGGAGTCAATGCCAAGAAGAATCACCACAGTATTGAAGGCAAAAGGTGGCCCAATGAAGTACTGATGGGGTGGTCATAATAATCTGGCCACTCATGATAATATATATCCCACATTCAAAGGCTGTTAAATCGCATTGTTTACCCATATCTTCAGGAAAAAAAATCACTTCTACTGTCATGGTAAACAATCTGCTTCCCTATTTATAATGATCTGGCCCTCTAACAACTTCAGCGCAAAATTATAGCTAATTTGCCTACAAACATCAGGTGGTCATAATAATCTGGCCACTCAGTGTGTGTGTGTGTGTGTGTGTGTGTGTGTGTGTGTGTATACTAGAGGCCCGGTGCATGAAATTCATGCACTGGTGGACGGGGTCCCTCAGTCTGGCTCACACCTTCTCCATTCTGGGACTCCTTGGGGGATGTCAGACTACCGGTTTAGGCCCAATCCTGCACCAGCAGTCGGACATCCCTCTCCCAATTCGGGACCACTGGCTCCTAACCACTCACTTGCCTGCCTGCCTGATTGCCCCTAACCACTCTGTCTGCCAGCCTGATCGCCCCCAACTGCCAGCCTGATCTCCCTCAACTGCCCCCCCTGCCAGCCTGTTTGCCCCCAACTACCCCTGCCACTGGCCTGATTGCTCCCAGCTGGCCCCCTCACCAGCCTGATTGGGGTTGGGGGCTGATTAGGGGTGGGGCTGGCCATGGGGAGGGGCTGTGGTTGGTGGGCTGGGCGGCCACCCTCCCAAATGGGGTGAGAGGTGGCGATCAGGGCCAGTGGCCTGGGGGAGGAGCCATGGGTGGTTGGCCTGCCAGCCCTGCCCCTGATTGGAGTGGGGGGGGCAATCTGGGGTGGGGCAGAAGCAAGGGGAGGCACTGCAGGAGATTGGCTGGCTGGCCCTGCTCCCTATTGGGGTGGGAGGATCAGGGGTGGGGCCAGCCTGGGGATGGGCTGCAGGAGGTTGGCTGCCCAGCCCTGCCCCCTCTTGGGGTGGAGGGGTGCAATCAGGGGCAGGCAGCCATGGGGAGGGGCTGTGGGCCTATTGTGGTGGGGCAGGTTGATCAAGGGCAGGGCTGGTGGCGGGGGGGGGGGGGGGGGGTCGGGGGGGTGAGAAAGGTGGTGGAAAGAGAGGGGTTTTTGGCCGGCAACACACGTGAGAGGGGACCTCTGGGTGACCACTCTGGTCCTGGCTACTGGTCCTGGCACTTCCTGGTTCTCAGTTCCTTTCTGGTCCTGCCTGCAGCCCTGGTCCACCTACCTGGCTCAGACTCCCATCTCCATCCTGGCCTCAGATGGTCCCCTTGGCTCCTGGGGGCTCTGTTCTCCCCTCCTAACCTGGAGATCTCAAGGGAGGTTATGGCTTCTCAGAGACTCCTCGACAGCCCTGTCACTCATGTTCACACAGGGAAGGGGTCATGTGACAAAAGCAGCTGTATAAATGCGGGTGCAGGGACAAATCCTCCAGGATCACTTGGACAGTTTGCTGATAACGCAGATCAGGGCCACATTCTCATCCTTGAGGTGCTGGTTGTCAGCTCGGAGATTGGACAGGCCCTTCAGCTCCTTTTCCAGTTCAGTGGCCTTGTACTCCAGGGCCCTGCACTCAAATCTCGCCAGCTCCAGGATGGCCGGCCGCTCTGCAAAGCGCTCTTGCCTCTGCATGGTGCACTCCAGCTCCACCTTGAGCTGCTCCAGCTGCAGCGTGGTCTGGGTCAGGGCCTCACGAAGTCTCTCGTTCTCAATGTGCAGCTTTGCGTAGAGCTTCCTGAAGCTCCCTCAGGCTCTTCCAATTCGGGCTGGGGTTCTGGGTTTAGGTCCTGCTGCCTCTGGAGGGGAAGAGCTGGATTCTGGGCTGTTGTCCACTGGCTTCACCTTCTCCCCCTTCACAGGCCCTCTCCTCTCATTGCCAACTCTGCAGTGCTCCCTGGAGGCCTGTGGTCCCTGTCCCTGCCCCTCAGGCACCTCTACTCTCTGGGCAGGGCCATCAGAATTCTCAACCCCAAGGACTCAGGGCTTCCAGGAAGGGTCCAGGCTCTGTGCACCCTGCTCTTGATCTGGATGGGAGTGTCTGATCAGGGGAAGGCCTGCAGTGGGGAGGGGCTGCGAGATTGGCTGCTGGCCCCACCCTCTGATTAGGTGGTTTGCTGGCTACAGTGGGCGTCATAGCGACTGGCCCAATCAGGGCCATGTTCTGCCCGCTTGCCAGTTCCCAGTCCCAACACTGCCTCCACTGCCGGGCTATCTGAGAAGCCATAACCTCCCTTGAGATCTCCAGGTTAGGAGGGAAGAACAGAGCCCCCAGGAGCCAAGGGGACCATCTGAGGCCAGGATGGAGATGAGAGGCTGAGCCAGGTAGGTGGACCAGGGCTGCAGGCAGGACCAGAAAGGAACTGAGAACCAGGAAGTGCCAGGACCAGTAGCCAGCTCACGGCGCCTGCTTTCCCACAGGCCTGAGCCCCCAAGCAGCCAGGGATGAGCTGCTTGGGGGCTCAGGTCTGTGGGAAAGCGGGCGCCAGTGACTTCACCTGCATGCGAGTGTGCCCAGCAGGTGGCTGATGGAACGCACTGCCAGCTTGGGGCCGCTCACACCTGGGCAGGTAGGTCGCGGGCACTGCTGCCACCAATACTGCCACTGCCGCTGCCGCTGCCGCTGCCGCTGCCGCTGCCGCTGCCACTGCTGCTGCTGCTGGGGCTTGAGGCACTGACGGAGGCTGCCGGGCATGCCTGTGACCTACCCACCCAGGGTCTGGTCGCACAGGGGACACCAGGGCGGGCCGGCCAATCACTGTGGTCCCGCCCGCCAGCCTCAGGTCCCCCACAGGAGGGCCAGATGAGGGCGGGGCGGGTGTCCAATCGCCACGGTCCCACCTGCCAGCCCCGGGTTGGGTTGCACAGGGACACCTGCTGTCCCGAGTCACAGATAGCAGGCTGAGATGGCGGCAATGCAGGTGGGATGGTGCTGTCCCACCATGCCTGCAGTATGCAAATTAGCCGCCATCTTTGTTGGTGGTTAATTTGCATATCATGCTGATTAGCCAATGGGAGGCATAGTGAAGGTATGGTCAATTACCATGTTTGTCTATTATTAGATTAGATTCCTTTTGCCTACAATTAGGCCCTGGAATTCTGTTTCCATGGAAGGCCATGCAAACATCCATTATCTTAAAGCTAGGGTGCCCACTCTGAATTCATTTCTGCCTATTTAGAGGCATTGTACTAGAATGCATAGAAACACAAAGATTTGGCACCTGAAAGGACTGATCAGGAATGCACCTTGGGATTTACCATTACTAGACACAATGTGCTCCAGGATAACTCACTCAAAAGCACTGTGTGACATTCACCTGTTGGATAGAAAGTTAAATGCGTGCTCATCAAGGCCAAAAGCAATATTTGCAACATTCAAGGCTCACCTCTATTTTACTACAGGGAGGCAGCAGCAAGCCAGAGATTATTATTTCTTTTAAACTTCAGGAACTTTAAGGGCCAGGCTATATTAACATGAGTGCAGTGGTAACTTGGCTAATTAAAAATTCACTTACAAGAAAAAGAATAAGATGGATTGCAGTAATAATGATAAGTCTAACTACTTAGTATTCCCCATAGCTGGTCTGCTGATATGAAAGTAAGAACAAATGTGATTGTACACTATTAAAGATTATTAAGCATGGCAAGTGTAAAATGACTGCTGTAATGCATGCTTTCCTCTGGAATCAGAGTGATCTTGAATGCCCAAGGCTTAAAGCACTTATAAAAACACATCCATCTTGAGACATCAAACTGTCAGATATGGCTGCCTAGAAAGGAGGCTTAACAAAGAGGACACTGCTGCTACCTGTGCACACTGAGAGCCTTGACACGCTATTTGGAGTAAAGCTCACCTTGACCCCGCTGTCGTCAGGTTTGGAGAAGGCCTTAGAGAGTTTCTAAAAAGGTTGCTGGAGACACGGCTGATTTTTCAAAGAGGATATGGGGTTATTTGTATAGCTCATGGTGGGCACTGAGTGTTTGCTTTTAGGAAGGGCGATCCAAATAACACTCTCTAACAGTAGGATGTATTATAGCTATCCTCATTTCTGAAGGGCACAAGAAAAAGATTTCCCCTTACCTAGGATGAATTCTCAGAGAGGAAATGGTCTCTAAGAGAATAGAAATCCAGGAGTTTCAAGTTCAATGTCTCCTCTTGACCACATATTTGTGGCCTTGTTCAAAGATCTGACTTCCTATTACTATCCCCTTTCTATTGTTCCTTAAGTTACTATAGTGCTAGTGAGTGAAGGCCACAGGGAAACAGATGTTGCCTGGATATAAGGAAGGAGGCCCTGGTGAAGATAATTGCTGATCATTGAAATTTGCACCTCAGGAAATACAGATATTATTAATCATTACAAAGATACAAGTTGGGTAAATTTGGTAAAACAAAATAACAATATCAGGTAAAATTCTATCACAGCTTTTAAATTTATGTCAAGTAAATGCCACACACACCCTGGGTGGTGGATAATATTATTCTTAGTTTACAACTGAGCCAGCTGGGGTGCAGAGTGGTGAAATTATTTTCTCCAAGTCCCACAGCTTATTAAGGGCATCATATTTGAGGCCAGCTTTGTCAGACTTCAACAACAGTTTTTACCCCACCGCACAGAGGTGCTGCAGATAGGAGTTCTGACTTAGACAAGGACATGCGTGACTAACTGGGCCTCCCGCTCTTTAGTAATGTAGGATATAAATTGTCCTAACCTCCAGTTCCAGTTTCTGTGTAATCTCAGAGCCTCCCTGCTCATTTCACATCTAAAGACCCTGTGACTCCTTAGTTTCTGTTCCTGACACTATGTGACCCTCTTGTTTATGAATCACATCAGACAAGACACGAAGATCTCCCTGCTTTTTGTTTCCCAAAGCACATCGCCTTAAACCCTATTCAGAACGTGCTGCTCACTAGCTTTAGTAAAGACCATGAGGGAGCATGTTGTTCTCCACATTCTTTCCCGTATCACCTGCCACTTCATGTCTCTCCTACACCTCTTTGGAATTTCATTTCAGCCTGCCTCCCACTCTCCCCTTTCTCTTATGAGACTAGCTTGATGAACTGGTTTACTAGTATTAGTATATTCTTTAGACTCCTTGAAATCTGGGGAAAAATAGTTCTTTACCTCTTCATACAAAAGAATCTCTTATTCAGAGGCTGAAGCTGTTTTACAAGTTTGTTATAAGAAAGAAGGCAAAACGTAATTAATTGGTTTACTCTTTTAAACAATAATTCTGATGTCAGTTGGCTTAGGGATTAACGTGGATATGATGAAATCCAGGAAGACAAGTTAAATTTATTGTAATAGTCCAAAGGTCAAAAAAAGGAGGGGGGGATAAAAAAGCTTAAGTTAATTTACTGGTTGGGTTCTCAGTCCTGAAATAATTACGTGGGTCGGCTTGAAAGTCAGCCTTTTCTCTGTCCTTCACGGTGCCTTCCTCCTCCCCAGGGATGAGATGAGGCTCAGGGGAGGTTAATGCACTAACAGCCACCACCAGAACATGCCCTTGTAGCAACAGAAATTGAAAAGAGATTGAAATCTGCCATAGAGATTGTTGCTGGGAGAAAGCCAAGTAAAGGAGACAAGCTTAGATCCATAAAGACAGATGAAGATTGAAAACAAGACAATAGGTGAAATGGAGAAATAGTACAAGGTTGTGCAACAAAAGGCAGAATAGATAAAGTGACAGGCAGGTGAGGTGAATGCATTGTATCATAGTGCTCACAGGAGAACTTAACATTCATTAGGAATTTGGATTTAAAATATAAGTCTAGAAACAAAACAAAAAAAAGGAAAAATATGTCTAAGGATTTTGATGTTCCAGTTACATTAACAGGAAGAAGTGGGATGATGCCAGCAATTAATAGCAGTCCTTTCTGTATTAGAATCCATGTTTCTTGATATTAAAGGCTGCAGTTTTGGAAATATATCTAAAATCCAATGTCCTATTAGGGAAATAAGCTGTTTCTGTAATTCAAAGAATGTACACCACTAAAGCTGAACTAAGTCTCAGGCCTAGTAAGTGAGACCAAGGTCAAAGATGAAGGAATAGGATTAGGATTGAAGGGAAGGATCAACATTATGAAGACTCACTATAACCAACTGAAATTCCTAAAAAGGAGAAAAGTTTAAAAATAAATAAATTTGTGAGAAGAATAAAATTATAAATGGAATGGAAGAAGAAATTCTTCAAGATCTGAACACAGACATGCAGCTTTAGTGTGAACTGATAAAGCAAATATTTAACATGAGGAATTTTAAAAAAAAAAACAACAAATAGTTATTTTTTTTTTTTTTTTGAAATTTCAGAATACCAAGGAAAAGAGGATTCTGAAAACAAAGCAACACAAATGAGACTGGCATTCCACCTCTCTTTAGCCAGAAGGAGGGAGGAGACGGAGGCCATGGAAATCACAGATGTGTCCAGCAACATGGAAACCATCAGCAAAGCTAATCTCACAGGTGAGAAATGGTGAAACATGAAATACTCAGAAACTTGTGTTTACTTACTGACATAATCAATTGAGAAATAAAATTAAGCAGAACAATACTAAAACAGATGAAAATATAAAATACTAGTGCCCAGTGTATGGATCCGTGCACATTGAAAGGAAATTAATTAAAAGGTGGCCGGCAAGGACTGGGACTGGGTGGGACTGGGCAAGATGGGCCAGATGCACCCTGGAGCCAACCTCCTGCAGTCCCTCCCCCTCTGGCCACACCTGGGGCAGCGCCACAGCTCCAAGGTCGTCTGAGGAGTGAGTGGGGTTCCTCTGGCAGGGGGTGTCTCTCGGCCTGGCCTGCGGGGATCAGGCTGAAACCAGCTCTCTGACATCCTCCAAGGGGTCTCTGATTGTGAGAGGGAAGTTCTGGGGTGACACACCCTGGAATCAGGCTCCCTTCTCTCTGGTTCCAGGTGCATCACCCGAGAACCACCCCTGAGAAGTCACTGCAGCTCAGCAGCTCCTATGTTGAGTGTCTGCCCCCTGGTGGTCATTGCGTGTCATAGCTACCAGTAGGACGGTCGGACTATCACTTAACTTTTTATATCCTCTATAATAAAAGCCTAATATGCAAATAGACTGAACGGCAGAATGACTGGTTGCTATGACGCATACTGACCATCAAGGGACAGATGCTCAATGCAGGAGCTGCCCCCGTCTGCAGGCCCCAGGCCAGCCAAGGAGGGTGCCAGCAGGGGCCCCCCAATCTCCCCACCGGTCGCCCCACAGATCAGCCCTGATCGCCAGCCAGGCCTAGGGACCCTACTTGTGCAGGAATTTAGTTCACCAGGCCCCTCTAGTACTACTATATATATAAAGAGAAAGTATATCTAACCCAGGAATACTGAAACTGAATCTCCAGAAAGTAACATGGTGATACGTTTAAAATGCAGGTGGTTAAAGTAGCATAGGGAATGAGAGTGGCCCAAAGAGACATATCCTAGAGCAAAGTGGAGCGCTCCATAGAGAAAATGAGCAATAAGACAAAGACGTTAGGTATATGATTGTGGGGAGGAAAAACAATTTTTCCTCAGAGCCTTTTAAATTCTTCTGGTTGGCCTAACAATGAGATTGGCTGGCCCAGATTACCAGGAGAAAATGATCACATGTATTTACAAGTGTACATATAGGGGTTCCCTAAGATATGGAACCAGAGGACAAATCAGGCGGAAAAGGCTTATATGGCATCTTGAGCTATGACAAGTGGGGAGGGCTGTGGCTTAAGACTTCAAAGAGCAGGAAGGCAATTCACAGGGAGATGAGAGAGCAAATCTCTAGTAAATAACTGTTTACTGGGCCATCTTTACAATGGCACACAGAGGAGCTTTGGTCAAATGGGCTTCACTAGGTCCTTCCCTGTCTATTCAACTACAGTCCTTCCTGGAACAGGTCCTCTGTCTAAATTCCTTTTAGCCAGTTATGGGGAAGGTCAGAGGTTTTGCCCGAGTCTTTTCTTTAAAATAACCAACTTAAAACAAGCAAGATCCCACAGAGCACGCTGGGGGGTGGCAAGCTCTGCTCCCTCTGAAGATGAAGCAGACATTTGTTTCTTTTCCCATCAAGGAGAAGTTGGAAAATCAGATTTTTCCTGAGGAATTCAGGTTCTAAACATGAACAAACTGAAAGGTGGCAGAGTTTTGAGAAATGAAGAATGTCCGAAGGAGACATCACCAGAGCATGATCCCTGTATAAATGATATCATCGCAATCCCACTAGGTCTGGAGGTAGAGAAAACAATGCCCTCTAGATTTGCAGCACATAATGTCTGCGACACCAAAATGATACGAATGTTTATCGGAATATAATGTTTAGGGTAAGTCTTTGGATGAAAGCCTGGGCCACTTAATCATTAAAGAACAGAATGGGAACTTTTGACTTCTCCTTCATATACCTTGATCTTATCTACATATTTAATGCTAAGGCACAGCTGAGAAACACTAGGGGGAGAGTCAGGGAGCCAAAGGGAGACTGGCAGAAGCCAGTTTCACTCCACCCACTCACAAATGGAGGCGTGGGGTTGCAGAAAGAGAATATTGAGGTCGCCATAATGGCTCAAATTAAATAGCTAGTTAAATAGTTAATTAAATAGCTAGTTAATAGTGCTCTGCCTTTGGGAGGAGGGAGCAGAGTCTCCTCCTGGCCCGGGGCGTGCAGGGGTCTGGCCCTGGCACTTCTGGGGTCCAGAGACCTGGTGCTTGGCTCATGGCGTCATTTCCGGCAATCATGGGTGGGCAGGGGCAGTACAGAGAGAACTCTCCTGTATCTGGCTTGGATTTCTGTTGTAAAAGGGGAATTGGCCCTGGTAGTATATAGAAGTGTGGGAACAGACAGCTGTTTCTTCACCCCCAAATCCTTTTCCTTAAACGCGCTGGTGCCTCGCCCTGGCCCCCTCGCGGAGCATCAAGTCCAAGAGAGCTCTGACCACTCCTAATGGTGTCAAACGGGCTGCTCCTTCAGGAAAAGAAAAAAGAAGAGAAGCCGAAACAGCTGCATTTACGAGATACAGACAACTCTCAGGTGATTTTTTAAAGGAGGGGTGGGGGGTGGGGGGGGACTCTAAGATTGATCGCCATTGGTACACCTAAGCATTTTTAAAACTTTATTGTGAAAAAATGCCAAGCATATACAAAGGTAAATTAGTATAATAAAACGCCACATGCATACCATTACCAATCTTTCAAAATTATCCACTAATATCCCATCTTGTTACATATATATCAGCAGTCAGCAAACTGTAAAAGCCAGAGAGTAAATATTTTAGGTTTTTCAGACAATTTAACAAATTCAAAATAAGAATAATTCATGAGACGTGAAGAATAGGTGAAATTTGTTTCACTGCGGTCAGGATTGTGGGGACACAGCCAGGCCCGTTCCTTTACTACTAATAGCTGCTTTCACTCCAAATGACTGAGTGGAGAGTCATTTAGGGTCGTTGTTTTCAGCATCTCTCCTTGGTTGGCTGACAGCATGTGCAGCTCAGCATGTGGACACTCCCGGAGGAGGGTGAGGAATTCCTCTTGCCTTTGTAGTCATAGCAGTTCCATTCTTCCCGCGGTCAGTCCAGGAACCTACGGGTGTCCTTGCCATCTATCTCATATACCTCACCATCAGTCTAATCCTTTCAGCTGTATCTTCGGAATATACCCAGAATCCAACCATGGCGGATCCCATCACTGCTGCCACCTGATGTGAGTTGCCACTGAAGCTTTTCTGGTTTGGCTGGCAGTGTGGCTCAGTTGGTTGAGTGTCAGCCCATGTACCAGGAGGTCACCGGTTTGCTTCCCAGTCAGGGCACATGTCAAGGCACATGCCTGGGTTGTGGGTTCCATCTCCCGGGGTGGGGGGCGAGGGTGCTGAAGGCAGCCATGCATCTCTCTCATTGAAGTTTCTATCTGTCACTTCTTCTCTCTGAAATAAAAACAAAAGAAAACAAACAAAAAAGAAAAACGTTTTTAAAGCAAAAAATAATTACTTAAAAGTATATTCGGATTTATTGTAGAGCCCACTTTTCTCCTTGCCTCTACTTATGCTCTCTCCCCACCCATGGCTGACTGTCAGCCCCGCAATAAAACTCATCTTTTAACAGAAATGAGAAGCCGCTCCTCGGCTAACCTCTCCAAGGGTTCCCATCCTACTGAAAACACCAGGAAGGAAGTGTTTTCCTCCCACACTTCCTTCTCTAACTTCTCTAGTATCCTGGCCTTTTCTTATTTCACTCCAGGCACAAGCTTCCTTGCTGCTCCTCAGATTCACAAAGCACAGTGCAGTCTCAGGGATTTTACATAAACGGCCCTGGTCCCTGAAATGCTTGTTCCCCTGATGCCCACACACAGTCTCCAAGTCTCTGCTCCAGAACCCTTGTCCATTCTTACAGTCTGGGTGTTTGTGTGCTTCAAATTTCATATGCTGACATCTTAAACCCCAAGCTGATGGTATTAGGAGGTGGGGGCCTTTGGGAGCGACTTGGGTCATGAATGGGGTTAGTGCCTTTATAACACAGATCTCACAGAGCTCCCCAGCCCTCTCTGCCCCCCAAGTATACAAGGGGAAGTCTGGGAGATGGAAGAGGGCATTCCTCCAACCATGCTAGCACTCTGACCTTGGACTTCCAGGCTTCAGAACTGTGAACATTGATTTCTGTTTCGAAATGACCCAGTCTGCTAGTTTTTACTGCAGCCCAAAGACTAAGAAATCCTTGAAGCATTCCCTGACCCTTCTTAGAAAACAGTTCCCCTTTTTCTCCCTTGCTTTATTTTTCATGATAGCACTTATCAGCTGACAAAAATTCTTTGTTTAGTATGAGTTTCCCCCCTAATAAAATATAAGAACCATGAAAACAGGGACTTTATTCACTGTTATATCTTCAGGTCCTTGAATAGTGTCTTGTACCCAGTAGGATGCAAAACATATTTGAAGACAGTATAGTCAAAGAAATAAAATATAAATAAATTCACTACATATCTATACTATCCCACCTCCAGTTTTGCTTCCACTACAAACCTTTAGTTTATAGCATGTTGGATCATCATAAGATTAGCACTATAAAACATAGATTTAATCAATTTGTAAATTATACCAAATATATGTTGTCCATAAAAAAATGGTTGAGCAAAATAAAGAGGAGTGTTTTCTAAATGAGGTAGATGTGGCACTGTCATTTGCAGAAGATGATTTGTAGCATGCAAAGTTGACAAATATTAAAATAAAGGTATAGGCACTTTATTTAGAGGTAAGTAGATAGCATAGAGAGATCAAGAGGGTGGAAGGTATAGAGGGAGGAGGGTGGGAGGGAAGGAGGGAGGGAGAGCGGGAGAAGGAAGGAAGGAAGGAAGGAAGGAAGGAAGGAAGGAAGGAAGGAAGGAAGGAAGGAAGGAAGGAAGGAAGGAGGAGGAGGAGGGAGGGAGGGAGGGAGGGAGGAAGCCTAAATGCAGGACGAATAAAAGCTTGTTCTTTTGGGGAGATGGAGGCTTGTGATCTTGATATCCTGGGGTTATGGATAAAGAAAGGTTTGAAACAAGGGACTCTTGATTTGAATTTTAAATTTTCCCCAACTTATTTTTAATGGTTAACATATAACTTTAATAAAAATAAGATGAGTATTTATTTTTTGGCAGGTGTTGGGGAGCGGGGTGGGAGGAGGAGGGGTTGGGAATCACTTGGGATTTCAGTTACATTGTCTGTGCTGGCGATGTAATGAATTAGTGCCACAGTGATACAGGAGGGCCAGTGTTCCCATTCCCATTCCTGTGCTCTGTGTACCCATGCACTGCCACCCACTGAGCTAGAATTATATTATTTTGGGAAGTGGTCCAAGTGCTTTTGATGTGCATGATTAACATTTAAAATAATGTCAACTTATTTAGTAACTCATAACCTTATGACTCCTCTCTTACACACTGCCCTGGTGGCTGAGCGTGCTGGGATCACGGAGCCTGTGAATGAGGTTACAAAGCCATGGTCTCTTGTTCTGCATACAGAATGAGTGTCCATTGGGCTCATTAATTTCTGAGCACTCTTTATTCTAATGCTTATAGGATACCACGGCATTTAGGTAACTTGTAGTTTCAAGCTGACATTTAGCTCATGCTGAAATTAATGAACATTTAGAGACAGTTTCACAAATGCAGGGATCCCTTGAAAATGAGAAACACTTCATAGCCCAGAGAAGGGTTACGTTATTTTTGGCACAAAAGGTTTGGTTCATGCAACCTCCATCCCATTGAGTAAGTAGCATCCTGTCAAAGGATCATTTGGCCGGATTGTCTCTTTGGGGTAGAACCCTCTAGCTTCCTGCTCGGGGTGTGAAGAATAACACCTCTATAGCAACTAAGGAGCAATATGTGTCCCTTATTTTCAAAATTCACTGGATATGTGAAAAATAAATTTTTTGTAGAAATTTTATGATGATTGAAACAGTTTATTTGTCAATAATTGAACTGGGCCCAAATTCAGCACGGGCAGAACACAGCCTCTTATATTTCCAAATGACTTTGTGTTTTCCAGGGACTTTTTACGCCTCATATCTTGCCTGGTGCTCAGGCTTGTAACAATGCAGCACGTTTGGAAGGGAAGGTATCCAACTGCTTTAAAAGTGAAGAAACCAAGAATAGTTACTGTTGCAGGACTATGGTGAGGGTTTCCATGAAATATCCAGTGTCTTTTTCATTCTTTGAAGGGAAAGACGGAGCTGCGGACTCCCTTTGAGCAGTGTTTCCCTTATTTAGTGCTTCCTGTCCAGAGGGTAGATAATTGAGGTGCTCCTTCATTTCCTTCTGCTTGTATTTCACAGAGGGAGGGGGTGGGGCTGGGTGAAAAGGAGAAGGGGTTAAGTAAGGAAAACACAACTCATACACACATACAACAGTGTGATGATTAACAGAAGGAAAGGGGGTGGGGGAGGTAGAGGAGAGTAAGGAGGGATAAATGGTGATGGAAGGAGACTTGACTTGGGGTGGTGAACACAGTAAAACATACAGACGATGTATTATGCAATCGTACACCTGAAACTTACATAGTTTTACTAAGCAATGTCACCCCAATAAATTTAATATTTTTTTAAAAAGACAATGTTCTTCCACTTGAACATCATAGTCACTCTTGAAAAATCTATTTTAAGAACAAAATCCAACAAAGTGAAATAACTTGTATGTTCACAGATATTGTACAGTGGTGTAATTTTTAAGGGCAAGCACATAATGAGAGAAATGGGTAAACCTAGAGTATCACACATAGAACTTAATATAGGACACAATAAATGCCCTGTATTAAATCAAGGTGGTATCATGTGGTCATTAAAATGATGACCATACAATTAAAATTTAACTTGAAAAAATTAAATATACATAATTAGTAAAAAGTACCCACAAAATTGTACATTTTAACTGTAATGAAATAAAACTATGTAGGAACATAGATTATTGAAAGAAAACCCAATGGAATGAAAATGATTCTGTCAGGGAACTTCTAGGCCTCGGGTCTGCAGTTGGACAGCAAGAGACCAGTAATGTAGTTCAGTCGGAGTGTGAAGGCCCCAGAACAAGGAGCACTGCTGGTATAAGTTCCAAAACCAGTACATGAGCCCAAAGGCTGGGGAAGATCAATGTTCCAGAGAGAGAGAGAGATTGATTGGAAAGCCATTTTTTCCCCTCAGGGATGGAGTCTGCCAGGGAATTCAAGAACAAATGCCAGAGGGTGACAGACCAAAATTGGGTCTAAGCCCTATATGTTAAAGACCAAAGACACATATGCATCACTTTTGTAATGCAGATCATGAATGAATGTGTCAACAAAACCCTTCCATGAGAACCCTGACTATGGAACTTGAAAAAGTGCAAGGGCCAAGGGAGTTGGGGTGAAGGTGAGGGGCTTACTCCGGGTCCTATAGTGGTAGATGGTATAAGAAGGAGATGGGAAGAAAAATGTGGAGTCACAGTTCCTTAGGTAGTCTCACCTGTGCAACTTCTATAAATCTCTGTTCTGTCCTTACAAGTTTGGGATCACTTTTTTTTCCAAACTAATCACTGTCTAAACCTTATGATGCCACACTGCTGCTCATGCCCATGGGTTTTTCTGCTCTTTTGCTTATTCTTGATTTAATGTGTAGCCCCAGCACTTTATGTGGTTTCTTCACAGCATGACCTGCAAGCCTTGACCCTTTCGTTCCTAGTCATTAACCCAGGAGGCACCTGGAGACAGTGGCCAGGCCTTAACTAAGGGTCACAAGGTACAGGTTTCTATTAAACTAAAGATAAAATCTTGACCCTAGTTACCTTCCAGTTCCTGAGCCCTAAGGCGAAATGATCCCTGGATACTTGCCATGAGACCTGAGACCAGGCAAAGGGATGCCAGGAAAGACCTCTAACTGTCCTCAAGACCAGAAGAAATGATTTATTACCCTTGCCACACCTCTGAGCAAACAGTTTCCAGTAGAATCCTGAGCCCCTAACCCACAGTGTCTTGTGTTTTTTCCTTATAATCTGTAACTTGTGTGCCATTGGGAAGTTGGGGCTTTTGAGCATCAGCTTCCCATTCTCCTGGATGGCACCATCCTATATAATAAAATCCTAATATGCAAATAGACCAAACAGCGGAACAACCAGTCGTTATGACGTGCACTGACCACCAGGGGGCAGACGCTCAATGCAAGAGTTGCCCCTGGAGGACAGTGCGCTCTCACAGGGTAAGCGCTTCTCAGCCAGAAGCCAGGCTCATGGCTGGTAAGTGCAGCAGCGATGGCAGAAGCCTCTCCTGCCTCTGCTGTAGGCAGGAAATAAGGAGCTAGGGGTCCCAGATTGTGAGAGACCCAGACTGAAAGAGGGATGTCTGACTGCCAGCTTAGGCCTGATCCTGCAGACATCCCCCAAGGGGTCCCAGACTGCAAGAGGGTGCAGGCCCAGCTGAGGGACCCTCCCCCAGTGCACAAATGTAGTGTACCGGGCCTCTAGTTCATAATAAAATAGCCAATATTTCTCCACTACAATTCTCAGTGTTGAGTGTTTGGCTCTGCTAGCACATGGTGGACAAACTCAGTTTTATAACAGTACCTCTGGATGCAAATAAAAGAGAAAAAAACAGAACAAGATAATACATAATGAAACCAATAATTATCAGAGTAAAAAATAAAATAAAGGCCATCAAGAAATATTATTAATCAACTGAAAACAAAACAAAAAAAAAGGTAATATAAGTTGGATAAAAATTGAACAAATATATCAGTGGCTAAAGAAAAAAAAACACATACAATTTAATAACATAGACTTTTAGATTCTTTTAATTTTAATAAGTATCTGCATGCTTATTATAACTAATGAAATGGAAGCAAATAGCACATAAAGCTTGAACTAAGCAGATACTTAGATAAAACTTCTCAGGCTAATGAAAACTCAAAGCAAGAAAGAAAAAGAAAGCAGATGTTACAGTATTCATAGCATAAAAGTAGCTGTGGGGGTAAAGATTATGAAAAAGGACAAAGAAAAATATTTTTAAGTCATGAAAGGTAAAGTCTCAAAAAGTGATATAATAGTCACGAATCTTTGTACTCAAGACCACAATCTAATCTAATAAAAGACAAACATGCAAATTGACCATACATCTTCTATGCCTTAAGCCATGCCCACCAGCCAATCAGAGCGACGATATGCAAATTAACCCGACCAAGATGGCGGCTGCAGCCATGGAGCTGAAGTGAGCAGGAGGCTTGGTTGCTCCAGTGATGGAGGAAGCCAAGCTTCCCAGTCAGCTCTGAGCTCCACTGAAGGCAGCAAAGTTTCAATTACAGAAGGTAAATAAATCCCAGAGTAAAAAAAGAAAAGAAAAAAAGGAGAGGCTGGGAGCGGCCATCGCCGAGGGGCTTGGCCAGCCTGAAAATGGCCATCAGCCCCTCACCCAGGCTGGCCAAACCTCCATGGAGTGAGTGTCTCCACGGGGGGGGGGGCTTGAAAAGCCTGCAAACAGCCATCAGCCCCTCATTCAGGCTGGCCAGGCACCCAAGCAGGACCCCCACCCTGATCCAGGACACCCTTCAGGGCAAACCAGCCAGCCACCACCCGTGCACCAGGCCTCTATCCTATCTAATAATAGACAAACATGGTAATTAACCGTACCTCCGACACACTTCCCATTGGCTAATCAGGGCAATATGCAAATTAACTGCCAGCCAAGATGGCGGCAGGCAGCCAAGCAGCTGAAGTGAAGAGGAGACTTGCTTGCTCCAGTGATAAAGGAAGCCAAGGATTCCCACCTGCCTCTGTCAGCCTCTGAGCTGCCCTCTAAGAAACAATGTTGCAATTATAGAAGCTAAACAAACCCCAGAAACCTGCTTTCAGCCAGCCGGGCCTCAGAGCTGGAGTTGCAACAATGTTTCAATTATAGAAGCTAAACAAACCCAGATACCTGTTTTCAACAGCCGAGGCCTCAAGCTGGAGCCAGGCCTCAGAGCTAAAGCCAGCTCTCAGCTCCAGTGACAGCCATAGAAGGTAAATAAATCCCAGAATAAATAAAAGAAAAAAGAAAGAAAGGAGAGTTTGGGAGCTTCATTCACCTGCCAGCCTGAAAACGGCCCTCAGCTCCTCACCCAGACTGGCTGGGAACCCCAGTAGAGACCCCCACCCTGAAGGGGGTGTGACCAGCTGCAAACAGCCATCATCCCCTCACCCAGGCTGGCCAGGCACCCAAGCGGGACCCCCACCCTGATCCAGGACACCCTTCAGGGCAAACCAGCCAGCCCCCACCCATGCACCAGGCCTCTATCCTATATAGTAAAAGGGTAATATGCAAACTGACCCTAACAGCAGAACGCCTGAGAATGACTGGTCACTATGACACACACTGACCACCAGGGGACAGACGCTCAATGCAGGAGCTGCCTCCTGGTGATCAGTGCACTCCCACATGGGTGAGCTCTGCTCAGCCACAAGCCAGGCTGACGGCTGCCAGTACAGTGGTGGTGGTAGGAGCCTCTCCTGCCTCCTCAGCAGCACTAAGGATGTCCGACTGCAGCTTAGTCCTGCTCCCTGCTGGCAAGTGGACATCCCCCGAGGATTCCCGGGCTGCCAGAGTGATGTCTGACTGACAGCTTAGGCCTAATTCCCCAGGTAGCGGGCCTAAACCAGCAGGTGGTCATCCCCCAAAGGGTCCCAAACTGCGAGAGGGCACAGGCTGGGCTGAGGGACCCCCCCAAGTGCACAAATTTTTGTGCACCAGGCCTTTAGTAATAAAATATGTAAGGAAAAACCTGTTAGAACTCTAAGGCAGCAGTCTTCAACCTGTGGGTCACGACCAGTTTGGGGGTCGAACAACCTTTCAAAGGGGTTGCCTAAGACCATCGGAAAACACATATGTAATTACATATTGTTTTTGTGATTAATCGCTATGCTTTAATTATGTTCAATTTGTAATAATGAAAATATATCCTGCATATCAGATATTTACATTACAATTCATAACAGTAGCAAAATTACAGTTATGAAGTAGCAATGAAAATAATTTTATGGTTGGGGGTCACCACAACATGAGGAACTGTATTAAAGGGTCACGGCATTAGCAAAGTTGAGAACCACTGCTCTAAGATGAGATTGAAAAAATCATATTCACTTGCAGGAAAAAATTTAATACACTTTTCTCATATTTTAATGTCTTTAATAGAAAAATACTACATGAGATTACAAAGGAATAAAAACTCTTAAATTATAATAAGCATAATATAACATATGCCAAACAGAAAATAAACATTATTTTCAAATATATATACCATAGTTTAAAATGTTAAATATTTAAAATACAATAAACTCATCTCTTAAAATAAAATTGCAGAAATGTCTCAGATGCTACATGAATTTAAACATTTAAAACAATAAAAGTATCAAGAATATACAGCTAAAAATGAAACAAATACTGCTAATTTGATAACAAAAGTAAAATTCAAATTAAAGACTAATACACAAACTATTAAATTAAAACAAAAAAACCTATACAAACACAAAACCTTGGAAATGAGGTCAGTGAGTGCATTTTCATAATCCCTAGGAACATAATGAAAAGGAAGACTTACTGCCGCACCTTTCAACTCTTTCTGCTTTTAACTCTTTCCAGCAGCTCCCTCATACAACCTCTGAAAGCCCTTTTACTTCTTGATTTAGCATCTGGGAAAATACCTAACTTCCTCACATTTCATGAACGAATGACTGATGAGCCAATGAGTGAAGGTACAGGTATGTACCAGAGGAGACTTGTGGGTTGGAGAATATAAACCCTGAAGTAATAAACATGAAAGTCTGCAAGGTCACCCAGGAAACTGGTGCAAGTGCATGGGTTGGGGGGGGGGGGGGATGTCCTGGTCCTGGGGACAGAAGCCAGATGTCAAGACAGAGCAGGAGGGCCACTAAGGTAGGAAGTGGGTGTTTCCTGAAATGAAATCTCAGTGAGTAATATTGAAAGATACTGAAACATGGACTCAATTGAAGACACAATTATGTCCTTTGGATATGGAATGCAGGGGTCTTTGGGGAGCCTTACAGAACCAAAAGTTAATTTTTTTTAAGTCAGCCCTGGCCAGGTATCTCAGTTGTTTAGTACATCATCTAGATAAGCTGTGGTTGCCAGTTTGGTCCTGGGTCTGGCAAACACAAGAACCAACCAGAGAATGCATACATAAGTGGGACAACAAATTGATGTCTCTCTCTCCCTAAACTCAAAAATAAATTTAAAAATTTAATTAAGAAATAGAAAATAAGAGGGACGGTAGTGAACTGCTGTTTTATTGATAAATACAAGCATTAGGGACACTGTGTGCAGCGGGTTAGCTGTGCAGAGTGCCGGGAACTAGGGGCTGTTCTGAGGCTTCTGAGTAGCCACAGTGGGTGTCCGATGCCATTTGTTGAACTGAACTGCATCAGAGTTTTGCACATTCCTTTCACAGGTTCTTTTCTAAAATAAAATAAGTATCATATAATTTAAATAACATTTATTATGTGAAAAGCACACTATTCCAGCCACTGTTACATGATGCTGTTTTTATTTCATGTGACCTTGGGAATTTCGGTTAAAGAGAGGGTCCCATTCTGTTGCTGAAGGTGGTTTAATAACAGAAGCATAATCGCCCGTTAAGTGTGTGATGAACCGAAGGCTCATAGTAGAGCTGACTTGGCAGAGCCCTCGTTCTCCCTGAAGTGGAGACGCTCTTGCTAGACTCCTACGATCAAAGTACCTGGTGCTCGCATGAGCCTCAGCCTGGACTTCGCTGGCTCTGGTGCTGTTTCCCCAGGGCCACTGGGAGGACAGGGGCCTGTGCTTCTCTGGGAATCCTTTCAGCAGAGCTCTATTCCCCTTTCAAAGCAGAAGTGTGGTTCCTGGAGGGAGCTGCACCGCTTCTTGAAGATGCACAGACACTTGCTAATGCAGATGCAGTTACAGAGAAGGAAGGAAAAGGTCACTCATAGCAGCATTAATGTCCTGACCTTTACTTTTTGTCCTAATTGTCCTGGATGCATAGCAGCACGAAGAGCATTCATTTGCGCTCATTAGAATGCCTGTAGATGGAGCCTTGCCCAGTGCTCACGCAGCAGGTAGCTACACTTAATGTTTGTATTTACGTTTTATTTAGCGTTACCACTAGGAAATGAAATGCTAGAAAATGAAATGTGCTGAGATTATTTAATTCAGACGTGTGGTGACAGCACATATATAAATACATTTTTCTGAAGGAAAAGATATGGGCAGTTAGGAGACTTTTCAGCAAGCCAGAGACTTGTCTGTCTGCCCCAGATCCTTCTGCTAACTGACCTATCCTTGACTGAATGAGCTCAGAAGATTTTCAAAGTATCAGTTCCTTAAAATTTGATGCTAAATGTTTCTTTGCCCACCCAATTAATCTGAAAATCTCTATCTCCTCCTGACTCTTCACATAAGATTTTGATGTCTCCTGAAACCTATGAAAACCTAAATTAGGTCACCTTAAGTCAGACCAAAGCCCACTTTTTCCATGAATTTGTAATTGAAAATCAAACTCAGAATACAGGCAGTCCTCGGGTTACATCAGACTCGACGTACGTTGTTTCATGGTTATGTCGCCATCTCCCATTTTTTTATTAAAAAAAAAATTCCATCATTTCGATACATGTTCATATGTGCTTTATGTTTTTTATTATTTATTTACCACAAGTAAAGGTCAGGAATTGTTATCTTTCTTTTTTTTTTTTTTTTTAAATATATTTTATTGATTTTTTACAGAGAGGAAGGGAGAGAGATAGAGAGTTAGAAACATCGATGAGAGAGAAACATCGATCAGCTGCCTCCCACATGGCCCCTACTGGAGATGTGCCTGCAACCCAGGCACATGCCCTTGACCGGAATCGAACCTGGGACCCTTCAGTCCACAGGCCGACGCTCTATCCACTGAGCCAAACCGGTTCTGGCTGTTATCTTTCTTTTAATTTTTTTCCTGTTTCACTTCATTACTGCTGTGTATGTGCTCCATGTGAGTGACGTAGGGGATAATGTAGGTGGATTATGACTTACAGCGAAAATCGAGGTAGGTCGCACCATAGGAACGGATCTCCGATGTAACCTGAGGACCTACTGTATTGGGGAAATAAAACATCATCCTTCTCTACCTCAAACTCCTAATCCCTGGCTTCTGTGTTAAAGCTAATTTAAAGAATTTTCTTTGATCCTTACATACTTTTAATCTATGTTATTTCTTGAGGCTAATGATTTCCCCAAATTTGCCCCCCTGTATGTGAATATAAGCAGAAAACATTAAAGCTGGCTTGTAGATGTGTCTGTTAGCTTTTGTTGTATATCACAGAACCGCAAAACGTAATAGTTGGATGCAATGGCTATGACATGACTGATGGTTCTGGGTTGGTCGGCAGGGCTGAGCGATCTACATCGCCCACACAGATAGGTATGAGGGTTCAGTGGGAGGCATGTGGCACAGGGACATGGGCGCTCTTGGAATGCCCACTGCAGCTCACACATGGTCACTGGTCCTCCAGGAGGTGAGCCAGGCTTCTTCAGGTGGTACTAGAGGGGCTCCCAGCAGCAAGAGAGCACCAGTGCCAATGTTCTATCACTCCTCAGGTTTCTGCTGGCGTCACATTTGCTACTGTCCCACTGGACACATCAATAAGATCAGAGTCAGTGTCCAAGAGATCCTCACAAAGGCATGGATACAAGGAGGGAAATAAGCTATTTTAAAAATAGTCCACCACAGTAGGTGAGACCATTAAGACTTAGAAACTAGGTCCTGTTATGTGCATGCCCCGGGATATGAGAAAAGGAAGATGCCCATTTATGAAGGGCTGGCAAACATGCTATATAATAAAGAGCTAATATGAAAATGGTCGTCACACCCTCATGACCTCGTGCCCTCACGTTGGGGCTGGGAGACCTGAGGTTGGGCCAGGGAACCAGAGGCTGCGACCCTGCCTTGGTACCAGGCCAAGGGTACTGAGGCCGCACCCCCTGCCCTGGTGCTGGGGCTCGGGGACCTGAGGCCATGGCTCCTTCCCAGCAACGCTTGACAGGGGACCGGAGGCTGTGCCCGCCACCCTGTGGGGCTTGACAGTGGTGGGCCCAGCCGTGTCTGGGTCTCGCACAATTTTGAGGCACACTCGTGTGGGTGAGGACTTGACTCTGAGTCCCTCAGTGTACCCCACACTCTGACAGGAGGGAGATTTTCATATACATTTTACTAATTTTCTTTCATCTCTGACACTTCTATTATAGAGAAAAGGCAAATAGCAATATTAAAATATTTCCTCTAATTAATTCCCTTTTAATATGCATGAATTTCATGCACTGGGCCACTAGTTTTCTATAAAAGGCCAGATGGAAAATATGTTAGGCTTTGCAGACTAGACTATGTTGAAATTACTGTAATCCACTAGTAAAGCATTGATGAAGTCAGACAATACATAAACAAATGGGTGTGGCTATGTTCCAATTAAACATTTACAAAAACAAGTGGCTGGCCAAATTTTGCCTGCATATTAGGGTTCTCCTCTCCTGGCCATTATTGCCTAGTCCAGTAATTATTGCTGCACAATGCATCCACATAAAACTTTCTGGTTTCACGTTTGGGTGGGCAAGGAAGTTGGGAAGGACTTTTCTGTCAAGTTTTATCCTCGGATTTCTCTGTAATTACAGTCAGATGATGCTGGTGCTGGAACTGTTGTGTTTAGCGGCTGCCGGATGGCTTCCTCATGCCAAGGCAGCACTGGAGCATTTAATGGCTTCCATGCCATCGCAGGGCTGCCATGTGCGTGAGTTCCAGCCAGGGAGTGTAAGCCTGAGAGCATTGCATAAGCTGGCCTAGGGTCACCGAGTGCCACTTCCGCTGCACCCTATGGAAACAAAGGCCACACAGTGAAAGGAATGAGCCCTGGGCTACACATCCTGGTGGGGCAGCTTTTAGAAAAGGAGGAGGGATGGGAGGAATATGGTCGCCAACTTTGGAAAGTACAGCCACGTTGTACCAGGTAGGATTGCGTTAGCTCAGGATGATCAGAAGTGAGCATATGACAAGCAGCTAATTTGGAAACCTGCAAGAATGTCAAGTGAAAGAGAGAGCATGCAGTTTACACTAAAATAGATGCAGGATTAAATTCTGCCCTGACATTCAATATCCATGTATTTTCCATCCAAAACCAATGAGATGTCAGGTTTAAAGATCTATATTCATACATGATTTAATAATTTTGATTTTGCTTGTTCCCAATAAAAGGATCCTATGCCAATATCTTGCTGAGTTTTTCAAAGTGTTAAATGTTATAGAAATGTCAATGAAAGAACTTCTAGCTTAAAAAAAAAGAAGCTAATAGTTTATTTGAGCCAAAATAATGACAATTACCAGGAAGCAAAATCTCATCAATTTTCCTCAAATCTGAGGAATTGAGAAAATGCTCCAGAGAACAACAGTTCTGCACCTTATTTTATACATTAGAATCCAAAGAAAAGATGTGGTGGTGGATTAAGGGGGTGGGAGAAAACAAAGGGGGGAAATCTCTGGGATTGGACAAAAAATTAAATGGAGAGACAAAGACTTATTTTACATCGGTGGGTTTAGGCTAGTTAACTTTCACATCACGTAGAGATAAGTATCTGCTCAAGGGGTTCTGTGTTCTGGGGGGAGATTGTGCCCCAGGGGATCTGACACTTCCAAGGTATGGTATGGTAGATGCAACAAGACAATGGGCAGGCTCACTTACAGTAAAGAGCGACCTTTGTCAAGGCACCTATAGGCCTAGGACGGGACTACCCACCAGGGGCCGCCTTTAGTTAGGAACATTTATGCTCAGACCCTCTATGTGGTTACCTTTGGTCTCTGGGTGTGTTAGGCCTGCCATGCAGACCTCCCCTGAGCTTGTCAGGTTTAGGATGTGGGTCCGGTTCATCCACAGTAGGTAGTAGGGCTCATACAGTACCTGGACGTACAAGGGCCTGAATAAGTGGAAGCAGTAGTTTAGGAAATATTCTTACATCGTACATACCAGTTGCAATGCCAAAACCATATGTATATGAGGTCTAAGCCACTTAAAAATGTACTTCTCTCTCTTTTTTTTACAAGAAAAACAACATATTTGAATTAAAGTAGACATTTCCAAAATGAGCCAATAATAGTTAAGAAACTGTTCTCTCTATCACATCTCTGGGTGACTACTTTCTACAAAGGGTAAGACTTTCTCAGGATCAAATATTATTCCAATTGAAGCTTGTAAAGTATGTTTAAATATAAATAGCACTCTAAGTGCTAAGTAATAACAGCACCAGCAGTGTTTTATTGTTCTGAATAGCATCCACTTTAAATAGGAGGTCTAATGTTTACAGGAGACAGGAGAGTATGTGAATTTATCACAGCCAGAAAAGTGGTGTGTTTGATATTATCAGTTTCTAAATCTTTAAAAGCCACCTAATTGGTTTAGATTTTCTATAATTCTCCTCACTTTCTGGCCATTGAATCTGTCTTAGATTGAGAAGAATGGTTTAAAGTGTTCTATTGAGTTTTGATTTCTGGTTGTTCTCTAAAATTTTTTGCTTTATAAAAGCTGTTGCTGTGTTAATTGAATTCATAAATATGAATAATGGGCATTACTCCATGGCAAATGTTAGATTTAAGCATTATGAAATGTTCTTCTTCCTTTTGAATGCTCTCTGTTCTTATTCATATTATTGGATTTGTTGTTGTTGTTGTTGTTGTTAGTCAAACAATGTTTGTTTTGCTATTAGACAGGGTTAGGCAAAAGTAGGTTTATAGTCATGAGTATGCAAAACAGTTTAATCTTTTATTATTATTTAATTATTATATTACTTTCCATATGAACAATTATAAACCTACTTTTGTTCCACCCTGTGAGTTGAAACTACATTATTCTAGCTTGGATTCTTCCAAAAAAATTTTATATATATTTTATTGATTTTTTTTTTTTTTTTTTTTTTTTTTTTTTTTTTTTACAGAGAGGAAGGAAGAGGGATAGAGAGTTAGAAACATCGATGAGAGAGAGAGATCGATCAGCTGCCTCCTGCACACCCCCTATTGGGAATGTGCCTGCAACCAGGGTATATGTTATTGACCAGAATCGAACCTGGGAGCGTTTAGTCTGCAGGCCGACACTCTATCCACTGAGCCAAACCGGTTAGGGCCCAAAATTTTTATGTGATGTAGTATGTGCATATGTTATTTATATAGTTTTCCACTATGTAGTTTATCTGAGTATGATCATTTTGATTCAACACTTTGTATTTTAAATTGTTTATTTATTTTTTTATTTTGTGCTGTAGGTCACTTTATATGCATTACTATTGAATGGCCATAGTTTTTGTTTGTTTGTTTGTTTGTTTTGTGTATGTGTGTGTTTTGTTGTTGTTTTGTTCCCAGAGGAAAGGGCTATATTCTATGGGTTCCCTATTATGAAGAAGATTCAAATCAGCTAATAACTTCTGTTTTACATTTATCTCCGTCAACATCTAATTTGAAGTAATATCCTGTTATTGCCAGTTAATTCCTGTAAGGCAACCTGATACATTTTTATCTTTTCATAGACTTTTTCTATGACCATTTCCCTATCATCTTTACATTGTTATAACTTACAACCATTAAAAAAAGTCCTGAATCCACTGTAACTGTAATTTAATCTCACTTATATAGAATGATATACATTTAATGCTCAGTGCAAATCCTATTGCCAATATCACCAGTGTCATTTTTGTTGGTCCTAATTTTTTACTTAGTGGATTCTTTAGGAATGTTCCAATAAGCACATCTTCCAAACTATTGCATGTTCAAGCAGTTTTGGTGTCCTCATACAAGAAGATCAGTTTATCAGATATGTAAACACTGGCTCAAATTTCCAGGTTGTGGATATTTTATATTAGATTACTTCACTGTCATACAGAACAAAGCACTGCCATAAAAATTTTGATAATTTTTTTTAGGCAGTAATAATTTTACAAAAATATATCATGCCTTTGAGTCATCTGCATTGAGTTTCTAATATAGCAAATGCACTCTTTTATTTAATTTAATTTAATGTATTTATTTATTTTTTAACTATTTTTTTTTTTTATTTACTATAGGCCGGGTGCACTAATTCGTGCATGGGTGGGTCCCTTGGCCTGGCCGGTGATTAGGGCCCATCTAAGCCAGCCAGGGGGAGGGACTGCAGAAGGTTGGCTGTGGGAATGCACTGACCACCAGGGGGCAGCTCCTGCATTGAGCATCTTCCCCCTGGTGGTCAGTGCATCATCATAGTGACAGGTCGTACAGTCAACTGGCTGTAAGGGTCAGTTAGGCTTTTATATATAAGGATAGTTGGTATACAGTCTTACTACTTATATTAGTTTCAGGTGTACAATATAATGATTGGACATTTTTATACCTTACAATGTGATCACCACACTCAGACTAGTAATCAGCTGCCCTGTGCAAACTTATCACAATATTCTTCACCATAATATTTCTTTTCTCCCACCCTCTCTAATCCTTCCTTTCTGGTATCCATCACTTTGATCTCCCTTTCTATGAGTCTGTATATGATTTGTTTTGTTTGTTTGTTAGTTTTGGTTTGGTTTTAGATTCCATATATAAGTGAAACCATATGGTATTTGTCTTTCTCTGCCTATTTCACTTAGCATAATGCCCTCTAGATCTATCCATATTATCTCAAATGACGTTTCCTTCTCTTTTTATTGATATATCGTATCTCAATGTATTTATATACCACATCTTCTTTATCCACTTTGTCTATCAATAAATACTTAAGTTGCTTCCATATCTTTGTTATTGTAAATAATGCTGCAATGAAGGTGAGGGTGCATATATATTTTCATTTTCTTAGAATAAATATCCAGAAGTAAAATTGCTGTGTCATAAGCTATACCTATTTTTAGTTTTTGAGGAATCTTCATACTGTTTTGCACAGTGGCTGCAACAGTTTGCAATACCACCTAGAATGCATGAGGATTCCCTATTCTCCACATCCTCACCAACACTTGCTGTTTATTGATTTTTAATAATTGCCATTCTGACTGGTATGAGGTGGTATCTCCATATGGTTTTGATTTGCATTTCTCTGATAATGATATTGAGCATATTTTTATGTTTTTGGCCATCTGTATATTTTCTTTAGATAAATGTGTCCTATTAATGTATATTCTTATAGTATAAACTAGAGGCCTGGTGCACAAAAATTTGTGCACTTGGGAGGGAGGGGGGTCCCTCAGCCCGGCCTGTGCCCTCTCACAGTCTGGGACCCCTCGGGAGATAACGCCCTGCTGGCTTGGGCCTGCTCCTGGGTGGCAGAGGGCAGGCCCAATCCCTAGGTGCAGCCCCTGGTCGGGCTCAGAGCAGGGCTGATTGGGGAGTTGGGGTGTCGCCCCCTGTCATGCACAGAGCAGGGAGATTGGGAGGTTGTGATGCCACCCTCAGTCAAGATCAGGGTAGGGCCAATTGGGGGTTGGGGCACCGTCCCCTGTCACACTCAAGGCAGGGTGGATGGGGAGGTTGCGGTGCCACCCCCTGTCATGCACAGAGCAGGGCCAATCAGGGGGTTGGGGCGCTGCCCCCATCACACACAGAGCAGGGCCCATCAGGGGGTTGGGGCACCGCCACTCTCACACTCAGGGCAGGGGTGATGGAGAGGTTATGGCTCTAACCTGTCACACACAGAGCAGGGTCCGTGGAGGCGGGGGGTTGGGGAGCTCCCCCCTATCAGGCACAGAGCAGGGCTTATCAGGGGGTTGAGGTGCCTTCCCCTGTCACGAGCAGAGCAGGGTGGATAGGGAGGTTGTGGCCCAGCCCCCTTCACACACAGAGCTGTGGGGCGATCAGGGGGTTTGGGCGCTCCCCCCTGTCACGCTGATCCCGGTGCCAGGAGGCCTCATGGCTCCGCTGATCCCGGTGCTGGGAGGCATATTACCCTTTTACTATATAAGGTAGAGTCCTGGTGCATGAGTGGGGCCGGCTGGTATGCCCTGAACGGTGTCCTGGATCAGGGTTCGGGTCCCCACTGGGGTGCCTGGCCAGCCTGGGTGAGGGGATGATGGCTGTTTGCAGCTGGTCACACACCCTTCAGGGTGGGGGTCCCCACTGGGGTGCCTGGCCAGTCTGGGTGAGGGGCTGAGGGCTGTTTTCAGGCTGGGGGTGACTGAAGCTCCCAACTGCTCCTTTTTTTCTTTTTCTTTTTTATTCTGGGCCAGCTTTAGCTTTGAGGCTTGGCTCCAGCTCTTAGGCCTCCGCGGCTGAAAGTAGGTTTCTGGCCTTTGCTTACAATGTTTCAAATCTTCTGGCTGATGTCCAGAGGTATTTGTTACATTGTTTCTTAAACAGCAGGCTCAGAGGCCTGTAGCCGCAGGCGGGGAACGTTGGTTTCCTCCATCACTGAGGCAAGCAAGCCTCATGTTAGTTTCAAGCTGCCTGGCTGCCGGCCGCCATCTTGGCTGACAGTTAATTTGCATATCTCGCTGATTAGCCAATGAAAAGGGTAGCGGTCGTACGCCAATTACCATGTTTCTCTTTTATTAGTGTAGATTGTATTTAATCACCATAAATTTTCTTATACTATTATAACATATTTGCATATTTTCTCAATTTATTACTTCACTAGAGGCCCGGTGCACAAATTCATGCACTGGGGGGTGTGTCCCTCAGCCCTGCTGGAACCCTCTCCAATCTGGGACCCCTCGAGGGATGCCCAACTGCCTGTTTATGCCCGATCCCAGATGAGATTGGGCATAAACAGGCAGTCAGACATCCTTCTCACAATCCAGGACTGCTGGCTCCCAATTGCTCACCTACCTGCCTTCCTGATTGCCCCTAACTGCTCCTGCCTGCCAGCCTGATCACCCCCTAACAACTCCCCTGCCAGCCTGATCGCACCTAATAGCTCCCCTGCCTGTCCTATTACCCTTAGCTGCCCTCTCCTACTGGCCTGGTTACCCCCAACTGCCCTCCCCTATAGGCCTTGCCCCTCCCACCTTCCCTCCCCTGCAGGCCTGATCTCCCACAGCTGCCCTCCCCTGCTGGCTATCTTGTGGTGGAAATCTTGTGTACACATGGGGGCGGCCATCTTGTGTGTTGGAGTGATGATCAATTTGCATATTACCTCTTTATTATACAGGATCTTTTTAAAATTTTCTTCAATTTTAAGAAAGCATTTTTTTTCTTTTTCTTTTAAGGCATTTTCTAAGTTCATATGATATTTGTGTCTTAGTCCTTATTTCTGAACTTAAATTATCAATTTTGTTCTGACATATTTAGTTTTCTTTTAAAATCTTTCTTTATGTGTTTCACTTTTTAAATTTTTTCTTTGAATTATGATTTATTTTGTTTTTCTTTAGCTTCTATAATTTTCCTTATTATATTTAGCTTGCTATGAAATATTTGATTAGAGTTTTCAGTTGTCTTTTTAAGTTCCTTTTATAATCTATAGTAGAATTATTCAGCCTTTTTATAACTTTAAATGGAAATTGGAAGAATATTGTGTAATATTTATTTTTAAGTAAAACAAGTTTTGCCGCACCTTTAGGAAGAAGTGGATTAAAAGAACTTCTATAGCTTAATATTTTTCAATCTCACTCTTCTGTTGTTTTCATATAGTGATAAAATATGATTTTTCTTCAGTCCTTCATCTCCTGCACTTCAACTCACTCTCCTCTGTATCTGTGTCCTTCAGAAGGTAAGTATCTATTGGACTGCTAATCTGGAGTTTTCAAGCTCTCTGAGATAAGACAAATCTATTAGATTTTCTCTAATACTTTCTACACAATTTCTAATAACAAGTGTGTTGTATGGCTGTGCCTGGTCGGTCCTTATCCACTCATATTTGTTTTAGGGTTTATAAGGACACATTTTGATATATATATATATATATATATATATATATATATATATATATATATATTTTCTTTTATTTCTTTTTTATTCTTAAATAATCTTTTCTGTATATTTTAGTTCTGATTTTATGGTTTCTCCATTAATTTGAAAAAGATGAAAGACAGAAAAATTCCAAAACTAATCTGCTTAGAACTTTCAGAAATCTTCTTAGAATTTTTTTCATTTCTCTCTGCATAAAAACTTTTCAAGGAACCTCTAGTATGATTATTTTTTTTAAGATAAAGTTCAAAACTGAATTACAGGGATAGTTTTAAATGAAAACTAGCAATAGGGTGATATTTTAAATTATTTTTCTGCTCAGAGTTTACCCTTAAAACTAAAGATGGAAATGTAATTTTCCCTGAACCACATGAACTGTGAGAATGGCTGGTGGAAACAGTGATGTGCAAATTCCATTAGGAAGACTAATAGAAGGGGCATGAATACTGAGTGAAGCCCTTGATAACACTCCAGCAGTAGGTAAAGACATGGCTCTTTGCTATGTGACAATATTTCTTCATTGTTATTAGGAGAGTGAGATTCAAGTTGTTCCTTTCCCTTCAAGCAATTTAAACACCTCACTATAAGAGGTGTGTTTCTTCTTCTCACTCTTTGTAGTGAGGATTTTCCCTTGACTGATACTTAGTAGTATCTCCCTGCCTTCCTCTCAGTGCTGGAAATAAGAAAGAAAAAAGTGTACTTAGCAATGGCCACTGTCAATCACCTCTGTAAAAGCATCAGTTGGACCATGGCCATGATTTGCATGTATCTCTTATGGTCACTGCTCCTGTGATCCCTGAACAGAAGTCTGAGAAACATATTTGAATAATAGATACTTTAAATGTTATCATGAGAAGACAATAAATAGATACTATCATAAATAATCAGTACATTATAAAAATCTTATTAATTGATCTGTGTACTGGAATGGGGAAGAGAATTTTCTTAAACTTTGACAAAAAGTTTCCCTAAAATAAATATCAATTACAAAAAATAATTAATGAGAAAAATATTTATAAACTCCAATATGTATAAAATGGCCATAAATAAAAAAGGACTCAGTCTATGAAGTAAGTAATACAGTATTACTTAAATAATATCAAAGTACTTTCAAGATTGCTACATAGTAATTGGAAGCTACACACACCTCCTCCCAGTGCCAACTTGGGTTTACAGCTAAATTATATATTAACTAGGGACCCGGTGCACAAAATTTGTGCACTGGGCGGGGGGAGGGGTGTACCTCAGCCCAGCCTGCCCCCTCTCACATACTGGGAGCCCTCAGGGGTTGTCCTAGTGACGGCTTAGGCCCACTCCCTGCTCCCTTTGGGGAGCAGGCCTATGCCGCAGTCTGGCCTCCCTTTGTGGGAGGTGACCGGGCTGATCAGGGGAAGGCACCAGCCCCATCACCCCGCTGCTGCAGCCACTGCCAGTCACGGCAGCCAGCAAGGTTTTGTCCATCAACACGGACTCCAGTCCCCTCACCTTGAAAAAATGACAAATTTCTGTAGGTATTTTTAAGATGTGTCTTTCATATAATAATAATTTCTTTATTATTTTTTTATCCTCACCTGAAGATATGTTTCCATTGATTTTTAGAGAATGTGGAAGAGAAAGGAAAAGACAGAGAGAAACATCAAAGTGAGAAGAACACTTTGATTGGTTTCCTCCTGCATGAGCCCTGACCTGGGCCCTGGCCAGGGAGGAGCCTGCAACCTAGGTACATGCCCTTGGTCAGAATTGAACGCAGACCCTGCCATCGGCAGGCCAAGGCATTATCCACTGAGCCAAACAGGCTAGGGCAGGATATGACATTTCTTAGCCCTCCAGCAGCGGACCTTCGTTTTTTTCGCCAGGAGTGTGGTGAAAAACCCTAGATCACTTTTTTGGATTATTATTACCTAAGTCACTAAGAATATTACCAGTGGCATACAGGGAGCTTAGCCAATGAGCAGTAAGAAAAGGTGTTTTCTCTGTAGTTCACACCAATTGCCGGCTTGGCCCCCCCGACCCAGGCCTGATGCCTCTGGCCCAGGCTTCAGGCCTGGGCAAGGGACCCCCATCTCCCCCTGAACACCAGCTCTGCCCTTGCACAGGCCTGATGCCTCAGCCAGAAGCGTCAACCCCCATCACCTTCCAATTGCCGGATCGGCCCCTTGCCCAAGCCTGACGCCTCCACCAAAGGTGTCAGGCCTGGGCAGGGGACCCCCAGACCCCTCCGATTGCCAGGTCCACCCCCCACCCAGGCCTGACGCCTCGGACAGAGGCATCGACCTCCATGACCCTCTGATCACCGGATTGGCCCCTTGCCCAGGCCTGACGCCTCCACCAGGGCCATCAGACCTGGGCAGGGGACCCCCATATCCCCCGATCACCAGCTTCTGGGTGGCTTCTGGGGTTTCTGGGGCCAGCCTGCAGCCTGGATCAGATCTGATCACTGGCAGCAGGCAGGCGACTTCTGGGGTTGCACATGGGGGCCTGGATGGCAGCTCTCACACTGGCAGCTGTGCTGTCCCACCCTGCCTGAAGTACGCAAATTAGCCACCATCTTCGTTGGTGGTTAAATTGCATATCACACTGATTAGCCAATGGGAGGTGTAGCAAAGGTACGGTCAATTACCATGTTCGTCTATTATTAGATAGGGTTAACCTAAATAGCCAACTGAAGGACAGCTAAGCAGGAGTATTACAGCCAAGTATTTACAGAAGAAGCTACATAGAGACTCAGAGAGGACTGGACTATGGGCTCACTTGTGGTGGTTGAGGGATATATAACCTGGCTGCAAACGTACTCCCTAAGGAGCATGGGTTCTCAACCCCTTGCCAGAACCCCAACCCAGAGAACCAGGGCTGGGAAGATTAGCCAGCACAGCATCAGGAATTAAAATCAGTGTGGATTCTGTCTGGCAGAGGAGGGAGTTTGCTAGAAACCCAGGGGCTCTCTGAAAGGGCCAACTCACAGGATCTTGCCCTTGATCACTCACCCAGGGCTCCAGTGGAGTGAAGGCAGCTCAGACATGTGGGAGTCATAAAAAGATCTGATGGCGTGGACCCGAGGAGAGATCTGGAGGGTCAGCCACTGAGGTCCGGTCCTGAGTTAATATCCCACACCACCCGAATACACCGTCTCCTGTAGGAGAGAACACATATTAGTACACAAAATAAATCTTTATAAATAAAAATAAATAAAATAATATCAAGAATCATCTCTGACCACAATGGTATGGAATTAGAAATGAATTACAATAAAAAAGAACTGAGGAAACCCTCAAACACATGAATGCTAAATAAAATGTTACAAAAACAATTAATATGTTAAAGATTAGACCAAGAAAAAAATCAAAAGTTACCTTAAGACAAGTGAAAAGGAATACACAACTGCCTAAAATCTATAGAACACATCAAAAGCAGTCCTAACAACCTATCTCAATAGGCAAGAAAAATCTCAAATAAATAATCTAAGTGTAAATCTTAAAGAACTAGAAAAAGAAGAACATGCAAAGCTGATAGTAAGTAGAAGAAAGGAAATGATAAAAATTATAGTGTAAATAAATGTCATAGACCAGTGATGGTGAACCTTTTGAGCTCGGCATGTCAGCATTTTGAAAAACCCTAACTTAACTCTGGTGCCGTGTCATCATTTTGAAAAACCCTAACTTAACTCTGGTGCCGTGTCACATATAGAAATTTTTTTGTATTTGCAACCATAGTAAAACAAAGACTTATATTTTTGATATTTATTTTATATATTTAAATGCCATTTAACAAAGAAAAATCAACCGAAAAAGTGAGTTCGCATGTCACCTCTGACACGCATGTCATACGTTCGTCATCACTGTCATAGAGGCTAAAAAATGATGGAAAATGTCAATAAAACTAAGAGCTGGTTCTCTGAAAAGATTTTTTTTAAAAAATAGGTTGACAAACCTTTAACCGGTCTTATAAAAAAAAACAGAGAGACCAAATAAATAAAATCAGAAATGAAACAAGAGTAACAAATGCCACCACAGAAATAAGATTGTAAGAAAATGTGAACAATTCTTTGTCATCAAATTGGATGAATTTGGAAAAATTGATAAATTCCTAGGAACATACATTCTTTCAAAACCGATTCAGGGCAGGAAGAAAAAAAACCTGAATAGACCAATTGTAAGTGATGAAATCAAAGCAGTAATTAAAATTTTTCAGCAGTAATCAAAATTTTTCTGGACTGAGTGGCTTCACAGGCGAATGTTATCAAACATTCAAAGAAGAACTAACACCTATCCTTCACATACTATAGCAAAATATTCAAGAGGAGGGATGACCACCAAGATTTATTTTATGTGGCCAGCATTATCCTAATTCCAAAGTCAAATAAAGGAAGAAAATTATAAGCACTGCAATGTCCCTGATAAACATAGATGCTAAAATCCTGACTAAAATATTAGCAAACCAGATGCAGTGATACATTAAAAAGATCAAGTAAGATTACTTTGGGGATACATTGTTGGTACAATATTCACAAATCAAGATACT
Organism: Myotis myotis; assembly: GCF_014108235.1. Taxonomy (NCBI): domain Eukaryota; kingdom Metazoa; phylum Chordata; class Mammalia; order Chiroptera; family Vespertilionidae; genus Myotis; species Myotis myotis. Next base: position 88,211,586 of record NW_023416390.1, on the reverse strand, counting down.
TGATACATCACAAACAAATTTGAGGATAAATATCACATGATCATATGAATAGGTGCAGAAAAGGCATTTGATTAAATCTGGAATTCATTTACAATCAAAACTCTCATGAAGTGAGAATAGGGAAAACATTCTTCAATATAGTAAAGACTATCTATGACAAACCCACAACCAACAATAAATTCAACAGGAAAAAATCTAAAAGAGTTTTCCTTAGGATCAGGGACAAAACAGGAATGTCTGCTTTGACCACTGTTATTAAACATAATATTAAAAGTTCTAGCAACAGCAATCAAGCAAGAAGAAGAAATAAATGGCATGCAAATTGGAAAGGAGGTAGTAAAACTGTCGTTATTTGCATATGACATAATACTGTACATAGAATACCCTAAAGACTCTACCAAAAAAAACAAAACAAAAACAAGCTACTAGAACTGATTAATGAATTCTGTAAAGTAGGAGGGTACATAATTAAAATTCAGATATTTGTGGCATTTTTATGTATATTATTGATTTTATATATATTTTATATATTTATATATATTATTGATTTTAGAGATAGAGGAAGGGAGAGGGAAAGGAAGAAAAAAAAATTGATGTAAGAAAGAAACATCAATCAGTTCCCTTCTATATGTTCCCAATCAGAGACTGAACCCACAACCCAGGTATATCTTCTGACTGGGAATCAAACCTGCAAAATCTTTCAGAGCACAGGAGGATGCTCAACCAACTGATCCACTTTGATCTGTGCTATGTTGTTTTTATATACCAACTAGAGGCCCGGTGCACAAATGCATGCACCAGTGGGGCCCCTCGGCCTGGCCTGCAGGATCAGGCTGAAACTGGCTCTCCGACATCTCCTGAGAGGTCCTGGATTGCGAGAGGGTACAGGTCAGGCCAAGGGACCCAATCGGTGCATGATTGGGGCTGGAAAGGGACCACGGGAGGGCTCCAGGGTGTGACTGGCCTGTTTCACTCAGTCCTGGTCAGCTGGACCCCAGCAGCGAGCTAACCTACTGGTCAGAGTGTCTGCCCTCTAGTGGTCAGTGCACATCATAGTGAGTGGTTGAGCAGTCTTAGCATATCATTAGCATATTATGCTTTGATTGATTGAATGGCTGACCAGACACTTAGCATATTAGGCTCTTTGTATATAGAATAATGAAGTATCAATAAGGGGTTAATTTTCAACATTTATAATGAACTTACACAATTCAACAACAAGAAAATAAACAATCCAATTTTAAAGATGGGCAAAAAACCTGAATGGAGATTTCTCCAAAGAGGGCATACAGATGGCCAATAGACGGATGAAAGATGCTTGCGCGCACCTGCATGTGTGTGTTTGTGTGTCACACTCTGTTGGAAATATCCATAAAAAGATATTGCTTCTCTATAAATAATACTGATGTTAGCAAAATAGCTCCTTAAATTTTTACTTTGTGTCCAATCACCCTACATAGGACTCAAGTATGAGTATAGGAGTAAATGATTCCCAATTACTCCTGTTAACATTCCTATGGGAAGCAAAGTAAGTAGAAGCATTCTCTCCTCAAACCTTTGCTCCCCTTTGATTGCTTAGCCTGTTTTTAGGTTTTCAGGTCACACTTCACCTTTCTCAGGATGAAACCTCCTTGTAAATGGAGGACACTCTTCAGTAAATGGAACTTTTCAGTGAGAGGGCCACTCCACTTCCTTTCCACACTCCCCAATCCTCCAGCACAGCGCTAAAAGGGCCTGTGAATAGTTGTGTGAAAATGCACTCATTTTAGGGCCATATTAATTAGGTCGGTTTCAATCACTTGGTCTAAAATCCAAAGCAACTTTTGAAGTTGATTATTTTGATTAACAACTAACTATTCTTTGTTTTGTTTTTTTAAATTTTAACTGTTCACAATTATTTAACTCTATTTTGAAACATTGAACTTTAAGAGCAATTTTTACTACACTATGTGACACAATTTGAATACTTTCCTCAATGATTCCCAATTACTCCTTTATAATATTCCTATGAAAAATAATTTCAGAATGAGTAAATAGATGACGATCACAACATCCAAATAAATATTAACTAAATTAATTGGAATTTGATATTTAAAATGTGAGGGGATATACCATCATTGTGAAGTCCTTTAATCACACTGAAACTCAGTAAGTTTATTTATTTATACAAAAATATGCATTGAACAATCTTCTCCTTGCCATGCATTCTCCAGGAAACATGAGGTACATCAGTGAGAATAAATAAACACATAAGTAAATAAACCGCATTCTCTCCTTGTGAATCTACGAAAGAAAAAAAATATGTAAAGCAGGGTAAGGCGGGTTGTAAATTCTGAGGATAGGAAGGGGGCAGGTTGTCAAGGTTGGTCTATCTTAGCAAATCGTATCTAAACAGATACTTGCAGGTGGGGAAAGAACATTTCAGGCAGAGAAACAGGTAAGACACACACACAAAGATAGGAGCATCCTAGTTGTGTGAGGAACAAGAAGAGCAGTGTGGCAGGAATACAGTGAGTCAAGGCAGCATAGGTGAGAGAAGTAAAGTTACAGAGAAGACCAGAAAAACAACCTGAGGCAGAGAAGTTGAGTCATTAGAGGGTTTAAGTACAGGACTGGAGTAATTCAACCTCCCTTTCGAAAGGCACTTTGGTTGAGATTGACATTGAAGGGAAGGATAAATAAAAGTAGAGAAATAAGCTATCTGGCTTTTGCACTGAATCAGGCAGGAAATGGTGGCCTGGAGACTAAGAAATGAAGAAAAGACTGTCATTCTTATCTGTTACATTTAATACTTGATTTTATCATCTTCATATCTATCCGATCCATAGTCTTCTTTTTTCCCATTTTGCCTGCTACTTTATTGGTTAACATCTCATCATTTTTTTTATTCACCATAATTTACTTAATTAATCCATGTTTCAGTTATTTCCAGAATTTTGCTCTTATAGACAATGCTGAACTACCAGTAAACATCTTTACACATGTATATTTGCAAACAAGTGCTAGCATTTCTATAGAACACATTTGTAAACTGGAGATATTGAGTAAAGTGTATGTAAATCTGTGTTCCGTTTGCATGTTTCTTTTATTTTATTTATGCTTTTCTTAGAGCAACAAATATTTATTTTCTCACAATATCTATTGGACAGGCATTTGGAATGTATCTAGTTCAGGAATTCACACGAAGTTGCAGTAATGACCTTGGCCCGAGATGTAGTCATCTGACAGCTTGTTTAAGACTAGAATATCATGTGCCTTCCCAGGATTTCACACTGTTCCCTGTAAATGATCCCCACTAAAATAATGGAAATATCTGTATATCATGAGAAACCTCTCCTTTTTTTACCTTCCCTTTGACTGGAAAGTTCTTCCCTTTTCCCCTGCTGATACCAATTCATCTTTCGAATAGTTTAGGGATCAATTTATCAATAAATTTACAATATTATCAGGTATTTATTCTTTTGGTCTTCTTAGCAACATGCATAGTGTTTTGTTCATAATGTATAATTCATAAATCTATAAATATTTTATGAGTAAGTGAATTAATAATTAAATAAATGAATGAATGAGTAAAATGAGATTTGAGAAGTTTAATCATGAAATGTGTTATGTAAATTGAGCATAGGGAAAGAATCCAAGCTTTCTATGTCACAGGGCCATATTGAGTTCCCGCCATGTAGCATCCGTCATCTGAAACAGAAAGGAAATGTTGAGCAGTGCAGCCACTTCTTTTTATTAGTGGTTCAACTTTGAAGATTAGTGTGGCAATGTCTTCTAGTCGGAAAGCAACACTGACTAACTTTACAAAAAATAAACAGAACATGAAGATTAATCGAGAGTAGATCATTTGAAGGACAGGGAATTGTGTTGGTTTCATTTCCAGAGTTTCAGTCAAAGAATAGACAATAGCAAAGACTAATGTTGTGCTGTGAAATCAGAGAGCCTAGGTTCAAATCTACATTGTACATCTAACTCCTTTACGACTTTTCCTTGCCACAATCCACTTTGTACCTTACTTTCTAATACAAATAGATAGATGATAGATATATAGATAGATGATAGATAGTCTTCTCATATAAATGTTATTAACCTCAAATAAAATAATACTTGCAATGTACTTGGCCCAGTGCTGGCACACTGTGATAATCAGTACTACTAGCTGGCATCATTTTGTTTGAACTCCAGGTGCTGTCAGGAGGGCAGCAAGTTAAGTTTTACATCACACAGATTTACCCTCAGACTTCTAACAGATTTAAACTAGCATCTCCATTCAGCAAGGTATGAAAGAGTTTAATTTTTTTGTAAAAGTTTTTTTAAATTACCTTATTCAGAATTCTTAGTGTAAAAACCCTAAAGACATAAAATATACTTGGTGAAAGGAGAGAAGAGAAAAAAAAATGAAGTTGCCATTATATGTCATCTTAGTGTCTTGATGATCATTTTTACCCATTGCCAACATTTTGGCAGTCATTTCAGAGCTACAAAAACGTCAGTTCCTCCCTAGTTTGTACACTTCCCTCCAAAAGATCACATGGAATATATCCTAGCTGTGGTGATCCTACAAGGGGTGAGGGGAGGCAGGGAGTTCTGAAACCTCCCTCCTTCCTTCCTCCACTCAGAGTGGTGAGCACAAGGTGGGGATCAGGAAAGTACATTTACCAAGGTGAGTAAAAGGCTCATTGGTGGGAATTTAAGCAACTGAGACATAGTCCATCTTCTGCTGACTCCACGTGCTAATTTTCCTGGGTGGTCTCTTGCATGGATGTGATATATGATCATGTGAGATATGATTGTGGCCCCTCCACAATCTTCCTAATGGCAGATGTCTATGTGCCCCTACATGGTGGGACACTAGCCAGGAAGTGTCACTCCGGCCAGCCAGCAACTGCCTGCAGCTCCTCTTAAGATTTAGTCTAGGCTCACAGGACCCCTGGAGATTCATCTTACCCCTGTCATACTTACCTGAGGAAAAACAGCCTCCCTTTTCTTAGTTGCTCTGCCCTTCTTTCTCTCCCTCGGTTTCTCTGTCCTCTGCCGGGCTGTGGTACCAGTGAGGGGGAGACACTGGAGCGCAGCTCAGCCCCTGTCATGCAGAGATGCCCATGCAGCCATCTCCTTCCTGTGGACATGCTGATTTTTATGAACAGCTTTCTTCTCTACCCAGACTTGAGGGAAATGAATGAGTTGTATTCCTACCATCACCCCCTTAAGAAAGGAGGGAGAGACATCAAAGGCTCTGTTATGCCCACAACTCTGTGTATAGACAATGAGATACTGGCTGTTATAAGTTGTGTGTGTGTGTTGTTCTTTTTTGTTTTGTGTTGTTTTTCTTGACTGACTCTACTTGGAAAAACTTGCAGAAAAACACAGTTTTTTTCTTAGCTCTTAACTGTTGACAACATTTTCTGCTGCCATGCTTCATACATACACAATTAAAATCTCTTGACAAAGTCGTGGAGATGTGTTTTGAAATACATATTCTTCACAACAGTTAGAGTAGAGCTCTTTTCTGTCAACATTCCATTCACTGCAAGTTCTGGGCTTTATTTCCCTCTATGTCCGTCTATTCCATGTCACTCTGAGCAGTTTTCCAGAGAATTCCACATTTTCCTTTTGATTATATTCTCCTAAGATGACTGTTGGGAGCCATTAGAGATATTGGCTTAGACAAAGCCATCTTAAGAATTATAAGTTTCTGGTTCCTCCAGAAACTCCTAATTACCAGAAACTACGAGTGTCCTGCGATTTGGCCAGCAGCTAAAGATAACCATCCTATTCCCTGAAGCAACTACCGCCACATCGGAGCCTGCTACAACCCTGCTGATAAGCTAATAGACCCCTTTACCCACCCCCCGTCCCTAAAACAGTATATATCCTGCCGCTGTGAGAATCAAGTTTGAGGCTTGATCAGAACTTGTCTTGCCTCCATTCTTTCGTGTCCCTTGTTTGTTTCATTCTCCTAGGGTGTCTCTTCGTTCCCCCGTTGTTGTCCCGCGGGTTGGGACAGTCTGGCGCCCAACGCGGGGCAACTTGGGGACCCCCTGCGAGAACGTCTGCTTGAAAGCGCCTGGCCAGGCACCCCTTAGAGTCGCCTCGCAGTATTGACTCGTGAGTGAAGACTCGGCATTTTGATCGCCACGGTTTCGCCCGCCCGTGAGACAGATCGTTGTGAAGGTAAGCAGACGAAACTTTTCAAACAAGAATTTCAAAATACCTCTTGAGAGCCCTCACCCCCTTTGGCTGGCCTTTTTAGTTTTCTTGATCTCCCTCCAGTCCACTAATAAGCACTTCACCTCGCCGTTCGGGGAAGAGTGAAGGGTACCCGACACCGGCAGTGAAAACTCTGAATCACTGGGAAAAGTAATTCTTCTCTGGCCCGACCTGTGTCGCCCTCTCTGGCAAACTCTGAGCTCGCTAAGTCTTAGAGGTTGCCATCCTGGTATGGGGCTTATACATCCCAACCTATGACACGCGAGCAGAGGCCGTAAGGTAAAAAGAGAGCGGTTACATAAGGATCACCAGAGATTTAAGAAATTCCCAGCTGACCTGGCACGGGTTTATACGTTCCAGAGGCTTACGTGGAGGAGGAAATCTTGAGAACTACCCAGCCAAAAATGGGCAACTCATTGAACTCTCATGAGGTATTTCTAGGTGGGCTCAGGGAGTCCCTCAAGACACGGGGAATAAGGGTTAAGAGAAGGATTTAGGCATTTCTCAGGGGGCTCAGGGAGTCCCTCAGCGCGCGAGATTTTCGGGTTAAAAAGAAAGATTTAAGGAATTTTTTCACTCTCGTCACTGACCTTTGCTCATGGTTTATTATAGACTTTTGATTTGCATGTTTAAAGTGTTAAAATTTTAGAAGGTAATCTTTTATAGTTTTTGCATGTTATTATAGAACATAACCCTTGGTTTCTTGAAAAAGGTACATTAAATCTTAAAAGTTTGCCAAAAAGTTAATCAGAACTTGCCAAAAATTTGTTTCCCCTTGTGGAACACGGCATTTCATTTTCTAGAGGCTTTAGGAGAGGTCAAGGAGGATGAATCTCCTCCCTCTTGCACCCTCCGCTCCTTAAGAGGAGCAGAAAGAAAAAAAAAGGGGAGAAATGGCCTTCATTGCTCCCTCCACCTCCATGTCCTAATCCTGAAATGTTTAATTTGCCGTTAATAGAATCACCTGTACAAAAAGGCCAAATTATAAAGAAATTGGAATAGTAAAAGGTAGTCCTTAAAATCAGGCTGAAAAAATAGTGCCATGGTCATCTTAATGTGTTTTCTTATCTTAATTTGTATTTGGAATCTAAAATCTGTAATAAGAAATGAAATCCCGCTACCGAATCCGCCTCTGGTGTGGAGAGATTCAAAGGTGGCAAGAGAGAGCAGAGTTACAAGCTCTCCTGCCATGAGATTACTTAATGTTCTGTTTAAGAATTACCTGAGAACATGTCGGGAAGTGCAAAGTCTAGCCAAGGTCACCTTGGGTGCTAGCTATTACTTTGGAAAGCAAAAAAGGAAAAACATTTTAAAATCTGTTTTTCTATTAAGCGACTTTGGGGAAAAATACGCCATCTGAGTCATTTGCTGAAACTTCCCCCAAAGCAGGATGTGGTGGAAAGAAAAAGGGAGCACATGGCGATCTAACATGGACACCCCCTCCCCAGTATTCTAATTTAAAGTCTCCTTCTCGTAATTGAAAAGTTTTACAAAATTTAAAATGCGTCTGGGATTTCTGTTCACGTGTAAAGAGAAAACCTGGCTTGAAACTGATGCGCGCAAGTTCCGATTTTGGACATTTAGATAGAGTTTTAAGCTAAAATCTCTTTGCAAATGAGCAGAATAAAACCCAAGACTGATTATTTCCTAAATAAAATGGCGAATTTGACCCAGGGTAGAAATTCTAGCAACAAGATTGGTATTTTTCCATAATAATGTTAAATGAAGCCTATTCCAAAGCCAACTTTAAGACCTCTAAAAGAAATATCAGTATAATTGTCTCTGTTACAAAAATTTGCTAAAGTAAATGCCTTAAAATAATTGAATTCGAACCCCAAGAATTATTAAAAATATCTTAATTATAAAAATCTAAGCAGCCCTGTAAAAAACCGGCCCTTTGTTAATTAAAAAGGCTAGCCACGCCTTTCTGATGGAGAAAGGGGCTGCTTCCCGCCTGTAGCAAATTCTTAAAGAATGTGGTTAATTTACATCTGATTGGTCCAGGGTAAGCCAAACCTGTTCTTCCAGGGAAAACAGCCCCCCCCCCCACTTCCTCCCCCAGGCCAATTTTGAAACTTCCCACCGGCAAGCAAGGGGCAGAAAACAATGTTAGCTAAACCTTGTTTCTTGACCTTCCCCAGAGGAAAAAATTATGGTCCTTTTAAAATCAAAGGCTGGGCCAAGCCTGCCTTGCCAGGCTCAAGTGTGGTTTTCCAAAGCTGCTGTGAAATTTAAGAACTTGGAGTTTACACCTAGGTATCTTAAAATAACATAATACTGAATTAAATGAGATCTGAGTATGCCTCATACAAAATCTAGAGGACAGTATTAAATCTGTTGGTTGATTATATCTTGCATTTTTAAAGTTTAGTCTTAATGTTACTGATTGAGAAATGAGTTTAAATTTAATATCTCTTAATAATAATAAGTATATAATTTTTAAATCATATATATATATTTAATGGTCTTTTCAAGTTGGATTTCAAAACTATACTTGAAATCACATGGAAAGCTTTATCAAATAAAAATTAATAAATATATTTTAAGTTTTTGCCTCTGAGAAAGGGCAAAACAAGTTATTTTGTTTAATATTTCTTAAAATACAGCAGTGAAATTTTAAAATGTAATTTAAAATAACAAAAGCTCCTCACTACTGCATTTTAAATTAGGCTAGAGGTGGGGCAGCATTTGCACCTCGTGTATCAGACATAAAACTTTACTGAATTTACTAATCCTTGTAAGCAATTGAATCCTAGTAAAGTAAAATTCTTCTAAAAAAAGTTACTGAAGGCTTCCCATGATTCCTCTGTATATGCATATAAGCCAAAGGGTATATTCTTTAAAAATATAATTGCTAACATTTACAAATTGTTATTAAAATACTAAATCTGACAATAATTAGTCACCATAAATGAAAAATCACTTGAAATATATAGCTTTGCGACAGCATTTGTTAAAATCTCAAAAGGCAACCATATTCCTTACATTTGTTGCTTGTGTGAGAAAGAAAGCTGTCTGGAAGGAAATAAAAAGAGGTTTCTTTCAGATGTCTAACTAAAATTAAAAATCAATATATTGGACCTCATAAGCTAAATTAAATAATTTATGTTTTGCCTCCTTAAACAAAGTTTATGTAAATTTACTTAAAGACTATACCAGAAATTTAATTAATGTCATTTACTGTCCATAACTTAGGACAAGTAAAGTTAAAAGAATAAATGTTATTTCAAACTGACGTAAATTGACAAATTGGGTTAAGTGGATATTCAGGGGAACTTAGCTGTCACCTATTAAAAGATAAACTTCTACAATTTTTAAATTAGACCTCCATCATTATACCAAAAAATACTAGGCAGGAACCAATTCCTGAAGCTTTAACTGTTTTTACTGATGGGTCATCAAATGGGAAAGCTGCCTATCATACTATAAATTCTGACCAGTCATACTTCTGTGCAAAGAATTAAATTAAAAGCTATTAAGGCTGCGTTGCAAGATTTCCAACAGCCTGTTAACATAATTTCTGATTCCTCTTATGCTTCGGGCCTAGTAAGTAGAATTGAAACTGCCCGGTTGAAATGGTTTAGTGACCAAAGTTTATTCTTACTATTTAAGCAAGTTCAACAGATTGTGCAGCAGAGAAAATACCCTTTTTATATCACCCACATCAGGGCTCACAGTATATTACCTAGCCCATTAACTAAGGGAAAGGCACTTAAGCATTCTGTATTGACCTCTCTTGACCTTTTTTTAGGAACAGCATTGCATACCTATAACAAATTATCTAACCAGCTAATTGATGATGTCCAAGCTCTCTCAGGCACTATCAATGATCTCCAAGATCAGATAGATTCCTTAGCTGAAGTAGTACTACAAAATAGAAGAGGGTTAGATTTGCTCACAGCAGAACAGGGAGGAATATGCTTAGCCCTACAGGAACGCGGCTGCTTCTATGCCAACAAATCCGGGATCGCCCGAGACAAGATAAAGAAGTTACAAGAAGATCTAGTGAAGAGACGGAGAGAATTATTCGAGAACCCCCTTTGGAGCGGACTGAACGGACTTCTGCCCTACCTGCTTCCTGTTCTCGGCCCCCTTATAAGCCTTCTCCTAATCCTAGCTTTCGGCCCCTGGGTTTTTAGAAAATTAACAGACTTTGTAAAACAGCAGGTTGATAGCGTCCTGGCCAAACCCATTCAGGTACACTACCATCGTCTAGCCATGTTAGACCGTGAATGTGATTATAATGACTGCTAAAACTCCCTCCCTGCGGGGACAGCATGACGCCAGAGGGATGCTTGCCTACTCCCCATAGAAGGAGAAAGGCATGGGCACCGACCTGGGTGCACGGCAAAGCACTGCAAGGGAAGGTCTCAAAAATTTTCCACCGCCTCTGGATTTCCCTGTGAGCACACCTGGTTTGCATAGAGGTTGGTATCCATACATAACTATCGGCTCTGCCTCTCCTCCCCAAAAGATACCAAGAGCCACTGGCGGTGGGACCCCACCATCCCACGGGAGGAACCAGGTCCCTACTCCCCCAGTCGGTTAAAGCCCGTCCCTTAATAAAGAAAAAGGGAGGAATTGTTGGGAGCCATTAGAGATATTGGCTTAGACAAAGCCATCTTAAGAATTATAAGTTTCTGGTTCCTCCAGAAATTCCTAATTACCAGAAACTACGAGTGTCCTGCGATTTGGCCAGCAGCTAAAGATAACCATCCTATTCCCTGAAGCAACTACCGCCACATCGGAGCCTGCTACAACCCTGCTGATAAGCTAATAGACCCCTTTACCCACCCCCCCCCCCCCCCCCCCCCCCCCCCCGTCCCTAAAACAGTATATATCCTGCCGCTGTGAGAATCAAGTTTGAGGCTTGATCAGAACTTGTCTTGCCTCCATTCTTTCGTGTCCCTTGTTTGTTTCATTCTCCTAGGGTGTCTCTTCGTTCCCCCGTTGTTGTCCCGCGGGTCAGGACAGATGACTTTAGAACTACACCTACAATCTTATCGAATCAAATTCCCTGACTATGAGGATACAACATATTTTAAGTCTAGTCTATAAATAAGAAATTAAAATTGATATAAGGAGGTTATCCAGTATAAACATTGACTCAATAGAAACAAAAATAATGCCCTAACCAGTTTGGCTCAGTGGATAGAGCGTCGGCCTGCCGACTGAAGGGTCCCAGGTTCGATTCCGGTCAAGGGCATGTACCTTAGTTGCCGGCACATCCCCAGTAGGGGGTGTGCAAGAGGCAGCTGATCGATGTTTCTCTCTCATCGATGTTTCTAACTCTCTATCCCTCTCCCTTCCTCTCTGTAAAAAAATCAATAAAATATATTAAAAAAAAATAATTCTTGTAAGTTCAATCTATTCAAAGACAGAATAGGCCACTATGTGACCCATTAGAGTCCTCCCTCTATTAAAGTGAGGTCTTAAACTGAGATGTGAGTAACCACTACTCAGGCCCCCTCTGTCAGCCAAGACTCCTGCACTGGGAGAAAGAAGGGTGACATATTAGTTTATAAATCTACTTGTGCTTTAGAATTAGGAAGGGAAGGGTTTGCATTGTAGTCACAGATCTTGAGGTTCTGGGTGGTTTTAAAGTAATTCAGAAATTATTTTAAGATGCTTACCTTCAAGAGTTGAACCTTGATTCCCCTCTCCTTGAGTGTGCACTATACTGAATAACCCACTTCTAAGGAGTAGAATCTAGTGGAATGATGGTGTGTGACTGGGAGACTGTGTGTGTGTTGTTTCTTCTTCGTTCTCTCTCTGGGATCATTTGCTCTGGGGGTAGTCAGCTGTCCAGTCATGAAGACATTCAAACACCCTATGGAAAGGCTATGTGTGAGGAGTTGTGCTTCCTTTGAAAGGCCAGAAGAAGTGAGACTTTCAGTGAATAGTCATGTGACTGAGCCCCCTTGGATGTGGGTCATCAGACTTAATAAACCACACCTTCAGATAACTGTAGCCCAAGCTAACTATTTGAGTCTCATGACAGATCCTGACCCAGAAACACCCAGCTAAACTGACCCTAATTCCTGACCCTCAGAAACTATGTGAGATAATAGAATGTATTGTTATAAGCAGCTAAGTGTTGGTGCAATTTGTTACATAGCAAACTAATTTATGCTAGCAGTAACTAATGCTAACTGGAGTCTCTGACTCATTGGGCTTGAGGAGAAACTTTCAATATATATTTAATGTAATTATCCTCTTAATTATGAAGTAGTTATTCCATAAGTAGATATTTAAGAACTACCACACAGGTCCCTCCAGGTTTATCTTAGCTTGGTTTTACCTATACCTGAGGCCCACTCTATATTAGTATTATCATTCTACCTGTTGTTATCTCTTTTACTCCCCTTGGCCATCAACCACATGGAGGAAAGGGTGTTACATTCTAAGCATTGTACTTTTAAAACAAATAGGTGATCTTTTTTAAATTATAAAGATAATACATACTTATTATAAAACATAGAATATAGTATAAAGAAATATAAAGCATACTCATAGTTTTTTTTTTCCAAATATCTTTATTGCTGTATTTTAAAATAGTTTCTTTATATCTAATTGCAAATAATTATGACAATACTGTCATAGAATTTCTTATCAAATTTTTGCTTACAAGTGAAATGGTGCCAGGCATATAATAGAACTCAGTATATATTTGTTGTATAACTACTTTCTAAGCATTTTCCAAAATATTTAAAATTCTCTAGTAGAAACAAACAAATGACAATAATATTGTATCTTGTATATATACAATCATTAATTTAAAAATTACTGGATAAATTTAGAAACATTATTAAGGGTCCTGACACATTTTGTTACTTTGTTCGCAGGAAGGCAATTGCATTCTGATTTTGAACGTGATTTTATTTTATTTTTAAAAAAATTTTTAAATATATTTTATTGATTTTTTACAGAGAGGAAGGGAGAGGAATAGAGAGTTAGAAACATCGATGAGAGAGAAACATCGATCAGCTGCCTCCTGCACACTCCCTACTGGGGATGTGCCCGCAACCAAGGTACATGCCCTTGACCGGAATCAAACCCGAGACCCTTGAGTCCACAGGCTGACGCTTTATCTACTGAGCCAAATAAGTTAGGGCTGAACATGATTTTAAATGGCTAAAGTTTTCTAGGAGAAAGCATAGATTTTATAACAAAACTAGGGGCCCGGTGCACAAAATTAGTGCATGGAGGGGGGGTCCCCTCAGCCCAGCCTGCACCTTCTCTAATCCGGGACCCTTCGGGGAATGTTCGATTGCCAGTTTAGGCACAGTCCCTAGGATCATGCTTAAACCAGCAGTCAGACATCCCTCTCACAATCCAGGACTGCTGGCTCCTAACTGCTCACCTGTCTGCTAGCCTGATCACCCCTAACTGCCCCCCCCTGCCAAACTGGTTGCCCCCAACAGCCCCCCTGCCAGCAGGTCACCCCTCACTGCCCCCCTCTGCCGGCCTGGTTGCCCTTAACTGCACCCCCATGCCGACTTGGTCACCTCCAACTGCCCCCCCCACCGGCCTGGTCGCCCCTCATGGGCCCCCCTGCCAGCTGGGTTGCCCCACACAGCCTGCTACTTAGTCGTTTGGTCGCCCCTCACTGCCCCCTGCTGGCCTGGTCACCCCACGCAGCCAGCTTGTTCAGTCATTTGGTCACCCCTCACTAACTCCCCTGCCAGCCTTGTTGTACCACTCAGCCTGTTCAGTTGTCCGTTCAGTCATCCGTTCAGTTGTGATGGCCCAGCTCTTTATATATATAGATGAAACAAAGGTGAGAGAGGAAGGCCAGTGTGTAGTGTGAATTTTATAAACACAAGATCAAAACTATACACTCAAATATGATGCTCTACTTACATAAAATTTGGGGAAACAAAAGCTTTTTATTCCAAGAAAATAGACAAACGGTAGATTGCAGAAGGCAAAGGACGTGATAATGAAATGAGTGGGGGTTATAGCTTCCCCAGCATCTTCAGACATCAAACCAGTATTTACCTAAGTCATAAGCACTTGGAAGAAAAGAAAGCCTGACAGTGGGCTGATCTTTCACAGTATTTCTCATTAGAATACTTCTTCTTAGAACATGACTTTGAACAAAAAGATGCTAAGGTGAAACCTACTGTCAATGGTGCTGATTCTCCTGGGGTTGTGGGGGGGGGGAGGGGCTTGACCATAATAAATCTTAGGGCACACAGTCTGACCCTTAGGAGAATATTTGCTTAAAGAAAAACAATGTGTAGCAACCAATACAAATGCAGGAAATATCTATATGTGGTAAATTGGCAAAAAAGCAACCTGAAATATGCCTTGTGGATATGCAGCACTGTTTTATTTACAAAGCTGTTTACAAGTCCAGGAGAATGGCCTTGAGAAAAAATGCACATCACATATGCAAGAAAATCAGGAAAGTCTGACTCTGTCTGACACAAGACATACCAAGTGGGTGTGAATGTTAGGTGTGAAGGGACATTAGAAATCCTAGAGGATGATGAAATGAAGTCATTGTGTACCAGCTGGAGAGGGTGACCAGGAAGAAAGGAGTATGCTGTGTTTAATAATAACAATTATTATAACAACTAGAGGCCCAGTGCACAAAAATTTGTGCACTGGCCGGGGGGAGGGGAGTGGTTCCCTCAGCCCCACTTGTGCCCTCTCACAGTCAAGGACCCCTCGGGAGATAACGACCTGCTGGCTTAGGCCTGCTCCCGGGTGGCAGAGGGCAGGCCCAATACCTGGGTACCTGCCCCGCAGCCCCTGGTCGAGCCCAGAACAAGGCCGATTGGGGAGTTGGGGCGCCTCCCCCATCATGCACAGAGCAGGGAGGATTGGGAGGTTGCGATGCCACCCCCAGTCACGCTCATGGGAGGGCAGATTGGGGGGTTGGGACGCCGCCCCCTGTCACACTCAAGGCAGGGTCGAAGGGGAGGTTGCGGTGCTACCCAATCACACACAGAGCAGGGCCCATGGGGGGGTTAGGGTGCCGCACCCTGTCATACACAGAGCAGGGCTGATCAGGGGGTTGGGGTGCCTTCCCCTGTCACGAACAGAGCAGGGCGGATAGGAAGTTGTGGCCCCACTACCTGTCATGCACAGCGCCACAGGGCGATCAGGGGGTTTGGGCGCTGCCCCGTCACGCTTCTCCAGGGGCCAGAAAGCCTCGTGGCTCTGCTGATCCCAGTGCCGAGAGGCCTTGCGGTTCCACTGATCCCGGTGCTGGGAGGCATATTGCCCTTTTACTAGATAGGATAGAGGCCTGGTGTACAGGTGGGGGCCAGCTGGTTTGCCCTGAAGGGTGTCCCGGATCAGGGTGGGGGTCCCGCTTGGGTGCCTGGCCAGCCTGGATGAGGGGATGATGGCTGTTTGCAGCTGGTCACACCCCCTTCAGGGTGGGGGTCCCCACTGGGGTGCCTGGCCAATCTGGATGAGGGGCTGAGGGTTGTTTTCAGGCTGGTGGGTGACTGAAGCTCCCAACCTCTCCTTTTTTTCTTTTTTTTTATTCTGGGATTTATTTACCTTCTATAGCTGTCACTGTAGCTGAGAGCCGGCTTTAGCTCTGAGGCTTGGCTCCAGCTCTGAGACCTCGGCTGCTGAAAGCAGGTAACTGGGCTTTGTTTAGCTTCTATAATTGCAACATAGTTGCTTAGACTGCAGCTCAGAGGTCGGCAGCAGCAGGCGGGGCAAGCAAACCTCCTGTTCTCTTCAGCTGCCTGGCTGCCGGCAGCCATCTTGGTTGGCAGTTAATTTGCATATCTCCCTGATTAGCCAATGGGAAGTGTGTCAGAGGTACAGTTAATTACCATGTTTGTCTATTAT
This sequence comes from Myotis myotis, assembly GCF_014108235.1. NCBI lineage: Eukaryota > Metazoa > Chordata > Mammalia > Chiroptera > Vespertilionidae > Myotis > Myotis myotis. The sequence goes on along the minus strand of NW_023416390.1, from coordinate 88,195,557 downwards.
TAGATAGGATAATTATGAGGACAATGATGATGATAAAATAATATTGTCCTAAATATTAAAAAAGGAATCCCTTTTGGTTAATGGTGCAATTATTGTTTTTGCTTGTTTTTCTCCCTTGCTTTCATTGTTTTCAAGAAAATTTTTGTGATGAATAGGAAGATTCAGGAGAAATGTCAGAATAGCTTATACTCAAAAACCAAAGTCATATAGCTCTTATTCATCTGAATATGTCAAGGTCAACTGGAAATTTTGATAATAATGCGTACATAGAATTCTTTCAAAAACATGGTAAATTGTGAAAAAATAGCACCTAAAAAACTGACAAAATTTTTCTTGCCTAAGATTCTGATAAGCCAATTTAAAAATCATTTTAGAAACAACAGGTGAAAACTGGAGTCTCACCTAAATACCAACTACTTTTGTGGAACAGAAACAGAGGTAATACATTTTTCCTATTATCTTTGTTTTCAATGTCCCATTCAAGCACACATTCTCCTCTCTCACACATTAAGAAAAAATACTTGAAAATAAATGGAATTCTGGGCATTTTTCAAGTTCTAATTAAGAAAAATTCTCAATTTCTTTTTTTTTCCCCCTGCAAGGAAAACTAGCAAATTACCAGAACAGAAACAAAATATGCATAGCCCCACCTCCCTCCGAGCCTCTCAGACACTGGCAAGTGAGCCAATGGAACAGTTCCCGCCTCACCAGCCTTGCCTCCCTGGAGCTCATGCAGCTGTTGGTTACACGGATGTAATTTTATGGCTGTGCTTGTGGAGCAGCAACAGGATTCGATTGGGAAAAAAAATGATCCATCTCTCCGGCTGTGCTGATGACCATGTTGCATCAACCACCAGGCTGAACTGATCAATTGTGCAGAGAGTGGCCATTAATAGAGCTGGAAACACCATTTCCAAAGAAAAATAGTCACTTCAGAGGCTGCCTATGACTGTCGAGTCAGTCTATGACAACATAACTTTGAGAGACTGGATTCTTAGAAGCATGGAATTGTAATTTGGGGAAATCGTAAAGCTTTCCTGTACATAGAAGTTACAGAGACTAATCATCTTTCTCGGGTTTCACTTTCTTACTTGTAAAGTGTAATTGACTAGGTTCTGCACTTGGTTTGCACAGCCGGGCAGACAAACGCTGCAGAAGGTACTGGGAGAAATTGATTTGGGATTGTATGGGCTAAACTCTGAGTGGACCTCTCCAGGTTTCTTGACTTCTTTAGTTTTTCTCATCACTAAGGTAAATGCTGTAATTCCTAAGTGGCCAATTATTTTTAGAATTCTATAAGCTGAAATGTATTGGTAAGAATCCAGCCCCGAGCTGAAATAGAGCAACTATTCAATAAATATTTATTGAATGAATGATTCCAGAAATAAATGCTTGATAAAAATGAATATTTAAGGTTACATATAGGTTTCTTAAAACTAAGAAGAAGAAAGGGGAAAAAAAAAAACTTAAATCTGACTGAGTACCCTACTTTCTACCTGTCCTGGTCATGTCGGCTAAGATGAGATATAGTCAAATGAGAGCACTATTAGGTGTCACTGAGGGACGTTGCTACATGCCAAGCATGTATATGTTCCTATGTAATGATGAGGATAATAACAATAGACTTATAATACCTACTGTGCTCCAAGCACTATGCTAAGGACTTTAAATAAGTTCACTCATTTTTAATTTTGTACAAATCTTATAAAATGAGTCCCATTCTTACCTGTATGTTTTTCATAAATTTATTATCTTCATCTACACATGAAAAACTGAAAAACTAGATTGACCAGGACCCAGAAACATACCCATGAGTATCTGACCTTGTGGTCTGCAGATTCCATTGTAGTCTGCATCAATTGCTTCACCAGGGAAGGTTCCCTCCAGGAAAGATGATGAGCTTGTGAAAGGACCAAAGGAGACTGAAAAAAATAAGGGAGCTGAAAAGAAAAGTGATGTTCAGCAGATGCCAAGTCTTGGAAAGAGAATAAAGAGTTGATGTTTGCCCCTGCCAAGTAGCACAGTTGGTTGAGTGTCCTCCTGTCCTCCTGATATGCCAAAGTGTTGCAGGTTCAATTCCTAGTCAGGGCACATGCAAGAATCAAAAAATGAAAGCATAAATAAGAGGAATAAAAAATTGATGTCTCTCAAATTATATATATATATATATATATATATATATATATATATATATATCCTATCTAATAAAGAGGGAATATGCTAATTGACCCTCATTCCATCACAAAGATGGTGGTGCCCACAGCCAATAAGAAGAGAATATGCTAACTGACTTCCCCGCCCTCAAAAATGGCAGCACCCAGGGCCAATAAGGAGGGAATATGCTAATTGACTGCACCATCCTCAAAGATGGAGGTGCCCACAGCCACAAAATGTCCGGCAGGGGAGAGCAGTTGTGGGTGATCAGGCCGGCAGGGGAGCAGTTAGGCATTGATCAGGCTGGCAGGGGAGTGGTTAGGGGGTGAACAGGCTGGCAGTCATAAGCGGTTAGGGGCAATTAGGTAGGCAGGCACGTGAGCAGTTGGGAGCCAGCAGTCCTGGATTGTGAGAGGGATGTCTGACTGCCGGTTTAGGCCTCATCCCCCACAGGGATCGGGCCTAAACTGGCAGTTGGACATCCCCTGAGGGGTCCCAGATTGGAAAGGGTGCAGGCTGGGCTGATGGACACCCCCCCCCCAGTGCACAAATTTCATGCACTGGGCCTCCAGTATATATTATGTAGAGTTGATGCGTTGATGCTTAACACTGGGACAATGCCTCCCAGTCTGTTGCGGGGACAGAGCTGGATTGTGCCAAGTTCAGGTGCTCTACTAGGTCACAACACACTTCACTGTGTAATCTTTGTTTTGAGAAAAAGACTTGAAATGATACCCAGCACTAACCTGGCTGTCTACATCAATGATAGTTTCTAAAAACGTTTACATTAACATTGTAATTACTATGCATATGTGCTAGAGAAATGGGAAATTATTTGTTTGCAAAGGGCTTTAAATCTAGTAATAATTAAAATGTAAAACCTGTGTCTTGTCTCATTTTCAGGGTCTGCTGAAGTATGTATTGAATTAACTAATCCATGTTTCAGGTCCTGGAATTTTATTTAAAGTATACTGTATCTAACTGAAAACTTCCTTTATGAAAAGGAGCTCTCTTTGTCTGGAATTTGGAAGTACACTTATAGATGCCCAACAGTAATTTGAACCTGCTTCCAGTTTTCACTTCACTGGCATAGAAGAGCCCATTTAATGCATGGCTTCTGAAATCTAGTTTCCTAATCAACTCTGAATCATTTAATTCACTTACTTGATTTGTGGCGAAACCATGATTAGTTATATCCATACTAGAGGCCTGGTACACGAAATTCATGCACGGGAGTGGGGAGTGTCCCCTCAGCCCAGCCTGCACCCTCTGCATTCTGGGATCTCTCTCACAATCCTGGACTGCTGGCTCCTAATTGCTCACCTGCCTGCTTGCCTTGTCACCCCTAACTCCCTCCCTCTGACTGCCTGATCACCCCTCACTGCCTCTGCATGCCAGCCTGATCACCCCTAACTGACCCCCCCTACTGGCCTGGTTGCCCCTAACTGCCCCCCCTCTGCTGGCCAGGTTTCCCCCAAGTGCCCCCTCCCTGCCAGCTTAGTCACTCCTAACTGCCCCTTCTGCCAGCCTGGTCACCCCTAACTGTCTCCCCACTGGCCTAGTCGCCCCTCACTGCACCCCCGCCAGCCTAATTGCCCCTAACTTCCCCCCCACGCTAACCTGGTTTCCTCTTACTGCCCCCCCTGCTGGCCTGGTCACCCCCACTTGCCCCCTCTGACAGCCTGGACACCCCTCATGGCGTCCCCACCAGCCTGGTTGCCCCAAGCAGCCTGCTGTTCAGTCATTTGGTCATCCCTCACTAACCCTCCTGCCAGCCTGATTATAGACAGCCATCTTGTGAAGGTGCGAGGGTTAATTTGCATATTATCTCTTTATAGGATTACTCACCCCCTCAAAGTTACTCAGCTTCCTATGTGATTCCTCTTGGGAAAATAGATACTGCTGAGTCTTACAGGATGAAACTCACCTAAAATCAGAGCCTTGATTCTCAGGGGGCCCCACTCCTGGATTCTGATATGCTGGTGACCCGAAATCCAGCTGTTTGAGACTTTGTCATGGCTTTCTAGAGCCTAGGAACTAAAAGTCTAAAAGAGACTTCATTTTTTTCCTCTTTTTCTTCACTTACTTACTCCATCTCACTATCTCACCTTCTCTGGGAATGTTGTTCTCCCCTGAATGAAGCTGGAGATCAATACTCCACAACATCACCCCTATATTCTCATGGCTGTGTCAAGAATACAAGTCAAGATGCATTTTCTATGTGTTCAAACAATTAAATGTTATAAATCAAGCTAATGGACAGTTCAAATATGTTCAATATTCTTAAAAATAAGCTTTTAATGATTAAAATTGCATTACAATTTATAAAGCTATGGTTTTGCAACTTAGTCAAACACAGCATTAATATTTCTTTTTCTTTGTATTTTATTTATTGTTAACAATATTACAGATGATTATTTCTGAAAATATTTTTAAAAATTAATGACATCATCTAACACATATAATGCACATCACCTATATGGTGGTTTCCATTATCTCTTAAAGCCACCTTGTCAGTGCTTGTTATTCCTTTTTGAATTGGATGATGCCACAGTCCTCTGAGAAAACAAACTAGGAGTATCGCTCAGTTTGTTCAGTCTGTGTTTTAACAGGACTGCGCCTTCATAGAGGACATGGTTAGTAGGAGTTAGGTTCTGAGCTCGCGGAGAAGAGCTCTGAGGGCCTCTCTCATGACCTTCTGCAGAGTAGGAAGGAGATTGTTTTCTTTTCTTATCTGCTCCACCTTCAAACACTGTAGAGAGTGAATTGTAAGTTGTTCACTATGAATAAAATGGTCCTCATTTGCATATAATTCATTAGAGAAGACTTGATTAGTAGTCTAGGAACTTAATTAATGTGCTGGGATTAGATTATGTAACAGCATAGACAAAGATGGCCTTACGAAGGAATGTGTGCCCTCATTCCTCCTCAGTGGCCTTCGCATTCCCAGGTTTCCTTCAGGTTTCAGCACTGAAGTTGGATCTGAGCCTCTAGACCGAGTTGGCAACAGAACTCCAAGGGTTCATTTGCATATGGTCTCAATGACTATGCTCTTGTAACATATACCCAATTGCTTACCACACTAGAGACTATAAGAATTTTGAGGGCATTGGTTAAAAGTCTGACTTATGCATTGACATGTTCCCAGGTCCTAACAGAAGGACCAGGGTTCAGTAAAGTCAAAATAAGTGTGTGTTGAATAATGAGTTGTAGTCAGAGTTCCTTTTACAGAATACTGTTGAAATATTCTTTTGATAGCCACCCTCTTCTTTTACGCCTGCGGAACAAAGTTGTCTTCATGCAGAATGGTTTCCAAATCTTGGTTCTCAAGATTTCACATTGAATTTATGCAGGTGAGAATGAGACATGATCTTTAATAAATTAAACAAAATATAAGCAGTCCTAAGCTGCTCGGCATGGAGAGTGTGGGCTGTGTAAGTACAGAGGGGTGACTAGTGAGGTTGGAATCATCAGGAGGTGAGTGTGAATTGGTTCCCAAAGGATGATTGAAGATTTCAATTGTTGAAAAAGAGAAAAGTCAGTATCAGCTGAACAAGTCATGTTTCCTCAGAGAGGAAAGTTATCAAGGCAGAATAAGACAGTACTGGTAGAGAAGTCACATAAAGTACGGTTGCATGAGGAAAATGATATCAAATAGATTATTCAAAACCTTAAACCTAGGAAAGTAATTTGTATTTCATGTGAATTAGGCTGCCATTGAATATTTTGAAGACCACAATATTATTTTGATTTATACCAACAGCCAATCCTAATAGCCATGATTGCTGTGGAACTCACCTTTCAAACAGAAAAATGATGTGTGTGTATGTGTGTGAGTGTGTACATGTATTTCTTAAGACTCAGTGAACTGAAGGAATTAAGCAAAAAAAAAAAAAAAAAAAAATAGACACAGACAAGAGTATGCTGATAGCCAGAGGGAAAGGGGGTGGGGAAAAGTAGAAGAGAGCAAAGGGGGGGGGGGGGCGGTGTTGGGGGTGGAGAGTAAATGAGGTGGAAGGAGACATTATTTTGGGCAATGAGCCCATGATGCAGTATAGAGATAATGATTTGTTGAGCTGCACACTTGAAACCTACAAGCTTTTGCGAACCAATGTCATCCCAATAAACTTAATTAAAAAAGAAAAAGAAAGAAAATTACACCTGCTTAAAAAAAAAAAAAAAGATTCAGTAAGGATAAATGTAGTGGAAGAGATCAGATTAAGATAAGTCCTTTGCCCCATAAAACTTTGGCTCCTCAAACAACATTTTCTTCTGAGCTCTATGAAAAAATGTCACTTCTCTATATTAGTCACTTCCTTATATATATAGAACTTGGAGTTGGAACATTTCAAGGGCACTTGATATAATAGCTTCTTTTTCCCGAGTATGGTGACATTTGGTAACATATAAAAATGTCAGAATACGATAAATCTAAACTTAAACCAAAAAAGATGAAGTACTTGAAGCTTTAAATCATTGGAGGCAATTTTAAATCAATTCAATTCAGTGTCTTGGTGCTTTATGTCATTCAATCTATGATAAAATGATGGTTTATTCAAATTTTCTGGTAAGTGCCGAAAATTTTCAAGTTTGTAGAAAAGAATGAATATTTTTAGCTTTCATTTTATATAAATGTGAGAATGAATTTAAAAGAAAATATAAAAATACTATTTCGTTATGGTTCATTAAAGTCTCCCACTCACACTTTATTGTCATTACTTCAGTATTGTTTTTTGTGACTTCCCTTGTATAAAAGCATGCGTGTGTTTGTGTGTTTGTATGTGTGGCCGTGTGTGTACACAGAAGCCCATGCATGCAGGAGGCTTCCGCCTCACCGTAGTCTAAAGGCTCTTGATAATCTCCTTTATTCTCACCACTGTACTAGGTGATAGATTTTGCTTGATTTGCTTTTTTCGTTGTTTTATTGGTCACATTGAACAGCCTATTGAACACACGGGACTGTAGTAAAGGGTGGTTAAGCACTTGGATACAATTGAACTGCAAGTGGTGATCCCAGAAATCGGACATGACTGATTTCTGAGCTGCGGCGTGCAGCCTCCCGCCCGGCCAGGGTGCTTCAGGAGCGCCTGGGAACCAGGGCCACGCTAGCATTGTAGCTCACTGCAGTGACAAAAGCCACTCAGCCTCAACACGTCCTGAAAATTGTAACGCCTGCTATCTTTCACAGAACTTCTCTATTTCTTTTATTTATATTACAAACTGATATAAATTTTTAATTACATGGGAAACATGAATAGATTCCTTTTACTAAGAATTAAAACATTACAGATAAACAACAGTTTCCTGTTCCTGCAGCCCTCAAGCACATTGCCTCCTGCTCCCTTCTACCTCCCTGAGACCGCAGTGTATCAGCACATAGTTGATCCTCTTAACATTTTATAATGCAGACATTTATATTGCATTCACACATATATAAAATCCATACTATTTAATTGCATAAACTATATTATCCAGATATATCATTTTCCACATGCTTTTATTACTCAACAATAGATTTCTACCTCAACCATATAAAATACTATATACATTATTCCAAAGTACAAATATGGCAGCTTAACAATTACCTTCTTAGTAATTTGTTTTGTTCTCTTTCTCTTCAATAAAAATCCCTTTTCACACCTTGCTCTATATATGTGGGACTACTTTTCTAAAGAAGATACCTCAAAAAATTACTGGATCATATGGTATTTGTACTTTGTATTTTGATAGCAATTCCAAATTGCCATTCAATTTCTCTGTGCCAATTTATTTTCCCACAGCAGTGTACAGGAATTTCAATTTCCCACCAAACTCACCAAGGCTTGATGATATCAAACATTTTAATGTCTGCATTCTGATACATAAAAATGGTATTATTTAATCTGACTTCTCCTATTGATGGTAACGTACAAAATCTTATTCAATGTAGTATCACACTATTTTTGTGTGGTTTTTTCCCTATTTTGCCTGTTTCTATTCATTGCCCATTTTTTTTAGCTCTTTGGTTGGCTTTTCTTTATTGTTTTGTAGTTATCAATGGACTTTTTCGGTGACCTAATTTTATTTGCTAGGTTAGAAGTTAAATTATGTTTCCTTTTTGTTCCTCCTGACTTCACATCTTGGGAGAATTGTTCTTTAAGTAAGCTAGTATGGACCACAAATAAATACACTTTTCAGTAAAATTACTTACTGAAGTGTTCTTTAAATTTTTTTATTAATCAAATTAATTATTAAATTTGCATTTTTGAAAACTTGGTGAGTATCTTTGCTTTCAAATTGGAAGTTATGACAAAGAGAAGTAGAGGCCAGCACGAGGGACCATTAGATCCTGATATTTTGCTGCTTCAAATTTTCCAAATGAGAACATTATTAATGTTTTAGTAAGGGAGTGTGGCGTTCTTTTCCTGAGTTTGGGCCAACCCAAGGCCAACATAAAGGCACCAGATGCCTGGGATGCCCAAGGTTGAAACCAAAATGCAGATAGAAGGTAGGAGAGGCACTACTGGAAGCAGGACATACTGATAAAGAGAAACAGATGTGGTCAGGCCCCTGTAAAGGATAAAACCAAATGGAAAAACAAACAGAAGTTCCAGTCGTGCACTTTACAAGGGGTAGTGATGCACATTAATGGTCTTTGCTTTTCCAGTTCAGTAAAAGTGGACTCAGGTTCTCTAAGTGGAGACATTGACTAAGAAATGCTTTGAAGAAGTGCACAGTTTCCTTTTGAGATTTGAAATAGTTGACACAAGCACAATTACTATTTTGATAAGGAACCTACAGGAGTGTCAAATAAGAAGACAAAAGTTCAGTGAACGTGGATCTAGTAACCGCTGATGTTAATGCATGAGCATAGATAGATTTTTCTAAATTAAGACTTCTCCTCTAAGTTTTCTACATGGTTACAACTAAGTGACAAAAGATAAAAGACAAAGTAAAATCCAGAGCCTTCTCTCCCAAGCATCCATGAACTTTTAAATAGATGGTTCTAGTCCACCCAGATATGTTTTCAGGCACATAACTGCACATCTACAAGAGATGCCCACCCATCTAGTATTCATTGAAGCCACCCACTATTTATCAACCCTTTTAATCTTTGTGATCCTCTGACCACTCTTCATTTCAGATCATTAACTTGAGACTATCAAAAGGCTTCCAGGCAGGTAGCATGATCACCTTTGCAAATTAAAAAAAAAATAGTTTGTGTTGGAGTAAGGAGAGAGAACTAGTGAGATAAGAGAATGGAAAGAAATTCAGGGGGAGAGCTCTGCAAATATCCTGGACAAGAGGAAAAGGCCTCTTTTTCAACCATATAATCAGAGATAAAGCAAATGTATATATAAAATACACAAAAAGTGACTTCTTAACCTTCGGTAAGAATAAAGAAATGTGATAATGAAGAAAAATGTCAATGCCCTGAATTCTATAAGTTGTGTCAGTATAACTTTATTAAATGACTAGAGACCCAGTGTTCGAATTCATGTACAGTGGGGTCCCTTGGCCTGGCCTGTGGGATCAGGCTAAAACCAGCTCTTCAACATCCCTGAAGAGTCCTGGATTGTGATAGGCCCAGGCCAGGCCGAGGGACCCCACAGGTGCAGGACTAGGGCCAGGGAGGGCCAGGGAAGGTTGGCCAACTGGGGAGGGGCCGCGGGAGGATTCCAGGTGTGTCCAGCCCGTCTTGCTCAGTCCAGATCAGCAGGACCCCAGCAGCAAGCTAACCTACCAGTCAGAGCATCTGCCCCCTGGTGGTCAGTGACGTCATACCAAGTGGTTGAGTGGTCTTAGCATATTATGCTTTGATTGGTTGAACAGGCAACTGAATGACCAGACACTTAGCATATTAGGCTTTTATTATATAGGATAACTTAGAACATGTTAATCATACTATCTAAGCAAATAGGGTAATATCATCAATAGAATCAGCATTCTATTTTTATGTTAGTATGATGTTTGGATTCAAGAGAGAGTATAAATAATTATCACACAGCATAGTCATTAAGAATCTCTTTGTTTGTATCATATAGGGAGCCTAAATGTAACTTTAAAAAATGTTTCATGGAGAGAATCTAATATTGCATTAGATTCTGTGCTTCCTAAAATGTTGTGGATACTCTACAAATGTACCATTTATAAGACACCAAATATCAGGATAATCATAGAGCCCATCATTCAAAACAGTGTTTTCAGTACCGTCTGCAAATATGTGAATGATGTGATCTCCTGCCTACTAGATTGCTCTTGCTATCCAGAGTGAAGCAGAATTGGATAGAAGGTCCAGTATATGTTGTCAGAAATTGTCTACATGAAATGGAAAGACAGCAAATATCAAACTAACAGGAGGGCCATAGCTAAGGGTCAAGCTGAAGTTGCCCTATTAGAGCCAGGAACAAATTTCATTGTATACAATGGCAATAAACTGGAAAAGACGGTAAATAGTTTACAAGGTGCCTTCTTATATAATCATTATGTTTCTCAAAATCATTTGTGGAAATTCTAAATAGAAACACTACCTTCTTTCTTGTGAGAGTTTTAGATTAAAAGGAAGTATAAACAAGTAAGATAATGTCTAACACATTATAGTGTCTAATCATGTTTTTTATTTCTATTTTCCATATGCATATTTGCTACCACAAAAAAATATAACAGCATAGACTATGAGTTTTGTTTGCAAAGACATATGTCCCATCCTGTTCCTTAAGAGACTACACTACTTTAATATTTCATTTTCATAAGCTTAATTAGCGTATATGACTGCCTGATTCTCAGATGTTTTTCTCCTACTGAATCACGTGAACTCCCAAAGCAATGTAACTTGTTTCAAAGGGAGATACCAAATATGACATCAAGTATCTAAAAATGTAGGTAGTTGGGGATGTATGAAATCACAAGAGCAGATTGTGTCTTTTTATCTTTAAATAAAATTTCATGAATTTTGCTTTCCATGGAAATTTGCACAAAACATAGGTGTTTTGTGTGTTTTTTTTCCATTAAACAGTTGCCTACATTTAACTCAGCTGCAGATAGAAGGCCTTGCAGAAAACAGATCCTTGAAAACTGTCACTTAGAAGGAATTAACATCTGTCTTGAAGCTATAACTTCAGGCACATTTCACAAGACACTTAAAGTAACAGAATTATTTACTTCACTTTCAATACTGAGCCAAGTTACTGACATACAAATATAGAATTTTAATCTTCTCAGAGTAACATCCCACCATTCTAGATTGCTAATAAATAGGTATTTTTCATGTTTAGTTAGAACCTATTACAATGAATAATTACTGTGCCTATGTTTAACAATTTCTGTATAAGTATTAATTTTGTTTGAGTAAAATGAGAATTTCTTTCAGTTGGTTAACTCTTCTGTACATTGCTAAAGCACCTGTCTTACAGAATCATAGAATGATAGACAATTAAAATTAGAATGACCATAAAATCATCTAATATAGCAGCGGATAATGATAACGGATTAGATTTTATTTTTGTGTCAGACAGTGTTGCATTCACCTCTAGCGTCATTTCATACTCTAGGGCAATGGTTCTTAAACAGGTTTCTATCTGAGTCAGATGGGAAAGCTGTACTTCGATGAGCCTCAGCCATTATGTGATTAGCTCTCCATATTATGTGTTGCATGCCAAAGTCTGAGGAGCTCTGCGCTTGGAGGTGGGAACTGGTGAAGCTTCACTTTGTGTTCTGAGAAAACTGAAGCTTGTAGCTAGTAACTTGCTGGAGGTCACAGAGCCAGTAGGTATGAGAGTCAGTATCCAACCTTCACTGGCAGAGGCAGACAGGGAGGGCCATTTTGGAGCTCTTCTCTACACAGTGGAAATCCAACTGCCGGCCCAGATGAACCGGAGATGGCTGCTGGGACTGCTGCATGGAGAAAAATAATGAGCTCACACAGTGACGCCCGCCATGAGTGCGGGAGCAGTCACGCAGTTCAATTTCTTTGATTTAAAAATACTTCATGCCAAGAGAAAGTCAGTCAGAGAAAGACAAGTACCATATGATTTCATTCATCTGTGGAATTTAATGAACAAAATGAACTAACAAGCAAAATAGAGACAGACTCAGATAGAGAGCAGGCAAACAGCTCTGGTTGAAGGGGGGTTGTTGGAGGGATTGGAGGAATTAAGCAAAAAAGAAAATGAAGAAAATGAACCCATGGACAGGGACAACAGTGTGGTGATGGTGGGTGGGGAGGGTGTGGGTGGAAGTGAAAATGGTATAGGGTGATAAATGGAGGTGGAAAAAAACTCACTCATTCATGGATAATAGAGACCATTATAAACTTTTGAACAATAATAGATACAGAGGCAGAGCTGCCTCAAACAGATTGTCAAACTGCAGCGGGAAGGCCGGGGAGGGTTGGGGGGCAGGAGGTAGGGGGGTAAGAGATCAACTAAAGGACTTGTATGCATGCATATAAGCATAACCAATGGACATAAGACACTGGGGGATAGGGGAGGCTAGGGGACTGTCTAGGGCGGGGGGATAAAATGGACACATATGTAATACCATTTGTAATACTTTAAGCAATAAATAAAAAAAATAAAAAAAAATAAATTATGTAAATTCAATTAAATTAAAATAGCTCAAGATTGGTTCTGTGCTTTCATTCAGCTAAACCCCATATTGGCCTTAACAGTTTTAGTGGACCCACATCACACAAACCCCTGTGTGCTCCTTAGCGGATGCTAAAGGAAGAGAGAAGCTCGTGAACCAGGCAGGAGACAAGCTCCAGTCCCTGCCCGAAAACCAATGTGTTGTGTGAACTTGGCCAAGGTAGCTTTTTGCAAAATGAAAGCACTTTTTTTGTGAAAAAATTATTTGGATTTAGTCATGAGAAAGATTTCTTTCTAGTGTAACATAGTCAATGTTCTATATTTTGACAACAATAATCCTTACAGTTTAGTAGTAGTATTCTGACCCAACATCTCAGTTTTTGGTCATTTCCAAAAAACATTCCCCACCTGGTTAGTCTCTCAGAACCTCCATAATGGAATGTACAGAGGAACAGACTGCCAGTGTAGTTCATTTCTCAGGCATCTCTGTTTTGTACGATGGGAACAAGAGTGGTAACTATGTAAGGGTTTATAGAAATATGACAAATCCTAATCATGTAAGGCAAAATTACTAGCAAATCATATGTACCTTTCAGACGTAATGGTTGAAAAAGCTAGTAAAGAATCTGTGCAAAAACTGTAATTGTTAGTGGTAGATCCTTGTGTAAATACTGTCCCGTCATGTTGGTGCCATGTTCTGAAGATGCACTTTCTTTCATTTTTTTTTTTTATCCTTTTGTCATGACTCATAAAGTAAAACACCATGAAATAATTCTGTTTATTTTGCAGGCTTTTCCACAAACAGATTTCTAACTAGTATGCTTACTAGCGGAGGTGGGCTAAGGCAGGGAAGCCCCACCATTTTGGCTCTCATGCCCTGGTCACAGCCTGGCGAGGGCAGTCTCCCAGCTCATCTCTGCTCCACAGACTGTGGAATAGGACTTTGTGAAAAGTCACTTAAACTTTTGGGCCTCCGTTTTGTTATCTCCGGAGTGAGTACAATACCTGAATAATACTCCATGGGTTTTTACAAGGGTTAAATATAATATGGGCTTATGATTAGCCAACAAGTGGTTCACATGCACCTATAAATACGTAATGTCCACAACGCAGGAAGCAGCATCTCAGAGAAGTTAATGATACAGGCATTTGGGGCTGGACACGCACGGTGTTCCCCAGGGCAGGATGGTTCTGTGCTCTTGTCCGGTGGAGTCACAGAATGAAACCACGGAGGAAAGGTGGTAGCGAAGGTGGAGATTTATTGAGAAACAAGCACAGACTCCCACGTGGGGAGGGGGACAGAGTCCCCTGAATCCCTTTGCCTACGGTTTATAAAGGCTGCAGAACTCTGTGCCTTGATATCCCCTCTGGTTTGTCACTATCCCTTTCTGATTTGGTCACTATAGCAACTGCAAAACTTAAAGGTGGAACCTCACATGGGACACAGGAGGTTCTCCTCCTTTTTCTCCCTTATTGTTTCCCTGTTCCCTCAGGCTTTCCTCTTCTCTCTTTGAAAGAAGGGCTTCCTTCCCTTTATTCTGTAAATGCACAGCCTTCTGCAGCTTCCAGCCCCTTATCCTATGGAAATGTGCCTTCTGCTGTTCCCAGCTCCCTTATGCAATAGAAATGTATCTTTTGAGCTCTGTAGCCCTGTGCTTTTTCCATGACCCCTTAATTCCTCAAATTTCCTAAACCTTCGTATTTAACCCCTAAAATCTCCTATTTTACCTCTAAAAACTCCTTTTATTAAGTACCCTGGCAAAGATTGCAGTGACCATAGATAAAAGCCATTCCTCCAACACCCAGTTCAAACCCTCCTGAGTTATTAAATTATTTATATTTTACATAGTGCCTGTTTGTGGGGGGAAAAAAACGTTTTTAAAAAAGTAACCTCACAGGGTTATCTGATCATAAGTTCCTAACTGGGCAGGGCATGCTGAGGAGCCATGCCCTAGGCGTATAACTTCTTTACCAATAAGCAAGTCTGTCCATGGTTGCTGGAGGTAGGCAAACATGCCTTTGAAGTGCCCCATTTAGACCCTTCCAAGACTTAACCACTCTCAAGAGAGCAAATAATCCTAACTATTTTGTAATCCAAATCTCACCTTGCTTTCTCCCACCTTTATGTAATCTTCCTTATGTACCATCAATCTCAAATGCATCAAATAAGCTGCAAAACTGTAAGTCCCTGGAGCATTTGAGAACTTGCTCCCTGACGTATGTCCTCGGTTTGGCTCAAATCAACTTGTAAAAATTCTCTAATGGTCTGGGCATTTCTTATTTTGAATGTCCAACTGTCTTATTTTGACACTAGGGAACTCTTACCATAGGTAAAAGCCCCATATGTTATAGTACGAGAATGCTAGAGTTAACAGTTTGGTTTGGTTTGGTTTTTCCACCCTCATTGTTCCATTTCTGTGGAACTGCTTATCCCTCGGGGCACTTAGCACAGAAGACTGAACATGACTCATTCCACAGAGAACAGGAACCCTTTCTGTATTTAAATGTTCCATTCTTGATCTCCTGAGGCTGGTCCCCTTTCTTCATTAAAGGCAAGATGACTGGAAGAATACTGTCCGTACCCCAAGCATTATGCATTATTTCCCAGCCGACCCCCCCCCCCCCCCCCGCCCCATCTGCCATCTGAATCCTGTTTTCCAGGTTAACAGCCCAGATCTGCTAATCTCTGCTGTGCTAGTATGCAGCCCATCTCTTTCTACTCTTCGATGGTTCCCATTGTTCTTTTCTCAGAGTGCATCTCGTTAGAGATCCCAGTCTTTACCTTTCTCTGCCATCAATATCTGCCTCCCTATCTGCCTCCCATTCTGTCAAGAGGAAGTAACCCTGCCCCCTCAAACCCCACTGTCACTGACTTAAATCAGAGAAAGAGACTGAGCAAAGCACACAATTACTGACAAGCCACTGTCCTGAGCAGTCCTCATTTCTCACTGCAGCTATGCCCCCAACCTGCAGAGGTAGCACTCTGTGATTACTATCATCAAAAGCCCGTTACTCTAAAATAGACAAGACGTATTTTGAATGATGCTATTACGGTGTTTTTGTGGCCGAGGTTGCTAAATATTGAGTACTTTACCCCCATCCAGTCATGCAGGGAGCACTGAGATATTTAAAATACGAGGCAATCAAGCACCGAACCTAATATTTAC
The DNA here is from genome assembly GCF_014108235.1 of Myotis myotis. Lineage (NCBI taxonomy): Eukaryota > Metazoa > Chordata > Mammalia > Chiroptera > Vespertilionidae > Myotis > Myotis myotis. The sequence goes on along the minus strand of NW_023416390.1, from coordinate 88,179,671 downwards.
TCTCTGAATCACTTAGCTATATTTTATCCGCTCCGCTGGTCTTCTGAATTTTCATCAGCAGAACATACATCATGAAATCCTCCAGTGTGAGGGAAGGTCACAGCAACACCTTTCAGTGACTTCCATGGTGATGGCATTAAAATCTGAAGATGCATTCATTTTCTGAGATATGCTTTTCCCTTGTGAAATGAGAACAGACCAAGAGTTCATCCTGAAGAAAATCAGACCAATCATTTTTCTCTGCTCTTAAATCAAGCCCATCTTGTCACAGCCTCTGCTTCATTTTGCATAATACTATTTTCTTTCCGTCTCACACACCTCCCCTACCCACCACATTCACTGCATTCATATATGATCAGGCAGGATAAGTAGCTAACATATATCTTAAAAAATCATGAATGTGTTCACTTCTTTCAAAACCGTAGGTTTATATCTCGTAATAGTAATTCACCCCAGAGATAAAGCTGCACTGAGCTATCACTTCCAATGCATAGTGGAGGTGGAGTGCAGGGAGCCAGCAGGAGCCCATGGCAGCTGACGGGTACAGTAAGGATGAGTTGGAGTTCCAGCTCTGCTACTTTGCAATGGTGAGACACTGGCAAACCATTTAATCCATTAGAGCCTTAGATGCCTTATCTGCAAATTTAGGGCTTTTGAATATAAAGTATAACATCTGCTAAAGTATACAAAATTGTCTTAAATTGTCAGTATTAGTACAGATATAATCCTAGACATTAAGCTTATTTTAAATAAACTTACACTTACTTAAATTAAATATACTTATTGAGTGTAATGACTCTATAATTATTTTTTGTATTAGTTAAATATAAACATCAGTTGATGAATGTAATTTATTATTGATGTTGGCATAGGAAACATGTTCAAAATTTTATTCTCTTATCTCTCTGCTACAGTTTTCTAAGCAAGGCAGCACATATTCTTAGCTTTGTTATTTTCTAAAAATGGAATTAAAAACACCTACATTACAGGCATAAAATTAAGCAGGAAATGAAACTCATGAATGAACAGGAACAACAAGTGTCTAGCACATGGTAGTGATATTTTGAAAGAATCTATTTCTGACCTTTTCCTAACTTGTATTGGCTTTAGATACATTTATTACTATGGAAATAAGAGTATTTAAAATGTGCTATATTTAAAAAATAAAGATTAAAGGCAAAAAGTGGTAATTTAATTTTTATCTCTGAGTAGAACCAATACAGAATATACAATATCATCAGAAACACCACCAAAATCCACATGAAGCCCTGATCCTTACATATCACCTGGCTGTTAACTATATCTTTGCCCTTTGGACGACATGGATGACATTTACTATAGACCAGTTCTCAAAGAAGTTTATCCTTTTCTATTCTTTAAATTATGCGCTAAGGACAAACATTATTATTTTGCAATCTTTAGGGGAATGGTATAACAATGAAATATATTTGATTGGGTCAAAATTGAAATGATGGAAAGACATTTTAATTGGAACTTGGGAAATGTAGGTCTGCCTTTTGAGTCACATCATGATATGCTAAGCATGTCATAAAAATTGTTCCTATTGCAAAATTCTCAAGAAATATGGTTCTTCAAAGCACTAATTCCTTGTAATATTAGTAAATGTTCTACAAGGAAAATGGCAATGGGAAATGCTTTTTAAAAGACCCTAAAAGACAACATGGGCAGTAAAATTTCAGACATCTCATGTAGCAGAATTTTCACCAATACATCTCCTAGGGTAAAAGAAACAAAATATCAAAAACAAGTAAATAAATGGGACTACATGAAATTAAATGTTTCTGCACAGCAAAAGAAACCATCCTTAAAATGCAAAGGGAACCCACTGTACGAGAGAACATATTCACCAATGATACATCTCATAAGGAATTAATTTCTAAAATATATAAAAAACTCATACAACTCAACAAAATGAAGACAAACAATACAATTAAAAATGGGCGAAGGACCTGAATAGACATTTTTCCAAAGAGGAGATACCAATGGCCAAAAGACATATGAAGAAATGCTCAATCTCACTGATCATCAGAAATATGCAAATTAAAATTACAAAGAGGTATTATTTCACACCTGCCAGAATGGCTATCATCAATCAATCAACAAATGACAAGTGCTGGCAAGGATGTGGAGAAAAAGGAACCCAGTACTCTGCTGGTGGGAATGTGGAGAAAAGGGAATCCCAGTACACTGTGGTGCAACCACTGTGGAAAATAGTATCAGGTGTCCTCAAAAAAATTAAAAATGGAACACCATTTGACCCAGTGATCCCACTTTTAGGAATGTATCCTAAGAAATCAGAAACACCAGCCGAAACCGGTTTGGCTCAGTGGATAGAGCGTCGGCCTGCGGACTGAAAGGTCCCTGGTTCGATTCCGGTCAAGGGCATGTACCTGGGTTGTGGGCACATCCCCACTGGGAGATGTGCAGGAGGCAGCTGATCAATGTTCCTCTCTCATCGATGTTTCTAACTCTCTATCTCTCTCCCTTTCTCTCTGTAAAAAATCAATAAAATATATTAAAAAAAAAAAAAAGAAATCAGAAACACCAATCAGAAAGAATATATGCAACCTAATATTCATAACAATGTTATTTGTAACTAGAGGCCTGGTGCACAAAAATTCATGCACTCAGGGGGTCCCTCAGCCCAGCCTGAACATTTGTTCAAATCAATTTACTAATCTTGCCCTTGTTGCTCACAAAATCCCATCTACCTTAGCCTTCCAACTCCATCCACCCCATATCCATGTCCAGTAGGCCATTCCTCACAGCTTGCACTTGCTGATTTTTCCTCTTCCATATGTGTCCATTTCCTTCTGTTGTGTCGTTCATGTGCTCAAATGGCTCATCTTCAGAGATGCTTCACTCTCCAGGTCTCCACACAGTATGACATGGCAACCGCAGTTACTCTTCATCACTTCCCTGCCTTGATTTTTCCTTCCTTCTTTCCTTCCTTCCTCTATCTCTCCACCTTTATTTTTTTTTAATTTTGATAGCACTTAAACTTTTTCAGAATATACACATATGTGTTTATATATATATTTTTTCTTTTTCTTATTCTCCAACTTGGTCCATATAAGAACAAGGCCTTTATCTTTTTGGTTCACTGCTGAATCCCCAAGAACAACTCTAGAACAGTGTTGTTACATAGTAGAAAATCACTAAATCATTGTCATATAAATACTCCATTTGAAAAAAAAGTACACTAGCAGGCCATAAATGTTGGTACATATTGAAGAATTTTCAAATTTAGAAATTCATAAGAGCTATATACATAGACAGATAAATCCAGGAATGTCACAGCCTGAAACACAGTAAAGAGAAGTGAGGGGGAACTTCTCACCATTACAAGAAGCTAAAGGGTTGGCACTCAGAGAAGATAAGCCTACCTGCTGTTCTCACCTTGCTCAGACGAAGTTGCTGGCTGCAAGGGCATTTATCCAGAGGTCATATCAGGGAGAGTTGCTCACTCATCTACTGCCTCAAAGTGGGAAGAGAGCCCAACACCCAGAGGAAAACTTGACTGTCTCCTGCAGCATATGCCTGGCCACCACCACTCAGCAGGCATGATTTCATACATAACACACATAGTTAAGCAGAAATTTTCAAAAACAGAATAATTAAAACTTACTAGGATTTGAAATTTAACCAACAATATGAAAGGAACCAAAAAAGATAAAATAAGAAAAGATATATAATAGCTGAGGAATTCATATCTTAAAAGATATATAGGCAATATCACATCTGGTATACAAATTATCATAAAAAGCCATTAGAATTTGAGAATATGTTTTCAAAATTAAGATTTGGAAAATTTGACAGATGTGAGGATGAGCAGAATGGATATAACTGAAGAGTTAGTTATTAAGTTGGAAAATGAATCAAAGTAATTTTCTCTAGAATGTAGTACAAATTGACTAAGATATGATATGTATGAAAGCAAATTTAGAAAGAATAAGAAAACTGGAAAGCCACATACAAAAGAATTAAACTAGATTATAGTTTGTCCCTATGTAAAAAATTAATTCAGAATGGATCAAAGACCTATATATAAGATCTGAAACAATAAATTACATAGACAAAAACATAATTACTAACTTATGGACCTTGGTCTTAGATACCAGTTTATGAATTTGATACCAAAAGCAAAGGAAGTAAAGGCAAAAATAAATGAACAGGACTATATCAAATTGAAACCTTCTTCTGAAACCTACAGCAAAACAAAAAGGCCACCAATGGAATGGGAGATATTTGTGAACAACAGCTCTGACAAGCGGTTGATATCCAAAAACATAAAGAACTCATACAACTCAACACCAAACAGACAAGCCAATTACAAATGGGCAGGGGACCTGGACACCTCTCCCAAGAAGACATACAAAGGGTCACCAGATACATGCAAACATGCTCAACTTCATTAGCGATTAGGAAAATGCATCTCACACCTGTTAGAATGGCTCTTATCAACCAGACAGATAATAAGTGTGGGAGAGGATGTGGAGAAAAGGGAGCCCTCATCACTGCTGGCGGGAATGTAAACTGGTACAGCCACTGTGTCAAACAATATGATGGTTCCTCAAAAAATGAAGAATAGAGTTACCATATGACTCAGTAATCCTTCTTCTGGGTATTTACCCAAAAATACTTGAAAACATGTATTTGCAAAGATATATGCACCATTATGTACATTGCAGTATTATTCAGAATGGCCAAGACATGGAAACAACAAAAGTGTCCTTAGATAGAGAACTAGATAAAGAAAATGTGGTACATCTACACAATGGAATACTACTCAGCCATAAGAAAAGACAAAATACTATAATTTGCAACAACATGGATGAATCTTGAGAATATTATGCAAAGGGAAATAAGTCAGTCAGGAAAAGCTAAGAACCATATGATTTCACTAATATGTGGGATATAAAACTGAAACTCATAGACACAGACAACAGTATGGTGGTTGTGGAAAGAGGGGGTAAAGGAGGTAGTAAAGAATAAAAGGGGGGCAAATATATGGTGATAGAAGAGGATTTGACTTGGGTGATGGGCACAGAATGCAATATACAGATCATGTGTAATAGAAATGTACACTTAAAACCTACATGACTTTATTGACCAATGTAACCCCAATAAATTTAATTTACAAAATCTAGAATGTCATGTGGATACAATGATAAATACGATTCACAGAGCAGATTTTTGTAATCAAGAAACTTAGCATTTAATTGAGAAAATAGCATACACACACATACACACACACTAATAACTCCAAAATATTTTAAAATATTTACAAAGAACTTGGGGCCTTCAAGCCCCACAATGACAGTTATAAAGAGCAGCATCTTGGAAACACCAGGGCCATGTCAGTATGCCTGCTAGATTTGTGGAATAAATGTTTTGTCAGTGTTTTTCTGGAAAACCCCACAAACCTGTTACATGAACCAAAACATGTTTCATACCTGTTTAAATTTACAGTGGCCAGTGTAAAGGAGACATATACAAACACTAAATGCTAAACACTGAAATGGTGAGACACTGCTTGGGAAAAGAGAGCGGAAGAGGCAATAGCAGAGGCGAATGCTAAAGAACACCGTTCCAGAATAAGAATGTCCTCTCAGGGAGACCTGAGGGCCGCTCACCAGGATGACTGTCCTCTCCCGGGTCTCCTGTCAGAAGGCAGACAGAATCTTCATGGTGTTTGTTTCTCGATCTGCTATCCTTAGAGCAATTCTCCAAGGAAGTTTAACCTGCTGTGCCTGGGCACTTCCCGTCACTGGCAGGGTCTACTCTCTGAGGACTTTAACTCCCACACAACTGACAGAGCTTTTCTAATCAGTGAGCATGGGCTCCTGTTTGTCCTACAAATCACAGAAAGATAACTTCAAAGAATGCCAGTTAAAGTAAAATATTAAGTTTTAAGATATTTGAATGGTGCCTGAGCCAGCCAATGGACCATTTCTTCTCTCGTTTTTATTTTGCTCAGCTCTTGTTCATTAAATATCACTGAACACACTCAACAGCTCTTTAGGAGACCAAATGTCTGAATGGGAAAGATCATTAAAAAGTGATTTCTGCCGGGAACACCAGAAATAATCGTGCTCTGTATAGGGAGAAACCATATGGGGTTAAGAATGTACAGTCTCATTTATTTTGTCATTTGGGTTGTTAGGAACTTTTAAAGTTTCATAAAATGGTGTGTAAAAATTATCTACCGACCCTGTAACCCAAAATTCTTCTTCAAGCACAATCTTTCTTTCTAGATAGTGTGGTATCAAGGCCGGAGCTGTGAGAGAAGCCTTCTATTTCTTGGGGACTTTCAAACAGTTTAAGAAGCAAAACTCTCAGAAAGTATTGGTTCCCAACCACATAGTGAATTTTTTCCTCAAAGTTGTCTCAGACCCTCTTATGTGAGGCCTGGGGACTGCTCAGGGGGAAGGCAGCACCCAGAGGAGCAAACATCTCCTTTTACAAGATCACAATTATTAACCTGAATGTAGTTGGAAATGATGGTGGATGAAAGCTCAGTTTCCCACATCGTGTGACAATGCTTGGGCATGGGGGATTTTCTGTGATGAACATGTGACTTTAATTATCTCAACCAGATGACTAGGGTTTTAAATGAGAAGCTACATGGTATTAGTTGTGTCACCAAGAGTGTCATGTCTAATAAGGAATGATCATATTACTTGTCTTTCAAAGACAAACATTCCAGTTGGTAACTAGAGTTAAAAAAACAAAAAACTGGTTTGTTATTGAACTTTTCCTATGAAAAGTAGGAAACTTTTTCAGCCTCAACAGTTCAATTTTTTTTCATTTTTATATTAAATCTTTCACTTTTTTATTCCTTTGCAATCTTTCCTTTATTGAGTCAGCTTAGAACCATGCTAACCATTGTGAAATTATTTATAAGAAAAACCAACACAGTTCAACATGTCCCTTTGAAACTAACAGAGACAAATGAATCAGACATACGAACAGCCGAATTATACACAGTGTGTTAAGTTCTCTGAAAACAAAACAAAACATACAAAGCCACAGAACAAACACAGGGGTGGAACAAAACAGGATGAATACATAGAGATAAAATGACAGATAGATGATAGATAGATTATAGATAGATAGATAGATAGATAGATAGATAGATAGATAGATATAGATAGAGAATGTATGAAGAGAGAGAATGATGACAGATAAGAAGAGAGGTGTCTCTCTCTCTTTCCTTCTCTCTCATCCATGTCATGATTCAGTTTTCTTTAATTCTATTATTTCTTCTCCATGATCATGAGTAATGAGAACGTGTGTTGGAATATGCATAACCTATGCATGAATGCAGCATAGAGTCATGAAGTGAACACTTGACCAAGTCAAAAGACCTTGGCTTGGTCTGTATCCAGCTCTGACTTGGGCCTGAGCCACATGGTGCAAGGAGCTGCTGTCTTAAAAAAAACAGCAGGCCCATTTTTTCCAAGTCATAGGATATTTAATTCCCTTCAACAAGCAGAGTGAGTTTCTTCTCTCTGTCAGGGGCTGTGGTAAATGCTTAAAAACAGAAAAGGAATCAATGTAGTTGTGGCTTTGATGGAGTAGCATCTGACACATAAAGAGATCTTATCACAATACTGTACACTGAAGCCCAGGAAACAGATACCTCCCCAAGCTCAGCTGGACCATATAAGTCTCCCTGGGGAAATGGTCACTCTGTCAATCACTCTTAAGATTGAGTAGTTTGATAAGTCTGAGGAACAAAGGTGGGGGGTCAGCGGGGGAAAAAGGACACTAAAATAACCTAGGAATTTCCTAAGAAAGCTTTGGGGATAGCTATCTCAGGTCCTCTAGCTCAGAACTGATAATGAGTTCTCTCTTGCAGCATATGACCAGGGCTGCTTCTAAGTCTAGCTGGTCCTTATGCTAATTGTCTGCTTTACAGTAGTGGTAATTACTACAACTAGCTATTATTCCATCATGTCAACCTTCGTTTTTTGTCTGGTCTAGTCCCAACAAACTTGGTGTCTATTTCTTAATCTTTATTTTACATTAGAGAAAACAGAGGTTCATAGAAGACCATGTAGATGATATGTAGCACATCTGGATTTATTTATTTATTTATTTATTTATTTATTTATTTATTTATTTATTTATATTTATTACTTTCTATCACCACTTATCCTTGTTATACTCTCTTCCACCTCCACCCACCCCTTCTTCCCACCCCACAATCACCACACTGATGTCCATGAGATTTTTTTTTCTTTTTTCTTTTTTGCTCAATTCCTCCACAACCCCCCAAAACAACTCTATCCCCATCTCAGCTGTCTGTCTGCCCAAATCTATCTGATGGTCTCCAACACAGCTCCTTCTTTCTGGGTTTGGATTATTTCTTAATTTTGCTGTTTTTTTCTCTCCAAGATTGGAATGCCTAAAACATTAAAACATGATCTTTGTTCTTGAGAGCCTCAGGGTTTCACATGTCTGAATACTCCTGCATGTACTGCTTGCTCAGCATCCCTTTGCGAGAATGCATCTATTTACTGAATCTGCGTTCTGGGGGTTGAGGCAGCTCCCCACTGCTTGATTACCAATTTTAATACGACTCCCCTCAAATAAAGAACTTAAGTTCCAGAGCAGTATCCTTAAATGTAAGATTTGGCTTTTTCAACTAGATCATCCAAGAAACATAATAATTCATAATGGTCAGCAAAGGGAGTCTGTATTTATTGAAATGACCACACCTTTTCTTTACTTCTGAAAAAACATGACTCTCATCTTAAATGTGCAGCAGAATGGTCATTATCTGGTTCTTAGGACTTGGTGCCTTCTCAGATCTTCAAAGTTTTTTTTCTTTTCTTACCCTGGGTCAAGCTAAGTAAACCTCATGCCTTATTCAGGGTGAACCCTTAGGGTACAGACTGCTTAAAACAGCAGTATCTAGAGCCCAGGAGGTAAGCCCATACCAGCAGCATCACACCAACTGAGAGCATGCTAGAAATGCAAATTCTCAAGTCCCATCCTAGCGGTGCTAATTCAAAAACTCCAAGACTGGGTCAAATAATTTATACCTTAATAAACCCTCCAGGTGATTCTAAAGATATGAACTATGGCCACTAAAGCTTGAGAGCTACTGATTTAAAATGTAAAACCCAAAACCATAGAATGCCTAAAAGCACTGGCAGCAAATACGTTGACATTAGTCTTAGCAAATGTTGTTATATGTCTCCCCAGGCAATGGCAACAAAAACAAAATTAAACAAATGGGGCTACAGCAAACTAAAACATTTTTGAGCAGTAAATGAAACTATCAATAAAGTGAATATACAACCTACTAATTGAGAAAAAATATTTGCAGATGATATATTCAATAAGGGGCTTATATCTAAAATATATAAGGAAGTCATACAATTCAACTTAAAAAAAAAACCTGACTAAAAAATTGGCAGAAGACATTTCTTCAAAGAAGACATACAGATGGCCAACAGAAATAGGAAGAGATGTATCACTCATTGTAAGGGAAATACAAACAAAACCACAGGGAGCTATTACCTCACAATTTCAGAGGAGCTATTATCAGAAAGACAAGAAATAACAGGTGGTAAAGATGACAGGGAGAAAGGAGAGCATTGTGTACAAATGGAAGAATTATAAATTGGTACAGTCACTATGGAACCAGTATGGATGTTACTCAAAAATTAAAAATAGAAGTAAAATATGACCCAGCAATTCCACTACTGAGTATTAATCTGAAGAAAGAAAAACATTAATTTGAAACAATATGTACACCCCTATATTTATTGCAGCATTATTAACAAGAGCCAAGATATGGAATCAACCCAAGTGTGCATCAATACATAAATAGGTAAAGAATGTGTGGCATATATATGGAATTGAATATTAGTCATAAAAATGAATGAAATCTTTGCAATAACATAGATGGATCTAGAAACTATTATGCCAAGTTAATTACATCACACAGAAAAAGACAACACATGATTTCACTTATATGTGAAATCTATAAAAGCAAAACAAAAATACAAAACAGGAACAAACTCATGGATACAGAGAACAAACTGATAATTGCCAGAAGGGAGAGGTGTATGGGATAAGTGAAAGCAGTTAAGAGTATAAACTTTCATTTATAAAATAAATAAGTCACAGGATGTAATTACAGCACAGGAAATATATACAATGACATTGTGATAACTTTGTATGGTGTCAGGTGGTTACTAGACTTATTGCAGTGATCACACATTAAGGTATATAATGTTGAATCACTATGTTATACACCTGAAATTAATATACTATTGTATGTCAAGTATCCTATCTAATAAAAGAGAAACATGGTAATTAGCATATGACCGCTACCCTTCTCATTGGCTAATCAGGGCAATATGCAAATTAACTGCCAGCCAAGATGGCGGCCGGCAGCCAGGCAGCTTGAAACTAACATGAGGCTTGCTTGCTTCAGTGACTGAGGAAACCAACACTCCCCGCCTGCTTTGCTGGCCTCTGAGCCTGCAGTTTGAAACATTGTAACAAATATAGAAGCTAAACAAAACCCCAGAAACCTGCTTTCAGCTAGCCAGGATCTCAGAGCTGGAGTTATACATTGTTTCGATTATAGAACCCAAACAAACCAGATACCTGCTTTCAGTGCAGAGGCCTCAGAGCTGGAGCCAGAGCTAAAGCTGGTTCAGAATAAAAAAAAAGAAAAAAAGGAGCAGCTGGGAGCTTCAATCACCCACCAGCCTGAAAACAGCCATCATCCCCTCATCCAGGCTGGCCAGGCACCCCAGTGGGGACCCCCACCCTGAAGGGTGTGTGACGAGCTGCAAACAGCCATCATACCCTCACCCAGGCTGGCCAGGCACCCCAGTGGGGACCCCCACCCTGATCCAGGACACGATTCAGGGCAAACAAGCCAGCCCCACCCATGCACCAGGCCTCTATCCTATATAGTAAAAGGGTAATATGCCTTCCAGCACCAGGATCAGCGGAGCCAAGAGGCCTCCCGGCACCGGGATCATCATGACAGGGGGCAGCGCCCAAACCCCCTGATCATCCTGCGGCTCTGTGTGTGAAAGGGGGCAGGGCCACAACCTCCCTATTCACACTGCTCTGTTCGTGACAGGGGAAGGCACCCCAACCTCTTGACCAGCCCTGCTCTGTGCCTGATACGGGGGAGCTCCCCAACCCCCTGATAGCCCTGCGGCTCTGTGTGTGACAGGGTGCGGCGTCCCAACCCCCTGATTGGCCCTGCTCTGTGTGTGACAGGGTGTGGCACCCCAACCCCCCTCCCCCCACGGGCCCTGCTCTGTGTGTGACAGGGTAGAGCCATAACCTCCCCATCGCCTCTGCCCTGAGTGTGAGAGTGGGGGCGCCCCAACCCCCTGATCGGCCCTGCTCTGTGGGTGATAGAGGGCGGCGCCCCAACCCACGCCCCCCACGGGCCCTGCTATGTGTGTGCCGGGGTAGAGCCATAACCTCCCCATCGTCCCTGCCCTGAGTGTGACAGTGGCAGTGCCCCAACCCCCTGATCCACCCTGCTCTGTGTGTGACAGGGGGTGGTGCCCCAACTCCCCTATCGGCCCTACTCTGTGCGTGACAGGGGGGAGCTCCTCAACCCCCTGATCGACCCTGCTCTGTGCATGACAGGGGGGAGCTCCCCAACCCCCCTGATGGGCCCTGTTCTGTGCATGACAGGGGGTGGCACTGCAACCTCCACATCGACCCTGCCTTGAGTGTGACAGCGGGCAGTGCCCCAACCCCCCAATCGACCCTACCCTGAGCATGACTGAGGGTGGCATCACAACCTCCCAATCCGCCCTGCTCTGTGCATGACAGGGGGCGGTGCCCCTACTCCCCAATCAGCCCCGCTCTGAGCCCGACCAGGGGCTGCACCTAGGGATTGGGCCTGCCCTCTGCCACCCGGGAGCAGGCCTAAGCCAGCAGGGCATTATCTCCCGAGGGGTTCCAGACTGCTAGAAGGCACAGGCCAGGCTGAGGGACCCCCCCCCCCCCCCGAGTGCACAAATTTTTGTGCACCGGGCCTCTAGTAATTTAATAAAAAATAAAGTGTGCTAAACACTATGATTTCTATAAACAGATGGGCTGTGGAAGAAAAGAGAGACTATATCATCACAATTTGGTGGTGTTAGGAGAGCTTAGGGGAGATGACACCAAAAATGAATTCTGAACCTAGTGGGTGCTACATAACATCACAGAAAGTGGAATGTACACAGTAAGAGCATGGATCATTAAGAAATAACTCAGATTGCATTAAGAACAAGTATAAAATAAAGTATAAAAAGAAACAAGACTGGAGAGGGCTGGTCAGGAGCCTGGTCATGAAGAAAAGAAAATCAACATAGTCAGGATGCATATATCAGAGAAATCCCTTCGTCTAATGTTCACAGGAAAGACAGATATGAAAGAACGAGGCTCAGTACTGTGGGTCAGTCCAGGGCAATGAACCAAAGCAGTAGTAGTGGGTAGTCTGAAGTCATCTGAAAGGTTATAGAACGCAAAAAGAATGGACACTTCATTGGCTTCTGAATTTTGGAATGATGGCATCAGTCAGAGCCAAGGACCTCAGTGGAGAATCAGGGTTGAGGAAAACAAGAAAGTTTTACTGTTGGACATTGACTTTAGGATACCTGCAGAAAGTTACACAAGCCTACATTATATCTATAGTATATATCTGAATCTATCTAGATCTAACATAGCTAGATGTAAAGATACATAGATAGATGGGTATGTATACAGAGATTATATGTAGATACTAGAGGCCCAATGCACGAAATTCGTGCAAGAGTAGGCCTTCCTTCCTCTGGCAGCCAGCACCAGCTTCCCCTGGCACCCAGGACCCCGGCTTTGTCCAGAAGGTCATCCTATCTAATTAGCATATTATGCTTTTATTATTATAAATATAATATATGCATATTCACTTTATATGCTAAAACTTATACACTAATAATTATAAACTATAATATAACAATAAATTTATAAGTTATATTCTAGTAGTTTTATATACACTAACTTATTGAATCTGTGGGACAATAGCATGTGGTGATAAATGAATTCAAAGTTTCTTTCAAATAATCTCTTTTCTCTGGGAAGAAGGCAAGCTTATCTGCTAACAGTGAGGAAAGGGCTAGCTGAAAATCTGGGATCAAAATGTTTAGGCTCACACAGTCTTGACTTCCCTTTGTTTTTGAATTACCATCTCTCTTGCATCATACCATGTTTTTTGGAGTTTCTTTAAAACATAATGCTGATTCATGTGTCTGTGCTTTTATAAAATTTCATCTTTCCTACAAAAGAGGAACCTCTGATTTGCATAGCTTTTCCAGTTTACTTTCTCCTGGAAGGAGTTAAATGAAGAATGCAACCCATGTATTGTAAGATTGCTAAATCATAAAGTCTGAAGTTGTAATTTGGAAACAAGTGGCATATAAATATTCTCTCTTGTGCTGAGCCAAGTATGTGTGTACATGTGCAAACTTTGTGTTTTAAAGGACAATAGTTTGTGTTTTTGGATTGCACTTCCTAAATAAATATGGCAGAACTCCATGACGCTGAAATATTGCTCACCTCTCTCTTTTTTCCTACTCATTATATTTTTCATAAGATAAATCTTTGAATCAGCAAATTCTTATTCACTGGGCTTTAAGAAGCTGTCATCGAAATCAGTGAGGGTTTACTTTCAAAATACTGCAATACATAGAAAAAATTATCTAAAAAGCCTTTTATGTCTTTAAAAATATATAAAATTTTTATCATAGAACAGCATTAGATTTGTAGAAATTTTTTAAAAATATATTTTATTGATTTTTTACAGAGAGAAAGGGAGAGGGATAGAGAGCTAGAAACATCAATGAGAGAGAAACATCGATCAGCTGCCTCCTGCACACCTCCTACCAGGGATGTGCCAGCAACTAAGGTACATGCCCTTGACCAGAATCAAACCTGGGACCTTTCAGTCCGCAGGCTGATGCTCTATCCACTGAGCCAAACCGGTCAGGGCAAACATTTTTAATGATAGCACCAAAAGTATCCATATATCCCATGCTCAGCCTCTGGCACATCAAAATCCTATATCAGCATGGTACACCTTCTATAATTAATAAACTAATATTGATTAATTATTATTAACTAAAGTCCATACTGTATTCATATTCTCCCAGTTTCCATCTAAAAACCTTTGCTCCAGGATCACCTGCAAGATAACATCTATACTAATAAACGGGTATCATGCTAATTAGAGTGGTCGTTTTCCAGACGTCCTTCCAGACAAAGCCGCAGTGGCTGTGAGGGCCGAGGCTCAGGCCGGCAGTGGCAGCAGCAGTGGGGTAATGAGGGTGGTGCCTTCCCCTGATCCGCCAGGTCGCCTCCTGCAGAGGGAGGCCAGACTGGGGGCCAAGGTAAGGCAGTTGGGGATGATCAAGACTGTAGGGGAGGGCAAGGTAGGGGCAATCAGGTTAGCAGGCAGAGGGGTTAGGGGCAATCAGGCAGGCAGGCAGGCCTGTGGATAGGAGCCAGCGGTCCTGGAATGTGAGAGGGATGTCTGACTGCAGGCAGCTGGACATCCCTTGAGGGGTCCCAGATTGGAGAGGATGCAGGCTGGGCTGAGGGACACCCCCTCCCCCAGTACATGAATTTCATGCACTGGGCCTCTAGTATTATATTTAGTCATCATATCCTTTAGGCTCCTCTTGACTATGATGGTTTCCTTGTTTTTATGACTTTCCTTGTTTTTATGACCAAGAGACATTTGAAGAGCACTGGTCAAGTATTTTATACAATGTCTCTCAATCAGGATTCATTCATTTGTTTGTTTGTTTTCTCATTGCTAGACCGTGGTGTTGTATCGTGGGAGAGGAAGACCACAGAGACAAGGTGCTATTCCATGACATCATAGTCATACTATTACCATGACTCATCTCTATTGATGTTAACCTTGATCACTGAGCTAAGTGAATACTCATCAGTTTCCTCCACTGTGAATCTACTCCTTTCCCCCCTTTTCGTACTGTTTTATTTTGAAAAAAGACAGCTTGTAGAGACCACGATTAAGGAGTGAGAAGTTTGCTATGCTCCAGCTCCTCAAAGGTAAGCATCTCCATGAATCCATGAATCATTTGGAATTCTTCATGAGAGAGTTACTCTTGTTATTTACTCAATGGTTTTAAAATTAGTTTGAGCTCATAGAAATTTATTCTGGACTTTGGATTATAATACAACATGACTCAATTTGTTTCTTTGCTCAGATTTTTCCAAACTCAACCACTTATTTTATGGCACTACAAGATGTTCCAGGTTCATCCTGTATTCTTCCTTCTCAAACCTAGAATCAGTCATTTACCCAAGAACAGCTGGTTCCTTCAATTGAAGAATGGTATTAAAAGCTAACATCAGAGTACCATCATTGCTTCTGGGGTACAGCCACTTCTAGACCCTTCCAGCTGACAGAGCAAGGAGGTATGCATATTAACCCAAGAATATACTTGTATCTGTACACCACCACATGGATCACTCTGGCCTCCTTCCCTTGCTTACTGAAAACCACATATTCCAACAGTGGAGAACCTGGCTCCTATCATTCATCTTAACTGCTCAATTCCAATACACATGTATCAGAATTATTAACCAGAAACCTCTTGGGAAACAACTTCGCCAACTAGAATACAATGCTTTATACTTTGAACTTCACTCATATCCAACGTTATTTAGATAAGCACCTTTCCGCCCTAGCTCATTCAATGGGGTGTTTCATATATTTGTAATAAAATTAGATGATTTTGTCACATTATGGATTTTATCCTAGGATTTCCTTGCTTCCTACATTTTTTTAAAGTTGCATACATTAAGGTTCTTTTAAGGTATTTTTGTGCTATCAAGTTCTATCAGTTTTGACAAATACATATGTTATATATCCGCAGTGTCATACAGAACACCACTCTAAAATATATCCCATGTTTTACCTAATCAGCCTGCTCCTCTCCTCTCAAACTCCTGGAAACCACTAGAGCAGTGATTCTCAGCCTTCCTAATGCTGCGACCCTTTAATACAGTTCCTCATGGTGTGGTGACCCCCAACCATAAAATTATTTTCGTTGCTACTTCATAACTGTGATTTTGCTACTGTTATGAATCTGATATGCAGGATGTATTTTCATTGTTATAAATTGAACATAATTAAAGCATAGTGATTAATCACAAAAACAATATGTAATTATATATGTGTTTTCCGATGGTCTTAGGTGACCCCTGTGAAAGGGTCATTCGACCCCCAAAGGGGTCACAACCCACAGGTTGAGAACCGCTGCACTAGAGGTTTGTCTTTAAAACTATTGCTATAGTTTTACTTTTTTCCAGAATGTCAAATAATTGGAATTATAGTGTGTAGCCTTTTCATACTTGCTCCTTTTACTTAACATATGCATTTAAGATTCATCTATGTCTTCTCATGGTTTGATGTCTATTTTTTTTTTATTATTACTGGAAACATTCTATTTTATGGATATAACTATTTGTTTATCCACTCACCAATTGAGAGATATCTTGATTGCTTCCAGTGTTTGAAGATTATGAATAAAGCTGAACTAAATATTAATGTCCAGGTTTCTGTGTGAGAATAATTTTCAAATCCTTAAACTTTTAGCATAAAATCTGCCTCTATCCTTCTCATCCTGACCTTCCTTTCTTTCAGTTTCCTGTAAAACCTGCAGGATGGAATGCATCCATGTTCTCCTTAACCCCTTCACAAGTAAATCTCTCCACTGCTGCGTGTGCCATCATCCTCATTGGTCTGGCAGCACCACAGATACCCCGTGGGCCTCGTCCGCTCCTTCAGAGAACCTCTGGGGGACGTGCGCAGTATGTTATACACCAAGTGTACCCCAAGTCAGGCAGCTTTAGCCCCAAAACAGTGTTCCTAAGTATTGGTTTGTGTGGGGAAGAGTGACTGCCAACTAGACTTCTTATATTCAATGATTTGAAGTCACCAAGCTGTAGTGAATTGCCCCAGCTCCCAACATAACTGTCTTCCTTTTACTATTTCCCCCTTTTCCAATATCTTTTATTCTTCATTTGTTATTTTAGCATTGACCTTTATCTCCGATTATTTTTGGGAATGACGCACTTCCGGGAAGCCCTGATTCTAAAATAAATATTTATAAACCCTTTTATATCACAGTATTCTAAAAGCAGAAAACACATTGCCATCTTCTCTCACAATAGATAACATTGTGTGTGTTCTGTGCTTGTTTTTCTATTTCCTCTTTTGCACTCACATATTTCACTTAGTTTGGACAAAACTATGATTTTTCTTCATTATCAGTCACATACAAATTTGTTATTATTTAAATTAACAAACTGATTTCAGATTCCAGGAGTGCTTTCATTAGGTGGGCAATCTTGTACTATGTATGTAACATACGCAAAGCTCATTTTTTCTTGTGAAAAATGAAGATACTATTCACTTTATAAGTTAAATATGCAGATCTCCAATAAGTTTTCTGGGAAAGTTATTTTAAATATATTAGTTCCTCTTTATTTGCTTTTATCCTGTAGAATTTAATTTTCTAACATTTCTTTTTCTTTTTTATTGAATTTATTGGGGTGACTTTCATTAATATACTTATATAGGTTTCAGGGATACAATTCTACAATTCACCATCCGTATATTGTGTTGTGTGTTCATCACCCCAAGTCAAGTCTCCTTCCGTCACCATTTACACCCCTGTACCCTCTTTTGCCTCCTTCCCCCACCCCACATCCCCTCTGGCAAGCACCAGACTGTTGTCTGTGTCCATGAGTCTTTCATTTTTTCTTTGCTTAATCCCTTCACCCTTCTCCCCCAGGCCTCAACCCCTGCCTCTCTGACAGCTGTCAGTCTATTCTCTGTATCCATGAGTCTTTTTGGTTCTTTTTTGTTGTTTATTTTTCTCATTATATTACACATGTAAATGAAATCTTATGCTACTTTGCCTTCTCTGACTGGCTTATTTCACTTAGCATAATACTCTCTCGGTCCAACCAGGCTGTCACAAAAGGTAAGATTTTCTTCTTGTTTATGGCCAAGCAGTTCCATTGTGTAAATGTACCAGAGCTTGTTGTTCCACTCATCTGCTGATGGGCACTTGGGCTGTTTCCAGATCTGGGCTATTGTAAACAATGTTACAATGAACATAGGGTACATATATTCTTTTGAATTAGTGTTTCTGGTTTCTTGAGGTTTATTCCCAAAAGTGGAATTGCTAGGTCAAAAGGCATTTCCACTGTTAATTGTTTGAGGTAACTCCATACTGTTTTCCACAGTGGCTGCACAAGCTGGCATTCCCACCAGCAGTGCATGAGGGTTCCCTTTTTTCTACATTCTCACCAACATTTGTTGTTTGTTGATTATTGATAACAGCCATTCTGACTGGTGTAAAGTGATGCCTCATTGTGATTTTAATTTGCATCTATCTCATGATGAGCATCGTTTCCTATGTCTATTGGCCATCTGCATGTCCTCTTTGGAGAAGAGTCTATTCAGGTCCTTTGCTCATTGCTTAGTTGGAGTGTGTGTGCGTGAGTGCATGTGTGTGTGTGCATGTGCGTGTGTGTGCGTGTGTGTGTGTGTGTTGAGCTTTATAAGTTCTTTATAACTTGTGGATATTAAGTCCTAATCAGATGTCTGGATGAATATGTTTTCCCATTTAGTGGGTTCTCTTTTCATTGTCTTGATGGCTTCCCTTGCTGAGCAAAACTTTTTAGTTTGATGTAGTCCCCTTCATTTATTTTTTTGTTTGTTTCCTTTGCCTGAGGCAATATAGCATAAAAATATTGCTTTGATAATTGTCTGAGATTTTACTGCCTATGTTTTCCTCTAGAATTTTATGGTTTCCAGTCTAACATTTAAACATTTAATCCATTTTTAGTTTAATCTTGTGTGTGGTGTAAGAAAGTGGTCTAGTTTCATTTTTTGCATCTATCTGTCCAATTTTTCCAACACCATTTATTGAATTTATCTTTACCCAATTGTATGGTTCTGCCTCCTTTGTCCAATATTAATTGACTATAAAGGCAAGGAATTATCTCTAGGTTCTCTATTCTGTTCCTTTGTTGTCCTGGCCAGTATGTTTCCGTAGGCTGAAGTGGCATCCTGTACACCAAACGGTGGCAGGTTCAATTCCTGGTCAGGGCACATACCAAGGCAGGTTGAAAATTCTATTCCCAGTTGATCAATGTTTCTCTCTCATATTGATGTTTCTTTCTCAAATATCTCTCTCTCTCTCTCTCTCTCTCTCTCTCTCTCTCTCTCTCTCTCTCTTCCCTTCTCCTCTCCTCTCCTCCTCCTTCTCTCCTTTTCTCTCTCTAAAACAAATTTAAAAAACAAACAACAACAACAACAAATCACATATTCTTGTGTGAGGAATCAAAACAAAATCCTTTTCCACCTGCCCTCTCAACACTGTGATATCTAAATACAGTGGGTAAAAGTAGGTTGAGAATAACAACTTGCTAGGACTTTTAAGTACCTTGCCATGCTACAAAGGAGATTGCTTTGTATTTAAAGGCCTATTATCATATAGAAAGATGACAATCCATTAATATCCGGTAGATTCAATACTTGAGTCTACATACATACAACACAAAGGGCCGTCCAACTCAATGCTAGCTACTTTAAAAGATATTATCTGTGTTTTATTGCAGATGGTGCTGATGGCATCTGCTAGACATTTAATGAGCACTTATTCTATGCCAGGCACTAGTGTTTAACATATGATATTATTTACTGTAACTGTTATAATTCTATGTTTAGGTAAAATCTTTAATTTGCTCCGCAGTACATTGTCTGTGACAGAGCTTATTAGCTTAGAGCCACAAACACATTACATGCTCAATAAATATTTGCTAAATCAAATACTGAAGGAGCTGGGATTTTATCACCATTTTTTTATTCTTACAGTGTACCATTATAAAACATCCCAAAGAATACTTTCTAAGGGTACTACTGAAAAAGGTGAGCATAACAGCTTCAGGGCACATGGTTTACAAAGATTTGATTTCCTGTTGCAGATACGGCTGGGGTGCAAAGTCAGTCAGGATGAGGACTCACAGAAGCACTTGCTAATCTCACTGCTGCTCTGCCTCCATGTTGGAAGGGGTAGTATCTCCTGAAGGCAACAGTGACCTGCTGAGACCTTTCAAGGTGAGCTCTTCTTTTTTTACATCTATGATGTGATTACTTTTGATATGAAGAGAGTGATTAGCAACAAGAACGCCACTAGGTAGAAAATGGGATCCGGTCACTCAGGTCACTTCTGTGACTTAACCCCATTAATAATCCATTGTTTCATGTTAACGTCTACTTTTAATGGGAAGGCAGTTTGGGGTTAAATGATGGAACTGGAAGTTGAGTCTAGTTCCATGTTCACTTTTATTTATTTATTTTTCCTCACCAGAGGATATTTTTCCATTAATTTTTAGAGAGAGAGAGGAAAAGACAGAAACATCGATGTGAGAGAAACACATCAATTGATTGCCTCCTTCACCAGGGCCTCGGCCAGGGAGAAGCCTTTAACTGAGGTAAATGCCTTTGACCAGAATTGAACCTGGGACCCTTCAGTCTACAGGTTGATGCTCTATCCACTGAGCCAAACCAGCTAGGGCTCTATGTTCAGTCTCAAGTCCATGCTACTGAGAGAAACCCATTGGCTGAGGTGAAGGGAAGTAGAGGGGTGTGCTTCCCCTTTGGACCTTTTACAGAATGTAAAAGCCTGTCCAGCCACATTGACAGCATAGAAGTGCCTCAATTTATGGCAAGGTTATGTCTCAATAAACCCATGGTAAACTGAAAATACTGTAAGTCAAAAATGCAATGAATACACTTAATCTAGCAAGCATCCTGGCTTAGCCTACCCTACCTTAAACGTGCTCAGAACACTAACAGCCTATAGCTGGGCAAAATCGTTCTGCTGCTGCTACCCAGCATCACAAGAGTGTCATACCACATATTGCTAGCCCTGTAAATTACAAAATTGTAGAATTCCAAGTACAGTTTCTACTGAGTGCTTATAGCTTTCACACCACGGTAAAAAAAAAAAAAAAAATCATAAGATGAACCACCGTAAATCAGGGACCATCTTTATATTCAGCCTTGCCCTTTTCTTGAACCAATCATAATTTTCATAGAAAGACTGGGAACCAGGTGATTCCATTGTTCTTGATGTATTGGTCCCCTTGGACACTGGAACTTCTAGTTCAGTTCCCTGCCACGCAGAGTTTTCACCCTATGTACAACTCAGGCACGTCTTTCCTTCTATTGCATGTCTTATACAAACACCCAGAGTACACGAGAGAGCTCCAGCATCAGAGGGGACCATGTGGGAAAGATCTGGGCATGTGTAGGCATTAGGTGCCACTTTTTCACCTGGTATTCAGGGCCAGTCATGGGAAGAACTTCATGGACAAGAAAGTCCCTTAAAATTTCAAGCCCAATTAAGAAAATATTAGCCTTCTCAGAACAAAAATCACTAGAGATATGTACTTTTTTCCCCCATGGGTGTAAAGTCTGAAACATTTCAAGTTGTTGGTACATCATAGAATGGCAGGCATGCACTCAGACTTTTAATTAATTAGCACTGGGTAAGATCCATGGCCAAATACATCTGAGAATTGTTATTTGGATTATTATTTGTTCCTGTTATGTGCCTTTCGAAAAATTTGTAGTTTATATCTTAAGAATCTCTGATATCCAATCAAGATTCATTACTCAGAATCTATAAAGAAAATGTTTGATAAATTTGACCATAGAGGAATAAAATGAAAGCTAATATACAACTACTGTAATTTATAAGTTATACTACAGTTTTACTCTAATAAGCTTATCTATTCTCATTGAATCCTATGAATTGGTTCTATTTTATTTAAATCCTCATACAAAGGTATGCTTTTATTGATTTTTGTTGTTGTTCATCCTCACCCCAGGGTATTTTTTCCATTGACTTTTTTTTTTTTTTTTAGAGAAAGAGTGGAAGGGATGAAGAAGGAGAGAGAAAGAAAAAGCGAGAGAGAGAGAGAGAGAGAGAGAGAGAGAGAGAGAGAGAGAGAGAAAGAGAGAGCGCCATATGAAAGATAAATATCGATCAGTCGCCTCCCATAAGCATTAAGAATACTGGGGATTAAATCTGCAAACTAGGTTTGTCCCCTGACCAGGATTTGAACCATAACCTTTTGGTGTATGAGACAATGCTCCAATCAACTGAACCACCTACTAGGGCTGAATTACTTCTTTTACTATACCCATTTTAAAGATGAGAAACTGAGGCACAGATAAGTTAAATAACTTGCCCAAGATTATAATGCTAGTAAAACAACAGCCTTGTAATTCAAACCTAGATGATCTGACTGGGAACACTATTTTATGTGTCAAATAATTTTATGGCACAAAACAATCATATATAAACAAAATCTAATGACTGAACATAAGTGAGAAATTGTAATCACAACACAATAGTAGATAAAAGGCTAATTTCATTATCCTAATATAACTTACACAAATCAATAAGAAAAAATATAAACAATCCAAGATAAAATGTGGACAAAAGATGTAAGCAGCTTTTCATTTACAGAATAATGGCCGATAAGCATATGAAAAGTTCCACAAAAGGAATGCAAATCAGAACAGCAATAAAATAAAGATTTTCCTCCTATCAAAACAGTAAAAATAAAAGCTTAATAATTCCCAGTACCTTGGGGAGACAAGGCCTCTCATAATAGTTGATGAAAGTGTAAATTGGTGCAAAATTTCCAGAGACCAATTTGGCAATGATTTTTAATATAAAAATGCACATATCCTTTGACCCAGCAGCCAGGAATACAGTTTTTCAACCTCCTTTATTACAGCATCTGTGCAACAGCACGCACCTGCACACCATAACCTGGGAATAAGGAGGCTCCTGAAATTATTACAGAAATACAATGAAATATTATTATGCTGTCCAATTTAGCCACTCTGTGAGAGCTCATAGATAAATAATTACATTTTTTAAAAAGCATAGAACTGAATAATTTCTCCCATATTGACGGATCTAAGAACTGGTTTGAAAAGGAAAAGGAAACCCCCGGGTCTGAGGGCACGTGAGAAGGTGAGGACCTCCTGCTCACATCCGCTCAGCTGGCACAGGGAGTGTGGCTCTGCTGGCTGTGATTGGAGTCCATCTGCCACCTGGGCTCACCATTCACGAGTAGGCATCACGGCAGTGCCCTTCCAAGTGGTCTTGGATGGACTCTAAATAAGGTGACTTTCTGTGTGACCAAGAGGATGTGGCCTGCTCAGTGTGGTTTCTGAGCATTGTATTTGCTCCCTGGCCCACTTGGTCTAAGACAGCCTTTCCACTGTCTTAGTTTCCTCATAGTCCTAAACGCCACCTTTCTCATTTCCTCAGCTGACTATGGTAGTGAAATTCCTTCTGCCTTCCTTCTGAGTCTGCCAGGTTTTACTGAAGGTGGTCACTGACAATGAATGGGGCATTTCTAACACCTGTCGGGGCCAGGCACATGGAAATACCTGTGTGAATTAAGATAGGCTAAGTTGGAAAGCGTTAAACTAAATAATCATCAACACAATACAGATGTATTTATTTTTATCTCCCTTGTCCAGTGGTTCTCAACCTTCTGGCCCTTTAAATACAGTTCCTCATGTTGTGACCCCCGACCATAAAATTATTTTAGTTTCTACTTCATAACTGTAATGTTGCTACTGTTATGAATCGTCATGTAAATATCTGATATGCAGGATGGTCTTAGGCGACCCCTGTGAAAGGGGTCGCGACCCACAGTTTGAGAACCGCTGCCTTGTCCATGAGGTGGGGTAGGGGTGGGAGACTGGGCTCCACTCAGCCACTCTGCTCCTCTCTGATGAGACCCCACCATATCTTGGCTGCACTGACGGAATCATGAAACCCTCGAGATTCATGTGGGGAAGAGAATGTTACACGGTCTTCACTTGCAGATACTTAAGCCTGAACTAACAACAGTGACTTCCACAGCAGTCAGAACCAGTCACTGAGCCTGCATAAGTGCAGAGGGATGGGACACTGATTCTCCAAGCCCTGGGGAGAGAACTGCACTGGATACGGTGAGCGCAGAGGTCTCTGTTGCCTTTGGATTGGAGTTAGAGGTGTGCCTGGGGACTGAGACAGGGCTTTCTCCACAGGAGAGCCCCACGGAGGATGTTGGAGAGAGGAAACCCTTGCACACCCACCCGGCCGTGGGGGATGCCTGCACACCACAGTAGAGGGTGGCTGGGATGGGTAAGTGTGTGGCCTCTAGTGTCTGGCCTTGAATCCCAGCTCTTGTGGCAGCTGCAGGTACTTCACATGCCTACGTGTTCTTATCTGTACAGTGAGGGACCTGAGATCAACCTCTGGGCGTTGTGAGAGTCAGGGTATTAAATGCGAGTTGTATGAAATACACTGTAGTACACTGTAACCTTTATATAATAACTAGTTATAGTAGTAATTGTTATTAATTTTTTTTTAATATATTTTTATTGATTAAGATATTACATATGTGTCCTTGTCCCCACGTTACCCTCTACCCCCCACGCCCCCCACCCCCGCTCATGCCCTCACCCCCCCGTTGTCCATGTCCATTGGTTAGGCCTATATGCTTGCATATAAGTCCTTTGGTTGATCTTTCCCCCTTACCCCCACCCTCCCCTACCTTCCCTCCAAGTCCCGACAGTCCAATCAATGCCTCTCCGTCTCTGGATCAGTCCTTGTTCATCAGCTTATGTTGTTCATTATATTCCACAAATGAGTGAGATCCTGTGGTATTTATCCGCTCTCAAGTTCCATCCATGCTGTGGCAAATGGTAAGAGTTCCTTTTTCTTCTTCCTCTTCTTAAAGAATATCTTTCAGCATTTCATATAATGCTGGTTTGGTGGTGATGAACTCCTTTAGCTTTTTCTTATCCGTGAAGCTCTTTATCTGACCTTCTATTCTGAATGATAGCTTTGCTGGATAAAGTAATCTTGGTTGCAGGTTCTTGCTATTCATCACTTTGAATATTTCTTGCCACTCTCTTCTGGCCTGCATGGTTTCTGTTGAGAAATCAGCTGACAGTCATATGGGTACTCCCTTGTAGGTAACTGAGTTTCTTTCTCTTGCTGCTTTTAAGATTCTCTCTTTATCTTTTGCTCTTGGCATTTTAATTATGATGTGTCTTGGTGTGGTCCTCCTTGGATTCCTTTTGTTTGGGGTTCTCTGCGCTTCCTGGACTTGTAAGTCCATTTCTTTCACCAGGTAGGGGAAGTTTTCTGTCATTATTTCTTCAAAAAGGTTTTCAATATCTTGCCCTCTCTCTCCTTCTGGTACCCCTATAATTCTGATGTTGGTACGCTTGAAGTTGTCCCAGAGGTTCCTTACACTATCTTCATATTTTTGGAATCTCTTTTCTTTTTTCTTTTTCGGTTGGGTATTTTTTGTTTCTTTGTATTTCAAATCTTTGACTTGATTCTTGGGATCCTCTTTTCTGCTGCTGGATCTCTGTAAATTATTCTTTATTTCAGTCCGTGTATGCTTAATTTCTAGTTGGTCCTTTTTCATGTCCTCCATGGTCTCCCTATACTTATTGAGGGATTCATTAAATTTATCGGCGGTTTCCATAAAATTCTTGAAAAACCTTATAACCGTGGCCTTAAACTCTATATCCAATCGTTTGCTTTCCTCCATTTCTGCCATTTGTGACCTGTTTCTTTGTCTCCGCATTTTGGTTGCTTCCCTGTGTTGATAGAGTGGCTTTGTGTGCTAGGTGTCCTGTAGGGCCCAGTAGCTCAGCCTCCCCAGTTACCTGAGGTGGACACTCTTGGTGCACCCCCTCGTGGGCTTTGTGCACAGTCTTGTTGTAGCTATGCCTTGGTTGTTGTAGGATCACTGGGAGGAATTGACCTCCAGGGCAATTGGCAGCGAGAATCAGCTGCCCTGATGATGCTCAGCTGTGTAGCAATGCAAGCCGCTGTGGGGCCTGGGCCTTCTCTTGGAAGCTCTGAGTCTATCTGGCCTGGCTGCGGTTAGGTAATTACAGGTTGCAAATGGCCGGGGCATTCATATGCAAAAGCCTCTGCCGCAGCCTGGGTGGGGCGGGGTCTCAAGGAATCAAAGGGCTGAGAAAGCAGCTATGGCGGAGCCTCAGCCCTGCCCTAAGGAGTCGCGAGTCCCAGTGTCCCGGCAACGGCTGCAAGCACCTCTGAGGGAAAGCCGCTCTCAAGCTCGCCCGCTGCCAGACAGTCCAGTATTTCCCCGTATGAGCCCTGGGTCCCCAGAGACTTCCCGGAACCGGATTTCAGAGCCGTCGGGAGCTTGTGTCTCCCTCCGGATTCAAAAAGACAGCCGTGTCCTCAGGTGCCAGACCCTTTCCGCGCGCGCGCGAGCCCCCGTACCTCTGCACGCCACCTCCGCAGCTCCTCCCGCTCGCAGTGTGCTTTTCTCTCCTTCTAGTTGTAGAATTTACACTCAGCCAGCCCTCCTGTAGCTCTGGATGATGTCCACCTTGTGTTTTTGATGCATTTATCGATTGTTGTGGGAAGCAGAAATTTCCCGGTGTTTATCTATGCCGCCATCTTAGTTTCTCCCCAATTGTTATTAATTAATGAACTAATTAATCTATGTAAAGATACTCTATGAGCCCTGCTTAGAAGAGCAGTCATCTCTTTCTGCAAGGTGATAGCTGTCTTCAATCTGCAGAGCTGGCACGTCCACAGCACTCATGGCGGGGAGGATGCACGCTGCCCAGGTAAACCTGCATGTGGAGAGATGTTTGGCCAAGACCCCAGGGCTGCACACCCTATATTTTACAAGGACACATTGTGGCAGGAGAACAACTGCAATTTAAGGGCAGCTGGTGCTAAAACCTCCATCTATGTGGTCTTCCCCATCCCAGTTCTAAGACATAACAATATGGCCTCTGTACCCTGAGATCTGTGGCCCTGTTCTTGTATAAAAATAAATCTGACTTTATTATTTAGTAAATCAAAGTTCTGGTCTTCTATATGTACCTAGAGGGAGCCTGGAATACAAGGTGTGCTTTTATTCAGGTGATTTGGTTTTAGTGACTACTTCTCCGGCTAGGTATTCTTCTGAGAGTTGTAGGACTAACTACAAAGGCTTTTAAAGGACTGATGGGAGAAGAAAATGGAATTTCATTTGAAAATTTCATGGGAAAAAGTTGATAATAGAAGAGAGGGTCACAGTGTAAGAAAAATGTAGTGAAATCCCACATTACCATAATACTCCATCATAAATGCAAGCTCCCAAACCATGTTTGGCTAAATTTTAGCTTTATTGACTCTAAAATTTTTGCTGTGTAAGTATATCCCCAATACTATAAACAAATAGATTAAGGAAACATATTACTCCTTATAGAAGTTTCATTAGTATCAGCTTTGAGAACTTCATCTCAAAATGTCAAATCTCTTTCTACTTGGTTCAAAAATATGATACATACCCCATTATATAACTGTGTTATACTATAACTGGATTGGCTTTCTATGTGGCTTTTCTGAGCTGTGAGATGATCTAAAAAGTCTTTTTAATTGAATCTGAAATGTATTTTCTGTAAAGAAAGGCAAATAAAACACCTTAATCTTTTGGAGGGAAAACATAAATATTTTATTACTCATTGTGAGCTGGATATCTTAAAGAATAGAAGCACATTTACAGATGCTTATCTATCAGTGATCTTCTGAGGGAAAATGCAGAATAAAGGAGAGACATTGACTAATGCTGACAGTACTGATACCAAATAACTTCCAGAAGTGTCCCGTTCAACCTGCTGGGGTTCCAGTCTGGCCTCTCGACTTCTTCCTGGAGAGAATTTGGGTAAGGTGGCTAAAAGGACTGATATGAAATGACTTGAGGATAAATGTGATTGTAAAGCAAACACATATTCTGACCTTTGGCAAAACATCAAAAATATCCATTTTCAATGATTTAGAACAGGGAGCAGCAGATAGCATTGAACTGAGGGTTTTGGCCCAATCCCTGCAGGCCACCCAGAGGGGCCCCACCCATGCACGAATTCGTGCACCAGGTCTTCTAGTAGTGTGATAAAAGGGATGATTAGAATCCCAATCTAATTCTGGAGATTGGGGTAGATTTTACAAGAGAACTGGCATTGCAGCCGAGGGATAAGTAGAATATTTACGGTGGAGTACTGAAGAAATTATTTCATGAAGAGATAATTAGGAAAGGCACAGAGAAACTCAATTGAATAGCAGATTGAAGAAATGCCTGCTCTCCAATGAGATTAGAAGGCCATGTTGCATGTAGAACTGACCAGCATGGAGGTCAAGCCCAGGGCTGTAAGTTGCAGACAACTCTTGCTGTTTTAGTTTACTCCAGATCAGCGGGCTTTTGAGACTGTGTGCAGAGGAGCAATGGGAGCAAAATGAGTGAGATGCTGGTTTCCCATAGTGAGTGCTCTTAAAGAATGAGGGAAAAGTGAAGCATATGAATGTCTAACTGCTGTGCTATACATCTGAAACTAACAGAAAATAGTACTGGATAAAAATAAATAAAATAAACCTTGGCAGTAAATAAAATAAAATATAATCTTGTCTTGTTCTCTCTCTCTCTCTCTCTCTCTCTCTCTCTCTCTCTCTCTCTCTCTCACACACACACACACACACACACACACACACACACACACAAAACACAGAAAAAAAGTAAAAGGTCTTCCCTTTTGTTTTTTAGTTTTTAATGGTTTCCCTTTTGTTTTTTAGTTTTTAATGGTTTCTTCTGGCTCCATTTCATTGTTCTTACCTGATGCTTGTCTCACTAACAGTACATATTCTTCCTTCTTTCTCACATCTGAGAAAGCATTCCTCCCTCTTACTTGCTGCTGCCTCAGCCTCATGGGCACTCTCCCCAGCACTTTGACCATTCAGGCTTCAATTCAAATGGCATTCACTTGCTCATAGAGAAACCTAAGCAGTGCTCGCCAGCCTCCTCCTCCTCCCTTCTCACAAGCCCTGCGGCAGTATTTACCCACAATGTTGCTTTACCCCTTTCATACACGGTTCACTGCGTGGCATGCAATCTTTTGGTTTGGGAGCTTGTTTAGTTGTTTTCTTCACCAGCTATCATACAGACTCCCTGTAGGCGTGGTCTCGGCCTTGTTCACTATTGCTTGACTGAGGTGACACACACTCACAGTGGATGAATGAATGAATCAAAATCAGTTGACTTCAATTTCCTCAAACCATCTCCACTCCCTAATCAGAGAATTGATGCCCAGAGGGTCTCCTCTACCCCAGCACACCCCAAGGAAATAACAATAGATGGATTCGTAAATGTTCCCAAGTTTTCCATAATGCTCTAAACAAGTAATTTTGAAATAGAGCAGTAACTCGTTATCGGCATCTATAAAGTCTGTAACTGGTGCCCCACCTTAGCAGCTCTGCTGTTCAGCGGTTGCACTGTTTGAAAGCAAGGAGGACTAGGCTTGCCCCCAGGCCCGTTTTCCTTGGGTCTCTGATCTTCTGATGAGTTCTAAATTGCCTTTGGGGTCCTTCTTTATTATTCTTGAAAGATGTACACTTTCACAGGCCAGTAACTCTGAGGCCCCATCCAGTACAACGCAAGAAGTCCAGCAATAGTTATTCCACCCCACCAATCCTGTCCGTTTAGTTCAAACTGGCAGTGCTCTGCTGGTTTGCTCACATCTCAATTCCTGGTTTCTGTTGGGATAGATGATTAAGTTTAAAGTCTAGCAAATGATTTTTCAATGATGATTTTTAACCCTTAATGTTTTCTTTACAAATTTTCTAAAATTTTCTGTTTTGGTTCTGGTTTGTTCGACACATTTTTCTTCAATTCATCTCTCTCCTTTTCCATTTTTCTATAAGGAGTCAGGAGAGTTAAAGCTAACTCATGTAATACGTTGCTTAAAAATCTCTGCAGCTAAATACTCAATTTGTTTGCTCACAAGTTCTACCTTCCACAAAACACCAGGCCATGGTTCAGCCATGTCCTTCACAACTTTCTAACAAGAATTGCCTTTCCTCCCATTTTCAGTAACATTTATTTTGCTATATTACCAGATTTATATCTGATGTCTATATTTTTAGCATGAACTTCAAAATTCTTTCAATGACTACTCATTATCCATTTCCAAAGCTATTTCCACATGTTCAGGCATCTGTTACAGTAGCATCCCCACTTCACTGCACCAAAATCTGCCTTTATCAGCTGGCTGCCATAATTAAATAACATAGACTGGGTTACATACACAAAATTCTATTTTTTAGAGTTTTGAAGGCTGAGGAGTCCAAGATCCTGAAATGTAAATAATCACCTTCTCACTGTCTTCTCAGATGGCAGAGAAAGAGAGAGCAAACATATTAGTGCCTTTTTTATAAGGTCACTAATCCCATCAGTCAGGGACCTTCCCTCAATGAATCATCTAATTTCAATTATCTTCCAAGGCCCCATCTCCAAATGCCATCACATTGGGGGCAAGGCTTAAACATAAGAATTTATTGGGGGTGGACACAAACATTCAGTCTGTAGAATTTCTCAAACTCAATACATATTCTGCTCTTTGCCACCAAACACATTTTCATTTTTTTATTATTATACTCTGAATTAGACTATACACATCTTGTAACTGAAGAAAAATGCTGGCCTCAGATAGCCATAAATTCAAATTTCACTTTTGCCATTAACTGGTGTGAACTTTTTGGTGGGTTGCTTATGTTTATCAGTGTTCTTTTCTCTTCTAGAAAATGAAAGTGTTCCTAGTTACATCACAATGTTGTTTAAATAATTAAAAAACAATATATCTCATCTGATAAATGATAAATTACATCTATATATAGCATTACTAATGATAGCACAACTCATGGTTGCATTTTTTGTCTCCCCTTTCAGAATAAAAATTACTTGAGATCAGACACTTTATATTTATCTACAAAGATGATAGTCATCCCAGCTAGCACTTAGCAGTCACGCTCAGGAAATACTTGTGTATATTAAAGACAGTGGTAATTATGGAATATTGTGAGTCAGAGAAGGGCTTCATCTTTGCTGACATGGGTGTACATGGGACAGGACCATGGGCCATGGGAAAGGGCCCAAGGCAGGAGGAAGACTGGCTGAGTGAGGTCAGGAAGAAGAGCCAAGCAGTGGAATTAAAGGTCGGAAACAACAGAGGAAAATCAATCTTCATGATCAAGGAGCGAAAGGGAAGTGAAGTCCATGGGTGTGGTTGATGGGGTCGTCAAGGCAAGATGAGACTATGAAAGGAAATTGATTCACACCAGTTATTTCCTAATTTCCTCTCCAGCTCACCATTCTTCTTCCTTCTCTGTCCACAGAGGCAGATTGTGCAGATGATATCTAAGTGTTCCTATGGGTTCAAACTCCAGCCTCCCAGAAATAGATCAGAGAAGGAAGGAAAATGAGGTCAGGACATTTATTCCTCCTGCTTTCACCGCTGAGGTTATTTTGGTCTGCCTGTGTCCAATATCATGGCTTTGTCAAGGCTGCTTCAACTACCCAACTATCCTTCCAGGCCCCAATAATTGTTCCCTCTCTGCTGTGTCTAGCGTTGAGTTACTGCACCGTGTGTGTGTGTGTGTGTGTGTGTGTGTGTGTGTGTGTGTATGGTTTACAGACATTCTATACCTATCTTTGTAAATTGATCCTTTGTAATTAACTCATCTTTAATAAGCTTAATTTGAGAGTCCCACTATTTCTATCTGGGAATTCAATAGAAATGAGGTGAGGAAGCTTAAGGAGAAGGCTGGGAACAGAACATGAAGGCTGAGGCTCCCACCTGTGGGAGAGACCAGTGCCCAAGTGACTGGTCTTCCTACAAGTAAATGATTGATGGTCATAGCAATGGTCATGAGTTCAAAAGGAGCCACCACTTAGATCAGAGATAGAGAAGACTCACTTGCATGTATCCCCAAAAGGAACTGAACCCTGAAGATCATTTAAAATCTTGTCAACATGTCATGGGCTGATCTAGGAATTTAATATGCATTACCTTACTTAAATTCCACAAAAACATCATAGGATGGTTTATTATTCTCATTGTAGAGATTAGGAAGACAGAGATCAGATCTTAACCTCCACTGCCTTCTATAAACCTGTTACATAGCAAAGCATGGCAAATGCTCAGCGACTGCTAGTAGATCTGAAGTAGATGTGAGTGGACCAGGTCCTCTTTCCATACACTCATGTCTCCAGTACCCTGGCTCACACCACTGCTATCACTGAGAATTTAGTCACTGATGAAACTTAGTCATTTATGAATGAGTCTAGATATGATATCAATGATGCATTTAAGACGCTTTATTTCTAGTATACTGAGTAAACTATACAAACTTTTCTAAGCTTCATTTCCTCATCTGCCAAGTAGAAACAAAAAATAAACCTGCCACAATGGTATAGAAGCATAGCTGTGAACCTACAACAGAATCAAAGATTGGAAAGTGCTAGGAAATAGGTAATAGGTAAGTTACCAATGGCTGTCAGACATGGTGCCTTAGCTCTATTGCGCTGTGGACTCTACAGAAAGCAGGATGTAGGAGCAGCTCTGAGGGGACTGTCCTTGGCTTGCAGTTTGGGAGGGTCACTGACCCTCAGCATGTCTGTTCAAGAGTGGGTGTTGGGTGGAGTCAGTGCTAGAACTGAAGTTTTCACTGAGGACCCGGAGCCAGGCACTGCTCATCTTCATGAGGCTGCCAGGAGAGATTTAGGGACTGGAGGGGTGGGGATGGGGAGGAACATACTGACTTTGAGGTCAGACAGTCTCTAGGTCAGGTTTCTAAAGCTACACAATCCAAGGCAAGTCACCTACCACGTCTGATCATCAGATGCAAATAAAGTGAAACTAGCGGTCTCTAGTTTCAGTTCAGGTGGATTAAACAGGCAGAGACAATGCCTGCCCATGTGGTGTCTAGCACAAGCCAGCGCCGTTGAGGGCCTCTCTGTACTCCCCAGCAGCTCATTTCTCTAGTGATCCCAGAAACCTTTTCAAGCTTCATTCACCAGGGAGCGAGAGGCAGGGCACTGCCTCCTTTCTTCTCTTACTACAGAGGCACTGCTTAAAAGGACAACATTTTAAACATCCCTTTCCTTCAGATCTGACAGCAGAGGTGAAGTATGGCTTCAACTTCTGTAAGATCATTTTCTCCTCACAATGATACATCCTTAAGAGACCAGTGTTTGAAACAGTCAAAACTTCACTTTGATTTGAAATGTAGTAGTGGGTAATGAGAAAGAGAACGAGAAAGCAGTAACACTGGGTGGAAGAGAGTCCTTGCTCTGGAATATACAGAATCCAAACAAGAACAAATGGGCAGGGTAATGAAATCAAAGGCATCTTGGCCACAGGCCTCTTAAGCAGTGGGAAGATATAATTTTCAAGGCCCAACCGAAGGAGCTGAGGTGTTCCTTACCAGACACTCCAAGTGGGCTACCATCTACACTACCCATAACCTTCTACCAGCATCCACACCTCAGTCAGCAGGGTGGCGTTTCATATACAATGAGAATGATGTTGGCCCCAGGAAATGATGCAATTTATTATTGGTGTCAAGCCATATGTGTTCAGCCAGTGCGTGACTAAAATTTGCCTATCACAATTGTTTCTATAAGAAAAGGGTTACTATTATCAAGTGTATTTTAAAAAAAGAACTTCTTACTGCAAGGAACAGACTAGCCATAGGTCACCTTGACCTTTATAGAAGGAAATGTCTTTTCATAAAATGTGTTCCTGTCTTCTTTCCTATAATAATCATACTTAATTTTCTTTTATTTTTGAACAGGAAGTTTTAATTTTTTACTTTTTAAAGGAAATGCAGTATTTTTTTTTTAATTTTCAGAATATGAAAAGAAAATTCACCTAAGTCACTGAGGAATGAATTTAGGAGACCTTAGCTCCCCTATATTTATGTTTATTTGGTGTGTGACTTGAAGGCTCAGGAATCACCCAAGAGAGCAGCCCAGGCTGTGCACATAGAAACAGCCACTGGCAATGGGTGAAACGGAACTGAGGCCAGGGATCCCCACTGACAATAGAACACTCATAGAAAGGGCCCGATTTGAGGGAGAAATTATCCAGATAAAAGGAAGAGTTCAGAATGATGTTCTAAATTCATAAACAGGACATAGGGTTTGAAAGGCCTTAGGTGGCTCTGGAAGAGAACTGTGGGAATTTGCACCATCATCGTCCTACAGTCACTCTATTACTGGCCTATCTAAGTGCACTGGGGCCAAGAAACTGTGCACCTGGGACACCAAATAAAACTCCCCTTTCCTTCAACTTGCAGTGCATTAAATCTAAAGCCCCCGTGTAAGGACATGCTTTTAACAGATGGGTAAGATTTTACCTTGACTTAAATAAGAAAGTCACTTCCAAAGGACTAGGAGAGCCTGGGCTTTAGTCTGAGTGAGGAAAGAGTAGCAGCTGGAGCCAGGACCCACGTGGATGTTCCAGAGCCCTGGGCATAAGCAGCATGAGGCCTAGGAGGCAGTTCCCCAACCCTAACCCTCTCTGGACACAGCCACCCCCAAAACTTCAGGCTGACCTAGCTAGTTGATGATTATTTTCTATCAGAAACGGGTAAACATTTTAGTGAGGGCCTGATACAAAGCGTTTCCATCTTTGCAGGTGATACAGCCCATACAATTACTAAACTCCATCATTTTAGTGCAAAAATAGCCATAGATCATTCATAAATAACTGAGCATAGCTAAGTTGCAATGAAACCAAATTAACACTGAAATTTGACTACCATATAATTTTTGTGTTGTGAAATTATTCTTCTTTTGACTCCCCCACCCCCCAACCATTCAAAGATGTAGAAATGATTATTAGCTTAAGGGCCTTACAAAGCCAGGCACGGGCTGAAGTTGACCCACCAGCTGTGTTTTGTGAAGTCTGCACTGTATTGTTCACAATCTCAGTTGATGAAAAGCTTGGTAGAGAAGCGCCCAGAAGCAATCACACTGAGAACAGAGGCCTCTCAAGTTGTGTGTCCTCCTTTCATGTTGTTGCTGTAGTTCCTGCTCAGACCTTTTGGCCTTGCTACCTCTGAGACTGTCACCACCTCATGAAGGGTCTTGGGTTTGATTCCAGTCAAGGGCACATGCCAAGGTTGCGGGCTTGATCCCCAGTGGAGGGTGTGCAGGAGGGAGTCGATCAATGATTCTCTCTCATCATTGATGTTTCTATCTCTCTCTTCATCTCCCTTCCTCTCTGAAATCAATAAAAATGTATTTTTAAAAAAGACATAAGTGTTGCCTCATTTTTTTCAGGATGATGATATAGCCCTCCCCAATAAGTCTTACTTGAAATAAAAATAAATAGAATAATTAATGAGGAAATGAATTAATTAAATAGTATATCTAAATACCTCTCTGGTTTATAAATAAACTTTTTAGAAAATTACTGTCCTATTCTTAAAAAATTGCAAAATATTTTTCATTTTCTCTTTCTTTCTCCTCATAATGAAACCATTTGCATGACATTACCACCTACAGAAAGAGAAAAGGGAAGCAGTTGCCAAAATATATTTCTCTGACTTTTACTTTCACTTGTTTTCCAGGATTTTGCTCTATTCTGCATGTGGAGGATGCATCAAGTCTCTCCCTGGGGGTCCTAGAGCACTACCTGTGCCTAAATCCAATCTGTAATCCCTGGAAGATCCAAAGAGTTCCACTCACAGTGCATCTTGCAAGAGCTCTCATTCCATGAGTGGCTTCTAGCCATTGTGCCAGGTGTTCATTTCAACTCCCCTAAAATGCTTAGCCTCAGGGGATGCAATGCATTGGAGAGGTATACTTAAAACCAAAGGGTGTGACATAGATCCTTCTTCTAAGGGAACACAAGAATTATGCCTACAGAGAAAAGTACCTTTACAAAAATAAACCAGGAGCGGTATCAAAATTTTTAATTTCATACTCTAAAGTTTCTGGGGCCAGATTCAGAGAAAAGGAAACTGTAAAACTTAAATGTCAGCATTTAAAATGTCATCACTCATCCTTCTTTATAATGCAGTGACCATTTCTCCAGAATTGCTTTGCACAGGGTTCTTCAAAAAAACCTAAAAGTCACCAACATCTCACATTTCTATTATCATCCTTCATTAAGATCTCCTAGAAAGATGGACCTCAAAGCTGGTTAATGAGAAAGAAAAGAGCCAATTAAAATATGTCTTCAGGTATTATCAGCTAATATTTTAATTTTTTATTTAAAATTAACTTTTATTTTTGCCTCAGCTAATATTTTAAATGATAATTTAGTACATAAATAGATTTATAGAACCACTTCATCACAGCATGCATGCTTATATCGTGTCAATTTTCAAGTTTGTTTTGAGGCTTAATGTCTGTTTAGCTCTAGATAGAGATTGCATAAGATTATAAAGCTGTGAATTATAGCTCTGCCATGCTGAGTAATACATTACCCAAGGAGCTGGTGCTGCATACATTGACAGATAAATAGTCTCCTGATAATTTCCTAGTACAAATGAAGAAAGCAATGATGATCAGATTTTCCTTCACATGAAAGTATTACATACACAATTGAGTGATTAAAATATTAACACTTAACAACTTTCTTCTACATGTTTATACATTAAAGCTTTTGTTTACAATTAAGAGAATGGTCAATTAGCAGAATTTTATATCATTAAGATGCTTATTGTTTAATTAACAAGAATTTTAAAGTTTAGTGGTTTCATTGTTGATTCAGGTCACTGATATCATACTTGGGGTTGCTGGAAATTTCTTGGCCATTTTTTCATTGGTCACAAGTCACAAATAGTGGTATATTTAGTAATACAAAAGGAATAGGGCCAAAATGTTTTCTTCATACAATGCATGGTGTTATAATTTGGGAAGCAAAGTATTCAAACTAGATCTGGTACCTCATAGGCACAATAGCAAGGCAGCTTTTAGTAGAATTTGTTCCTGGAGAATAGTCATGCATCTCAATAAATGTATCCCATTGTCTCATTAAATGGCTAAAGATTCACATAATAATTAAAAACCTCTACTGGTTGGTGTCCCCATATCCTAGTTGCTGTGACTACTGTCACAATAGAATTCACAGCTCTCCCTTTCTCACCACCCTACCCTACACATGGGGTAAACCTCAGCCAGTGCATAACCTTGGGGTGCAAAACCTTGGCCCCATTCCCTCAAGCTGGGACAATTCTGGCAGAACTTATATTTGAGAGCTCCCATATCTAACTGCATCTGCTTAACCATTGAAGACTAACTAACACCATTTTTACATTCTAAGGACTTATGGTCTATTGAAGGAACAAACATATGTCAGTGTGACTGGTGTTTTATGGTAGAAACTATGAGTGTCTAAAGAGAGGTATTGTTGGGAGGATCAAATGCCAACAGAAAGGCTTTATAAAGGAGGGAGTACTTGACTTATTTTTTGTTGGGGAGGGGATGGTGTATGTGTTTACCAAAGAAGAGAAGAAAGGAAAGAATGGGCATTCTAGACAGATAACAGGTAAGGTAAAGAGGGATGACACAGTCTATTTAATGGAGACAACAGAGCTTAGAACATGAGAAATAAAAGTCAGGAGAGAAGTGTCTAGACAGGGGTGGGCAAACTTTTTGACTTGAGGGCCACAATGGGCTCTTAAACTAGACTCAGAAGAAGGAGCTGCGGCCATGTTTCCCGACGTTGCCATGTTAACACTGCTGCTGGTGAAGGAGCGGAGGGGAGAGCAAGAGAACCCTCCGCTCTTTCGGCTCCGCGGGCCGGATAGAACAGCCGAATGGGCCAGATCCGGCCCGCGGGCCGTAGTCTGCCATGGCTGGTCTAGAAGGAAGTTTCCAGATAAAGGCACTGAGTGCTATTTTGGAGCTCAGATTTCATACCATATCAACAGCCAGACACTTAAGGTCTTTTCCCGGCAGACTACAGCCATTCTGGTTTCCTCATGTCTACTGAACTAGAGAGAGTGGGTTGGGGCATGGGTGTAAAGCAGGATTGTTAAAATAGTCAAGGAGCGAGGACACTTCATCTGTCACCTTCTCCAGAAAGAAAGGAAATTAGGGGAGCAGAATTGTCAAGGTCCCCGTTTGGGGTTGCAATTAGGTTTCCTATATAATAAAGTGGTAATATGAAAATTGACCCTCACACCATCACAAGATGGCCACCCCCACATCATCACAAGATGGCCACCCCCATGTTGTCACAAGATGGCTGGCAGGGAAGGGCAATTGGGGGCAACCAGGCTGGCAGGGTAAGGCAGTTGGGAGTGATCAGGCTGGCAGGGGAGCAGTTAGGTGTCAATCAGGCAGGCAGGGGAGTGGTTAGGGGTGATCAGGCTGGCAGGCAGAAGCAGTTAGGGGCAATCAGGCAGTCAGACAGGCAAGTGGTTAGGAGCCAGCAGTCCCAGATTGTGAGAGGGATGTCCCTGATTGGAGAGGGTGCAGGCTGGGCTGAGTTACACCCCCTCCAGTGCATGCATTTCATGCACTGGGCCTCTAGTTAAGGAATAATTGAGAAAAAAGAAAGAGCTCAGGTTCTCAGTGAGGATGACTTGTAGAGGCTTAATGAACTGCCATCATGATCACATACTCTTGGAAAGCTCCTCTCCTGAAAGAAAACTGTTGCTTGCCTTCTAGGTAGTGAGTAGAACAGGCCTATCCAGGAGGCACTAGGCCTCTTCCACTTCAGCAGGTTTTCCATGAAGTTGGTCACAGAATACAAATGTCTGTCTTTGTGTGTCTTCTCATTTTTTAATAATCTGGCAGTTTTAAAGCAGATTTTTCTGCTCAGCCTTAATTATATGTACAAATATAAGAATGAGGTATTTCTAAAAGTTGTATGATTTTATCTAAATATCATAGCATAATGCTTTTATGGCTTATAGAGTATAAAAGCATAGAGATAAAAGGAAAAATGTATTTGATATATATCAATGAGGAAAGTTGAAAATTGAATAGCTCACTCAATCCAAAATTCTGCCTTTAATATTTTTGAGGAAAATTTCTGTAGCATGTCGAGAGAGGAGGATAGGGTGACATAACTGCTCATCTATCATCATATGAAAATGTCAAAGATGTATGCAAACCTAAGCATGAACAGTTAATTTTAACAAGCAATTATTAAGCTTTTCTTAGTACCTAGTACTCACTCTATATTCAACCTACCTTTTATGGTAATAAAGGGAAGGGAATACATATTATTAAGCACCTACTAAATGTCAGATATAATCATGGGCAGCTTTCCATGAGACACTTTGCTTAATGTGCGTGACAGCTCAATGTGCTCTAATCTTACAGGCAAGCAGGCAGAGGGCCGCAGAGGGGAAACCCATGCCTCAGCATCCCAAAGGGAATTCCGAAAGGATTCCTCTCCGTGGCTGAGGCTCGTGTTCTTTTGTAATCTGCTGTCATATTATATTTCAAAATAAATGGAGCTACTGCTAAAATTCTGCAAATAAGACATACATTTTACTAAACACATTGTTTAGAAATAGATAAAAATAATAAACTTTTGGCATTGTTTAAAGGAAGTCAGGAAATAAAGACTGCAAATATCAATTTCAGTTTTGCTTGCAGTGGGTGGGGCTGGACCACATTCTTTGAAAACAATATTTAAAAGTGATGTTCCATTAGTTTAACTGTTGAGGTTTTATATCATCTTGAGGCTTCTCATCCTGAAATGGCCAGTCTCTACCCTTGTGGCTGCTGAATTTCCACGTGGGTTTCCTCCCAGTTCTGTGTTGGTCACCGTCTTCCTGAGAGACGCCCCACAGCTGGTGCCCACCTGTGTGAAGCCATGGATGTGTCCCCGTGACTAAGAGTATCACACACCCACCTGCAGTGGGTTTCATTTCAAGTGGTCACTCCAAGGGGTTCCTCTTAATGACTGAAGAGTGTGAGGACAGCTTATTTGTTATTGTTGCCTTTTCTCTTTCTAATGAGGTTATTAAAGGGCAGAATTGTATCAGCCATGTTGTGCTCATTGCAATAAAGCTGAGAGCAATCAAATCAATTTTAAATGGTTAATTAGGGAAAACAATTCCTAATTCATAAATTCAAGGTAAATTTGAATAGGGGTAATGCGCTTGCATAATAAAGATAGTCCAACTGTTAACTTCACATCTTTTTATTTAATACTGTTTATAGATACTGCTCTAAGTGTTTTATGAATATTAACTCATTTAATGCTCCTCACAGCCTCATTGACATCGCACTCCTAAATTATTCTCCATTTTACACTTGGAGAAACTAAGCCATATAGTTTTAGGTGACTTGCCTAATATCACAGAGTCTGTAAAGGATGGAGCACAGATTTAAAAGTAGGCATTTCACCTTGCCTCCCCCATTTTCTGCACCCTATCTCCAGCAGTGAACTTAGGAGTTTCACCCCTTCACCTTTATTTCCACCTGTGTTAGTTGGCAGTGCTAACAGGGGCAATCTACATTGGCAAGAGAGCATACGAAGACTTACTTGTGTGCAGTTGACCTATGTGTGGTAAAGAGTGCACAGTACAGATGACATTCTGCCAAAGATATGATGATGCCAGACACATAGGTGAGAGGGCTGGCAGAGCAATACAGAAGGGAAGTTAAGGAAGAAGACACCAATTTTAGTGTCCCTATTGGACAAACATGGTGCCAATTGAAAGGCCACTGGCTGTCAGCAATAAAAACTATTTCCATCATGGCCTGGGCCCCTTACCTGCTGCTTGGATTCTTTCTACTGTGAGCCAAAATATCTACAGCAGAGTATTGGTATCAGGGGGCCCTAAAAATGGAATTAGAAGGTCATTAGGGAAGTCAGAAATACACAGTGGCACCCAGATGAGGTTTGAACTTTACGCTTTCCTGGAACCTGCCCCCCACCACCCTTGTTTCCTTGCCAACATGAACCGGAATCTTTTTTGAACTTGCCATCACACCATGTTAAGTAGACAACAGGAAAAGTGTTTGTTTTTTTTCCAGATTATGGGTTTTACCTTTATGAACCCTGCCTTTTTGTTTTGTTTTCTTTTTCCAGAGCACAGTTGCTACCTAAATCTGCCTCTCTTGGATTGCATTTCTTTCGTTGACATAATTGCTTTTTTATTTTTTATTACAATCTAGTTTTTTTGGAGGGAAGTTGGTACTATAAAAGGGCATAGCAGCAAAGTTACATGAGGGACTTGGATACTACCCACCAAGTGACCGTACAAGGTAGATTTAGATTTCATGTCCATCCTCCAGGTGGGTACACTGAGCTTTAGAGATATGATGTTCTAGCTTCAAGGCACATAACCTTTAAAATAACAGTGAAACCCCAATTTAAATGTAGAGCTTCTTTGTTAGAGATATCTCCTTATATGTTGTTTTGGAAAAGCCCAACCAGCCCTGAGAACGCAGTTCTGTAAGGGAGAATGTTTTCCCAATAAAGTCCAGTGATAGAGCACCTTTGTTGCTTTTCATGGCTCTTCTTTCATGTCTACACTCATAAAAGTAAAGACATCATATTTAAAGTTGATGCTTGGCCAGTTACCACCTTTCTTGTGCTTCTGTTTGGTCCTGAATTACCCTAAAGGGAGAGTGGGTCAAAGGAATAATTTCCCCCAAAGTCTTGTAATTTAATCAGAAGTGTAGTTTTGGGCAAACTTATTGTTTGATAAAATACTCCCTGTTTTTCATATATTTTCTTCCTTGGTATTGCTCTGTGCCCTAAGGCTAGACTATAAACTCTGCATCTACTTTAAGACCTTGGTTCCCCACTATATCAGTGATAGTAAAAAAAAAAAAAATGAAAACTCATTATGAAGCTTAAAGTATGATTCTTTTATTATTCAAAAATTATGAGAGGTATTGCAAACAATTTCAATGAAGCATTTTCTTCTTATTGTCTAGAATGTGTAATTACAATGGACTTGAGTTATATAAAAGCTGGAATTTCATGGTTATTTTTAAGAGGAGATTACTCAGATTTGAATATTATAATAATGCATACAATTTAAAAGATCGACACACAATTTGGTCAAACATTTGTAATTCTGAACAGTAATGAAAGAAATAAAAAGGCAAATAAATGGCAGGGAAAATTGTATATGGATTTGTGTTTTAGTGCTTATATTAACCTTTGCTAGGTTTCCAGACATTTAAAAATATTAGTCTAGAATAGATAAACATATTGCCTATCTTGTCTTTCATTTTAAATGAATCCCTTTTCTCTTGTTCTCATTTCAATCCACTTTAAGGAGTCACAAATAAAATATATCATAAGGATCATAAAATGCAGACATTGGAATGAAAGAGCATCTTAACACCTGCATTTTATGAGGGTATAAAAAAGATATATAATACAGTTAAAAGAAAATTTGCTTTGCCTTTGTTTCCTCTGAGAAAGATTTAAAAGTATTTGGTCCACTAGAGAGAAGCATGTGAACTACTAATATGTTTAAAGATAAAAAGGGAAAATTAAAGAAAAGAAAGCCTGTTTCAGAGTAGGAACACTCATGTATATCTACTATAAATAGGAACTTTTAACAAAAGGCATTACAAATATACAACATGGAAATTAGTAAGATTGTGCATGGCAGTTTATTTGTGTATCTAAGAAACTGAAGTGGGCTGTGCATCCTACAGTATTTTGCCTGTTCCTCCCACTCGGAAGTCGTGCCTGGCTTTGTGCCTCTGAGTTACAGCGGTAGTCCTAACCTGCTGGAAAAAGACACGGAGCCCTGAGTCATCTTTGGCATCCTGGAAGACTCCATACAAATGCAAATTTGTAGATCAAAGGCAGAAACAATAAATCCACATCTGTTACTGGCAGCCAGGGCATTAAATTTAAAGTAAAGAAAATGTTTCTAACAAAACAAAATTAGACAGCAACCTCAGGGGGGAAGATCCATTTGCCCTTGAAGGGTCTTAACTCACAGAATTGGGCTCCAGAACCCAAATACTTACGAACTTTTTTAAGCAGAAGTTTCCCTTCAGGTATGTATTTGTACCTTGATTTCAAATGGTTCTGAAGCTGACTCAACTTTTTCCCAAGACGAGACAGGTGGAAATGAGCTGTCATTCTGACCTTAATTTGCTCCTGGAGGTGGTGCACTTGCTGCTGAAAGCCTTCAATGTTTCATGCTAAAAAGCTACTGGCAGAAATACTCGATCACTCTTTAACTGAGCACTTCAAAGTTTGACACTTAAAAATGTTCAACCAAAAGTTCTCTGATAGAATATTTCCTTTCTTGGGCAAAACAGAATTTTTATACTAACAAAATAAATTCAAGGACAAAATTTCAAAGCTACTGCATTTGGTCAGACTTTTCTTCCAAAGATGTCTTCATTGGCAGCCCTCAGGTATGCCAAGTACTACTGGTAACGAAGGGGATAGAGAAGAGTGGCAAGGGCTGGCCTAGATGATTTTTGTATTAGTCATAGCCATTTTTTAGAGCCAATCAGCCTGAGAGTCAATCCTTCCCATTGATGTACCAACAGCAATAAAGGCTCAATTACAACAGGAGGACACACACAACACACATAAGGGATACTCCTGGAGTGGCCTGTTCATGTGACAATGGACACTGGTCCACTGGGTCCCACAGGATACCTACTAAATAAGGCCATTCTACCAAGACTGGTAGACCTAGCAAATACACCTACTACATAGACCCAAGCACAGGGAGCCTGTCAGAATGAGGAGACAAAGAAATATACCCTAATTAAAAAAACTCCAGAAAATGAACT
This sequence comes from Myotis myotis, assembly GCF_014108235.1. Taxonomy (NCBI): domain Eukaryota; kingdom Metazoa; phylum Chordata; class Mammalia; order Chiroptera; family Vespertilionidae; genus Myotis; species Myotis myotis. The sequence goes on along the minus strand of NW_023416390.1, from coordinate 88,135,922 downwards.
AAATAAAATGGAGACAATTTACCAGATGCAGAGTTTAAAACATTAGTTGTAAGGTTGCCCAATAAACATAAGGAAATAGTAGATTAATTTAGTGAGTAATGTAACAAAGAGATGAAAACCATTAAAATAGAAATAGAAAACATAAAAAGAGCCAGTCAGAAATGAAGAATACAATAACTGAAATAAATCAACAGATTCGATAAAGCAGAGGAAGGAATCAATAATTTGAAAGACAAGGAAGTGGAAAACATCCAACCAGAATAACACAAAGAGAAAAGAATACAAAATGAGGATAGTTTAAGAGGTTGGGATAACATCAAGAATATCAACATTTGTATCATAAAGGTACGAGAAGGAGAAGAGAAAGAACAAGAGATTGAAAACCTATTTGAAGCGATGATGAAAATGTCCCCTAACCTAGCAAAGGAAATAAATGTTCAAGTCCAGGGAGTCCCAAACAAAATGAACCCAAAAAGACTCACATCTGGACATATCATACTTAAAATGCCAAAATTAAAAAACAAAGAGATAATCTTAAAAGTAGCAAAAGAAGAGCAAGTAGTTATCTACCAGGGAGCTCCTATAAGACTGTCAGCTAATTTATCAACAGAAATTTTAGAGGTCAGAAAAGATTGGATGAAATATTCAAAGAGAATAAAAGCAAGGACCTACAACCAAGATTACCCAGAAAGGCTATCATTTAGAACCACAGGACAGATTAAGAGCTTCTCACACAAGAAAAACATGAAAGAGTTTATCACCATTAAACTAGTATTACAATAAATGATGAAAGGACTTCTTTAAAAAGAAGAAAAAAATAAAAAATATAAATAATGAAATGTCTACCAATAACAACTTTAAATGTAAATGGTTTAATACTCTAATCAAAAGACATAGGATGGCTAAATGGATAAGAACACAAGATCTATGTATATGCTGCCCATAAGATACCCACTTTAGATCAAAAGACACACACAAACTGAAAGTAGAGGATGGAAAAAAATATATGCATATGGAAACCAAAAATAAATCTAGAATAGCAACATATTTGTCAAACAAAATATATTTTAAAACCAAGGCTATAACAAGAGATAAAAAAGAACTAAACAATTCAACTTCTTGGTAGATATCTGAATAAAACTAAAACACAAATTTGAAAAGACATATGCATCTATATGTGTGTTGTGTTACTTACAATAGCCAAGATATGGAAGCAAACTGAGTGTCTATCAAAAGGTGAATGAATAAAAAAGAATTGGAACATATATACAATAGAATATTTCTCAGTCTTATAAAAGGGTAAAATCTTGCCATTTGTAACAACATGGGTGGACCTAGAGGATATTATGTTAAGTGAAATAAGTCAGACTGAGAAAGATAAATACTATACGATTTCACTTATATATGGAATCTAAAAATTGCAATAAATAAAACAGAAACAAACTTATATCAGTCACTTTGGGGGTATGCACACCAGCAAAATTGGCAAATGTGACAAATCAGGACTTTTCATTGTCAGAGAGTTGATTTTTAAACATTTACCAGCACTCCACTCCTTACAACCCACATCCAACACACCAGTGTGTCATGCAAATACTTTCAAACATACTTTGAACTGTCCTCTTCACATCACCTAGCCCTTCTACAGAATGCAATCCTCTCCCACCTGGCCTAAGTGCAGTAGCTGCCTAACTAATCTTGTTTGACTTTGCTTTCCATCTCCAGAAGTTTCTTCCTTGGAACAGTGAGAGAGATCTGTGAGTCAGATCATGTCACACCCGTGTTCAGCACACACAACTGTTCCCCACTACACTAAGAATAGAGTATAAAGCAGCACCGCAAGCCCATAGGTGATGAGCCCTTACTTACATCTATGGTTTTTCTCTCCTTCCACTCTCTTTCTACTATGTTCAGATTCACTGGACTTTTGCTATTCCTTTAAGAGAGTCAATACATTAACATTCTAGGGCTTTTGAACTTATCTAGAATGACTTAATCCTAGTGTTTCTTATATAAATAGCAGTCATTCCTGTCTCTGCTTAGATGTCATATTATCATTGAAGTCTTTGACAACCACATATCAAATTGCATTCTTTTTTCACAGTCCTTGTCCATCAATATTGTTTTTGTAACTCTTTTAGTTACCTAACATTATATTACATACTAGAGGCCTGGTGCACAAAAATTTGTGCACTCGGGGGGAAGGGGGTCCTTCAGCCAGGCCTGTGCACTCTCGCAGTTTGGGACCCCTCGGGAGATAATGACCTGCTGGCTTAGGCCCGCTCCGGGGTGGCAGAGGGCAGGCCCAATTCCTAGGTGCAGCCCCTGATTGGGCTCAGAGCAGGGATGATTGGGGAGTTGGGGCGCCGCCCCCTGTCATGCACAGAGCAGGGCGGATTGGGAGGTTGTGATGCCACCCTCAGTCACGCTCAGGGTAGGGCCAATTGGGGGGTTGGGGCACCGCCCCCTGTCACACTCAAGGCAGGGTCGATGGGGAGGTTGTGGCACCACCCCCTGTCATGCACAGAGCAGGGCCAATCAGGGGGTTGGGGTGCTGTCCCCTGTCACACACAGAGCAGGGCCCATAAGGGTGGTTGGGGTTCCGTACCCTGTCACACACAGAGCAGGGTCGATCAGGGGGTTGGGGAGCTCCCCCCTGTCATGCACAGAGCAGGGCCCATCAGGGGGTTGAGGAGCTCCCCCCTGTCACTCACAGAGTAGGGCCGATAGGGGAGTTGGGGCACCGCCCCCTGTCACACACAGAGCAGGGCGGATCAGGGGGTTAGGGCGCCACACCCTGTCACACTGAGGGCAGGGCCGATAGGGAGGTTATGTCTCTACCCCATCACACACAGAGCAGGGCCTGTGGGGAGGTGGGGTGGGGGGGTTTGGGGCACCACACCCTGTCACACACAGAGCCGCAGGGCTATCAGGGGGTTGGGGAGCTCCCCACTATCAGGCACAGAGCAGGGCTGATCAGGGGGTTGGGGTGCCTTCCCCTGTCACAAGCAAAGCAGGGTGGATAGGGAGGTTGTGGCCCCACCCCCTGTCACACAAAGAGCCACAGGGCGATCAAGGGGTTTGGGCGCTGCCCCCTGTTACACTGATCCCGGTGCCGGGAGGCCTCGTGGTAGCGCTGATCCTGGTGCTGGGAGGCATATTACCCTTTTACTGTATAGGATAGAGGCCTGGTGCACAGGTGGGGGCCAGCTGGTTTGCCCTGAAGGGTGTCCTGGATCAGGGTGGGGGACCCCACTGGGGTGCCTGGCAAGCCTGGATGAGGGAATATGGCTGTTTGCAGCTTATCACACACCCTTCAGGGTGGGGGTCCCCACTGGGGTGCCTGGCCAGTCTGGGTGAGGGGCTGAGGGCTGTTTTCAGGCTGGCGGGTGACTGAAGCTCCCAACCGCTCCTGTTTTTCTTTTTTTTTTTTTTTATTCTGGGCTAGCTTTAGCTCTGAGGCTTGGCTCTAGCTCTGAGGCCTCGGCTGCTGAAAGCAGGTATCTGGTTTGTTTGGGTTCTATAATCAAAACACTGTTTCAACTCCAGCTCTGAGATCCCGGCTGGCTGAAAGCAGGTTTCTGGGGTTTTGTTTAGCTTCTATATTTGTAACAATGCTTCAAACTGCAAGCTCAGAGGCCGGCAGCAGCAGGCGGGAACGTTGGAGTCCTCCGTCACTGAAGCAAGCAAGCCTCATGTTCTCTTCAAGCTGCCTGGCTGCCGGCCACCATCTTGGCTGGCAGTTAATTTGCATATCACCCTGATTAGCCAATGGGAAGGGTAGCAGAGGTATGGCTAATTACCATGTTTCTCTTTTATTAGATAGGATGATTTGCTTCTTTGTTTATTGTCTTTCATCCTTATTAGAATGTGAGAACAGAAACATTGTTTTCTGCTGTGCCTGGCATATTCAGGTGTTTCATAAAGATTTTTTGAAAGGATAAATTAACTAAAATTGTTTCAGATGCTCTTTATAGTATCCCCTTAACACAGATGATACTAACACTTGCTAACTGACAATGAAGCTTAAAGAGTTCTATGACTACCTATTTAAGGAGCCAAGATTCATAAGTAGATCTTTGTGACCCTAAGGTGCAAGGATTTTAAATACATTTATCATTTACTTCTGGGAATTCATCTCTCTATGATTTTGACTAGTGAGAAATACCAGTACTTCCCCAAGAGTCTTGGGTTGTACAAAGGATAACAGGGGACACATGAAAGTCTAATCATCAATTGGCTTGTCCTTCACCACTAGTACAAAGATCCTTAAAGATAGAACTGGTATGCCATTGGCCATCTAATTCCAGCCTTAGGATAATGTTTAGCACACAGCAGTTAATTAACTGGATGATTATCCATTCATTCATAATGTCAAATACAGTAGGTCCTCAGGTTACATCGGAGATCCTTTCCTATGGTGCGACAGAAGGAATTGCCATTAAGTCGGAACCCACCTACATAAGCACCTACGTCACTCACACATAGAGTACATACAAAGCAGTAATGAAGTGAAACAGTAAAAAAAATATTAAAAGAAAGATAACAATTCCTGACCTTTACTTGTGGTAAATAAATAATAAAAAACATAAAACACATATGTACATACGTAGAAATGATGGAACCTTTTTTTTAATAAATAAATGGGAGATGGCAACGTAACCATGAAACGATGTAAGTCAAGTCCAACGTAACCCAAGGACTGTCTGCACTTGTAAAGTGAATACATGACACACATGAATAAATGGACACAGACTGCCTTCTGAGAGGAAATACAGTAAGTAGTAAAGAAAACACTGGAGCCCAGCTGGTGTGACTCGGTTGGTTGAGCATCATCCCACGCACCAGAAGTTGCCTGTTCTATTCCAGTCAGGGCACGTGTCCAAGTTTCAGGCTCCATCTCCAGTAGGGGGCAGTCAATGGATGTTTCTCTCTTATTGATGTTTCTATCTCTTCCTCTCCCTTCCTCTCTCACTTTAGTCAATATAAACATATTTTTAAAAAGGAAAACACTGCTAAATGCCATTACATGTAAGACAATTACACATAACAATACAGAATCTGAAATTTCAAGAATATGGTACTATAATTTACATACAGCAAAAACCTGTTCTGGTTATAAAATAAAGGTTTATTGCCCTACCTGGTTTAGCTCAGTGGATAGTATTGGCCTCCAGACTGAAGGGTCCCAGGTTGATTCCAGGCAAGGGCACATGCCCGGGTTGTGGGCTCGAGCCCCAGTGGGGGATGTGCAGGAGGCAGCCAATCAATAATTCTCTCTCATCCTTGATGTTTCTATCTCTCTCTCTCCCTTTCCCTTCCTCTCTGAAATCAATAAAAATATTTTAAAAAATAAAATAAAATAAAATAAAGGTTTATTTATTTATTGTTAAATATTTGTAATTATTTTTAGAGAGAGTGGAAGGTAGAGGGAGAGAGAGAGAGAAAGGTAATGTCGATAGACCGGCGATCTAGAAGTATAGTAGAATTTAGAGGAACTGGGAGAGGCAGAGGGGTGTACATTCCTGTAGAGAGGATAAGGACACATGGATTCATTGTGACTTTTGATAAACTGGAGATGAAAGACATGAAGGGATTAATTCTGATTCTGTGTCAGTGTGTGTACATGTGTGTGTATTTGGGGAAAAGCTATTGTGTGTTGAAGTCAGGTCAAAGTTTATCCTCTTGGTAGGAAACGTTTCTGGACAAAGGAAGTGAGGAGATGGAGTCCCACCAGAGGAATGGAGAATTCTGTTGGAAGTGGCACTGTACGTTAGCGTTCCTATGGCAGTAAAATAAGTCCCTCAGATATTACCAGCATGAAACATTTGCACAGGAGCATGCACCAATCTTTGAAAGAATCCTGATGTGGGTAGAAGATAAGAAAGGGCTTCTTTTATTTTAACGGATGATGATCGTCTGAGGCACAAATGTGTTTGTGATACATTAAGAAGGCATGGGGCACTCTCAACATGCCTTTCCCAGGTTTGGTTCTCCTTAAAGTAAAACACACACACACACACACACACACACACACACACACACACACACACGAAAGGGAAATCTTATCGTTTCCATCAGCTCATTAATATTCTTTTAATCTTCCATTTTGGCAGTTTAATTTAGTTGATGTTTCTCATTTACATTCTTAATTGATTTAATTCCAGCTTCTGTCTTTCTAGCAAGCCTATTGTTATTTATTGACTTTTACTGATATATGCAGCCCTCAGATTCCAGCTCTGAAAATCAAAGGTCTCCTTATCAGTGGTCTTCTTTTGGACTATATTATAACTGTTTTTTGTCTCTGCACTTTCTTACAGCAGACTAACATCCATTCTAGTCATTTATTCAAAATATCATTGAATACTTGTCAATATATTGGGTTTGTTTATCAGGAGACTATGATAATAAATACACAATACCAAGGGAGAGGAAACCTCCTATGGAGTGGTGAGGAGACACCTCTGATGAGGTGACATTTGGCTGAAGCCTGAAGAATGAAAACAGTCTTTTGTAGAAAAAAAGAATAAATGGATTTCCAAGGGGCCGGAACCATGCATGTAAATGTCCTTGCCTGCGTGGGGCCTGTTGGCGCTCAGGGAGAACGGCTGGAGAGCACTGGAGAGGTCGCAGGGCTCCTTGTATGCAGAACTTCAAAGAACTTGACAAGAAGCAGGAATTTATTCAATATGCAAAGAAAGGAAATAGGGAAGTGTTAGGCAGGAATATAACCTGACCTTACCTATATGTGAGAAAGTATGCTCAGAATGACAGCTTTCCCATCCAGCAGCCGTAGCTTCATGTGTTCACACGTGTGTTTAGAGTCAGAATGATCAAGTTGGAATCCCCAGTTCCAGTACCTCCCTGTTACAATGCATTTAAGTTATTTTACTGTAGATGAGTTATCTGTGGAAGGGTAACCTTTGGTGTTGCTTAAATGACTGAGGGCATTGTGACGATCACAGCATGATACTGGCATAAAATAGACACTTAATATGTGAATTTCCTTTATTTTTCTAGAAGTTTACAATTTATATTAGCTAGTTCTAGCTTTGTAAGAATGCCTTGTAAATAATATACATAATTAAAGCTTAGGACATTTTATTTCATTTAGGGAGGAGAATAAAACAAAACTATATAGTTTTGAACCACTAACATAATCAATATGTAAACCATCCCCATCACACCAAAGAAGTTATCTCATGCCCCTTTTTTATTTACCCCCTTTCCAACACCAGAGGAGGGGCCAATGGCAGTGATATTTCTGTCTCTAGCATTTTGCCTTTACAAAAGTGTCATATCAATGGAATAATGGAATAGGCTGTCTTTTGTTGAGGTAGGAGACAAAATAATACATATGTAAATTATTGAAAGTATTAGGAGGTAGTATATGTGAAAAATAAAAAAAAGCAGGATAAAGGGAATGGGGAGGAGTGGGGGCAGGGAGGATGTACCATTCATATAATAATAAGCTTTGTGACTATCAATGTTTATCGAAGCCATATTTCACCTGGCCCACAAAGTGGAATTTTCTCACCCCTCCCTCCACTGTCATTACCTATGTCAAAATGATTATGATGATCTATTTCTCATTCTGGATAGAAGGCAAATTGGGATATCATTTAGTTCTGTGTAGGTAATGGCATCAACCTCATGCATCTCAGTACCTTGTGATTATCAGATGAGATGGTAAAACCAGGAAATAAGGCATCAGAGCTGCTGTATACAGTTCAAATCATGGTGTACATCCTGCCCCACCCCGGGTTGTACAGTGCACATACTGACTGATAGACAGATATCTTTCTTCTCACAAATGTACTGTTTTGTTTCACGTCTATTAATATTTTATAACATAATTGTACCCTGGTGTAATAGCTTACTTAGTATGTATCATGACTTGGGAATAATTTTCTTAGTTTAGAACACTATTAGTTTCCAAATTTTCACTGTGATAAAGCACTTACACATAGTAGTTTGGATATATTTGTGTTTTTTTTCCTCAAGATAAGTTGCTAAAGGTGAAACTGTGGGTTCAGTTTAAATGCAGAGCTTTAATCTTTTGTGCAAATTACCAGTTGTCCACTAGAAAGCATGAATTTAGCTTCACCTCTCTAACCATGTATAAGAATGTTTATTTTTCTATATTCTTGCTAACAATTGTGTCATCTTTCTTTTTACTTTGTCCATTTGAAAGGTGCTACTTGGATCACATTAATGTTTTAATTTGCCCTATCATTGACTGTGAGGTTTACTGGGATTTGTGTCTCCTTTGAAAATTGCTCATTTTTATTTTGTTGATTTGCATTTTCTTTTTTAAAAAAATTTATTTATTTTTGTAATTATAGTTGACATACAATGGGATATTAGTTGGGATATTAGTTTCATGGCACAACATACTTATTAGATATTTATACAGAGTTGGGCAAAAGTAGATTTACAGTTGTTCATATGGAAAATTGTGCCGCGCCAGCACTGCCAAGGGTTAACCTGACGAGGGGCAGTGAAGGATTGAAGAAAAGACAGACAAGAGAATACATTTGGGACTTGGTGGATCTCCCGTGCCTGGGTGAGGACTCAAAGACACAGCCTGCAAGCCAATGCTTTATTTTACAGCAGTCTGATTAAAACAAGGGTAGATTAACATGTATACAAATGTTCTTGTTTTGGCAACACTTGTTGCACCTCCCACAGCCCAGTAGCTACTTAGGAAGGAATTAGGGAGGGCTACAAAGTCAGGCTTAATTATGGGAGGAGAGATCTGCCCTCCAGGCTAGAACTTGTTTGTGGCCCTGCCACAGGTCAGCGTGAGGCTTGACCATAGAGCCACTCCCTACAGAAAATAATCCTATCTAATAATAGAGAAACATGGTACTTAACTGTAACTTCACTACCCTTCCCATTGGCTAATTAGCAAGATATGCAAATTACTTCCAGCCAAGATGGAGGCCGGCAGCAAGGCAGCTGAAGCGAACAGGAGGCTTACTTGCTCCAGTGATGAAGGAAGCCAAGGTTCCCTGCCTGCCGCAGCCCAGCTCTGAGCTCCAGATGCAACAATGTTGCAATTATAGAACCTAAACAAGCTCCAGAAACCTGCTTTCAGCCAGTGCGGCCTCAGAGCTTAGAGTGGCCAGTGATGGCAACAGAGTTTCAATTATAGAATCTAAATAAACCCAGATACCTGCTTTCAGCTGGCAACGGCCTCAGAGCTGGAGCTGGCTCTCAGCTCCAATGACAGCTATAGAAGGTAAATAAATCCCAGAAAAAAAAAATAGGAAAAAGGAGAGGCTGGGAGCTTCAGTCACCCACCAGCCTGAAAACAGCCCTCAGCCCCTCACCCAGGCTGGCCAGGCACCCCAGTGGGGACCCCCAACATGAAGGGGGTGTGACCAGCTGCCAACAGCCATCATCCCCTCATCCAGGCTGGCCAGGTACCCAAGCAGGACCCCCACCCTGATCCGGGACACCCTTCAGGGCAAACCACCTGGCCCCCACCCATGCACCAGGCCTCTATCCTATATAGTAAATGGGTAATATGCAAACTGACCCTAACAGCAGAACGACTGGGAATGACTGATCACTATGACACACACTGATCACCAGGGGGCAGATGCTCAATTCAGAAGCTGCCCTCTGGTGGTCAGGGTGCTCTCACATGGGAGGAGCTCTGCTCAGCCACAAGCCAGGCTGATGGCTGCCAGTACAGCAGTGGTGGTGGGAGCCTCTCCTGCCTCCTCAGCAGTGCTAAGGATGTCCGACTGCAGTTTAGGCCTGCTCCCTGCTGGCAAGTGGACATCCTCTGAGGGCTGCCAGGCTGCCAGAGGGATGTCTGATTGCCATCTTAAGCCTAATCCCCCGGGAGCGGGCCTAAGCCAGCAGGTGGTCATCCCCTGAGGGGTCCCAGACTGCGAGAGGGCACAGGCCAGGCTGAGGGATCCCTCCTCCCCCCGAGTGCAAAAATTTTTTGTGCACCGGGCCTCTAGTTTAATAATAAATAAATTTATACAAGAATAAACTTTTGCATACTCACAAGTATAAACCTACTTTGTCACATCCTGTATATCTTACAAAAAGATCACCCCAATAAGTCTATTACCTATCTGACACCATACATAGTTATTACAATAATTTTGATTAAAGTACATTCCTTATGCTGTACTTTACATCTCATGAGTGTTTTCACAACTGCCAATTTGTACTTTTTAATTCCTTTTCCTTTTTCACCCATCCTTCCAACCCTCATTCCATCTGGTAAACATCAATTTGTTCTCTGTATTATATGTCTGTTTCTGTTATGTTTGTTTATTTTGTTTCTATAGATTTAACATATAAGTGGAATCATATGGTATTTGTTTTTCTGTTCAACTTACTTTACTTAGCATAATACCCTTTAAATTTATCCATGTTTTCATAAATGGTAAGGCTTCATTATTTTTTATGTCTGAGTAACATTTCATTGTTTTATGTACTGCCTCTTCTTTATCCATTTATCTATTGATGGACACTTAGGTTATTTCCATACATTTGCTATTGTAAGTAATGCTGCAAGGACATAGGAATACATATATCTTTTCAAATTAGTGTTTTGGCTTTCTTTGGATAAATACCCAGAAGTGGATTTGCTGGATCATAAGGTAGTCCTATTTTTAATCTTTCGAGGAACTTTTATATTGTTTTCCATAGTGGCTGCACCAATTTACAATCCCACCACTATACTGTCTTCTATGTCCAAATATTACATTTTATACATACTAGCAGCCCAGTGCACAAACATCTGTGCACTCGGGGGGGGTCCCTCAGCCTGGCCTGTGCCCTCTCGCAGTCTGGGACCCCTCAGCGGATGACCACCTGCTGGTTTAGGCCCATTCACTGGGGGATTAGGCCTAAGCTGGCAGTCAGACAACCCTCTGACCAGGAGCCCTCAGAGAATGTTCACTTGCCAGTGGGAGCAGGCCTAAACTGCAGTCGGACTTTCTTAGCACTGCTGAGGAGACAGGAGAGGCTCCCACCACCACTGCTGTGCTGGCAGCTGGCAGCCAGGCTTGTGGCTGAGCAGAGCTCCCCCGGTGAGAGCACACTGACCACCAGGGGACATCTCCTGCATTGAGCATCTGACCCTGGTGGTCAGTGTGTGCCATAGTGACCAGTCATTCTTAGTCATTCTGCTGTTAGGGTCAATTTGCATATTACCCTTTTATTATATAGGTGTGCCTGGCCAGCCTGGGTGAGGGGCTGATGGTTGTTTGCAGGCTGGCCACAGCCCCTTCACGATGGGGGTCCCCACTGGGATGCCTGGCCAGCCTGGGTGAGGGGCTGATGGCTGTTTGCAGGCTGGCCACAACCCCCCAGCCATCCAAGCTCTCAGCAAGGCTTGCTGGAAGCAGGTATCTGGGATTTATACGGTGTCCCAAAAGTCATGCAAGATTTGCAATTTAATTCAATTGCAAATCGTGCATGAATTTTAGGACACTATATATATATATATATATATATATATATATATATATATATATATATTTGAAACTTGTTACCTTTAGCAGATTCCTGCGGGAAGCTTGGCTTCCTCCATCACCAGGGCAACCAAGCCTCCTGCTCGCTCCAGCTCCATGGCTGCCGGCTGCCATCTTGGTTATTTTAATTTGCACATAGTTGCTCTGATTGACTGGTGGGCATGGCTTAGGGCATAGCAAAGGTACAGTCAATTAGCATCTTTGTCTTTTATTAGTGTAGATACCATAATTCTATTAACCAATCAATAAACATTGAGGTTGTTTTTAATTTTTAGCTATTTTGAATAAAGCTGCTATAAACATCTGTTTATACATCTTTGTGGAGATACCTATTTTTTTATTTCTGTTGGGTAAATTTCTAGTGGTATTGCTGAGTCTTATGGTGATGTTTAACTTTGTAAGAAATGGTCAAAATGCTTTCAAAAGTAATCAGACTATTTGGCATTCTCACCAGCAGTGTGTGAGTGGTTCCAGTATCTCTGCATGTTCAGTAGCACTTGGCATTGTTTTTGTTTGTTTATTTTTTATTTTAGTGACTCTAGGTTATTTATAATGTTAGTTCATTGATCCTTTTAAGATGTAAGTAAATTCAGTTTTTGACTACTAAATTTAATTACTTGAGTCAAACTACCTAACATAATCTTCTTTTCTATTCATTCTTTCATTCATTCTTTTACTTTTACTCAGCATGCACCATGAGTTACTTAGAAGTTTACATTCTAAGAATAATATAATGTGACAACTACTAGAAAGAATCAATGACTTCATGAGTATACAGTAGTTGCTCAAAAGATATTTTCCTAATTTTAACTAAGCTAAATCCTAAAAGATGAAAGGGAGCTTGTCTGTGATGTAGGAATAGGAAGGCAATCCAGACAAGTTATATAGTTATAATCTATTTGACACTTATAGCACAGAAATGTCCAATGGTATTACCATTTTTCAGGCTACATATAGTTAAGTTCAAAGTTGAAGAGTACATATATTGCTAACTGTTGACCTGGCTCTCTTTATCTGAAATGTTGGAGTCTGGAGCAGTTGAACATATCCTAAAAATGGAAATTATCCTTGCAGAATATCCTTCTAATACATATGCCCCTTTTCATATTTCAAAATATATTTTTCAAAAAGGAGTAGTTACATAATCTTCTAGTGGCAGTTGAAAGAAATGGGCATTATTCTAATTATCCTTACTTTCCAACTCTTGACATCTGATGTGCTCCATCTATAATGGTAACAGAGACCTAAGTCACAGAGACAGACCAACATATTTCCTGTCCTACATGCTAGTTTTTTAACTATCCACCTGCAGTCTTATTAACTCACTAGTGACCCAGCGCATGAAATCGCATGAGACCCAGGACCCTGCCAGCACCGGCAGGGATGCAGCATCAAGCCCCGACCAGCACCACGTGGGACTCCCCCGAGTTCCTCCCCATGGCCGGCACCGCAGGACTCCCTCGATGCACCTCCTGGTCAAGTCCCCCCTAGCGCCCCCAGGGATGCAGCATCAAGTCCCTGCCCACCCACACATGCCTGCCATGCATGCAGCCTCCTGCTGATTGGTCATTACGGTGTGATGGCATCATGACCATTTGCATATTAGCCTTTTATTATATAGGATTTCAAGGTGTATTGACAATTTGAGCCTATGTCAATCTCTTCTCTGCTTGATAATATTTGAACCTTATAGTTATGACCTACTTTTTGAACCTTGTAGTTATGATCTATTTGACACCTATAGTTATGCAATTTAACATAATGGGGCATTATTTATATCTGGAAGTCCCTATCTCTCAATCATGAATACTGAGGAAGCACATCATTGTAGAGGAGTTCAGGTCACTTCTGGCTCAGAACCCTCAGTGACTTCCCATCTCACTTAGTAAAAGCCAACATCTTTTCAGTGGCCCAAGGACTCACATGTTTTAGCCCTTCTTTTCTCCCTGTCCTCCTTCACCTTGTCTTTCAGTTCTCTCCTCCTCCCTCTAACCCTCACATCCTGGTCTCTTATTTTCCCTCTTCTTAAGATTTTGGAATTGGGTGTTCTAGCTATAATGCCTAGATACTTGTATCTTTCAGATTTTTACCCAAATTTTACATTTTAGTGAGGCCAATCCTAAGCACTCTATTTAATTGCAATCTAAACTCTCTCATTCAGCTTAACCTGCTCCTATTTTTCACAGCACAGATCCACTATGACTTATTCTATAGATAATAATTTACTATTTGCTATTTACTGTATGTCTCCCTTTACAAAACCATAACCTCCATTAGGAGCAGGATTCTGTCTATTTTGTTCACTGAGGTAGTTTAATTAGGTTAATACATTTAATAATGTACATGTAATACTGAAACACTGACCATCACTTAATAGTTGATTAATAAATTTCAGTTGAAAGAATAAAAAAATAGAAAATAATGTCGTGACATTAAGTTATTAATGTGGAAAAAAATAAAAGGAAATAGTGCTCTGACCTCATGTCATTCCAAATGTTAACTGCCATTGCATTAAAGACTGAAATACAGAGAGCAAGACTTTAACAGATTTGAAAGAGGTTATAGAAAAGTAACTTTATTACTGTAAATGGATAGGATTTCCTAAACAAAGCAAAATTATACTAACATAGAATGTGAACTATGTAAAAGAAATAGGTTCCATTAAAATTTAAAAACATATTAAAGAATAAATAGAACAAAATTAAAATCCAAACCACAAAACAAGAAAAATACTATAAATATATCCTGAAACAGGATTATTATTCAAAATATAAAAGGAATTCTTACAAATCTCTGGAAAAAAAAGAAACATAAAATTCAGGAAGCCATCAACAAGGATTTTACTGGAGATGATGTAGGAAGTCCCATAAAAGCATGTAAATAGGCTAAACCCAATTATAGTCTTAAAAATGCAAGTTAAAACAAATTTATATCAATTTAGATGCCAATCTGGCCAATAAGTAAATAAATATGTAAAATAATAAGTCAGTCCACAGTACATGTTGGCATAAATGCAGAACCAAGGAAACTCTCATAGAATGTTATTGGTGGTTTACAGAATATAGACTTTTAAAAATATCTGTTACTTAATTATATAAAAATAAAGATTTAGAGTGATAAATAATGTACAATCAATTTTATTCTTAAAAGTATCAGGAAAAAAATAACAATAATAGAAATCTCATTAACTCAAAATATCAGAAATTTTAATTTAATGGATACATCTGGCAATTTAACTTATTAACATTAAGAACTGTACTATTTTGGGTATAAATTAGGGTAGAGGAGAAAAGTTTCTATTTTCTTTGTGTGTTCTTGTTTCAATTGTTATATGTATAGTTAACAGATTTTTTTCAAGAATTTCATAACCAGGGTTAGAACCTGCAACCTGGTGATATGCCCTAACCAGGAATCAAACCCACCACCTTTTGGTAAAGAGGAGGATGCTCCAACCAGCTGAGCAACACTGGCCAGGGCTATAGTTAATTGATTAATAAGACAAGAATATTACTAATAATTTTCAAAATATTTTATTTTTGTACTTAGACAATAAATTAAAACAATGGATTAATGTATAAAGAAACACAGATTTTTAAGAAAAATGCTTTGAAAATTTGTATATCAACTAGACAAAATCAGCATATAAAATGTGAAGTTGATTACATTTAATTACCTCAAAATGAATCTAATATGTATTTAAAATGAAAGCATAAATAAAAGAGCCAAACCATTTAAAAATTGGGATTCACTAAATAATTCTTGCATTATATAAGAAATAATACTTGCAATTATATAATATTTAATTATAAGTTAAAACTGTAACAGCATACATATATCAACACTTTGTGATGTGCCCCAAACTGTAGTATAATCTATACCTTGAAACTCCCTTAGTGCTAAATAAAATACAACTTGAAATATCCGTGACCTGAGTATTGTAAATATAGCATTACCAAAATAACAACAATAGGTGAAAGTAATTAATACAGGTGAAAGAAGCAATTGACATATTAGAAAAGAAGTAACACTGAAATTGAGAGAAACAAGATCGTGAAATAGGTAAACGCTTGCACTCGCCACCTCCCACAACCACATTCAAAATTACAGCTAAAATGCAGAACAACCGTCATTCAAACCACCTGAAATCTGGCTGAATGGAAGTCCTACAACCAGAGAAGTAAAGCAGAAAGCACAGAGACTGGTAGTAGGGTAGAGGTGCTGAACTGGCTGGTCTGACACCCATGTGTGGCATTTTTTTAATTGGGAGGGATATCACCAAGGCCTCCTGTGGGAAGCAAGGGGTCCCAGCCCCACATCTGTCCCCCAGTTCAAGGTTCCAGAGCTGGAAAGAGAAGTCCCTGTAACTTCTGGCTGTAAAAGCCAGTGGGGATTGTGACTGAGGGATAAGGAGTCTACTGTACTCTCCTCTGTTCCTCTTATAGGGTCTGCACACAAACTTATATGGTCTCACTTTCTGAGCTCCAGTGTTGGGCAGCAGCTTTGGGGGAATCCAGAGACATACCAGGAGGAACTGGACTCTCTGACATTTGGATAGGAAGTCAGGAGTGGCTTTCTCCCAGATAAGGGTGCTCACAGGAGTCATTATTCCTGTGGTGGGACCTCCCCCATCATAGAGCTGGCTGACAGTCATATCTTAGTTTCCATCAGCTTGGCCCTGGTGATTCCCTGAGACCCTGCCCCATCCAATTTGCAGCCCCAGCCAAGCTGTTTGCAGGTGCTTTTCCATATGATGGCCTGTCCTGGCTCAGGCTTCAGACTTTGCTAAAATCTCTTAAACAAACAGCAGCTGGAGTCAGTGAGCCTGAAACTTATCAATAAGAGGCCCAAGATCCGACACTGACACCAGCCTGCCTTGCTTCATAGCTTGGCCTTGCCTAGGCATTCCATAGTCCAATACAAGTAGCAGTGACTTGCAGATCTCTTTGTAGCTCCTGCTAGGTGGCCCCAGGCAGTGGCTGCCTATGTACCTCCGAGAGGCAGTGCACCAGGTGGATAGCTGCATACCCTACCAGATTATAACTCTATGAATTCACTAGCAACCCATTCAAGGGGCAGACTCGGTAAGCACCAAAGCCCCACTAAAGCAAGTTCTACTCCATAGGGGTGTCTCCTGCACAACAGCTCTTCCACTGTAGTCTCAGCTGGTTCTCACAACCAATTGGCCTGAAGGTCAATTCCTCCCAAGGATTAAAGACAAAGAGAGAATATTAAAAGCAGCAAGAGAAAAGCAGTAAGTTACCTAAAAAGGAACACCCATACAACTGTCAGCTGATTTCTCAACAGAAACTTTGCAGGCCAGAGGGAGTGGCAAGAAATATTCAAAGTGATGAATAGCAAGGACCTCCAGACAAAATTAATCTCCCTAGCAAAGTTCTCAGTTAGAATTGAAGGTCAGATAAAGAACTTCACAGATAAGAAAAAAATAAAGGAGTTCATCACCTCTAAACCAGTATACATGAAATGTTGAAGGGTATTTAATAACAGCAAGAAGAAGAAAAAAATGTCAAAAGTATGAGCAATAAAATAATAATAAATACATAAGGATCAACAATTAAATATACAAAATCAAAATAAATGAACAAGAAATGTAATGAACAAAATAAACTGGTGAATAAAATAGAACCATAGGCATGGAAACATGGAACAGACCGATGAATCTCAGAGGGAAGAGATTAATCAAAGGTCTTATATGCATACATGCATTACTTATGGGTACAGACAATAATGAGGTGAAGGCTTGGGACAAGGCAGGAACCAGGTGGAGGGGAGCAACTGAGGGGGGGGGGAGAGGCATCTGTAATACAACAACAAATATTTTTTTAAAATAATAAAAACAAAATAGCACTGAAGTTGATGAATAAATATAAGTGCACTTTGAAAATTTTCAAGAAAATAGACACACAAAAGATAGAATGAGTAGCAGAAAAGTTGAAAAAATACATAAAACAGAGATTAAGACAGAAAGAACAAATAGATCGATGGAACAGAATAAAGGTGTAGAAACAGCCCTCAATAGTTAACTGATCTTTGACAAAGAAGTAAAGGCGATACAATGGAACAAAGATAGTCTCTTCAATGAAAGCTACTGAAACAACTGGGCATCCAAATGTTAAAAAAGAAAGAAAGAAAGAAAAATGAATCTAGAATCACAATTTACCATATTCACAAAAATAGCTCAAAGTGGATCATAGACCTAAATGTAAAATGTAAGACAATAAAACAATAGAAGTCCTAAGAAATAAAAGAGGAGAAAGCATAGATGACTTTGGGTATGAGGATTCTTTTTAAAATAGAGTACCAATGATATAATCCATGAAAAAAATTGAAAGACAAAATAAAGAGAATTAGAATACAGCCACAAGCTTAGATACAGTATTTGAAAAAGACACATCTGATAAAGTACTATTATCCAAAATATATGGAGAACCCTTAAAACTCAACAATAAGAAAACAACAACCCTATTAGAGAGTGGGCCAAAGACCTGAAAGGACACTTCATCAAAGATATATAGTTAGGAAAAAGATATGAAAAGATACTCCACATCATATGTAATTAGGAAATTACAAATTAAAATAATCATGAAATACTACCACACATCTATTAAAATCCAGAACATTGACAATATCAAATGCTAACAAGGATATGGGACAACCAAAATTATCATATATTTCTGGTTGGAATGCAATACTTTATATCCACTTTGAAAGATAGATTTGTAATGGACTTTTATCCACAGGATCCAGTAATCCAAAGGTATTGAACATTTATGTCCACACAAAAACCTGCAACTGAATATCATAGCAGGTAGCTTTATTGATCATTGCTAATAGTTGGAAGCTGCAGAGATGCCCTTCAATAGAAAAGCAAAAAAATAAGCTGGCACATCCAGAAAATGGAATATTATACAGTACTAAAAAGAAATGAGCTATCAAGCCATTAAAAGACATGGAGAGACCTTATTGCTAGCTGAACGAAGCCAATATGGACAAGCTGCACACTGTACAACTCTAACTATATAATATTCTGAAAAAGACAACATTATGGAGACAAAAAAAGATCAGTGGTCACCACAGTTGTGGGAGTGCGAAAGGTAAAAAAGCAGAGTGCAGAGGACTTTTAGAACAGTGAAAATACTGTGTATGATCTATATATATAAAAGACTTAGTGACTGTTCGACTGGTAGCTATGATGCACACTGACCACCAGAGGGCGGATGCTTAACTCACAGGCATGAAAACATGGAACAGACTGATGAATCTCAGCAGTAAAGGGGAAGTGGGGAGGGCAGGAAGAGATTACCAAATATCTTATATGCATATTAGAGGCCCAGGGCACAGATTCATGCATTGGTGGGGTCCCTTGGCCTTGCCTGGGGAAATCAGGCCAAAACTGGCAGTCCGACATCCGCCAAGAGTTCCCAGGTTGCAAGGGGGCACAGGCCAGGCCAATGGACCCCACCGATGCACAAACCTATACCCTGGGCCTTTAGTATTATCTATACTAATAAAAGGGTAATATGCTAATTAGACAAGATAGACCGGACATCTTCTGAACATCCTCCTGGACAAAGCCACAGTGGCTGCGAGGGCCAAGGAGGGCCGGCAGCTGGCAGTGGCAGCAGCAGCGGGGTGATGGGTGATGAGAGCTGTGCCTTCCCCTGATGGGCCCAGTTGCCTCCTGCAAAGGGAGGCCAAAGTGCGACTTAGGCCCGCTCCCTGGGGAGCGGGCCTAAGCTGTCAGTAGGACATCTCCTGAGGACTCCTGGACTGTGAGAGGGGGAAGACTGGGCGGAGGGACCGCCCCCAGTGCACGAATTTTCGTGCACCAGGTCTCTAGTAGTATTATAGTGATAGAAAATGTGTTTATATATTGGCTACATGCATAGAATGTACAACACCAAAAGTGATCTCTAAGGTAAACCACAGACCTTAGGTGATTATGACATGTCAATATAGGTGAATCCTTTCCCCAAAAAATCTACAATTCTGGTGAGTGATGTTAATAATGAGGAAGACTATACGTGTGTGTATGTTTGTGTGTGTGTGTGTGTGTGTGTGTGTGTGTGTGTGTGTTTCAGGGAGTGGGTAGCAGGGGATATGTGGGAAATCTCTATACCTTCCTTTAAATTGGTTGTTAAGCTAAAATTGCTATAAAATATACTTTAAAAAATAAACAAAACTAGAATTAATATACAATTAAATGACAGCAGATACAATAAAACAAAAATATTCAAGAGAAACTTGACATACTAATTAATGGTAAGACATTTTAGAATCTGTATAAAAAGAACTACTATATGAAAAATATAAAATAAAATATTTTCATTGAAAAAAGAGGTGAAAATTCTGAAAGAAATATAACAATTAATAAATTATAAAAAACAAAAAAATTAAACACCAAGAAGCATTGACAACTGAGTTTTTATGAGTTTGAATCCAATATATATTGTCTTAGTATTTAAGAGTTCCCAAACACAAAAGTTAGTTTCATAATTTGAAGCTTAAACCGTTCATCACAATCTTACCAAGATGTGAAAAAAGATTAAAGAAAATATTACACTATTTTATTTAATATTCAACAATCCTAAATAAAATATTACAAAATAAAATCCATTAATATATTAAAATAATACTCTCTTACCAAGTAATATTCATTCTGGAACAAATTATTCATTATCATGACACCTCTCACTATCCTATCTAATAAAAGAATAATATGCAACTTAACCATCACACCCTCACTCCATCACTCCGTCACAAAGATGGTGGCAGCCTCGGAGCTGGAGTGAGCAGGAGGCTTGGTTGCCACCGGTGATGGAGGAAGCCAAGCTTTCGCCCTGCCCTGGCCAACCCTGAGCTCCGCTCAAGGCTACAAAGTTTCAATTATAGAAGATAAATAAATCCCAGATACCTGATTCCAGCCCATGGCCATTGCCAGCCTTAAAATGGCCGTCAGCCCCTCACCCAGTCTGACCACACCCCCACGGGGTTAGGTCCCCACTGGGGAGCTTGACCAGCCTGCAAGCACCCATCAGCCCCTCATCCAGGCTGGCCAACCACCCCAGTGGGACCCCCACCCTGATCTGGAACACCCTTCAGGGAAAACCAGCTGGCCCCCACCCATGCACCAGGCATCTATCCTACCTAATAAAAGAGAAACATGGTAATTAGCCATAACTCCGCTACCATTCCCAAGGGCTAATCAAGGTGATATGCAAATTAACTGCCAGCCAAGATGGCGGCCGGCACCAGGCAGCTTGAAGCGAACATGCTTGCTTGCTTCAGTGACGGAGGACTCCAACATTCCCCGCCTGCCGCTGCCGGCCTCTGAGCTTGCAGTTTGAAACATTGTTACAATATAGAAGCTAAACAAAACCCCAGAAACCTGCTTTCCAGCCCTACTCTGTGAGTGACAGGGGGAGCTCCCCAACCCCCTGATGGGCCCTGCTCTGTGCATGACAGTGGGAAGCTCCCCAACCCCCTGATCGACCCTGCTCTGTGTGTGACATTGTACGGAGCCCCAACCCTCCTGATGGGCCCTGCTCTCTGAGTGACAGGGGGTAGCACCCCAACCCCCTGATTGGCCCTGCTCTGTGTGTGACAGGGGGTGGCGCTGGAACCTCCCCATTGACCCTGCCTTGAGTGTGATGGGGGCGGTGCCCCAACCCCCCAATCAGCCCTACCCTGAGCGTGACTGGGGGTGGCATCGCAACCTCCCGATCCACCCTGCTCTGTGCATGACAGGGGGCGGTGCACCAACACCCCAATCAGCCCTGCTCTGAGCCCGACCAGGGGCTGCACCTAGGGATTGGGCCTGCCCTCTGCCACCTGGGAGCAGGCCTAAGCCAGCAGGTCGTTATCTCCCAAGGGGTCCCAGACTGCGAGAGGGCACAGGCCGGGCTGACGGACACCCCCTCCTCCCCGAGTGCACAAATTTTTGTGCACCAGGCCTCTAGTCCTATATAATAAAAGGTAATATGCAAATTGACCATAACAGCAGAACAAGTGGGAATGGCTGGACACTATGACACACACTGACCACCAGGGGGCAGACACTCAATGCAGGAGCTGCCCCCTGGTGGTCAGTGTGCTCCCACAGGGGGAGCCCTGCTCAGCCACAAGCCAGGCTACCAGCTGCCAGCACAGCAGTGGTGGTGGGAGCCTCTCCCGCCTCCTCAGCAGCACTAAGGATGTCCGACTGCAGCTTAGGTCTGCTCCCCGCTGGCAAGTGGACATCCCCCATGGGGTCCTGGTCTGCCAGAGGGATGTCTGACTGACTGCTTAGGCCCGATCCCCTGGGGAGCCCTTGACATCACCCAACGGGTCCCAGACTGCAAGAGGGCTCAGGCCAGGCTAAGGGACCCCCCTGAGTGCCCAATTTTTGTGCACTGGGTCTCTCATCTTACTATAAAAGCCTAGGTGGCCCTCACGCCATCATACCGTGATGCCCTCATGCCATTACAAGAGGGCTACATGCACAGCGGGTGTGTGCATGTGGGCGAAGCTGGGCTTGATGCTGCATGCGCGAGAGCGCTGGCGGGAAGTTGACTAGGAGGTGCATTGGGGGAGACCTGCAGGGCTCTGGCCCCGCTGGCTAAACATCAGGGCAAAGGACACCATCCCCCACTCCACCTCCACTCGGGAAAAATGAGATTCAGCTCCTGTGTCGGGATAAAACTGGGGTAGTGGAAGCTGCCCACACTCCACGTCCACCCCCAGCCTTGACCTGGGGTATGAACGTGGCAGAAAACCTCCCTGTTCACTGCCTGGTCCCAGACCCTGAGCTTCTCGCCACACAAGAGCAGTGATTTCATTTCCTGACAAGAGCAGTGACCTCAATTCCTGAGGATGGAACCCAACAGAACGTGGAACCCTGGTAGCCAGGCAGCCATGTTCTGAAACAGCTCCTATCTGGCTCATCTGATACAGACATTCCCACCAAGGCATCTTCTGCTGTTTGCCGCAGTCCCACCACCATGATAGGCAAAGAGCCAGCCATGACAGCTTCTTCCACCGCTGTCACCTCTGGCTCCACACTCAGCCCTGAAGCCTCTGGCCCTTTTCATGGGGGAACCCAGAGGTAACCCTGGGAGGCCCAGGGCAGTTTTCTTAGAACCAGGCCACCACTCTCATCCTCCTCACTAGCCCTGCATCCCCTGGGGCTTCGGCCCTGAGGGGCTATGGGACTCTGAGACTCAGGGGCATCCCGCAGCCCTGCGGAGCACTAGCTTTAATGCTGAGTCCCCATGGGCACCTTCACAGACTCTGACAGGAGGGAGGAGGGAGCGGATACCAGCACCCAGGACTTGGCAAATAGTGATATTAAAATATTTCTTCTAATTAATTCCCTTTCAATGTGCACAAATTCATGCACCAGGCCACTAGTCATTTCTAATATCTAAGGTCAACAAAGATGGAGCAGATGTATAATTCTCCTAAGAGACACTGTAAAAGCATAATGACATTCAATATCTAATTCTATTTTTTAAATTCAAAATAGTAATATGTTTTATAACATGAGTTAGATAATAATTATCTAAGAAAATAATAGTAACAATAATAATACAGGATGAACATTAATTCAACTTAAATGTGCTAGCCAGCCCTATTATATAAGTAAAGTTAAACTAAAAAAAACATAACATAAACAAATAGAAGAAAATGGCATTATTTAAAGTAAATATAATTTCTCATTGAAATAAGCAGAAAATCAAATGCATAACATGCATAATTATTATTTTAGTAAGGAGATTAGTTTTAAAGCAAAGATATTAAAATCATCCTCTTCTTGACATATCCTTAATAAGTCAGTGGATAAAAAAATAATGGTAGATAAGAATAAAAAAAAAAAAAGCTGAAACTGGTTTGGCTCAGTGGATAGAGTGTCAGCCTGCAGATTGAAGGGTCCTGGGTTCGATTCCGGTCAAGGGCATGTTCCTGGGTTGTGGGCACATCCCCAGTAGGAGATGTGCAGGAGGCAGCTGACTGATGTTTCTCTCTCATCGATGTTTCTAGCTCTCTATCTCTCTCCCTTCCTCTCTGTAAAAAATCAATAAAATATATTTAAAAAAATAATGGTAGAAATAGTTTTAATAATAACCAAATTATAATATTATTATTTATTAAAAATATGTGAGAATACCCTAGCTGGTTTGGCTAAGTGGATAGAGCATAGGCCTGCAGACTGAAGGGTCCTGGGTTCAATTCAAGTCAGGGCACTTGCACAGATTACAGACATGATCCCCAGTAGGGGGCGTGCAGGAGGCAGCCAATAAATGATTCTATTCATCTCTCTCTCTCTCTCTCTCTCTCTCTCTCTCTCTCTCTCTCTCTCTCTCTCTCTTCCCCTTCTTCTCTGAAATCAATAAAAATATATTTTAAAAAGGAGAAAGTAAAAAAAAAATAAATAAAAAGGAGAAAGTGCTTTCTAAAATATATATGCATGTGCAAGACTTAGAGAGATTTACGTGTATTAGCTTGTCCTCTGAGCGCATTCTCTAGAGCTTGCAGCACTGAGGCCTCCTCTGGGGCTGGGAGAAAGCTGTAAGTGAGGGGGAGAGCTCCACAGGAGGAGGAAGCGAGAACTGAAATCTGCACATAAACTGATGGTATGTGCATCTGACCCATGGACTGAGCATGCTGGGGACAGCAACGGAGAGTCTGGTGGACAATAGTAGCTGGAAAACTGAAAAGCATGCACAGCGGCTTTGACTGTCATCCACCAAACAGAAGATGATATTTATTGTTTGAATCTCACCAAGTTACAGGAGCAATTCATCCAGCTTCCTATCAAAACCCAGGAAACAGCCCTGATTGGTTTGGCTCAGTGGATAGAGCGTTGGCCTGTGGACTGAAGGGTCCTGGGTTCAATTCCGGCCAAGGGCATGTACGTTGGTTGCAGGCACATCCCCAGTGGGAGGTGTGCAGGAGGCAGCTGATCGATGTTTCTCTCTCATCAATGTTTCTAACTCTCTATCCCTCTTTCTTCCTCTCTCTGAAAAATCAATAAAATATATTTAAAAAAAAAACAACAACCAGGAAACAACATATTTAATGAGCAAAGAATATATGCTACTAGAGGCCCGATGCACAAAATTCGTGCAGACTATGCCTTCCTTCCCCTAGCTGCCAGCCCCAGCTTCCCTCTGGCACCCAGGACCTGGGCTTCCCTCTCAGCTCTGGCTTCATCAGGAAGGACGCTTGGTTTAATAAACATATTACACTTTTATTATTATAGATGCATATAGACTTCCCCAAAAGTACAATCTTCAACATAGCTGCAGTAACAATATATGAAACCAAGCATACAGAAGTTCAAGGTTGTCTGCTGGTAATGTACTTGCTTATTTAAACAAAAGCAATATGATTCAAAGAACCAAAATAAGAAGCAGAAGCTCTATGATGTATATAAGATTCATCATAAAATCAAAACAATATACATGAGGAAAAAAAGCATTAAAATACAAACCATAGTTAAGAAAAAAATAGGCACTAGAAATAGATACACATTTCACACAGATGTCAAAATTATCAGACAAGTACTTTGAAGAACCTATTATAATTATGCTGAATAACATTAGAAAGATGGTAGAATGAATAAACAGATGGTAAGCAGCATCATGATAAAGCAAATGTAATAAAGATCAATTTTGAATTCTAAAATTAAGAATTAAAGTATCTGAAATAAAAGTTCAATGAATTGTTGTAACAGCACATGGATGGCAAAAAAAATAAAAGATTCAAGGGACTCAAAGATAGAAAAATAGATATAAGGAACCTGCTTCACAGAAATAAATAAGATGGAAAAATATGTTGACAGAGCTATAGTTACTTGTAGAATAATATGAAGTTGTATAAGATGTATGTAAACAAAGTTCCAAAAGGAGAGAGAAAGGATAGTGAAAAAGGCAGAAAAAAATATTTGAAAAACATTGTTGAAACTTTCTCAAATTATATGAGGTAAGCAGTTAATACCTCTAAGAATTTCAACAAATCCTGAGCAGAAGAATATCACTGTGAGACGTATCATAGTCAAGATGCTGACAAGTAGAGATAAAATATTGTTTGAAAAGCATCCTATATAATAAAAGCCTAATATGCTAAGCGTTCAGTCAACTGGTCAGCCATTCAAACAATCAAAGCGTAATATGCTAATAATGTGCTAAGGCCGCTCAATTGCTCGTTATGATGTGCACTAACCACCAGGGGGCAGACAGTCAACCAGTTGCTATGATGTGTACTGACCACCAGGGGGCAGATGCTCCAACTGGTAGGTTAGCTTGCTGCTGGGGTCCTGCCTACCGGGACTGGATGAGATGGGCCAGACACGCCCTGTAGCCCTCCCGCAGTTCCTCCCCCGCTGGCCAACCTCTCATGTCCCTCCCTCGCCCTGATTGTGCACCTGTGAGGTCCCTGGGCCTGGCCTGTGTCCTCTCACAATCTGGGACCCCTCAGGGGATGTTGGAGAGCCGGTTTTGGCCTGATCCTGCAGGCCAGGCCAAGGGACCCCACTGGTGTATGAATTCATGCACCGGGCCTCTAGTATTATATACAAGGGAACAATGATAAGAATTATGGTCAATTTAAAAAAAAATAGTTTTATTAATTTTTTAGAGAGAGAGGAAGGGAGAGGGAGAGAGAAAGAGAAACATTGATCAGTGTCTCCTGCACACCTCCCACCAGGGATCTACCCTACCTGGTCATGTGCCCAGCAACCTTCTGGTGCACAGAAAGGTGCCCAAACAATTGAGCCACATTGGCCACGGCTGATGGTCGATTTTTAACAGGAACAATGGAGTCCAGAAAGTAATGAAAGGTCATTTTATTTATTTTTTTTTTTTTAAATTTCTATTGAATTTATTGTTGTGGCATTGGTTAATAAAATTATATTGGTTTAAAGCAGTGGTTCTCAACCTATGGGTCGCGACCCCTTTGGCGGTCAAACGACCCTTCCACAGGGGTCGCCTAAGACCATCCTGCATATCAGATATTTACATTATGATTCATAACAGTAGCAACATTACAGTTATGAAGTAGCAATGAAAATAATTTTATGGTTGGGTCACAACATGAGGAACTGTGTTTAAAGGGCCAGAAGGTTGAGAACCACTGGTTTAAAGGATACAATTCTATAACAAACCATCTGTACCATATATTGCATCATACGTTCACTCCAAGTCAAGTCTCCTTCTGTCATCTTTTATTCCCCTTTACCCTCTTCTACCTGCCCCATCCTCCTTTACCTCTGCTAATCATCATGCTATTGTCTGTATCTGTGAACATTTTTTTTCTTAATCCCTTTACCTTTTTCACCAATCCCTTCCCCTCTGACAGCTGTCAGTCTGTTCTCTGTATCTATGAGTCTATTTCTATTTTGTTTATTTTCATTAGATTCCACATATAAGTGAAATCACACGGTACTTGTCTTTCTCTGACTGGCTTATTTTACTTAGTATAATAATCTCCCTGTCCATTCATGCTGTCCCAAAAGGTAATATTTCCTTTTTTTTTTTTTTCAGCTGAGTAGCAGTCCATTGTATAAATGTACCACAGTTTTTTACCCACCCATCCACTCATGAACGTTTAGGCTGTTCCAAATCTTGGCCGTTGTAAATAATGCTGCAATGAACACAGGGTGAATGTTGTCTTTTGAATCAGTGTTTCAGGTTTCTTTGGATATATTCCCAGAAGTAGAATCACTGGGTAATAAGGCAGTTTCACTTTTTAATTTTTTGAGGAAACTCCATACTGCTTTCCTCAGAGGCTGCACCAATCTGCATTCCCACCAACAGTGCAGGAGATTCCCTGGTCTCCACTTCCTTGCTAACACTCTTTTCTTTATTCTTGATGTAGGTGTTTATCATTATAAAATTCTGTCTTAGAACTTGTTTTGCATCATCCCATATTTTTTGGTATATTGTGTTTCCATTTTTGTTTGTTTCAATATTTTGTTTATTTTCCTTTTGATTTCTTCTTTGACCTATTGTTTGTTCAGAAACATGTTGTTTAATTTCCACAGATTTGTGAATTTTCCATTATCCTAATGTTGATGTCTAGTTGCAAATCATGATGTTTTTTCAAGAATGATTTTAATCATCTTAAATTTGCAAAGATTTGTTTTATGACCTGCTTTATGATCTTCCCTTGAGAATATTTGTGTCCACTTGACAAAAGTATGCATCTGAGTCTACTGATGGAATATTCAGTATACGCTTATTAGGCACATTTCATTTTAAGTATGGTTCAAGTGCAATGTTTCCTGCTTGACTTTTACTATATGGATGAATGGTTCATTGTTGAAAGTGCGTTGGTGAAGTTTTAATATCTATCTTATTCTCCAGATCTGTTCATTTTTATTTAATGTATTTAAATGTTCTGATGTTTATATATACAGAACCACTTTCAGGTTATTAATGACCCATTTTTTCTTATTATTTTTACATAAGGTCATTATTTTCCCTCTGCTAGAAGTATGTTTACTCCTGCTCTTGTTTGCTTTCCACTTTCATGAGATATCTTTTTCTAACCCCTCATTGGACACTAGTGAGTGTTTCCTTAAAAATGAAGTAATTATCTTTTAGGAAGCTTTTAATTAGGTCTCTTATTCATCCAGCCACTCTGTCTTTTGACTGGAGAATTCAATTAATTTACATTCACAATAATAATGATATGTAAAGATTTACTAATGTCATCTTAAAAATTGTTTTCTGGCTTTGTGTGCTTTTGTGTTTTTTGTGTTTGTTTGTTTGTTTTTTTGAATTCCCTCATTTTTGTTTCCTTCTGTTGCTGACCTTCTCTTTCACTGATGATTTCCTGTGGTGGTATGCTCTAGTTTCCTTCTCCATTAGGCTTTATAAAATACGAATCCGTGCACCAGTGGGGTCGCTCAGCCTGGCCTGTGTGCCCTCTCGAAATCCAAGACCCCTCGGGAGATGTCGGAGAGCCTGTTTCAGCCAGATCCCTGCAGGCCAGGCCGAGGGACCCCACCAATGCCTGGCCTCTAGTATGCATATAAGATCTTTGGTTAATCTCTTCCCACCCTTGCCCCACCCCCTTCCCTCTGAGATTCATCAGTCTGTTCCATGTTTCCATGCCTGTGTTTTGAGTGTCTGCCCACTGGTGGTTTTTGCGTGTCATAGCTATCGGATGGTTGGCAGGTCGGCTGGTCGCTTAGGCTTTTATATATAGAGATTTTATAAATGTAATAGTTCATTTTACTCTTATAACAACTTGACTTTGATTGTATATAAAAAAGCTACTTCTTTCCCTCTACCTCTTGTTTTTTATGTCAAACTTGCTTACTTTTATATTGTGTTTCTATTAACAAATTATTTTAACTATATTTACTTTTAGTATTCTTGTTTGTTAACCTTAATACTGGAGTTTAGTGGTTAACACTCTACCACATTATTTTATTAGAGTATTCTGTATATTACTATATGCTTATCTTTACCAATGTGATTTATATTTACAAATGTTCTCATATTTCTATTGGTATGTTTTCATTTCAGCTTGAATAACTCATTTTAGCATTATATAAGGCAGGTCTAGTGGTGGCGAATTCCTTCAGGTTTTTTGGTGTTTTTTTGTTTTGTTTTGTTTTCTTTTTTTTGTCTTAGGGAGTCTTTATCTCAGCTTTATTTCTGAAGGACAGCTTTTCCAGTAAATATATTCTTGGTTGAAAATTGTTGTAGTTGTTATTGATTATTCTCTAATCACTTTGAATATATCTTCCCACTGCATCCCATCCAATATGGTCTTTGCTGAGAAATGCACACTGGCTTTATGGGGGTATCCTTGCAAGTCATATTTTTTTTTTTTGCCTTACTGTTTAAGATTCTCTTTTTGACCTTGATTTATTATAATGTATCTTGGATAGGACCTCTTTAAGTAGATGTTGTTTGGTGACTTGAGTTTTATAAACTTGACTATCCAAATTTCTTTTTAAATGAGATATTTTCAGACATTATGTATTTAAATAAGCTCATATACAATTTTTTTTTAAATTGTCCCATAGATCACATTGGCATTCTACACTTATTTTTATTTTTATTTGTGCTTCTCTGATTGGATATTTTTAATTGATTTGTCTTTAAGCTCAGTTACTCTTGGTTCTGCTCAGTCATCTTGTTAAAGCTCTGTGTTGAATTCTTCTGTTTATCCATTGTATTCTTTAGTTCCACAAAATACCTTTGTGTTTCTTATTCTATAGTTCAACATTCCTATGTGTTCTTTTTTTTATGTTTTCTATCTCTTTGTTGAACTTCTCATTTTGTTCTTGGATTGTTTACCTAATGTTTTAAAATTGCTTATCTCTTAAACTTTTTGAGCATCTTTAGTATAATTATTTTTAATCTTTGTCAGCTAATTTATTTGGGCTAGCTACCAGAAGCTTACTCTATTTCTCTGGTGGAGTCATGTTTTTCCAGTTATTTTTAATCTTATTACCTTTCAGTAGGTTTCTGTGCATTTGAAGAAGTAGTCATCTCTTCCAGGCTTTATGTAATGACTTTGATATGGTGAGAGTTTTACCTACCAGTGGGGCATGCTACTGCATGATCTGACCACAGGGCTAGTATTGCTGTACACTAAGTGTGTGTGTGAAGGTGATGGCACCAAATCCAGGGGGGTGTGATGTTTCTTTAGTTCAGGCTTCTGGAGTTAGCAGCATTGACAACTGTGTCAATGGCAAGCAATGAAGTGCCGGGGTCCAACCCCAGCAGGTCCAGGGGTCCCCAAAGGTGTGGATGGAGTCGGCGAAGAAGGAAGGACACAGAGACAGTGTTCAGTTGATCAGCAGCCTAGCCAGGATCTCCAGCCAGGATCTCCAGCCAAGTTCTGGTCTGGATCTCCAGCGAAGTTCTGCTGTTTATTGTCTTGTTACATCTGTATTTATACCAGTTGATTTTAATCCTGTCAATTTCTATTACAAAGGTTAGGGCGTTTCTTATCTCCATTCCAGGGAGTAAAGATTATATAGCTTAAGCATGATTGTTTGTAGTTAAAGTGATTAACTACCCGCCTGGTACTTAGTTAAGGAGTTTCATCCCCTCCCTGACTTCAGGGAAAAATTCCTACCTGGGGAAACAACCTTTCTAGGAGAGGCATCCCCTCCCTGACTTCAGGGAAAAATTCCTACCTGGGGAAACAACCTTTCTCGGAGAGGTGACCTTGGTTAAAACACACAGCGCTAAGGGGAGCAAACATATTAAGAACAGTATGCTATATACGCCAGGTCCCTTGAAACATATGCTGTGCAGATGTTTCTTTCCTGCAGCGACTGTGTCAAGCAGCAAGGATGGACCCGCTTCCAGCAATGAAGGACATCCACAGTGGCTGTAAGGGCTGTTAGGTTCCATAGTGGTGCCTCTAGGTCCAATGTCTGCAGACCAGGGCTGGCATCTGTGGTGGCTGGAACCAGTGGAGTGCACACACCCAGCTGTGGGGGTTAGTTGCAGGTGTGTGTGCAGTGGCAGGGGCTGGTTGCAGACTCACATGTAGTGGTGGGGGTCCTGGCTGTTGACATATACTGCCATGGCTGCTGGGTTTCATTTCAGGTGCACGGCACAGGATGCTGGTGTAGGGCTGTAGTTTGTGCAGGTGCACTGCTGGAGGAGTGAGCTACACTTGAGCAGAGTGGTTCCTGTTAGTGAAAGAAGACAGGGCTTGATCCAAGGCCACAAACAGCTGTGAGGGCTCTGGCTGTTATATATGCTCTCCTGTGGCCACCCAGTCTTCCCTGAGCATGGACACAGCAGTGGGAGCTGGTGATGAGCATCAGGCCAGTGATGTGCAAGTGTGAAGCTGGGGGCCCAGCCCTAAGCACTCACAGAGTAGGGAGGGTCCGCTGTAGAGACCTGGGCTGGTGTCTGACACACACACAGCTTGCAGAGGCCTGGGCTGCCTGTCAGTCCTGCTCTTCCTTTCCTGGTGAAGGGAATGTTTTCTCACCGAGGAGTTTCCAAGTAGCACTGAGCAGTGTCAGTTTGGGTGATGGGATGATGAAAATAAAATGACACCATTCATCCTTCCCTTTCAATGAAGTCATTATCAGGATTTTTGTTATTCAGTGTTGCTGAAGTTTCCTAAGTGGACTCCAGAACTCTCTCAGGCTAATTTTGTTCATGTATAGCTGTCTAATGTTGGGGGAGGGGAGGAATAAAGGCTAGGGTCTTCTTTGTTTAACAGAGTTATGTTAAACAGGTGATGTCATCTCTGTTTAACATTGGATAATGCTTGTCAATATTTAACAAAATGCCTGAGAAATGGAAAGTCATAAGAAATTCAGATGCTATTAGTATTTCCATTGCTAATGCTTTATCTCTTGATTTAGCAAAACATCCACAGACAATCTTCAAGGGATGTTCTCCCCACACCCCATAAGAAATTAAGCCGTTTGAACCCCTGTGCTCTCTCTACAGGTAAACTACTAACTTCCCTCTATCAGTCCTGAACAGTCTAACTCGGAGTATGTGTTTAATTTTGTTTTAGATATGTTATGGTGTTAATATTTTTACCTAATAACCTAAGAACCAAAGTATTATTTTATATGTATTAACTTCAAAACACTAGCAAACTGAATTAGAAACATATGGGTGAATATGTAAGCAGCATTTACTTAGTAAGAGGGAATCATGGCAATGATTCTGAACAGTCTGACTCCAGGTCTGACAGAGGGAAATTAGTAGTTACCTGTAGCAACAGAACAGAGGTTAAAGCGCTTAATTTCTGATGGAAGGTGGGAAGGACATCTTTTGAAGATAATCTGTAGATGCTTTGCTAAATCGAAAGATAAAGCATTAGTAATAGAAATGGCAATGTCTAAATTAACGTAAAGTACTTATAATATTGCATACAGGAATAGTATCATATTTGTTTCCACTATTATTAAAGGTAAATTGTGGTGAAACTTAGCTATGAAGATAAAAAGGTTGATAATATCTCCCAGAGGTGAAAAGCATGGAATAAATTAAATATATATTTTTATTTTGTACAGCAGTTGTTCTCAACCTTCTGGCCCTTTAAATACAGTTCCTCATGTTGTGACCTAACCATAAAGTTATTTTCGTTGCTATTTCATAACTGTAATGTTGCTACTGTTATGAATCATAATGTAAATATCTGATATGCAGGATGGTCTTAGGCGAACCCCGTGGAAAAGTCCTTTGACCGCCAAAGGGGTCGAGACCCACAGGTTGAGAACCGCTGTATGTAAGGTGATATTTGAATGGAAAACATTGCCATAACCTGGAAGATTTGTTTATGAGAAAGTTTATCTCTCCGGTATTCAAAATAAAGAATGTTTGGGATTTTTTCTTTAAAATATGAAAAACAATTCTTTTAGAAAAAAATCAATTTCACTTGAGTAGCAAATATTTTTTGCTTTAGACTCTCTGAACAAGAATTTTTGGCTCTTAGCATATCTTTTGCTTCTTTGGATTTACAAATTATTGATGCAACGTATATTCTTCAGTGACCAGCTCTTGGCCAGCTTCCTCTTGTGCCTTGTCCCTTGCGAAAGGAAAGTGCTTTGCCTTCATGATGCTCATAGTCGGTATGTGCAATGTCTGTCCACTTAACTTCGTATTCCTTGACCTTTGCTTATTTTACTTTTTCCTCCCCGCCCCCCGCCTCTGCCCCCACCACTACTTATATATGCTCACCAGTGTCAGGCCCATGTTGCAATATTCTTCACCTGGCAGGCTAATTGAGATATGTGCAATTAAAATCTGATCCATGGAGCTCCCATTTGGGGAGCTTCTTCCCCATCACATAATCAGCTTCCTTTGTTTGGCCTTATCTTTCACTTACCTGTCCTTTGGACCTATTCCATCTGGAATCCATCAGCCACCCAGAGTCTGCATATTTTAATAGTGTTCAGTGAATCTCCATCCATTATGCATGAGCTTTCTTTTTATCTGCTTTATTTTATTATGCTTATGATGTGCTACCACTGCTTTGTAGAACGCATGTTTGATCTCCTCTCCCAGTAGTTGTCGATCAAATGCGTTGTCTGTCACTGAACATTCAGGCCATGTGTTTATGCCAAGTGATTTCCATTTAGAATATAAAAGTGAACAGAAAGCCTGTTTGAAACAAGTTTATCTTAAGGGAAATAAACTGAGGTCACTGTTTTTTATAGTTAAAGAGAAAGTTGATCATCTAGTAGGCATTTTGTCACTAGTAACTGAAGCTGTGTCTATAATTGCCTGAGTTTTCTTTCATCCCCTTTGAAGAAATGGCATAGTATGTATGTAAAATCTTCAAGTTATTAAGAGATAAGTTCTTCCTCAATATAAACTAGAGCATATGTCATATTCAATCTCATCTTGTTAGTTTACAAGTCCCATGCATTTGTCCAGTTCATGAGAATTATGCATCGCTGAAATCAAATATAAATACATGTTTAAATGCTTGCCTTAATAGCAAGTATGTTGCAGGTAGCTCAGTTGGTTAGAGTGTCATCCTGGTATGCCAAAGTTTCATGTTTGATCACCAATCAGGGCACACACAAGAATCAAGCAATGAATGCATCAATAAGTGGAACAACAAATTGAAGTCTCTCTCTCTCTCACTCTCTCTCATCAATCAATAAAAAAATTAAAAATAGCAAGAATGTTCTGTATGAATATAAGAAACCCTGGACTTCTGGACATGTAAGGACCATTATTTCAAAGAAACACTCTTGCTGTCCAATAATCACCTTTATTTTGTACTAGAAGCTCAGTGCATGAAAATTCATGCACTTGGGGGGATGTCCCTCAGCCTGGCCTGCCCCCTCTCACAGTCCGGGAGCCCTCAGGGGACATCCTACTGACGGCCTCCCTCTGCAGGAGGCGACTAGGCCAATCATGGAAAGGCACTGCCCCCATCACCCCTCTACTGCTGCCACTGCCGGCCGCTGCAGCTGCTGGCCCTCAGCCCTCACTTCTTAGTGCTGGTCCCGTTCCCCACCCACTGGTGGGTGGGGGGCGATCAGGAGCCAGGCCATTTGGGGGTGGGGCTGTGGGAGGTTGAGGCACAGCAGGTCGCACCCCATCCAGCCTCTGCAGAGGCGTGGCACCAGGACCAGGCCAGCACTGCTGCCTCTCTGAAAGGGGCATCACTGGGACCTGGACCATGCAGCCCCCTCTCCCGCTGCTTCTGTGGAGGGTGCCCCGGCGCTGGACCAGCCCGTGCTGAGGCCTCTCCCACGCCACCTCCGCTCCCACTCTTGTGGCAGCACCTCTCCCACTCCACCGGCCCTGAAGACTCTGTTACTTTGTCCAGAAGGATGTCCGGAAGACGTCCCATCTAATTAGCATATTATCATTTTATTAGTATAGATTACTTTAGTCAGTTAAAGAGAAAAGAACATACCTAATCTAAAACAAACAAACAAACAAACAAAAAACTGGCTCTGAGAGGGATCCTAGGGGGACTTACTGGAGAAAGGGGCAAAAATAATAGCAATTAACAGCAATATTGATTGGTTTATTGTCCAATAAGTATCCAATTCTCTACATGAGTATTTTATTTATTTTTAAATATATTGTTATTAATTTCAGAGAGGAAGGAAGAGGGAGAAAGAGATAGGAACATCAATGATGAGAGAGAATCATTGATCAGCTGTCTTCACCACACTATTGTCTATGTCCATGAGTTAAGCATATATGTACTTTGACTAATATCCTCACCTCCTTTTTCCAGTCTCCCGGCACCTCTCTCTGTCATTCTGTTCCATGTATCCATGCCTCTGTTCTATTTTGTACATCAGTTTATTTTGTTCATTAGAATCCGCATAGTAGTGAGATTCTTAGGATATATTCCCAAAAGTGGGATTGCTGGGTCATAAGGCAGTTCCATTTTTAATTATTAAGAAAACTCCATCCTGTTTTCCACAATGGCTGCACCATTCTGCATTCCCACCAGCAGTGTACTAGGGTTCCCTTTTCTCCACACCCTTGGCAGTACTTGCTGTTTGTTGATTGATTGATGGTAGCCATTATAGCAGGTGTGAGGTGATACCTCATTGCATTTTTAATATGCATCTCTCTGATTATTAGTGACATTGAGAATTTCTTCATATGTCCGTTGGACATCTGTATGTTCTCTTTGGTGAAGTATCTATTTAGGTCCTTTTCCCATTTTATAATTGAATTGTTTGTCTTCCTGTTGAGTTGTGTAAGTTCTTTATACATTTTGGAAATGGGCCTATTATCAGATGTTGCTTTGGAAAATATGTGCTCCCATAAAGTGTTTTTTTTGATTTTTTTTTGTGTGTGTGTGGTTTTTTTTTTTTATTTTGATGCTGATTTCTTTTGCTGTGCAGAAGCTTTTCAGTTTGATGTAGTCCCATTTGTTTATTTTTTAAATCTTTCTTAAAATTGATGTTAGAGAGAAAGAAGAGGGAGAGATGATAGATAGATAGATAGATAGATAGATAGATAGATAGATAGATAGATGATAGATAGATAGATAGATGATAGGTAGATAGATAGATAGATGGATGATAGGTAGATATTGGTTGTTCCAATTATTTATGCATTCATTGATTGTTTCTTGTATGTGCCCTGATGGAAGATTGACCCAGAACCTTGGTGTATCAGATGATGTTCTAACTAACTGAGCTATCAGGCCAGGACTTGCCATTTTTTAATTTTTTTTTATTTATTTCCCTTGCCTTCTCACTATTCCAAAAAATCCAAGAAGAAGGAACACTTCCAATCTCTTTTTACAAGGCCAACATTATGCTAATTCCAGAGCCAGATAAGGATTATATAAGGAGATATATTGGCAAAAAATATTGCTAGACAGTTGTCTGAGATTTTACTGTTTATGCTTTCTTCTAGGATTTTTTATGGTTTCTCAACTTACATTTAAGTCTTTTATCCATTTTGAGTTTATTTTTGTGTATGGTGTAAGTTGGTGGTCTAGTTTCATTTTTTTGCATGCACCTGTCCAATTATCCCAGCACCATTTTTTGAAGAGACTGTCTTAACTCCATTGTACACTCTTGCCTCCTTTGTCAAATATTAACTGACCAAAAAGGAGTAGGTTGATATCTGGGATCTCTGTTCTGTTCCAGTGGTCTATATGCCTGTTCCTGTGCCAGTACTAGGTTATTAAAAAAAAAAAGGCATATATTTTTATTGATTTCAGAGAGGAAGGGAGAGGGAGATAGAAACATCAATGATAAGAATCATTGATTGGCTCTCTCCTACACGCACCCTACTGGGATTCATCTTGCAACCCAGGCATGTGCCCTGACAGGGAATCGAACCCTGGTTTCCTGGTTCATAGGTCAATACACAACCACTGAGCCATGTCGGCTGGGCCAGTATCAGGCTGTTTTGATTACAATGCTTTGCAGTATAGTTTGATATCTGGTGGTGTGATTGTTTCACCATTTTCTTCTTTTTCAAGAATTCTGAGGCTATTCAATATCTTTCTGGTTCCATATAAATTTTTGGAATATTTGTTCTAGGTCTATGAAATATGCCATTAGTATTTTAATAGGAATTGAGTTGAATCAATTGATTTTTTAAGTTAGTATCCTCATTTTAATCATGTCAATTACTACTACCATGAACATGCTTCCACTTGTTTGTATTTTCCTCTATTTCTTCCTTCAGTGTCCTATAGTTTCCTGAAGTTTACCATCTTGGTTAAGTTTTTCCCAGTTTTGCTGGAATGGTAAATGGGATTGTTTTCTTGGTTTCTCTTTCTAATAATTGATTATGGGTGTATAAAAATGCCACAAACTTCTGAATATTAATTTTGTATCCTGCTATATTGCCAAATTCATTTATTAAACCTAATAATTTTTTGGTGGACTCTTTAGGGTTTTCTATGTACAATATCATGGTATCTGCAAATAACAACAGTTTTACTTCCTCCTTTCTAATTTGGATGCCTTTTATTTCTCCTTCTTGCCTGATCCCTCTAGCTATCACTTCCAGAGCTATGTTGAATAAGAATGGTGAAAGCAGATATCCCTGTCTTATTCCCAGTCTTAGAGGAAATGCTTTTAGTTTTTGCCCATTGAGTATGATGTTGGCTGTAGGTTTGTCATATATGGCCTTTATTATGTTGAGGTATTATCCCTCTATTCCCACTTTGCTGAGTGTTTTTATCAACAATGGGAACTAGAATTTGTTAAATGCTTTTTCTGTATTTATTGATATGATCATGTGATTTTATCTTTTGTTTTGTTTGTGTGATGTAGCACATTTACTGATCTTTGAATATTGTACTAACCTTGCATCCCTGGAATAAATACCCCTTGGTCCTGATGTCTGATGCTTTTAATATATTGCTGAATCTGATTTCCTAATATTTGTTGAGGATTCTATGTTCATCAGGGATAATAGACCTTATCTGTATAATCCTTATCTGGCTCTGGAATTAGAATAATGTTGGCCTTGTAAAAAGAGGTTGGACGTGTTCCTTCCTCTTTGATTTTTTGGAATAGTGAGAAGGCAAGCGGAGAGCAGATAACCCTCCCCTTACTTGCTCCACTATAACCATGCCCTTGGCTTCTGTAATCTCACTTGCTTCTTGCATCAGCCAGTGGCCCAGGCTGCCACCTGTGTGGAAAGACCCCCAAATACCGGGTAGCTTATCACGTTTAAAAGAAGATTAGAACCCAGACTCGGGGCTCAGCCTCTGGAGGGGACTCCGCTGAGCCAGCACCGGTGCGAATAAAGCAGTTCTTTTCTGAACCTCTGAGTGCATATGTTTTGTGGCTTCCTGCCAGCCTGATTTCTGCCATAACAATAGTTTGATTTTGCTATTCATATTGAAAGGTTACTCTGGTCTGAAAACACAAACAGAAAAATTGCCTGAGTAATAAATCGGTGTTTATTAAGTATGTACTCTCCATGTAAAATAAGAGGACAGAAAAATTAAACAGTCAGTCATTCCTGAAATGTATGGTGGTGAAGAGTAGCATCAGGCCTGAAAGCGGTGCTTCTTTTCTGAGGTCAAGAGGCCTCTCATATAACCCATCCACAACCCTGCTCCCTAGGCACCCATTTCCAGCACCTCTGGCCCCTGCTCTAATAATTTCTGGCGTTCTCCATGCTGCTCTCTGCCTCCAGGCCTCTGCTCATGCTATTCTGGATGCCTAAAAATCCCTTCCCAAGATTTGTTTGTGGGAGGACCTCTCTCTCTATTAAAGTATGAAGTGGAAATCAAAATAGCAAATATCATTGAATTTGTCATGTAAGGAATATTCCAAAATATGTAAGGAATATTTCAAAGTATTTTGGCACCCTTTCCTCTGAGAGTATGACAGCTTTTCATTTAAAAATTAAAATAAAATATAAAAAGCTCTAAGATTTATATAAATAGATCAGAGAAAGAGGCCTTGTCACTCCTAAAATCCCACCCATCAGAGATAGTCATTACTGACAGCTATGTATCTACCCATTTGCCTGGCTAGCTTCATAACAGAGTGAATGGGTATCACCTTCACATTGAAGGTTTTCCCCAGCCTAAATTTCTTATTCCTCTGGGTTCCCATTTTTAGCTGTGCATACTCGTCGTATCCCATGCAATAATATAGTGACGGCATTGGTTTCCAGATAAAAAATCAAGGCTGAGATCATGCATATTCACTTTTCCGTCACGTGAATTGAGCACAGCTGCAGGCTTACAGTAGATGTTTAAAAAGGCTCTTCAAACTAAGCTTAGTTGATATGGAAAGTTTTATTCTATTTATGCTGTTCAATTTAATTTGGAGAACTTAGGTTAAAATCTCCTGGAAGATGTTAGCAGTCTTTGTGAATTCACTTCCTCAAAAGCCAAGTCAAAGTCCTGCCCAGCCCTGCTGGTCACTGTTGTCATCAAAGGAAAGGTGTAACAGGAGAGACATGAGAAAGCATGGCAATAATTCAGGCCAGTACAATGATTACTTTATTTTTTTTTTAATTTTATTGATTTTTTACAGAGAGGAAGGGAGAGGGATAGAGAGTTAGAAACATCGATGAGAAACATCGATCAGCTGCCTCCTGCACACCTCCTACTGGGGATGTGCCTGCAACCAAGGTACATGCCCTTGACCGGAATCGAACCTGGGACCTTTTGGTCTGTAGGCCGATGCTCTATCCACCGAGCCAAACCACTTAGGGCTACAATGATTACTTTAAAAATAAAAGTTTAGAGAGGAATGCAGAAGGACATTGGCTACATGGGGAATGATCAATTATATCCCCAAACATCTGGCTTTTATTAGTAATAGCCAAGCTCAAACAGCCTCTGCAGCCCCCTGTACCTCCATGATACCCGGCCCACGTTGTCTGTTTCGCCCACGTTGTCTGTTCCAAGGTCTCACCTGCCCTGGTCTTGCACAACTTCTTCTTCACTCATGCTGTCTCCATTGCTTGGGATGTGCTCTCTATTTGAGGATCAAACTCCTCAAAGATCCAAAGCAAAGTCTACTTCATTGGGAAAAGCAGATATTCTGTCGTTCTATGAATATACTACACATTCTGCTACAATTAATTTTGACTTTTGACATTACTAATAATATTTCCTGTATGTATTTACCTGTCTCTGTACTTCTGTCTGTCTTACTTCCTAAATTGATTATAAATCCCTTGAGGGCAAAAGCAGTTCTCTTAGTTCTGTCTCCCCAGTGCTGTCAGCTCAGGCCTTGAACACAGCCCTGCTTGGTTCACTAACCTCCCTGGAGGCTCATTTCAAATTAGTTCATTTTCAAATTGGCCTCATTTTCCTGATCCTTTTTTTTCCCCTTTCCATCTTGATGTTCAAGTTCTCCAGCACTCAGACCACCTTTGTTCTTTCCCTTCTCTATTTACAGAACCCTACTTGTGATACCATCCCATCTCATGGTTTAAGAGGCTATGAAAATGCCACTTTATCTCAAATATGTATTCCAATTGCAGACCTCTCTCCTGCCACTCAGACTTGTATTTCTGCTGTTTCACTGACACTTTACATGATGCTGGGTAGACATCTCAAAACTAGTATGTCCATAACCGAGTTCTTGCTCCTCTTTCGTGTATGGAAGTGGACCTTTCCAATTCAGTAAATGGTGAATCCATCCTTCCAGTTGCACAGGGAAATAAATTTTCAGAGTCATCCTTGGTTCTTCTATTTACCTCTTACCCCACATTAAGTATTCTATTGACTCTACCTTTAAATATCCCAAATCTGAACATGTTGTACCATGCTTATTGCTGCCACCTGAATCTGGACCTTCAGCATCTCTCATTTAGGTTCAGCTACAGCAACCAATGAGCCCTTCTACCCCCTCTTTCTTACAGTCTATTTTTAACACAGTAGTGTTTAAAAGCATAAGATTATTCATGCTGCTTTTCTTCCCAAAATTCTGCAGTGGTTCTGTGTTTCCCTAACCTAGTGTTTGTTTTCTGTATCAAAGCCAAAATATGTACAGGTCCTCACAAAACCTACCGTACTTGACTCTCCTCCCTCACCTAGTGTATTTCAATATGAATTTTTTCTACTCTAACTCTGTTCCAGCCATGCTGGCCTCCATGCCAGTTCTCAAAAGTGCCTCCTCTATCTGACACTGGATGTTGCCTCTACTTGGAAGGATCTATCTCGGGTATCATTGTGCCTAACTTTGCATCTCTAATGTGTTTGTGCCAATGCCACCAACTTAGTGAGACATGCCTTGACCAATATATTTAAAATTACACTCAATCTCCCCGCCTAATATTCTCAAACACTATTCTGTTGCTCTATTTGTTTCTCCACAGCATGCATCACCCTCTAATGCAGAGTTTCTCAACCTGTGGGTCGCGACCCCTTTGGGGGTCAAACGACCCTTTCACAGGGGTTGCCTAAATACACCCTGCATATCAGATATTTACATTACGATTCATAACAGTAGCAAAATTACAGTTATGAAGTAGCAACGAAAATAATTTTATGGTTGGGGGTCACCACAACATGAGGAACTGTATTAAAGGGTCACGGCATTAGGAAGGTTGAGAACCACTGCTCTAATGGACTAACCAATTCTCAACTTACAGTATTCATTCTTTATTGATCTGTTCTATTACTAGGCTAAAAGCTTCACAAGGGCAAGGCATCATGGATATTTTGCTCAGTGATGTAGCCTACGGACCTATAACTATGGCAAATAAGTAGCACTTTCTTAGAAGTGTTTTTAATGAAAGGAGTTCTAAATATGTTGTATTAAATCTGGATCCCTTGCCATTTTCATTTAGTATGTTGTTAATATTACTGAAACAGGAATTAGTTTAATTCTGCTCAAATTAGTCCAACAAATCTCTTTGAAGCCTTACTATGTGTAGATATATTTGGTTCTGATTTCAAGCTTTGCTGGAACTATCCTAGTGATAAGAGAGACATGCAAATAAAGAACATATAGCAGAAGAAATTGGGCTAAAATGTAGATCTAAGCAAAGATATAGAGAAAAGGACGTTTAATCCCAATGATGATGGCTGACTGGAGAGCACATCAAGTGCAGACAGCGTATAAGAACAATACAGGTTTGATGCTGGAGAAAAGAGAGAGGGGCTTTGCAGGGACGGGGATGGCATGATTGCAGACCCACTTGAGGCAGGCATGGCATTTGATTAGCAGTGGTAATAGGGAGGGTTCAGCTGGAGATGAAACACAATGGAGCTGATATAAAAGGCCCTCTGTTCCTTGCTAAAGCATTCATGACTTAATCTGTAGTCAGTCAGGGAAAACGGCTGCTTTCGAAATTAAGGATGAGAATCGAAGTCTCCCATTTAACCTAGGAGTGAAAGTAG
The DNA here is from genome assembly GCF_014108235.1 of Myotis myotis. NCBI lineage: Eukaryota > Metazoa > Chordata > Mammalia > Chiroptera > Vespertilionidae > Myotis > Myotis myotis. The sequence continues at coordinate 88,093,641 of NW_023416390.1, read as the reverse complement.
GTTCACAGCAGCTTCGCACAGTATGAGCAAGTTTGCCCTGTTAAATTGGGTTTATGTCTCTTGACTCCATTCCTTCATTTGGATCTGAGAATAGACCAGTCTTGTGTGGTCTTCATATGCACTGCAAAATTAAGTTTGTTAATTAGAAAAATGGATTTGTTATGAGAAGACATGAAGCCATTAGCACACGTATCAAATGTATCAGAGGGATTTTAGACTTTTCTTCCCACCTCACATTGCCCACTAATTACTTCTTATCTTGGTTAGAAATTACTCTCCCTCAGATCCCTAGACATAAGTTCAATTAAGCATCACGTAATACCAATTTCAAAACTTGGAAACCTGTCCAGATAGCCGTTGACTCTGGCTGGCTTCCCCTTCGCTCAGGGATCCGCAGAGCTAGAGAGGGACTTCTGTGCCCTTGGAGCCCCAGGCAGAAGGAAGAACAGGCTTGAGAAGCAGTAGACTGGGCCAGCTGCCAGCCTCTGTGAAGAAGAGTTGCACAAAAGAGCTGTGGAAACTTAAATAGTCGGGTTGAATGTGAGCTTCAATCTACTTATTCTCATAAAGAATGGTGCGAGTCTTGTGTGCAGTTTGGGATGCTGAGAGAATAGATACGGAGCACACACACCAAGCCTCTCATGACTTCCCTCCGGTGGAGGCCGGGCTTGTTCTGTGGCAGGCAGCTTGGCCATGTTTGTAAGAACAAGGGTAGGTATATAGCACACAGGCTGGTTTCTCATTTTTTTGTTTCATGCTTTATTCTGTTATCTTCACAATTGCCTTTGAAATCATCCTAAAGCAAATCATTCCATGTCAAATTACTTTGCTTCCCTCAGAACACATCTTATTTTTCAACTCTCACAGGAGGGGAAACAAGATTTATATAATCATAGATAATAAACAAGGCCAAGGGAATTCTACTCTGAGACCCTTTTCTTTCTATTTTCTCTTTTTTTTTTCCTCAATAGAGGATATGTTTATTTATTTTAGAGAGGAAGGGAGAGAGAGAGGGGGGTGGGTAGAAACATGGATTGGTTGGCTCCTGTATACGCCCTGGCCTGGGATCAAACCCTGACCAGAAATCGAGCCCTCAGTCTTTTGGTGTAAGGGATGACGCTCCAACCGAGTCACACAGCCAGGGCTAAGACCCTTTTCATGAACATTTAATCACATAAAAGCAAGCAGTAGAGGCATCCTAGAAAGATCAAGAGACACATGGAAATGTGAGCAGGGGAGGCTGCAGAGAGTGGAAAGCCAGTCTCAGCTGGGACCCAGTGAGCATAGGCCATGGAGGCAGAGTGGGCAACTAGTGAGAGTACATAAGCTACAAAGGCCGGTCTGATCTCCTTCCTGCCCAATGACCTTATGCCCTAATAACTCAATACATTGGTTATGTTCAAAGTAATGTCAAGGTAGAAATGTGAAGACTTCTATCTCATCCCATTTTTCTTTCCATTCTATACTCTGTCTTTAGATGATCTTTCCCCCTAACATCTAATCACATTCAACCACTGACTACAAAATCCAATCATGGCTAGGGTTCTCTACTAAATTCCAGATTCACAAATGCTATTTTCTACTCTAATATGTCCCTTCAATTTTCAACAGGAACTCCAAAATTGCCTGAACATACATAACTGAATCCACCATTGACTCTATTTCACAGCCCTCCCTCACCCTGCCCCATGAAATCTGCTCCAATATTCCTTTCAATTCTATCCTGTTGATAACTTCAGAAGCATTTCCTTCTACTCACCTGACATCACCACACCAGTTCAGACCTTGCCTGTATAACTGTCATAGTCCAGCGGTTTTCACTGTCCCCACCCTCTCTAACCTTTTACACAATAGTCAAATTTATCCCTCCTTCAGTACAGGAGTGATCTTGATTACTGAGAGGGAAGTTCATAGCACTACAGGCCTACCTCAAGAAATAAGAAAAAGGACTAATAAAATATCTAACCCTAAAACTAAATTAGATTGTAAGAGAGCAGCAATAAAAGCCGAGAAGAAGTAGAAGGAAGGAAATAATAAAGATAAGAGGGTTGTTTTTTTTGTACCAAGTAAGAAAAAAAAAACAACAACAAAAAAAAGTACAGAAGAGTAATATATCCAAGAACTGGTTCTTTGAAAAGATAAACAAGGTTGATGAACCACTAGCCAGACTCATCAAAAAACAAAGAGAAAAGTGCTGCACGGCTGGGTTCAGGATCTGAAGGAAGAGCTGACACACAAATGAAAATGCTAGACAGGAAATGTGAATTATTAAGGGGTGGGGGTCAGGTGGAGTCTCTTTCTTGAAGAGATACACTGAGACATGGCTTTGTCTGCTTTTTGTTCAGTTTTAGACACACATCTTGCCTTCAGTAAAGCACTGCAAACAGGGAGCAGACAGACCATCTCAAAGGCCAGTAAAGATCAGTAAGGTCCAGTAAACATTTACTTGGGGGCTATCAGGTCAGGAAATTGCTTTGAGCCACAACTATCTCAACACAAACAATCAGTGCCTAGCGTCAGCGCTGCTAGTGCTCAAGGTCCATCAGCCTCCCTCGTTCCTTCATGCATGCTCATGACAGTATTGGCAAGTGGTGGCTTCCCACAGAAAGGACCCAAATAAAATCAGAAATGAAAGAGGCAATATAACACCACAGAAATCCAAAGGATTATAAGCAAATACTATGAACAGCTATATGCCAACAAACTGGACAACCTGGGCAAAATAGGCAAATTCCTAGAAATACACAATCTTCCAAAACGCAATCAGGAAGAATCTGAAAACCTGAGTAGGCCAATAACAAATGATGAAATTGAAGCAGTAATTAAAAATAGCCCTGGCCGGTTTGGCTCAGTGGATAGAGCGTCAGCCTGCGGACTCAAGGGTCCCAGGTTCAATTCTGGTCAAGGGCATGTACCTTGGTTGTGGGCACATCCCCAGTGGGGGGGTGTGCAGGAGGCAGCTGGTCGATGTTTCTCTCTCATCAATGTTTCTCTCTATCCCTCTCCCTTCCTCTCTGTGAAAAATCAATAAAATATATTTAATAAATAAATAAATAAATAAAATAAAAATAAAACAAAACTTCCAACAAACAAAAGTCTTGGACCTGATGGATTTATAGATGAATTTTACCAAACATTCAAAGAAGAATTAACACCTATCCTCCTCAAACTATTCCAAAAATTTCAGAGGAAGGAACACTCCCAACCTCTTTTTATGAAGCCAACATTATACTAATTCCAAAACCATATAAAGACACTGTAAAGAAAGAAAATTATAATCCAATATTCCTGATGAACATAGACGCTAAAATACTCAAAAAAATATTAGCAAATTGTATCCAGCAATATATTAAAAAGATTATACACCATGGTCAAGTGGGATTTATTCTGGGGAATGCAAGGTTGGTATGAAATTCACAAATCAATAAATGTGATACATCACATACAAATTAAAAATAAAAAAACATATAATCATATCAATAGATGCAGAAAAAGCATTCAACAAAATCCATGTACCTTTTTTATTTTTTCATAAAAACTCTCAGGGAATAGAGGGGTCATACCTCAACATAATAAAGACCATATATGACAAACCTATAGCCAACATTATACTTAATGGACAAAAACTAAAATTGTTTCCCTTAATACCAGGGACAAAACAAGGATGTCCACTTTCACCACTCTTATTCAACATACTAGTAAGTTGGAAGTCCCAGCCATAGCAATCAAGCAAGAAGAGATAAAAGGCATCCAAATTAGAAAGGATGGAGTAAAATTATCATTATTCACAGATGACATGATGTTGTACTTAGAACACCCTAAATACTTCATCAGGAAACTACTAGACTTAATAAATAAATTTGGCAAGGTAGCAGGATACAAAATCAACTCCAGAAATTGATGGCATTTTTATATACCAACTCAAGGCCCGGTGCATGAATTCATGCACCAGTGGTGTCCCTCAGCCTGGCCTGCAAGATCGGGCCAAAACTGGCTCTCTGACATTCCCCTAGGGGTCCTGGATTGTGAGAGGGTTCAGGCCAGGCTGAGGGAAGCCCCTGGTGCACAGTTGAGGCCAGGGAGGGACTCGGGAGGTTGGCCAGACAGGGAGGAACTGCGGAGGGCTCCAGGGTGTGTCCGGCTTCTCTTGCTCAGTCTCGATTGGTTGGACACCAACAGCAAGCTAACCTACTGGTTGGAGTGTCTACCCCAGGGGTGGGCAAACTTTTTGACTCTAGGGCCACAATGGGTTCTTAAACTGGACCGGAGGGCCGGAACAAAAGCATGGATGGAGTGTTTGTGTGAACTAATATAAATACAAAGTAAACATCATTACATAAAAGGGTACGGTCTTTTTTTATTGTTTGTTTTATTCATTTCAAATGGGCCAGATCCGGCCCGTGGGCCGTAGTTTGCCCACGGCTGGTCTACCCCCTGGTGGTCAGTGCATGTCATAGCAAGCAGTTGAGTGCCCTTAGCATATCATTAGCATATTTTGCTTTCATTGGTTGAACGGCCAACCGGTTGACTGGACACTTAGCATATTAGGCTTTTATTATAGAGGATAATGAACTCTCAGAAAGAGAAACTAAGAAAGTAATCCCGTTTACCATTGCAATAACAACGGCGACAACAACATATCTAGGAATAAACTTAACCAAGGAGATAAAAGACGTGTGCTTAGAAAACTATAGGACATTGAAAAAAGAAATAGATAAAGATTCAAACAAATGGAAGTATATACCATGTCCATGGATTGGAAGAATTATCATCATTAAAATGTCTGTACTATCTAAAACAATCTATAGATTCAATGCAATCCCTATTAAAATAACCATGGCATAATAAACAGAGCTAGAACAAATACTCCACAAATGTATATGGAACCATAAAAGACCCCAAATAGCTGCAGCAATCTTGAGAAAGAAGAACAAGTAGGAAAGATCACAATACTGGCTATCAAACTGTACTACAAAGCCATTATAACCAAAACAACCTGGTACTGGTATAAGAACAGGCATATAGATCAATGGATAAGAACAGAGGCCCTGGAAATTAACCCACACCATTAAGGTCAATTAATATTTGACAAAGGAGGCAAGAACATACAATGGAGTGAAGTTAGTCTCTTGGCTTTATATTTTTAATTTATATTAAATCATCAATATTATTCTTTGTAACAAATATTTCTCGAATTGTTTTTTTAATGTATACAAACTTTCAATATACACGTATACTATAATTTTAAAATTTATTGATTTTTGGATATTTGGCTTAATTTTTATTACTTAACTATATAATGTCAACATCATTTTTTAAGAAAAAAATTTGAACAAACTAATAGAAACTTGGTCTATATTTCTAAGCTTTGTTTTAGATTTACAGAAATGAAAGTGGGATCAAAGAATATGGACTTTTAAAATTATACACGTTTATTCCCATTTTATTTTTCATTTCATACACCACCAACAGAACATTAGAATGATCAATTCATTAAACACCAAGACTTTAAAAATTATATTTTCTATTACTATTCCTTCTCTCATTTTTCACTGTACCTGCCTATGTCTAATAGAAGTGGATTTAGACCTTGCAAATTCTATTCATGTTAAAACAGGCACTTGAAGTTTTATTTAGTAATAAAATATATATTACATGTTTTAGTCATATATAATATGACTAAAGGATGATGGATGAGATGAGAGAGGAAAAGAGAGAGAAGAGGAGAGAGAGAGAGAGAGAGAGAGAGAGAGAGAGAGAGACAGAGAGAGAGAGAGAGAGACAGAGAGAGAGAGAGAGAGAGAGAGGCTAGTAAATCCAGAATCCCCAGAATCTGCAGGGCAGACTGGCAGCCTTAAAACCTAAGGAAAAATTGGTGTTGCAGCTCAAGCCTGGAGGCAATCAAAAAGCAGAATTCCCTCTCCCTCAAATGATGTTTTTTTTTTCTTCAACTGTTAGAAAGCATACTCTATCTCTTGAGAAAATAATGACCTGATATGTTTCTTCATATTGAAAGTGAATTTCATATAGACATTATATATATATTTTATCTAATTGGGCAATTTCTGCCTTTTCATTGTCTTGTGTATACAATTTAAATGTAATGTTACTATCATTAGGGTTATTTAGTTCTTCCATCCTGCTATTTATTTTCTATTTGTTCCATTTGATTTGTGTTTAATTTGTTCTCTCTCTCTTTTTTTGGCTTTCTTATAAATCAATTGGTTATTTTTACTCCATTTTATCTATTTTTTATTATCTATAACTTTGTTTAATTTAGTCATTGCTCCAGAGTTATACACTTTTAATTCATCACATTCTTCTTTAAGTTATATTATCTTACCTAATGTACACTATTAATGGGCTTATTTTAACATATTTTCATTTTTCCTCCCTTGTACATTGTGCTACTTTTTACAAATAGTTTTATTTTACATGTTATAATCTCCCCTATATAATTTTAGTGTGCTTTAAATGATAATTTATCTTTTAAAGATCTTTAACCTATAGCAATGGCCTTATATATTTATCCACATACTTATCTTTTTAACTCTTTTTATTCTTCTGTATAGACCCAAGTTCAATGCCTTACCATTTTTCTTATGCCCTAAAGACTTCCTTATATAAATACAATCTGGTTATAATATCTTTCAGCTTTTGTATGCTGAAAATATCTTTATTTCAAATTTTTTTGATAGACATTTTCCCTGTGTAATTATTTCTAGGTTGCAATTTTGTCTTTCATTGAAAAGGATTCTCCTTTGCTGTTTTATACTTTTCATTGTTTCTAGTAACTCTATTGGATCCTTACATTTGGTCCTCTGTAAATAATGTCTTTTATTCTTAGACTTAAAAAAAATCAATCTATTGCTCATTTAAGAAATACAATGTAAGTTAATTTATCTTCTTATTTATTACTAGAGGCCCAGTGCACAAAATTCGTGCATGGGGAGGTATCCCTCAGCCCAGTCTGCACCCTCTCCAAACTGGGTCCCTTTGGGAGATGTCCGACTGCCGGTTTCGGGCCTAAACCAGCCATCAGACATCCCTCTCACAATCTGGGACTGCTGACTCCTAACCACTCGCCTGCCTGCCTGCCTGATCACCCCCTAACTGCTCCCCTGCTGGCCTGATCACCCACAACTGCCCTCCCCTGCTGGCCATCTTGTGGCAGCCATCTCGTGGCAATGTGGGGGTGGCCATCTCATGGCAATGTGGGGGTGGCATCTTATGACAACGTCATGCGATGCCACCTAGGCTTTTATGATATAGGATCCCTTGTGCTTCTGGTTTAGTTTATTGAAATTCTAACATAGGTACACTTACAGTTTTCATTAATTTGGAGATTTCACTCAGTGTCATATTAAAAACATCAGGCCAATGTCAAGGAACTTTTGTAAGTTTTCTCTAAAAGCTTTATGGCATCAAGTCTTATGTTTCAGTATTTAATCCATTTTCAGTTAATTTTTGTGACTGGTGAAATTTTATCTTTTTGCAGGTAGCTATGCACTTTTCCCAACACCATTTTTGAAAGACTGTCTTTTCTCCATTGATTGTTATTGGCTCCTTTTTTAATATTAGTTAACCATATATGTGGAAGTTTATTTCAGGGGTTTTATTCTATTCTGATGGTGTTGTGTCTGGTTTTAGGCCAGTACTATAGTATTTCAATTTATAGCTTTGTAGTATAGTTTTAAATAAAGAACTGTGATTGCTTTACCTTTGTTGTTTTTTCTCAGGACTTCATTGGCTATTTGGAGTCTATGATTCTATACAAAACTTAGGACTTTTGTCTTTTTCTAAAAAAAAAAAAAAAAAAAAAAAGCTATTAGAATTTTGATAGAGATTGCATCAAATCTATAAATGATTTGAGGTAGTATGAACATATTGACAATAGTCTTTCATTAAGGTCTAGTTGTTTTATTGTACAGACCTTTTACTTTCTTGGTGAAATTTATTCCTAGTCATTTATTGAGTTTTGTTCTATTATGAACAGGATAGTGGGGATTTTTCAGATGTTTTATTTTTGTTGTATCAAAACTCAACTGATTTACATATGATAATATTATATTTTGCAGCCTTACTGAATTCTTTGTTTATTCCCAACAGTTTTTTAGTTATGTATTTAGAATATTCTGTGTATCATGTTATATCACCAGCAAATAATTACAGTTTTACTTCCTTTCAGATGACCGTATTTCTTGTCTTACCAAGTTGCTTTCGCTCAGACTTCCAGTACTATGTTGAGTAAGAGTGGTGACAGTGGGCACCCCTGTCTTGTTCCTGATCTCAAAGAAAAGGCTTTTATTTTATTTAATTGTTGAGCATAATGCTAACATATGCTCATTACTCACATGTGGTCTTTATTATCTTGAAGTATATTCTTTTTATTGCCAATATTGTTTGTTTTATACCCAATTTGTTGATTTTTATTTATTTAAAAATGTAATTTTATTTTGTTAAATACTTCTTCTGCATCTACCATGATGATTATATACATTTTACTTTTTCTTGTATTAATGTGGTAAATCACATTTATTGATTTGTGTTATGTTGAATTATCCTGGTATCCCAGGGGTAAATCCCACATTGTCAAAATGTACAATTCTTTGAACATGCTTCTGAATTCAGTGTGATAAAACTTCATTGAAATTTTTGCAACAATACTTATCAGGGACATTGGTTTGTAGTATTTTTATACTGTCTTTATCTGGCATTAGTATCAGGGTAATGTTTGCCTTATAGAATGACTTTGGAAGTATAACCTCATCTTCAAATTTGGAAAAGTTTGAAAAGAATTGGCATTAATTATTTTTTAAATGTTTGGTAGAATTTGCTAGTAAAGGCATCTAGTCCTGAGGTTTTCTATAATGAGAGGTTTTTAATTACTGATTAAATATTTTTAATCATTAATAGTTTATTCAGATTTTCTCTTTCTTCCTGACTTAGTCTTTACAAGTTGTATCTTTCTAGGATTTATTCCAGTTCTATGTGTTGGGATATAATAGTTCATAACAGTCTCTTGTGATTCTATACATTTCTGTAGTATCAGCTGTAATGTCTCTTCTTCAAATTATGATTTCATTTATTGGAGTATTTTATATTTTTTCTTTAGTAGTGTAGTCAGAGGATTGTCAGTTTTATTTATGATTTTTTTTAAGAACAGTCTTAGTTTGGTTGAAATTTTTAATTGTTTTCTGGTCTCTTATTTATATACTAGGGCCCAGTGCATGAAATTTGTGCACTGAGGGGAGAGGGGGGGGCAAAGGGTTCCCTCAGCCCAGCCTGCACCCTCTCCAATCAGGGACCCCTTGGGGATTGTCCGATTGCCAGTTGGGGGCGAGATCAGGTCAGCAGAGGAGGGCAGTTGGGAGCAACCAGGACATCCCTCTCACAATCTGGGACCACTGGCTCCTAACCACTCACCTGCCTTCCTGCCTGACCGCCACTAACTGCCTCTGTATGCCTGCCAGATTGCCCCTAACCCCTCTGCCTGCCTTCCTGATTTCCCCTAACTGTCTCTGCCTACCTGCCTGATTACCCCCAACTGCCCTCCCCTGCCAGCCTGGACACCCCCAACTGCCCTTCCCTGCTGGTGTGATTGCCCCTAACTGCCTCTGCCTTGGCCCCCACCACCATGGCTTTGTCTGGAAGGAAGTCAGACCCAGTCTAATTAGCATATTAACCTTTTACTAGTATAGATAGATTATATAGGACTAGAGGCCCCATGCACAAAATTCATGCATGGTGGGGGTGGGGGCATAGCTGGGGCTGCAACGATGCCAAAATCCCTCGCCTCCGATTCTGGTCCGAGGCCCCTCCCCTCCCCTCCCTCCATCCTGCCAGGGAGCAGATGCTGGGCATCCGAGGAAGAGGACTCTGTGATCCCAGCATTCTTCACCACAGATTCTAGCCTGAGGCCCCTCCCCTCCCTTCCCTCCACCCGGCCGGGGCATGGAGGCTGGGCATACCTGGAGACGGACTCCGTGAGCCCAGCTATCCTCCCCACTAGCTTTGGTCAGCAGCCCCTGCCCTCCCTTTCCTCAGCCCGTTGGGAATGCAAACACTGGGCTCACATCACCCTAAACCAGTGATGGCGAGCCTTTTGAGCTCGGCATGTCAGCATTTTGAAAAACCCTAACTTAACTCTGGTGCCGTGTCACATATAGAAATTTTTTGGTATTTGCAACCATAGTAAAACAAAGACTTATATTTTTGATATTTATTTTATATATTTAAATGTCATTTAACAAAGAAAAATGAACCAAAAAAATGAGTTCGCATGTCACCTCTAACACGCATGTCATAGGTTCGCCATCACTGCCCTAAGCCCAGGTTCCTCTTTGCAGATTCCAGCTGAGGCCCCTCCTCTCCCCTCCCTCCACCTGGCCGGGGTGCAGATGCTGGGCATCCATGGAGGTGGACTCCGCAAGACCAGCATTCCTCACTGCAGATTCCAGCCTGAGGCCCATCCTTTCCCCTCCCTCGGCTGGGGACCCTGTGAGCACAGTGTTCCTTGCCATGGACTCTGGCCCAAGGCCCCTGCCCTCCCCTCCCTTCACTCGGTGCAGGTGCTAGGCTCATGTCACCATGGACTCTGGCCGAGGCCCCTACACTCCCCTGCCCTCCCCTCCCCTCCCTCCATGCAGCCAGGCTGGATGCTGGGCTCACATTGCCAGGGCAACACCGCCAGCATCCCACCCTGGCCACTATGGGTGCGCCATCTTTTTCATGGAGTAATGGTTAATTTACATATTACTATTTTATTAGCTAGGATAGGATTGCTTAAATGGTGGGGGGGAGCCTATTTCAGCAGGAGGATATGCTCTTAGCAGACAAAAATGCATAATCCCTATATCTGGACTGATAGCCAGCCATATGCATTATACTGCCAAACTGGTCATTAAAAAATTGAACCACTTTCTTACACCAAACAGCTGTTGCCCTTAAAACCCCTCCTCAGCCCCCACCTTAGGTTCTGCCTTCGCAGTTCACCCAGATTAGATTCTGATTGGTCGGTTTCTATGCCAGTCAGCATCAAAAGCTCTGCCTCCTAGGCAGCCATTAGCTCCTCACAGTTCACCCAGATTTGGTTCTGATTGGTCAGTTTCTATGCCAGTCAGCATCAAAAGCTCTGCCTCCTAGGCATCTATTAGCTCCTGGCAGTTCACCCAGATTTGGTTCTGACTGGTCAGTTTCTATGCCAGTCAGCATCTCTGAGCCTATCTCTGGGTCTGATCAGAGAGGTGGGGCTGATCAGCAGCCCCCTCAGAGGCCCTGAGAAAAAGAGAGATGCGGCTGCTGGCCAGGCCCATAGAGAAAAAGAGGGGCAAGGGCTGGTCAACAGCTGCCACAGAGGCTACAGGCTTCTCTCCAGGCCTAATCCGCAGCCCCCTGGACAGTCTGTGCTGGGTCGCTATGGAAACCCAGCACTGAGAACCTTTGGTCGTTTTGGATGTTACGGACCCTAGGTTTTTATATATTAGTGTTTCCTTTCTGATCTTTGTTACAATTCTCTCCACTAACTTTGGGCAGAGGTTTTCCAACATTTTAATTTCTTAAAGTATAAAGTCAGTTTCCCCCCCTTCATTTTGGACATCGGGAGCTTTCTTCTAGTCCATGAGTCTGCATGTTTTATGTGGAGATAGAAGTAAGCACGACTGCATACCTAGCACATTTAAAAATGAGAATTAACTTTATCCTCAAAAAAAACAAACAAACACCCCACATACAACTTTTTGTTGAATTTTCAAATAATAAAGAAGTTAATATATACACAATTGATAACATTGAAAAAGTTACTTTCTAAGATTTTTTCAGGGTAAAATATATGCAGAGTAAATGATATATTTATGTTTTTGCATTCTATTATTTATATAGATTTTTTAATCTCTAAAACTACCCATTACCCTACTTCTCTCAGGACAGCATCCAAGCTCTTTATTACAAATCCTAACCAGTTAGGATTGTGAATATTTAGTCAGTTCTAGAATATACTTGTGCTAGAAGAAAAATATATACTACTCTTAATTTTTTTCCTATGACAACTTTATGCCATTTGATGGTAAATAAGAATGTGTGTGAGAAAGATAAACAGCACATGATCTCACTCATATGTGGATATAATGATCAACATAATTTGATGAACAAGAATAGATCCAAAGACAAATGGCAGGGGTGGTGGGGGGATTAGAGAGCAACCAAAGGACTTGCATGCATATTAGCATAATCAATGGACACAGACACTGGGGCAGCGGGGGGCTTGCCCAGGATGGGAATGGCTGGGGGAGAGGGTCAAGCAGGGAAAAAGGAGACATATGTAAAACTTTAGACAATAAAAAAAAAAGAAAAAAAGAATGTGTGTGTGTGCATGTGTGTGCACACATGTGTGCATGTTAGGTGGCAATGGAAGAAAATTTGAACTGAAAAAAATAATTAAAATTGGCCATGAATCTGAAATAAGAAGTAGTAAGACAGAAGGATAGAAAGCAAAAATAAAAGTGATTTAATGTTAAACGGTGGTGAAGCTTGAGAATCCTGAACTTAATTGCTGGAGAAAAAGGAAATACATTGAAGTTGATTTTTCCAACAGTCAAGACTTCTAATGGAAATAGTTTATTTGAGGTGTCACACAAGTAGAAACCATGAAATTTATCCTGTCCATCAAAATTAAACAGTTTTATGGTGAAATGTACTAATGATTCAATGCTGCTACTCACTTACGGAGAAACTGACAAGAATCTGAAATAATGTTCTAAATAATTCTCCAACTGCTGAATTACTTTTCTAATAAGTTCAGTAATTATTGCACATACTTCATAATTTTGCCCTCACTTAAATCAATTCTGCTTCAAATATAATATGAAGGAAGATATTGCTAAACATTAGTCATTAATGTGTTATGATTTATAGGGAAGGATGTTTAATATCCCTGTAATTTCTAATAAATCTCTTACTTTAAGTTTATATTTCTATGAAAGATAGGTAGAAAATCATAATCAGTTGATTGCAGAGTTCTTTACCAATTCAAAATATAATTTCTTTAACATTAACTCTTTTTAGTTCTTTGTTATTTTCCATCTTCAGTGTTTAAAAAAAGAAAATATCATTATGAAGAAATAAAATTGTTTTTAATTTAATATTTATAGAATAAATGGTGTTATATAAATACCATATTCCCACTAACCAACATTATATATATATATATATATATATATATATATATATATATATATATATATATAAATTTTCTTATGGGTAAAATTTAAGATGAATAGGGTTTTTCAATTGTATAATACAGGAAAACACCAACTATTTGAGAAACTTGATTCTAAAATAGTTTTATACCTTTATACCAATCAATTCAATTAATACTATAATAAATATTGATTTCAATTATGAGTAATACAAAATTCAATGTAAGAGTGGGTAGGCTTCTTGCACAAGGGTGGGGTTTGGCAATAGGGAGGGTGATTTTGTTCTGGTTAGTCATTCATCCTTCATGGTCTCTTGAGACAGTGTTCCCATCAGGCTTCCATGATGGGCTCACAGGCACCACTCCTGAGCCCTTCCTTCATCAATGTCAAGCATCCTCAGGTCAGGATTTCTTCCAGCAACATTTACTTTTGCCCTTTGTAGCTGTCTGGGTTTCTTCTTCTTCACCCAGGCCTCTCAGAAGCTACAGGGAATGCTTAGCGGCTACAGTATTTCTCTCCATTCGCTTAGACCAGCCTTTCTTTCTCCACCAGGATTCCTCATCTGAACTACATACTTAAAACTGACTTCAAGGACTATCTTATCATTTTTCCAAGACTACATAATTAGCACCATTCTTGATGAATGATATTAAGGCGTAGTTCTCTAGTGGAATCAACTATTTCTAGGCGAGTCAAAGATGTAGTAGTATTTTTAAGACTGTCTGGAAATAGTATGGGAGAGTGACCAGGGTTAGGGTGAGTTTAAAGTATTCCTGCTCAGCAGCCCATTTGAATCTGAATGCTTCTGTCTTTTCTGCTGGTTTACCCCCTACTCCCATCCAGGATACCATATGTAGTGGGAAAGCTTTGCTTTGGTTCATGATTGATACATCAACAATTCTCCTCTCTGTAACTTGACAAGCAAACAATTTGACACTTTCTTATATCTTTGTTCTGCTGCATCATTATTTTCCTGTAACAAGTACATGCACAGTGCCAAGTCAATCAAACAGGGTTAAGGACAATGATAACTGGTAGACAAAGGAGCATAGGATGGGAGTAAAGTTTAATGTTTCAAAATAATTTGTATACCACACAGGTAACACAAAATTGAAAAGAACTTTTTTTGACGAGCTAACAAACTGGAAGAAAGTACATAATTTAGTAAGTGGCTCACATAGAATTGTTTGTAATTGAAATTTGCAAAAAATGAAAATAAGTGAAACCTGTTGAACCCAGATCATAAGAACACCTTTTACATTTGGTATGGTGTTTCCATTTGTTATAGGTTATAACCAGCCTTGTATATATAAGAAGACCTTGTATATATAAGAATGCTAAGAGAGGTTAAGTTATTAAAATAATAAAGATAATTAATGATGAAGGGTGGAGTTTAGCACATGTTGTTAGTTTTCCAGTACTTTACATGTCAAGACAGAAACGTTATAGGATATACTAATGAATCAGGATTTTAGATATAAATGTTTAATTGCCATTAGTATTAGATTTGCAGATCCTCAAGCAGAACAGAATACTTGAATTCCCTCCACAGCATCTACTTATTTGTCCTAAGATTAGCAGTGATTGACAGAAGGACAAAAAATTTCTATGCAAAAAGTGAGTAAAACTTTCTGTAATGTAATTAAAGGACACAAAAATGAGCAAATCAGCTACAGAAAGAAGAGTACATAATAGCAATATTCCCATGAGGACACATACCTCCTAAAGATACCCCTGATGAAAGTGAGGATGCCATTTGGGGAGGATTGTCTGGGCATCTCTTTACCCCTGGTCTCCCCCAGCTCTTTTGGGGACTCAGGCTTTCTCACTAGGCATGGGCACCAGCTTCCCAAGCATAGTAGGGCCAGTATTCAGATGTGTTTGAAATACATTTCCACTGTGCCTCTGTCAAGTTGCCACTCTAACTGTCTTTAATTACTGCCTAAATAGAGAACTCAATTCATCTCTGGACCATTATCTATTGGGAAATATTTCTGATATTCAACTGAAACCTATTTCTCTATAACTTTACTGCATAGAGCCTAGAACAGGTGCTGTTGGGCATCTGTAATTGAGATCATTCTACAATATTACAATTGATTCACTTATGAGCATAGGCTTATGAACTGTTTATCTAAAGCAATAGTCCTTAACCTTGGATGCACATCTAATTAGCTGGTGAGTTTTTAAAAATTATGATGTCTGGTCCCACTCCAAAAACTTCTGATTTAATTGATTTGTGGTAGAGTTAAGACATCTGGATTTTTAAAACTCCCCAGGCAATTCTAATGTGCAGCCCATATGGTAAACATTGATCTAGAAAAATAAATGAAAGGTTTGTCCTTCAATCCAATCCTCCAAAATGCTCTTTCTTCTTTTAATTGATACTTTATTCACTCTTTTTTCTCCACCACATTTGAACCCATGTGCCAGATGAGGTAGGTGAGTTTCAAGATTCAGTAGACACTATCCATTTTATAAAAGGTTATCATATTTTAATTTTCCTTGTAAAGTCATAGTAGAATTACTTCCCTCCAGACCCTCAAATTTAAGTATGACCTTAGTCCTGGCTTTATTCAATGGGATGAAAGCTAAAAGACAGAAAACTCTTCTGGCGTCTGACATAATAAAAATGTATATCTTTAGTCTCTAGGACAGAGCTCCCAAAATCCTAGTAACTTCCTTAGTGATAATTGTGAGGAACATCTTTTTTTTTCTAATGAATCCCTTTCAACTATACCTGAGTTTATGCTCAGGAGGGGACTCTTGGTGGGCCCCTACATAGCTTCCAGATGGGGACTATCACCATGTGACTAGAGAATTGGGACATTCGGTCTCAGTCCCTTGATCTTGGGGGACAAGTGGAGACAGTCTGAAAACTGAACTAATCACTAATTGCCGACAATTCAATCAATCATGTCATATAAGGAACCTCATAAAATAAGCCCGGACGGAATGGCTCGGTGGTTGGGCATTGACCTATGACAAGGAGGTCACGGTTTGATTCCCATTCAGGACACATGCCGGGGTTGTAGGCTCAATCCCCAGAGTGAGTCTTGCAGGAGGCAGCCGATCAATAATTCTCTCATTGTTGATGTTTCTATCTCTTTCTCCCTCTCCCTACCCCTCTGAAATAAATAAAATCATATTTTTTTTTAAAAAACTTAAATGATATGGGTCAGGGTTCTGAGAGCTTCTGGGTTGGTGCATGCTTCCACATGCCAGGAGGTGGGCAGACCCTGCACTTAGTGGGGACAAGAAGTTTCTCTGCTTGGAACCCTTTCAGACCTCACCCTGTGTACTTCTTCATCTGGTCATTCATTTGTGTCCTTTATAGTCATCCTTATAATTAACTTGTGATGGCATGGAAACAGTTTTCCTGAGTTCTGTGAGCCATTTTGGAAAATTGTCAAACCTAAGGAGGGGTTTGTGGAAACCTGTGATCTATAGCCCAGTGGTCAGAATTTCAGATGACAGGGACTTGTGATTGGCATCTGAAGTGGAGGACAGTCTGTGGAACTAAGTCCTTAACAAGTGAGGGCTGCTAACCTGAGGGGTTTAGTTCCAGAACTGTGTAGTGTGGGAAAGTAATGTTATGTAGCAAAATGTACAATGGACAAATATAAAAATGAATGTGTAGCATGTATGTATGTATGTATGTATAAAGCATTCAATATTACTTTGTATTAGTCTCAGGTGTATAGCATTTATAATTTTTAATCTATGTAACGCTGTCACATCAGTGAAGGCTCTGGTATACCAGATGGCATAATAGAATACTATATAATAAAAGGCCAATGACCATAACGACCAAAATGACCAAACGAAGGGCACCAGGAAGTGCATGGAGCACCTCTTGGTCCCTCCCCCATGGCCCACAGGCTCCTATCACAGCAAGGTTGGCGGCAGGTGGGCAGGCGGGGCAGTGGGCAGGTGGGCAGAGCGAGGTAAGCACTGCAAGAGAGGCAGGGCCTGATCAGAAGCTGCCATGGAGGCTGTGGATCAGGCCTGGAGATAGGCCCAGAGAGAGAGACAGCTGTTAACAGGGCCATTCTGGATTTCCCAGAAGAGCCAATGGCTGCCTAGAAGGCAGAGTTTTTGACACTGACTGGCATAGAAACCAACCAATCAGAACCAAATCTGGGTGAACTGGGAGAAGCCAATGGCTGCTTAGGAGGCAGAGCTTTTGACACTGACTGGCATAGAAGCCAACCAATCAGAACCTAATCTGGGTGAACTGTGAAGGCAGAACCTAAGGTGGGGGCAGAGGAGGAGTTTTAAGGGCAACAGCTGTTTGATGTAAGGTGTAAGAAAGCAGTTCAATTTTTTAATAACTGGTTTGGCAGTATAGTGCATATGGTTGGCTACCAGTCCAGATATAGGAATTATGTATTTTTGTCTGCCAAGAGCATCTCCTCCTGCTGAAAAAGGCTTTCTCGTTGTCCCCCCCCCACCCCCCCATTTAAGCAATCCTATCCTATATAATCTATCTATACTAACAAAAGGGTAATATGCTAATTAGACTGGGTCAACCAGGGCCATATTCTGGACCTCCGACTTCCTTCCAGACAAAGCCATGGTGGTGGGGGCTGAGGCAGAGGCAGTTCGGGGCAAGATCAGGTCAGCAGGAGAGAGCAATTAGGGGTGAGATCAGGCTGGCAGGAGAGAGCAATTAGGGGTGAGATCAGGTCAGCAGGGGAGGGCAGTTGGGAGCGAGATCAGGCCAGCAGGGAAGGGCCATTGGAGGCAACCAGGCCAGCAGGGGAGGTCCATTGGGGCTGACCAGGCTAGTAAGGGAGGGACATTGAGGGTGCGACCAGGCCGGCAGGGGAGGGCAGTTGGGGGCATTAGGCAGGCAGGCAGGCGAGTGGTTAGGAGCCAGTGGTCCTGGATTGTGAGAGGGATGTCTGACTGCCGGTTTGACACCCCCCAAAGGGTCCCAGATTGGAGAGGGTATAGGCTGGGCTGAGGGACATCCCCCCTCCCATGCATGAATTTCATGCACCAGGCCTCTAGTGTTGAGATAAAGTTTGGTAAGGGAATAGAGAATGGCCATTTGAAAATATTTTCAGGTAATTCTGAAATCACCTATTTTTGTTCATTAAGAACAAATGTTCTAAGCACCCACACATGACCAGTTTAATAGGGCAATTATATTTGCAAAGGTTCTCAGATGTAAACAAGAAAATGCAGCATTGATTGTTTAAGAGAGATTTCTTTTAGGTTATTTTGTGGTCTATATAAAGTTTCTAAAGTCAGGGAACAAAGTTTGACAACTAGCTATCTGCAAACAGTGCTATTAGCAGACATGCTTGACCACACCATGGGACTGTGCTTATAAAAATGCCTCCCATCACTAACCCTAGGTATATATGATGCTATGGGACCAGGGACAGAAACTCCACCATAGCTGATCTAGAAAATGAACATTTCTGCCCTAGATCTAATCTCTCTGATTGTGACACCAAGCCCAACTATTCACTTTCATCAAGTCCCCTGTATGTACAGAGTGGAATCCATAGGCTGTAGATGCAACAGGCTCTGGGGAATAGTATTTTTAGCACAGAAATGAAAGCTGGGATATGGTTAAAGAAGGCATTGCTTGAGCCAGTCTGCAGTGTTTGCCACACCAACTAGGTCACAGAATCTTATCCTTGATTGAAATCAGTCACCTCCAACGTGTTGTATTTATTTTTAAGGTCTTAGCACTTGCCTGCATGCAGGCTTATGGTGTCTCAGTGTTTAATATGTCTTAATGTCTCATTCTACTTAATCCCTAAAGTTTCATATGCTTTGAATTATCCCACAATCTTTGTAATCAGGGACATTCATGTTGAAGAACTTAATAAAATGCTTGTTTTGTTCTTCCATGCTAGGGAAGTTGGTACATGCTCATTTCGTAAATATATACTTATTTACATACTAGAGGCCCGGTGCATAAAATTTGTGCACTGAGGTGGGGGGGGTAATCCCTCAGCCCAGCCTGCACCCTTTCCAATTTAGGACCCTTCAGAGGATGTCCAACTGCCAGTTTAGGCCCGATCCCAGCTGCTCGCCTGCCTATCAGTCTGATCACCCCCTAACCACTCCCCTGCCAGCCTGACTGATGCCTAACTGCCCTCCCATGCTGGCCTGATTGCCCCCAACTGCCCTCCCCTGCTGGCCGTCTTGTGACCACATGGGGGCAACCTGCTTGTGTGAGGGCATGATGGTCAATTTGCATTGACCATCATTCTTTCTTACCTCTTTCTTATATAGGATGTCAAATTATATGTGTAAACACATTACACATGATTTAGAACAGCCAGAATCTTCATGGTTTTGCACAGTTGCCTTAGTTATTAGTACCTCCAAAACTTCAATTTATTTGTTTCTAATTCACATGGTAGGCTTTTTATAATGAAATAAAGGGACCTGCTGCTTAATGTATTAGATACATAGATTTAGGCTTTTATGGGGGCCAAAACTGAGCTTATAGTTGAATGACTCACTACTTGGTCATCTCAAAGGCTAATTTCAATATATCTTTTAATAAACACAATGTGAGAGCAAAAATGGCCATTCTACACAAAATCAAATACATAGCTACACTAATGTAAGCAAGGCCACTGCTGTTCATTCCTGGCCTAGTGAAAATGGTAGCAGGATGACAAAGATGAAGTGTGGTGTTTCCATGAAAACCCACATTTATGAAGCTATAAAAATCGCTGTTTTGCCCTAACCAGTTTGGCTCAGTGTACAGAGCGTCGGCCTGCAGACTGAAAGGTCCCACGTTCAATTCTGGTCAAGGGCATGTACCTTGGTTGTGGACACATCCCCAGTAGGGGGTGTGCAGGAGGCAGCTAATCGATGTTTCTCTCTCATCGATGTTTCTAACGCTCTATCCCTCTCCCTTCCTCTCTGTAAAAAAAAAGGTATTTAAAGTAAACAAAGTCATGGTTTGGTCTCTCTGAAAAAAAAAATAATCACTATTATTTCTGGGTTTCCTTTGGTCAATTTATAATAACTGATGGGAGAATCATATTCCTGGAATTAATGAATGACCCATTGCCTATTTATAAAGGAAAAAATAGTTGAGTTCTGATGTTGACCTTGGAGTCATCTATAAGGTATCTCTGGTATACATTACAGGAAACATAACCCTGAAGAATAAGTCAGTTTACCACCTTGTCTTATTATGCATTTTAGTGACTTATTTCTTAGATAAAAATCTATACAAATGTCAGTTAGAGGATAGTTTTATAATGTGTTGATTGCAACCATCTTGAATAACAAGCAATAATCTATATTATAAAAGGCCTCTGGCCCTAATGCCATAAGGACCGAAGACTGGCGCAGGTGGGCGGGGCTGCGTGATCTCGCTCACCGGGCTTCTAGTTTAGTATAAGAATTTACAAATAAAGAAAAGTAGAAAGGGTGAATAAGTTAAGGTGATTTTCTTGGCTGGGGATGCAAAGTGGGAAGTTGCTGTAAAATAATCTCCTTGAATAAAAACGTAATTGTTTGAGAAAGTAAGATTGAACAGCTCTAATGAGAAAGTCTAAACTTAGGAGGCTTTATTGGGAGAGCTGCTTTATCTTCCTAATGCCTCCTTTTGGATTGAAATCAATCTAAGGAATTTAATATCCTAGAAACCAGAGAGAATGGCAGGGCATTAAATCTGCCTTCTTTTTAGAGGCATCATATTTTCTTTGCTTGAATGCCACCCTAATCTGTTTTGCATTTGGAGGAAGTCTTCATCAGCCAAGCCCTTTGGAATGCATGTGCATCCTGCACTTCCCTCCAGCCCCATTCTGGTACTTGCTGGATGCATTTGATATTTAAACCACTAGCAGAATACCAGATGTGGACAGTATGCATGCATCATGACCTCTTAAATGACAGAAAATTACAAAACACTGCCCTTTTTTAGGTAATGTGTGACACTAAAATAGGCCTGATGGAATGATATAGAAACATGAGGACAGAGAAATGGGCAGGCTGAGACTGATGAACAGAGAGATAGAAAAACATTTGTAGCAACATCTTGTAGAGAGAGAGAAGAGGGGTGTGAGATAGTGGGATCAGCCGGTGAACAGAGGGGGACAAAAAAAGAGATGATCGATACCAATTGTGTGCATGATTTTTAGATGATCTTTTGAAATCCTCACTATTGATCAACCCAAAGTTCCTGATACTTAATAAGCCATTCTTTGTGCTCTTCAAGTTTATCTTATTGCCAGTGTTTAGAAACATACAAACTGTGTACCTGACAGGCTGCTGAAGATAAGGTGATTTTATAATTGCCTAAGCTGACAAAATGAAACACAAACAATGCAAGGGGGATTTTAAATGCCAAGCTTTTATTTCTCCCTTACTTAACTTTTAATTGGAAACACTTGGTTTTTATTTACTCTAAAAAGTAATGATTTTTGCCAGAGGATAATCTATCTCTTTAATGTCAAAAATGATTCTCTTCTGGCAAGAAAGAAAACAGGAAACATTGGTTCTTGGAGCAATCATTTGTTTCTGAGATTCAATTTGCTCAGTTCTTTAATGTGTGCTCTATTCCTGCTCTGCCCCTGGACATTCACATACAATCCAAATGTCCATCCTAACTGCATTTGTAAAATCTTCTTTAAGGAGAAAGTCTGACACTACTTTCAAGGTTTCCAATTCCAGATGAGACGTGACCAATATATTTCTTTTGAAAATTTCTCTCTCTCTCTCATGTTTAAAACAGCAAAGTGAAAGTGGAGGAGATGCAACCCTCTCCTTCCCTATAACCATTTCTTATAATCAGGGCCCTACTTGTGCATCACAATAATGTTATATCACTTGCTTATACTTCCTGGAAAGAGTCGGATTCAAGTTTTAGATGATAAATGTGAGATTTCAATATATTCAAGTATGTTGTTCAAAAACACATAGAATATGAGTCAGGATTTCTGACCCAGTATAATGAGAACTATTGCCTCAGGGCAGGATCTGATGAACCAAAAAAGCAGCTTTGCTTCAGAATGTCATCGCTCATGTGTGGTGAACCTCTTTCCTTGGGTTGTGAACATTATTCCTCTGTTGACCTCGGGTGCTTGCCCAACTTTATTCTTAAGTGTCTATGCCAGTGTAGGTAGCTAGATATTGAAAAAAGAAGGAAGCAAAGGGAAATCCAACATTATTAACCCTATTAAAACTGGGAAGCATGAAACTGTTTGCTTCACCAGGAAGCTATCATTCAACATTGCCCCACCAAGGATCAATACCCCTCCCTTCTGCCCTCCAGCACCAGATTGTTGGTAGCCCACGCTGGTCCTGCTCACTAGGTGTTCTCTCTACATGGCCATGTGGCCTTAGAAGCCATGCAGACTCCAAAAAAAGTAAAAATGGTGCAAGAGAGGTGTTGCCCATAGAGGCCTGTCAGTCTAACCTGGGAAAAAGATTATGACTACGGGATGGACCCCTCAGAAGCTGTGACAGCTTGGGAAGTTAATTGGTTATTCTGAAAAAGCTCCTGGTTCTTCCCAAGTCCAAGATAATATTACCTCTGCTTAACAAAGAATCTCTCTCTCTCTCTCTCTCTCTCTCTCTCTCTCTCTCTCTCTCTCTCATTCTTTTTCTCTCAGTGACCCACACTCGTCCTGTTGCATGGCCTTAGCAGACTCCTGCAGGAGCCAGGACACCACAGCTCAGCAATGGATTGCAGCTGGGAACAGAAGGTAAGCTAGATGGATGCTGGAATGGACTAGCTTCAATATGGCACAGGATCTCTGGACATTGGCACAATTTTGGCCCCGAGTTTCCACCTTGGGATGGACACAGATGGAACCCAGGAGGGACACTCCTTTGATTTTGTATTGAGCATCCAAATAAATCTTACCTCCAGACCTCATCCTTCCTTGTGGGTCCCCCAAAATGCTTTCTCTCATGACACTGCAAAGACTCCACTTCCACCGGCAACATCTATACTTAGAATGCTGGCCTTCCCTCTATTATTGGAACAATGAGATCCCAGCATTTAGGGTGGGAAGGTCACTAAGGTCACTTAGGAGAGAACTGGAGGCTAGATAAAGAGGAGGAGTGATTAATTACCTCACACAGGCCCGTAGAGGTGTGGGTGTCCTCTGTGGTTCTTTCCTAAGTTCAATGCTCCCTCAGAAAATCATGGGATTTTCATTCCGGTTGCATAGAAGTGGGGTTTCTAGACATGTTACTCCTTATGGAGAAAACATTGTTTTGGGGGAAAAATGTATAAGCTTCCCATTTAGCATCTTATATATACACTAGAGGCCCAGTACAAAAAAATTTGTGCACTCGGGGGGGGGATGGGGGGAGTCCCTCAGCCCGGCCTGTCCTCTCTCACAGTCTGGGACCCCTCAGGGGATGACCACCTACTGGCTCAGGCCTGCTCCCCAGGGGATTGGGCCTAAGATGGCAATCAGACATGCCTCTGGCAGCCGGCAGCCCTTGGGGGATGTCCACTTGCCAGCGTGCAGCAGGCCTAAACTGCAGTCGTACATCCTTAGAGCTGCTGAGGAGGCAGGAGAGGCTCCCACCACCACCGCTGTACTGGCAGCCATCACCCTAGCTTGTGGCTGAGCAGAGCTCCTCCCATGTGAGAGCGCCCTGACCACCAGAGGGCAGCTCCTGCATTGAGCGTCTGCCCCCTGGTGGTCAGTGTGTGTCATAGTGACCAGTCATTCCCAGTCCTTCTGCTGTTAGGGTCAGTTTGCATATTACCCTTTTACTATATAGGATAGAGGCCTGGTGCACAGGTGGGGGCCAGCTGGTTTGCTCTGAAGTGTATCCCGGATCAGTGTGGGCGTTCCCACTGGGGTGCCTGGCCAGCCTGGATGAGGGGATGATGGCTGTTTGCAGCTGGTCACACCCCCTTCAGGGTGGGGGTCCCCACTGGGGTGCCTGGCCAATCTGGGTGAGGGGCTGAGGGCCTTTTTCAGGCTGGCGGGCAACTGAAGCTCCCAGCCTCTCCTTTTTTTCTGTTTTTTTTTTTTGTTTTTTGTTTTGTTTTTTTTTAATTCTGGGATTTATTTACCTTCTATAGCTGTCACTGGAGCTGAGAGCAGGCTCCAGCTCTGAGGCCCAGCTCCAGCTCTGAGGCCCGGCTCCAGCTCTGAGGCTGTGGCTAATTGAAACTCTGTTGCCATCACTGCAGCTCTAAGCTCTGAGGCCCGGCTGTCTGAAAGCAGGTTTCTGGAACTTGTTTAGCTTCTATAATTGCAACATTGTTTCTTAGACTGCAGCTCAGAACCCACAGCAGCAGGCGGGGAACCTTGGCTTCCCCCGTCACTGGAGCTAGCAAGCCTCCTGTTCGCTTCAGCTTCCTGGCTGCTGGCCGCCATCTTGGTTGGCAGTTAATTTGCATATCTCGCTGATTAGCCAATGGGAAGGGTAGCAAAGTTATGGTTAATTACCATGTTTCTCTATTATTAGATAGGATGCATATATTTAAAACAAAGAATTTTGTGAGAGAATGAGGAGTTAAATTTGAGAAATGTTTATTTTGGAAGCATTTTGAAAGTTGCTAATTCAAATTATCCCCAAATGTGTTCACTTGAGTACCTGTAGAACTTGAATAAAATCTAACCGTCTTTTTTTTTGCCAGTTTGTGAGAGCAGGCAAAGGCCTGTAAACATAATAATTCGTCAATATTTTGCATAACAAAGAACTTTGTTGTTCTTTGAATTTAAGGACAGTGTTGTTCTCTGAGTTTAAAGCATATATAGAAATGACTCTCATTGCAAGGTGAAAATGAAAAGGAAAAAACAAAACAAAAAACTCTTGAACTTACTATAAACATGACTTTTCCTCTGTGCTTATTGAGATCTGTAAGCAAATTGGACATGGACTTCTCCTTGCCCCTTCCTCCAGTCCTGTGCTGTGCTGCTCTCCCTTAGAGGGCCCAGGGGCTGTTAGGCAGAGCCATCAGAGTTTAATTTACGCTTGTAGAACCATGACTTAACTCTCCCAACAGCTGACCCACAGCAAGAGCTACACAAGAGAGCTTCTACTGTTGCTATTATTGCTATTAATTTTAGAAATTAATTTGAATGACAAACTGATACCATTTTAATTTAAACTAGTTAAGAATAACAAGAAAGAAGCAAAGGAAAAGCCAAATATTATGGGCATGCCATTTGTGCAGTTTTGCCAGGAAGCTGCAGTTTAGACACATGCCCAGTAGTCTTGGTGACATAAGAAAAGTTCATGCCTGTCAGTCACACCTGGGAACAGATAATTGTCCAACATAGGCATGGCCACTGCAAGAGCAGGGAGATCTGAGATACTTAAGCTCCTAAACAAAGGAGTTTGCTCTCTTGTGCTCTTGGTTCCCACACTTACACTCTTTCCCTCTAGCTCTTGGCTCTCTGGCTCACTTGGGATTCTTGTTACAAGGGGTACAATCTCCTTGCTCCCCTACATTCACCCACATCACCCACAACCATGTGGATCCCACAAAATGGACAATTGGGCTACACCTAGCTTGATGCTAAACTGGACCCAGCTCCACCATGGAATGGAAACTTTGGACACTTCCTTTGTTTCTAGCTCTACTGAAATCCTAGCTACACATCTTCCAGGACTGGATTAAGGAAATTGGAACTTTAGAAACCTGAGATGCAAATAAAAATCACTCTCTATGCAAGTCTCATGAATTTATTTTTCCCAATATATCATAAGAACCCCACTCCCGCTAGCAATAGAGAAAGACCATCCACACATTTCTCCAATAACAAAATGATGAATTGAAATAGGAAAATATTATTAAGTGGTTATTTTACATTTTTTAAATCATTGTGACAATAAGAAATGTGTATTTTGCCTTTGTTACTGGTTCCTGACACAGACCACCTAAAACACTTGGGATTTCCTAGGTGACAAAAGTGGTGATAGGAGCATCTTTTCATAATAAGCCCCTGTTAGCTCTACCTGAGTTTATGCTAATAAGGTGACCCTAGGTAGGCCTCTAGGTAACTTCAGGATGGGGACCAGGTTAATTAGAGGGTTGGAGGGGATGAAGATTGAGTTCAAGCACAAATGACTAATGATTGAATCCATCATGCTTATGCAATGGAATCTGCATAAAAAAACTTTAAACCACAGGGTATGGAGAACTTCTGGATTGGTGAGCAGCATCCAGGTTGGTGAACACAACAAAGTACTGGGAGGGTGGCACACCTGGAGAGCGTGGCAGTGCTGTGCCCTGTGCCCCCTCCCATCCGTATCCTGTTCCTAACTGGTTTTTCTTTATAATAAACCAGTAAATGTAAGTATAGTGTTTCCCTGAGATCTGTGAGCTCTTTTAGCAGATTATTGAACCTATGGAGGGGGGTTGTGTAAAGGTGGCAGAGATTGGTGATTAGTGAATGGGGAAGAACAGGCTTGTGGGACTTAGCTATTAAACTGCGGGGTCTCTGCTAACTCTGGGAAGTTTGTGTCATATTTGAATTGAATTATAAGATAGCCATGTGGTGTTTGAAGAATTGGATAATTGATTGGTGTGAGAAAAACCCACACATTTGATGTCAGAGTGTTGAGGAGAAAAATAATTCGGAGCCAGACTTTAAGGAAAAATGTTCTCAGTAAGAAAAAATACTTCTAAATATTTTGTAACTCTTCACATGTTGATTTTATATAAAACAACAACAACAATAATAATAGGGTTGTTGTACATTTTAATTTTAAAAGCCTTTGGAAAGTTTTTTTTTAATGTAAAATTTAAGGAATTTTGTTCTCTGATGCTTCCTGGAGACTTTTATTATTTCATTTTTTATAGTTTTAATCGCTCTTTTCTTTCTCTATCTCTTTTTTGTTTCCCATATTTAATGAGAAATGGATATATAGTACTCACTCTTTAAGAGAGAGTCTACAGTAATAAGTGAAGATCCCCTAAAGGATTTATAAATACAAAGACTAACATGAAAACAAATATATATAATAGAATGTAATTAAAACAAACAACAAAGGTATTATCTCTACTTATCTGATGGATTATAGAAGTCTTGCTATTTTGGAAAGCAGGAAAGATTTGAGATGCACCATGAAGAATAAATGGCATTATCACAACACTAAAATTTTAACATAACCAACAACAGAACTGAAAAAGTATATAGGGAATTGGTGAGTAGTTTGGATTTCTTTGGATTTTATTTTACGGAGGAATACTTATCTTGGTAGCATAGGAATATAGAAGTTGAGACTGGTAAGGCAATTTGAAACTATATTGTGGGAGTTTTGATTAGAGTGCAAAAACTTTGCTCTGTTATTTAGGTAATGATTATCTAGTGTATACTTTTCAGAAGGAAACTAGTTTAATGTTTTAAATTAATATATTATTGTTTTGTTGATAGAATGAGATGGTAAAGTCAGAGTTTGGTTAAAGAAAAAGAGATTGGCAGGTATTAATCCATGCAACTAATGAAGAATACTCAAAGCAATGGTGTTATTCAGGAGAAAAGTAGAGGCAGAGCATCCAAGGAATAGTTTACAAAACTAATTCACTATTCATTAATTCACTTAAGAACATTTGTGATGACTAGATGACTATTGGAGAAAAAGTGTGACTTCCCTTTATTAAAAACCAGCCAAAAGTGTGCAGACCGAAAGAAAAGAAATGCACAGATATTTCTATACTGCACTTAGAGTCACAAGAGATGGAAGTGCTACGAGGTATTAACAATGAAGCAAATACTGGGTTTAAAGAACTATGTAACTCATTCTAAATTTTTAAAATCTATACTGGGTTTTATGGGGAACATAAGAGTTTTAAGCATGAAATGGCTTAATACAATTTGTGTATTAGTATGTTTTTCTGGTAGGAGCATGGCAGTTAAATTTGAACAAGTGATGGTATATTTCTTAAATGTATCTTTGCTATTACTTTACCTTGGAGTATAAAAGACAGAGAGAAAATGTTGGCATGCGTATAGCAATTTTGTAAAAAATATTATCCTAATTATATTCTTTGAAAAGTTGTTAAAATTGTCCTTCTGAGTATTTTATCTTTAAATATTAGATATATTTATTATATAAATACAAATATAATTATAATTATTTTGAACTTGGTAAATAAAACTGAGCCAAATATTTTATTTATGTATTAAAAATATTTTTCTTAATCAGAATGAAGCTGTACCACTACCATAGAGGCTTCCCACTCAGCAGAAATAAAACATTAATGCAAACTATAACCCACTTATGATGGAAGTAGTTTGAAAAAAGAGGAAGTAGCTTATAAAAAGGAATTACTCTGATGAGTATTTAAATCTAGTTTGAAATCTGTGATGATAATTTTCACAAGCCCTGTTGTGTGCTTAGAACCTGTGGACAAAAAAGTGGCCACATACTAAACATGACAAACTCAGGGGAGGCCTGTTGACTCATAGGATGGTCTGAAATTAAAACTTCCTAACTGAGAGCAGCTCATTGCAGGTAGTCCTGTCCTAGGCCAGTATCTCCCCTGACAAAGGTCAGTCTTACCTTAACTGAGCCTGTCTGTTGTCTTTTTGCATCTATGATAACATACCTTTGACATTTCCTTTTTTTTTCAAACCCTTCACTGCAGCAGAGCAGAGACCACAAAACATGTAATTCATACTTATTATGATTATCATGTTAATTGTTTTTTTTAAATATATTTTATTGATTTTTCACAGAGAGGGAGGGAGAGAGATAGAGAGAGTTAGAAACATCGATGAGAGAGAAACATCGATCAACTGCCTCTTGCACATCCCCCACCGGGGATGTGCCCGCAACCCAGGTACATGCCCTTGACCAGAATCGAACCCGGGACCTCTCAGTCCGCAGGCTGACGCTCTATCCACTGAGCCAAACCGGTTTCGGCTATCATGTTAATTGTTAATGGCTAACTACCCTATACCCTACAATGTAAACGTGTCTTTTATCCAGTCCAGAGATTTCTCCACTTTGCCTTCTCCCACCTCCCTAATCCATCAATGAATTTCATACAACCCCCTTAAGTCTCCTCCTTTGATTGCAATGTGCAAAATAAGGTGCAAGCCTGCCGTGTTCTGGAGCATTTTCTCAATTCACTGAGATTTTTCTTTCTGGCAATTGTTATCAGTTTGGCTCAAATAGACTCACAAATTGTTATCAGTTTGGCTCAAATAAATGTTTCTTCCATTGACAAACCTGTGTATCTGAATCTTTAAGGGACAAAGTAAAATGCTGAGTTAGAAAAAGAGTCAGAGTTGAATTGATGTGTAGGCAGGTTTGTAATGGAGTGGTCACAAGATTGAGTAGCTTCTGCCTGAAGGCTGCTAGCGTCTGAAGAATAGACATGCAGAGAAGGAGAGGGATCAAAGATGATGAGCCACGTGGTAAGTGCTGAAAATCATCATTATCAAAAACTCAAGTACACTCGCTTTGATTTTTAGAATGTTCAGCCAACCCAAAATGTAGAGACTTTAATCCATATGTCTTACCATCTCTATAACCACATAGGGAAACTTAGGTTTAATGGCAATTGATTAAAGACCAAGCAATGGGAAACAATCAGGGATGGATTTTAAAAGCCAAATGCAATAAAAAGAACAGAAATCTAGAGACACTAGTAAGAGAGCACAAGGCCATGAGGATAGGAGAATACGTGGGCAGAGCAGTCAAAATATACAGATAAGAAATGAACAGGGTTAGAAAAAAAGGGAAGGATTGAGTGTGATAAAGGGAGACGTCAAAGATGTCTCTCACTTTTCCCACATTAGTTACTGAAATGCTGCTTATGGCATCTATACAGGAGAGGAGCATGGAGGAGGAGCAGGTTTGACATGGATGTGATTTTTAGAAGAGTATTTTGATATGCTGTCAAGAAATTCATTATAAAAATTAGCATGGACATGAGTTATTTAAACAAATGCTCACTTGAAAATCATAAGCACATAAGCTATCTAGGAAATAAATTAGAATAATGAAAATCCCCAAGAAAATGTGGAGTAAAAGTAAATACTTTTCAAGGAGAATGTCATAGGAAAGCATTCATTGAAGATGGGCAAAGCAGAAAGTGACCAAGAAGACTGACAAGAAGCAGGAAAGATAGAAGAATACACTAGATAAACAGCACTGAGAAACAGAACATAGGGCAAAACTGAATCTGAGGATCACATCAGTACTTTAGGAAGTTTAAATGGATAGAAATCAATAAAAGAAAATATTTGGTTTCTTTAAGCCCGAGGTTTTAAGAATCTACTAAAATCCTTTGCAAAACCCAACCCAATGGTACCAAATGAGAATAAAAACACAAAAGTCTTTCTTTTAAAATTCTTTGGATTCTGCATTTGATAACAGTCAAAAGAAAAAAAAGGTATACAAATGTATAGTTATTAACCAGTCTATGTTTCAATATATATACTATATTTTATTAACATTAATTTTAATTACTTGAACTCATAGTGAGTAAAAACTTTGAGCTTGAGTTGCTCACACTCAAAGGTGTATGACCTTGGATACATTACACAATTTTCTTGATTAACACTTCTTCCATTGTGAAATAGAATCACCTGCTTATTGAAGGGACTAAAATTCTGCCACCCCAAAGCTCCTTTTTGGAATATTAATTTTAAGCTGCTTATTAAGAAACAAAAGACTCAGAAAGAAACTTTGACCCTCTCCCCTTTCTGCCCAAGAGATTCAGACAAAGAAACCTACTTCAGGATGGAGATCTTAGGATGCTGCATCAGCCTTCCTTAAATTAAGTATGGTAAAACAAGAGGGCTCAGGCAGGGGCCTGCTAGCTAGATACCCCTGTGTTGCAAGGATTTTTCTGCCATGTGTCTTCCAATTTTCCTGAACTGCCTGTAACTTGCCCAGTCTCACTTCTGAAATCTAATACTCCATTTTCTCTTTGTCCAAAAAGGTCTTAGTTACCTGTAGGGAACTCACTTTAGATACAATATGGCTTCAACAGCAGAGGCTTCTGGGAGAGGTGGTACTTTCTGTGACTTCTGACCTCTCTGTGGCCTTTTAACTCTTTATGACCTCATACTTTGCTGACTACCCCAATAGACAAAATGCTGCCCAAAAACTAATGGCATGTCCCCAGGAAGGAGGTTAATGAACGTATAGAGTGTAATAACTGCCTGATACTATCTTTTCACTTTTCCTTTAACTTAGTAATACATTGTTCTCTCAGGAGGTCTACACAACTACCCATCATTTGGGTTTGTTATTAACCCTCGCTACTCATCACTTTTAAAAAGGGAATTCTGTCCTGGGAGGGGTATGGACTTTTCATGACCAGCCACCTCTGGAAACAAGCAGCTGCTTTTCCCATGTATGTAAGTTTCCCCTGTGAAAGCTCTTAGGAATTTGAATAAGGCTACTTGTCGGTGCTGCAGAATCAATCCTGAAGTTAGACTTTGGGGGCTACCCCCCAGCAATACTCAATGTTGCCTCGCTGTCTTGGGAATTTTCACGAAGTTAACACGTCTATGTGAATTTGCTATGTGCGTGTATTAAACTTGGTTTTTTCTCCTGTCCATCTGTCTCTGTTAATTAGGTTATTGGCCTAACCAGAAGAACTTAGAAGGTGGGAGGAAAAGTACTAATATTTTTAGCTCTTATATAAGGAAGTTATATTACTAATATTGTTATAGGTAGCTAGATATTAATAAAGGACGGGAGCAAAGGGAATCAGACATTAGTAAGCCTAGTAAACCAGGGAGC
This sequence comes from Myotis myotis, assembly GCF_014108235.1. Classification (NCBI taxonomy): domain Eukaryota; kingdom Metazoa; phylum Chordata; class Mammalia; order Chiroptera; family Vespertilionidae; genus Myotis; species Myotis myotis. The sequence goes on along the minus strand of NW_023416390.1, from coordinate 88,061,770 downwards.
TGATAGGACAGTAAGCCCGCTTCAGTAGGAAGCTACAGCTTCACACACTCCCTAGGGAACCACCAGTTTGGTCCCCACAGATTACTTGGGGCAGTGGTCGGCAAACTCATTAGTCAACAGAGCCAAATATCAACAGTACAACGATTGAAATTTCTTTTGAGAGCCAAATTTTTTAAACTTAAACTATATAGGTAGGTACATTGTTATTAACTTAATTAGGGTACTCCTAAGGCTTAGGAAGAGCCACACTCAAGGGGCCAAAGAGCCGCATGTGGCTCACGAGCCGCAGTTTGCTGACCACGGACTTGGGGGAAGGATAGAAAAATAAAGAGAATATTTCTCTGCTGGGCATAGAGGACTGTCTGTCTAGCTTAGGAAAAGGATCAGATGGGATAGGGACACAGAACCCAATAAGATGTAGGAAATGGATTGTTTAGAAGGAGGATCCAACATCAGCCCATGAAACATTGGGAAGTCGATTGGTTAGTTTGAAAGGTCTTTCCCAAACTTGAGATAATATAGTCTCAGCTTAACAAAGAGCTCTCTCTCTCTCTCTCTCTCTCTCTCTCTCTCTCTCTCTCTCTCCCTCCACAAGTTCACCCTGTTCCCTCAAGCATTTTCTCTCCACAGCAGCTATGTGTCCCTAGCAGCCACCTGGGGTCGGGGCCTGGGGCCTGGGGCCTGGCCTGCATGGACTCCAAGTGCAGGCCTGGGTGCAGCACAAACCAGAGCACAGCCAGGAACACAGACTCAGCTAGCGGATGAGGACAGAACATGAACAGAATGGAACAAAATGTCTGGGCACTGGCTCTATTTTGGGCTTGATGAAGATGTTATTGGAGAAAAATATGCCTTTGCCTTCCCCCATTGTTAGTGAAAATCAGGCTTCTAGTGGTACCACTGGAAGAAGCATTTCAAGAGGAACCCATGGAAGGATGAGCTATGGGAGAAGCTTATTTCCATGGAATTACACCCCTGGGTTTCCAAAGTACCCTAGTCCAGTCATTGCAGTGTAGCTGGGGTTTCAGTAGAGCTCAAGTCAGAACTAGTGTCCAGAGTTTCCATTACATGTTAGAGCAAAGTCCAGTCCAGCATCAGGGTAGTTGTAGTCCACTAGTCCATTGTGTGTGGGAGTCTGCATGGCCATAAGCCACACAGGAGAATGCCAAGAAGCCAAGTGTGAGCCTTGAGCCAAGCATTCAGGAGAAACTTAGAGGAACCAAGAGAGCAAACTCCCTTTTTCAGGAGAATATATCCCAAATCTTCAGCCCCTTGCATTGGCACACCCATTCTAGCCACTGAGCTCTGTTTCCAGGTGTGACTGACAAGCAAATATATTTCTGATGTGGTTCCCTCACCCTATGTTTTGCAAGGAAAATGTCTATAATATCTTGCCTTCCCTTTGCTCCTTTCCTATTATTAATAACTAGTTGATTACTGTGGTATCAAAGACAAGGCTGAACTTCTTTTACATTGGGACAGAAAAAGATGAGCCATCAGGAACCTGGAGACAGCCTTTTATTTCCACCCACGTAAATCTTACCACACACTACCATATGTGGGTTCCCAGAATGCTTTACTTGTGACTATATGAAAGGACCTAATTTCCACTGGCAGCAATAGGCTCAGTTCATTGTCACAAGTTGAGGAAGAAATTAAGGTTAAGTATGTAATCAACAAATGTGCTTCGTGATTTGACTATCCTATATAATAACAGCCTAATATGCTAAGTGTCTGGGCGTTCAACCAATCAAAGTGTAATATGCTAATGATATTCTAAGCCTGCTCAAACGCTTGCTATGATGTGCACTGACCACCAGGGGGCAAATGCTCCTACTGGTAGGTTAGCTTGCTGCTGGAGTCTGGACAATCAGGACTGTGCTTGATGAACTGGACATGCCCTGGGGCCCTCCTGCATTCCCTCTCCTGCCCGAATGGTGCACTGGTGGGGTCCCTCGGCCTGGCCTGTTACCTCTCGCAATCCAGGACCCCTTGGGGGATGTCAGAGAACCTGTTTCAGCCCAATCCCACAGGCCAGGCTGAGGGACCCTACTAGTGCACGAATTTGTACACTGGGCCTCTAGTATTTTTATATCTCTTTTTAATTGGTGAATCTTAAAAATCAAAACCAAAATCTCTTTTAAATTTATCAGTAATCCTAAATCACTATTAAGAACAAAAAAACAAATAAGTAAATGGACCTAAAGAATAACAAAACAAATGTATTTTTTACTCATCTTATGAATTTCTCTTATACCCTATGTTCTGATTCTAATTTATATTATAGAGTTGAAAACTTTCCCATAGATCTTGACAGTTCACTCACACAGTTAAAACCCGAAGTTTAACAATACTATACTTGAAATCTATTGCTCTTGAAGGACCACAATTCTGTTACCCTAAAGTTGCATTTTTGGATATTAATTATAAGTTGTTTATTAAGAAACAAAAGACTTGGAAAGGTACTTTGACTCTCCCCTTTTTCCTGCCCGAGTTTCAGACAGAAAACCTCCTTCAGGAAGTAGATCTTAGGATGTAACCTTAGCCTAATTTGAATTAAGTATGGTCAACAAAAGGGTTTCAAGCAGGTGTGTGTTAGCTGGGTACCTACCCCCTGTACCCAATTGTTTCTGAATCACCTAAGTAAGGATTTTCTTTCATTTTTCCTGCTCTTCCTCAACTACCTGTAAATTGCCTAGTCTCACTTCTGAAATCGAATATCCCACATCCTTCTCCCTTGTCTAAAAATGTCTTATATACCCAATGTTGCTTCACTGCCTATGGAATTTTCTTGGAATGATTACATCTATGTAAATTTCTCATGTATGTGTATCAAACCCTGATTTGTTCCTGTTAATCTGTCTGTTAATTTGGTTATTAGCCCAGCCAGAAAAACTTAGAAAGTGGGTGTTAGGGTCCCTGAATGAGGAACCCACAAGGTCAAAAGGTATAAAGAATTATAAATTTATTGTTACATCTGCTAGCAGAAGGGCTGAGACCAAAATGGCATCAGTAGGGCAGAGTAGGGGGAGCAGAATATTTATGTCTCTTGTAAAGGTCAGTCAGAGTAACTGGTTGGAAGAGGTGCAGATGGAAGCCAGGTACAGGGGGTACTGGAAACTGGGTGAGGTGATTTACTGGAAACTGAAGGACGTTAATCATGAAACCAATAATGAGAATAACAGGGAAATCCCTGGAAGGGTCAAGAGCCCCAATCGGGGCATAATGGAGCACAAGAATGAGCCTAACGGTGGGCAGAAAATTATTGCTATTTTTTTTTAGCTCCCATTCTCTCCACCATATGCCATAAGAAATAAAAAGTTTGTCACAGTATTGAAATGGATTAAGAGAGGCAAGCATATTAATTTGGCTAAACATCTGGATATGTTTAACACTACCACACCAACCATTTCTAGCATTGATTATGCTTATTAGGAATTAATCAGATGACAAAGATAGGGAATATTAGGTTTAAGTAAGTGTGTTTCTTTTTTTCACAAAATTGTAGACATCACATTTCAACATTAAATAATTAGATTGAAGGCTACATTTGAGTTAAATAAAATAAACACAAGGCCTTATTTACCCTTCCCCACTAAATCCAGTTGCTAAGAGAATCAGTAACAATTTGAAAAATAAGTTAACAGAAATGAAATAAAATTGCCTTGGCTAATGGTTTGTGAAGGAAGCCATTGCAGGGGCTTATCTGAATCTAAGCTGGATTCAAAACACTGCAAATGGTATTAGTAGGTAAGCAAAGAAAAACTGACTCCAGATGCTACATGAGTCAATGAATTTGCCAAGATTTTGATCAGAAAACTTGGCAATCAGAATTTAGCATGGGTAAGTGGAATTGGCATAATAAAATTTAAATATTAATTGTATCCTTGCAGTAAAAAGCAAATAATGCAAAAGAAAAAAAAAGATTTGAGCATAATTAAATGGACTTTACTTTTTAAAAATCAAATTTATATTCTCAAATACAGCAAACAAATTGTCAAAAGAATACTAAAGATAAAGATCTTCACAAATTGTGTTATCTGTATATTACATTTTTACTAAGAGTGCTAACTTCTGTTTGGATTAATTATATATGGACTAAATATTATATCACTAATAATAGACACTCTTGTCTAATATATTAAAAGGCAACAAAACATGAAGTCTAAATATTTTGCATCAGCTTTGTCATGTGTTGTATGTTTAATTTAGGGCAATGTTTTTAACATTTTTTGGTCAGTTTCCTTCTTTGCTTAATGGGAAGTTTATAAAATATGTATAAGAAATCACCTTACAGATAAATGTTTCTTTTGGTTGAGGCAAATTTATCTAGAAAAGGAGATTTATTTGAGTTTTATGACACAAGTCATAGAAAAATCACTGATCTGGGATCAAGAATCCAGGATCCATATTGGTCATGCTGACAGGAATGTACCTGGGATAAATCATTAATTCTGCTGATGAGCTCAGAGCACTTCTTTTTTAAAAAAATATATTTTATTGATTTTTTACAGAGAGGAAGGGAGAGGGATAGAGAGTTATAAACATAGATGAGAGAGAAACATCGATCAGCTGCCTCCTGCACACTCCCTACTGGGTATGTGCCCGCAACCAAGGTACATGCCCTTGACCGGAATCGAACCTGGGACCCTTGAGTCCGCAGGCCGACACTCTATCCACTGAGCCAAACCAGTTAGGGCTCAGAGCACTTCTAATGTTCCTTCTTTCTCTGTCCACAGACAGTGAAAGTAAAAGCTCTCTCTCCCTTTGGCATACAAAAAGGCCTACATAAAGAGAAATTTTTATTTTCCTAAAAGAGAATTCAGCGTGAAGTTTTATAATTTTGATTTCTCTATATTAAATCCACAATACATTTCAAAAACAACATTCATTGCCGTTAGGAAAATTCCTTAGAAACAATTATACTTTCCCACAAAACCCTATTATATAGACAAAAAAGTCACCATTGTGCAAGAGTTTGGAATATTCAAGTTTATAAATGTTGCAGGAAGATGTGCTCAGTGTTCAGTAAGTGTTCTCAGGCCTTGTAATGGTTTGCTTGCTGCTTGTCCATGAGGAAAGGCCTCTGTAATAAAGCTGGAAAAGTGAGACATTCATAAAAAGTTGCTATTACTGTCTCTTGGGGTTAGAGTTTAGTGCTCCCTCACCCAAAAGCAGTTGCCTGTTAAGATACTTTTTAAGAAGCACCATTCTTGGCTGCCAATAGATAGCCTAAGGAGTGCTACAGGAAGGGAGCACTTCTGATTCCCTGCCGGAAATTCAGTAATGATCCCTGTCATTTCTGTTTCAAAACAAGGCATGCCCTGAGTCCTCTCTAGTTAAAAGGAAAAGAACTAAAGAGAGAAGGAAGATAACTTTCTCTTTCTTTTCTCAGAAGAGACAATGCTCATCCATTCATTCCTTGGGTGTCATCTCTGACCTTCACTGTGCAGATGTTACACAGTAGGAAGTGGGGGCCTTCTCCTGCCACCAGAAGAATTGGACTCCGTCAGCTCCAGAGGTCAAGCTGAGGTGGTGCTCTCATAAAAACTCACTTGTGAGATATAAATAAATGCAATTAAGTGTCATGCAGAGAGAAATGTTAGATTTATTAAAATATGGAAAATTATGTTTAAGCAGTTAGAGACATAATCTTATTCTTAAGTATTCATTAAAAAAAAAAGTAAAAAAAAAAACCTTAAGCTAGAACTGAAGGGAAGTTTAAATCAGAGGTCCTTCCCTGCTGGTAATATTGGCCTTTTTTTCCTATTTCAGAACCCTTGCAGAGTGATCGACTAAACAGTTGTCAAGTTATTAACACTTCAATAGTGGGTCATATCTTATTCCTCATTATCTTCAGAACAACAAAGACATAGGATACACAGGGCCAGTATTTGCAAATTGTGGATAATCCATTGGTAAACCCTAAACTCCCTTTGTGGTTCCTGACTAACAACCAGAGTGAGGTAAAGAAACAGAAGAAAGAGATAGTTAGTGATAGATGATAGATTGATGATGATGATGATGATGATGATGATGATGATGATGATAGAGAGATGATAGATAGATGAGCATATGCCAGAATATCAGAGAACCAACAAGTCCTCAACAGCCAATAAAAATCCCTTCAGCTTTTCTTCCCCTTCAGAGGATGGATAATATAGATTGAATGCTTATATTTCTCAAAAATCCATATTTGAAAATCTAATGCTGGAGATGTTGATATTATGAGTTGGAAACATTGGAAGTCATGAGGTCGGGAGGGCAAAACCCACATAAAAGGGAAGAATGATCTTATATGTGAGAAATAAATTTATGTTGTTTATAAGCCACCAGTTGGTATTTTGTTTTTGCAACTTTAATGAAGTAACAGAAAAGATTAGCCATTACATAACTCCCCTAGACATTCTTCTGTTCACAAAGTCACTGTGATTTTCAGCTAGTGGATTGGCTCATGGAGAGGATAGGCTGTGGTAGCACTCATGTGCCTGGCACCCTGTTGAGGATGGCTAAACGGGGCTCAGTTGAAAGAGTATTTTCAAATGCCATAGTTTAGAATTCAATAAAGGCATTCCAAGGTCAACAAAAACAGAGAATTTATTGCTGGCAGATATGCCTTTTAAGAAACCATAAAGGATGTTATTGAGGCTGAAAGCAATGACACTGGATGATAATGTGAATCCACATAACAAAACAAAGAGCAGTGATCAAGGTAATTATGTAATTATGAAAAGTAAGGATGCATATTTTTTGTTATAAATGGATTTTGTTTTCTGCTGGTTTGTTTTTTATTAAGCCTCTTTTGATTTCCGTGATTTTAATTTGTTTACATTCTGCTGTACTCTTGCTAAGTTTAGCTTGGGGTATTTTACTTTTTTATCTTTATTGTTGAGAGTATTACAGATGTCCTCCCTTGTGTTCCCCTTGCACCTCACCACCAGGTTCCTCCCTGCCTCAAGCCTTCACCACACTATTGTCTGTGTTCATGGGAAATGCATATATGCATATAAGTCCTTTGGTTAATCTCTTCTCACCCACCCCAGCCCCTCTTAGATTCATCAATCAGTTCCTTGTGTCCATGCCTCTGATTCTATTTTTGAAAGGTGAACATGGTAGGATAGCATGGTGGTGCACACAGGCAGGCTAAGTAGCCATCTCAGACTGTGGATAAAGAAAATTGAATTTATTTAAGGAAAGGGGATGTGGGAGGGAAGGGCTGCACAGCACTGAGCCAAGGGGACATTGGGTCGATGATGGCAGCACCCAAGAGCTGGAGTTTCATCCTTACATTCAGTCACAGGAGGGAAACTTTTTGTCAGTGGGTCTGGGGGCTGAGCTGGTCTGGGAATGCAGATGGAATGCAGGTGTGTGATCACGTGTGTTCAGGACAGCTTCAGTCCCTTACATGGTTTGACTTCTGGTGTCCTGCAGGTTTTTTCCAGTCTTTTGTTCTCCAGCGGCAGAAAGCTTACAAGTGGCAATTAAATAGTGTTTTGCCCTACAGTCCTAACAATTTTATACATCAGTTTACTGTGTTTATTAGATTCCACATATAAGTGAGATCATGTAATATTTATCTTTCTCTGACTGGTTTATTTTGCTTAGCATAATATGGTATAATGCAATAGGTATATAATAATATTGCTTGGTTTATGATATATAAAAATTTCACATAATTTTTTAATATATATTTTATTGATTTTTCACAGAGAGGAAGGGAGAGGGATAGAGAGTTAGAAACATCGATGAGAGAGAAACATTGATCGGCTGCCTTCTGCACACTCCCTACTGGGGATGTGCCCACAACCAAGGTACATGCCCTTGGCCGGAATCGAACCCGGGACCCTTGAGTCTGCAGGCCGACGCTCTATCCACTGAGCAAAACTGGCTAGGGCAAAATTTCACATATTTGACAATAACAGCACAAAGTTGATGGATAGAAGCAGAGCTATATTGAAGAAAAGTGATGACACTAGATGTTTAATCAAATCCACAGGAACAAATGAAGAAAACCAGTAATGGTAAGCAAGGAGCTTAACAAACTCTACAAATATATAATTGTTTTCTTTTTCTTCTTGACATTTTAAGTAGATATAAAATTATGTATTGTAATAACCATGCAGTGTATTATTGGTTTGTATCTTATGTGCATGTAATAATAATACCCCCCCCAAAAAAGAAAGAGCGAATAGAGCTATATAAAAGTAACATTTCTCTAATTCATTAAAATTTAGTCAATAAAATCTCAACTAGGTTTTAATAAGTTAAGATGTATATGGTAACCTTTACAGCAATAATTGATAAAATAAATTTTAAAGTACTGTAATAATTATTAATGAAGTTCAAATACTACATGAAGAAATATTCACTTAAAAAAGCCATGGGCAAACTACGGCCCGCGGGCCGGATCCGGCCCGTTTGAAATGAATAAAACTAAAAAAAAAAAAGACCGTACCCTTTTATGTAATGATGTTTACTTTGAATTTATATTAGTTCACACAAACACTCCATCCATGCTTTTGTTCCGGCCCTCCGGTCCAGTTTAAGAACCCATTGTGGCCCTCGAGTCAAAAAGTTTGCCCACCCCTGACTTAATACAAGAAAAAATGGGAAAGAAAATATAGAGAAAGAAAAATTATGAAACTGGGAAAAAAGTAGAAAGGCAGAAATAAATCAAACTATCAATAAAATAAAATAAAAACATCAAATGTTAGTTATGTAAACAATGCAATCAAAAGACAGAGAGGCAAGAGTAAGTGGCCACAGCAAAGTGCGCATCCAATGCACCATAAGCCACAAGCTTTAGAATGGCTGGAAAGGCTGGTGGAGAAGGTGGCTTTGGGGGCCCTGCCCTCTCTACACTAACTCACCCATCCTGGCAGTAGGTTGTTCAAATCCCAGGGCCAAGGGAGCAGCCCATCTCATCATTCTACCATCTCCTCACATCTACCCTCTCTGGGGAAGGTGTGTTCTGTGAGCTGAAAGAAGAATACTTGGTCTCTCACCTATGGAGTTCTTCTGGCTGGGCTATCAAATTAACACAGATTATCAGAAAAATCAAAGTTTAATTCATGAACGTGGGGAATTCACATAGGCATGATAATTCCATAGTAGTTCTAAAGTGAGGCAAAAACCGTGAGCCAAAGACATTTTTGGACAAAAGAGAAGGGACAGGATGGGATATCAGGTTTCAGAGGTGAGAATGGGTGACTCACAGGTAGTTGAGGTGGAGCAAAACTCATGACAGGAAAATTTTTGCTGGGCAACTCAGTGACAATGGGACACAGGTAACATCTAGTTACCAGGCACCTTCTTGAAACCCTCTTATTTGTATTTAATGTAAGTTAGGCTAAGGTGGCATTCTAAGATCTTCCTGAAGCCATTTTCTTTGTCTGAATTTCTTAGGCAGGAAAGGAGGAGGGTCAATTTTTCTCTTTTAGTTTTGTTTCTTAATGAACAAGTTGAAATTAATATCTCAAAAAGGCAGCTTCAGGGTGGCAAAGCATTGTAGATGTGGCTCAATATAAAGACAAAACAACAACAAAAGAGGGCAGAATATGTAGGAGTAAAAAAAAGTGATCCAACTACATTCTATTTTCAGGTGAAAACATTACATTCCATGGTATTGAAGGAATTTTAGAGACAGGATAGGCAGTTTCAGGGAATGAGAGGGGCCCATAGGAGAGGAGTGCAGATGTGATGGGCTTCAATGCTTACCTTACTTTCACAGAGGATAGAGAAAAGTCACAAGATACTGGGCAGAGGGAAGCATACTTTCACAGAGGATGGAGGAATGTCACAAATATGGGGAGAAGAGGAGGGGGCACTACATGGGCTTTGGACTTTGAAACTGATACTCTGCTGAAGAATGACCAATTAGGAAATATTTAGGATTGATTTTTTTCCCCACTAAATAGAGAGAGATTGGGTTTTTCTCATTTTCTCATCTCTCCTTGGGGAGGAAAGTTTGCATATGCTTCCAATAAACTTCCTCATTTATTACAAAAGAAGCCTTTTAGTCTGAGTTTATTCTTCAAACTTCATAGGGCAGGAACCCACAAGGGGGAGATTCTGTGCCCCTGTGGGGACCCTATTTAGAGTACACTGGAAACTCAAGGCCAATAAGAGTATAGAGGCCTTGTTCAGAGTACACTGGATGTCCAAGGTCACTGAGCATGGGAATCTTAATCAGGGTTCCCAAGGCTAAGATGCTATAAGCAGGTGCAAGGATGCAGCAATCTATGCACTGCGCAAGCATTCCCTTTTATAACCTAAATGATTGATGTCACTATTTGGAAAGAAGCCTCTTTTGTCTAAGTAGTATAAAGTTGTTACTGACCAGACAGTGTGCTGCTTGGTGGGGCTGCTCCTATGTAAGGTAGGTTGCTGTTATGTGAGGCTGTGCGTACAAAGGCTACTGCTACTGTGTGGGAAAGATGTATTGTTTCCTAGCCGGTGTGAGGCTACCTGCTGTATGGGACTTTGCTTTGAAAAACTATTTTGTCTAGTGGAGCCTTGTTAGCAATACCTACATGGCCACTGGCTCCTACAATGAAGATTTTCTCATATACAACAACTCTCATGGCTTCTCTGTCTACCACCAGGCACCCAAGAGGTTCAGCCCCTGGCAGAGGGGCTCGCACCCAACAATTGGCATAGTTGAGTAGCGTATAAAGGAGGAACTGAGTTTCCAACAGTTAGTACAGCGAGCAGGGTTTGGGGAGGAACTTGCTCTAATGCTTGGCGCTGTGAGCAGGATTCAAAAGTATGTGCGGGTTTGAGGAGCAAGTGCTCCCACACTTGGCATAGTCAGCAGAATGAAGGAACTGAGTTTCCAACAATTACTACAGTGAGCAGGGTTCAAGGAGGAATTTTCTCTGACAATTGGTGCTGTGAGCAGGATGGAACAGTGAGTGCTCCCATAGCCCTGAACACCATGTTACAGTATAAATAGGTAAAAAAAAAAAAAAAAAAAGGAAAAAGGTATGTCATTTAAACAACAGCCATGGAAATGCTGGAATAGGTAATCCTATGTAATAAAACCCTAATATGCAAATCAACCGAACTGTGGAATGACCAGTCACTATGATGCACTGACCACCAGGGGGCAGACGCTCAATGCAGGAGCGTCTGCCCCCTGGTGGTCAGTGTGCTCCCACAGGGGGAGCGCCGCTCAGCCAGAAGCCTGACTCATGGCTGACAAGCGCAGTGGCAGTGGTGGGAGCCTCTCCTGCCTCCGAGGCAGTGCTAAAGACCCCATAGGGGATGTCCACCTGCCAGTTAAGGCTCACTGTCCAAAGGGACTGGGCTTAAGCTGGCAGATGGACATCCCCTGAGGGGTTCCAGACTGCAAGAGGGCGCAGGCCTGGCTGAGGGACACTGCCCCCCTGCGCAGTGCACAAATGTTGTGCACTGGGTCATTAATATAAAGAATAACTTGAAAACAAAAAATTCTAGAGATAAAGATGAACATTTTATCATAATAAAAGGAATATACCATGAACAAGAGATAACAATTATAAGCATACTAGTGGCCTGGTGCATGAAATTCATACACTCAGGGGTTCCCTCAGCCTGGTCTGCACCCTCTCACAGTTCGGGAACCCTTGGAGGATGTCAGATAGATGGCTTAAGCCCACTCCCACCACCGCCACTGCTCTCTCCAGCCGTGAGCCCAGGTTCTGGCTGAGCAGTTCTACCCTTGTGGGAATGCACTGACCACCAGGGGGCAGCTCCTGCATCTGCCCCCTAGTGGTCAGTGCACATCATAGTGCAGTGATGGCGAACCTATGACACGCGTGTCAGAGGTGACATGCGAACTCATTTTTTTGGTTGATTTTTCTTTGTTAAATGACATTTAAATATATAAAATAAATATCAAAAATATAAATCTTTGTTTTACTATGGTTGCAAATATCAAAAAATTTCTATATGTGACACGGCACCAGAGTTAAGTTAGGGTTTTTCAAAATGCTGACACGCTGAGCTCAAAAGGTTTGCCATCATTGTCATAGTGACTGGTTGTTCTGCTGTTTGGTCAATTTGCATATTAGCCTTTTATTATATAGGATAACTACCTAACAAAACACCCCAAAATACATGAAACAAGAATTAAAAGCATTAAAAGAAGTAGACATTTTAATAATAATAGTTGGAGATTTCAATAACTCACACTTAATGATGGATAGACTAACTAGACAAAAGAACAAAAAGAAAATAGAACATATGCTAGGTCATAAAACAAGCCTTAATAAATTATAAAATGAAATGTTGTATAGTATTGTTTTCAATCACAATGTTGTAAAATTTGAAATCAATATGATAACACATTTGGGAAATGTTCAAAATGTGTAGAAATTGAACACTAAGTATTCAATGCATCAAATATAAACCAGAGGAAAATTATAAAACAAATTCTGAAATGAGTTAAAATTAAGACATACTAGAGAGAAAAAATTTTAAGTTTCTTTGAAAAGATGAACAAAATAAACAAGCCTGCAGTTAGATTACCAAATAAAAAAGAGAAAAGTCTAAAATTACTTATATAAGAAATAAAAGAGGAATTATTAGTGGAAGTGCAGTTCTTGGGGTACCTTGAGGAAAAAAATTTCCTGAGGCCCCCATAGGAGGATGGGGTTTAATGGAAAGCTTTATTGATTGTGTAAAATTAAGGGGGTTCATCTCCAAGGTCCATCTCGCAAGGGAGGCAATCCAATCTTGTCTTCAGCAGGGTCAGAATTAAGGCCACTGCCCATAGGTTTTGCTCCATATTAAAGTACAGTCCAGTCTAGCCAGTCTAGTGTCAGGATAACTTAGCTTGTGTTCCCAGATGCAGGTTCCACACAGGTTATGGACTACATGGGTATGAATGGGAAACAGTGAGAGCATGGCCAAGTGCTCCTCACAGAGCAAGCCCAAAAAAGAGGCAAGCAGGAGTACAAGAGCAAGAGAACAAGAACAAACAGGAGGAGAGCAGGAGCACCAGACAGGGAAAGTTCCTTTGTCAGGGATTTCAACTTTCCAAGATTTCACGCACTTCTGATGGGGACCACCCGCCAGCCAGCCCATTGTTCCACAGGCCAGAATAACAGGCGAGCACCTTCCCTGTGCTGCCCCATCTACACTGTGTGTGCTCCCACACCTCCCTTTGTCCCATCCCTATCTCCAGTGATCGCACGGAGGGGACCAGTAGTTCTCTGGGGAGAGTAAATCTGTAGCTGCTTGGTGAAGCTGCCCGGATGGCCATGCTTATGTTTAATACAATAATAACAGGGGTACTATTATTACCAATCATGCAGGGAAAAAAAGACTAAAAGGAATTCTACGGACAACTCTGTAACAATACATTAGACAATTTAAATAAAATGGAAAATTTCTAGAAAAACACAAACCATAAACTTACTCAAGGAGAAATAGACAGTGTGAATCACATATTTAAAAACATATTTTTATGAGTAATAAATAAAACTATGAAAATTCTGGGAACAGCCTTCACCATTTAATTCCACCAAACATTTAATTAAAACTTAATAAAAATTATTTCCAAGCACTTAAAAAAATAAAAGAGGAAATGCTTTGCAACTCATTTTATAAGGTTAATGTTACACTTATACCAAATCAAATAAAGCCATTACAAGCAGGAAAAAAAATACCTAGCAATACATCTTATAAATGTTGTCATAAAATTCCTAAGATGAATAATAGAAAACTTAAAACCCAAAATATAAAGATGACATCTACCAAATTGTGATGTAGCCCAATAATATAAAGTTGGTTTAACTTTGAAAATAAATACCAAATAAAAAATCAATATCAATTATAATCATATCAATAGAATATACATCACTGAAATATAATCTCAATGAAAGAAGAAAAGGTAACTGCCAAAATTCAACATGCTTTTATTTTTTTTATTTTTTATTTTTAAAATATATTTTATTGATTTTTCACAGAGAGGAAGGGAGAGGGATAGAGAGTTAGAAACATTGATGAGAGAGAAACATTGACCAGCTGCCTCCTGCACACACCCTACTGGTGATGTGCCCACAACCAAGGTACATGCCCTTAACCGAAATCGAACCTGGGACCCTTCAGTCCGACGCTCTATCCACTGAGCCAAACCAGTTAGGGCTCAACATGCCTTTATAATAAAAACACTCAACAACTTAAAATAAAAAGCAAATTCTTCTAATAAAGTCCATCTAGAAACACACATAAACAAACAAAAAAGAAAAAAGCATACACACATTATAAGCAACATCATTTTTTTTTTAATAAATATATCTTTATTGATTTCACAGAGGAAGGGAGAGGGAGAGAGAGAGAAACATGATGAGAGAATCATTGATCAGCTGCCTCCTGCACGCCCCCTATTGGGGATCAAGCCTGAAACCGGGGCATGTGCCCTTGGCTGGAATCAAACCTGAGATCTTTCAGTCCACAGGCTGACGCTCTATCCACTGAGCCAAACCGGCTAGGACAACATCATTCTTAATTGTGAAAAAAGGAACAGGAATAAAGTAAGATACGACTTTTGACACTTCTATTCAACATTGTACTGGATGTTCTAGCAAAGAGCAATTAAACAATAAAGTGAAATAAAGGGCATCCAAATAGCAAAGGAAAATGTAAATCTTCCTGCAAGGGTAAATGACCTATTCTTGCATATAGAAAATCATAAGACATTCAATTAAAAACTAATAAAAGAGTTCAGCAAGATTGCATCATAAAATACCAAAACATAAAAAGCAATTATATTTCTATACCTGAAAATAAAATTAAAAAATAACTATATTTAAAGTAACATAAAAAAACCCCACATAGGTATAAATATAACAAAAGAAGCTCTAAATTTGAACACTGAAATTTAAAACTGTCATTAAAAATTTAAAGGCCTAAAGAGCTGTAAAGGAATACTGTGTTCATTCACTGGAAGACTTAATATTGGCAACATGGAAGTACTAAGATTTATTTTCTCATTTAGTGTAAGCCCCATAAAATCCAAGCTGTCTTTTTTTGTAGACATACAATGTGATTCCAAAATTCATAAAGAAAGCAAAAGACAAAGAATAACCAAAAAATCTTGATAAGGAAAGACTACTTTGGGGGACTCACATTCCCAAATGTAAAAACCACAATCATCACAAAAATCAATAATCAAGAAATAACGGTACTGGAATAAGAATCGAGATATAGATCAATGGAATCCTATCAATAGTTCAGAAAAAAAGCAATTCATTGTTCTATTCAATTGACTTTTCACATGGGCAACAAGAAAGGTCAATAAGGAATGATCAGCTTTTGTAACAAATGGTACAGGGGCAATTGAAGAGCCACATGCAAAAGAATGATGTTGGACCCTTAATTAACATCATATAATTAACTCATGGTGGCTCAAAGACATCATTTTAAGAGCAAAACATAAAATTCTTCAAGGAAAAAATATGCTTACATTTTTGTGATTTTAAATTAAGCAAAGGTTTCTTATATTTGACAACAAAAGCACCGCAATAACTAAATAAAAACATGTCCACATATGGAACTTTGCACGTTTCCAACCAAGCAATTTAGAGTGTTTTCTTTTAAACTATAGTCTACGATGACTCTCTTGTGCCAGTGACCAGTTTGCCTATTGCAGAGATGAGATCTGGAGATAAAAATGTGAGACTTAGTTTTCATTGATTTTTTTTTTCACTTAAGGTGGCCATTTACTTAAGATGGCCTTGTTTATAAACTAACTTCTCCCATTCAGCCCATTGAAAACGTTTTCAACTGAAAAGAATATATATTTTTATACAAGCAAGTATCTACATTACTGAAAAAAAATATACATATATATATATATATATATATATATATATATATATATGTGTGTGTGCGTGTGTGTGTGTGTGTGTGTATAGTGTACTTTAATGTCCTTTCATTCTTGAATGTGCTATTTTTAATCTTTATCACTGAAAGTATTATATATGTTCCCTACCCCCACCCCCACTGACATCTTATAGACTGTCCGGTCCCCAGGCCTTCACTGCCCTATTGCCTGTGACTATGGGTTATACATATATGCATACACATTCTTTGGATGATCTCTTCCCATCCACACATCCTCCCCTGCATTTCCTCTGAGATTCTTCAGTTTGTTCCATGATTCTATGTCTCTGAATCTATTTTGTTCATCAGTTTATATTGTTCATTAGATCCCACATATGTTTAAGATCATGTGACATTTGTCTTTCTCTGTCTAGCTTATTTTACTTAGCATAATACTCTGCAGGTCCCTCCATTCTGTCTCAAAGGATAAAAGATCCTGATTTTTTACTGCTGCATAGCATTCCATGGTGTAAATGAACCACAGTTGTTTTTTTATCCACTCATCTACTGATGGACACCTGGTCTGTTTCCAGATCTTAACTATTGTAAATTGCACTGCTATGAACATAGGGTTGCATACAATATTTCTAATTTTTGTTTCTGGTTTCTTAAGATATATTCCTAGAAGTGGTATCACTGCGTCAAATGGCAGTTCTATATTTAATTTTTTTAGGAAACTCCATACTATTTTCCATATTAGTTGCACCAGCCTGTATTCCCACCAGCAGTATAGTAGGGTTCCCTTTTTTCCACATCCTTTCTAGCATTTGTTATTTACTGATTTGTTAATGGTAGCCATTGTGAGAGGTGTGAGGTGATACCTCATTGTCATTTTTAATTTGCATCTCTCTGATATTTAGTGATTTGAGCATTTTTTCATATGTCTCATGGCCATCTATATGTCAACTTTGGAGAAGTGTCTATTTACATCCTTTGGCCATTTTTTAATTGGATTGTTTTTCTTTTATTAAGTTGCATGATGATAAGTTAAGTTTTACTTATTTTAATTTTATGCCTATGTTTACATAAATATCTATCTAATCTAATAAAAGAGAAACATGCAAATTGACCGTATCACTGCTACACCCATCAGCCACACCCACCAGCCAATCAGGAACAAATATGCAAATTAACCCAACTAAGATGGCAGTTAATTTGCATACTAGGCACCAGTGGCCTGGGTCTGGGAAACATGTTAGGGCACCCAGGTCACTCTGAGGTAGGCCCTGTGTGGGCCCTGAGCATCCTAGGAAGGGCCTGAGCCAGGGGGTTCCTGGGCAGGGCCTGAGCCTGCAATCAGAGCCAAGGGCGCTCCTGCCCAGGCTTAAGGCTCGGCTAGAGACTTGAGGCCTGGGCAGGTCCGGAGCCGCTGATCAGAGCGGACTGGGGGGTCCCCTGCGGAGGCTTAACACCCTTCTGGCCTGGGCAGGGGTGAAGCCTGCTATTGGAGCAGGCTGAGGGTCCCCTGCCCTGGCCTAACGCCCAGCCAGAGGTCTTGGGCCTGGGTAGGCGATCAGAGCGGGCTGGGGGTCCCTTGTCCAGGCCTAACTACTGGCCAGAGGCCTAAGGCCTGGGCAAGGGCCAAGCTGGGGATCGGTGTGAACTACAGAGGAAACACCTTTTCTGAAAGCTCATTGGCTAAGCTCCCTGTATGCCACTGGTAATATTCTTAGTAACTTGGGTAATAAGAATCCAAGAAGGTGATGTAGGGTTTTTCCACCTCATTCCTGGAGAAAAAAACGAAGGTCTGCTGCTGGAGGGCTAAGAAATGTCATATCCTGCCCTAACCGGTTTAGCTTAGTGCAGCCGTGGGCAAACTACTGCCCTCGGGCCAGATCCGGCCAGTTTGAAATGAATAAAACTAAAAAAAAAAAGACCGTACCCTTTTATGTAATTATGTTTACTTTGAATTTATATTAGTTCACACAAACACTCCATCCATGCTTTTGTTCCGGCCCTCCGGTCCAGTTTAAGAACCCACTGTGGTCCTCGAGTCAAAAAGTTTGCCCACCCCTGGCTTAGTGGATAGAGAGAGCCTCAGCCTGCCCACCTCAGGGTCTGGGTTGATTCTGATCAAGGGCATGTACCTCGGTTGCAGGCTCCTCGCTGGCCAGAGCCTAGGTCAGGGCTCATGCAGGAGGCAACCAATCAAAGTGTTCCTCTCACTTAGATGTTTCTTTCTGTCTTTCCCTTTCTCTTCCACATTCTCTAAAAATCAATGGAAACATATCCTCAGGTGAGGTTAAAACAAAATAATAAAGAAATGTCATATCCTGTGAAAGACACATCTTGGAAATGCCTAAAGAAAGTTGTCATTTTTTCATGGTGAAGGGACTGGAGTCCATGTTGATGAACATAACTTGGTGGCTGCTGTGACTGGCAGTGGCTGCAGCAGCGGGGTGATGGGGCTGGTGCCTTCCCCTGATCAGCCTGGTCACCTCCCACAAAGGGAGGCCAGACTGCGGCTTAGGCCCTCTCCCCAAGGGGAGCAGGAAGAGGGCCTACGCCATCAGTAGGACATCCCCTGAGGGCTCCCAGTATATGAGAGGGGACAGGCTGGGCTGAGGGACCCCTGCCCCAGTGCAAGAATTTCGTGCACCAGGCCCTAGTATAAATATAAAAGGCTAAGCAACTATCCTACTGTCTGACCAGCTGGAAGGTATGACATGCACTGACCACCAGGAGGTAGACGTTAAACACAGGAGCTTCAGGGCTGTGGTGACTTGGCAGCAGCAGTTCTCAAGTTACACACCTTGGAACCAGAGAGGAGGGAGCCCGATTCCTAGCGGGGCCATGGATTCCACCTTCAGTGTTGGGTTATGTTGTTTCTGGGACATTGTCGGCCCCAAATATGGTTTTAGTGCTGAGCTGTGGTGACTTGGCTGTGGTGGTTCTCAGGTGACGCACCCCAGACTCAAACACCAGGGAGCCTGATTCCTTGAGGGGTGGTGCGATTCCAACTTCAGCTGTGGGTTATGTTGTTGCTGGGTCACTGTCGGCCCCAAATCTGGTTTACTGCACACTTAACTTTTGCATTCCACACCCTGTACAGCAGCAACTTTGCAGAGTGCCCTCTCACACTCCTGGACCCCTTGGGGGATGTTGAAGAGCCGGTTTTGGTCCAAACCCTACAGGCCAGGCTGAGGGACCCCACCTGCTGGAGGAAACCCACTCACTATGCGGATGCCCTTCAAGCCACAATACTGCCCCAGGTGTGGCTGGCCAGGGAGAAACTATGGGAGGTTGGCTCCAGGGTGTGTCTGGCCCATTTTGCCCAGTCCCACCCCACTGGCCACTTTCTGATTAATTTCCTTTCAATGTGCATGAAACCATGCACCAGGTCACTAGTGTGTGGTTGTGTCTCTCTCTCTCTGTGTGTGTGTGTGTGTGTGTGTGTGTGTGTGTGTGTGTGTGTTCATATATATAAATTTCTTCTTATCATTACAGTAGTCCCTTTAGCATTTCTTGCAATACTGGTTTGGTGTTGATAAATTCCTTTAGCTTTTTTTTTGTCTGAAAAGTTCTCTATTTCAACATCTATTTTATATGATAGCCTGGCTGGGTATGGTAAGCTTGGTTTCAAATACTTGCTTTTCATTACCTTAAATGATTCATACCATTCCCTTGTGGTCTGTAGAGTTTCTGATGAGAAACCAGCTGATAGCCTTATGGAAGCTCTTTTCTAGGAAACACATTGCTTTTCTCTTGCTGCCTTTAAGATTCTCTCGTCATTAATTTTTAGCATTTTAATTATGATGTATCTGGGCATGATCCTTTTTGGGATTTTCTTACTTGGGACTATCTGTGCCTCCTGATTTTGCGTGACAGTTCCCTTCACCAGGATAGGGAAGTTTTCTGCCATTATTTCTTCAAACACATTCTCTCACCCTTGCTCACTTGCTTTCCCTTCTGGTACTCCTACAATGTGAATATTGTTACATTTCATGTTGTCCCACAGCTGTCCACCTGCTCTTTTTTTCTTTTTGGTTTTCTGAATAAGTGATTTTTTTTCTACCCAGTCTTCTAATTTATTAATCCCATCCCTGGCTTCCCCCAATCTGCTGTGTATATCTTCCACTGTGTTCTTTATTAGTGCTATGTTATTCTTCATAATTACTATATCTTTTCTTATGCTGTTGAGTGTCTTTGCTATCATTACTCCAAACTCTATGTCTAATAAATTTCTTATCTCCATTTCATTTTGCTCTTCTTATGGAGAATTCTCCTGTTCTCTCATTTGGGGCTTGTTTTTTGTTCTCCCCATTTTGACTGCATATTTGGGTTTGTGTCTATGTATTAGTTATGTTTGCTATACCTCCCAATCTCTAGCGCAGGACAGTGTCAGACACTGTTTCTGACTAGCCCTGAGTAACCTGTTTGAAACTATGGGAAAACCACAGCTGCGGCTCCCACTACTGGGTTTGGGTGCCTTTGGAAATAACCAAGATGCGCACCAAGGTCTGCTTCTACTAGCCCGGACTCCAGTATAGATAAGCCAAATGATCAAAGCTTCCAGAGCTCTACCTCTGCCTGCAGTATAATTGTATTCAGTCTTGATTATCCTCAGGCTATTGACCACAAGGTGGGGCGAGAGGTTTTCCAATTGGGTGGGGCAACTTTTCTGCCTGCAGGTTGATTATTATTCTCAGTCTCTTAATTGGCTTCAGAAACTCCACAAGGCGGGGCAAAGGGTTTTCCAATAGGGTGGAACAACTGCCTTCACCCCAGGCAAAACCTGCCTGGATAATAAAGGTCAATCAGAGGAAGATATTCTCTGCAGCATGAGGGAATGACTCAGCACAGGAAACTGAGGTGTTTGCCTTCTGAGGTCTAACCTCAAAGCCCCCAATCCTGGCTTCTGCTCATACAGCTCCAGTCCACTCTGCCCTCCCTCTGTCGGAGCCCAAGGTGAGTGGCTGCATGTGAAATTTTATGTGTTGGTCCTTTAAGAGGGTGCCTGCATTTTTAGCTGTCTCTCCCTGGCAAACAGCAACCCTGCTGCTTTTCACAGCCAGATGTTATGTGGGCACCTTTCTCATTTCTAATACTCTACAATGGAGAGCTCAGCTTGGGGATCAGATCCCAGAGTTCTCAATGGGAGCCCCCCACAGCTGAAATATACCTCTGGAAGTTCAGTTGCTGTCTGTGGGAACCCAGTCAGGTCTTTGCATCTCTGCCCTTCTTACCAGTTTCTATGCAATCTTCGCTCTCTATCCTTGGTTATCAGGGTTCTCTCCAGCTAGTCTTCAGTTGATTATTCAGGATGGTTTTTCTTTTTTTTTTCTTTTTTTTTAAATATATTTTATTGATTCTTTACAGAGAGGAAGGGAGAGAGATAGAGAGTTAGAAACATCGATGAGAGAGAAACATCAATCAGCTGCCTCCTGCACATCTCCTACTGGGGATGTGCCCGCAACCCAGGTACATGCCCCTGACCGGAATCGAACCCGGGACCCCTCAGTCCGCAAGCCGACGCTCTATCCACTGAGCCAAACCGGTTTCGGCCAGGATGGTTTTTCTGTATTTTATTTATAATTCCAGTTTGGTCCTGGGAACATGTCTGTGTAGTTTCCACTTACTCTGCTGCTATTTTGGAATCTCTCCATTTGCTTTTAAACCAGAAAACACTGGGTGCAATTTCTTTTTATGACCTCATAATAAATGTCAAGTGAAGTAAAAATTTCATTTTTTCTACCTTACTGAGACATATCTACTAAAACAGCTTAATTTCAAAATCAAAAAAATTTCTCCAATTTCACTTATTTACAAATGATGAAATATACTTTATAAATTGAATTAATAGAAACATGTATTATTTTTTAATGGATGAAGAAAGGTGGGCTACAGATAAAAGTTAGATTTCAATATTTATAAATAACCTCAGTGAATTTTACTATAGCTGGTTTTGTATATTTCACTCCCTCCTTTACATTCCTATGCTCTCTAAACAGTTTTGGTGGAGACATTTGTCAGGGAGAATTAACAAAGCAACAGGTTGCCATGACCATCACTCCACAATTTTGATGTTTAAGGTGTACCTCCAATTAGGATTACTGACAATCTGGACCTTAGAGGCAAGATATATCCACACTTTCCCTTTTTAATGTCCTCACCAATCAAAGGCAATGTAATTAAATGCCATGGTCAAAATGACATAAAAGCACATACTTAGTACATCCTCTTCATCCATGACCCAAAGAATATGCTATGTAAGTTTTTATTGTCATATTCACAATAAAACTGTACAGTAGTTTTTTCTTTACTCTTCTTATGTTGCATAGTATATTAGTGACCAAATAGTTTCCCAGATAAATAAGATATATTGATCTTAGTCTATGAATTGATCCTATTATATTTAGTTTATTAGATAGTCCCAAATATATTGACATACAGAATGTCTTCCAAGAAGCAGTCCCATATAAATGACCTGACTAAATAAATTCTCTATATTTTAGTATATGTTAATAAATCTCTTCTGATTAATAAAATTCATCATTATATACTTATAATTATCCATAAAAATCAATTCAATTTTTCAATATTTAAAGTAACTATTTAAAACTAAAAGATCACTTAAATATTTCCCTTAAATAAATTATTCAGATATTGGCCCAGCTTGTCATTATGGGTAATGAGATGGCCACCAAGTCAAAGGATTATAAACCAGAGACATCAGTACTAATATCAATTCTGTCAGCAAGAGCTTTTTGTTTGGACTTTAGATTTAAATATATATATATATATATATATAATTTCAGAGAGGAAGGGATAGGGATGGAGAGATAGAAACATCAATGAGAGAGAATCATTGATCGGCTGCCTCCTACTGGGAATGGAGCCCACAACCTGAGCATGTGCCCTGACTGGGAACAGTGCCATAACCTCCTATTTCATAAATCAATGCTCAAACACTGAGCCACATTGGCCAGGCTGGACTTTAGAGTCTTCACTATAAAATGAGCTGATTGATGATAATGGTGATGATGATGATGATACTATGATGATAACAATGTTAATTCACATATTATGTGTCAAATACCATTCCAAGTACTAGAGACAATCCTATTTGACCTATGTGACATCTCTGCAAGCTATGCCCAATTGATGCAAACTTTTCACAAGGAATTGAGGTTTAGATAAATAAATAAAGGGGTCCAAACCCTTCTACTCTGACAGCTGTCATTCTATTCTCTATGAAAAAGGTGAGGGAGCCCTAACTGGTTTGGCTCAGTGGATAGAGCGTTGGCCTGTGAACTGAAAGGTCCCAGGTTCGATTCTGGTCAAGGGCATGTACCTTGGTTGGGGACACATCACCAGTAGGAGGTGTGCAGGAAGCAGCTGACCAATGTTTCTAACTCTCTATCCCTCTCCCTTCCTCTCTGTAAAAAAAAAAAAAAAAAAAAAAAAAAAATATATATTTTTTAAAAAGGTGAGGAAATTAAAACAAAACAAAACACCTCATGGCCACAGACAATAACATGATGATTCTAGAGGGGAAATAAGGTGGAGAGAGATAGAAGAGGATAAAGGTGGATTAACCATGATAGAAGGGGACCTGACTTAGGGTATTGAGTACAGATTACAATATACAGATGATGTATTATAAATTTTACCCTGAAACCTATATAATTTTATTAACCAAAGTTATCCTAATAAATTCAATAAAATTAAAATAAAATTTCAAAATATGAAAAAAAGTAATTTGTCCAATATAGACTGCAGCAGGGAGGGGCCTCATGCCAAAATCATCTTCTTCTTTTTTTTTAATCCAGTGCTTTACACAGAGAATGAAATACCACCCACACTCAGGATATTTAAGATGTATATAAATATTATATAATCTTGGCACCTTAGAGATTGTGACAAACTGTGCAAGAAGAAGTGACATTTTGGGTGAGGACCCCTAGTCATTCTAAATCAGTGACTACACACTGTTTCTTCTGCTTAAACCAGCGTCCCTGAGATGTCCAGAGACTTCCCTTCTACTTGTGAAGTCTGTGAGCTGGAAGGAAGTGAATGTGAGTGAGGAGGCAGAAATAAAGGACACCTGTCAGCCATCCCACTATTTCCATCCATTCATATCAAGAAGCCACTGAGAATTCTTTATTCTTATTTAATGTGGGGAATTTTTGCTATATTCACTGAAATTTTTAATTTAACTTTTATTTACATTGAATTTATTGAAGTGACACTGTAGAGTATTTGCTAAGTAAAATAAGCCAATCAGAAAGAGAAAAATACCATATGATTTCACCTACATGTGGAATCTAATGAACAAAATAAATTAACAAAATAGAAACAGATTCATACATACAGAGAACGAACAGACTGACAGATGTCAGAGGGAAGGGAGTAGTGGGGGGTGGCTAGGTGACAAAGGCAAAGGGATTAAGCAAAAACAAAACAAAAACTTCATAAACAGATAACAGTATGGTGATTAGCAGAGGGAAAGGAAGGGAGGGTGAGGTAAAGGGGGA
Organism: Myotis myotis; assembly: GCF_014108235.1. Lineage (NCBI taxonomy): Eukaryota > Metazoa > Chordata > Mammalia > Chiroptera > Vespertilionidae > Myotis > Myotis myotis. The sequence continues at coordinate 88,037,423 of NW_023416390.1, read as the reverse complement.
GTAATTTGTGACAGAAGGAGACTTCACTTGCTGTGGTAAACACACAGTACAATATACAGATGGTTTATTATAGAACTGTATTGTCAAAACCTATATAATTTCATTAACCAATGTAACACCTACTGATTTGACCCTGCTCATCTGAAGAATGGAATAAATGTGTCCTAAAAGCAGGACGGCAGCATGGCATTAATAAGAGAACCCTGGACCAGGAGTTAGGTGTTAGGCAAGCATGTCAAACTCACAGCCCGTGGGCCACATGCCTCATTTATTTGGCCCGTGTTAGTCTTTGAGTTTGACATGCTTAGGATCTCGAGCCACATCCTAACTCTGCCACTAACTGACTAATCAATCTGAATAGGTCTTCTTTTTACAAAATAATAAACTGCATTGTATTAGTAGACTCCAAATTGGAAATATGGCCATGTATCAGAATCATCTAAAACCTTTACAGGGGAAAAAAGACATATTCTAAAAAGTGAGTCTCCCTCCTAAATTCCACTACCCCAGCCACCAAGGCAGCTACAGCTAAAGATTTATTGTATATCCTCTAGACATTGTCTGAAATCGAACACACACACACACACACACACACACACACACACACACACACACACATGCTTGGAGAGAAAAGGAGAAAGGGGAGGAGAGAATAAGAGAATAATTTACTAAACTTGATTCATCCTTTACTCAATTTAATTATGTCCAAACCCATTAAATTGACATTCCCAAACACTTCCCTACAATATTTTGAATTAATCAAAATATTATTAATTATTAATTATTGAATTAATCAATCACTATATTATTTCTTCCAAGAATATTTCCGTCTGTATGTATGAAACACTAAGGTTTATGTAGCTATAGCCAGATAAGAGCAGGGAGGACAGACCTGCTCAGGACTCTACATGCACACAGTGAGGCATGGGCCGGTCCTTCGGAGAAGCCTCCTGACTCTGATCCCTCCCTTCCGCCACCCATTTTGTTCTTTCATTTCCTAGCTAGAGCCACAGTTTTTATCCCAGTTTCTTTTTCTTTCCTTGGCATTGTTTTGCTGCTTAGCTTTTCTCTTTCTGGTATCATATATCCATAGATAGATAAATGAAAGACACACTTTTCCAGGAAAACTTTCAAGCTGTGGATGGATAGGAGCCACATGCTAACCAGACTAGCTCGGGGAAGGCCTGCATGACAGCCTTGCACACTCAGAGACCTGAGTAACCACAAAAGATGGTCTGAAATGAAATCTTTTTAAATTAAAAAGCAGTTTATGGTGGGTCGTCATGTCCTAAGCCGGTATCTTCCCTGACAAAGATCAACTTTGATCTTAACGGAGCCTACTGTCTTTTTGCATCAAGGATAACGTACATTTGGAATATCAGGGTAACTTATAACCTCTCTTTCTCTGGGCCCCTCAGGGTACATAAAACCAATGCCCTGGGCGCCAGGACAGAGACCACACATTTTCTCATGGTTATTGTCACATTAATTGTTCACTGTTAACTATCCTATGCCCACCCATGTAAAGGAAGCATGTGTCTATCATTTTACTTTTTATCCAATCCCAAAGTAACCCCCCTTTGTTTACTCCCCCTCCCTAATCTATCACGAGTGGATTTCATGTAACCCATTTATGTCTCCTCTTTTGATTGCAATGCATAACACAAGGTGAAAAACTGCCATCCTCCGGAGCATAATCACAATACATTGAGATTCTGCGTCCCAGCAATTGTTGACAGTTTGGCTCAAATAAACCCACAAAAATTCTTTACGGGTTTGAATGTTTCTTATATTAACAAAGCTCACCTCTCACTTCCCATCACTCTTGTTGGCAAGTGTGGCTATGTATTGCTGTCCCGAAAGGACGTTTAAACTGACCCCAACAGTGCCTGTGCTGCTAGTCATATTTCGTACTGGTTACGCTGATAGGACACAGTCAAGAGAATATTACGGATGTGAGGTACTAGCTACTGAAGGTGTACCTTTCAGTTATCTCATCGTATCATCACTCAATTTTACATGAGAAAAAGCTGAGACTTGAAGAGGTCAAGTGACTTGCTCAGACCGAAGCTATAAAGTGGAGAGTGACTACCTGTGCCTTCAGCACTTCTCCCTCCTAAGCACTCCAAATCATTTAGGAGACCCTATTGTTTTTGCTGTTAATCCTCACCTGAGGATATTTTTTCCATTGATTTTTAGGAAGTGGAAGGGAGGGTGAGAAACAGAGAGAGAAACATCAATGTGAGAGAGAGACATTATTTGGTTGCCTCCTGCATGCGCCCCAACCAGGACTGGGGATGGAAACTGCAACTGAGGCACGTGCCCTTGACCAGAATCAAATCCGGGAAACTTTAGTCCACAGGCGGACACTCTATCCACTGAGCCAAACCAGCCAGGGCAAGGAGACCATTTTAAACTATCAGGTACAGAAATCTCCAACATATCTGCCCTGGGTTTTTCTTGTTAACAAGCAAAAGATGATATCATTTCCCGAACAGAAAAGAACTGTAAATTAGTTCATTTCCCATGTGACTGTTTAAGGACTACCCATCAGTTTTTCACAACCACATGCCATTTCATAAACCTTCCTGGATACAATAAAGCAGACATTACATACTGAAATGATGAGGCAGAATGGGTCATAAAAAACTCAGAGTGAGTATTACTTGCCTCGGGTGCTACAACACGGCACAGTAGCTATAGACTCAGGAATATTAGCTACCTGAAAAGTGTCATAATTTCTGCAAACGGCCCTGTCTGTCATGTTTTACCAAGATTTTGAAATAGAATATATAAATTAAAAATAAGGCATAAAACATGCAGTGCCACATCATGAATGAGGGCATGACTTTAATGGCAGCCAATCAGAAACTTTCATTAGGCAACACTCAGAGTTCCAAAGACAGTATCTCTGGGAGTTCTGAAAACTGTATTTGGGGAAAAATTATATATATATATATATATATATATATATATATATATATATATATATATATAAATACACACACATACACATACACACACACACACACACACACACACACACTCACCAATAGGTCTGAAATATTCTTGCTCTTGTGCCATGCAATTATTAATTTGCACAGTGGCTTTTTAAAAAGCCAAATAACTCTCAAATCATGCCTATTTTCTCAAAATTACCCTGCAATTTAATTAAAAATTTGGGGGACAAGGAAGCATGTGGTTTGGGTGCAGGTGATGTTTGTGCTCCGGTGCACAAGTGTTAGCTAGCCCCACATCGTCAGATCCACATTTCTTTGCTTATGTGATCTCCCTCCCCCAGCTTCCCAACATGCTCACTCCTGACTATGAAATGCAAATCCTCATCTCATCCAGGCCAGTCCAGACTGTCAGCACTTGAGGAATATTCAATTCTTGTTCTCACTTTTGTAACTTCACCTGGGTGTTCTGCTTGGGATTTTACTCATCTTTTTAAAATAAACGCACAATACTGAATGAATAAATGAATGAGTGAAATGCGCATTAATGTCTTGCCATTTGTATCCTTGGTCTGCATACCTAAAATAGTGAGTCTGTGCTTACTACTTGTAATGCATGCTCTTAACAGTTCCTTTTTGAAACACGCTTATTTATATCCATTAAAAATAAAGCCCCATTGAAGGTAGAAAATTAAATTTTACAAATCCTGTACCTTCAAGGAGATTAGAGTCTAATGGATAATCATCCCTCTCCAAATATTTGCTTTGAGACAGATCTTTAAAGAAGGGCTTTGGGAGGTGCCAATGAGGTTTAGAATTAATTTGTCTACTCTGGTACAACTGCACACTTCCTGCTTTTGTGCAGTCCCCTTTTAGATAATAGGGAGCAAGTCTCTCTGCATCCATAGGACTAGACTTGCAGAAGCGGAGAATAACAATTTTATAAAAATTGAATAAGAAAATGCACTGATTACATTAGAAACAGAGTTCTGTAGTTGCACACCTGGATTTTGAGGAAAAAATAATTAAGGCATTTGTCACCAAAACTTTGAAGAATGCTTCCTGCTTGGTCTAAAAGAAAGGGCCTCAAAGATCACCTGTCTTTGAAAAATAGGCTTAAAAAGAAGATGCAGAGACCTGAAAATATCTTCTATGTTTTAGGGACACTCTTTAAGCATTATTGTGTTCTGACTGAAGTAGGCCATTTATTTTTGTTGTTATTAATCCTCACCCGAGGATATTTTTCCATTGAGTTTTTGAGAGAGGGGGAGACAGAAAAGCATCAATGTGAGAAAGACACATCAATTGGTTGCCTCCAGCATGCACCCCAACTAGGGCCAGGGATTGTGCCTGCTGTGCCTTTGACCTGAATCAAACCTGGGACCCTGCAGTCTGGGGGCCTCTCCATCCACTGAGCCAAACCGACTAGGGCAGTAGGACATTCCTTCTGAAGTGTGATGTATTTGTCAGTTGGAGATCTCACTGGTTTCTCAATCTTAATGCCCCAGAAATGAATGTATCATCTTCTTACAAAAACATGCTCACAAATTCAGTCATTTATCTAATGATTCTTCCAGGAAGCACTAGAGAGCACTCCATGGCTCAGGGGCTCAAAACTTTAATCTATTTGACATGACCCTTGGCTTTGGGTTCTACATCGAAGCAGCTGCTGAGATCTATGATTTTACCTCCAAAATAATTATCGGATCCTACTTTTTATTTTCATTAACGTTATCCCACCAGTGTAGATTGATAACCTTCACCTAAATATTTACAATAAATGCTAACAGAATGGATTTTTACATGAGTGGATGAATTAACATATATATTGGTTGCTGATATCAGATATCTGCCCTCCAGAGTATAAGTAGTAGAGGAAGGGGTCTACACCAAGTTCTTCTTGATACTCCACATACTGTTTCCTTTAGAGCCTTGTTGGTATAATCATTCAAAAAAAATTTTATTTACTGTTCTTTTTCGGTTAGGTGAGACTAGCCATTATAAGTACTGAATTAAAGTACATTGCTTTAAAGAGAATAAATCAGTCCTCTTTAAATATTCTTCAATAAACAGGTGTGAGAGAAACATGGAAATCTATTCATATTTAAAATGGTAACATTTTGAAAGAGAAGAAAATAAATTCTATCCCATGAAAATATGTTTTTATGTGGTCATTTGTTTACTGAAATAGTTATTACAATTGAAACAAAAACAGCAATCTATCTTGATTCTTCTAATAAACAAAAGTCATTTAACAAAATTATACATTATGTTGCTGTGATTAAAAAAAAAAAAGTCAGCCATGCTGCAATGTTCCAGCTGTTTTTGGTTTTGTCATTTCAAAGTGTTTGTTTCTATTTCCTTCCATATATATTTGTTTAAATAGAGTCCATTGTGGTGTTGATTGAAAGAACAAATTCCAATTCTTTCAACCCTGATTATGCAGCTTCTATGTGGAGTTCTAGTTGGCTGTCAAACTAGGCAGGACGTTTTATGTTGAATTGTCTTTGAACTGGTAGACTTAGAAAGGATAACTAATCTTATCAACTTTGACAAAATGTCATGCATTCCACATTCCAGAGCTCGTCAAGACCATACTGTGCAGCATACCTTAATTTTCAATATTTCTCACTTTCATTCCTCCAAATTACTTCTATTGTTTTTCAAAGATATGCATAGATTTGGCTTTAACATTTGCATAATTTTTTCTAAAAAGTCTGATGTGATTGGAAGATTGAACCACGTCCAGCAGGGCCAGGGGTGAACCTGAGGAGGGGCGGTGAAGGATTAAAGAAGACAGACAAGAAAATATAGTTGAGACCAGGGGAATCGCTGTGCCTGGATGAGGAAACAGTGACACAGCCTGTAAGCCAAAGCTTTGTTTTATAGTCAGATCACACAAAGCAAAACAAGGGCAAGATGTTTACAATGTTCTTGCGAGTTTCAAATCTGCTTCTTTCCTGTTGTTGCCATTCTCTTAAACTCTATCAAGCTTTGTTTAGGCAGCACTTGCTGCACCCCCTGCAGCCCACATCCCTTAGCTACCTGCAGTCAGGTATAGGACTGCAGTCAGACTATAAGGTCAAGCTTACAACCATAGACTTTTGACTATAATTGTGCTGGGAGGGCAAAGCCCTCCAAGCTGGGACTTGTATGTGGCTTTGCCACAAGTCAGTCCGAGGCTTGAACCTGTCCAAACGCTGTAGCCACTCTCCACAGAAGATAATTAATTATTTGGCTGTCAGAGAAGAGAGAAAATGACAAGGAAAGACTATTTGCAAGAGGAATTCTTGGACTTATCAGATTTAGAGGGATTTTTCAGAAATAAGTAGTGTGTTCTGCAGGGGTGTAATGAGCACTAGAATGTCCATGGCTTTTCATATTAAACCATACGTTGACAATGTGTTCCCAAGTCTGATCTTTTTATTGAGCCTAATGACTAAAATCAGTTTCTCCTGCCAGGCCAGCATGGCTCAGTGGTTGAGCATCAACCTATGAATCGACCTATGTAATGGTTCAATTCTGGGTTGTGAGCTCGATCCCCAGTCGGGGGGCATGCAGAAGGCAGCCAATCTATGATTCTTTCTCTTCATTGATGTTTCTCTCTCCCTCCCTCTCCCTTCCTCTCTGAAATCATTAAAAATATTTTTTAACAATAAAATAAAATAAAATGAGTTTATCCTACATGTGTGGATTTGCTGTAGAGCCCTGAACTGAAAGGTTTTCAGCTGTCTCTAAAATAATGTGGCCCATTGGAAATCAGTCCTTCTTTCTGCCCTCCATTTAGATAAAATTCCTTAGAAGCCACCAGTAGTATCATTTAGACTCTCAAATATAATGAACTCTGCAGTCATATCCATCAAACAAACATTGTCAAAATGTGACTATAAAATGATAGACAGGGTACATAAGTGTACTTGGCAGGTGAAAGGTGAAACCAAATGTTGAATGAGAATCGCAACCATAGATGTGCTTAAAAAGATGTGCTTAAAAAAAAAGTAGCAGTCAGAAAGAGGAAGGAACGCAGGAAAACATTGCTGTACAGTGAGAAAATGAGAAACCTTAGGAGAAAGCTATAAGCATAGAGCTCCTAGCCTGATATTGCATTTATCAAATTTTGAGGTCACTTTTCTCAAAGTTGAGATGAGCATGCAGAGCTGAAGTGAGGGTGCCCTTGGATGTAAAAAGAAATGGTGCCACCTCTGAATCTCAATATCATTTGAGGTCTTTATTATATTTGCTCTATATAGTTTTTAATATTAAATACATTTTATTCGGTTTGGTGGGTTTTGGTGGGATCTACTTAATGTTCTTTGTTGTGGAAAAGAGGTAAACTTACATTGTAAAAGTGTAATAAAGTCATATCTTTATTTTACAGTGAAGTATCCATCTTATATAAAAACTGCTGTTTGAAATTTTAACCCTGCTATTTTGGCTTCTGTAAATGCTTGCTTGCTTAAATAATAAGGAAATAAGACCACTCCCACTCCAGAGAGACCATAAACCTTCCCCAGACGAAGTTATCAGTGCTGGCACCAGGCCAAGACTTTGGTTGAGGTCTCAAAGCCCCAGCACATAGGGGCTCTTTAAGAACTTGCAAAGGAGATCAGAAAACCCCATATTTGGGAGACAAAGAGGTAAAAAAGTATAAATACAGGAAACATTCTGTGTGACTTTGCCCAGAATTCTAGAGACATTTTTCTCTGGGCCCACATGTAATAATAAATGTAACTCTATCTCTCTAAGTGTTGCTTGGTCTTCTCCGTTCTTCTGTAACAACAGCACATACTATAAAGCATTTCTATTTTAATTCTGTAAGATCCACCAACATTAATTTTCAGCAAAATGATTTATTCAGGTATTCTTACCAAAATATTGGAGAAAAATGACTCTACAGCCTATAATTGGAAGAGCTATAAATTAGTTTACAGGCATTGGTGCAGGAAATAAAGTGTTACCTCCCCCCTCCCTAACTAGATATTACCCAATTCATGTTATTGTTGTCACATATTACATTTAAATTCTAGGAGGGGAATGAGTTACAAACCAAATCTATATTATACCTGATTTTATACTTGTCCATATATTTTCCTTTACATTTTCATATGTTTTTGAGTTGCTGTCTACAGTCCTTTCATTTCAACTTGAAAAGATAACTTAAGCATTATTTTTTTTTTTGGAGAACTTGTCTAGTGGTAATGAACTCCCTGGGCTTTTGTTAAGGTAGGAATGTCTCAATTACTCATTTTTTAAAGGATTGTTTTGCTGGATATAACATATTTGGTTGACAGGTGTTTTCTTGCACTTCAACTATACAATCCCACTGCCTTCTAGCTAGCAAGGTTTCTTCTGAGTAATCCAGATGATTTTATGAGGACTCCCTGTACTTTATTAGACACTTTCCTTGCTACCTTCAAGATTCACCATTTTGTCCTTGAATTTGACAGTTTCATTATAATGTGTCTTGTTGTAGATCTCTTCATTTTTTCTACTGGAGTTTATTATGCTTTCAAAAAATATTTGTACAGTAATGTGCCACCTAACGATGCTTTGGTCAATGACAAACTTTATATATGATGGTGGTCCCATAAGATCATAATTGATTATAACAAAATGTTTGTTTGCAATATTTTAAAAAAGAACAGGCTGGACAAGACTAAGATGTTGAATTTACTGCTAGATATGAGTGGTTTAAATAGATGAAAGGCTCAGCATGCTGTTCACCTACCCTGAACCCCCAGCCTGGAGGTGAGGGTGTGAGGGAAGAAGGCTGATAAAAGTAGAGTCAGGAAGCCTGCCCTTGCTTTCCCACACCCAACTTTGTACACACAACTTTGTACAAGTACACATAAACTTATACACAGAAAATCACTTCCCCTACCTCAGTCTCTTTTTATCTCTCTTTCCTCCCCATACTATTCCTCTCTTTCTCTCTCACTATCTTTCTCTCCTCTTTCACTTCCTCTATCTCTTCTCCCTTCCCCTTTATTTTTTCTCATCATCTTAAGCTTTATTTTTCTGGATCTCTTTTTACTTCTGCTTTCCCTTTCTCTCCCCTTTCCTTCCTTCTTTCTCTCTCTACCCCCCTCCCTTCTCTTGATGCCTACTGTATCTCCTATGGTTCCTCTCTCTTTAGCTTTCTCTCTGCCCCTCTAACACTTGCATATGCATGCACACACACATTTTCACTTTTATAATGTATTTTTACACTACCATTTATGCTATATACCAGTGATGGCGAACCTATGACACACGTGTCAGAGGTGACACGTGAACTCATTTTTTTGGTTGATTTTTCTTTATTAAATGGCATTTAAATATATAAAATAAATATCAAAAATATAAGCCTTTGTTTTACTATGGTTGCAAATATCAAAAAATTTCTATATGTGACACGGCACCAGAGTTAAGTAGGGTTTTTCAAAATGCTGACACACCGAGCTCAAAAGGTTCACCATCACTGTTATATGCACATATGCTTACATTATTTTTCTTTCTTTGATTTAAATTTTAATCTTAAATTACAGTTTACATTCAGTATTATCCTATCTAATAAAGAGGGAATATGCTAATTGACCCTCACACCATTGCAAAGATGGCGTCACCCACAGCCAACAAGGAGAGAATATGCTAATTGCCTGCCCCACCCTCAAAGATGGTGGCACCCCAGCCAATAAGGAGGGAATATGCTAACTGACTGCCTTGCCCTCAAAGATGGTGGTGCCTACAGCCACAAGATGGCCAGCAGGAGAGGGCAGTTGTGGGCGATCAGGCTGGCAGGGAAGGGCAGTTGGGGAGGACTGGGCTGGCAGAGGATGGCAGTTGGGGGCAATTGGGCAGGCAAGGCAGGGCAGTTGGGGGTGATTGGGCTGGCAGGGGAGCAGTTAGGCATTGATCAGGCTGGCAGGGAGTGATTGGGGCAATCAGGCAGGCAGGCAGGTGAGCGGTTGGGATCCAGCAGTCCCAGATTGTGAAGGGAATGTTCGACTGCTGGTTTAGGCCTGATCCCTGTGGGGTCGGCAGTTGTACATCCCTTGAGGGGTTCCAGATTGGAAAGGATGCAATCAGGGCTCAGGGACACCCCCCAGTGCACAAATTTCATGCACCGGGCCCCTAGTTTTATATAAGTTTCAGGTGTACAGCATAGTGGTTAGAGAATCATATAATTTACAAAATGATCTCTCCAATATTTCCAGTACCCGCCTGGCACCATACATAGGTATATTATTATTGACTATATGCCCTATGCTCTATTTTACATCCTTAGAACTATTTTGTAACTACCAATTTGATACCTCACCTTTTTTCCCATCCCTCTATGTTACCCTCTCTGGTAACCATTAGTTTGTTCCCTGTATCTATGAGTCTGTTTCTGTTTTGTTTATTCATTTATTGCGTTTAGATTCTGCATGTAAGTAAAATCACAAGGTATTTGTCGTTTTCTATCTGACTTATTTTATTTAGCATAATACTCTCTAGTAAACAAATAGGACTACATTAAACTGAAAAGGTTTCTACAACAATGGAAAACATCAGTAAAACAAAAATACTATTTACTTAATGGAAGAAAATATTTGCCAATGATATATCCAATAAGGGTTATAAAGAACTCATACAACTCAACACCAAAACAATCCATTATATGAACCTCATATTCATTGCTGCATTATTTACAATAGCCATGACACAGAAGCAACCCAAGTGTTCATCAATAGATGAATGGATTAAATAGTTGTGCATATATATAATGGAATATTACTCAGCAATTAAAAAAAAGAAATTATTACTATCTGTGACAGCATGAATAGACCATTATGTTGTAATTGCCTATACTATTCAGTACAGTAACATCCTATATAATAAAAGCCTAATATGCAAATTGTCCCCTTGACTAGGCGTTCGACCAAGAATTTGACCAGGGGGTGGGGCCGGTGGCCAGCGACAGCAGCAGCAGTGATGGCAACAGTAGCAGCAGCAGCAGACAGCTCAGGGGAAAGGAGGTTCCCCTAGCTGGCAGCCACTAGGGACCATAACTGCGCATGAATTTCATGCATTGGGCCTCTAGTGCTATATAAGTTTGTAGCCTCAGAGCAATAGGCTGTACCCCATAGCGCCAGTGTGTAGTAAGCTGCACCATCTGGGTTTATGTAAGTGCACCCGATGAAGTTTGTATAAGAAAGAAATTGACTAACAATGCATCTCTCAGAACATATCCCTGTTGTTAAGCATGAAACATTTCTTCAAATTTGGGAAGTTTTTGGTCAATACTTCTTCAAATAAGCTCTCAAACTCTTTTTCCCTTTTTCTGAAATTCCCATAATATATATTTGAACTATTTAATATTGCCCCATAAGTTCCTTAAGCTCTATCACTTTTTTTCCATTAAAATAATTCTTTACACACTCAATAATTTCAAATGATCTATCTACAAGTTCATTGATTATTTTTTTCTGCCTTTTCAAATCTGGTATTGGGTCCCTCTAGTAAATATTTCAATTTTGTTATTGTATTTTTTTTAGCTCCAGAATAGCAGTATTTGTAATAATTGTTACTTATTTATTTATATTCTTATTTTATTCATATATTATTCTCATGACTTCTTCAAGTCTTTCTCTGTGTTTTCCTCTAACTCTTCAAGCATAGTTAAGACTGATGTTTTAAGACTTTTGTTCAGTAATCTGAACCCAATGATTCTTTACGGTCAATTTCTGGAGATTTACTTTTTTTTTTCTTTGAGTGGGTAATAATTTCTTGTTTCTTTACATGTCTTCTGATCTTTTGTTGAAAACTGGGCATTTGAAAAAAAATAGCCATATCTTTACAGAATGGTTCCAAATAATAGAGCATCATTAATCAGTTTTTCATGAAGATTTAAGTTATTTTCAGGCCTATCTGGGCATACATCTTCTCTGGGTCTATGTGTGTGATTAAAAAGCAATTCTCTGATTTACTTACATACACAGATAATTTTAAATGTCTTAATTCCTCTAATAGTCTCACTCTTACTTTTTCTCAGGGCCTAAGGCATTCTGTCTATTTCTCTGCCTATCTGTAATCTCTTATTCTCATGTACCCATGCTTCTCCAATCTCCTGCATTTTCACATGTTGCAACACATTCCACAGCTTTCAGTGGCCTCCAACCTGATATCCAAACTAAGCTTCTATTTTGCTTGAGCTCTTTTTTTATCTTTACTATTGAATGTATTACGTAAGTCCCCTTTCTTCCCCCATTGACATCTGCCAGCTTGTTCCGGCTCCCCTCCCCAGGCCCTCACCACATCATTGTCTGTGCCCATGGGTTATGCACATATGCATACGAGTTCATTGGTTGATCTCTTCCTACCCACTCTCCCCTGCCTTCCCTCTCAGGTTCAACAGTCTGTTCCATGCTTGAGCTCTAAGTCAGCTGAAACAGAAATAAAACCCTTGGGCAGCCCCCTAGACAAATAACAAATTCCCAACAAATTTCACTTCTTTCTTGAGGGAGAAGCAGGGAATTGAATGGCTTCCTTTCACCAGTGTCAAGCTGTGTTGCCTTGAAGAGGGGGAGAGGGAGAAATACACCATAGACTTTCCTACTTTGTGCCTGTGTGCACTTGGGCACGTGCATGTGTGTGTGTGTCTGTGGGGGGTCTTGATTAGGACTCCATTTGTTTGTTACAGAAGTGTGGCTAGTTTTCAGTGCTCGCACAGAAGCCATTTCAGTTATTGTGTTTTTGCTTCCATATGGGAACAAAAATGTGGAGATTAACAGTATGCTATCTTGCTAATATCTTTCTGCCAGCCCACATTACTTCTGAAAGTATAGGAGACCTTCGGAAATGAAAGGCCGTCCTCCAAATTGGCAACAAACAGATTCAGCCAGTCCTGCTTTCTGTTGGCAGCAGAGAAAGAATTATGATTTCCCATTTGGCCTGTGGTGGGGTAAAATTGAAGTTTCAGCTCTCTTAGGAAAAATAAGAAAAAAAGTTTGAACTTCATGTTTTTCAAGAACTTCAAATAGAATAATTATGTTAAAAACAAGAATAATTATGTAGAATGTGACTTCAAATTATTGCAGGCATGAAAATCCGTACCATACAAAGGGCTTATACAATTTAATTAAACTCTAAACCTCAAAAGAAAGTAAAATTAATTTTGTTATTTGTGTTGCTGATGGCATGACAGAATGAGGCTCTAGCTCACTGAAAATTGCAGTATAAATTAATACAGAATTTCCTGGAAAACATTTTACATAGAGAACATAATCCATTGTGTCATTCATTCATTCATTAAATATTTATTTAGTTTCTGCAGTGACTTTGTATTCCATAGCACATGGCTCCATGCTGCCCCTATATATCTTCTTACTACATATGAAATAAATAAATATATATATATATATATATATATATATATATATATATATACATATATATATGTGTGTGTGTGTGTATGTATTTCAAGTAACTACACAGTTATATATAAAATTACAACTGTAATGTGCAAAATGAAGGAAAGCTACACCAAGCTGAAAAAAGTGTCAAAGAGGAGGATCTTTCCTAAATTGGGAGATCAAGGAAAGATCCAAATTTGAGCTGAGATCTAAAAGAGGAATCATAATCAATGTATTAATTTATATATTGAGACAATATATTCACCACATATCCTTTACCCCTGAGCAACTGAGAACTCCATTTTGCAACACATTAGAATTTGGAGCTACCCCTTCTGGCCAACATCATGTGAGCAGCTGTAATATAATCACTTCCATTTTGGTGCCTAGCAGGTCCTTTGTCATCTCCTACTTTCTTTTCTATTGTGAAATGTTTGAGAACCTAAGACTCCAGAATAGCAGACAGCCATTGTGGAAGGAGCCTGAATGCCCAAGACACTAACTGAAGAACATCTGGCCAATCTTTACCAAACTTCACCTGAGTTATGAATAGATATTTATAATATTAAGTGACCATGATGTCTGGGTGCGCTTGTTACCTCAACATGGACATAGAAGGGCCTTCAAGAGATTCTTATCTTACATGCATAAAGTGTGTGCACATCAATGGAGAAGTTAGGCTGAGATCATATTTGAGAGTTGTCAATATGTAGATGATAATCAAAATTATGTGTTCAGATGGAAATGCCTGGTAAGAAAAAATAGAGTGAAAAGACATAAATTTGTGTTTAATATTGCTGAAAGCAATTGCAAAAGTAAGTGAGATGGAACATAAAAGTATGCTTTTGCTTTATGGGAAAGGTGGAAATTGATGATCTTTGGAAAAGCTATTTCCTGATAACCTGGACAAAAGCAAATTGGAGTATGTTGAAGAATAGAGGGTGATAAAATGGAGACAGTATAAAAAATGTCCAATGAATTTTTACTTTAGAGGGTATTCTATTTGTCATATTAGAGAAAACTAAGTAGATTTAAATATTGAATATTTAAAGGGAAAGCAAAGAACATAGAAGGCGTAGCCAATGTTTCAGATTCCTGGGAAGATAAGGAGTTATGTGATGCAAGGCCTTGTAGAAAAATTGACCTTGGAAAAGAAGGATAGCTGCTCCATTGTAAGTTTAAAAAAAAAAAAAAAGGAGAGTGGACAAAAGCATTAATCTATCAATCTATCAGTAGAAGAGGTTGGTTAGAATAAAATGGAAGATGTACCTCCTTTGTTGTCTGTGCTTTGGAGTTCAGAGGTATGAACATTTGCTGAGAGGCGTGCAAAGGGAATCCTAATTGAAGACTGAAAAAGGAGAAATGATAACTGACTATACAAGTAGTTCTAATGTTTAGGGGGAATAAAAATATTTATATAACGTCATCTAGAAATCCCTTTCTTACTGACTAATTCTAGGGAAATAATACATGTACACAAATTTCATAAATAGATTATTGTTATAGTATTAAATATAACTAAAAATTAAAACAACCTTAATGTTAAAGGTCCATTATACATTCATTGAAATGTATAAGAATATTTAACAACATGGATAAATGAGTTTTTTAAAGTTAAATAAGAGTTTGATTTTGAAATTTTGTATGTGTATTTATGTGCTTCCATGAAAAACATAAGATTGTAATGTAATTACTAAAGTGTTAACAATTAACATATTGTGGTGATAGGATAATGAGTGTTTTTCTTTTTATATACTTTTTATATTAGAAGTGTTTAAATCAGCATGCATTATAAAAATAATAAAAATCTACTTTATTTATTCTGTCTTTTAACTATGTTGATATAATTTAAGACTTGAAGAAAAGTAACAAGAATAGCACAGATAATTTTCTTATACACTATATTCATATGCCCCCAAATGCCAACAACTTACTTAATTTTCTTTTTTTTAAAAAAAAAATATATTTTATTGATTTTTTACAGAGAGGAAGGGAGAGAGATAGAGAGTTAGAAACATCAATGAGAGAGAAACATCGATCAGCTGCCTCCTGCACATCTCCTACTGGGGATATGCCCGCAACCCAGGTACATGCCCTTGACCGGAATCGAACCTGGGACCTTTCAGTCAGCAGGCCGACGCTCTATCCACTGAGCCAAACCGGTTTCGGCCTTAATTTTCTTTTTTATCTTTATATATATGTGCATATTTTAAATCAGGAAAAATAAAAAAAAAACATATTTTTTCTGAAGACTGGGTAAAGTTTAGGGATAATTATTTGACCACATTTTTGTTATACTGAAGCACACAATAATTATTAAACTGGGATTTTGATATTAGAATTCTTAATAATTCATTTAGTTAAATATAATATATTTTGAATATCAAGTCCATGATGAAGTGAAAACAACACTTCACTGGCATTCTACCGATAGCAAATTTTAATTCTTCCCTTTCTTTCTAGTGGTTGACCATTGCAGAATCACACAACCTATTTAGGCTTTCAGTCATTTTCTGAGCCAAATTAAGAACTTAGCGTAGATTTTCAAATTTCCTTTCAGTGCAAATAAGGAGTCCAATCAGACTATGCAGTTAATTTCTTTGCAGTCTGTTCTGTAGGTTTCTATTACTTCACCTGCCTCTGAATCAGGGTGATGATTTCATTATTTTGTCTATCCTATGAACATCCACTTGAGCCAGGCACTAAGGTAGAAACCAGAGATGAAGAGAAAGATGTTGCCTGTCTGTAAAGACTTCACAGGTAAGAAAAGTACAACAGCTAAGTGAATCAAGTGTAACAAGTCACTGTGATGACAGCTATAGAGAGTAAGCTCAGATGGCTGTGAGAATACAGAGACGAGAGAAAAAAAAAATTTTATTCAACCCCCAAACTAAATAAAGCAAAGAAAACAGAGTGCACCTAACAGAAGTACTAGTATCATCTAATCTGGAATACATTAAATTTAAATGCTAAATTATAAAATAGAAACTTAATATAAGATTTTCCTGAAGATGACAATATGGTAGTAGTAATGAGACTTATTCTGTAGTCCCCATTTGACCCAGTAATCACCCTCTGGTAATATATCCCAAAGAACCAGAAACACCAATCAGAAAGGACATATGCACCCCTATGATAATAGCAGCACAATTTATAATAGCTAAGATTTGGAAACAGCCTAAGTGCCCATTAGCATATGAGTGGATTAAAAAAATATGATACAGCTACACAATAGAATACTACACTGCTATAAAAAAGAAGGAACTTTTACCATTTGCAACAGTATGAATGGACCTGGAGAGCATTATGCTAAGCAAAATAAGCCAGTCAGAAAAAGATAAATATCACATGATCGCACTCATATGTGGGATATAATGAACAACATAAATTGATGAGTAAAAATAGATCCAGAGACTAAGAAACACTGAACAGACAGTCCAACTTCAGAGAGAAGGCAGGGAGGGAGGTGATAAGAGATCAATCAAAGGACATGTACGTATACATATTAGCATAACCAATGAACACAGACACTGGGGCAGTGGGGGCTTGTCCTGGGGGAAGGGAGGTGACAAGGGTTAGGGGGTCAATCGAGGAAAAGGAGACATCTATCCTATCTAATAAAAGAGAAACATGGTAATTAGCGAATGACCGCTACCCTTCCCATTGGCTAATCAGGGAGATATGCAAATTAACTGCCAGCCAAGATGGCGGCCGGCAGCCAGGCAGCTTGAAGCTAACATGAGGCTTGCTTGCTTCAGTGACGGAGGAAACCAACGTTCCCCGCCTGCCTTACCGGCCTCTGAGTCTGCAGTTTGAAACATTGTAACAAATATAGAAGCTAAACAAAACCCCAGAAACCTGCTTTCAGCGAGCGGGGATCTCAGAGCTGGAGCTATACATTGTTTCGATTATAAAACCCAAACAAACCAGATACCTGATTTCAGCAGCAGAGGCCTCAGAGCTGGAGCCAGAGCTAAAGCTGGCCCAGAATTAAAAAAAAAAGAAAAGAAAAAAAGGAGCAGTTGGGAGCTTCAACCCTCAGCACCTCACCAAGACTGGAAAGGCACCTCAGTGGGGACCCCCACCCTGAAGGGTGTGTGACCAGCTGCAAACAGCCATCATCCCCTCATCCAGGCTGGCCAGGCACCCCAGTGGGGACCCCCACCCTGATCTAGGACACCCTTCAGGCAAACCAGCCAGCCCCACCCATGCACCAGGCCTCTATCCTATATAGTAAAAGGGTAATATGCCTCCCAGCACCAGTATCAGCAGAGCTGAGAGGCCTCCCGGCAACGGGATCAGCGTGACAGGGGGCAGCGCCCAAACCCCCGATTGCCCTGCAGCTCTGTGTGTGACGGGGGAGGGGCCACAACCTCCCTATCTGTCCTGCTCTGTTTGTGACAGGGGAAGGCACCCCAACCTCCTGATCAGCCCTGCTCTGTGCCTGATACAGGGGAGCTCCCCAACTCCCTGATCGCCCTGCGGCTCTGTGTGTGACAGGATGCGGCGCCCCAACCCCCACCCCCCGCCATGGGCCCTGCCCTGAGTGTGAGAGTGGCGGCACCCCAACCCCCTGATCGGCCCTGCTCTGTGTGTGACAGGGGGCGGTGCCCCAACTCCCCTATCGGACCTACTCTGTGAGTGACAGGGGGGAGCTCCTCAACCCCCTGATGGGCCCTACTCTATGCATGACAGGGGGGAGATCCCCAACCCCCTGATGGGCCCTGCTCTGTGTGTGACAGGAGGGAGCTCCCCAACCCCCCTGATTGGCCATGCTCTGTGTGTGACAGGGGGGAGCTCCCCAACCCCCTGATTGACCCTACTCTGTGTGTGACAGGGTACGGAGCCCCACCCCCACGATGGGCCCTGCTCTGTGAGTGACAGGGGGCATCGCCCCAACCCCCTGATTGACCCTGCTCTGTGCGTGACAGGGGGTGGCACTGCAACCTCCCCATCGACCCTGCCTTGAGGGTGACAGGGGGCGGTGCCCCAACCCCCCTATTGGCCCTACCCTGAGCATGACTGAGGGTGGAATCACAACCTCCCAATCCGGCCTGTTCTGTGCATGACAGGGGGCGGCGCCCCAACTCCCCAGTTGGCCCTGCTCTGAGCCCGACCAGGGGCTGCACCTAGGGATTGGGCCTGCCCTCTGCCACCCGGGAGCAGACCTAAGTCAACAGGGCGTTATCTCCCGAGGGTTCCCAGACTGCGAGAGGGCACAGGCCAGGCTGAGGGACCCCCCTTCCTCCTGAGTGCACAAATTTTTGTGCACCGGGCCTCTAGTATATATATAAAGAACCAGGATCTGTAACGTCCATAAAGACTGAAGGGACGACCAAATGCCAGGCTGTGCATGCAGCAGCCTCGGGTGGGCAGGGACTGTCAAGGAGGCTGAACTGCTGACCTCTCAGACAGAGGGAGAAAGAGGTGGGACTAATAAGCATCTGCCTCAGCCTGCTGGAGAGGCCTGGAGAGAGAGAGAGAGGTGCTACTGCTGGCAAGACCTGGAGAGAGAAGCAGGGTTAGATCTGCAGCTTCTATGGCAGCTGCTGACCAGCCCTGGCCTCTCTCTCTCTCTCTCTCTGGACCTCACCAGCAGCTTGGGGCAGCTGCTGATCAGCCCTGACTCTCTGATCAGGCCCAGAGATAGGCCTGGAGACACTGGTTGGCATAGAAACTGACCAATCAGAACCAAATCTGGGTGAACTGTGAGGAGCCAATGGCTACCTAGGAGGTGGAGCTTTTGATGCTGACTGGCATAGAAACCGACCAATCAGAACCTAATATAGGTGAACTGTGAAGGCAGAACCTAAGGTAGGGGCTGAGGCGGGGTTTTAAGGGTAACAGCTATTTGGTGTAAGGTGTAAGGAAGCTCTTCAATTTTTTTAATGACCAGTTTGGCAGTATAGTACATATGGCTGGTTATCAATCCAGATATAGTGATTATATATTTTTGTCTGACAAGAGCATCTCTTCCTGCTGAAAAAGGCTCCCCTCCCATATAAGCAATCCTACCCTATATAATCTATCTATACTAATAAAAATGTATTATGCTAATTAGACGGGGTAGACTGGCCCTCTTCCAGAAGTCCAACTTCCTTCTGGACAAAGCCATGATGGTGCGGGCTGAGGCAGAAGCAGTTAGGGGTTATCAGGCCAGCAGGGGAGGGCAGTTGGGGATGAGATCAGGTTGGCCGGGGAGGGCAGTTAGGGGCGATCAGGCAGGAAGGCAGAGGCAGTTAGGGGAGATTAAGCAGGCAGGCACAGAGGATAAGGGCAATCAGGCAGGCAGGCAGAGGTAGTTAGGGGTGATCAGGAAAGCAGGCAGGTGAGCGGTTAGGAGCCAGTGGTCCCAGATTGCGAGAGGGATGTTCAACTACCAGGGATCGGGCCTAAACTGGCAGTTGAACATCTCCCAAGAGGTCCCCAATTGGAGACGTTTCAGGCTGGGATGAGGGAACCCCTCCCCCCATGCACAAATTTTGTGCACCGGGCTATATATATATATATATATATATATATATATATATATATACACACACACACACACTGTCCTTATTTCCTTCATGAATAAAATACAACATTAGCTTAACACTTGAAAAAAGCAAACAAATGTTGATTTGATATGTGAGAAATGTATAAGTTAATGCCCTCTTATTCTCTTGGCATCTCTGGGAGAATGACAATACAAATTGTGTAATTTCCAAATTGTCGTAATGCTGTTCTGGGATGTGCACACTGGCAGGCTGAAGTAAGGCTCTGACTGCTGGGAGAGGCGCAGGGCACAGAGAAAGGGCTGCGGGGGCTGTGCTGTGGACAGTGAGCAGGATTTTGTTGAGAGGACAACTCAGGCAGAGGAAATGCACAAACAAATGTACAGAGCAGGGAAGCAGGATGATTACATTCCAATAATTTAAAATGTAAAGCAAAGAGCATAAACATTGGAGTATTTTGCTTTTAAAATTAAATTAAAAATATTGAAGTGCCTCCAACTCTACCTTGGATTGAAGTGTCTTAATATAAAAAGTTTAGCTGTGGTACTTGGCCAGGTTTATTATAAATTTCTGGTAAGTAAGCTTTATTATTTAAGTAAAATGAACAATTTATGATACTGTTAATGGGTATATCTACTAACCCAACATAAGCAAGAATAGATATGTCTACATTTAATCTTTCTACATGGAAGACATTTTTAAAAAGCTCATGAAGTACCAATCAGTTAATACTTATTAATACAAATTGTAAATATAAAATGGTGATTGGTCTTCAAATTGAATATTAATTTTTTTGAAATAAGAGAAGAGGGTTTGAGAAAAAATAATTTTAAAATGCATAAATTATTTGATAATATATACTGAACAAGAAAATTATAAAATATCATTGATTCAGAATAATAAAAACAGTGACCTCATTTACAATGAAGAGGTAAGTTTGCTATCATAAAAGTAAATATAGTACTCAGTCCCTGAGAGTGTATTTGAAAAATAAGCATTTATATATTTTTGGTGCAAGGAATTGATTGATAAACTCATTAATAAGCAAAATTCAGTGGTTGAGCACTGACCTATCAACCAGGAGGTCACAGTTCCATTCCAGGTCAGGGCATATGCCTGGGCCGCAGGCTCAATGCCCAGTAGGGAGTGTGCAGGAGCTAGCTGATCAATGATTCTCTCTCATCATTGATGTTCTTATCTTCCTCTCCCTTCCTCTCTGAAATCAATAAAAATATATTTTTAAAAAGAAAGCAAAATTAATATGCATTAAGGTAAATTAAAAAGAGAATAATTGCTAACACAACAATCTTATTTCAGGAAAATTATCTTAAAGAAATAATAATACACTTAGGAATAAACTTAACCAGGGAGGTAAAAGACTTGTACTCAGAAAACTAAAGGACATTGAAAAAAGAGATAGAAGAAGATATAAACAAGTGGAAGACTATACTATGTTCATGGATTTATAGAATTAATATCACTACAATGTCCATACTACCCAAAGCAACCTATAGGTTTAATGCAATCCCTATTAAAATACCAACAACATATTTCACAGATTTAGAAAAAAATACTCCAAAAATTTACATGGAACCAAAAAGAACCTGAATAGCCACAACAATCTTGAGAAAGGAAAACAAAGTTAGAGGGATCATACCAGACATCAGGTTATACAACAAAGTCTGCATAATCAAAACAACTTGGCTCTGGCACAAGAACAGGCATATAGATCAGTGAAACAGAACAGAAACCCCAGAAATTGACTCAAGCCATTATTCTCAATTGATATTTGGCAAAGGAGTCAAGATCTTACAATGGAATGAAGACAGTTTATTCAATAAATGGTGTTGGGGAAAATTGGACAGATACATGTCAAAAAAAAAAGAAAGAAAGAAACTAGAGCACCAACTTACAACATACACAAGAATAAACTCAAAATGGATAAAATACTTAAACGTCAGTTGTAAAATCATAAAAATACTATAAGAAACCATAGGCAGAAAAATCTCAGACATCTCAACTAGCCATTGTAACTCAGTGGTAGAGCATCAACCCATGAAATAAGAGATGGCGGTTCGATTCTGGTCAAGGCCCATGCCCAGGTTGCATGCTGGATCCTCAGGAGAGGTTTCTGTCTCATCCATGTTTTTATTTCTCTATCCCTCTCCCTTTCTCTCTCTCAAAAAATCAATAAAAAAAATTTTTAAAAAAATCTCAGACATCTCCGGTAGCAATACGTTTGCTGATACATCTCCTAGGGCAAGGGAAACAAAGGAGAAAATAAACACATAGGATTAAACCAAAATAAAAACCTTCAGCAACAGGAACCACTTACTATGTACCAGGAATTGTGATGATCATATTTTATCATATTATCAGCCCAATAATCCTATAAAGAATGTATTCATTCATTCTCAAATGAGAAAACTAAAATCTAAATTAGTTAAAATCTTTTCTAAGGTCAGGCACAGAGTAGATAAGAAAGATTTAGATTCAAACTCCAGTCCCTTATCCACATGGCTTCTAACTGTTACAAAAGCCCATGATAATACAGAGGACTCAGAGGGCTAGTACAGATTTTGCTTAATAAGTGGTGAAAACTGGTTATAAACCAGAGTATGTGAGATGATCACAATTTCTAAAAAATGCATACATAAATACATACTAAAAAAATAACTGTAAACATTTAATAAGATGGTTTTAAGGAATAGAATTATGGGTAATTTTTTTATTTCTAACATTTTATTTTCTCAGCATTACAAAGCTGATTTCTTTTTTTTTTTTTTTTTTTTTTTTAAATATATTTTATTGATTTTTTACAGAGAGAAAGGGAGAGAGATAGAGAGTTAGAAACATCGATGAGAGAGAAACATCGATCAGCTGCCTCCTGCACATCTCCTACTGGGGATGTGCCTGCAA
Source organism: Myotis myotis (assembly GCF_014108235.1). Lineage (NCBI taxonomy): Eukaryota > Metazoa > Chordata > Mammalia > Chiroptera > Vespertilionidae > Myotis > Myotis myotis. The sequence goes on along the minus strand of NW_023416390.1, from coordinate 88,014,677 downwards.
CCCAGGTACATGCCCTTGACCGGAATCGAACCTGGGACCTTTCAGTCCGCAGGCCGACGCTCTATCCACTGAGCCAAACCGGTTTCGGCAGAAGCTGATTTCTTTAATGGGAAAACATTTGAATGGGTTTCTGCCCAAACCTGAAATTTTCCAATATTTGTTACACTTTCTAAACAAATACTGTGCTTCATGCTGAACCACTCAGGCCAGAGACACATTTTGCACTCTATCTTTCCAAGATTTTGAACCATTCTCCCATATACTTACCAAATATATCCTTTATTATTTTTTTATTGCCAATCATCACTGTAGAGGCCCAGGCTTGTCCCCCATGAAAGAAACTCATTTCTGAGCATCCTTGGACAGCCCAGGGTCCTCTGCCTCTTCCGAGTGAAAGACTAATTCGCTTTAAGAGCTCTGGCTCAGAATAGGAGTTTCTTTCCATTCACAGCATCTCAAACCCTGAATTCCTCCTCCTCTTTTTCTATTATTACTGAAGCCTTTCAAGGTCATGAGATTAAATATGACTGGAGAGAAGTTGATATTGTCACAGAATGGAAAATGTATTATGTTTTTAGTTATGTGTGGGAAAATAAGGAATTGTCCTCTATTGCTGTGTGTATGTTTGTTTGTATCTCTTTCCCCTTTGCAACATCCCAGAAAGTAATGAAAGTGGATAAAATGGATTTTTACTTGAGAAAAGAAAAAAAGCAAGAAAGAAAGAAAGGAAGAAAGAAGGAAGGAAGGAAGAAGGAAGGAAGAAGGAAGGAAGGAAGGAAGGAAGGAAGGAAGGAAGGAAGGAAGGAAGGAAGGAAGAAAGGAAGGAAGGAAGGAAAAACTTGGGGTATGGAAAGGATTTATATTTCATTTGCCTTCAGAATCTAAAAGATTTTATAAATATAAGGAATGTATATGTATATATACATGTATCTATGTGTATGTATCATATATAATAAAAGCCTAATATGCTAAGTATCTGGTTGTCCGTTCAATCAATGAAAGCATAATATGCAAATGATATGCCAAGATTGCTCAACCGCTTACTATGATGTGCACTGACCACCAGGGGGCAGATGCTGTGACCGGTAGGTTAGCTTGCTGCTGGGGTCTGGCCGATTGGGACTGAGTGAGATGGGCCGGACACGCCCTGGAGCCCTCCCACTGTCCCTCCCTGGCTGGCAAACCTCCTGCATCCCTCCTCAGCCCCAATCGTGCACTGGTGGGGTCTCTCGGCTTGGTCTGCATTCTCTTGCAATCCGGGACCCCTCAGGGAATGTTGGAGAGCCAGTTTTGGCCCAATCCCACAGGCCAGGCCGACAGACCCCACTGGTGAATGAATTTGTGCACTGGGCCTCATATATATATATATATATATATATATATATATATATATATATATATATATATATATATATATTTATATATATATATATATATATGTGTGTGTGTGTGTGTGTGTGTGTGTATATGCATATTATGAGAATACATATATATGTGCACATGCATACATGTAGACAGACACATGCACACAAAAAGTGTTCTAAACAAATAAATATTTAAAAAAATAAGCAATGTGCAGTTGAATTTGTGAGACTCAGTGGGAAGATGCTGAATGACAGGTGTCCCTAAATCTAGACACCAACCCTAAACTTGAGTGTAATTTTCTTGCTGGAGGAGATTGTACAGTACTACTGTGGTGAATGTGAGCACCACAGGTCAGTGATGTTGGCAGAGTAGATAGCCTGGACCTATACCTGTGGTCCCAACCAAATAAGGTTGAACTTGACCTAGTTTACATTTTCAAAAAATGTAAAGGACCATTTAAGCCCATATGTGGGATGTCTTAGCAGTCACTAGTAGAAGGAAGATGAGTGCAGTTATCCTCAATCTTATGTTCAGCCTAAAAATAAGAGATCTTCCCACAGACTTTGAGTTTCTGTTTAATAGTCTCAGGCATGGAAAATGCCTTTGATTCATGTAGTGTAGTGGTTTTCAAACCCTGATTTAAGGAATCTTAGAAAATCTCTGTAAATACATCAGGAGCTGGTTATTCAGGAAGTCCAGGACTCAAATGGAAGATGGCCACCCTTTATAGGAGTCCCCATATCTGCTCACATACACAGATTTATTTTAATCTACTGTCTCTGCTATAAACACATTTTCCCCACCCAAATATACAGTTTTATTGATCTTAACACATTTTTCCTAATTGCAAAAATAAGGGTGCATATTATATTATTTTTAAGACATCCACTTATACAGACACACACATAATTTACTATGTTCCCCGTCTTTTTCTAAATCAGAAATGGAGTCACATTGTGTGGATTAACGCCCACCTGTTTTCCTAGGATGTTTTATCACCTTTCAGATGTCATTCACGGTATCATTTTCTAAGAATGTCTTCTGCAGCCAAACTTTCTTTTCTGCTACAGAACATATTCCTTCTTCTCCGTGTGCCATTTACATTGATGGGTGCCATGACTTTATTTATGTTCATCTTTTCAGCTTTAGAGTAACCTCCACTGGGAGAGTCCGAGGGGGTCCTCACTCCCCAATTCAATCTACAACAATTAACTCAGTCCCAGCATATTACATATGTTCAATGAGTGGTGATTAAATGAATGTAGAGAGGTGGAAAGAAGAGGATGGAGAGAAGAAAAGAGGGGCAGAGAGGGGCAAAGAGAGGCCTGGGAGGAAGCAAAGGGGGAGGGAAGGACATGGGTTCCACCAATGTTTTTTCAAACAAATTGTAAAATTGCTATTACTTGGTTATTTACTGCTGCTAAAATTGTTTGTCTTTTGCACCCACTGGACACACATTATGCTAATATATGTAGGGGATAAGCACTAAAATTTGTAGTGGTTCTTAAAATCTTTAATTATGAAAGGCGCAAATTGGTGTTTAGCTCACTTTGAAAAGTAAAGATGTGGTACTGTTGCAGGAGGAATGGATGGGCCAGATCTCCCAGACACTGGGAATGAGGCTCTTGGGGTGTTGCTGAAATAAGAATTTTCAGAAGCCCCCACAGGAAGATGAGAGGTGGAAAAAGGCTTTATTCGCGTGAAGTTACATTCCTCATATTGCAATGTCCCATTCCCCAAAACTAGGCCAGAAAGAGGGGCAGCTGGGAGTTCAGCAAAGCCAAAAGCAGGGCCAGTGTGCAGAGCTTCTGTTCCATGTTGCAGTCAGGTGTGCTCTAGCCACCTAGCTAATTGAAGTCCATTTGTCCATCGTGGGTGTCCCACGTGGCCCTCAACCCTGTGGGTGCAGGGGGGTGCAGCCCCCTGCAACAGGAGTCCCAAGAGGACCCCGGGCGTGCGGTTGTGTGTGTGTGCGGTTGTGTGTGTGGTTATGTGTGTGGTTGTGTGTGTGATTGTCTGTGTGTGTGATTGTGTGTGTGATTGTGTGTGTTGGGGGGGGGGGGAGAGAGAGAGAGAGCAAAAACCAAGAGTCTGGCTCCTTTGTTTGTAATTTTAAATATTGAAGTTTCACGCCTCGTCTGGCCACTGACTCCCTTCCACATGTGATTGAGGAGCAAGCAGCTTCCCATGTCACTCAGTACTCACCAGGCATGCATCTTCTTGGTTTCCCCTTTCCTCTTTTCCTGATAAATAATATCCAGGTTATTACAATGGCATTGGTACAATTGAATATTCTTCAGCTATAAAAAAGAGTGAAATCTTGCCATTTGCAACATGGATGAACCTAGAGGGTATTATGCTAAGTGAAATAAGTCAGACAGAGAAAGACAAATACTATATGATTTAATTTATATGTTGAATCTTAAAAAATAAGCAAACAAAACAGAAATAAACATAATTAGAGAGCAAACTGATGGTCATCAGATGTCCGGAGGGTGGGAAGAGGGACAAAAAAGCTAAAAGATATTAAGAGGTACAAATTTCCAGCTATAGAAATAGTCACTGGGTTGTAAAGTACATCATAGGGAATGACATCAGTAACACTGTAAAAACGATGTATGCTGTCAGGTAGGTACTGGACCTATTGGGGTTTCTACTTTTTAAGATATATAAAGGTTTACTCACTATGTTGTATACCTGGAACTAATATAATATTGTACGGCGAACATAACTGAAAATAAATCTTACAACAAACACAAACAAAAACAGGGTAAAAGATCAAATTGATGACTGCCATAGGGGTAGTGGATGAAAAATTGGGTGAAAAAAGGTGAAGGGGAATATAGTCAATAACGGTGTGATAATTTTGCACAGTGATGAATGGTTACTAGACTTAGTGTGGTGATCACATGATGTTGTACACCTGAAACTAATGTGTATTGTATGTCAACTATAATAAAAAAATGAAAAATAAAAGAAATGTATTACTCCACTGGGTTTCTTTTTTTTAAAATACATTTTTACTAATTTAAGAGAGGGGGGGAGAGGGAGAGAGAGATAGAAACATCAATGATGAGAGAGAACCACTGATTGGCTGTCTCCTGCATGCCCACTACTGGGGATCAAGTCTGCAACCCAGGCATGTGCCCCTGACCTGAATTGAACCCGGGATCTTTTAGTCCGCAGGTCGATGCTCTATCCACTGTGACAAACCGGCTAGAGCTCCACTGGGTTTCTTACTAAAACAAAGCATTTGAGTGTCCCATTTTATGTAAATTAAAATAACACTATTGAATATGTAAAACAAAGAAAGAAAAGCTGAGAAAGAAAGCATTACCCCCATTTTGTATGCATTACACTAAATCCCATTAAATACTCCATTGATTTTATAATCCTTGCCATTAGCAGTTAATTATTTATACTGATATTTAGAAAATTTGTTAGGACATTATTTCCTGCAGTTTTGTTCTGCCCCAAGATTTATTGATCCTCAAGCAAGTTCAGGTTTCAGTGGATATATGTCTTATTTTTGACATTTTACTCAAGGATTTTTTTGAAGTCGGGTACCTGTGCCCTATAGATTGGCTTTTCCAAGAGTAGACCCTTGTCCACAGAGTTAATCCACTGAGCCAGCTGGTGTTATGGTAAAGTGGGTATGGCCTGGGCTTTAAATGCAGACAACCGGGTCTTGAATGCTAAATTCACCTCTTACAAGAGGTATAATCTGGGGAAAATGTTTTCTTGTTGCTATCCTCAGTTTGTCTATTGCAATTCCTATCTTCTAGTATTGTTTTGGAAATCAAATGAGAAATATCTAATATCTATTATTTACCAGACATTTTTCTAAGTGACATATGTTTATTGGTTCACTTAATCTTGGCCGGAACCCAGTCAGGTTGAAACTGCTGCATTGATGGGGCAACCACATGCAGAGAGAATTTGCCCAAAGCCACACAATGGCAAAGTGACATGCAGGACATGAACACAGGCAGGGGCATCCTAGAGCTGCTATGGCACCCCTCAGAGTACTAATCTCATATGTGCCCACCTGGCACAGCGGCCATGAACCCTCATGGCCTGCCACCTTGGCCACTGGTGTGGATGGTGTGGGGATGCCACTACCTGTGACCGCACACCCCCCAGATTTGCTAGGAGCCAAAGCACAAGGGGGCACTGAGTAAGGCTGCACTTTGTTCTGAGGGCTGAAGAGTAGCTGCACATGCCGCCACAGGTAACTTCCTTTCCATAAGGAGGGATTAAGCTCATAGAGCACCAGATGGTAAAGGCATGGACGGTAGAGGTTCATAATCAATATAGAATCATGGAGACCACCAGCCAGATGGGATCATGCGTCTAGTAAACGGCAATTTCTTCAGGGTTCGTACGAATGACCTGCATCGCAAAGACTGGTTTTAGGTCTTGCATCACGTTCCAGGCTATGAAACTGCTGTCATTCACATTTCACCATCAAGACAGTCCTTCCAGGAAAGCATTATTAGCTCCATTTTAGAACTGACAGCACTTGAGATCCCTAGAGGTTACAAAGTATGACTGTAAGGCTGAGGTAGTAATGGCAAAACTTGGGTTTGAAATTGGGTTTTTCTTTTTCTAAATTAAAGATATTTTTTTACTTAACAATGTGTCCATGACTCACCATGCTATTTTCCATGTGTGTTCAGGGCGATACAGCAGAGCAGAGAGAAATAGGGCTTTGGTGCAAATGGACGTCAGATCAAACACACAGCACTCCTCTGACTTTCCAACATGCTGAGTATCAGGATCTCCTGTTCATCAAGGGGAATCTACTCATGTTAGTGCTGAGAGCATGTGAAAGCCCTGAAATGAGCTCAGCCAGTGGCAGAGCATATGTACTGGGTTATGGTTATTTTACTGAAGTTTCCATTCAAGGATTCACCTCTTGGGAAATCTACATGTGACTCTAGACCTCAGAACTGAGGCCACGGAGACACTGTCCAGAAAGATCCTAGACTGAGGATGAACCACAACAAAAGCACACTCAGTACGAGGAAGGAAGGCCATGCTTTCTGCTACCAAGGCCCAGGAAAGTCCTGTCTCCCTCATGTTGGGAAGATGAGGTAAGATAAATACATTAATAGAGGCACATCTCATTTGATTGTGCTTTGCTTTATTGTGCCTTACAGATACTGTGTTTTTTACAAATTGAAGGTTTGTGGCAACCCTGCATTGAGCAGGTGATAGCATTGTTTAGCAGTGAAGCATTTTATAAAATTAAGGTATTATATTGTATGTTTTTTAATTTATTGTGGTGACATCCTATATAATAAAGAGGTATATGCAAATTGACCATCACTCCAACACACAAGAGGGCCACCCCCTTGTGGTCAAAGATGGCCGCCCCCATATGGACAAAAGATGGCCTGCAGGGGAGGGCAGTTGGGGACGACCAGGCCTGCAGGTGAGGGCAGTTGGGGGGGGGGCAGGCATGTAGGGGAGGACAGTTAGGGGTGACCGGGCCAGCAGTGTAGGGCAGTGGGGGGACCAGGCCTGCAGGGGAGGGCAGTTGTGGGTGACCAGGCCTACAGGGGAGGGCCATTGGGGGGGACCAGACCTGCAGGGGAGGGCAGTTGGAGGTGATCTGGCCTGCAGGGAGGGCAATTTTGGGCAAGCAGGACGGCAGAGGAGGGCAGTTGAGGGTGATCAGGCCAGCGGGGGAGGGCAGTTGGCAGCGATCAGGCAGGCAGGACAGCAGTTAGGTGTTGATCAGGCTGGCAGGGGAGTGGTTAGGAGGTGATCAGGATGGCAAGCAGAAGCGGTTAGGGGCAATTCAGGCATGCATGCAGGCAAGCAGTTGGTACCAGATTGGAGAGGGTGCAGGCTGGGCTGAGGGACACCAGCTCCTCCAGTGCACGAATTTTGTGTACCAGGCCTCTAGTTGGTTAATAAAATTATATAGGTTTCTGGTATATAATTCTATAATACATCATCTATTTATTGTTTTGTGTGCTCACCAACTCAAGTTAGTCTCCTTCCATCACCATTTATTTCCTCTATACCCTCCTCTGCCTCCCCCATCCTCCTTCCCTATTGTCATCACCAAATAATTGTTTGTCTGTGTCTTTTGCTTATTGTTGCTTTTTTAGCTTGACCCAGCCCCTCCTCTCTGACAGCTGTCAGGCTATTCTCTATATGTGAGTCTGTTTCTATTTTGTTTGTTAGTTTATTTTATTTATGAGATTCCACATATGAGTGAAATCATATGGTATTTGTCTTTCTCTGACTGGTTTATTTCACTTAACATAATACTCTCCAAGTCCATCCATACTGTCACAGAAGCAAGATCTTCTTTTTTATGTAAATTTTTATGTAAATACTATTGCACACTTAATACACTATAGTATCATGTGAACAGAACTTGTATATGCACTGGAAAACCAAAAATATTTGAGTGACTAGCTTTATTGCAGTGGTCTAGAACCAAACCTGCAGTATCTCCCAGGTATGCCTGTGATGAGATTTACAAACATGTTACAACAATGCAGTCCTTCTCCAGGGGACCATGCTCCCTAACCTAAGTGACCTGAATACTTGCACGATGTTTCAGACACAGGCTCTCTAAAGCCAGCAGTGCTGAGTCATCATAAATTGTGGAGCGAAGTTGCGAAGTGGACACTGCTCTAATCATGGAAACCAGAGAACGGTCAGTGTGCTCCGAATCTTCTGTTTGTTTGCTTGCTTGCTTGCCTGCTTGTCTTTCTGAAGTAGATAAGGTTAACTAAGTACTGCCTGGATATCTGGGCAGAAAACAGTTCTCCCAAATTTTATCATCTTTCCAAAAGCCCTCCTCATCAAGACAAGAAGGGAAGAAACTAAGATTGAATGCCAAAAGAATCAGGGGAGAAACTGGTCTAAGGTGAGGGTGAGGCGGAAATATTGCCTCCTTTTACAAAGACCTGAGTGTTTGCTTAAAGCCATTATCTTTTCTAAATGAAGAAGGAGAGAGATTTTTTTAAAAGCATCCTATAAAGTGGCATATCCCCCCTTTTATAATGGGCAAAACATTGGGCAAAGTAGTTGAGGACAAGAAAGGAAAAATAGCAGAAAATTTCCAAACTATGAAAGAAAACACAAGGATAGGAAATACACTACAACTACAATATTAATTTTGTAATAGAGTGAAGGAAATGTTGACCTCCTTAAAAGCTACCTTTGGGGAAATTTCTGTATGTATATATTTAGCCAAAACTTCTAGGGAAGAATATGTTGTAGGGGTCATATACATACTTTGAGGCTATGACTGGGAAGGAAAAATAGTGAAGGCCATGAGCTATAAAAATAATAATAATTTAAAAATTAAAAATAAAAAGGTGAACGTTTTGGAGACCTAATCTTAACTCTGGCACAAAATAGTTACATCACTTTAGCCAATGTATTAATAACTTTACTTGGGACTCATCTATAAAAGTTTAATTATACTAACTTCTCTACCTCAAAAAATTATTCAAAGAATCATATTATATTCAAAAGTAGCTGTATAATAATTAGTTTTCATTGTATTGTCAGCAGGGGAGGGGAGTTTTCATCATTAGTTTTCACTGTATTGTTGGTAACTTCTCAAATAACATGCCCATGGAATTTTTGGTTTAAAATATCCTATTCCTGGAAATAACAGAGATAAAACTATGTTAATACATCATGGAGAGAATAAAAAGTTCCAAAAAACCAATGTGGGTATAATTTACATTTTGTTCATATATGACTCTTTAATTCTGGGTCTAAATTTTATCAAAAACAGAAAGCAAAAGCAATCAGTCAGTCAAGTTTCTATTGTTCCCCCTCTTATTTCCTTAATTGTGCTAAAATAGACATAACATAAAATTTACTACTTATGAACATACTAGAGGCCCGATGCATGAGATCAGTGCAAGGGGCTCGGCACTCGCAGCCCCAGCCGGTCCTTGCAACCCTGGCTTTGTCTGGAAAGGTCGTCCAGACAGTAGTTCAGCTGTTCGGTCTAATTAGCATATTAGCTCTTTATTATATAGGATATAGAGATGTTTCATTTATGAGACTGATGGTGCTACTAAACTAGTAGGGAAAGAACAATCATTTCAATTTATGGCAGGGGTCCTCAAACTTTTTAAACAGGGGGCCAGTTCACTGTCCCTCAGACCGTTGGAGGGCCGGACTATAGTTTAAAAAAAAAAACTAGTCGGCTGCTAAGCAACAGGCAGCAGCGGCAAAAACACCTGGCAGGCCGGATAAATGTTTCTGGCAGGCCGCATGTGGCCTGAGGGCCGTAGTTTGAGGACCCCTGATTTATGGTGTTGGGGAATTTCTATCTAAATATGAAAAAAATAAATGAACATAAACCCATAACATATAAAAATCCAATCCAGATGTATCATACTTATCATAATTCAGAATATAAAAGTCAAAACAATAAAACTCTTAGAAAATTGGAATATTTTTATTTCTTGATCTTTATACTAGTTACAAAATATAGCTATGACTTTTAGACTCCCATGCAAATATTATTCTTCCAGGCACATCTGTAATACTTTCAACAATAAAGATAAAATTTTTATACAGCCGAGAAGTGAATTAGTCTAATTAAGCTAACTAGTTTGATAAAATTTTCTCTTTAGTTTATTAATTACTTTAAGAAATGATTTTCATAATTACAATAAAGTGCAATCTCAAATATATAGAAATGTAAAGAAAAATTTATATCTGGCCACAAATTCTTACTTTTCTAAAATTAGTCTGGAGAAACTTCAAATTTCTTCTAGGTCTAAGTGTCAAGGACTATCACTTGCAATGTTTGTTCCAAGTTCTCAAATTTCAGGACCTGGTTTCTTCTCAATTCCTAATATAAACGTAACTGCTTGATGTTACTCTTTTTCAGTTGAGGTCAATTTACATGTATCGAAAAAGGTTCTAAGTGTAGAATGGGATGAGTTTTGGAAAATGTTTACAACTATGTAGTCATCATATCTATCACAATAGGAAAGACTTTTCATTAACCCAGAAATTTTTCTCATGTCCCCTTCCAGGCCACTCTCTGCCTCCATAGACTACCACTGCAGTGAACTTCTATGGGCAGACTTTAGTAGTGCCTGATTATGAATTTCTTATAGCTAGACTTGAGCAGTATATATACTTTGTGTCTGAATTTTTTATTGAACAAGAAGTTAAGAGATGTAGCATGTACAGTATCTATCTTTAAATAAATGAGCACTATCCCACTGCTTAAATGTAGCAAAATGTATTTATTAATTCACCTATTGATGGACATTTGTGTCACTTGCAATTTGGGTATTATGGATAAAGTCACCTTTTATATATTTGGTACAAGTCTTTCTTATTGATATGGTTTGACTTCTTTTGAGTAAATACCTAAGAGTAGAATTATGTCAAAAGCTAGATATGTTAAACGTTATAAGAATACTCAAAAGAGTTTTTAAAAGTGGTTTTACAACTTTCTCCTCTAGTGAGCAATATTTGATTCCATTTATACAATTTTATTCCATAAAATACCCTGAATAGGTAAATCCATAGAGATTAGTCGTTACTGGGATCTTGGGGAGGGGGAAATGGGGAGTGAAGACTTAATGGGTCTCCTTTGGGGATGATGAAAATGTTTTCTGAGAAGATAGAGAAGATTATTGCATGGCATTGTAAATGTACTAAATACCACTGAATTTTACAGTTTAGAATGGTTAATTTTATGTTATGTGAATTTTCCCTCAGTAAAAAGAACTGAAGACAGGAAAAGCTCATGTATATAACTAAAATATTACTTACTAGAGGCCCGGTACATGAGATTCATGCGCTTGGGGAGGTGGGGGTCCCTCAGCTCAGTCTGCACCCTCTCGCAGTCCAGGGCCTAGGCCGGTAGTAGGACATCTTTAGCACTGGCACGGAGGTGGGAGAGACTCCCGCCACCACTGCTGCCCTCGCCAGCTGTGAGCTGGGCTCAGAGCTTCTGGCTGAGCAGCACTCCCACTGTAGGAGCACACTGACCACCAGGGGGCAGCTCCTGCATTGAGCGTCTGCCTCCTGGTGGTCAGTGTGCGTCATAGCAACCGGTCGTTCTGTCGGTTGGTCAATTTGCAAATTAGCCTTTTATTATATAGGATATTTCACTTATCCCCTATTGGAAATTAGCTATACCTCTTTGTATTTTATATTAGTTGCACTTATAATTTCAATTTAAATCCTTAACATATCAAAGTTTAAATATAATTAATACTAGAGGCCTGGTGCACAAAATTCTTGCACAGGTGAGGTCCCTAGGCCTGGCCAGTGATCAGAGCTGATCGGGGCCAGGCTGATCAGGGCCAGGCCAGAGAGGAGGCAACCGCTGGGCACGGAAGAAACGGATGCCGGATGCCGCCGCCGCCATCATCAGTGCCTTGCCACCACTCAGTTCCCGCCTACCCCTTTCAGAGATCTTCCACATCTTTGGCTATCAAATACTCTGGTCAGTTTACCTGGTCAGGCAGGGCTGGGAGCCATATCTACAAATTTGCTTCCATGTCTATGTGAGCAGCAGAAATGGCCATAAAGCTCACATGGCTCATTGTTTGTGGCTCCAAAGTATGTCAAAATGCACACCGATTCCTGACCACACAGGATGGCCACATTAGTTCTGCAGATCATCAGAGCAGCTGACTGGGCTCTCTGCGTAACTGCCAGAATAAGTAGCAATACAGGATGGGTGGCACAGTCTCTCTAGTGGTCTGTTCAGATTTCCTGTTGGTCGGCGCTGGAGGCTGTTCTTAGCATTATGTGGGGTGACAGATTAGCATCCTTGCCTGAGCAGGGCGGAAGAACAGGTCCCAAGTGGGCATGGCTCAGGGTTTGGGGATTCAAATGAAGCAGAACTGTGCACTGAGCTCCCTGGTCAGACAGGATCACCAGTTTGGCTCTGCACCTATACAGAGCTGCTGGCTGGGCTCTTTGCTCCAGTGCCACTTAGGCAAGTTGGTGAAATTGGCTCACTAGCTCCCAGGTGCTCTGATTCAGTTTTCTGGTCAGGCAGGGCCGGAGGCAGTATTTAGCAGCAGGTGAAGCAACAAATCAGCTTTCCTGCAGGGGCAGGGCAGCAGGACAGTTCCCAAGGCTGGCAAGGCTTGTCTATTGGGGTCTCAAATCAGGCGGAAGTGAGCACTGAGTTTCCTGACCAGATGGTGCACCAGCTTGGCTTTGTAGATGGGCCAAGTCTCTGCCTGAAGTCTCTGCTAAGAGGTGACTGTGAGGAGCAACTTGGCCAAGATCTAAGCATGGGTTGGTGAAAGCTCCACCCCCTTTCGTCATCATAGTTTAATCTCCAGTGAGGTAAGGTTGAGCCCTGCAGAGTCCTTTTGGGAATTCCTGTGAGGTAAGACGTGAGTGGGCCTCCTAGGAAGTGACTTACAATGTTGAAGAGCTTGATGTCTACCTTCGGCTCTCTTTTTCCCACTGGAGAAACCATGGCCCAGGGGGCTTCCTTGGTGTGGCACTCTGCCAGCCTGGGAAAGGGGTGATGCAGGCTGAGTGTAGCCTCTTCCTCTAATCCTTCTAATGTGTCCTTCTTGCTCTGTGTATGTGTGGGGAGCCGGGGGAGTGCCTCTTCAGCCTCACTCCTGTGTTCTGGGATTGTCATAATGATGTCTTCTTTATAGATAGTTGCCAGTTGGTCTTGTGAGGGGAACTGAAGTTGGGAATAACCAATGTTGCCATCTTGATGACATCATCCTCTTTCTTCTTGTAGACCCAAGTTTTCATGAGGTTTTTTAAAAAAAAGAGTTGACTGTTACGTTTGATTTAATGAATGCAACTTGACTGCCACATTCTATATTTAACATGGCTGTGAAATTAAGTTTAAAATGGATTAGGAAGAAGTAGATGGTGAGAAATTAGGCTGGAGGAGTAGGAGGAGAAAGATAAAAAAAAAAAACCCTAAGGATTGATATCATGCCAGGGAATTAGAAGTGCTCACATGTATGTAATGGGGGAGCCTGTAAATGTTTTTACTCATGATCAGTTTTAAAATAGCTGAGAATTATCTTAAGAGACCACCACAGGGTGGACTTCCGATGCACTCATCCATCAAATGTGCTGTTTTGGGGAAGTTATGGGCCTTCTGTAAACTTCAGTCTGCTATTGGTAAAATGGTGGTAATATATAATTAAGTACATTGTTAGGATTAATGAACCATTATACGTCAGGTAATGTTATATTACGTATATCTCATATACACTGATAATTTTCCTGCTAAGAACAAAAAATGATTTACTGTGTGACTGTTCTGGGAAGTGCATTTATATTTGAGATTGGACTCCATGGAGTTAGAAGGAAAGCTTGTGGTAAATGCTGGGATTTCAGCCATTGCTTTGCCAGGGAGGGAAGCACACATGGGTGAGAAAGCCATCTCAGAGGACCATCGTAGGCCACACCTATATCAAGTGTCATTTTTGCCTTCACATAGTTTAAGGGCTATGGATGACTTTATTTAACTGCCAAAAACTCGGAAGCATAAAGAAGCTACATAAAATGAAAAAATTATATTTTAGTTTAGAAATTCATGGATTATAATAAAAGAAACATCACTCAGCTTTATAAGGAGAAATGTATACAAATTATGGAAAGCATTTATTTTGTCAATATATGTAAAACACCTACTCCCAATACATGGCATAATTTTATTTTATTTATTTTTTATTACATTTAGGTATTGCATAATTGTAATTATTTTTTATTAAATTTATTGGGATGCCATTGGTTAATGAGATTACTTAGATTTCAAGTGAACAATTCTATAATACATGTTCAGTATATTGAACTGTGTGCCCACCACCCAAAGTCAAATCATCCTCCATCGCTATATATTTGGGCCCCTTTACCCTTTACCAACAACCCTGCCCTCTAGTAACCACCACAGACCACACTGTTGCCTGTGTCTGTTTCTTGTTTTTTTTTTTCTTATTTGTTCATTTGTTGCTTTCAGTTTTTTCAGTTTTATATCCCACATATGAGTGAATCATATGGTTCTTGCCTTTTTCTGTATGACTTATTTCAATTAGCATGATATTCTCAAGGTCCATTCATGTTGCTGTAAATTGCAGTATTCCATGTTCTCTTATGGCTGAATAGTATGCCTTTTTGAACCATATAAAAAATAACTCAAAATGGATCAAACACTTAAATGACCTGAAACAATAAGTTATGTAGAAGAAAACACAGGTACTAAACTTATGGACCTTGGTCTTAGAGACGATTTTATGAATTTGACCCCAAAGATAAGGGAAGAAAAGTAAAAAAATAAATAAATAAGACTACTTCAAACTAAAAAGCTTCTGCATAGCAAAAGAAACTGACAACAAAACAAAAAGGCAACCAACTGAATGGGAGAAGATATTTGCAAACAACAGCTCCGACAAGAGGTTAAGATCCAAAATATATAAAGAACTCATACAACTCAAGACCAAACAAACAATTCCATTAAAAAATGAGCAGAGGACCCGAACAGACACTGCTCCCAAGAAGACATACAAATGGCCATCAGATATATAAAAAGATGCTCAACTTTACTAGCTATTAGGAAAATGCAAATAAAAATTTTAATGAGGTACTACCTCATACCTGTGAAAATGTCTATTATCAACATAATTTTAAAAGAACAAAAAATAGTAACTTAAATACAAAGAACTTGCAAAGTATGACTTCTAATAATAACTCATGTACATGTGTGTGGAGGTGGGTGAAGAGGGTTCAATGTCAAACAATGCAGCTCAACATGACAGAATCAGTATAGCAGAGGATATGCTATTAAATTCATTGAAATAAAAAGGAATACAATTAATTTTGCACTCCTTCTAAATGTGTGTATTTGATGGAAGAGATCGGTGCTACTTTTTAAAATAAAAAGCTATTTTTACTGTTCATATTCCACCAAGTTTGCATCCTCAAGGAAATGAAGGAATGTTCACATGTTTTCCAAATGAGAATTTATGTCACCAGCCACATGTGTTATCTCCACGTTGACAGTGATATCAGCCTCTGTTAAGTTGCTTCCTCGGAGGACAGAGGAGTAAGCAGAGCAGAGTTGATTGTGGACAGCATTGGAGTCTATTCTTAATGTTAGCTTAAGACTTGATTTAGCTTGTTATTCCCAAGTGAGCTATTGCCCATAAGTACATAAATAAATAGGTAGGTAGGTAAATAGATGATATTCTAAGTGTAAATTCAGTTCTATAAATTTATTTTTACATTCAGTAAGTTGATAAATCAGTGGGTTTGGCTTATCTTGAAGGGCAAAGACTACAAATAAGGTTTTCTGGGAATATGTGCTTTATCACTAAAACGACAAATATCCCCAGTGGACATCATCATTCCTTTGGCACACTGTGGCCTGGTGACTTGTTTATTACATCATTTATCATCATTATGTATACTGTGATAATTGTATTAAAAAGCTTTGCAAATTGGAATGCAAAATGTAAATATCTGTTGTAATTAATATGTCATAATTGACCCTGCAAACATAAATGGATGTCAGCATTCCAAACCTCAGAAACACTGTAGAACCTTATGCTAGGGGTCTTTCCTTTCCTCCCTCAATTTCTCTCCTTCCTTTCTTCTCTTTTCCTCCTGCCTGTCTCTCTCTTCCCTGCTTTTATATTTTTTCTATCTCTCTCTCTTTCTTTCTGTATTTTTCCCACTGTGCCAGGCTTTTGAGATATAACAATAAATGAGACATAGTCCCTGTCCTCAGGCAAAATTAAAAAAAAATAAATAAATAAAAAGGTTTACAATTACAGGCCCACCTCTGTTGCTCAGCCCATTGCTATAAACTGCTGCACATTTACCTATTTCATCCTAATTAGCCTTCCCATTACAGACTGTCCACTCTAGAATCTTACCTACTTTCCACTAAAGTCCAAAATATCGTGTGTGTGTGTGTGTGTGTGTGTGTGTGTGTGTGTGTGTGTGTGTTCCTCTACCCACAAATCTTTAATAGATTCCCACTACTTAAAAAAAGTTATAATTTTTATGGGATTAAAAAAAAACACCCAGATGTTGGTTTCAAATATTATTCTTCACTAAAGGACACAGAACACTTTTTCCTTGGAGAAATAGCTGGCTCTACAACTGGGAAATAAGTAAAAAAGATGAGCATTTTGGATGCTAAAAGGCAAGGAAGTGCTCAAGGAACAAACCAATGGGCGCATGTCCAGAGAACACAGAAGTCTGATGAGCAAACAAGAACCAGAGGCATGGATACATGGAACAGACCGGCAGCTGTCAGAGGGGAGGGCGTGGGGGGGTCTGGATAAAATAAGGTGAAGAGATTAAATGAAGAACATATATGCATACCCCATGGATAGACAATAATGTGGTGAAGGCCAGGGAAGGGGGCTGCATGGGCTGGGTGGAGATGGGTAAAGGGGAGAAAAATGGGGACATCTGTAATAGTGTCAACAATTTATTTTATTTTATTTTTTTTAAAATATATTTTATTGATTTTTCACAGAGAGGGAGAGAGATAGAGAGTTAGAAACATCGATGAGAGAGGAACATCGATCAGCTGCCTCCTGCACATCTCCCACTGGGGGATGTGCCCACAACCCAGGTACATGCCCTTGACCGGAATCGAACCTGGGACCTTTCAGTCCGCAAGCCGACGCTCTATCCACTGAGCCAAACCGGTTTCGGCAATAGTGTCAACAATTAAAAAAAAAAAAAAAAAAAAAAAAAAAAACGACTCTGGGCAGTGTGGCTCAGTTAGTTGTGCATTGTCCTATGCACTGAAAGGTCACCATTTCTATTCCCAGTCAGGGCATGTGCCTCAGTTTGGTCCACAGTTGGTTGAGGTGCCTATGGAAGGCAACCAATAGATGTCTCTCTCTCACATCCATGTTTCTCTCTCTCTCCCTCTCCTTTCATCTCTAAGATCAATACAAAAAATATATATTTTTAAAAGAACACAGAAGTCACTTGAAAGAACTCATAAACACCAAAGCTGTAACAATGTGAGCAACCAAATAAATAATATAGTGCTGAATTATACACCAAAGTATAAAATAACCTTCATATGTCCATACTGATGTAAACACAAGATTAAAAAAATAAGTAATGGAGGGAAATAGAGAAAGTTTTTGGACAGAGAAATTCCAGATAATTTATACAGATGCTGTTCCCTCAAGTATCTATAAACTTCCCCACCACTTACGTGTTGGCTACAGAAAGGAAGTTCCTTCCGCAGAGCACAATAAGGAAAGACAGGAAAAGAGTAACTTTATCCTGGAAAACCTACCCAACCAGATGACCAAAGTCAGCAACATCCTGGTAAGTCATGTTGACAATCGGTGTGCACACTTAGTATGATCTAGTGAGAATGGCACCGCACCCCTGTGATCTTCCTTCCAAAAGCCATAACCCTCTTCTAACCCTTCCAAAAATCATCAAAATCATTAAACAAATTGAGTGATAATCTACAAAACATCTGACCTGTATTTCTCAAAATTGTAAGCTCATCAAAAACAGACAGACAAAAAAAGTCTGACAAACGGTTACATTCAAGAGTAGCTTAAGGAGACACAAAAACTAAATGCAATGCGGCATCCGGGATGAGAGCTGGGGAGAGTACAAAGGCATTTGGTAAAAACCAAGCAAACCCGAATAAAGTAAGGGCTTAGTTTAAAAACACAAACAAGCAAAGGAATTCTTTCCGTTGTTTTTGAGTGAATTCAATCACAGACTTTTCTTATATACGTATAAAGCCACATTTAAATACAAATGTGAGTTTAACATAAAGAAAACTGTGTATTGAACTTTCACTTGAGCATGTATTCACATAAGCATATTGGACATTATTCTGACCTAAGTTAAGCAGTTTCTTCTTCTTTTGCTCCATTACATTCTCCTTCCAATATGGTATATACCTGTGCTACTTACCCTCACCCACCTCTCAGGCTAATACATGTTAACAATCTACTTTTCCCTCCATGCTCTTGTAAACATATACACAACCAAAATAGGTGCCTATAAAAGACGCAGAAAGGCTCTTTTGCAGTTTTGGTTAGTGTTGTTTTTACAAAATAAAATGTTATTTTAAATTATTCCTATTATACATTTATTACTCTATAATACATCATAAAAATTTCTCCAAGTAAACTGGTTAAATAGTAGGAGTTGAGTAATATGCTTTGGTAGAGATAGCCAAAATTTAGTTAACCATTTAATGAATATTGGCTTGATTACTGGTAATTTGATACTATAAATAATGTTATAATAAGTGTAGCTATATGTTGATATAGCCTAATATACTAGTAAACCACACATTTATTTCCATGAGAGAGATCTCTAAAAAGTGAGTGCTCAAGAAATCCACACATACTGTTAATGGTAATAGATTTTTTTTTTCTAAACCACTTTCCAAAGGGTTGTAATGATTCATATGTCTGTCAATAATAGATAGGCTTTATCAATTTTTTACACTGTGTTAGATTAAAAGTGATAGCTTACTCCTTAGTTTGCATTTCTCTGATTCCTACTGAA
This sequence comes from Myotis myotis, assembly GCF_014108235.1. Taxonomy (NCBI): domain Eukaryota; kingdom Metazoa; phylum Chordata; class Mammalia; order Chiroptera; family Vespertilionidae; genus Myotis; species Myotis myotis. The sequence continues at coordinate 87,995,786 of NW_023416390.1, read as the reverse complement.
TCTGAGTATCTTTTCACTAACATGGCTTAGTCAAAGATGTACCCTAATATTCTATAGAACTGATTATCTTTTCTTTATCATTTAAAAAAGTTTGTTAAGCCTTGGCCAGTGTGGCTCACTTGACTGGAGTATAGACCCATGCACAGTTCTATTCCTGGTCAGGACACATACCTAGGTTGCAGGTTCAGTCCCTCGTGGGGGTGTGTAAGAGAGGCAACATATCTATGTTTCTCTCATCTGTCATCTCTCTCTCTCTCCCTCCTCTCTCCCGTCTCGCACTCCCCTCTCTCTCTCGTCTCTCTTCCTCTCTCCTCTCCCTCCGCTCTCCTCTCCCTCTCCGCGCTCCTCTCCCTCTCCACCCTCTCCTCTCCCGCGCCCTCTCCCTCTCCCTCTCCTCTCCCCCTCCCCCTCCCCCTCCCCCCTCACACCCTCCCCCCTCCCCCCTCACCCTCCCCCTCCCCCTCCCCCTCCCCTCCCCCTCGCCCCTCCCCTCCTCCTCCTCCTTCCTCCTCCTCTCCTGCCTCCTCCTCCTCCTCCTCCTCCTCCTAGCTCCTCCTCACTCCTAATCCTCTCTCCTCCTCTTCTCTTCTTCTTCTTCTTCTTCTTCTTCTTCTTCTTCTTCTTCTTCTTCTTCTTCTTTCCCTCCCTCCCCACCTTCTCTCTAAAATCAGTAAAAACATATTCTCTGGTAAGGAGTTTTAAAAAAAACTTATGAATATTACTTTTGAGGTTTTGTAATACCCATTGTACACCAATTCCCTTGCTGTATAACAAATCACCCCAAAACAAAGTAACTTAAAGCTGTAACCATTATTCTTTGGGTTGGGTGTAGATGGGGATCCTGATGGGAAGTCCCCCAGAGTGACTCCCAGAAGATATCTGTGAACTAAAAGGATGTGCTGTATTTCCCTGACATGCCCAATAAACAGAAAAGGTAAGACAGAGACAACAACCACACTGAAGCTCTCCCATTCTAAAATGTGAGCCACTGGTGGCACAAGCAGTGACTGCTTCATGGTCTGAAATCCAGTCTCACCTAATGTCACTTTAGTCCGGGCACAGGGACTGCTCCTTGACTGGGGTCCAGTTTTCTCCTTGACAGCCATCTCCTAGTCCATCATTCCCCATAGCTCTAAACTCCATCCTCTCAAAAGTCTTCTTTTGGATATGAAATAGGCCATATTTTTCATTGTTTCCTTATCCTTTTTATTCCTCCTAGAAGTTTAGAGGCCAGAGGCATACTTTGAGCAGCCTCTATTCCTTTTAGTTCAAACTGGTACACTTCTTAAAAACTAGCAAGACCTCTACCTCTTAGATTATGTTCCTTCCTTTAGAAAAAAATTTTGTACCCACAATTTCTTCTTGATAGTCCTCTCTCTGCTTTAGGCATGTCAGGCTGCTATGGAGATGTCACCCTTAAGATTTACAGAACTCTTTGGTCTACTGAGTGCATCTGCTCAGCACCGCCTTAAATCTTCCTGAGATCTCATCAAAGGGATGTAGCCGTGACTTGGTGTTTTTCATAAGGCTATTTCTTACTTTCAGAATCTGTATGCCAGCTGGATAGACTGAAAATACAGTTTCAGGTTTTCAAATCAGTAAGTCTTCAGCCTTCTATACGGCCTCTATATTCCACTGGGAAGAACTCAACTGACACTTTCAACATTCAGCTTAGAGATCTCCTTAACCAGATGTGCAAGTTCATTAGATATGCTGTTTATTGTCTAAATTATAATAAATAACAATTTTACAATTGTCCTGCCATTATATAGTCACCCATTGCCCTCCTTCTAGAGCAGTTGGATCACTGCTTTTCTGAACCCTATCCAGAAGTTAATGCTACATGCTAGAAACTTTTATTTATTATATATACTGAATGGCCAGATTATTATGACCACCCCATCAGTACTTCATTGACACTTCCAAAAATACTGAATATTGAAAACTTCCTAAGCAAATACTCTCAAGGTTTTATTATTATTATTATTTGCATAGCTAATTCACTTCATTGTACTGATGGGGTGGTCATAATAATCTGGCCACTCATTGTATAATATCAATTTCTGTAGAAGAGTCTTATTTTTGTAGAACAAACCAGGCCCTCATTTTTTAAAAATTTACTCATGATTCTGAAGGTCTGCTATTTGGGATGAACTCAACTAAGTTGTTCTGTTTCTGTTGGTCTTGTCTAAGGTTACTCATGTGGTTTTGTTCTTCAGATGGTTCAGCTGGGACTTTTTTGGGTGGCCTATCATTTACAAGGAGACTGGCTTGGGCTGCTTCACAAGGCAGTCAGAGGATACAAAGTTAAAACATAAACACACAGAGGAACACAAGAAATTTCAGGAGGCAATGAATATGTTTACTAACTTACTTGTGGTGACGGCATCATGGTTGTATGCATAAATCCAAACTCATTAAGATGTATATATGAAATTGTATAATTTAATTTATGTAATTATTTGTATGTCAGTTATACTTCAGGAATGATAAGGAAAAAAATTGAGGACTCTAAACCTTTGGTTCATACTGTCTGGGCTGATATTATCAGCAATTAGTACATTCCCCAAACATGAAACATTTTGTTTTTTTTACCTCTGCAGATTTTTGTCACTTTCCTTATAGCTCAACATAAGATCAAGAGATGTTTTAATATGTGTCCAGTATCATTTAGTGTTTATACCTAGTCCTCCATGTTATCAGAAATAGTATCTATATAATTATATATGATAAATCACAGCTTTTATTTATTTAAAAAAATGAAATTTTGTGCGTCAAGGCCTCTTTTTGTGTTGGCTCACAGCCCCCATAAGATCACTTCTTTATTCTATTGATAAGAAAGCAGAAAAGTCACATTCAAAATGAAGGTAGAAAATTGTGGAGGTTTATGCAATCTACCACACATTATTTCTAAATACCTTTTTAATTTTACATATTGTGTGTTTATCATAATTTTGACATCTATATTTCTATTTCTTTATACACAGCCATGTGTACCCTTTTTTTTGACAGGTAGCAGGCAGCCTGTCTTAGTTCAGAAATTCTCCCTCTGCTTAGGTCAGTGATGGCAAACCTATAACACGTGAGTCAGAGGTGACACACGAACTCATTGTTTTGGTTGATTTTTCTTTGTTAAATGGCATTTAAATATATAAAATAAATATCAAAAATATAAATCTTTGTTTTACTATGGTTGCAAAGATAAAAAAAAATTCTATATGTGACATGGCACCAAAGTTAGGGTTTTTCAAAATGCTGACATGCCGAGCTCAAAGGTTCGCCATCACTGGCCTAGGCTGTACCTCTCATCTCCCAGATTTCCTTTATCACATTCATCTTTGATTCATCTGAAGTTTAGTTTAGTAACTAACGTAAGATGAAGATATTGCTGTTCTCTTCTTTCTACACTGGTAATGTTTATATATTTTTATTTACTGAATTGAAATTTCACCTTTATTATATGATAACTAGAGGCCCAGTGCACAAAATTCATGCACGGGTGGGGGTCCTTCAGCCCAGCTTGCACCCTCTCTCAATCTGGGACCGCTGGCTCCTGACCACTCTGCCTGCCTGCCTGATTGCCCCTAACTGCTTCACCTGCCTGCCTGATCACCCCTAACCACCTCTGCCTGCCTGCCTCATCACATCAAACTGTTCTGCCTGCCTGCCTGATTGTCCCTAACTGCTCGTCTGCCAGCCTGATCACCCCTAATCGCCTCTGCCTCAGCCCCCGCCACTGCGGCTTCATCCGGACTGACTTTTGGAAGGTCATTTGGCTGTCTGGTCTAATTAGCATATTACACTTTTATTATTATACTAGAGGCCCGGTGCACAAAAATTTGTGCACTCGGGGGGGGGAGGGGGGGTCCCTCAGCCCAGCCTGTTCCCTCTCGCAGTCTGGGACCCCTCAGGGGATGACCACCTGCTGGTTTAGGCCCACTCCCCAGGGGATTGGGCCTAAGATGGCAATCTGACATCCCTCTGGCAGCCCGGCAGCCCAAGGGGGATGTCACCTTGCCAGCGGGGAGCAGGCCTAAACTGCAGTCGGACATCCTTAGCACTGCTGAGGAGGCAGGAGAGGCTCCCACCACCACTGCTATATTGGCAGCCATCAGCCTGGCTTGTGGCTGAACAGAGCTCCTCCCATGTGAGAGCGCACTGACCACCAGGGGGCAGCTCCTGCATTGAGCGTCTGCCCCCTGGTGGTCAGTGTGTGTCATAGTGACCAGTCATTCCCAGTCTTTCTGCTGTTAGGGTCAGTTTGCATATTACCCTGTTGCTATATAGGCTAGAGGCCTGGTGCACAGGTGGGGGCCGGCTGGTTTGCCCTGAAGGGTGTCCCGGATCAGGGTGGGGGTCCTGCTTGGGTGCCTGGCCAGCCTGAATGAGTGGTTGATGGCTGTTTGCAGCTGGTCACACCCCTTCAGGGTGAGGGTCCCCACTGGTGTGCCTGGCCAGTCTGGGTGAGGGGCTGAGGGCCGTTTTCAGGCTGGCAGGCAACTGAAGCTCCCAGCCTCTCCTTTTTTTCTGTTGTTGTTTTTTATTATTATTATTCTGGGATTTATTACCTTCTATAGCTGTCACTGGAGCTGAGAGCTGGCTCCAGCTCTGAGGCCCAGCTCCAGCTCTGAGGCTGCGGCTGGCTGAAAGCAGGTATGGGGTTTGTTTAGCTTCTATAATTGAAACATTGTTGCCATCACTGCCACTCTAAGTTCTGAGGCCAAAGCTGGCTGAAAGCAGATTTCTAGAGCTTGTTTAACTTCTATAATTGCAACACTGTTTCTTAGACTGCAACTCAGAGGCCGGCAGCGGCAGGCAGGGAACCTTGGCTTCCTCCATCACTGGAGCAAGCAAGTCTCCTGCTCGCTTCAGCTGCCTGGCTGCCGGCCGCCATCTTGGTTGGCAGTTAATTTGCATATCGCCCTGATTAGCCAATGGGAAGGGTAGCGAAGTTATAGTTAATTACCATGTTTGTCTATTATTAGATAGGACTAGAGGCCCAGTGCATGAAATTCATGCAAGGGGGTGGTGTCCCTCATCCAGGCCTGCAACCTCTTTAATCTGGGACCCTTTAGGGGATGTTTGACTGCCGGTTTAGACCTGATCCCACAAGTGCTCAGACATCCCTTTCACAATCCGGGACTGTTAGCTCCTAACTGCTTATCTGCCTGCCTGCCTGATCGCCACCTAACTGCTCCCCTGCTGGCCTGATTGACACCTAACTGCTCCCCTGCTGGCTCAACTGCCCTTCCCTGCCGTCCTGATCACCCCCAACTGCCCTTCCCTGTTGGCCTGATGGCCCTCAACTATCATCCCCTGCAGGCATAGTCACCTCCAACTGCCCTCCCCTGCTGGCCTGATCACTCCCAAATGCCCTTCTCTGCCGACCTGATCACCGCCAACTGCCCACACCTGCAGGCCTGGTCATACCCAACTTCCCTCCCCTACCAGTCTGGTTGCCCCTAAATGCCCTCCTCTGCTGGCCGGGTTGCACCCAACTGCCCTTCCCTGCTGGCCTGATGGCCCCCAACTGCCCTCCCTGCCAGCCTGGTCACCCCACACAGCCCAATGTTCAGTCATTTGTTTGTCTTTCACTAACCGCCCCCTGCCAGCCTTTTCATCCCAAGCAGCCTGCTGTTTGGTCATTACTATTACTATGATGGCATCTCAGACAATTTGCATGTTCCCTTATTATTAGTATAACTAGAGGCCCAGTGCACAAAAATTTGTGCACTCAGGGGGTCCCTCAGCCAGGCCTGTGCCCTCTTGCAGTCTGGGATCCTTAGGGGGATAACCACCTGCTGGCTTAGGCCCACTCCCCAGGGGATTGGGCCTAAGATGGCAATCAGACATCCCTCTGGCAGCCTGTGAGCCCTCAGGGGATGTCCACTTGCCAGCTGGGAGCAGGCCTAAGTTGCAGTCGAACATCCTTAGCACTGCTGAGGAGGCAGGAGCGGCTCCCACCACCACCGCTGTACTGGCAGCTGTCAGCCTGGCTTGTGGCTGAGCAGAGCTCCCCCTGTGGGAGCGCACTGACCACGAGGGGGCAGCTCCTGCATTGAGCGTCTTCCCCCTGGTGGTCAGTGTGTGTCATAGTGACCAGTCATTCCCAGTCATTCTACTGTTAGGGTCAATTTGCATATTACCCTTTTGTTATATAGGATAGAGTCCTGGTGCATGGGTGGGGGCTAGCTGATTTGTCCTGAAGGGTGTCCTGGATGAGGGTGGGGGTCCCACTGGGGTGCCTGGCTAGCCTGGGTGAGGGGCTGAGGGCCGTTTTGAGGCTGGCTACACCCCCTTCAAGGAAGGGGGTTCTTCTGAAGTGACTGGCCAGCCTGGGTGAGGGGCTAATGGCTGTTTTCAGGCTGGCCACAGCACTTTCAGGGTAGGGGTCTCCCCTGGGGTGCCTGGCCAGCTTGTGAGAGTGGTTGATGGCTGTTAGCAGACTGGCCAAGCCCCCCAGTGGGGACCCTCACCCCATGAGAGTGTGGCCAGCCTGGTTGAGGGGCTGATGGCTGTTTTCAGGCTGGCCACAGCCCCCAGCCACCCAAGCTCCCAGTGGAGGCTGGCTGGAAGCAGGTATCTGGTATTTATTTAGCTTCTATAACTGAAACTTTGTTGCCTTTTGCAGAGGCCACAGCCAGCCAAGGAAAGCGGGAAGCTTGGCTTCCTCCATCGCTGGGCCAACCAAACCTCCTGCTTGCTCCAGGATGCCATCTTTGTTGGGTTAACTTGCATATAGTCACTCTGATTGGCTGGTGGGCATGGGGGCGTAGCAGAGGTGCAGTCAATTTGCATGTTTCTCTTTTATTAGATTAGACTAGTAGATTCTATCATACACTGGACATCACAGATGTACTTTTCTCTTTCATTGATGCATTCGTTTGTTCATGGTGCCTTAGAAAAATACTACGGACTGGGTGTCTTATATAACAGAATTACTTTCTCACAATTTTGGAATCCAGTAGCCAGAGATCAAGTTTGTTGGCAGGTTCAGTTTCTCCTTAGACCTCTCCCTTTGGTCCTCAAATGTCCACTGTTTTGCTGTGTTCTCTTTCCTGTTTGAAGTCATCCATGATGTCTTTTTTTTGTGGTTCAAATTTCTTTTTCTCATGAGGGTACCACTCATTAAATTAGGGCCTACCCTAAAGGCTTCATTTTAACTTAATCACCTCTTTAAAGGCCCTATTTCCAAAAATAGTTGCATTTTGAGGTATAGTTATTAGTGTTCCAATATATGAAGTTTGAGGTGAAGCAATTCAGCTCATAACTCTTGATCCTGTTTTCAATCTTCACACTAAAATTTTATTTATTTTATTATAGTGGCGTTATAGTATGTACATTATCAAATAGGACCAGTTCCTCTTCAGTATATTTTCAAATTTCTTGGCAGGGTTACAACACAGATTTCTCTCTATAAATTTTAAAATATTTTTTCCAATTAAGAACAACTAAAAATATAAATTTTAATTGTATTAAATGCATATATTAATTATGAGATAATTCAGATTTATGGTAATAATTCTTCCCATCCAATAATATAAACTTTTTAAAATATATTTTGTTAATTTACTTTCAACAGACTGTATAGTTTCTTCAAATAAGTTTAGGCTTACTGTATAGACATGTCAATAAGTACATGTTACACAGACATTATAATAAGACATTATCATATAATAAGTCTAGAAGTAGGACATCATTTTCTCCAACCAATAAATGGTATCAACAAAATCTCTAAGTGGGCATTACACTTAATTGGCAGAATAGGCAAGAATATTCCCTCAGTACTCCTGTTTAACATTGCACTGGGAGTCTTTCTCAGTACAATATCATAATAAAAATGAATAAAATGCAAAGGGAGATATAAATTTGTCCTTATTCACAGACAGCATGATTATATACATAGAAACTTTCAAGAGCTCTAAGCAAAATTTCAAACTAAAACACCCTAAAACTATTGAGTGGGATTAGAGAGTTTAGCAAGGTCACAGGATATTAGGTAATTCATAAACTTTAAAAAAATAATATTTTAGAAAAATATACCTGAGTCTAGAGTCTTGTAAAGTTTCATTTACACAACTCTATATCTCTCCATTTCCACCCCTAACTTTGGAACAGGAAACTTCTATTCCCTCTATCCTCTTTCTTTCTCTGACCTCTTTCGTTATCCCCAACTACCAAAATAAGCTCCTATGCGTGTGAATGGACATAGATAAATGGGGGCATGGCGGAGGGAGAGGGTAGTTAAGGAGAGTTTGAGTGTTTCCTATACTAACATTGGCTAATAAAAGTGCTCTATTTCAAGTAAAAAGAGGAAAAGGCAGCAGCCAGGGTTTGACCTGAAAGTTGCAGTTTCCCAAACTCGCGAAATACAAAAACTTACACACTAAAGTTTATAGGAACTTGATTCAAATCACACCAAAACCACAAATAAACCAAATGTTTTTTGGTCACTGAATGATTAAATAAACTGGTATATCCATACACTGGCATAAATTGTTACCAAATATAGCAATTTGGCTGATTCTCAAAGGCATTTTACTCAATGAAAGAAACTGGTCTCAAAAGGTTACATATTGTGACTCCATTTACATAACCTTGAAAGGATAAAACTGCAATGATAGAGAAAATATCCGTGAACACCATGAGTTAAGGGTGAGAATGGTGTAGTTTTAAAGACCTTTGGGGTGGTTGGTCAGTCTGTATCCTGGTATTGGTGGTGGTTACTCAAATCTATAGATGTGTTAAAATGCATAGAACTGCAGAACAAAACATTAATTTCATGAATTTAAAAATTAACTTAAAGAACAACAACATCATTTTCCAATTCAGCATAGATCCCATGGGGCATGACTAGACTCTCCCTTTCAGTGGTAATAGCAATAGTTTGCAACTGCCTTTAATTGGTCACGATTCTCCACCTCCTCTCACATGGTTCAAGCTTGCCGTTTGGTTTGGGGTCCTTTACATTGTTTTAAAATCTGCTAACTTGGTCTAAATTAATGGATAATCCCACTGAAATGGGAATCAAAATTTCCATATCCTAGCTTCTTTTTGATACTGGATAATATTAAGAAAATTACTTTATTTCACTGGACACCATGAAAATTCTTCCTGTGTAAAACCCGGCTATGGGAATGGGAACCATGTCATAAATCTAAGCACATGCATCTAATTTCATCACCCATTAGAAAAGTGATGAATAGATATAATTAGTTTAACAGCAGGAGTATGTTTAGAAAAAAAAAATGTACCTAGGTATTTGAATAGATTTTTTGGAGTAAATCATATTATAGTTAAAATCATTACATTTTTAAGAAAAGAGTTCATTTTATTTTGTGCTCATTGATATAAGTGTAGAATATTTGAAAGGGAGGAAAGTTATTTATTATCCCACCAGCACATGCTTAGATTATGCACCATAATTGTTTTTTTACTGTTTATGTATAAAATTAATTTAGGTTTTACAATTACTGTTTTCAGTCAAAATAATATTTTACAAAGTTAATGAGATCAGCTCTTTTGATCCCCACCTCAAGTGCTGGTAGGTCGGACATTTGTAATATAGTTAGGTTGATTTGTCAAAGTTTGCGTTCCATTCAGGGATCCCTTGACATCCTGATTGATTTGTTGTTGTCTCAGTTTGCAAAACTGAACTTAACTCTTTTGTATTATACAGTTCAAGTGATTTTGACACATGTATGCTGTTCACTACACCAGTACCATAAAGATTAGTTAACTTCACCCTAAAATTTCCTTTTTTACTCACTTTGTTTTCAAACACACTAATCCTCCAATCTCTGGCAACTACGGATATTTTCTATCCCTATAGATTTGCCTATTGCAAAGCATAATATAAATGGAACCACACAACATGCAGCCTTTTGGTCTAGATTCTTTGTCTTAGCAAAATACCTTTCAGATTCATCCACTTACTGCATGAATCAATGGTCCATTCCTTTTTATAGTTGAATAGTATTCCACTGGATGGGTATACCAGGGCTTGTTTATCCATTCCCCTGATGAAGTGGTTAAAGAGCTTCTTGGTTGCTTCTGTGTGTGTTTTTTTACTTTATTTACTGGGGTGACATTGGTTAATAAGATTATATAGGTTTCAAGTACACATTTCTATGATACATGATCTGCACATTTCATGGTGTACCCACCACCCAAAGTCAAGTCATCTTTGTTCACCATATATTTGACCCCTTTGCCCTTTACCCCTGCCTTCCCTCTGGTAACCACCATACTATTGTCTGTGTCTGAGTTTTTGTTTGTTTGTTTTTTTCTTTGTTCATTTGTTACTTTTAGATTTTTATACCACATATGAGTGAAATCATATGGTTATTGACATTGTCTGACTTATTTTGCTTGGCATTATATTCCCAAGAGCTATCCGTGTTGTCCCAAATTTCAGTATTTCATCTTTTCTTATGGCTCAGTACTATTCTATAGTATACATGCACCAAATCTTTATTCTTTTACCTACCAAAAACACTTTGGTTGTCTCCAAGTCTTTGCCACTGTGTATAATGCTGCAATGAACATAGGGGTGCATATATCTTTGTGAATAAATGTATTTTAGTTTTTTGGGTAGATACCCAAAAGAGAGGCTCCTGGGTTTAATGGTAACTCTATCCGTAATTTTTTTGAGGAGCCTCCATACTGTTTTTCATAGTGGTTGTACCAGTTTACATTCCCGCCAGCAGTGAATGAAGGTTCCTTTTTCTCTACAACCTCTCCAATATTTGTTATTATTTGTCTTATTGATACTAGCCATTCTCACAAGTATGAGATGATATCTCATTGTGCTTTTGATTTGCATTTCCCTAATAGCTGGTGAAACTGAGCATCTTTTCATAGGCGCCATAATTTTTAACTGATAGACCAATAGGAGTGAATTCAGAGAAATATAACAAAGAAGAGAAATGACTCCAGTGACACTTCTTTGATAAAATGTTGATAATTGTTGAACTTGGGTTATGGCTACCACAGGTATTTATTATATTAGTCTAGCTATGTTTAAGGCTCCTTACTTTCTTTTGTTTTGTTTTGTTTTAAAAAAAAAAAAAAACTGAAAACACACTATATCACCTGAGGTGCAGTAGGTGAAGGAACTCGTCACACTTAATTTAGAGTAGTCCATACACGAATGATATTTAAAATGTTTTCAAACAGAAAATTGTGTCACAAAAAAAGAGAAAAAAAATGGCCAAATAGAATTTTCAGCTAAATAAAAGGACTATCTTTTTTTAAAACTGCATGGGCTATTTATTTTTCTTAATTTTTTTTCTGTTTCAGTTTATAATCAATATTGTTTTGTATTATTTTCAGGTGCACAACATAGTGGTTAGACAACCATATACTTTACAAAGTGATCCCCTTATATTCCAAGCACCCACCTAGCATCACACATAGTTGTTATAAGTTTTTGTGTTTCTAATAGAAACATACAAAGTTAGAATGGCCTCTCTGAGAAATAAGATAATGAGCTTCTTGTCATCAACTCAATGATGGATATTAAGCTGCTGGTGTCAAGTAATTTTGTAAAAGCACATGTTGATGGGGAGGAGGGAGAGATGAGTGAGGCAATTCATTGTACGGTGCAGAGACACTGTGGGATTCAGAGGAAAGGGCGCAGCAAGCCAGGCAGAGGCGTAAATCCCCCTCCATTGCCTGGGGGTCAGAAGTCAACTCAATATGCTCTTCTCCTTGCGGACCTTGTGAAAGTATGATCTTATCCCTTTCTATAGATGAAGACACTGTGGCTAGAGGAAGTGAGTATAAAATTAAGTGTTACTCATGGCAAGATTAATGCATTTCCCTCTGTGTTCACTGTCCCCAGAGTACAGGGCACATTGCGATTTTCAGCAAGAAGAACAAGAGTGAGCAATGGGAAAACTGCAGGGACCCAAAGATAGGCTCTGCTTCTACTTGTGTGTGTAGGCACTGCACTTAGGCCTGTCTTAAAAATCTGCCTCTGACATATGATCTTGGACAATTTATTTTTATTATATCCTTCTAAACTTCAGCTTGAAAATTTAAAAGAGGGTTTTATGTAAGAATAATCCAAGATAAGGAGACCATAAATCTTTAGTTTTCATGTTGTTTTATTCTTACAAATACATCTGGCCTTGACCTCACTGATGTCAGGCAGGGGGCAGGGGGCAGGGGTGGGTCCAGCTACTTTGCTCCATTCTGGGCTTTCCCGGTGCCTATCCTGAAAGCCCTAAGCAGGCCTGTTGCTTAACAGTCATTTCTTCTAATAGAATAAGACTGACTAGACTCTCTTGATACGTCCTCTGTCGCTAAAGAAGTCCAGAGGGAGGTGGCAGCAGCAGCCCACGTTTATGATAACAAGGGGAGGAGATAATTTGGGGGAGGTTTCACTTACTAATTCCGGAAGGCAGTGGCACAGATTTCCCCAGCACACATGGCTCGGCTTCATGAGCAGGAGGGAGCCCCGCCTACCTGGTCAGGTTTGAATGGAGGCTGATGGATTGAGCTGCTGATTTTCAGGTGCCTGGTGGTCAGTCCCCATGGTAGGCGCTGGCATTTCTTGTTCAGATAATTACTTAAAATACATTTATCGGAATTAACCAAACGGAATCCACTCGGCAGGCCATGCGCTCACTTCAGCACCCTGGCTGCGCAGGTCTGAGCAGTGCCCATTAGGAGCTGACAAAGGAAGAAATGTCAAGTGGGAACCAGGAAAATGTCATTTAGGCATGAAAAGCAGGAAGAATCAAGTCCTCAAGCCCTGGGCCCCAAATAAATTAGAACTGGCCTAATGAAAAGCAGGCAGCGGAGCTCACGCAAATTGAATCGTGGGCTCCCTGACTGCTACTCTTTGTGTGCCCCGCCGGTAATTGACCATTTAGGAGCTGATTTGAGTTTTACAGCTGTCATAACAGTCAAGCGCAGAGCAATCCATCAGCCCACTCTAGTCGCAGGCGGCCAGGTTCATTCTGGTGCTGGTGACTCAGCGCTGCACCATGCAGCCCCCACTGCGGCCCTGCTCACCGCCCCGTGCCCCAGAGGCCTCGCCCAACAAGAGCAGAGCCCCTTGTGGGAAGGGGAAGGGCAAGAACTCCATGGGAGACAAGTCTGTGCACAGCTGGTCTCTCAGAGGGTGTGTGTGCAGAGACAATGAAAGTCAGGGTCCTGAAGGACAGCGTTCCTCTTGAGGCATGTGGCTGCTTCCTTTTGTTTGGTAAGTGACTGTCTTTTTCCCCCTGTATGTGGCACTGGTGAACCTCACATTAGGAGGGTGTTTTTTAGTTTTGTTTTGTTTTTCTTTCAGTTTTTCTCAGAGACGTCTCTAGCTTGCAAACTATATGGAAGAAATCAGACTCTCTTTAACGTCCGTAGTTCACATGTGGTACATTCTCACTGAAATGCTGTTCCCATCCTTCTCTGCCCGGCTTCCCCCCATGCCACCATCCACACGTCACCTCCTCTGGTGCACAGTCACCTGTACACCCCTCCGCTCCTCCTGGTCCACACACTAGTCCACATGCTGGACAACACAAGCCACACCTTGTCTACCAAACTGCGGTGGTGACATGTTCATGGACTGCTCGGGGCTGGCTCCTCTGAGCAGCACTGCCCTGGGTCCTACATGGATGTTCACATCCTCTCAACCTCATCACATTCAAAACTGGTGTGTCACCACCACTCCCTCCCTTCCACAGGCACCCCAGTCTGTCTGTGTTCCTTGTCACCATCTCAGAACTTGTTGCCATCCTAGGAGAAACCTGACCTCATCTTAACTACTCCTTATCCCTGATCCCCCACATCCTCCCAGTCCTGTCCATTCTAACTCCTCAACGTCACAGAATTCCCCTGCATTTCCATAAACCAACCACCAGTTCCTACATCGCAGGCACTGTGACTCCTAGGCTCGCTTTGCATGGAATTCCTGCCCGCAGGTGTAGCGCCTCCAGCGGCTCTGCCCACGCTCCCTCTGGCCCAGATCTGGGCTTCCCACCACTGGCCTTCTTAGTTCTCTCCATGGTTCTGGGAGTACAGTGCAAGCATGACTTATCTGGCCTGTCATGATCCTCATCCTGTTTAGACTTCTCTTTTACCTTCTGTTTTCTTAACTCCACGAAACATTATTAGTATGAAGTTATATTTTCAGTTTCTCCAGTTTTTATTTTTTTATTATTATTATTTAATGTGTGCCGCACATTTCTGTCGGGAAGACTCATTCTCCTGACTTGTTAAGAGGTCACCACACTTGGAAGCCACCCGCAGTTCCCTAGGAATTTTTTTAAGGCCGCACAATTGACTCCATAGTAACATTCCTGCCCAGCACCCACCGCTGGTCAGCGCTCTGGCTCACGTCAGTGTCTGAGTCCCGTCTCAGCCATGCTCGCTCTGAGGGGGAGGATGGGAATGAACACCTACTGTTGCCACTCCAGGGCCACAGGGCTAGGCTAGGTGCTTACTTAATGGATGCTGCTACGATTATTCTTCCTTTGTACGTGACACCTCTGCAAGGAAGGCATTATCTCCAGGTTACAGAGTGGAAGTCTGAGGCTGAAGGAAGTCCAGAACTTCTCAAGATCAAGTGGTTATTTCGTGGTTGAGCTGGAATTAGAAATGAGCTATTTCTGATTCTGATTACATACTGCTATAGTGTAATGAACTGCCTTTCTCAACAATAAAGCCATTTATAGTAAGTAGGCTGAATATCTCCTCCCAAAGACAACCGCATCCTCATTCCAGAACCTGTGAGTGTTACTTTACATGGGGAAAGACCTTTGCAAATGTGGTTGTTTTAAAGATATAGAGATTACCCTGGATTATCGGGGTGGGGCTGTGAATGTACTCACAGGTGTCCTTATCAGGGAAGCAGAGGGAGATTTTCTCACAGAACAGGAGGTGGGAGACATGGGGGCAGAGGGAGAGGCTGGTGTGGTATGAGGAGGGAGCCAGGGGCCAAGGCACCAGGCCGCCTCCAGAACCTGGAAGGCAAGGACACAGGTGTCCCGTGGAGCCTCCGGAAGGAGCAGCTGCGGGCGTCTTCCTCCGGCCAGTGAGACGGGCTTTGGACTCTGGCCTCCAGATCCGTAAGAATAAACGGTGCTGCCTGAAGCCGCCATGTTCGTGGTGACGCTACAGCAGCCGTAGGAAACTAATGCAAACGTAACTGTGAAAAATGCAACATATATAATACATATGTGAACAGCTTACATTCCATTCCGCCCAGCCTCCTGGTCAGCTGTTTCAGGAGAGCCAGCTGTCGTCATGTTCTGGCCTGAAGGCCACACAATTCACCAAACAGCCTGAATCAAAAAATTTACTTAAATAAATTATTTTTTTCAGTTATTGTATGACTTTCTTCATATTGTCCCCTAATAAACAAATCCAGTAGAAAGGCTTATAGCTTTAAAAAAAATTTTAAATTCTTTAATAGGATAATAGAATTAGCCCCATTTATCTTGGTAATTGCTTAAATGCAGTCTGGGGCTTTAAAATTGCTGTTGGCCTTCACGCGTAATTAGGTTTCCCATTGCAGCAGGAAGAGGGCACTTCCACAGTGAACTTCAGCTGAAGCACTTTGTGCTGCATGCTCCGAACCTCAGGGGCCGACTGCCTCACGGTCAGCAGGATAGGAATCGTACACCGCTGAAGCCAAGAGCCGGACGGTGCTACCTGGCATTTCCTGGCATTTCCTTCTAGTTGTGGGCGCTCAGTTTAGGTCAGCCTCCTGCTCTTTCTCTAGCCTCGCTCTCCTGGGGCTAGAAAATGCAGTGGCTAGGCCAGCCATTCTTCTCAGAAGCCCCTCACCTCTCCTCCCCTCCCAGTCAGTTGTGTCCTTTGTGGCTGCCTGAGGTCTGAGCCATGCCCATGCAGGTTGTCTTAGAAACATTCCACCTGCTGCCTCAGTAGCTCCCTCTGCCCTTACAGGAAACTGCAAGACCTTCCCGTGCAACAAATCCCTGCAACCCACTTCCCCGCACACATTCTGCGTCTCACACACTGCTCCTGTCTCCATGTGGCGTCGAGGGCATGTTCCGCCTCAGGATGCGTGCATGGCTGCTTCTCTCCCTGCCTGATCTCCTCACGCCGGTCTCCCCTCCTCATGCCTTCCCCTAAACATCTCCGTAAGGCCCTGCCTGGCACCCAAGCTAAAATCACCACTCCCTCACATGCCTCCCTTGCTTTATCGCCATCCGATACACCACATGGTACTTGGCTTGTATATGGTACCGGCCCTCTCAGACACTCAGTGCTCTGAAGGCAGGAACATTTGTCTGCTTTGTTCAAAGATGTATTTCCATTTCCATGAACAGGCTCTGGCACATAATAGAAATGTAAAAATTTAGTTAAGTAATTTTATAACCAGTCTTTCCTTACTCAGGGCAATCATCACACAGCATATTTTTTTCTTTTAAAAATATTTAAACATATCATCAGCTCCATGTTTGACATTCATTAGTGGTTCTCTGTTAGAAACCAGGTAAAATTCATATATTTCACTTGCATATACAAGTTCCTCGGCAGTCGGACCTCAGATTGCCCTGTGCTCCCTTTCACCCGCACCAGGATTCACTCACCTGGGCTGCAGCCTGTCCCCATGGGCGCCGCTGCCTCAGAACCAGACCCTGGCCGCTGCTGCCCAGGGATTTGCTAACAAACTCCTCCCTCACCCTGAAAACCGGAGTGTGAACACTCGCTTTGTTTCTTATGGTTTCTGCAAGAAGCTCCCCGATTGCAGTCATGTCTGCTCGCGCCTGCCTCTCTCAATAGGCAACACTCTGCTTTCAAGACTAGATTAGACCTCAGTGTGTCAGAAAAAGGCCTGGCATAACTTTAATGAAGAATAATTGATTGAATTGAATGAAAGAAGTGAGGAAGAAACTGCCTTGCTTCTGGGGGTTCCTTGACCCCACATTTTTTTAAAATTTCTTTATTAATTTCAGAGAGGAAGGGAGAAGGAGAGAGAGATGGAAACATCAATGATGAAAGAGAATCATTGATTAGCTGCCTCCTGCATGCCCCCTACTGGGGATCAAGCCTGCAACCCAGGCATGTGCCCTTGGCTGGAATCGAACCCGGGACCCCTCAGTCCGCAGGCTGATGCTCTATCCACTGAGCCAAGTTGGCTAGGGTGACTCCACATTTTTATATCCCAGCATACAGAGAAGCTTCTGTGCCCTGTCCCAAGAATAACTCAGAGGCTCTTCTTGGAGGAGGAGACTGGCTGGGAGTTCAGTTGCCCAATGCCTAGAGCACTAATGGAGTCAGTGTCTGCGGACGGAGACCCACAGAAGCCACCATGGAAGAGACTCCAGGTCAAGGGACTAGAGCTGCAGGGGAAGATTTTGTGCTGTCTATGCCCACCTTTGTTTAATAAGAATAAAAATATTTCCTCTTGGATTTCAAGTCTCATGGTTAATAATATATATAATAATAATAATATAGCTGCCCATTGAGCCTGGACTCTGTGACGGAGGCAGTAGAGTAGGGCAATACTACCCAGAAGTAGTGTGCCTCTGAAACCCTTTGTAAGCAGAAATGGGGTTAAAGCAAGAAAGCGATTACCACCAATTTATATGGAAAAATTTCATGTTCCCAGACCCCCCAAATAGCCTACCAATCATACCAATACATTGAATTACACCCACTTTTAAGTGCAGCAGAACAGCCTTGCGAGCTTTCACAGGCTTTTCAGATGCTTTTGGACATGTTGCTGAAGGCTCCACAAAATCAATGGAGATGAAGCCCAGAGGCTCACAGACACAGTTCAAAGTTCTGGGCTGGCTGCTGAGGTGCCACGGGTAGTTCCAGGGCAGGAGCCGGGCAGGCCCCTCTTGCTGCTCATGGTCTTGTTGCCTCTGGAAGGACTTGGGCAGGAGAAATGCTGAATGCTATTTTTACTTTTTGCCATTTTTTAACAGCAAAAATCCTCTTTGGATTTCTTTAGGTAGCAAAAACAGGTACTATCGTAAAAATTTTTATAAAAGTGAAGTGGCTTAATGCAAACTTTCAAAAATTAGGGGATACCTGCATATAGGTATACAGGTACTTTAATATCCATGTAAATACTTTTGTGCAGTATTTACATTCAAACAATTAAGGACAGCCCTAACTGGTTTGGCTCGGTGGATAGAGCATCGGCCTGGGACTGAAGGGTCCCAGGTTTGATTCCAGTCAAGGGCACATACCTTGGTTGCGGGCACATCCCCAGTGGGGAGTGTGCAGGAGGCAGCTGAATTGATGTTTCTCTCTCATCAATGTTTCTTACTTTCTATCCCTCTCCCTTCCTCTCTGTAAAAAAATCAATAAAATATATTAAAAAAACAAAAACAAAAAAACAATTAAGGACATATTTGCAATTATGGTATTCAGACTTAAATAAACCAGAAAACACAAATAATAGTGCTGTTAGCCATACAAAAGTAAAGATTTGTAGAAATATTGTGGTGATTGGACACAGATTATTTTTATTTATAACTTCTTAACATATGTAGTACATGTGTTTGTAAAGAATCAATCATAAAACTGTATGAAAGGGAAGACAGTTTTATCATTTTAATGAATGAGCCATAAGTAAATAAAAGTGTGAACTATAAAAGGAAAAAAAATAATTACTTAATTCTTAAGAGATCTGATCTAAGTTAATTGCAGATATTATGTGATTTTTGTGATTAAAAGTAATCACTTTTTCAGACAAAATGGATCGAACCAGGTTTTTGTGTGAACCATTCATGTGAGCTGGGTTTCATTACCCTGGGCTTCATTTTCACTTACCTTGAATGCCAAACAAAGGATACTGTTTGTTTTATGTTGTTCCTTCACATCCAAATGAGGTCTGTGACATTCACTGGATCGCTGGGTACCCAGGCTGGAGGCTCTGTGTACTTCACCACTGACTTATCAACAACATGGCGTGTGCAGTTTAAAAACAGGCCTCGCTTTTCCTACTTTCCACTTTCCTTATTAGTCTAACTGTATGGATGGGAAGGAAGCCCCGGACACTCTAATTACATACCATCCTTCATTCTGTAACACCCAAAGAGGCTTCACATTTTTCTCTAAGATCCTGAACCAAATATTACAAAGGACCAACTTTTCTCCCTAGAGCAGGGATTTGTGGAGCTCCCTCCCACACGGGATCTGCCTGGCCCACAGTGCAGGCGTTTCACTCGCTGTCTGGCCTGGGTCACGCACACAGGAATCTGCCTGTCAGGCCCCAGGCTGGATCCAGCTCTGAGTTCTATTTAGGCCTCACTTCAGACCCACCGACAGTCCCGTGGCATGCCTGGTGTTTGCCATCAATGATAGCTCCTAGTGATTATCTTCTTCCCCTAGAAATCCCCGGCTGCAGCTAAGTGCCCATCATCACATGAGGGGACATTTTGGTGAGAGGATGGCTGCAAAGTCTTTCAGTGATTTTGTTTTGTGAAACTATCATTTTGCTCTTTTGCACAGGCCACACTTCCTAAAGTTCATAGAAAATAGGAGATACACTCATTTGCAAAAAGCTAGCATACATCAATTTTATTTCAAAAGGGTGAACTGAAGCATGACTTATGGTAAATATGAGAAAATCCCATCTGTTGAAGTTCTTTGCAAACTGTGGCGTGCAGGCCAGGTCAAGGTGGAAGGCGGCATCTTGAATCCTTGCAGCAGCCTGCAGGCACTTTAAAAACCATCAGGAAGGAAATACCTGGCTGGTGCAAAGCACAACATTCCCAATAGTTTACACTGATGCTTTTATGGTCATTCATTCATTCATCCGTGTATTCATTTTTTCAAATATCTATGACCAAATACTGGGCTTGTATTTAAGATAGAACAATATATAAAACTAACATTTGGCTTAAAGACTTCACTGCACAATAAAAGTTACAGATACGTTTACAAACAATGCAGCCTCAGAAGCATTACTATAGAATTAAGTCCAGGTGCCTGGGCATCTAAAGTAAGGAGTGGCTATATTAAAGGAGACTGCTTTTCCACTGCTCACCAATAACTCTGCTATTACACTTCTAAGAAAATCAGACATCCACGTAAAAGATTCTAAAGTGATTTTTAAATCTTGGGCCTTATTGCCAATATTAATGTGTTGCTTTGCCTTCATACTGGGTTAAAAAGTATGATGGCAAAGGGTGAGACGATCACTGATGTTCCCTAGCTGACAGGGCTTCTCTGTGCGTGGTCTTAGCCCATATGCCACATTTCTCTGCACCTTTTTCTCATAACTATTAGGTCAATTCCCTTGTGTCAGAGAATTTAGGGGAGGAGTGAGCCATGGACTGAGCTTTCCTTAAACCTCAGCCCCAAGCTGAGACTAGGAATGCGTGTCTTTATGATAACAGTTTCGGTGGTGATTGCAGAACTGGAATCCTGGAGATGTGCCCTTACCATAAGCCCACAGTTGGCTGCACATCTGTCCTGGCAGGGAAAGGAGGAGCTAATGAGCTTCAGTGTGGGAGCCCAAAGAGGTGTGTGGCCCAAAGAGGTGTGTGGCCCAGTGCTTAAGAACACGGCTCAGCCCTGGCTGGTTTGGCTCAGTGGATAGATCGTCAGCCTGTGGACTGAAGGGTCCAAAGTTTTGATTCTGGCCAAGGGCACATGCCTGGGTTGTGGGCTTAATCCCCAATAGAGGGCATGCAGGAGGCAGCCAATCAATGATTCTCTTTCATCATTGATGTTTCTCTCTCTCCCTCTTCCTTCCTTTCTGAAATCAATAAAAAACATATTTAAAAACAAAACAAAAAGCCGAAACCAGTTTGGCTCAGTGGATAGAGCGTCGGCCTGCGGACTGAAAGGTCCCAGGTTCGATTCTGGTCAAGGGCATGTACCTGGGTTGCGGGCACATCCCCAGTGGGAGATGTGCAGGAGGCAGCTGATCGATGTTTCTCTCTCATCGATGTTTCTAACTCTCTATCTCTCTCCCTTCCTCTCTGTAAAAAATCAATAAAATATATATTTAAAAAAAAAACAAAAAAAAAACAAAAAGAACATGGCTCATAAGCAAATCCCCCTGACCGGAAATCCTGGTGCTGCCACTTCCTACCTATATGAGCGTGAGCAACTTACTTAACTTTTCTGTAAGCTACCCCCTGGTGAATAATAAAAAATGTATACCAAGACACATGCGAGAATATATTTAGGCAAATCCCTTAGAACAGTGCCTGGCACACCACAAGCACTTTATAAGATTTGTTATTATTATTTTTCTACTACTACCATTATCATCATCGTTATTAATACATAATGAAATAAAGAAGTAAATATAGCCCTAGCTGGTTTTGCTCAGTGGATAGAGCATCAGCCTGCAGACTGAAAGGTCCCAGGTTTGATTCCGGTCAAGGGCATGTACCTTGATTGCGGGCACATCCCCAGTAGGGAGTGTGCAAGAGGCAGCTGATCGATGTTTCTCTCCCATTGATGTTTCTAACTCTCTATCCCTCTCCCTTTCTATCTGTAAAAAATCAATAATATATATATATATATTTTAAAAAGAAGTAAATATATATTTATATTTTTATTAGAGGCCAGGTGCACAAAATTCGTGCACTGGGGGGGGGGTGTCCCTCAGCACAGCCTGTACCATCTCCAATCTGGGCCTAAACCGGCAGTCGGACATCCCTTTCACAATCCAGGACTGCTGGCTCCCAACTGCTCGCCTGCCTGCCTGCCTGATTGCCCCTAGCCACTTTTTCCTGCCAGCCTGATCATACCCTAACCACTCCCCTGCCAGGCTGATCGATGCCTAACTGCTCCCCTGCCAGCCCAATTGCCCCCAACTGCCCTCCCCTGGTGGCCTGATAGCCCCCAACTGCCATCCCTACAGGTCTGGTTGCCCCCAACTGTGCTCCCCCGCCAGTCCAATCGCCCCTAACTACCCTCCCCTGCTGGCCATCTGTGGATGTGGGTGCCGCCATCTTTGAGGGCATGGCAGTCAATTAGCCTATTCCCTCCTTATTGGCTGTGGGTGCCACCATCTTTAAGGGCATGGCAGTCAATTAGCCTATTCCCTCCTTATTGGCTGTGGGCGCCACCATCTTTGCAACTGTGTGAGGGTCAATTAGCATATCCCCTCTTTATTAGATAAGATATGTACATGTGTGTATTTAAGTCAAATCCTGCTACTGCTTTTTTGTTTTGTTTTGTTTCATTCTGAAAACGATTCTCTCTTCTATTCAAGTGTATCCTTCTTTTACCTGTTGGGACACACATCTTCATTTTAAAATATAATTGCTTGCAGCAATGGCTAGAGAGGAAAAAAGAAAGGGGCTATAATCCTTCAAAAGGGAGGAGATTGAATCAGACCCTTTTACTGCAAGCACTGGAGATGGGACTCAACACTGAGACTCCTGAAGTATAAATCCTCTCACCAACCCATCCTTCATTCATGGAGCTCCCCTCCCAGCTGTCTTGAGGTAATCTTTTGACTATGGTGGGCAAAACAGGACTAGGTAAGCACTTCCTTTCATCCTTGATGTGGGTTGACACTACCAAATTACACACGTCAGTGTCAAGCATAGCTTCTAACAAGTAGGAGATGCTTAGAAATGTGTTGTGTTTGAATGAATGGCGGTATGGTGCCATTAAGCAACATGTTCTTGTCTTTGCAGCTTAGTTAGGAAGAGACACAGAGCCTCCAGCGTAGAGTGCCTGTCCCAGGGCCACCTTCGGAGGATGGAATTCCCAGTTCAGGAACATGACTTGTTTGGACCACAGAGCAAGTAGCTGGCTGGGTATTATTGTAGTGCAGCATGTGGTAGGATTTTGGGCTCTGATGTCATTAGATACCTCCAATATGTCCCCTGCCCAGTGAACTCAGAGTCTATGCCCTTCAAACAGCTTTCTAATGATTTGACTATTTGTGTAGCTTACCTATAGGGTTGGTTAGTAGAGCCCAAACTCTTACAATTTCTGAGATGTAATGCCCTATTGTGAATGAATAAAACTGTATTACATGTCATATATCCCACTCTTGTGAGTCCACTTAGCTCTGCGCTAGATCAGCATGAATCAGTCTCCCTAAATCTAGTTTCCTCTGGGACACTAAATAAAATAAAATAAAAACTTTAAAAAAAATGAACTGACCAAATTTGTGAAGCTGAGAGCTTTAGTCTCCGAGATGATACTGTGATGGTTCCTCCCAATATTTCATTGCCCTAGCCCCGGGAAGCACCTAGGTCTTGCGCTGGCCTTGTTGTCAAAACACAGACATTCTCACAGGATATGCTTCCCTCCGTTGTTATAGCATTTGTGCAACTATTTGGTAAAGCTCTCAAATAAGAGGGAGGTGCCCCTTCATCTGCTCTGCTCATCTCCTCCCCCTGCAGGCAAAGGCACCGTAACAACATCTTGGGAAGATTCTGTAGCTTCTAAGTGACTCTTGGCTTTTAGAATATCTCCAATCAACATTTAGATTCAGTATTTCTCTGTTCAAAGCTTTATTCTTAAACAAAATTCAAATTTCTTCATCTTTTCGCCCCATCCCAGTTCAGACACAGCTCTTCAGCAGCCTGGTCTCTTGGGTTAGCTGGGCGAAGGATTGCATGTTGAACTCTCTATCCTCCTTCTCCTCCTCCCTCAGGTGTTAGCTCCTCTGGTGCACTGGGACGGGAGAATCAGATCAAGAAATGGTGCATGTCTGCATGCTTAAATGAGTGCAAGTTCTCTCCCTGCTGGTTGGCATTCCTTCATTGGCTAATCTATATATATATAAGCCTAAGCAACCAAATGACCTAACAATTGGTTGCTATGACACGCACTGACCACCGGGGGCAGACACTCAATGCAGGAGCTGACCCCTGGTGGTCAGTGTGCTTCCACAGTAGGAGGGCTTCTCAGCTGACCTACAGGCGCCAGACGCAGGGCTCACAGCTGGTTTCCGCAGCCCAAAGACTGCAGCAGAGCGGCAGCGAGCCTACCAAACCACGGCAGCAGCAGGTGCAGCACGGCTGGGATGAGCAGGAGCAGCAAGCAGCGTCGGACTGCAGGTTTCAGCCCGATCCCCGCAGGCTATGCCGAGGGACCCCACAGGTGCACGAATCCGTGCAACAGGCCTCTAGTATTAGATAACAGGCTACCAAACTGGCCCCCATACAGGGAGCAAGTAAAGGCCTTTTGGAAAGTGTTGGTGGGACCTGCTGCACTAAGGCATGAGATCTAGTCCTGCACTCACCCTTTCCTAAGTTCCCACCACGTGTTCCATCATACACCCTCTGGTTCCTGACCCCGTAAACTGTAAACTAACTCTCCTGACCGGATGCATGCTCACCTAGCTCTGTGGGGCCCACTAACCACCTGGAAAGTTCATTTGCACTGAGGGCAGGACTATATTTCTATGCCACTGCTGCTCTCCATTTCAGCCCTACCATCTCTCAGCAATTGCTTTTGCCTTGTCCAGACATCACAGATAAGCAAGTCCATGACTATGCAGATGTCTCTCCAAAGGGTTATCAGGCTCATGGTTACTGCGTGAGTAATTCTTGCGGATTCCATTCTTCCACTTTGGGACGAGAAAGATGCCCTTTATGAGCCAGGAATGCCTCGGCGCTTCTGCTCTCCTATTCCATAGCAGCTGCCTCCATTGGTGCGTACGTTTATAAACGTAGACCGTGGAATACTCAGTGCCTTTTATCCTCAGATTTAGTTCTGAGCTGCAGTTCTAATACAAAATAAATCTCTCCTGCAATCCTGTTACAGTTTTTAATACTTTCAACTTTATCAGAACCTTATCCCCTTTTCCATTTCTGTCAAGCAAATCTCAGGAGGTGTGTGACTCCTAGATAGGCCCTGGCCACATATGACTCCCTCACTGTTAGGAAGACATAGGCTATATGAGGAAATGTGTATGACACACTGGAACTTCTTGTGATTGCAAAAACATTGATATGCCCTTCTAATCAGTCATTTGTTCCACAGATATTTACTGAAAGCCTGCCATGCAACAGTCCCTAGGGCTGAAAAACTTCAAGGGTTACACCATCTGGTTTGAGAGAAAGATAATTCGGTGTCAAGAGGAAGAGAGGGAGTCTATTGCTCTGGAGTGAACCAGGAGATGGAAAACAACAACAACAAAAGCCTAATCTTAAAAGAAAGAGAAGAGAGGAGTTAAAACACAAAGCCTTGGGTGACAGCAACATTACAGAAATTTGAAGAAGACCTGAAGCCAGTGGAAAGAGAAAAGAATAGGAAGGTGACTCTCCAAACAGGACAACCCAGTTGTCAGGAACAGTGAGCAAAGAGGCTTCCCCAGAAGGGAGTTCAGAACATCAAGTGCCCTGGACAAGCAAGGAGGAAGGGAAGAGGATTCTAAGAGCTACAGGTGGCCTGTGAGTGCGAAGTTTGTTAGTAAAGGAAGAAGCAAGAAGCTACATTGCAGTGGATTCGAGCAGAGTGGCCAGAGAGGAAACAAACACTCTTTTAGGTTCCTTTAAGAAATGTGGCCAGACAAGAAGGAAAGGGTAGCACTAGGAATGACTTGTTTTTTAACCTCAAGCAATGAAGAATGCTAACAAAGCAGAGTTGAAGGGCAAGTGGAGATGAAGAGAAGAAAGCTGGAACTGAAGGAATGGGGTCCTAGAAGGGGCAGGAAGGGGTGAAATTCCCTATAAAATGGGTATGTGAAGAGGGAGCATGACTCAAACTACCAAAAGGAAGCAAGACCTCCTGTTCACTCTTCAAAACAGGTAATCCTTGCATTGAAAATTAGAATTGATTGACATGATGCTTTATCTTCTCATATGTAAACTCAGACTCACCTAGTGCTATCTTGCTGCTTAATGTATTAACTCCTAGGTGAGAAATTCTTCCTTATTTTTATATCCCCAAAATAGTTCTTATTCAAAGTGTGAGTGAATGAAGGGAAAACAGGTGCCTCGCAGAAAGCCTGGTTAAAGCCCACGGTCTAAATTCAGCATCAGAAGAGACAATAGAATCCTCCATCTAAGTCCCAGTTCACCAAGACACTGAGCTTTGTCTCGGGCTAAGAAGTTTCCAGTTTCAATATGGTAAAGAGAGGCAAGTGCTCACCAGGACCAGGTGAGAGACGGGATGATCACAAGACAAGGTTTTCTTTTCTCAAACAGCTATGACTGAGAAGGTTCCACTCCACACACTTTAGTAAAAGCAAACAGGAGTGAAAAACAGGTCTGGGGATCGCTCCCACATAAAAATTGATGGAGAGAAAGAAAACAAGAACAGAGTGCTTTTACCAATAATAACAGATCAGAAATACTTTTGCACCATCCCCTCTACTGCACAAAGCATTTTGTGGTTTGAGGGCAGGAAGTAGGAGATAAGACAAATGTGTAATTGTTTCTTGACCCACTCTAGTTTTCCATTTTCATGAGATGCCACAACTCATTATTTGCACTGATATATATAGAGGGTTGGGGACGCTTCGTTGATATTCATTTATTCAGCACTCTGTAATCTATATTTAATGGAGTACCAGACTGTGGCATAATAAACCGTTTAGAAAGATAGCTGCTGCATGCACAGGGGTTATTGCTTGCATAACCTGTACTTATTTTTCATTACAAAACTAAAAGAGCAAAGCATAATTCATACAAGCAAATGAAGTTAACATTTAATGGCTTGAGAAATGATAGTAGGAGCTTGTACTATGTCAGGCACTGAGCGGCTGTAAAATAAAGGAAAGGAATTCCCCCCAAATTGCTAAATAAAAAGCCGATATTTGGTGTAATGTGAACTATGGCTGCCAAAGCCAACAATGAGCTTTCACTTTGCTAGGTACACCTGGGCCGCTCAACAGGCCTGACTGGTGGTGGGGAGCTGTTGCCCTCAGAGACAGCCTCTGCGCAGGAGCACGCCGTGTGCTCCACAGTCCGGACGGGTCCTCCCGCCAGCTCAGAGCTTGGCCACTCCATGCTGAGCATCCCTGTTGAATATGCAGCACCACCCAGCCTGGGAAACCAGGTGTGGGAACTGCTGTCACCGGAGTCAGTGGGGAGCAGAATGTAAATGCCTTTTGGCCCTGGAGTGCTGACATTGATGCCAGCTTCAGGGTTCTCAAGTGCTGCCCTATGGTAATGCAAGTCTGGCGGGAGCTTTCATGAGTCTGTAGCAAAATTAAAATAATAAGGACAGATTTATTTAACTGGAAAGACTTTTCTGTTATCCTGAAATTATGTTTTTTTAAGTTTATTTTTATTTATATTATGAAATAGTAATGGCAATAGATGGTAGGCTTGATTAGTTGTTTACTAAATATTGTGACCACATGACAAAATTGGCCACCCAATGTCACTCTCAAGGAATCCAAACTTCTGGTAATCATGAGCTTAGATTTGTCATTCTCACAGGGTGATACAGATTAATTTCTATATGCAGAAGATATTTCAATATTTATATAAATTATTCATATAAATTACAACTTTACTTTGAGGTACCATTATTTCTGTCTTCTGTTACCATTGATTTTATACTTGTAAAAATTTGATTGAAAGGAGAATATTTATGTATTTTATGCATTTTCTGGCCCCTCATTCTCTCAACATACCATCAATTTTCTTTAAAATTGTATATCAATAAAATATATTATTATACCATATGTGATGGCTTTTGGAGGGTAGGAACAATAAAAGCAGTGAATCATGGGCATGACTTCTGAAACAGCACTTCTTTTTTATCTTGTAGTCCAGGAAGCAGAAGCAACTGTTTTTTGTATGGACCCTGAAAGTTGAAGAGCTCTAGTCATCACGCCCCCTGGCCATGCCAGACCACACTGTGAATCTAAATGAGATTTAGTCCCAAAAGGAGTCATCGTTATCCTAGTCATTACCACCACCAACGTCATTGGCGCTGCAATTGGTATTTGTTGAGTTTTCATTGCATGTAAAAAAGGCACTGTGCTATGCGCCTAACAATTATTATTTCATTTAATCTTCACAAAATCTTATAAGTGATTTACTGTTATTTGTTCCCATTTTACAGAGAAAAAATAAGACACAGAAGTTTATATGGCATGCCGAGGACACAGAAACAGAAATGGAGCCAGCACTGGAATCCAAATTCACCGGACACAAAGTCTATTCTTCTCTACCTTATTGTTCTGGTCACTGTAATCCTCTACAGCAGTGGTTCTCAACCTTCTGGCCCTTTAAATATAGTTCCTCATGTTGTGACCCAACCATAAAATTATTTTCGTTGCTACTTCATAACTGTAATGTTGCTACTGTTATGAATCATAATGTAAATATCTGATATGCAGGATGGTCTTAGGCAACCCCTGTGAAAGGGTCGTTCGACCACCAAAGGGGTCGTGACCCACAGGCTGAGAACCGCTGCTCTACAATTTGGAGGGAAAGCCCTGGTTGAATAGCCATGGTCACACTTCATTCTCCTTGACTCCACTGAGAGCATACATAACATCAAGTGATGATAACAGGTGAGTAGGTGTCACATAAGTAACACTGAAGATGCTTACTACTCCCCACTGCCCCCTCTCCATGGGCCAGGTCTCACCTGAATGCCTCACTTTGGCTCTTCTCACATCTCCCTTAACTCTTCTATGAAAAGCAGTCTTAATTAGCCTGATACAAATTCACTTCCTGGTTGCTCCTGCAGAACAATTGTCTTTTGATAGACTTCAGTATGAATAATGCTTTAAGAGAAATAATAATTATTTGTTATCTACCTTATAACTTTTCTGGCTGAAAGAAACTTCCGATTATCCAATTTATTGGAGCAAAGTGAATCCCAGAGGGGCCGAGTCATGTGCCTGAGTTTGTAAACTGGACCCTAGTAGAACACATACTGAAAGTCAGTCTTTCTGGTATTTGACATCTTCTGTCTAAAGTATCACTGGCTACAGGACCTGCATTACTCACCAGAAGCCCTCAGGATGGCTCTCTATAGGAGACGGTGATATCCTTTTGGTCATATTCGGTACCAAATGTAAACTAAGCCCTTGACACACCATGCATGTGGAGGAGGAAAAATAAAACAGCCCCCTACCACCCGGCCAAATAAACACAAAAATTAAAAAACAGACAAACCAAAAAAAATGTTCCTATATAACAGACTTGTCCATATAAGATTGCTGAACTTTGACCTTGTGCTTTTGTTTTGACTTATGTTTTCTCTCATTCCTAATTTTCACTAGAAATTGTACATTCTCTCTAAATACATAGTACTAGTAAGCTCAAACACTTATAGTTCCACAACCTCTTTCTATAACTCTGCTGGCTTCAACAGGCTCAATAAGTTTTCACTTGAGCAATTTCTATTTGTCAAATAGAGCGAGTAGAATAACAGAACCTTGTCCACCCACTCTGTTAGTAAATTAGGGATCAGACGTCACCCACAAACAGGACCCCTAATGATGCTCTTTCGGCTGAAACAGAAGTTGCTTACTGGAAAATGAAAACAATGTTCCCTATACTCCCTGCTCGGGATTGATACAGAGTTGACTGAGGACTCTACTTAAAATTCAGTAACACAATTATCTCAAATGCTGGGCAAAGCAAATCACCAAGCCTAGAAAATGAGAAATTTAGAAAGTAATGACTAAATCAATGGTATCTATACCCTGGGATGGAGAGAAGGTCTTATCTGGGATATTGATGGTTATTTGTAACACATGGGGACTTACTTAATGTTCAGATATAGATGAGAACACAGGCACACATCACCTGAATTGCTTAGAAATATAGAGGAATGAAAGACAGAAAAAACATACTTAATTCTTTACTTGAGTAAGGCATTCAACAAAATTTTCAGTCCTGTAGAGATAGACTGAGAAAGCAGTACAGGGAGAACCAAGATGGTGGCATAGGTTAACGCCGGAGTTTACTGCCTTGAACAACTACTTCAAAAGTGAAACTAAAAAACGGAACGGACATCACCCAGAACCACAGGAATGCTGGCTGAGTGGAAGTCCTACAACTAGTAGGAAAGAGAAACGCATACCGACACTCAGAGGCGGCGCAGTGCTGAAGTCAAATTCTGAGGTGCGGAGTGCGCGGAGCGGGCTGGCGGCGGAGGGCGCGGTTGGCTTTTTCAATCGGGAGGGAGTCGCAGACTCTGAGCTCCAGATACAGGCGAGTCTTTAGGGACCCAGACTCAAACGGGAGAAGCGGGACTGTCTGGCTTCGGTCAGAGCGAGTGCAGCTTTCTCTCCGAGGTTTGCAGCGGGTGCTGGCACTCAGAAAGGCAGAGCCCCTGGGGACAGGACTGATAGCTGCCATAACTGCTCTCTCCAGCCCACCCTGTTGATCCTGTGCGACCCGTCCCGCCCAAGCCCTGCACAGAAGCATTTGCCAGATAGCCTCAGGCAAAGGCTAGATTAGCACCTCCCTAGAGGACAGAAGTTCTCTCACTGCAGACACAGCTGATTCTCATAGCCACTTGGCCTGGAGGTCAAACCCTCCCTGGTATTAGCTACAACAATCAAGGTTTAACTATAAGACTGCGCACAAAGACCACTAGGGGGTGCACCAAGGAAGCATAACAAAATGCGGAGACGAAGAAACAGGACAAAATTGTCAATGGAAGATATAGAGTTCAGAACCACACTTTTAAGGTCTCTCAAGAACTGTTTAGAAGCCGCCGATAAACTTAATGAGATCTACAAGAAAACTAATGAGACCCTCGATGTTATATTGGGGAACCAACTAGAAATTAAGCATACACGGACTGAAATAACGAATATTATACAGACTCCCCACAGCAGACCAGAGGAGCACAAGAATCAAGTCAATGATTTGAAATGCGAGGAAGCTAAAAACACCCAACCGGAAAAGCAAAATGAAAAAAGAATCCAAAAATGCGAGGATAGTGTAAGGAGCCTCTGGGACAGCTTCAAGCGTACCAACATCAGAATTATAGGGGTGCCAGAAGATGAGAGAGAGCAAGATATTGAAAACCTCTTTGAAGAAATAATGACAGAAAACTTCCCCCACCTGGTGAAAGAAATGGACTTACAGGTCCAAGAAGCGCAGAGAACCCCAAACAAAAGGAATCCAAAGAGGACCACACCAAGACACATCATAATTAAAATGCCAAGAGCA
The DNA here is from genome assembly GCF_014108235.1 of Myotis myotis. Taxonomy (NCBI): domain Eukaryota; kingdom Metazoa; phylum Chordata; class Mammalia; order Chiroptera; family Vespertilionidae; genus Myotis; species Myotis myotis. The sequence continues at coordinate 87,964,767 of NW_023416390.1, read as the reverse complement.
AAAGATAAAGAGAGAATCTTAAAAGCAGCAAGAGAAAGAAACTCAGTTACCTACAAGGGAATACCCATATGACTGTCAGCTGATTTCTCAACAGAAACTTTGCAGGCCAGAAGGGAGTGGCAAGAAATATTCAAAGTGATGAATACCAAGAACCTACAACCAAGATTACTTTATCCAGCAAAGCTATCATTCAGAATTGAAGGTCAGATAAAGAGCTTCACAGATAAGGAAAAGCTAAAGGAGTTCATCACCACCAAACCAGGATTATATGAAATGCTGAAAGGTATCTTTTAAGAAGAGGAAGAGGAAGAAAAAGGTAAAGATACAAATTATGAACAACAAATATGCATCTATCAACAAGTGAATCTAAGAATCAAGTGAATAAATAATCTGATGAACAGAATGAACTGGTGATTATAATAGAATCAGGGACATAGAAAGGGAATGGACTGACTATTCTTGGGGGGGGGGGGGAAGGGGTGTGGGAGATGCGGGAAGAGACTGGACAAAAATCGTGCACCTACGGATGAGGACAGTGGGTGGGGAGTGAGGGCGGAGGATGGGGCGGAAACTGGGAGGAGGGGAGTTATGGGGGGGAAAAAAGAGGAACAAATGTAATAATCTGAACAATAAAGATTTAATTTTAAAAAAAAAAGAAAGCAGTATAAATAGGAGAGGGGTAAAAGTAGCCAAAATCTTCTAGAATATGCTGGGTTGAACTACTGAGAATGCATTCACTTCAGCAGAAACTGGCCCAAGGACCTGGCAGGGTGGGTGGGGTTCAGGTTGGAAGTCTATGGCTATGAGTGTGATCAGCTGAGAGGGCAGAGGCAGGAGGAGGAATAAAAGATGTGGTGAGCAAGCTTAATGCTTATATATTCATCTCTTGAGACAAAGGCAAGAAAATGGACCATTGACCAAATTCTGCCACTTATATTCATTTAACACTTATTGAATTATAGTATGGAGGCCTGTGTAAGTTTTTTTAAAAAGAAATTAAGAATGTATAAAATAGCCTGGCCGGCATGGGTAAGTGGTTGAGTGTTGATTCAGAAACCAAGAGATCATAGTTCAATTCCTGGTCAGGGCACATGCCTAGGTGGTGGGCTTGATCCCCAGAAGGGGACATGCAGGAGGCAGCCAATTAATGATGTTACTTTTTCATCAATGTTTCTATCTCCCTATACCTCTCCTTTCATCTCTCTCTAAAAATGAATAAAAACATATTTTAAAAAAGAATGTATGAAATAAATATCTCTAATGAATAAAGAATACAAAAAAATTATTAATAGTGTAACCCATCCCTCTATTCTTTTAATATTGTTTCTGTTAAAAGAGGTGTTTTTTTTATATATAAAAAATGAATTGTTAATTAATATGTAACCCATGGACAAGTTGCATATTTGTGTAAGGATTTCAGGAACTAGCTTTGGGGAAGGAGGCTGACTCCAGCAACTGGGTATTCTGGTTCCTTGCTGACTCTAACCATAGAAATTGGACCTCTGCTTGACCAGTTTCAAGATCATCATTGGCATGGACTGTGCTGACATACCAGGAGGTTCTCTAATAGGTGAAAAGATACTATAATCAGATACATGTAGGCAATGAAATGTCATTCAATGACAAAAAAAGAAATAAGCTACTGAGGCAAGAGGAGACAAACAACCCCCCTCACCCTGTTTCTTTGTTCTGCTTTCCCTCTCCCTCCTGATAAAAATTCCTTCCTGCACTGAGATGTTAAGATGGGTTTTGGGAAAAGAGTAGTTGGCACCTGAATAAACCCCTTTCCTTCTTACCAGCACCTGAATTATGAGTTTGGCTTTTGCTGCAGCAGGCAGCCGAACCTGTGTTGGTTACACTGGAATGTAGAAATTATCTAATTTAAATCTCTCAAATGAAATGAGACAGGCTGAGATTTTTGTGCTCTACCCCTATGATAGCTGTTGGAATCAGAGGAAGCCTAATTAAAGAACTTCTGGACAGACAAATGACTGCAAATACATAAGGGAGGACAAGACCTACAGGTAACTAGTGTGGGCTCCAAGAAAATCCATTGGTGTGAACCTCAGGAAGGAATTTATCTGCTGAGACAAATGTCCTATGCTCAACAAACGACACACGTTTTGTAAATAATAAGAGCCCCGTGGCCATTTGCTGATAGGGCCTTCTCACATACTCTGTCTACCAGGAAGAACCTCTGACTGAACCCTCGCTTCCCACACTATGCCCCTCTTGTTTATGCATCTGAGTCAACCACTGCAGGGAAACCATGGTTTCATCTTGCTACCAAGGGTCTGAGACCTTCCCAGTCCAATCAGAACTGCACAATTTGAATATCTCATTTACAATGACAGACTTAATTGGGAACCTGGCTGGGAACATTTGCTATAAAAGGTAGCTTTCCCTTTGTCAGAGTGGAACAAGATTTAGGTTGCTACCTGGATCTGTGTCTCCCTAGATGCAGCTTCTTTTTGCTAAAATAAATGCTTTTTATTCTTTATTACAGTCTAAAATTAATTTTGGTCTGCATTACCATGGCAGCTGCAGTGCCCTCTACATACTGTGGCTGGCAACCTTTGTGCATGCTCTGCTTTTGTTGGCCTGTTTCACTGTGGGGAGAAGTGTGACTTCCCACTCAGCAGCAACCAGTGAAAAATGCTCAATGCTGGAGACAGTAAAAAGAAGAACAATGACATGTTGAATTTTAGCCATGATATGAGGATTTTGAAGACAGGTTCTGAGGCAGACTTGATAAATGATAAGAGTCCTGGTGGATTGGTCTAGCTCAGTGATGGCGAACCCATGACATGCGTGTCAGAGGTGACACGCAAACTCATTTTTTTTTGTTTGATTTTTCTTTGTTAAATGGAATTTAAATCTATAAAATAAATATCAAAATATAAATCTTTGTTTTACTATGGTTGAAAATATCAAAAAATTTCTATATGTGACATGGCACCAGAGTTAAGTTAGGGTTTTTCAAAATGCTGACACGCCGAGCTCAAAAGGTTCACCATCACTGGTCTAGCTGGTCCCTGGGAAGAAGGTGGTCATCTCGGAGGTGTCAGGGCCTCTGCTGCCAGCATGAGGGCTGCATCATGGGGTGCACACCGTGTGGGTCCGGGCGCCTGAGCTCTCAGGGAAGCACATTGTGCTGCTGCTTCTAGCAGAAGAGGGTAGAGCCATGGCACACAGGTGGGCCCGCAGGTTATTGCTGAAAGGATAAAAGACTGACGAGGGCTTCCTGGTGAGAGAGGAGGGGGCTAAAGTGTGACCAGGATTTTATCTTGAATCTTATGATCTCCTTTTTTCTCCCAAATTATTTTTCTCTCCAATTTTTCAATTGAGAATCTCAGTCAGAGTTGTTTTATATATAAACATATAGGTTACATGCATTGAATCAACTAACAATTCAAAACGTGGGATATTGATCCCAAATGATATGGGGGAGTGGTGGCTGGAGGCAGACACTGACAGCTGACAAGTAAAGAGATGTAAAGTAGAATTCAAAGGTGTAGCCCGTGGTCATTCAGTGAAGGGATTTATACTCACAGCTCAGTGCGGGCCCTTTTCCGTACAGTACAGCTGAAAATGACCCAGAGCCCTCACAAATAAGCAAGCAAATACCCAGGAGGATTGTGTTAAGAACTGAGAGAACGTAAGAGATCAACCTAAGGACTTGTATGCATGCATATAAGCATAACCAATGGACATATGACACTGGGGGATAGGGGAGGCTAGGGTACTGTCAAGGGCGGGGGGGGGGGGAGGGAAGGACACATATGCAATACCCTTTGTAATACTTTAAGCAATAAAAAAAAAGTAAAAAAAAAAAAAAAAAAGAACTGAGAGAACATAACATATTTTGAGAAAATTGCAAATTCATCCTAGGTGTCGAGCCTAAACCACTTGTCATCCTTGTGTCCATTTTCCCCCTTGCTTACCCTAGATCCAGCTCATGGATAAACCTGGAGGTTCTGTATAAAGCATAATCCTCCTCAGAATCCGCTTTCATCTCTCTAACTCCTCTCTTATGATCAAAGTGAAATAGTAATTTTCTCCTCCCCAATACTCCCTACCTGCCCGACCATGGTCACTCCTTCCCAGTGCAAACAGTGTACTAGTCAGTTGTTTTTTAGGGAGAATCCACATTTCAAATAGTGCCACACTTATGCGTAGATACTGTAATTGCAGAAAACCACTGAGCTGTGGGCTTCAGATGCACAAGGCTTGGAACCTGGCCCTGCCTCCATCTCTAGTCTCTATGGTATTTAAGGAAAGTCAGTAAGATAGATCTTTCTCTACAATTCCCAGTAGGTCACACCAATGGAGGCCACCCGAGCTATGAAATGTCCTCTTATCTGGACTCTAAAGGGATTGTAAAATAGATCACCCAAATCCACATTTTTGGGAGCAAAAGGGTACTATCAATGATTACGCATGACAATAGTCATAAATTGGACCTATAATGGCAAGCCAGGACATCTGGACAACTTACCTTTAATCGATTATTCTTCTAGTAAGTAGAGTGAACTTTTTAAAAATATAAATATATTCTCTTCAGCTTTCTTATTAAAATGCTGCCGTGACCTCTCCTCCTCTCAGGAGCTGCGAGGGCCTGCCAGGCTCTGTCATTGACCTCATCTCTCTTTTCCCATGTGCTCCGGGCCCCTGGCATTTGCTTTGATTCTTGAAAGCACCCACCCCGTTTCTTCCTGAGGCTTCCGCCCACATGCTCTTTCCCTCCATCTTTGCACAACACATCATCTCCTCCAAGAAGCCTTTTTATTCTATCAAAAAAATCCTTCCTCCCTATTCTTCTCTATCACATTGCCTTCATCAGTTGCCTTCTGAGTTCTCAGCCTCATCTCAGTTTTTATCTATTTCCATTTGTATTGCTTTACTCTCCCTGCTGGAATAGAAGCCCCATGCATGCAGGAACTTTGTGCTGTCTTCAGTACTGGAACCAGGCTTTGGGACTGTGGAGGAGGACAAATAATTTCCCCTCTACCCCTTTAAATCCTTGGCTTTTAACCTTGAAACAAAAGACAGATTAACAAGAGAAAAACAAAGAGAAGTTTGTTGATATGCATACTTCAAGTACACATGGGAGACACCTTGAGAAAAATTAATAAATTTCAGGGGTGGCTTCGAGTTTAGGCTTAGATACCATCCTCAGTTAAAGAGACAGGGGAGGAAGGTGTTATGGGAGGTGGACAGGGAAAGTGAACATGAATTAGGTTTGTTGCAGATTTAAGTGCCTTCATGATGAGTTTCTTGCAGTTGATCCATTTTTCTCTTCTCAGTGCAGAGACGTAAACCCCCTTACCATTGGAAAGTCCCTTATAAATGTGTATTTCCCAACCAAAGAGTAACCTTTACTCTGTTTTCAGAGCTTCTCTGTTGCTTCTCAAAATAATCCTCACTCCAAAGATGCATATTATGGGGTGGCACATACATAGTATGTGTCCCACAGGGGGAGCGCACTGACCACTAGGGGAATGCTCCTGCGTTGAGCGTCTACCCACTGGTGGTCAATGCGTATCATAGCGACCAGTCATTCCACCATTTGGTCGATTTGCATATTAGCCTTTTATTACATAGGATTATATAGGATTAGGTCTACAGTCCTGCCATCAACAGGCTACTAGAGAAGAGTATATATTAAGCGATCTGGCTGGCAGAGTCCAGTGGGGAAGGAGTTAAACCTGGTTGGTGAGGAACAGAAGTTGGACAGCACCCAAGATGTGGAATCAGGGCCTGATCTCCGTCAGAGATGGCCTTTATATCATATCTATTATGAGTAATACAGATACAGAAAATTGTATTCTTCATATCGTTACATTTATATACGCCATAATTTTCCTCCCAGAAATCCCAGGCTTCATAGCCCGAAGGTATTCAATAAACCGAGAGGGAGCCCTAGAAGCGAATCAGACCAGTTTGACATTTCTAGTCCCGCTGTGACCGCCAGACCAAAGCCCGGTCTGCAGGCCTCTGCACAGCAGCAGGAACCTCCGGGTTTCACGCAGTTCATCCGCAGAATGAATCCCCAGCCTGCCTTTCAGGCCCGCGGATACAGCTCCCACATCAGCCTCCTGATCCTGAAACACTTTTATTTTTATTTGTGTGCATTCTGGGTAATGAATAACGAATTTTTTGTGCTTAGAGAATGTCATTCTCTAAAATAGCTCCTAGCATTTTGTAAATGCTAGCTCATTAGACCTCGTAAGGTCCAGAGCCATCTATCACACTGAGCAGATCAAAGGCATCAGATTTCACATTTTACAGATGGAGGAATTTTAGGGACTTCAACTCAAGGTTATCTGCAGTCAGCAGCCAAACAGGAGCGGAGCAGGCACAGAAATATTACCCCAGAATGGACAGATCTCACTCTGCCCTCTCACTAAGCCAGCTGGCCCCCGGGGGGTTGGGGAGGACAATGGCATTTGGATCTGCCCAGAAATCCTGATCCAGAGGGGACTGGGGTATGAGAGGCTGGTGACACTGTTTGTCCCCACTCACCTTATCCTGGCAAAGAGCAACTAAAATGCACATCAAAGCAGCCCTCTCTTTCATTAACTTCCAGGAAATTCAGTTCAGTTCCATGCATCCCTCTGCTCCATCACTTGCCAAGGCTTCCAGAGACACAGTTCCACTGCTCAGCCATGTGCCATCCGGGAGAGGCAGTGCTACTACAGGGGCCTGCAGCTAAGGGCCAGACCGCTCCCTGTGCTCCCAGCTCAGCCTTGAACCCCTTCTTGCCTCTCTAGCAGAGCAAGCGGTCCTGGCTCCCAGCAGGAAGTGCTTTGCATTTTCCTCCTGCCTGTACCTCTTCCTCCCCGCACCCCTCCCCCCACACACCCCCCGCTGGCACTTCCCTAATAAAGAGCCAGCACTTCAGGCCCCGCCTTCGCTTCTGCCCTCTAGGGCAGTGTCCGCAAACTCATTAGGCAACAGAGCCAAATATCAACAGTACAATGATTGAAATTTCTTTTAAACTTACACTATATAGGTAGGTACATTCTTATTATCTTAATTAGGGTACTCCTAAGGCTTAGGAAGAGCCACACTCAAGGGGCCAAAGAGCCGCATGTGGCTCGCGAGCCGCAGTTTGCCGACCACGGCTAGGGAATCCAGTCAAACTGACTCGCTAAGGGGGAAACACGCAGAAACAATGAGAAATAGAAATGTTCCGCATCGCCTTTTCCTAACACAGAGGGAAGCGGACGGTGGGAATTCATGGCAGGTACAGCAGGACTTAGAAGTGTATTCCATTTCGGCTATCAGCTGAGTCTTGTCTGTCTGAGCTTCCCTAAGGATGGAGCCTCATTACAGCTCCCAGAGCATTAAATGCAGCAGGGAAAGGAAGGAAACCAGGCGGAGTGGAATGTTCACACCCCAGTGTCTCCGTTTTATGTCCTGTGTCGTTTTCAGCACTTTAAGTATCAGAAATATAATAGAACTTGGACCATGATAGCGGTTATATGAGCTACAAATGACAGTGATATTTATTTTAAGACAAGGCAATATCAAAAGTTTCCCCTTAAATAGAAATTACAACAGAACAACAAAATCCCTGTGCAGGGAATATACACAAGCAGCAAGCACAGCAGCGGCAACGGAGAAACAGATGCTCCCCGGGCTCTGAGCACCATGGGAAACGCACTCCTTTGTCCCTGCCTCCCAGACTCGAACTCCATCTTCGTGGACTTACCAGCCACAAAAGAGAGACGAAGTGTCCCGGATGAGGAAACTTTCTGGTATCCTGCAAACATCACCCAGTATTCCCTTTTTCGCTTTTATCTTGGGAGGAAGCTGTGCAAAGGAGCCAGTCTTACCACAAGACCCCACTGAAATGCCGGGGCGGGGGGTGGGGGGAAGGGAGAAAGAAGCCAGGCTGTGGGCAAGGAAACGAATCCATGCTCCTACAACCAGCATCTGCCCCTCTACCTCACCCCACTGAGCAGCCACGTAGGGCTTGATGCAATGTATGCACAGTCCTCCTCTTGTTTTGTTTTTGGTTCATTTCCAATATTTTGTTATTGTAAGAAGTTTCATATTGAATATCTTTACCTGCATAGCCTTATATTCATGCCTCAGTATATTTGTGAAAAAAAAGTTGAAATTTTGGATTTAAAAAAAATGGTAATAAAATCACCAATTAAGTGTAAATTAGAGTGTATGGAATGTTTACTTTCTATGTCAGTATCAATACCGGGATTTAAAAAAAAAATCATTGTAGCTTTTTCCCATTTTGATAGATAAAGGAGGAATTCTCATAAATCTTTGACTCATAATTTCACTGAGGGTAGCATGTAGAATTGGCTTGAAGCCAATGCTTGGCCTGGAAGTGGAAAAGTGAGGGGAAACATAAAGTCTGAAAAGACCTACTGGTTACATGTGTCTGGATTACAGAATGGGCTTCCATGTGACTTTGAATTAACCCCAAGCTCTGAGGTTACTGAATGTTTATTCAATTCATGGTACTTAATGATTGCTAAATTCCCTACTTGCCTGTACTAGTCAGGGTTCAACCTAAAAGAGCAGAATGAGAAGGAGATCTAGATCAAGATATTTATTGCAAGGAACTGGCTTACACGTTGTGGGGTGGCTACCCCAGAAGAAGAGCCACATGGCAGGGCTATAGGAAAGGCAGCTAAGCAGCCTGGCACCAGCGAAGGTGCTGTCCACGGGGGACTTTCTCCTTTCTCTTCAGGGAATCCCCAACTCCGCCCTTTAGGCCTTACAGCTGATTACATCTGGCCCAGCCTGATTATTTTGGATGATCTCCCTTTCTCAAACTCAACTGATTTTAGACGTCAGTAACATCTACAAAACACCTTCACAGCAACACCTAGATTAGGGTTTGATTGAGCACTTAGGGACTATAGCAGGGGTCCTCAAACTACGGCCCGCAGGCCACATGCAAATACAAATATTGTATTTGTTCCTGTTTTGTTTTTTCACTTCAAAATAAGATATGTGCAGTGTGCATAGGAATTTGTTCATAGTTTTTTTTTAAACTATAGTCCGGCCCTCCAACGGCCTGAGGGACAGTGAACTGGCCCCCTGTTTAAAAAGTTTGAGGACAAGATGACACATAAAAATAACCATCATTCCCCCGTATTTCAATGCATCCCTATCTAGTACCAAGAGAATATAGGCCTTAACAATTTTAACATTTGTAATTACTATATCTCTAACTACACTGTGTCTTAGGGACAAGTATTATCTAATTATTTAATTTTTCATTTCTATAACTGCTTTACAGTGGGGCCTTGACTTACGAGTGTCCCGACTAACGAGTTTTTTGAGGTACCAGCTGTCTCTCGGCCGATTTTCTGCATTGAGTTGATAGAGTAATTTGAGTTAACGAGCTCCTTAACGAGCTCGGTCTCGGAATGAATTAAATTCGTAAGTCAAGGCCCCACTGTATTTGTAACAGCCCAAACTTACAAACAACCAAAATATGTGAACCACTGAATAAGCAGTGGTACATTCATTCATACTGTGGAATACTACTGAGCAGTGAAAAGCGGGGAGCAATTGTTAGACTCAGCATCTTGGGTGGATTTCAAGGGCATATGCTTAGTGACAAAAGACAATCTGAAAATGTCACACATTATATTCCTCCTATTCATCACTCTGGAAATGACACAATTTTAGAAGTGGAGAATGGGCTAATCCAATTATGGTTACCGGGTTTTAGGGATGGTGGAGGGAAGCCAAGTGGGTGTGTTTATAAAGAGGCAGAATAAGGAAGATATTGGTGGAGATGGAATACTTCTGTTTCCTGATCTGGGTAGTAGTTGTGTACTTACACATGAGTTAAAATAACATGGAACTATCAGGGGACCACACTCTACCATATTTGCAACTTCTTGTGCATCAGTAAATACATCAAAATAAAAAAGAAAGAAACATACTGAATATGTACCTAACACTGGGGCTGTGAGAACCTGCTAAGGAAGACAGCAATAGAATAATTGAAAATGGAAACAGAGACACAATTGGAAATGTAATACTTCATATTTTTTGTCCAGCAAAGCCTGTATAAAAAAATCAAATTAAATGCTAGAATTACAAATTAATATTTTTAATCCATTGGCAAATTCTTATACTATATTGAAAAAATATGAAGTGAGAAACCTGGGAACCTGAGTAGATGAGATTTTAATTTGAGATGCAAAGAAGAAGTATGGCAACCACTAATTAATAGTTTTCCTCAACACACATATTTTTAAACACCATGTTGGATCACTCTGCAATTAAGAGAATGATCATGGTGATAATGATAATGATGATGACAGTGGCCACAAATACTGATTTTTTAAATAATGGGAAATTTGTATCCAAACCAATTTTAAACATGATCTGCTGTTTTTTGACATGAATGGTGACCAGTTTGGGGCTCTGAGTTAAGCTACCCTCTGGGATGCCTTGGAGTCCTGCTGTCACTGGCACCGAGATGCCGATGAGGAGCTGGTCTAACAGCTGCAAGGGAGACCAGGGCCAGAGGTGGCTCTGAGTAAGGGCTTTGGACGGTGCCTGGGTTTCATGTGGGGTGGGAAGCAGTCCAGGGCAGGCGGGACTTTTCCTGGCCCCTCCTCCTCCTCTGTTTTCTGGAGCATAAATTGTGGGATACCACAAATCTCAGGAATATTAACTGGGAGTTTTGGTGACTTGCTAGAAGGCAAGTGCGGGCTAGGTGGAGAGCGTGACGCTGCTGAGCGCCACAGTCATAGAAGGAGTTCTAATTTTATGAGTTTTCCTCCCGGAATTTCAGCAGTATTTTGAAAGGAGTGCATCAGAGAAAGCCCCCTACCTCCTGATATGCCTGCTAGAGGGAGAGGGAGAGTCACAGATTAACTTCTGTATCTTTTTCTCCCTAATATAGGACTTGATGCATAATTGAGCTTTAAAAATATTTGTAGAATTGAAGTACATGGAATGTTTGCATCCATCCCCAATTTCAACACAAGACACCATTTACCCATTTACCCTTGTTGTTTTGTTTGTTTGTTTTTTAATATCTTAGCAGTGACTAACATGGGGTGTCATATTGAAGGCACCCAGTTGTTAGGTAATAGCTCATCTAAAATACTCTCTATTTCCATAGATATATCCCCACCAATAAGTCCTTTTGTCCCTTACAGTTGTTTATGTATAATCCTGCTGGCTCAAATTGCGCCTTTATAGTTGAACTTCTTTCCTTTGAGGTGATTATGCTGTTACAGGTGCATCCCCTTGGGAGACATAATATTTGATGGTGTGATCCATCTTTTACATCCTTCTTTAAAAGAGGATTGGATAAAGAGATGACACAAAAACTGCTGATGCCTGAGAAGGAGCTAAGATAAATGCTGAATTTGAAAATATTGTTGACATAAGATTGGATTGAGAGGCAAAAGTAATCACATTTACGGAGCATTACTGAGTTCTCGGGTTTGATGTAAAATGATTGTGAAATGTGACCCAAATGGCTTCCAAGGCTCTGTGCCCCTGGATTTCTGAGTGTGATTGGCTCAGACTGAAGCGAATTTCTTAGCGTTTTCATGTAGATTTCTACAAAGTCCCCAGGTCATGTATCCATATCTCATCTTATGAGTTCACTTCCTCTAAACAGCTGGGAACCTTAATCCCACAGCATCCTGTGCATGTGCTCTGGGCTGATTTTGAGTGATAACTGGAGCGATGCTAGTAGGAGCAACTTCAATGGACTTGCTGTGTCATAAGAAACTCGCCAAACCTGGATCCAGAAGATACACATTTAAATTTTGACTTTGAAACTTACTCTAACTCTCTGAGCCTCTACATATATCAGTGTCATCATCTTTAAAACAGGGTGACTGCTTTTACTTTAACAACTTTGTGGGGAGTCACGGGGGTGAACTAAATAATACCTCATATCATTTTATACATATACCTGATTGGGTTTTAAGGTCACCTTTTTTAACTGAATTGTATCACTCAACTCTCCTCCTCTTTGAGGTTTTTCATCAAAAAACATATAGACGGTAACAAAATGGGAAAACAAAGCAAATAAGAGGCAGCTTTCCTGCTGGCTGAGAAGTGAGCCCTTGGACATTGCTGATCGAGGATTTTTGGAAGACCAAGACACGTCAGGAGAACTAAGAGAAGCTGAATACAAACAGAAAAGGAAGAGAGAGAGAGAGAGAGAGAGAGAGAGAGAGAGAGAGAGCGAGCTAAGAAGAACCCTGAGCTGGTCCCTGTGTGAAATACAAAAGAGACGGAAGGCTAGCTGCTCAGAGTAGCCAGCCTGTGCTGATTACTCCCTGCAAGCAGGAGTTGCAGGAACAACAGGGGGGTGAGGGCATGAGTGTGTGTGTGTGTGTGGGGGGGTAACATGGGGATACGGCCACATATGTAATAACTTAATCAATAAAAAAAAGACAAGACGCAGAAACTGCAGCCAGAGCCCCTGTTCAAAAGGTTGATGACCTTCTCTCAATGCCAACATTGCCCGAGGGGCCAGTGGGGTGTTTGTATCAGTAGGGTACTTTTCTGTGGATGGGAAGGATAGTAAAGGGGCGAAGGAAGAAATGCAAGGTCCTCCCAATGTTCTTTTATGTGGGAAGAAGGGGTAAAACTCCTCCAACCCCACAGGTAGTGCTGGAGTAATGGATAAAAAAGCAGAACCACACGTGGCTTTCCCCCGCCCACCAATAGCTCGCACAATTTTTCTAAAGTGGTGAAGGTTAGATGCAGATTGCATACTTTCTAAATTGTTTTGGCTTCAACTTTTTTTTTTTTTTTTTTTTTTTAAATATATTTTATTGATTTTTTTTTTTTTAGAGAGAGGAAGGGAGAGGGACAGAGAGTCAGAAACATCGATGAGAGAGAAACATCGATCAGCCGCCTCCTGCACACTCCCTCCTGGGGATGTGCCCGCAACCAAGGCACATGCCCTTGACCGGAATCGAACCCGGGACCCTTCAGTCCGCAGGCCGACGCTCTATCCACTGAGCCAAACCGGTCAGGGCTCAACTTTTTCCTTTAATTTTTCTAGAAATATGACAGGTACCTCTCACAGACACCAGAGAGGTGTAATGACAGCCCCTGAGTCAGAGGGCATGAGCTTTTCCCAAACTCGATCCTCGTCTTCTCATATAAATGAATCTAAATGAGAGACTTCTGATAATATTTGTATTGTAACTTTATTTATAGTAAATTTATTTAAAAATTTAAAAAGTGAAGTTATCAAACAAACTAAAGCAGCAAGGCAAGCAAACCTGGCTCAGAAAGCACAGATGGGCTCTCCGCTGATCTGAAGAGTGTGGGGGGGGGGGGGGGGGAGGGGTTTCTGCCTTATATCCCCTCCTGTTTATAGTTGTGTGTGTGTATGTGTGTGTGTGTGTGTGTGTGTGTGTGTGTGTGTTTTAACTCCTCTGATAGATACCCAAGTATAGATTAACTCTTTGTTATGTTTTTCCACCATTTATGAGAATCACCTGGCAATTTTTTCTTGACAAATCCAAGACCGCTGGCTTCCTGTTTAAACAGAGGAGGAGATAGAGGGCCTCTTCCTCCCCTTCCTCCCGCAGTGCTAACAGCTCCAGGATCATTGATACTAAGGAGTCTCTGGTCAGTGAAGGTGAGTTAGGATTCTTTCTCCTCCTCTCCCCTTCCTTTCTGCCTCTTCTCCTGCTTTTGTGAGAAGAGGTTTTAAGGTCTTGTTCTCAAGATAAGACCCTGTCACAAGCGGCCTGCAAACTTTTGGGCTTTATTTAATTTTCCTGCCTCAGTTTCCCTATTCCTCTTGTCCCGGAATTTTTCTAGCTTTTTACTATCCTAGAACAGAAACACCCCTGAAAATTCATGAGACTTAAGGAAGGGAGAAAGCCAATTCAAGACCCATGTGTGCTTTGAGTGTACATTGGTTAGACATTTTGTATAACCAAAATAGAAAACTTAATTCACTTTAAGAAAACAAAATATCCTTGATTCATATAATAAAAATTATCTAAGTTTCAGTATTTTTTCCTCAGTTTAGTTTGTCTGTATGCAGAACTACTTTTTGTTTTACATAGTTATAATCAAAGCACAAATTCAACTGTTGTTCATTTAATTTAAGTTAATCAGAAGTTCCTGTTACTATGAAGTTAAGTAGTTAATTGGCAATCAATGGTGACCTAATATTTCATCAATTAGTCCAGTCCTCTTCGCACTTAACTAAGCTGCTTCCCACTCTACTAGACCCCTCCTCTCATTCCTCACTGCCTTTGAAGTCCCTGCTACTTGCTTCTCCTTCCCCTAGATCCTGGGTAAGTCCATTCTCCTTCCCCTCAGCGCCATTTCTCCATCTGAAAGAGCTCCACCTCCACCGGGCGTCTCCAGGGGCACCTCCCTACCTCTCCAGGCCTGGGCTGCCGCAGGGTTCCGTTAGGTTTCCAGGAGGAAGCTTCAGGACTCAGGCCCAGAAAGCTCAGGAAACAGCGTTGCCGATGGCCGTGCTCCAAAGCTCTGTTTGGGAAGCCCTAGAATTTATTGGAGTAGGAAGATTGTGGGATCATTGTGGGGTCAAGGTGGAAGGATCCAGTCCTATTCATGTGACACAGTTTGGGTGAGAAGTTGGTCTAGGGCAGTGGTTCTCAACCTTCTGGTCCTTTAAATACAGTTCCTCATGTTGTGACCCAACCATAAAATTATTTTCGTTGCTACTTCGTAACTGTAATGTTGCTACTGTTATGAATCGTAATGTAAATATCTGATATGCAGGATGGTCTTAGGCAACCCCTGTGAAAGGGTCGTTTGACCGCCAAAGGGGTCGTGACCCACAAGTTGAGAACCGCTGGCCTAGGGGCTCAAAAATTCAACTAAGGTTTCAACTCTCTGCAATTTTTTTTAAATATTTATTCTTTTAAAAATGTCTCCAGCTTTATTATAAACTAGAGGCCCTGTGCATTAAATTCATGTACAGGGGGTGGGGGGAGGGTGTCCCTCAGCCCAGCCTATACCCTCTCGCAATCCAGAAACCCTCAGGGGATGTCCAACTGCTGGATTGGGCCTAAATCGCAGTCGGACATCCCTCTCCCAATCCAGGACCTCTGGCTCCTAGTCACTGGCCTGCCTGCCTGCTTGATCACCCTTAACCACTCACCTGCCTGCCTGATCACACCTAACCACTCGCCTGCCTGCCTGATCACCCCTAACTGCTTGCCTGCCTGCCTGATCACCCCTAACCTCTCTGGCTGCCTGCCTGATTTCCCCTAACTGCTCGCCTGCCTTCCTGATTTCCCCTAACCACACTGCCTGCCTGCCTGATTACCCCTAACTGCTCACTTGCCTGCCTGATTGTCCCTAACCACCTCTGCCTCGGCCCCCACCACTGCAACTTCATCCAGAAGGATGTCCGGAATGTTGTCTGGAAGGTCGATCAGCTTTCCGGTCTAATTAGCATATTACACTTTTATTATTATAGACTAGAGGCCAGGTGCATGAAATTCATGCGCAGGTACAGTCCCTAGGCCTGGCCTGCAATCAGGACTATCTTCCCCAGCTGCCCGCAGCCGGCCCGCCCCTGTCCCCCACTACCACCACCGACCCCCATTTCCCCATTTGCCATTGGGTGATGGGAGCCTGCCAGCTGGGGGGAGAAACTGAGAGGTTGGCTGTTCGGCCTGCTCACCGGCCCCGCCCCCACTGCTGGTTGCCCTCTGTGTGACTGATGGAGCGGGAGCCTTGGCCTGGTGCTGCCCACGTCCCCCACCACCCACCCCCAGTTCCCTGTTCACCATTGGGTAATCGGAGCCTGCTGGCCAGGGAAATGAAGTGAGATGTGGTCAGTGAACCTCATAGTGACTGGTCAAGCAGTCATTCTGGTCGTTCTGCTGTTAGGGTCAATTTTCATATTACCCTTTTATTATATAGGATAGATGCCTGGTGCACAGGTGAGGGCTGGCCAGCCTATCCTGATGGGGGCCCTGTATCAGCATGGGGGTCCCCACTGTGGGGTGGGGCTGGCCGGGGTGAAGGGCCCCTTGGCAGTTTGCAGGCTGGCCATGCCCCCAATCAGGGTGGGGATTCAGGGCTAGGGGCCAGGGGTGGTTTGCTGGCTGGCCCCACCCCTGATCAGGGTGGGGGTCCCTTCTGGGGGGCAGGGCTGGCAGTGTGAGGGACGGCGGTCATTCTGGTCTGTGGTCGTTCTGTTCGTTCTGCCATTTTGGTCACTGGGCTTTTATTATATAGGATAATCGGTGGATAACATTGTGTACATTTCTGCACTTTTTGGCTCTGACTTTAGCAACCTTGCCCTCATTCTTGGGCTCTATGGCTTGCCTTGGACAACTGCAAGTTCGCACCTTTCCTTGCAGCCTCATGTCTAGCTAGGCAGGTAATAAGAGAGAAGGCTTCTTCTCAGTGAGTCTGTAGAAGTCTAAGGAGTTCCCCTCAAGGGGGGACATCTTCGGATACACGCCCGCCCTTGAACCACTCATTATGGATAAATCCTTCCACAACAGAAAAGGAAAACAAATGCTGGAGATGCTAAAACAGATATTTTAGTTTAAAGCCATAGCAGAATTTCATTTCAAAGGACATATTTCTATGTTCAGAACTCTTGAAAGGGAAAATCAGGTAGGCCATTGCATTTATAGGAATAAAACTCACCAAACTGACATGAAAAAAAATATGTAGACACAGGATGAAAAGATAACGTCCCCCTGTGGGTAAAGTTTCTGAGGGAAAAGAGGACTATTTTAATAATATCTGTTTCCTCCTCCATCCTGTCTCCTTGGTGACAGCAATTAATGTTTCCTATGTATTTCCTTTTTCTACACACACACACACACACACACACACACGTATTCAGTCCTTAGCACCATTGGTGCTGAATCTAATCTAACTCCTCAACTACTGCATAACACTGTCTCACTTAGCTTCTGCTAAAACATGTTGCACGGCAGGGAGATTACTACTTTGCAAAGCTGCCTATTACCTTTCTAAGCAGCTCAGATGATAGAAGTTACATGATATAATGATTAAAAGCCTGTGCATCAAAATGTAGCCCTCTCCCCCCATGTCCCTTCAGATTCCTGAAAACAGTGCCCACAGGGCCGCTTGGAAACGGGGCTGTGTTAGCCCCTGTCCGCTTCTTTTGGTGCCTGTGCCCCCAAGAGCCATCGCAGGGGAGTGAATAACCCCGGCAAGGCTCAGGAGCCCAAGGCTCCTTTCACAGTCACGGGGTGATTGAGATCATGTGGAGCCCCCTCAGCAGGCATGGAGGAAAGTCAGTAAAGACTGCTGTGGGATCACCAGGAAATGGAGACATCTGTTTTCTGCTGAGGGAGGGAGAGAAGCACTCTTGGAATTCAGAGAATGTGCAATGAAAGCACTCCCGCTTCTCAGAGTGCCTTTGTTTGATTAATCAGCCTTGGTCTTTTCTTTTTCTTTTCTTTTTCCAGTTAGATTTTCTACAGATGGTTTGTTAAAATGCAAATGTTTCAATTCTCTTTTCCCCACTACTTCAATTGAAGAGAAAATAGCCAATTTTCTACTTTTATCTCATCTAAATAGAATGCATTTATTCTTCCCATAATGGGCAAAGGCCACTCATTTATTTTTAGGTAGTTTGTAAATGCTTATACGATACTTTATTTAAGCAGCCAGTGATGCCTGTTGCTTTTGTACTAGAAAAGCAAAACTGTTGCTCTGTGTTCTGAGGCCCCAGGATAGGACCCCATTCATCAACATGGCAATCTGTTCATCAGCATGGCACCCTGCCCCGTTCATATCAGCATGGCACCCTGTCCTATTCATATCAACATGGCACCCTATCCCATTCATAGCAACAAGGCACCCTCTCCCACTCATATCAACATGGCACCCTGTCCCATTCATAGCAACAAGGCACACTCTCCCACTCATATCAACATGGCACCCTGTGCTATTCATATCAACAAGGCACCTGTCCCATTCATATCAGCATGGCACCCTGTCCCATTCATAGCAGCAAGGCACCCTATCCCATTCATATCAACATAGCACCCTACCCAATTCATATCAGCATGGTACCCTGCCCCATTCATAGCAACAAGGCACCCTGCCCCATTCATATCAACATGGCACCCTGTCTCATTCATACCAACAGGGCACCCATCCCATTCATAGCAACAAGGCACCCTGCCCATTCATATCAGCATGGCACCCTGCAGGTCCTTTAGGCATTGGTCATGGGTGTGAAGGAGTTTTCCCCCAAACCCACCTTGCAGAAAATAGCTAAGCTGATCCAGTGATATTTTATGAAGAATCTGGAGGAGCTAACAGTTCTTTCTCAAGTGTCTTATATCAAAATATTAACCCCAATTCATGCAGGACAACCCTGAACATCACAACAACCTATGACAGAGGTATAATCAACACTATTTTGTAGGTTAGAAACTTACAAAGTCACTGCCTGAGGTAACATAATGCCAGAAAACAGTAAAATAGATTCAGAAAAAAGTGAAGATTAGTCTTGTGAACCAGGAGGCAGCCAGCACTCAGGTGATCACTCCTTGCCGCGTTAATGATAAAAATCAGAGAGATACAGCAGGTGGCCTTGGAGCGCCTGTGTAGAAAGGGCAAAGGAGTGTGTGGAGGGGGATGAAGTATGTGGGGAAGACCTACCGCGTGCTAGGCCTTTGCATATGTGCTAGCTTAAGGAAACCCAGTCCTTGGGAGTAAGCAGAATCATGGGCATTTATGAAAATGAGGAAACTGAGCCTCTAGCATAAGTGGCTTGTCCACTTTTACATAAGCATCGCAAATCTGAGGGCGGACTGCGACTTGGCTGGAGGTTTTTCTTCCACCAAAAGGAGATGCTGGGAAATGTGGGTGAGCGCATGAGAACCAGAACCTATCCCATATCACACAGCAATCCCTCCATCACAAACTCAAGTTCTTCCCTCTTTCAGGCTGAAATAATCACCATCTATTCTGCTCACAAGTCTATTAAAATTGAAATACCCTTTGCTTCAACAATTTTGCATTCACTTCTGATTGACTGAGTGATTTATCTATTGATTTATTCATTTATCAAGCACTTAGCACTGTACCTGACATAGAGATAAAGTAAAAAGTCTTGCTCCCAAGAAAGCCCTTGTCTCATCAGAGGCAGAATTTGTTAGAATAGCTCTAAAGCAGTGGTTCTCAACCTTCTGGCCCTTTAAATACAGTTCCTCATGTTGTGACCCAACCATAAAGTTATTTTCGTTGCTACTTCATAACTGTAATGTTGCTACTGTTATGAATCATAATGTAAATATCTTATATGCAGGATGGTCTTAGGTGATCCCTGTGAAAGGGTCGTTCGACCACCAAATGGGTCTCGACCCACAGGTTGAGAACCGCTGCGAGTCTAAAGCAATGAAACAAAGTGATCTTAGAAGATGGCAGCGGTGGGGGACCTTTGGCTGAACACACCAGCAAACAATTTATAAAAATATGTCATGACAGATTCCAAGAGGATAATTTTTAAAAGAATTACAGACTTAATTGATCAACAATAGTATCTAATACCTAATATTTGTAGGAAACTATGAGTTGATAAAGATGCCAAAAAATGTAATAACATAAATAGCTTCATCTGTTTTGCCCCTACTTTCTGCCAGTATAATTATGTGCAATTATTCTTCATTTAGCATCAAGTTTATTAATCTTCTTTAGAATCAAATAAGGTTATGCTAAGACTCTGAAGTTCAATAATTTACATAGAATCATGAAACAGTCAACTTGCTATTCAAGTTCCCTCCTTCCAGGCACAAAGACCATGAACCTTTCACTTTTCGCTACTGCCTCTCATGAGACCCCTAAATTAAAGGAATTGCACACACGTGGAAAGATAAAACTTATAGACAGAAAAACAATGGCTAATAATATGAGACAGTAAATCAAAATGAATGATAAACATATTATGTAGCTAGAGAAGTGAACTATTCCTGGGGACTATAAAGGCTCCACAAAAAAGCTAAGATTTGAGGATTGCAAATAACTTTTCAATTCTGCCATTTAATTTGATTCTGTTTATAAAAGCTTTTGACATACAAAAAAATGTGAAGTGTTACACTTCCAATTGTGTCTTTATTTTCATTTATAGTTATTCCATTTTCTGTCGTCCTTAGCAAGATCTCAGTCTTAATACAGTGGGGCCTTGACTTATGAGTTTAATTCGTTCCGTGACGGAGCTCGTAACTCAAATTACTCGTTTGTCAAATCAAAAAGTGAACGAGTGAGACACGCGATGCTGGGCTGATGTTGTGGTGTTCACTGTGACGTTCGCTGCGCCAACTAGCGGTGGGGTATCTGAAGCTGGCTCATAACCCGAATTTTAGCTCGCAACTCAAAGCAAAAAATCGGCCGAGAGACGGTTTGTATCTCGAAAAACTCGTTAGTCGGGACACTCGTAAGTCAAGGCCCCACTGTATTAGGTGCATATTCTGTGCATTTCTTTCTTTTTTAAAGTTATTATTTTGAGATAATTATAGATGCGCAAGAAGTTGCAAATATGGCAGAGAGTGGTCCCCTGAGTAGTTACATATTATTTTAACACGTGTGTAGGTTAACTACTACCCAGACCAGGAAACAGAAGTATTCCATCTCCACAAAGATCTTCCTTATTCTGCCTCTTTATAAACACACCCACTTGGCTTCCCTCCACCATCCCTAAAACCTGGTAACCATTAGCCCATTCTCCACTTCTAAAATTGTGTCATTTCCAGAATGATGTATAGGGAAATCACATAATGTGTGACATTTTCAGATTGTCTTTTATCACTAAGCATATGCCCTTGAAATCCACCCAAGATGCTGAGTATAACAATTGCTCCCCCCTTTTCACTGCTGAGTAGTATTCCACAGTATGAATGAATGTACCACTACTTATTTAGTGGTTCACATATCTTGGTTGTTTTCAAGTTTAGGCAGTGACAAATAGTGTAGTTATAAGCATGATAAATTAAATAATTAGAGACTACTTGTCCCTAAGAATGACAGAGTACAGCTATAGATATAATAATTACAAATGTTAAAATTGTCAAGGCCTGTTTTCTCTTCATACTAAATAGAGATAAATTGGAATGTGATGGAGTGATGGTTACTTCTATGTGTCAACTTGACTAGACTATAGTCCCTAGGTGCTCAATCAAACCCTAATCTAGGTGTTGCCGTGAAGGTGTTTTGGAGATGTGATTCACGTCTAAAATCAGTTGACTTTGAGTAAGGGAGATCATCCAAAATAATCAGGCTGGGCCAGATTTAATCAGCTGGAAGGCCTAAAGTGGAGTTGAGGATTCCCTCTAGAGAAAGAAGAACTGCCTCCTGTGGAAATAGCTGTGCCCATGCCAGACAGCAAAAACTTAAAATTTTACTTTTAGGCCTCTGAATTTCAAAACGGGCTTCCAGATATAATTTTAAATTGACTCCAAAGCTCTGAAGCTATTGGATTTTTATATAGTTCACTTTACTTATGATCACTAAAGTCTCCTCCTGTCAGTGTCAGTAAGGGTTTAACCAAAACAAACAAACAAAAAAAACCCAGAATTCATAGGACATATATGTGGTCTGTCTTGTAAAGAACTGGCTGACACAATAATGGGGGATGGCTGTAGGTCTTCACGAAGGGCATCGAGGACTGCTGTCTGGTTGTGGACATAAGGCAGACTGAGTCCACACTCTGTCAATACTTTCGGGGAGTGAAAGTATTACAGGGACGCAACATCATATTCCTTTCAGAGTGGGAAAATGTTTAACCAGAAATGTTTAAAATAAGCCACACTAAATTAGGGGCATTAAAGATGCATAGGTCAATCTCATGTGTATATAACTGAGCCCTATTGAGCTGTTAAAAATAAAATTACATTTGATTTTTATATCAATTTTTTGAAGCATGTAGCTCTTCAGTCATGATACACAGAAGATTTTACTCTTTCTTTGTGCAACAGTGCATTTTTAAAACCTTTTATTCCCTTAATTAACAAAAAGGAGGGCATCAAAATGATGGAATATTATTTTGACAGAATTTTTCTATTTTATGAGAACAATTTGAAAGTTAATATAAACATACAATTATCATATTTTTGTAGTTTCTGAATATTAATTTAGGAAATTACACAGTGAGACAGAAATATAAAAATGAACTCTGCCAATATTTTTAAATATTTCATTTTGCTATTTTGTACATCTACTCATAATTATTACTTAGTAAGGTATTTGAAAAGTCTACTTGCTTTATTATGTGCTTTTAGTGTCATTTCCCTACCATCAATCTACATCTAATTTAAAAATAATTTCAACATCTTTCCTGGACCACAAAGATATGTTATATGCATCCTTTTCCATAATGACATCCAAAAATATGGGCTCCAATGGTTGCCGAAATGCTTAAAATTCTAATTATAAGAAAACTTGTCACAGAGTTTGCAAAGCCATTTAAACTTCTGAATGAGAGAGAGGGAAACTTGGAGGAAAAAATTAGAAGAGTAAAGCAATCAGCCCAGAAGTAAACTGTAGAAAAAAAATAAAGAATATGAAAGGAAGAAAATTATCATAGACAAAATTCCAACAATATCAATCATGGAGAATATGCAAATCTTTGCCCAGCATTCAGGAAACTTTCCGTAAATGACTGGATCTCAAGTATTATAGGCCACAGTGGACCTCTCTTGCAATGACTCAGCTCAGCTTTATTAGCTGAGGACAATCTACGGTATAAACAAATCAGCCTGTCTATATTTCCATAAAATTTTACTAATGGACATTGAAATTTGAATTTCATACTATTTTCCCTTATAACATTTTCTGTTACTTTTTGAAACCCTCTTGCATTTCTTCTTGCTCTTCTTCCTCCTCCTTCTTCTTCTCACTTAAATATGTAACAACCTTATGAACCATAGAAAATCTGATAGTGGGATAGATTTTGCCACTGTTTGTAGTTACCCAAGTCTGAAGGGCCCAGCACTGGAACTTGACATATACTCTAAAATTTAAATAGAAGTATAGGGCCACGAATAGGCAACCCATTTTTTATTAAGAACAAGGAAACCTGCACAGGGATGATAAGTCAACATCATTTCTAATAATTGAGAAATTGAATATACAAATGGATACTGGCCAGAATGTGTAGAAAAATAGAAATCTGACCCAGAGTGGCAGGAAATCAGATCACTAGCTCTAGCAACCAGCACAGGAAGCCCAATAATAACCCTTACTAATAAGCCACTAATTTAGTGATGACCATATTAAACATTTCTTTAATCTGAATCAGCTCCAAAATTGTCATGACTTGATTGGTAACCAACAACTTCCCTAAATTTTGTCCGGGTTTCCAGTGTAGGCCAAACCAGAGAAGGCCAATTAGCCCCTTCCCTAACCAATCCCATAGGAGGCTGCTCTGCTTCTAGTCCAGTGGTTCTCAACCTTGGCTGCACATTAGAATCACCTGGGAATCTTTTTAAAATCCTGATTTCTGAGCCTCATCCATGGGGCCTAAGCTGACAGGCGGACATCCCCCGAGGGGTCCCAGATTGTGAGAGCACACAGACCAGGCTGAGGGACCCTCCCCACTGCCCCCAGCCAAGCATTAATTTTGTGCACTGGGTCTCTAGTTAAGAAGTATTCACAGTGGGAGTTGTACCATTGTAATGGGGAAGTAGCCTATATAGGACCAAAGTTCAGGAGCACAAAGGCACTGAGGAGCAATCAAAAGCAGGAAGACATTAGAGCAGTGGTTCTCAACCTTCTGGCCCTTTAAATACAGTTTCTCATGTTTTGACCCAACCATAAAATTATTTTCGTTGCTACTTCATAACTGTAATGTTGTTACTGTTATGAAGCGTAATGTAAATATCTGATATGCAGGATGGTCTTAGGCAATCCCTGTGAATGGGTCGTTTGACTGCAAAGGGGTCATGACCCACAGGATGAGAACTGCTGCTCTAGGGTAGTCAGCCCTGGAAAGTAGGGAACGTTGCTCACTCATGTTTAAGGGTAAGACCCCAGGCATGCCCAGCCCCCTGCACGGCACACCTGGAGCTCATGAAGAATACCACAATCTTGATGCCTTGAAGTGTCAGAGACAGAGTTCTAGCCCACGAGAACAGTGGGAGCTGGGGGGGAAATTCTGGAAATGAAGAAGCCACAGAAGGGGAAGTCTCCATCCTACACCATAAACTCTCCTCAAATCCCAAAGGACACCTGCACTGTGCACAGGAGGCAAAACCCTGGGAGCCTGAGGAAAGCACGATTTCCCACACAAGAGAAAACAAACTGTGAGTCTGAATTCTGCCAACTTAGAGTGTGTTGGCCAAATTGTAAGCTTCCTACTGACCTGATCTATCAACCTAGAGTGTGTTCTACAAATTGTATGCTTCCTACTGACCGGAGCTATAAAAACCCAAGTGCCCACCCGCATTTGAAGTGTCCAAACAGTGATAAAATGGCATCTTCAAAGTTCTGAAAGAGTGAAAATATCATAGAATTCTATACCCAGTGAAAATATCCTTAAAAAAATCAGGGGAAAATTTTTACATAAGCAAAAATGAGAGACGCTGTCACCAGCAGACCAATGATTGATTCTTCAGCATGTATAACAACCAGAAATGCACATGCACCTAATTTAAAAGCTTCAAAACACATGAAGCAAAGAGAGCTAATGGCGGGATAGACAAATTCTCTACTACAGCTAAAGATTTCAGCACTCCTGTCTCAGCAAATCCTTAGCAACTGTAAAAAAAATCAGTAAATATACAAAAGACTTGGACCACACTATAACTCAATTATACCTGACAATTACAGAGGACTATATTTAATAGCTTCAGAAAACACTTTTCTTTTTCAAGTGCACATTAAATGTTCACCAAGATAGACCAAATGCTGAGCCATAAAACAAATCTCAATAAATTAAAAAATTTTTAAACTTACAGACCATGTTATTTGAACACAATTAAATTAAACAGAGCATTATAAGATTTCTAGAAATATGGAAAATCAAATAACACATCACTAAATAGCTCTGCTTTAAATAAAAGAATCACAAGGGAAATTAAAAACTATTCTAATGTGAATATTAATGAAAGCATAACCAAAGCACAGCCTACAAAGGAAATTATAGCTTGAAATGCTTATAAATAGAAAACTTTTAAACCAATTAACTAAGTTTGCATGTCAACATTATCACTATTCAGAGAAACACGAAATGCAATATAAAACCACAAGCAGATACTATTTAAAACCACTAGTTTGATTTAATTTAATAACATTAAACACATTGATTAATTTTGTTTTGACAACTGACAATATCAAATATAGGTAAGTATAGGAAGGAACCAGAACCCCTATACATTGCTTTTGAAATCTGTATGGCAAATTTTTAAAGATAAATACTGACCCACCCAATGACCTTATAATTCCACTGTTAGCTATTTACCAAAGAGAAATAACAATGCATGTCTAAAAAAGGATATGTGCAAGAATGTAATAGCAATTATATTTATAATATCCAATGTGAGAACAAGCCAAGTCTTTTTCAATAGCAAAATGGATAAATAAATTGTTGTATACAATGGAATAGTTCTCAACAACTGACAAAACACAACATGGATGAATTCAGAAACACTGCATTGTAATGTCAATAAAGAAGTGAAGTAGACACAAGAGACTATGGTGATAAAAACCAGGGAATAGCCACCCGTGGGAGATAGAGCTTTGCTGAAAATCAGCCTGAGATAACTGTGTATGTTAGTGGAAATACTCTGCCTTAATCAGAGTGCTGTTACCAGTTTCAAGAAAACAAAATTCTACTTGGTGCAGATTCACTGACTTCCCCTAACTCAGAGCTTGTACATCCTTTTTTTGCATAGTCCATTGAGTTAGGGCTGCCTTCTGTCTTTTCCTGTTTATTCCACGTATACTTCCCACCCCGTCTCAGCATCACCACCAACAAGGACACCTAGGTTCAGACACATCTGCTCCAGAAATGTATCTTTATTCAAGAGTGAGGTGAAAAAAGTAGAAAAAGTACTGCATAGCATCTAAGAATATGTCTTGACTATAAGTCTATACACCTGTACACCAGCCAATAGAAAGAAGGAAAAATAATAGGAATGGTAACATTAATGACAGCTAAATTTTATTGAACTTAGTATGTGACAAGTATTTTCTAAGCACTCTGCATAAATACCACCACTGAATCCTCACAACAGTCCTGTGAGGTAGTTATGAACATTTCCCCACATTAAAAATAATAGAATTATTATTTTTAATAATAATAGAAGTTAATTAAGTGGTGAAAGGATAAATATCCCAAAGATACAGAGCTAATGAGTGGTGTGACCCAGAGTTGTGACTTGTCATCTAACTCTAGAGCTTATGTTCTTAACCCACTAGCTCTCAATATGTCAGTTCACTGTGACAGGCACTGGTCACAGGCGACTATTAAATTTTAATTAAGTTAATTAAAGTAAAATTAAAAACCAATTTTTCATTACAATGGGTACATTTCAAGCGTTCAGTAGCACATGTGACTATGGTTACCATATTGGAAGGTGTGGATTTAGAACTTTACCTAAAATGTAAGGTAAGAACCCTCACAAATCACAGCCTAAATTTTTCATTGAGTCTAGTTTTGTGGTGAAGTAAGATCACATTAATGCACAGGCCTGCCCTGCCCATGAAGGACCTTGCCTCCTGTTCATGTCCCTCCACATCCCAGAGGGGCTTCCCAGGTGCTGCTGGTGGATCATCACCCCAAAATTGCCACTGATTTCATGGAGGCACCACTACATAATGCCCAGTGTGCTAACCTTGAGAGGATGGAGTGTAGGTCAAATTTAGAGGGACGGGGAAATGAGAAGTCTATAACTTTACCATCTTTGTATCATATTCTGTCAAGTCATCTTAAAACAATATTCTTAGATTAAATGTACTTCAGAATCGATATCTCCTTTTCTTTCTGAAATCTTTCTCCCTTTCATTTTGTATTTGTCCTCTCTCTCTCTCTCCCTCCTCCTCTCTCCTCCTCTCTCCTACTCTTCATTTATTTTGTTATTGCTTCTTTCAAGATTAAATTGTAAATATCTACATATTAAATATTTCAACATGTAAATGCAAAAGACAAACATGTTTATATGTATTACCATTTCACCAGTTGTCACAATGTGCACTATCACAGTATTAATTGAGTGGTGTATGTGTGTGTGTGTGTGTGTGTGTGTGTGTGTGTGTGTGTGTGTCAAAATCCAATCAGGGATCTCACTTTGCTTTGCCTACCACATTGCTTTAGCTTCATCTAATGTGTGACTTTCATGACACCCACATTTGCAAATAAGCCAGTTTTCATTTGAAGTGTTTCTTTCGTATACTTGGATTTGTCTTATAATTAGATTCCACTTAAATTGTTTGTTTTTTGCCATGTTGAGTGGTTCTGGTACAGGAGGCACACAATTTCAGTTTAACCCATTATTGCTAATATTAACTCTGTGCATGTGGATAAAATAGTATCCACTAGCTACCTCCATTGAAAGGTATCTTCTTCCTTTATAATTAATAAACAAAATTTATAGTGATAATTATTGAGTCTCTGTTAAAAGGAGTTGATCCACAATCTTTCACCCAATCATTTAGAAGCAGTTGATAATGCTTGTTTAAATCAATTATCATAGTGATTATATAATTCTTCTATCCTTCCTTCTATATTAAATAGCATTCTTTTATAAAGAGCAAATCTCTCCTTTTTTTTTTCTTCACTATCTTTTTTTTTTAATATATATTTTATAGATTTTTTACAGAGAGGAAGGTAGAGGGATAGAGAGTTAGAAACATCGATGAGAGAGAAACATCGATCAGCTGCCTCCTGCACATCTCCTACTGGGGATGTGCCCGCAACCCAGGTACATGCCCTTGACCGGAATCGAACCTGGGACCCTTCAGTCCGCAGGCCGACGCTCTATCTACTGAGCCAAACCGGTTTCGGCTTCACTATCTTTATAGACTCATATTTTTATTTAATACTAGAGGCCTGGTGCATGAAATCTATGCACTGGGGCGGGGGGTGTCCCTCAGCCTAGCCTGTGCCCTCTCACAGTTCGGGAGCCCTCTGCACTTGCCAGCCATGAACCCGGCTTCTGACTGAGCAGCACTCCCCCTGTGGCAGCACACTAACCACCAGTGGGCAGCTCCTGCATTGAGTGTCTGCCCCCTGCTGATCAGTGTGAATCATAGCAACCAGTTGTTCTGCTGTTCGGTTGATTTGTATATTAGCCTTTTATTATATAGGACTAGAAGCCTGTTGCACGAAGATTCGAGCAATAGGCCTTCCTTCCCCTGGCTGCTGGCACTAGTTTTCCTCTGACACCCGGGACCCAGACCTTTGGTCTGGCCGCAGCAAGGCTTGGCTTCTCCAATGCGGGTGCAGTGGAGAAGCCAAGCCTCTTCAGTCTTCAGTCTTTAGTCTTCAGTCTTCACTCCAGCCAGGGCCTTCAGTCTTCACTCCATGCCTGAATATGCAAATTAACCATCATCTTTGTTGAGTTAATTTGCATAGTTACTCTGATTGGCTGGTGGGCATAGCGGAGTGACACCAATTTGCATGTTTCTCTTTTATTAGTGTAGATTTTTTATAATTCATTAGTGTCATTTTCTTTTAATAGAATTCAAAAGTCAAAACTATAAAGTGTACAATGAGAGTTTATCCCTACTTTCTCTTTTCCACCCCCACCTCCCACTCCCATCTAGTTCATGGATCCATTTCAATATTTTCTGTTTTTTCTTTTTGTGTGTTTTTTTTTAAATAAAAGGTCTCTCTTTTTTTACACAAAATCTACATGTATATATGTATGCATGTATGTGTGTATCTTGTTTTTAAAATTTAATGTTATCTCTTAAATCACTACATGTAAGTTGATACAGATATTATTCTTTATTTGCTCTTTTAAGAGTGAATATGTTTTATAGTTCTCTTTCTGTTATTTTTTTTAATAGCATTTTGCTATTTGATAGATTCCACAATGAATAACTTTGGGCATATGATGTTTCATATTTCTGGAGGAGTATTTCCAAGGTAAAGTACCAGAAACAGCAGCTCTTGGCCAAATGGTCGATGCCTTTATAGTTTTTACAGACACTTCTGCATCCTCCTCATGAGGTGGTTTCACCTCTCATCCTCATCAACAAAGCAGGATAATGATGATTTCCACTCCAATCCCTGAGTGCATTGTCAGCCTTGGAATATGTGCCATCTGATAAGAGGTGGTGTCTCATGTACCCACAGTTTACATGTCCACAGATCATTGAAGCTGAATACTTTTTTATAGTTAAAGCATCTGGGTATATTTTCCTGTACATTTTTTGTTCATGCTTTCTCTCCCTTTTTTTTATAGTTATTAATCTTTTGATTTTTCCTAATACATTCATAAGGTTATTAATATTTCTTTTTTTGTAAAGGATTATTGTTATTTTGACAGTTTCTTATGTATTCGAGAGCTAGCTTTTTATATTAGACACAAATTGAAAATATTTTCTCTTAGAATATCATTTATCTTCTTGACAGTGCTTATGTTTATACACACTCACACACATACACACAGATACATACAGAAACTTTTCTTGTGCTTAAAATTATCAAATGTTTTAAAACTATTTCACAGGAATTCCAGACGATTAATAGTAAGCAAGTATCTAAAGTGGATCTCTAAATCCAAGGGACTCAGCTTTGAACAGCAGAAGCAGACATTCAGCTAAATTTAGAAAGATGGGAAGGATAAACAGGCTTATGTAAATAAGGTGTTTAGTATGTTAGAGAAGTTTGGACCAAAGGTAGAACTCGGCACATGGAAACCATTTGTGAATGATCGTAATGAGAATTAGATCATTAAGATGGAAAACAGATCTGTGCACACCTTAAAATTAAGGACCCAGGCATTGATCTTTGCAGTGCCTACATATCCAACACTTGCAAAATGCTCATCAAATGCCTTCAGCAGTGAGTTAATTTAATCTAAAATGCAACAATGAGGAGCAATCATATCAGTGAAGCAAAAATGTTAACTGTACTAATGTAGATACATCCTTGTACATTTACTTTTAAGTAAGTCTGTTTTCTTGGAAGTTCAATACAAATTTTACTTTAAAAAATATCAATCACCACATTGATTAAACTGGACATGCAGATAACAAGGTTATGTTATTTTAACAATAGAATGTCTCTCACATGTATCAGGGCAGGGCCTTGAAGAAAGATGTTGTTTTTCTTTATTGCCACTGCGCTGACCATTTTAGATGCCTTCAGGAGACTGTCAGTACATACTAAACCAGCGGATCATTAAACCACCATCTGATCCCTAGAGATGTGAGCAGTCACCTAGAGCTGAGCTCCTGCTCGCGTCCTCCTTGCCTTTCTCCTAAAACCCAGGCTCATTTCCTGAGGACTCAGTAGGCAGATGCACTTTAAGTGAACAGTGTGTGTTACGGAGAATTGGCTCCAAGGGGAGATTTCATGGAATCCCTTTTGCTTCTAACGGCAAGTGTGTGACTTTTGAAAAAAAAAAATGAGAAAAGAAACTTTTGTTCAATTGTGATTGAGTTTCCTTTTGGTCAAGTGTATGCATTCTTGCACAGCTGGCCCCAAGACCATTTCAAGGTACAATCAGCACAAATACAAATCTCTGCCAGCTGAGCTCACAAGCCCGAGAAAATCAAAGGACACCTGCCTGTCAGACCGTCGCTTTCGTTCCTCCATTGGCCGGGTTTCTGCCTGATAGACAGAGTTCACTGCTGTGCTCAGCTGGCTCTTCTGTCCTTTCAGCATGCATTACAGAGAATAAACACATGAGCCACCAGTCCTGACAGCCTTCAGCAGAGCACGACAGAGCATGCTTCCGCCCTTCATGGGCATGAGAGAGGCAGCCCAGTGCTGCTGGCTCGAAAGCCACGCCCAAGAAAAGGCAGTGCGGAGAAAGAAGCCCCTGCGTGTGTGTGTTAGCAAGCCCTGTCACTTCAGACGTCCACAGCTGCAGTCTTACCTTGGCAGACCAGACCCCATTTCACCAGGCCCCACTGTTCCAGTGGTAAATGGATAAAAAGAGAATAGACCCGGGCACTCATCATTTTGAAAAACCTTTCCTCTACTCACATGGACCATGCTGCTAAAGAAACAGCTCTCACTATGCAACTCATATTTTATTCTTTCTATGAACAAATGGAGATTCACGAATGCGATTGCATTATAAATGTGTTGATTGATTTGTTGCCAGTATTTTCATGAAAGTGGGACTATGTTTTATTCAGGGCTACGTCCCTGAGATCTAGAAAGGATCAATACCTGTTTCCAGCTGATGCTCAGAAATGTCTACTAAGTGGATCTCAGAGTGTGGGTTCTGGACCCACAGTGTCAGCACCACTTGGGAACTGGTTACACATGCAGATTCCTGAGCCCCTCCCAATGTGATGGGGCAGAAATGCGAGCATAGCCCAGAAACCCGTGTTTTAACAAGTTTTACAGGCGATCCATGCTTCGGTGTAAGAACTTTCCTTATAGAACACTATAAGGAAAGGCAGCAAGGAGAAAGGGGCTGGGTGAATGTCTGCCGGGTTACATCTTGAGGTGCAGACCTTAGTACTTCTCTCAGGGACCAGCTCTCTGGGAAGCTCTCTCTAACTCCCATGCCCATGCCAGCCTACTAGTAGATTAGTTGTACCTTTCTGGTACTCCCATATCCTCTTGTTATCTAATTATTTTACTACCTTAACCAAAGTATATTGACTGCTCATGTACATGTTTTGGCTATCTGGACCACTCTGTTAATCTTTGTAATTTCAACACTAGTACAGTTTACAGAGCACCGTGGGCATGTGTATTTGCTGAATGAATGGATGATGAATGAGTCTGCACTATGTTCCTTTGTCAATATGCATGTCCACGGTCATATCCCTAGTTTTTTGTGCCAGAAGGATGTATACCAGTGATGGCGAACCTATGACACGCGTGTCAGAGGTGACACGCGAACTCATTATTTGGTTGATTTTTCTTTGTTAAATGGCATTTAAATATATAAAATAAATATCAAAAATATAAATCTTTGTTTTACTATGGTTGCAAATATCAAAAAATTTCTATATGTGACACGGCACCAGAGTTAAGTTAGGGTTTTTCAAAATGCTGACACGCTGAGCTCAAAAGGTTCACCATCACT
Organism: Myotis myotis; assembly: GCF_014108235.1. Taxonomy (NCBI): domain Eukaryota; kingdom Metazoa; phylum Chordata; class Mammalia; order Chiroptera; family Vespertilionidae; genus Myotis; species Myotis myotis. The sequence goes on along the minus strand of NW_023416390.1, from coordinate 87,932,584 downwards.
GATGTATACGAATGTGAAAAGGCAGAAAGAGAAGTATACTTTTAAAATTACTTCCTAGAAAATATAAGAAGATGCCAATACATACTTTTGAAATAAGCTTTCCCCAAAAAAAGAAATGATCTATAATAAATACTCATAATTATGGAGACACATTCTCCTTCAAACATATGAAAAGACACAGTAAGTCTGTTGATAACTGTTTATAATACTCCCTCCATGAGTTTGCTGGGGCTATTGAAACAAAATACCACAGAATTGTCACTTAAACAGCAGAAATGTATTATCTCTCAATTTTGGAAGTTGACATTCAGGTGTTGTGAGGTTTGGTTTCTTCTGAGGGTCTGAGGGAAGGACCCATGTCAGGTCTCTCTCGTTGGCTTGTAACTGGCCATCATCATATTCACGTGGCATTCTCCCTGTACATGTATGTGTTCAAATTTCCCTTTTTATATGGATACCATTCACATAGGATAATCGCCCCCCCCCCCAATTGTTTCATTTTAACTTGAGTACCTCTGTGAAGATCCTCTCTAACTAAGATCACAGTCTGAGTTACTGGGGGGTTAGGACTTCAATATATGGATTTTAGGAGGATAGAGTTGAACCAATAATATACCTTAATTGTTCTCTTGGTCTTGGAATATCCAAGGCCTGAGAAGAAAAAAATAGTAAGACTCATAGTCTGCTTTTCTGTAGGAAAATGTCAGAACTTGCTTGTCCTTTTTTCCCTGACAGAAAGCATCAGCCCGCGTGAGCTCCCCGTGTGGCTGGTGTTGAGGGTCTCCTGGAACCACTGAGCCTCACTTGGCTCTCCCCTGTGCTCCGACCCTGTGGGCTTCCGACATTAATGCCAGCCATTGTCTATGTCTTTCTTTTAGCCCACAGGCCAATGTTTCTCAAAAATGCATCAGCTCCGTTCTCCATTCTGCATTCATGCCTCTACCCTGTCAGCCCTCAGGGCTCCTCCCTGATGTGGTCTGCTCTCCTTCCAGCAGGCAGCCCTGGGAAGAGCAGGTTGGTGCTGGGGGTATGGTCCTCAGAGCCAAGCTTCCTGGGAGAGACTCTGCTTGTCTTGGTCTAACTATGAGGTCTTAGCCTATTTACTATGATATTCAGTTTATTCATCTGTGAAACGTAGGTGCTTATGGGAGCAGCCTGCTGGGTTCCTGTCACAAGTAGATGTTTAGAGCCAGTGCCTGTGTCTGGGAGAGCTCCAGAGAAGCACTCGAGGCTGCTTGTCTGCCTGCCTGGTTGCCCGGCCAGACGTCAGCATGCTGCTGCAGTGAACCTCAGGTCCACATTACAGCTTCTAAAAGGCAGACTCACATTACAGAGGCATGCACATGATGATGAAAGCTGTGTTTCCTCCTGAAAACTTCCTACTGTTTCAAGAGTGCATACGAAAATCAATGTCATTTTAGAACAGAAGAAATAAGGTCATAACGTCTTGCTATTTAATGAGAACCTATTAATCAACAGATTGTATACAAATCCTTTTAAATCTTAAAACAACCCTGCAGGGAGATTTCCGTGCAGAGGAAAGCAAGGATTTGTAGTCAGAAACCCTGAAGGCTGCACTGGTTAAACGACAGGGCTAGGATCTGCAACTAGTCCGTCGAATGCAGCCCTCGCTGCTTATATCACCCTAAAGAGTGTTTGCTTGTTTTTCTTTCTTGTTTATTGTGTTTTGCTGTGTTGCCTGTGTTGTATTGTGATGGTTTCTTAGAGAGCTCAGTGCCATCCAGTGTATGGACGGACCTGTTTGCCTCTAGTGCCCTTGGTCAGAGTAGCATCTGGTGTACTGTAGAATGAACAATTGCTCCTCAAACCACATAATTAACAATTTACTCTCTTCATTATTTTTATTATAATAGGACATAATTCTGTCAGATAAATAATGCTGTGCTTACTCACCTTTGCCTCTGTATATACTTTCTCTCTCTATGGAGACTACCTGCCTCTGACAATCAAGAATTATGTCCTGTTTTTTCTCACCATAGTGCTTTATGAAAGGCATAGAAAACAAAGTTAAAAACAAAACTAAAAACGTATAGGTACTTATGTGCTTATTTTCCATGACTAGATTTGACAGGTCTTCTAAGATACTGGCTAGTTACATAGGTAAAACCAATACACCCCAATATACTAATAGAATAAGACTCCATAATATATGTGTAAAGATGAATCACGATCATCCGCACATATCCCCCTGCCTCTATTGGGTTATTCACAGATGGCACAACCTGCTGTTCCTGGTCCTAGCATCCAAGCAGACATTACTAATCAATCCTGGAGCTTCTGCTGGGGTCAGATGCAGACTCTGACAGTTTTGCAACACAGCTCTCTGGGCAGTCACTACCAATCTATTTGAGGTGACCTGTGAAATGAAGCCAATTCCACATCCCATGCAGTTTTGAAAGTGGAGAACATAAAACATTTAGGAGGAGGAATTATTGCACTAGAAGGTGGTCAGCAGAGATTTGTGGCCTGGGGGTCCCCCAAGTGGCCACACGTTCACATTCTCTTGCTTCAGTGGTAAGACTAGCCCTGATTTAAAAATCGCTAGTGCTGGAGAGATGAAAATGTGTTCAGAAGTTGCTCAGGAGGCTGTTTCTTCCTGGCACTCTGCTCTTCGGGAGTTCCATTCCTTCACGATTTGATAACCGGCTCTATCCTGGGCCTCTTAAAGCAGCCCAATTTAATCATTCCCAAGGAAGGAGTCCAGATATTGTTTTGTAAAAATCACTGCCAATGTGAATTCAAATGCACAGTGAGGATGGAGAACCAGTATGCTAGGGTGTTTGCTGATAATAGCACCACTGAAAAATATGCCTCCTCGGGCTTTTTAAATGAAGGCTCTCGGAAAACAAAAATTTCTAGCAAACTTCCACATATAGCGGTAGGGTTTAAGGCCATTAACATCCCATGGTAACCCTTGGGTTGCCCACATGGATGGCCGACCTCCCAACAGCCACCTCCCCGCACCAGACTACACTGCATCTGTGAGATGGGAACACATCACACGTGATAATAAAAGCAAATACCACAAAAAAGAGTCACACTTTTTTTTTTTTTTACTTCCCATGCTTACAATAGATTATATTCTAAGTGTGCAATAGTGTTATGTCTAAAAAAAAAAAAACAACTATACATACTTTTATTTAAAAAATACTTTGTTGCCTGACCAGTATGGCTCATTGGTTGGATTCCCAGTCAGGGCATATGCCCGGGTTGCAGGCTTGATCCCCAGTAAGGGGTGTGCAGGAGGCAGCCGATAAATGGTTCTCATAATTGATGTTTCCCTCTCTCTCTTCCTCTACATTCCTCTCTCTAAAATCAATAAAAATATTTAAGAAAAAAACAACACTTAGTTGCTAAAGAAAGCTAACCATCACCTGAGTCGCCAGTAAGTCAGGCCTAGTGATTCAGCTGGTGGAGGGTCAGACCCTCAAATTGTAAGAAAGACAACATCTGTGAAGCACAATAAAGTGAAGTTCAATTAAAAGAGGTGCCTAAATAGATATTTCCACATGACATATGGGATTTTTTCACTCCTATTAGAAACTGTTTGCCCAGAGGGAAAAATAGTTGTTTTACATTCACAAATTCTCTTAAGGTGCTTCCTTCAAAATTGCTGCTGTGTTTCTCAGGATGTTTGCTGCTATTTAGTCCCTGTGAAATTTACCTCTTTTGGTTTGTTACTTAGCTGTTTCTTTCCATAAAGAAGATCTTGAAGCTTTTATAAAGAGTAAGTTTTAGAAAGCTATATGTATGGGATTTTTTCCTGCCTGGTGCAAAATGTACAGAGCTGTTGTTGTTGTTTTGCATTTTTGTAAATAAGAGTAAATTGCTCCCTAGATTTAGTCATGACACCCCAAGGCAATGATGTTGCCTTTCTCAATAGTGGCTCCCCCCCCCCCCCAGGTGAAATAATAGGATTGAGGGCGCGAACAGAAAGCAATACAAATTCAGGCCACAGAAATAGAGGTGCAGGTCTAGGTATGGACCCTTTCTTACTGGCTTTGCTCATAGCAGCCCTACCTCACCACTACTTTCATTTCAAGATACCCTAATCTCATCTTCTATTCTAATGCTCAGAGCTAAAGTTCTAATTACACTTCCTTCTGTAATCGTCATGTTGGCCTCTTCCCATAATTTGATCCATCTTTCACTGTCTTGCCCTTGTCCCTGAAATGCTTGGACCAATGTTTGAGCTTGAAATCCACTAACACTACTTATCAGGGTTCTCCCTGCTCCCTGGTCCACTGTGATTAGCTAACATTTATAAGAGCATAAAAACTGAATGAAGAACTGCAGATTTTGGAGTGGACTCAGAAACATAGTTAGACCAGTAAAAGTCGACAGCAAATATAGAAGAAGAAAAAAAACAGAGTAAATAATGTTGAAATTATTTTGCCTAAATATGAGATAGGATTTGTGTTAGGTTCAACCAATCCATGGCCATGGTGCTTTTTCTTGTCTTGATCCCAAGAGGATTTCAACAATTGCTTGAGGCTGAATTTATACAGCCCCTGAGAGAAATGACTGCCCTCAACCAGAAGGGTTAAGTAGAGGCTGCAGGGAATCATGCAACCCAGGTCTCCTTAGTCTGGAAATGCACTAGACTGTCCTGGGTTTGCGGTCAGTCTGGGGGCAAACCCTAACTCTGACACCTACTACTTGACCTTGTGATAGTTGATAAAATATCTCCACACGATTCTCAAGAAAATTCTTCAAGGAAGTGTGCAATAGCTGTATGATTCCTGCCTCACAGTGCCTAGCCGAGGGACTCAAAGTCTAAGACAGCGCCTGTGGTAGGAGGGTACTGGACATGGCATGGACCCACAGGAGGCACTTTCTTATACTGAGGGCTAAGGTTTGTCAGAAAATATTAACCCTCACCCAGAGTTAGCAGGGCAAAGACAGGGAGAGGGCCTCTGAGGAGTCCGCACTTCAAATGCAGATACCCCAAAATCTAGATTCTTAGAACTATATAAAATTTTTCTCAGAGCTGGGAGACTTAGCAGGCAAGAGCTGCCAACTTAACCTCTCAATGAAACTGTGCAGCTTTTGTCTCCTTGTTTCTTAAGCGCAAACTGCTGAAAGTATAACTTATAAAGACTTTATTTCTTTGCAGAAAATAAGCCTGAAAAGAAAGTCAGCCACTAATGTTTGCAGTGGCAATGAAGAGAAAGGGGTGATTCTTAGCCAGAAAATAGCTTTATAAATTATTTTGAATCTATATTTATAGAACAATTCAGAATAAGTCTATAAGGTTCAACTACATTTTCCAATTATATTTACTGCATCCAAGGTTGAAATTACACACAGCAGTGTATGCTAATGTGGGGAATTCAGAATATTATAGAACATTTTTTGTAAATGACAAGGGAGTGCTCTAGTTCAAGTCATTATGGCTGAGGTATAAAGAAAACATGCACTGAAGCCCAGCTTTAGGAGTGCAGCTGGTTCAGCAATATCACAGCGTCTGGGATGGTTGGAGGCCCAGCGGGGAGAAACAGCCAGGTGCACAGGCGCTGGCCACAGTGGCTTTTGCTGTTCTTCACAATTATGCCTCTTGAATGACGCCAAAATAATTTTCTGAAAATAAATGGTGAATCATTCAAATGAGTTAATCAATTAACAAAAACATTCAAATGAGTTATTAAATAACAAAAAACACAGATCAAAAGCATTCATCATGATCCCAAGGTGTAATGTGTCATCATGTCAATTCTTTTTGCTCTCTCGAGGTTGGATATTTAATGAGCCTAATTACTTGATAGATGATACAGGATGAGCCTTTGTGCAGAAATATTATTGGCTTCTGCAGCTGTTTTTCTTACTGGGCACTCAGGGGATTACAACTAGTTTGCAGTTCAGGGTTGAGGGAACCCAGGAGGACATGGAATTGTGGCATCTGGGGTCCCAGAGGCTGAGAAAGACTGTAGGTGAAGTTGATTTGTGAAGTTCCATGGAGACGTAATCCATAGGACAGGGGGAGAGGAAGGGAGAAGTTGTCACTGACAAAGCAGTGGAAGGAGAAACAGGGTGTGTGTGGCGACGTCCAGTGCAGAGTTAAACAGTCATCACCCATGAATTTGCTTGCATGTGGTCAGGGGCTGACGAGCCAGATTCGGACTGTCTCTTGACATGTTAGGATGGGAGTGTTGCTCAGTAAGCTTAAGTCAACATCATCACATTCTCAGAGTTTGTGGTCCAAGATATTGAAAAATTCACTTAGAGAACTTGGGTTCCATGGAGCCCCCTCCCAGATCCTAGCTGTTCACAGAATTCTATCCTCTCTTTTAAGGGGGCACAAAGTACTCTCCATTGCATGGTATCTCTTGTAGTTTGGTGTGGAAATGTAACCAAATCTTCTCCAGAGAAATGTATGAACAAGACAGGCATCGCCCATAAGAAACCTAGAGAGGTTTACCTCCGTGCTCTTTGTCCTTCTGATGGTAGGATGCCAATACTGAGACACCCTAGGAGAAGGTGGAGTCCTAAGCTGGGGAGACCATGAGTCCCAGAGTCACTGAGTGGAGCAGAGCCACCTGCCAAGCAGGAAAATCCATTCTGGATTGCTACTTGAGGAAAGAAATAGACTTCTATTGTATTTGAGCAACAGCACCTCAGGCTTGATTGCTGGTAGCCATCCTTCTGTGTCCTGCTCTGTGCTCTGAGAAGCTACCTCTAGAGTCTGCATCCCCTGAGTCCCCTTGCTCTCCAGCTTTTCATTGACTTTAGCCAACAGGGTGCACCAGAAGCAAGTTAGAAGGTGAGAGGACTTTGCAGGGCGGGAGACAGAGAGAAGAACAGAGGAGGAAGGTGTTTGTATCCTCATGCTCCTTCTTGGATTTTCTCAGACAGCTACTCCAACACAGCTACAACCAGCACCAAATGCTGGTGACACAGACTCTCCCATCCTCCCTCAGACCAAAAGCGGTAACAACTCCACTGCTACTAGTACCTGGTTGATTTGTCTTGCCTTATCTTTTCTCATAGCCCTCCCCACACCTTTGTCAACAGGCCTTTTCTTAGAAATGTACTAAATTAAGCCACGCTGATTATCTACTCTTTCTGTGGCTCTGGTGGATCAAAAGGTCACTGCGTCACTCTCTAACCACATTCTTGCCTGGCCACCTCCTTCAACCTTCAACCTCCTCTACTGTTGATTTCCAGACAAATATAGAAAAAGAATTTTTTTTTGTTTATTTCCATGCTGACTGTAATGTAGAAATAAAGACTCAGAGAAGAAAAGAGACTTTCCCAAAACAATCAGCATTTTAAACATAGAACCGGGACTCTGGCTGAGAAAGAGTGAGCATGAGAGAACTTTCTATAAAAGAGCAGAGCTGGAACTAGGAATATCATAGTTCCTTTCCCACTGATGCTTCTTTGTCTGGCTGCCAAGGAAGAGTGGATCACCTGGGGAAACATTTCTTTCCATCTGGTATAACCAGTTAGGAATTAGGTAGAAATGTTGGCAAGAAGTGTTTTGGGACCCACATCCCACACCTAGGAACCTGAGCTATCTGCTGTGAATCTTCAGGGGTCTTCAGAGGCCCCGGCCCCTGCATTTATCCATGGTAGATATGCCTGAAATCAGGCCGTGAACTCCTCAGACTCCTCCCTAGAGAATCCTCCATCCACATTGAGGCAATAGAGACATCCCCACCATCATCATCAATAAACTTCACAGGTGAAATATGCTTTGGAAAAATGTGATACCTGACACAGGCTCTTTTGGTTAGTTGGAGGGAGAAGAGGCAGGGATACAGTGTCCACGGCCCTTTTAGATAGTTGCAAGCAGATGAGCAAGCTTGGAATAGGAATGGAAACCCATCCTGTAGTTTTCAAAGAAACTGGGCTTGCTTTCTCTCACTTGGCCTTTGTTGTCATCAGCTTTCTAACTCAGGGCCTCTGGGCAGTGAGAGGCAATGTGGCCCCTTAGAGGGACTTGGCACACTGAGCTTTCAGTGCCCTCTTTCCTGAAGACCTCCTTTTTCTAGTCCTGTTTCCCAGACAGCTTCCTAACAGCTCTCAAAGCATCTCCTGAGGGAAGGCACTGTGGGTTCTTTGAGGGTGGGGTCTGTAATCACTAAGGCTTCCTGTCTTCACCATCCATCCCAGGGCCTAGCAGGTGGTAGACGTTCACAGAAGATTTGCCTTCTTCATGATATCCAGTACATGGAGTTGAGGATGCCCAACACATCAGGAGGCAGGAGTTCGTTGTAACATACATTTTCTTTTTCAATTTTCAAAATTCAATGTCTGCCCATCTTAAAGAACACATATAGAAAACTCAGAAAAAGAAAGATCAAATATCCTTTTATATGAAATTTAATGCTCCAATAAAATATAAATCCCATTGAATTTATAGGATGAAAACTGCAATAATTTTTGTAGTGTGCTAAGTTGTGAGAAATTGTATCACACCAAATATATCAGTTAATTAGCTATTAGGTCAATTATCTGGTATTTCTTTATTCTCATTTTATATCTTTGAGGCCCCCTAGTTCAGTGAATTGCTTGCATCTTTATTATATTTGCCAGATCATTCTATTCTGAGTGCCCTCTACTCCTGATCACCTCCCCCCAAACTGTGCACATATCATATTTTTTGTTCCTAAATCTTCCCCTGAATGAATCATCTAAGCTTTAACAAACCATAACAACCTAAGAAAATTATAACTCATCTTCCCTGACATTTTAGCTCCTTCCAAACCTCAGTCTAAGTCCCTAATAAAACACTTGTCCCCTCTACTAGTCCCATCTCTGCTGTGTTTGTCTGTTTATCTTCCCCTCTCTCTGGAGTAGCTTAGAAAGTATTCCACTCCAATCTCATCTGAAAGTTAAAATAATATTTTTCTGGCTAAATTTATAATACATGCCCTATTTTTCTAAATAGAAGGAGAGAAGAGAGTTTGACAGAGGGTTTTCTTTCTGTTTGCTAGAAAATCCATTTGTAATATAATTTTATAACTGAAATATAACTGAAGGATTAAATAATCCAGCTTTTGTAAGATAAGGGAGCTAAAACTCAGAGAGGGTAAGTGATTTGCCCAGGCTCACGCCAAGTTAGTGAAAATTTCATGTTACACTGGGGTACCATAACTCCCAATCAAGTCCTCATTCTCCCTTTCCAACAGTCCATGTACCTAACGTTCGTTCAGTACCTGTCACAAATTAGAGTTATAGTCTAGTAACTGGCGATATAATGCAAATAATATAGTGCACTGTCTTTGAAGCACATGCTGTCACATAAATAAATAAGATTAAATAGTACATTGCTTTAAATTACAAATAATTTACACTAATTTGTTAACCTAAAAATAAAAGGCAAAAGTTAGCGGCAATAAGCTTTCACTTGGGATCAAAAAGAATTGCAATTCTGGTAAAAAACCAAATTTTTCCTTATTCAGGAAAAAACCAAATAGTGTCCTAATTACTGGATGAAGAAGGCAAGGGGTTTGATGAGGAAAGAAAGGGAAGTAATTATAGGGATAGAAGAAAGGCATTTCTATTCTAATGAGCTGAGTTACTCTGTAGCTGTCCATGGCTGGTTACTAAGTCTGTCTTCAGAAAGAGGGTCTGCAATCATCAGTCCTTGTGGCCAGGATGGCCGCTCTCCTGTTAGCTTCAGAGAGAGCTGTTTGTAAGAAAATGTTGGCCCAGTCCAAAGGTTATTTTTCCCAGTTCAAGCATTCCAACGGCTAAGGAGCAAGATGTTCAAGCAGTTCCTCAGGTATGACTACCCTGGCTCCATTTTAAAATGTTTCCACTATGTCAAGTTTTCACAAATAAAACAAAAATTCCCAGTAGGTATACAAAGTTTTATAGTTTTCAAAGTACATACAAGCCTACTAGCCCCACAGTTTCATTGCACCTTATGGGGAAAATAGTTTCTTATTTCATTCTGCTTTTGGTTTTCCCGTCTTGCATCCCATTCTTACCTAGAGTTTGAAGCAGTCATACTAAGAATCTCCAGAGTAAATTTTGAGTGGGATTGCAAGTCCTCACTCTGACATAATTTTGGATGAGATCATTTTCCCCATCAGGGTTAGGGTAAACCACACGTTCCCAGACTCTGTGCTTTCACACGCCATCCTTGCTGCCTAAACCAATGGTTCTCAGCCTTCAGTTTCTTCCTGAATGTGGGGCTCTGCCCAGAGAGGTTCTGATTCAGGGAGACTGGTGGGGCCTGAGAGTTTGTATTTCTAACAAGTTCACGGACGCTGCTGATGTTGCTGGTCTGGGGCCTGCACTTTGAAAACCACTGGAAAAGCATTCTTTCCTTTCACTTAGGACTCAGCTACTACTGCTCTAAACTTGGGATCTTCCAAGACACCCAAGGTGTTCACCCGCAGTCCACCCCCCCCCCCCCCCCCCAGTATCCTGTGATGGTGTCTCTTGCTGTATCATAGTCTATGTTTGTCTTGTCCATGAGTGGGGAGAGGAGGACAGGTTTTGCTGACACTGTGCCCAGGCTGGCACAGTACAGATGTTATTAATGCAGGGATGTATGCCAGAGAGAAGAGAAACAAATTCAAGAAGCATATATTGAGGATTTAAGTCCTATGAGGATCTGGGCCAAGAATCCATTTACTAAATGTCAGCAAGAGACTAATGGCAAGGTGAGTTAAATTGGTGACTAATGGAGAGTAAATGGTTACCAATGAAGGCCATCACAGGTTTACTTGCTTTTTGCATGTGTATGCCACTCTACCTCCAGAGGTGGTGTCTTTCTCCATTCTCTTTGAATCTGGGTTGGTCTTCTGACTTGCCTTGGTCAGTAAACTGTGCCAGATGTGACACTGAGCTAGCCTGTGCCTAGTCTTCAAGAGGCTCCGCAGGTTCTGCTTTACTCTATGAAATTAGATTCCATGTAAGAAATCCAACTACATAGAGACCACTTTGTTGTGAGGAAGACCATGATACCTCTGTGGTGAGGCTGTGGAGAATTACCAAGATTCCACACATGAGGCGGAGCCTTCTTTGACTCTCTAGGCCAGACTAGACACCAACTTTATGCAGACAAAAAAGTACCTGAAAGTGATGCCACATAAATCCAGCTCAGACCAGTGAATCTGACCAGCTCAGAACCAGAGTTCTGAGAAATGACCAAAAATCATTGTTTAAAGCTACTGGTTGGGAATGGTTTGTCACACAGCAAAAGATAACAAAAATATATGGGATTTAAATTTAAATTTAGTCCCTGACAAGCTGTAATATCAATATCATTTTCTGTAGACTATTATACCATAAAACATCAGTACTTTTTTGAAAAAAAAAATTGAATTTACACAAAATAAATACAGTCAGAAAAGATAATTCTAATTCTGTTTCTCCTCAGTGCAAAAAATAGATGCTAAGATACTCTGTGTATTTTAAGAGACAAGGTTCTAGTGGTAAAGAGTATAGATGCAGAAATAAATAATATTAATACCAGCCATAGTAATATCATCATCACTGTGTACCATACATTGTATTCAACAAGAATTTTCTCATTTAATACTCACCAAATATCATTACATAATAGTTATTCCCAATTTAATGCAGAGAAATCTGAAACCACTAATAATACTGATTCCAAATATTCAAAAGTAATTTTTCATCTTCTCTAACCATAGACATAGATTTTATTCATGCAGGCAGTCCATTTTTTAGTCTGCTAGTTTATATTTTTAGATTTCAACAATCCCCACACCATTGCCAACAACAACAAAAAATATTGATGTTTTTAGTGTCAAGAAAGAATGGAAAATAACTGCCTCAAAAAGGAAAAAACTGGGTTAAAAAATGTTAAACACATTTCTATACTCCTGAAATCTCAGAGGGTTTTAAACTGTGAGTACTATGCAACATTCCTGGAAAAGATTTGACCTTGAAACCATTTCAGCCCATCAATTAACATCACATAGAGATAGTGGTATTCCACAAAATACAGTTTGGAAAATCCCATGATAGACAAAGAAATGAGGTTGTTGATAGATTGATTTTTAACTGAGGCAACTATCCTGGGGAGAAAGTAGATGCAGCACGATTTAACATCAAGTTATTTAATTTTGTGTTACATGTTTGTTGGCATATATTGTGTTCTTTTATTTTAAAAAATTAGACCTACATAAATATAAATGTTTAAAAATAATTCCTGGTATGGAGGCCCAGGAGAGACACCTCATTCCAAACACAAGTCCTGTTCTCAAAAGAACTCAGTAACTTGAACTGTGTTTTCCTTGCATCCTCCTCCATGTTGACCTCTGACTTCCAGAGGAGAGGTCCCTTGGGGTTAACAGGACATGCCTACCTCTTTCTGCTCATTGGTAGCATCTCTTTGTATCTCAGATTCCATTCGGGAAAGTGATTCTTCCAGTCAAAGAGAATGGAGTGAATTGTTTCCATTGTAATGAGCAGAGACACTCATTGGGCTAAGTAATAAGACTGAAGAGAGAAACCATTCTTGTGTGGTAACTAACCCAAATGGCTACTTCGAAGAGCACATTGGATAAAACTTACAGAATCTACTAAGAAAAATATCAGCTTTGAAACCCAAATGTAAACAGTTGTTTTATTAGGGAATGAAAGTAAACCTTTCTGTAACAAAGGTCTCCCTAAAATAAGAGGGCTATAATCCCAGTGTGACAACGTAACATGGGCAGGGAGTTGGATATCAAAAATCAGAAATGCCATAATTGTTCCCCTACTGTTTTAAGTGCAGAGACAATAATTATTAATATTGTAACCTAATCTATATTATTTTGAGTATATGTTTATGTGTTATTAAGAAATTATAAATTATACAAATTTCTCATTCTATATCATTAGCTGATTATCCTCAGCTAAGTCTTTCTGATGAAATAAAAAAAAAGTCTTTAAATAGCTCAGCCAGTGTGGTTCAGTGGCTAAGCTTTGACCCATGAACCATGGGTTGTGGGCTCAATCCCCAGTAGGTAGAGTGCAAGAGGCAGCCAATCAATGTTTCTCTCTCATTGATGTTTCTACCTCTCTCTGCCTCTTCCTTCCTCTCTCTAAAATCCATAAAAACACATTTTTTTAAAAGTCCTTAAATAGCCTTCCTAGGTGTTTTATGCCAGTAAAGACCTCTTCTGAAAACTGAAGTCAAGATTCTAGTGCCCAGAATGTTTTCACAATGTTCTTTAATACAGTTCATTTTCACTTAAGTGTATTTCACATTACAATAGCTCTTTTGGGGGCAATTAGTTGGTGAACTATTCAAAATTTTCTGTTGTTAAAGGCAATTCTTAGGGATCACTATGAACTTGAATACAGTGGTATCCAGGCTACTTGGATTACATGTTAAACAGTATTTGGATGACCATCTTCTATCTATCCTCACAAGACAGTATCCAGTATCCAAAAAAACAGACAGAAACATACAACATTTTGACACCAAAAACAAGACAATCTTAGAATATACAGAAGACCTTTTAATTGAACACATTTATCGAATGCACCAAACTTATTTATTGAAAATATCAAAATATGATTTCCACATTTCACAGTGTTCACATGGAAAGTTTGTCAAGGGTTAGGATTTAGGAACAGTGTACTTTATGTACAGAACATGGGCATTAGTGTCCAGTGGACACATGTTTACAACCTGGTTCTGCCACTTTGCATAGAAAACATTTGGCACAAAGTCCGTAGCCCCCTATTGCACATCCTTAGCATTTTGAGAGCATTGCAGTTCACCGACCATTGGCCCTGGTGATATCAATGTACCGCAGCTGGCAATTCAAATAACTTTTCTTATACAATGTTTCAATATGCAAAGATTTATGAAACATACTTAAGAAATATTTCCACTGCCAATAAAATATATTGATTTTTATTATTTGGGCTGTTTTTAAATTTTCACTATCATTCTCTAATAGTACAAGATAAGGGACATTTTTCAGTACGTTATTATGTGGTGGGAAAAATAACATATACATATAGATGAAAACTAATGTTCTAAATTCTTTTTTAATTCAGGTATAATTTACATATGATAAAAGATACCTTTTTCAAGTATACAATTGAATGTGTTCTGTCATATGAATACAGTCATGTAACCACCATTACACTCTAATGATAAAATATTTCCAAATCCCCCAAAGTCCCTCTTGCCCCTCTACCCCTATTTCTGGCAACCACAGTTTTCTGTTCCTCAGTTTTGACTTTTCTAGTGTATCAATCATATCAATGCAATCATTCCATTTGAAGTTATTGGTTTGGTTTGTTCCATTTCATATAATACTTTTGAAATTCATCCATGCTATTGAAAGTATAAGTAGTTCATCCTCTATTATTGTTGGGGAATATATCCCATTGTATGGATTCACAGCTTGTACATGCATCGGCATTTGGGTTGCGTTCAGTTCGAGGCTATGATTGATAAAGCTATAGTCATTTATGTCCAGGTCTCTGTGTGGACATACGCTTTTATTGTTCATGGATAAATGCCCAAGATTTGGATTGCTTGGCAGTGTGCTGACTGTGTATTTAACTTTAGGAGGAATTGTCTGTTTTCCAATGTGAGAGTTTCAGTTGTCCCAAATCCTCAACAAACTTGGTGTTTTCAGCATTTGATTTTTATTTAGCAGGAGGTGTGTAGTGCTATCTCACTTCATTTCAATTCCTTTTAACTCTAAAGATAAGCATCTTTTTATATACTTACTGGCCCTTCATATATTTCAGCACATTTTTCTTGCACATTATTCTTTGGTAAAGTGATGTTCATATATTTTGATGTTGTTTATTTTAATTGAGATATTTGTGTTATGACTGATTTGTAAAATTCCCTTATATATTCTTGCCACAAGTCCTTTGTCAAACTATGTATCTGGCAAATATTTTTTCCATGTACAGCTTTATTTCCATTTTGTTAACAGTATCTTTTGAAGAGCAGAAATATTTAGTACTTTTGACAGTGTACGATTATTCAATATTATTTTCAACTAGAGGCCCAGTGCATGAAAATTCATGCACTCGGGGGGTGGGGATGGGGCGCTCAGCCTGGCCTGCACCCTCTTGTAGTCTAGGACCCCTTGGAGGATGTCCACCTGCCGGCTTAGGCCCACTCCCAGCCTAAGCTGCAGTCGGACATCCTTTGTGGTGTCGAGGAGGCGGGAGAGGCTTCCGCCACAGCTGCTGGACTCACAGCCATGAGCCCGGCTTGTAGCTGAGCGGAGCTCCCCCTGTGGGATCACACTGACCACCACGGGGCAGCTCCTGCATTGAGCATCTGCCCCCTGCTGGTCAGTGTGCATCATAGCAACCCATCATTCCTGGTAGGTCTGCCATTAGGGTCAATTTGCATATTACCCTTTTATTATATAGGATAACTGCTTTTTGTGTCCTTTATAGAAATCTTTGACTAATCCATAATTTTCTCCTAATTTTATCTAAAAGGTTTGTAGTTAAATAATGTACACTTATGTCTATGTCTATTACCATGTTAGTTTTGTATATGGTGTGAAGTAAGAGTTGACATTTACTTATTTATTTATTTTAAATATTGATATTCAGTTATTCCAGTGTCATTTATTAAAAATGTTGTCAATGACATTGTTCCCTACACTGAAGTGCCTTGGCACCTATGCTGGAAACCAGCTGAGCACATGCATGTGGGTCTATTTGTGGACTCTGCATTCCTTCTATTACTCCAAATGTCTGTCCTTAAAACAGTGCCTCCCTGTGCTAATCACTAGAACTTTTAGATGAATCTTTAAGCCATTTAAATAAGGCAGAATAAGTTCCCCAACTTTGTTCTGTTGTTTCTTGTTCCTCTACCTTTCTATATAAATGTTAGATGCATCTTATTGATTTCTTCAAATATCCTGCTGGGATTTTGATTGGGAGTATGTTGGGGCTATGGTTAGTTATATCTTAATAACACTGAGGCTTCTGATCCATGATCATAAAATATATCTTCATTTGTTTTGATTGGATAAGATTTTTCTTAGCAATGTTTTATAATTTCCAGGATAATATTCTTTCACATTATTATATTAATCTCTAAGTATCTCCATTTTTATTGCTACTGTGAATTAGATTTCTATTCCCAATTTTTCACTGCACATATGCAGAATTTCAATTTATTATTGTATACTAGCCTCTTATCCTACAACATTGCTAAGGTCACTTAATATTTCTAGTACTTTTTATAGATAACAGCATTTTCTATGTAGATAGCAAGTGAAGACCGTTTTACTTATTGATTTCCAAACTGTATGTCTATTATTATTATTAATTTGTCTTATTGCAATATTACTCTACTCACGATTATGTTTTAAATTCACAACACTACACAAATAGATGTTTGTGACATTTACATATATTTAAAACCCTATTCTAAATGCCCCACCATGCCCCAAATTTCGTTATTCCTATTGATTTATGAGGTATCCTTTCTCCCTTGTAAGATGAACAAGTCCCCTTTTATCTCTATGTTTGCTCCCTCCTAGAATCCTTGATTCCCTATCTTCACTCTTTCCCCCAACACATATACAGAGTACCTGCCGATACCACACAGTGAATCAGGCACAGGGAATTAATAATAAACTGTGTGATGCAGCTGTCAAGCTGCTCAACCGCTGGTTTAAAGGCAGTATATGATTGGACTGACCCCTGGAGGCATGCATGGGATGCAGTGGGTGGAGAGAGAAAGGTATAGATCTAATTGTATGACCCAGTCAGAAGGCTACTATATAAAGGGAAGAACATGGCAAAGAGGCAGAAAATCTCATTCGGTTGGTGTATCGCAAGAAAGCGCTAGATACCAGGTACAGAGTGATGAGCAAAGTGTTAGTCGCAACTCAAAGAGGAAAACACAAATAACTCCAAGTGTTTCTAACAGAAAGAATTCAACACGGAGAATTAGATACTGGGGGATGATAAACTTGGGAGGCGTGGACTTTGGTTTTCCCTCATCATAATGGCAAATCTGACCTCTATGGGGTCTGCCTAAGCACCCCATAGAGGGATATGGCGGTTCTACTGAATTAGCTCTTGGTTTACCGATACTGTGCTCCTTGACCCGACACCAAGGGCAACAAGAGGTAAGTTTTGGGAGTCCAGTGGTGGCAGGGCCCTGTGGTTCCATTTCTTTATCTCAAACACCACTGCCTGACAGTGCACAGCCATGCAGCAGAACCCTGCGCTCTGTCAGACAACTGCTGGCTCAGCCACTGCTCACTCCACCCTTGCTGGACTCTGGACTGGCCCCGCAGCTCTCTGTTCCTCCTGGCTGATTGAATATGGTTGGCTAACTTGTTGCAATTTCAGGGAAGAGGCCAAGGGGATTTCTCATGCTGCCACTCCGCTGATATCACTCCCATAGAGTTTCAATTAGAACTTCAATAATATATGAAGAGAGTGAATAAAAGTATTTGAAAGAATATATATAAGTATGAAGACTAGAGAATAGATAAGGATATTTTGATTTTTTAAAATTTTCTGTTACAGGAAATCAATTGTATAGAGAAACTGGAATTACACAGCTGTGGTTTGGACTAGGAATACATAAATAGGTCAGTGGAATATAAAAGAGAATAAGGTAACAGACCACAATGTATGTGAGAATGTGATAGATGCCAGTGATGGCATTTTAATTCAGTGGTAAAGGATGAATTGTTTAGTAAATGGTCTAGGTACAGCTGGTTATCCATCTGGAAGAATATAAAACTGGACTCCCATTTTATATCATGTTAAAAATAAATTGCAAATGAACTACAGACATAAATGTAGAAAAGGCAAAAATGACTGGGTGAGTCTATGGACATTCTC
Source organism: Myotis myotis (assembly GCF_014108235.1). NCBI lineage: Eukaryota > Metazoa > Chordata > Mammalia > Chiroptera > Vespertilionidae > Myotis > Myotis myotis. The sequence continues at coordinate 87,914,788 of NW_023416390.1, read as the reverse complement.
AGGGCAAAAAATAATACTACCTATGATGCAATGTGCAATAAAGCAAGTCAAAACACAAGTATTTGAGAAACAGAAATACTTGGGAAATTCCTTGCAATGAAGAACACATAGAGATGCCCATATTAATAATATACAAAAGTCTCTTACGAATTCATAAGTAAAGGAAAAATAATGCAAGTGAAGAAAACAGGGCAACAGATTAGAAGAGGCAATTTATACAAAAGCAAATCCCAATGTCCAGCAGATATGCAAAAAGATGCTCAGACAGTATGAGTAAAATGCAAATAAGTAATAATGAATACTTCTTTACATTTAAAAAGGTTTTTTAAAATATATTTTTATTGATTTCAGAGAGGAAGGAAGGGGGACAGGAAGAAGAAGATAGAAACAGCAATGATGAGAGAGATCATTGATTGGCTGCCTCCTGCATGCTCCCTACTGGGGGTTGAGCCCACAACTTAGGCATGTACCCTTTACTGGAATCGAACCTGGGACCCTTCAGTCTGCAGGCCAACACCCTATCCACTGAGCCAAACTGGCTAGGGCTAAAAAGTTTTTTTTTTTAATACACACACACACACACATTTCAGAGAGAGCAAGGGAGAGGGAGAAAGTCATAGAAACATTGATGAGAGAAAAACATTGATCAGCTGCCTCCTGCACCACCCCTGCTGTGGGTCCAGCACGCAACCCAGGCATGTGCCCTGACCGAGATGACACTCAACCAACTGAGCTACACTGGTCAGGTGATGCTTCTTTACATTTAGCAATCTAGCAATCATTCTCTTTTTATTTTAAAGTATATTTACCAAAGGCAGACATGGGAGGAACAGGGCAACCCCACATTGCTAGAGTAATGGTACCACTTTTAATATATAGTTTGTAAGACTCTGAATATTAAAAATATATATTTACTTTTTCCCCCTAAAGGTACAGGTCTGTGAATCTGTCTTATAGAAATAAAACCCACAGCTCACAAAAGAACTGTGCATCAATAAAAAACTGTTTGAATAAAATATTCTATATTTGCAGCATGGAATATTAAGAAACATCAATCAAAAAGAATAATTTGGAATCATACCACTGACTTAGAAGGATTTCTACAAGAATAAGAAAAATGTGTGTATACAGTGGCACTTTCATGGAAAAACAATGATATTGAGCAAAAAAAACTTCTACAAATATAAAGGATTATACAAGTACATAAAATATGGAATCATATACATTTGATTATATTTAGGCTATGAATTTGGTGTACTGATAAGGGAGAAGTCTGGTGGAGAGAGGAGAGGAGAATCAGGAGGCAAATATAAAGTATGAGGGAAACAAGGCTATGCAGGCCCCCACTTCTGTATATAACAGTGCCATGTTCTTCCAGTTAGGTGCAATTTTGCATATGAGTGTATACGTGTATGTGTGTGCATACATGCATGTATCTGTATGCACATGTGTGTATATGAATGTGTGTATATATGTGCATGAGTGTACATTATGTGTGTGTTTGTGTGTGTATGCACACATACACATATATGTTTGCTCATAATGACAATAACTGGTAAGTGAGAGCACAGTGCAAGGCCCTCTTCCAGTGAGAGCTTTGAGCGCTGCAGCTGTGCACACCCTTGCCTCCCTGCTTTTGATGCACATGTGGCAAGAGTTTAGCCAGGGAGCCAACTCATGCAGTTTACTGGCTGTTTCTAAAGAAGCTACAGGACCAGTTAGGATGTATGACACTGTTTATCTTAATCATTTATTTCAGTTTGTGGTTTTCCTAAGTTATTACTCTGAGGCTTAGTCAATTACTTTCCTCTTTCCCTTGGGTGTTCCTGGTGCAGGAATCATTTGCCTCCAATTCAGAAACACCAAGAAAGTAGAAATCATTTAGCCTGCCTAGGCCTTCGTTTCTTCATCTGTGAAATTAGGATAATGATAACTTCTTCTTCCCAAAGGAATATGGTGAAAAGTAATCAGATAATTAACTGGATATTAGCTCCTGGTTCATGTAATTACAGCTTATTATCATCCACATTTTTCAATGCTGTGATTTCCTGTGCTTTTCACTTTTGCAAGAGCTGGTGGCAAGGGAAAACACAGTGCACCAGATCTGCTGAAGTTAAGCAAAAGGTAAAGTCTGGAAAACTAAAGGAAATAAAAGTAAAATCACTTATTAATAGGCCGGTAATCAACTATTTTGTAACAAGGCTTTTGGTACTTAGAAAATCAACTTAAATCCTTAGAGTGATTTTAGTAGTCCTCCAAAGAGAGAGAGAGAGAAAGAAAATGTTCAAAGCCGTCTCCTCTTCACAGTCTTCGGATGTCATTTCAGGCACTCAATTCTGTGGCACTGGTTGCTGCTGTCAGCTCCTCCCCTCCCTCCCTCCTGGGGGCAGCCCATTGTCTGTGCTTTCATCAAAGCAGTTATTTCTAAAACAAAACAATCTTTCTTAAACCCAAGTCTAGCCCCTCAGGCTCATGCTGAAAACCCTTGACTGCTTCCTCTTTACCTTCCAGACAAATCCCATGGTCCCAGCTTGTCCTTCATGATCTGACTTCAACCTGTTTCTTAGCTCTCCACCTCCTGTCCTGTCAATCACTTTGGCCGCTGTTCATGGCCAACTCCAGAGAGAGGAGTGAGAAGGTGGCCTGCCACTGAGTGTCCAAATAGTATCAAATAGACTGCCCTGTGTGAGCCCTGTCCACCCACCACATCATTCATCGGTGTTGACAGCACTGGGGCCCTTTCAGCCTCCGGAGCTGGACGTGGCCCCATGGCCCCAGGCACTGTCACAAGCACATGGGACAAGGCAAACTGTACATGGAAGGGTCCTCCAAGGGCCTAATCATAAGAGCCTTGACAGGGAGAGAGAAAACACAGAACAGAATCTGAACTAGGGAGCAAGGAGGTTCGGGACTGAAGGGAGGTGGAGGGAGTCCAGAGGATGCTGTATGGTGACATTTTTAGCTGGCTCAGATGTAGTGTTTTTCTTTAATGTTTATCTCCCACTTTCTTTTTCCTCAGAACAAACACCAGCCTGACCAGTCCCCTCTTGATCTCCTTAAATGCTGTTCCTAAGATTAACAGCTGTGAAACAGGAATTTTTAGGGATGAAAAAGAAAGACAGGGTTAGGAAATCTTAGAAATTAAGGGGACCATGGAGGAAAGCACAGGGCTGCAGAGCAGCAGAAGGTATATTTCCATAGAATAGGGGAGCTGAAAGCAGCGGCAACAGATACATTTCCATAGAATGAGGGAGCTGGGAACAGCAGGTCTATATTTACAAAATAAAGGGAATAGGAAAACAATAAGGAAAAAGGGGGGAGAACCTCACATGTCCCATGTGAGTGTCAACCTTTGAGCTCAGAAGTTACTATAGTAACTAGTCTAAGGGAATAGTGACCAATCAGAGGGGATATTAAGGCACAAAGGTCTACAGCCTTTATAAACCGTGGAAACAGAGACTCAGTGGGACTCCTCCCCCTCCCCACGTGGGAGTCTGTACTTGTTCTTCAATAAATTTCCACCTTTGCTATACCACCTTCCATTCGTGGATTCATTCTTCAATTCCCACGGACAAAGAGCTCAGGAACCATTCTGCCCAGGGGAACACCATATGTTCCAGTCCAAAAATCCTGCTTCAACTGCATCAACTGGTGTTTACAGCCAATCTTGACAATGAACAAGGCAACAGTGAACCAGAGTCCACCATGAAAGTCTAAATTGAAATGGGCATCCGTATGCACGAGAATGTGTGCCTGGGAGTGGACACTACAGACTGTGGCTGAACTGAATGGGAAGGACCCTAAACCTTGACCACCGCTTGGGCTGATCTGTTGTCTCTCAAGCTTCCCATGGTGCAATGTCTCTGTTGTGGCTAATTTCAAATAACCAATGTTTTGTGTGTGTTTCTAATGACTCTCAAAGTTCCTTGTAATTTAAAAGTCCTCTCTCTTAAGCCAGTGGGAGCCAGCCACAGCACCCACATAGCAAAACAAGCAGCTCCTGGGACACACAACAATCTCTGATCATCTAAGCTAGAAACTGTCAACTCAAATGAGCATATAAACGGACACCAGCCAAGAGGAGCCTGAAGCAGCCCAAATCCCTGGGAAGCGCAGGTGGAGCACGTCCTGGGAGGGGAGGACAGAGTGGCCTTTTCTGAGATACAGTCCAGGGGTACAAAGAGATTCCCTGCAGATGCCCCCGCCCCAGGTAGCAGGAGCCGCTGATGCCATGGGCTCGCTCTTCATCACTCCTATGGTGGGGGGGGGGGGGGGGCGGGGGGGGGGTCCACTCTGACTGGATCTAATGCTGGTGTAGTAAACGCCTCCTCTTCCCCAAGCCCACAGCACTAGAATGTAGAAACCATTCCTCCAGAGTCCACGCTCACCGTCACCTAGGAATATTAGGGTACCCGATCCCCATGTCTGCTTCATGAGATTGTTTAAAGCTGCATGCCATATGTGATCTGACTGTCATAGCTTGAAGTTAGTGACTATTGTCCCATTTCACAATCATCTATACTCAGTCAACATTTTTCTTAATTAATCAATTTTAGGTAGCATTTTCAATAGATCGCACCTGACAATAAGAATCCCCCCCCACTCCTGGGTAAGAGGAGGGTAGGTGAGCTAGGTGACATTCATTGTCTCCTCTGCTGCTGAAACTATAATGTCTTGTTTGTGCATGTCCGCCATTTATTAAGCTCCAACCCCTACTTTAGAGATTTCATGTCACTTCATCTGCAGGAAAATCTTAAGAGGAACCGAGGCTCATCACCTGCAGAGAGCTGAGGAGAGGCCCACGCAGGTTAAGTGACTCGCCCAAGTCCCCACAATGTATTAGTGACAAAGCCAATATTTACACCCGGGTCTGCCCAGTGTCAGACCAGGCACTCACCCTCTTGATGGCATCAGCTCCCTAGTCCCTGGTCTCTGTCCCCTTCCCCCCCGGGAGCTTCCCCGTGACACCTCCTGTCTCACCCGCATGGGAGCAGCGTGGACCGTGAACAGCACGTGGGCTGAGCCATTCCTTCCACACAAACCCAGCTGCTTTCAAAGTGTAAACCCTCAATCCGAATGCAGGTCACTCAGCACAACAGTCGCCTCTGCCATTTGGGCTCCAAGTGCAAAGCTATTCCATACATGCTAATGAGAAAGTTCAGGGAGTTACGGCACCGTGTGACCCACCGGACCCCGGGCCTTCATCATAATTGGAGCTTGTCTAAAATCCCTCGTTCATCTGCACTAACATAGGAATTTAATCACAAACGTGCAGCTCCATCTCTCTACGAAGGGAAAAATCCCTCGCAAGTTGTTAATTGACCTTAATCAAATGTGATGTGTAATACGCTCAGCTGGATCCGGAGGCGCTGGAGAAATAGAACAGTAAAACACCTCTTAAATCTAAATTGTATTTGAAAGAGCAGATTAGGTTATTCCCAGCATCCTCAGACAAACCACAGCCGGCTGAAATTTATCGTGTGCTTTCCAAACAAGGCAGAGGCGTGAGTGCTTTATGACTTCACCTACCCTGAAAGTCACTTGTCTTCTGAATGCACCAGTGGCTGATGCCTGCACGGGGCTGCGTGGTCGGACACGCGGGCACCGGCTCTGAGGTCAGGCTGCCCTGGAAGGTGGAGGACCGAAGCTTCAGAGTAAGACAGGCTGGGGCTCGGTGCCAGTGTGGCGTTTACTAGCTCTGTGACCTTGGGTACTGACAGCATTGCTGAGACACCAACTCCTCGTTTCTAAAGTGCTGCTGAGTCTGTGTGCCTTTCGGATTGTTGTGAGGCTCAGGGATCATAGGAGGAGCACAGGATGCCTCAGACAGTACAGAGGCTGTCAGTAATATTATTATTACAAAAATGGACCGTGGGTTTTCAAAAAGCCTGCCCACAGCCATAGGAAAAGATTGAAAGTTGATAACATGACCATGTGAAATCAACTCTTCTTTTTATTCTTTTTTGTTTTAATTAACATTTTGAGATAATGCAAATGAAATTAAAGGTATAAAAAATGATGCAGAGACTTCCTTTATCACTGACCAGTTTTCCCCAACAGTAATGCCTCGCAATCCTCATTCCAACACCACAGCCGGGGTCTTGCCACTGTTACAGTTAGGGTGTGGGCACTGTCACAGTTAGGGTGTGGGCAGTCACAGTTAGGGTGTGGGCACCGTCACAGTTAGGGTATGGGCACCGTCATAGTTAGGGTATATGCACCATCACAGTTAGGGTGTGGGCACCATCTCAGCTGGGGTATTGGCACTGCCTCAGGCGGGATCAGGAGCAACTCCCTCACCCAGAAGCTCAGGATTGCCCTTTTCTAGGCACCTTGCATCCTTGCTTCCCCTGGTGTCCCTCACCCCTGGCAACCACTAATCTGTTCTCAACTTCCATAAATTTGTCATTCAATAATTTTATATCAATGGGACTATACAGTATACAAGCTTTGAGGTTAGCTTTGCTCACACAGCACAATTCCCTGGAAATTCTTCTAGGTTGTTGCATATATGATAGCTCATTCCTTTTTATGTCCGGCTAGTATTCTATGCGATGACGTGCCATTCTTTGATTAACCATTTACTTGTTAAAGGACAACTGTGTTGTTTCCAGTTCAGGACTATTTTAAGTAAAGCTACTGTGAACATATGTGTATAGGTTTTTTTGTGTGTAGTTTAATTTCTTGTGGATAAATGACCTACAGTTTAATTGCTTTGTCCTATGCAGTTGCATGTTTGGTATTAGAAACTGCAAATTCCCCAGGCTGAATGTGCCATTCCATTCCCATCCACAGTGTACTAGTGTGAGCAATCTAGCTTCTCCCATCCTCTCTATCATTTCGTGCTCTCACTCCTTTTCACTCTGCCATTCTGACTGCTGTGCATTGAGGTCATTGTGGTTTTAATATGCATTTTTCTTGATGGCTGAACTGGTTGAACATTTCTTTTTGCTTTTTTTGCCACCTGTATATTCTCTTTGGTAAAACGTTTGTTCGTGTCTTTTGACTATTGGATTGTTTGTATTTTTACTGTTTAGTTTGAGACATCTTCTATACTCTATAGAGGTCTTCTGCCAAATATGCCATTTGCAAATACGTCCCTCCAGTCTGTAGCTTGTCTTTTCATCCTCTTCTCAGGGTTTTTCATAGAAAAGTAAAGATTTTTAATTTTATTTTATTTTTAAATATATTTTTATTGATTTCAAAGGGAGAGAGAGAAACATCAATGATGATGGAGAATCACTGATTTGCTGACTCCTGCATGCCCCCCACCCCAAATGGGAATTGAGCCCACGACCCAGGCAAGTGTCCTTCTGGGTCATAGGTGGCAGTCAACCACTGAGCTACACTGGCTGGGCCACAGAGCAAAGATTTTAACTTGATGTTTTCCCATTTATCAATTTGTTTTATGGATAATGGGTGAGGTGTCAAGTCCAAGACTTTGCTTAAGCCTAGGTACTGAAGATTTTCTCCTATGTTTCATTGAAAGGTTACACAAAATTATACTTTATATTTAAGTCCATGATCCACTTTTAGTTAATTTTTATATGTATTCTGATATTAATTAAGGTTCCTTTTGGTCAGTGGATGGGCAATTGTTTTAGCATCATTTGTTTAAAAGGCTATCCTTCTTCCATTGAGTTACTTCTGCACCTTTGTAAAAAATTATTTGAGTGCATTTGTGTGGGCCTATTTCTGGTTCTTAGATCTGCCCCATTCATCTATGCCTGTCTCCACCAAAACTGCACTTTTGGCCACGATAGCTACATGGTAGTTCTTAATATTGGGTAGAGTGATTCCCTCTACTTTATTATTCTTTCACAAAATTGTTTTTAGCTACCTGAGGTTTTTTCTTTTCATATCAACTTTAGGATAATCTTATCTATGACTACAAAAAACCTTCCTGGGATTTTTATAGGAATTAGATTAAACACAAATCAATTTAGAGAGAAGTGACATCTTTTCTATGTTGAGTCTCCTAATCCATAAACATATTATGTCTCTCCATTTATGAAGGTCTTCTTTGATATTTTTTCAGTAGCATTTGCCATTTTCAGGAAACAATTATACACGTTTTGTTAAATGTACGCCTCGGTGTCTCATTTTCATTGGCACAATTGTCAATGGTATGGTGCTTTTAATTTTGTTTTCCCCATGCTCATTGCTAGTATATAAAAGGAAAATTGATTATTTTGAGTTGCTCTTATAACCTGGGACCTTACCGAACTCACTTATTAGCTCCGGAGCTCTTTGTAGGTTCTTTGGTATTTTCACACAGGCAAACGTATCTGTAAATAGGGTGATATCAGATAAGGTGATTGTTGAGAAAAGAAAAAAGTTACCTCCTTCTCACTTACAGGTCTATTTTGGCTCTTAAACAAAAACAAAACGTACATCTTGACATTTTAAAAATAGGAATACAAAAGAAGTTCACCTTACAGATTTACTATGACAAATATAAGAAAGCTCTGTGCACATTATAAATTGTTCAATAGCTGTTGGAAATTGCAACCGTTGCAGATTGTCTGCAGTCATGAATGTGCAAACCTACAACCCCTATGTTCTCAACTGCATAACTCAGAAAGTGGGAACTTTCCTGCATGATGAGCAATGCCAGAATCTCTGAGACTCTCTAAGTGGTAATCTAGCAAGAATATATCATCCTATATAATAAAAGCCTAATATGCTAAGTGTCGGACTATTCATTCGACCATTAGACTAGTTGCTATGATGTGCACTGACCACCAGGGGGAAGGTGCTCTGACTGGTAGTTTAGCTTGCTGCTGGGGACTGGCCAATCAGGACTGGGCGAGACGGGCCGGACACACCCTGGAGCCAAGCTCCCATGGTCCCTCCCTGGCCTCTAAAATATTTCTTCTAATTAATTTCCTTTCAATGTGCATGAATCCGTGCACTGGGCCTCTAGTAGTATATAAGAATCTCCACCAAGGTTTTGTTATCTTCCAATTTTTATATACTATGGAAGTATTTGAGGCAAGGATAATAAACGTGAAGAGATCTTAAACTGAACCAAATGATCATGATTTATCCTATTCCTTAGGGACTGTTTAAAGTAAACATTAAGCTAGAATAAGATACTATAAAGCCCTTGCTGTTTTTTCTCAGTGGTTAGAACATCAGCCCTCAGACTGAAGGGTCTTAGGTTTGAATTCGGTCAAGGGCACATGCCTTGGTTGCAAGCTCGATCCTGGCCCTGAGCAGGGGTGTGTGGGAGGCAACCAAAGGATGTGTCTCTTACATTGATGGTTCTCTCTCTGTGTCTCTCCCCCTCCCTTCCATGCTCTCTAAAAATCAACAGAAAAAATATCCTCAGGTGAGGATTAACAAAAAAAGAAGATACTATAAAGCCTATAAAAGATTTTAGCAAATGTGAGGTTGTTTTAGGGACCCTTTTTTCCTCTAAACAGCCCACTCAAATACTGAAATCTGAAAACAGATTATACCATAATCAGCTGGAGGTGGCTCCCCCGCCCCTATTCGATTCTGATTTGTTTGATATTGAGGATAGCCATGGTTCCTCATTTTAAACTAATTCCCAGGCAATTCTGCAGCACAGGCACAAATAGGAATGACTAACCAAGCCAGCCTCAAGTCCCCAAAGAGGAGAATCTTGCAAGACAGGTCAAGTGTTCTTAGGAGTGGGAGGAAATTTGTGGATATTCTTAGGGATGGGAGGAAATTCATGGAGATCTGGGGATAAGAGGAGGACCCTAAAGTCTTGTTGCCCCTCAAAACAGAACATGGAGGGGACCAAAATAACTTTCTGTGGGGTCAGCCCTGACACTTGTTGTTTCCATTTGTAATGAAGTGCTTGACTTCAGCTTTGATTGCCTCAGCACCCACTTCAAGGCTAATAAACACACCACCAGTTATGTCCCCCACTGAGGCGCCCTTGTTTTAGATCTTACTTAATTTCTATAATTGAGCATGTGGGCTACTTGTTTTTTTGTTTTCTTTTCCTGCACTTTAGTCTCTGATCTTATGTTTTAAATTCACCAGTAAAAAGTGAGTCCTCAAAACTCCAGTCCCCTGCCCTGGACACAACCCTCCCCTTGCCCATTTCCCCCATTGCTGTGTGGTGCCAGTGTGCTGTGCAATGTCTAGGTCTTGTGAGTAATGAACCTGTATCTTTTCAAAGTTCCCTGGTGGTTATTGCTGAAGAGTGAGTGCCTTGTCATAACTAGAAGGGCTGGTCCAGCCTCAGCACCGGATATTGATAGGCTGACAGCAGCACAAAACATTTCTTCTCTGTAGATCATAATGCTCAATGGTCTCTCCTGGGCCCTCCATCCACTAAAGAAAGGCCCTGTCTGTGCAGTGACAGATCCATTCCCTTCCTTCCATTTCCAAAACTGCCTCTGAAGACAAAGCTGTAAATGGAGGGGTTTGAGGTCTGACACTGATGGATTAATTTTCTTGAGCAAATATTCCCCATAATAAATCACAAATAATTTATTAAGCTCAGAAGAAAAATAACTTAAGAAGATGAAGACAGAATTTGAATTTATTATGTTAAACCCCCCCAAAAAACCTCCTCTGCTTTTTTTGTGAACACCATATTTTCTGTATAAGAAAAAGACATACCACATATGCATGAAATCAATGCATCTACATTGTATCCAAACAGTGCCAATAGAACTAAAAAATGCATAATCAGTCTAGCCCATTCCTTTGAAAATAAATTGATTTTTCAGCACTTTTCCCGAAACTCCAGTTGCTTTGAAAATAAAATCGTTTTCTTTCTTTCTGACACCAGTGCATTTTAAATGTGAGCATTTTCTCATCTAATGATTGTTTTTCTGGTTTTCTCCCACTGATTGGACATATCTAATTATCCAAATAGCTATTGAAATAGAATGCGTTTTCAGTAATGTCTTTAAAGTGCAGCTCAAGTTGTACCTTTACATGACCTTCGTACCACAGCCACCTTCTCAGCTCAGCCCTGAGTGAAATACGGCACACCAAACAACCTTGATGCCAATACCTACAGACTGCTGCTGAAATGCACGTGGTTTAATTTTTAATTGCCAAACATACAGCTACATGGCCATAAAAGGCGATTGAAAGTGTTTGTACAAGATGTGAAACTGGCAGTTTTCCACTTATAATAGGATATGTACCCAGACTTATTACTGAAACTTAAATTCTGCTGACATTTTTTTTGAAAATAAACGTAGTTCAGGAGATGCTGCCCCACTCTGTTCAGCCCTGACTGGAGATGGTACTGCAGCATGTCACTTCGAAGAGCACCCTAAATGGAAGTTTAACAGTTCTCCTAAAGCTATTAGTGTGACTTTGGTGTGAAGGCCTGCATTAGTTGGCTCTTAAGGTACATTATATTTATTTATTATTTTTATGTGTATATGTGAGTGTGCCAAAACCCAATAACCCTTAAATTGTGATCCTTTTTATCTTCCCTCAGATGTAATTTATCTATCAAATGCTCTTATAAGGATTACATTTAACATATTATCCACATAAATGACATAATATGGGGGAATATATATATATATACATATACATATATATATTACATTATGACAGTTAGGATATTATTGTACTGCCTTCATTTTGGACCAGAAGAACTGAATTGAATTTCAATTATTGTGTAGTGTTTTCATTTTTCACAGAATGAAATGTACAACAATAATAAGCTTCTGAGTTTTTAAGCATCTTTGGCATTATTTCCCTTGCTTTTTTTATTCCAGTCATCTCATAGTTCTCTAAAAAAGTTTAACTCTCTCCTGCCTTACGATCTTTGCATATATGTTTCCTTATATTCAAAATGGCACCACACCCCTGCACACCACTTTCTACCTTTTGCTTAATTAACTTCTACTTAACCTATAGATTTACACACAAATGTTTGTTTTAAGGAAAACCTTCTCTGCTGCCCATTATCACATAGTCCACAGCACTAAAAACTCTCCATAAATAGTGCTGGTCTCAGACACACATAGTTGTTCATCAGCTCAGGAGGCCAAAAGTGAAAATATAATGGCTGGAACTAATTGGGAAGACTTGAATTCATAAATTCCTTTAGGAATTTTTACCAGGGGTGTGATATGGCCATATTTATGTTCTAGATGGATCACACTGGTGTCAAGATAGTAGAAAAGATTACCTTGATTTAGGAGTAAATCTTGTGATAAAAAAGTAATGTTTGACTTGATATGGAAGAAGTCTGGATAACCTGTGGGTTTCTGGCTGGGTGACTGGGAGGTTGGTGAGATGCTGAGACAAAAGAGATGCAGATGAGGATGAATCCAAGCAGGAGAAATCACAGTTCTGAGTCCAAGTCTTTCCTGCATGGCAGCCAACTGGGGTGTAAGGGTTGGATACAGACATGAAAATCACCAACATAGCTGGAAGTTTAAATCGCAGCTGGAAATTTTCTGAACTTGACCAGAACAAAAAGTGAAGCTGAAGACAGACATGGGTAGTGGGTAAAGAATCTGTAACAACGATGAAGACAGAAAAGGAGACCCAGGATGGAAGCTGAATGACCTCAGCTTCCATTTTGCATGTTGCCAAAGTGTGAGAGTAGAGGATTTTCAAGACAAATCAATATCCAAAGGCAAACAGTAGCTCAAGGAGAAGAGCAGCCATCAAAACAAACAGTGCAACACAACTATTGGATCAGAAACATAATGCCAAGAATAGTTTTCATGGGATGATAGGAGGCAGAAGACCAGCAATGCTGCAGATCTAGTTCCTGTGCCTTGCCCATAATATAGGTAGTCACAAAATATCTTTGCTGAACCAAAACTTTGGTCAGGCCCACCTTCTCCTTGGTGCATGTGGGCATTTCTTGTAAAAATCCAGTTTTAGCAAGAGCCGTTGCTAAATCAGTTTAACCAGAACCCCCACCCTAAAGATCTGATTGGGTTCCTAATCCATCAGATCCCAGAGATAAAGTCTGACCACCCTGGCTTGTCCTCAGAAAGAAAATGTGTTAGGCCAGTTTAGCCAGAACCGCTTTACCCCTGATGTTTCCTCTTAGTAATTTCTCATCCACTGACTTCCATCCTTTTCTTTATAAATTTCCACTTGCTCATGCTGCATTCAGAGTTGAGCCCAGTCTTGCTCCCACTGTAATATCCAATCAGAGGGGTCTCTATACGTATTGTGATGGTCCAGAATAAGGTCCTCCTTACCATCTCTACCAAGGGTCATTAACTGTTTTAATGGCTGTTCTATTTCTGTTTTATATACATGTGTTATAGCAAGAATTTAATGATAAGAAGAACATCAATATGATAAAAAAAATTCTTGCTACACAGTCATTGGGGAAATAAAGAAACTGAGTCCCAGGAAAATGCAAGCATTGCTCGAGGATCACATGGTTAGTGACCAACAGCGGCCTAAGCTTTACTCTGTCATGGAACTTTGATGATCAGAAGGTCCTCCCTCCCTGTTAATAACATGCCCTTTAGTATCCCCATGGAGCCCTAAAACCAACCATTTGCCTTTCACATCTCAGCAGTTTTTACTGATTTCTTGACAATATTAAAATCTGGAAGGTGACTGGACACAGAATCAAGCCACAAATAAAGAGAAAACCATTCAGTGAGAATTTGTGAATATCATTACAATGCTCCCACAAAATGTTCTGCACATTGACAAGTCTCTATTGTGGCTCTTACCCTACTGTGAATACTTGGTGCAATCAGCAAAAAAGACTGGAGTGAGGATTTTCAAGACTGCATCTCAGTGGGTTCCAGTAAATATGGCGGGGTAGGTAAATGTGGTATTTGAATCAAAATCCCATCAAAATTACAATTAAACTACAGAATAATCATCTTTCAGAACTACCTGAAATCTAGCTGAACAGAAGTTTTATAACTAAGGATATAAAGAAGAAGCCACTTTGAGACCAGTAGGAGGGGCAGTATGTGGAATGGCTGGTCCCACATCCATGTGTGGTGGGTAAAAAATTGGAGGAACACCTCATCTGTGGAGGCCCCCCTGCAGAGTTAGGGGTTCCAGTCCTACACCAGGATTCCCAGCACAGGGTTCCAATGCCCCAAAGAGAAGCTCCCATAACTTCTGCCTATAAAAATCAGTAGTGCTTGTGGCTGAGTGAGAACTAAACAGAAAAGCAGCAAGAGAAAAGCAATTCCTTACCTATAAGGAAGCTCCCACTAGCTGATTTCTCAACAGAAACTTTGCAGGCTAGAAGGGCTTTGTAGAAAATATTCAAAGTGATGAAAAGCTAAAACCTATAATCAAGATTACTTTACCCAGCAAAGCTGTCATTTAGAATCAAAGGACAGATAAAGAGCTTCCCAGACAAAAAAAAAATGTCTCCTTTAAGAAAAAAAACAAAGATAAAAATAATGAATAATAAAATGGCAATAAACACATACCTATCAAATTAAAGACAAATGACTTAAATGCTCCAATCAAAGGATATATGAATACTGAATGGATAACAAAACAAGACCCCACACTCTAGCTGGTTTGGCTCAATGGATAGAGCGTCAGCCTGCAGACTGGAGGGTCCTGGGTTCGATTCCTGCCAAGGGCACATGCCTGGGTTGCAGACTCAATCCCCAGTAGGGGGCGTGCAAGAGGCAGCCAATCAATGATTCTCTCTCATCATTGCTGTTTCTATCTCTCTCGCCCCTCCCTTCCTCTCTAAAATCAATAAAATATATTTTTAAAAAAAGACCCTTACATATGCTGTCTATGGAAACTTCAGATCTCAAAAGATACACAGACTAAAAGTAAAGGGATGGAGAAAGATATCTCATAAAAATGGAAACAAACAAACAAAAGCTGGGATAGCAATACTTATACAAGACAAGGTGGACTTTAAAACAAAGGTTATATAATAAGAGACAAAGAAGGACCCAGAAATTCCATTTTGGTATTTATCCAAAGAAACCCAAATACTAAATTGAAAAGATATATACATCCATATGTTCACTGCAGCATTATTTATAGTAGCCATGATATGGGAGCAACCTTATGTCCAGCAACAGATGAGTGGATAAAAGAGTGTTGCAAACATATGCAATGGAATATTACTCAGCTGTAAAAAATAATGAAATAGTGCCATCTGTGACAACATGGATAGACCTGGTGGGTATTGTGCTGAATGGCATAAGTCAGACAGAGGAAGACAAATGCCATATGATTCCATTTATATGTGGAATATGAAAAAAACAAAATAAATGAACTAGCAGAACAGAAAAAGACTCAAACAGAAAAAACATTTTGATAGTTGGCAAATGAGAAGGGCAATGGGTGGCAGTGGGTAAAAAAGGTGATGGCTTTAAGAAGTACAAATTAGTAGTTACAGAATAGTCATGAGGATGTAAAGCACAACACATAGAATGTAGTCAATAATCCTATCTAATAAAAGAGTAATATGCAAATTAGCCATCACTCCATCACAAACATGACAGCGCCCATAGCCACAAGATGGTGGTGGCTATGACACCGCCCAGTCCCCTCAGCCCCGCCACTGGAGTGTTTGGGCCTGTCGGCCCGGCCAGGGGCCGCGGGGACCAAGTGGAGAGGCAGGATCTGCCCACTCCAGTAGTGGATCAAGCCTCGTCGCTCTGCCACTTCTGGAGTGTCTGTGGCCAGCAGGGCCTGCTTGGCCATTGCCCCAGCGACCCACGAGCAGGCAAGCATGCCTGCAGACAGCACCCAGCAGGGTCTGCTTGGCCATCGCTGCGGCCACCCGGGAGAAGCCAAGCGCAGCCCGCAGGCAGCACCCAGCAAGGCCTGCTTGGCCATCGCCATGGTGTGGAGCAGGCAGGCCCTGCAGAGCACAGAGAACCATGGGGAGTGGGCCAAGCCATCAGTAGGACATCCCCTGAGGGCTCCTGGATTGGAAAGGGTGCAGGTCAGGCTGAAGGCCCCCCATGCACGAATTTCGTGCACCAGGCCTCTAGTCCTATATAATAAAAGCCTAATATGCTAAGTGTCTGGTTGTCTAGTAGGCCATTCAACCAATCAAAGCATAATATACTAATGATATGCTAAGGCCACTCAACTCACTATGACATGCACTGACCACCAGGGGGCAGACAATTGACCAGCCGCTATGATGTGTACTGACCACCAGGGGGCAGATGCTCCGACCAGTAGGTTAGCTTGCTGCTGGGGTCTGGCCAATCAGGACTGAGCGAGACAGGCTGGACATGCCCTGGAGCCCTCCCACAGCCCCTCCCCTGCTGGCCAATCTCTCACATCCCTCCTAGGCCCCGATCATGCACTGGTGGGATCTCTTGGCCTGGCTTGCGCCCTCTCGCAATCTGGGACCCCTCGGGGGATGTCGGAGACCTAGTTTCAGCCCAATGGCAGAACAACCAGTCACTATGATGCACACTGACCACCAGAGGGCAGATGCTCAATGCAGGAGCTGCCCCCTGGTGGTCAGTGCACTCCCACAGAGGGAGCACCATTCAGCTGGAAGCTATGCTCACAGCTGGCAAGCTCAGTAGTGGTAGTGGGAGCCTCTCCCACCTCTGTGGCAGCATTAAGGATGTCCCCCGAGGGCTTCGGGACTGCAAGAGGGCACAGGCCGAGCTGAGGGACTCCACCAAGTGCACGAATTTCGTGCACTGGGCCTCTAGTATTTTAATAGCTATCAATGGTGTCAGATGGGTACTAGATTAACCAGGGTGATCACTTAGTAAGTTATATAATGTCTAATTACTGGGTTTTATACCCTGAAATGAAAATAATATTGTATATATTGTATACAATATAATACAACTGTAATTGAAAAATAAAAATATATATATTTAAAGTAAAAAAAAAAGACTGCATTTCAAAAGGTCTGCTCCAGACTCCTAGCTCCTTCATTAGGATATCTGACTTTTCAAGACCATCTTCAAAACCATCTTCATACTATCTTCAGCCCTTCCCAGAGTTTAGTCTCCCAATATTAGTTTCATGTACACTCCTCTCCCATTCAGCATTTTTACATAAAAAGACTTAAGCTCACATAAGTATCTACAAGAGGAAGGCAGGAGACAAAGGGAAGCAAATGTAGAATGTATATGCTATTATGTTAAAAAACATTTTTTGGGAGAGAATCACTTCCAGAATGGTTGAGTAAGGACCTCAAAATCTTGATCACCCATAACAGCAACAATAATATTGAAACAAAAAAAAACCTCTCAAAATCAAGTTTTTTAAAACTCTGGAATTTAACAAAAGGACCTGGAGAGCATTATGCTAAGCAAAATAAGCCAGTTGAGAAAGATAAATATCACATGATCTCACTCACTTGTGGAATATGGTGAACAACATAAACTGATGAAAAAAAATAGATCCAAAGTCAGAGAAGCATGAAACTGACTGTCAAACCTCAGAAGGAAGGCAGGAGAGGTGGGGTGGGGGTAAGAGATCAACCAAAGGACTTGTATGCATGCATATAAGCATAACCAATGGACAAGGACACTAGAGAGGTGAGGGCATGTGCTGGGAGGTGGGAGTGTCCGGGGAGAAGCCAATGGGGGAAAAGGAGACATATGTAATACTTTAATCATTAAAGAACTAAAAACAAAACAAAACAAACAAACAAACAACCTGAGGAACACTTATCAAAAAAAAGTGACTGCAGCTCATTAACAACAGCAAGCTTTCTGTTTAACACTTCTCCCAGCTTCAGGGTCACCTTGAAAGCCAACCGCCTCCCAATCATAGCAGTTCTGAAAATCAGCGACCTGTCAGCACCCGGAGTGGGCAGAAGGGATTTGAAGCTTCAGAAAAACTGTAATTCCCAGAAAGTTTTCATTATTGAACCTATCTGGCAGCTTCCTGGACACGCCCACTTACAAGGTTTGTCTGATTCAGAACTTGCTCAATAAGAACAGCTATTTCCTAGGACACTTGTGTGTGTGTGTTTAATACAAGTTATAATTTTTTAACCTGAGAACTGGCTGTGGTGGTCAAACAAAAGGATGACCAAAATACTTATAAGGAGGTGTCTGTAGTGGACTTTGACAATCTCTGAGATAACCCTGGAAATCTAAATTGGGTACATGCACAGGACTGAGTGCATAATTAGGGGTGTGCACATGCCTGGAAGAAAGCCCTAGCTCTCACGACTGAGTGACTGAGATTCTGTGCAACCAGGAAGTGACTAAGGCAGGGTGTTCACCTCCCGAGTGTTGAATGTGAGCCTCAGCTTGTGCACAGGGGATGGGAGATTTACCAGCTCAAGGCGTTCAATAAATATTTTGTCCAATAATTTATTGATGCTAAGCATGCTAAGCAGAGACTAAAGTGGCCACACAATAAGAAGAATACAGACTTTACAGAATTAATCCATAATTCACTCAACAAAAAACAGCAACAACAAACTTTGGAGGGAGGAATATGATATCCAGACTTGCCAGATTATTATTTAAATTTCTATTTTTCAACAAAAATCATGAGACATGAAAGAAAATAGAAAATGCTGACCTATATACTACTACTAATACCAGGAACAAGTCAAGATTGTCTACTCATTATTTCTATTCAGCATTATAATAGATGTTCTCATCAGAGCAAGTAGATTTAAAAAAGAAATGATAAAAGAAATACAATTAGGAAAGAAGAATGAAAGCAACATGTTGGTATCTCTGTTCAAGACATGATTTTGTGTACAGGAAGTGTTACTGAATCCATAAAGCAAACTGGTAAAAGTAATAAGTGAGTGCAGTGAAGTTGCAGGATAAAAGATCAAAATACAAAAATCAATTGCATTTCTATATACAAGCAATGAACATTAAAAAAAGAAATTAAGAAGACAATTGCATTTACAATATACCCAAAGAAATAAAATATGAAGGAATACATTTAACAAAAGAAGTTCAAGACATGTACAATGAAAGCTACAAAATGTTATGAAATAAATTTAAAAGGATCTAAAGAGGTAAAAAGATATCCATGTTTTTAGATAAGAAAAATTAATATTGTGAAGATGTCAGTTCTCCATAATAACTTATAGATCCAATGTATTCCCTATCAAAATCTCAGTTGATGTTTTAATGGCTATTCATATAAAAATGCAGTGGATCCAAAATGGCCAGACAATCTTGAAAAAGGACAAAATTTGATCACCCATACTTCCCAAATTAAAAATACACAAATCAGCAGTAAGCAAGACAGCGTGGCATGGGCAATAAGACTGGACATATAGATCAGTGGAATATAACTGACAGGCCAAAAATAAATTCTGAAGTTTATGGCAATTGATTTTCAATGAGGGTGTCAATACAATTAAATGTCTTTTCAAAAAATGATGCTGAGATAACTAGCTATCAGTCTGCAAAAAATAGAGCTAGACTCCTGCCTTTTATCATACACAAAAATGTCTACATACTTCATAAACATAAATGTAAGTATAAAACTATAAAGCTCTTAGAAAAAAATCAGAGCTGTGAAATTTTGTGACATTGGATTCGATAATGAGCTCTTGAGTTATTATACCAAAAGCCTATTTACCAAAGAAAAAATATATAAAATGAACTTCATTAAAATTAAAAAAGTTTGCACTAGATCACGAAAAAAAAATCAAATTGGAAAGTCAGTTTACAAAATGGAAGAAAATATTTGCAAATAAATCATACAACTGGTTAGCTAAGGTATTCTGAATAAAAAACTTTTCAAATAATCCAATTTAAAAATGGACAAAGAACTTGAATAGATATTTCTTTAAAAATAGATATACAAATGACCAATAATTATAAAAATTATGCTCAAAAACATTAGTCAACAGAGAAATGCTAATCAAAATCATAATGAGGTACTTCTTCATAACCACTGTCGTGTCTAAAATAAAAAGGACATATAACACTATGTGTCATTGAGGATATGGAGAAACTGAATCCTCGTATATTCTTATTGGGATTGTAAAATTGTGCAGCCACTTTGGAGAACAGTTTGGTAATTTCTGAAAATGTGAAACTTAGAGTTACAATTTACCCCAGCAATTTCACTCCAAGGTGAATACCTAAGAGAGTTGAAAGCTTACAAAATCCATGTATTCACATGGTCATGGTAGCATCATTCATGATAGCCAAAAGTGAAATCAACCCAAAAGTCCATCAACTGATGAATGGATAAACTAAATGTGGTCCATTTGTATAATATAATATAACTTGACAATAAAAAGAAATTAAATGCCGATACCAGCTACAAAATAGATGAACCTTAATAAACATTATGCTAAAGTAAAGAAACTCGGTACAAAAGACCAGATGATTCATTTCTATTAAATGACCAGAATAGGCCAATTCACAAGAGCACATTAAATCGGTGTGTTTCAGGGAATGAGGAGGGGTGACTAAGGATTGATGGCAATGGTGCAGTATCTTTTGAGGGTGATGAGAATTAATCTGTAATTAAATAGTGGTGGTGGTTGAACAAGTCTGTGAATATACTAAAAACATTGAGTTGTGTACTTTAAAAGGGTAAATTTCAAAGTGTGTGAATTATATTTTGATAAAGTGGGCTCTGACCAGGTAGCTTAGTTGGTTAGAGCATCATCCTGATAAGTCAAGTTGTGGGCTTGATCCCCAGTAAAGGCATATACAAGAATCAACCAATAAATGCATAATTAGTGGAACAACAAATCAATGTTTCTCCATCTCTCCCTCTGTCTCTCTCTGCCTCTCTCCCTTCTCTTCTCTCTCTCTAAACTCAATAAATAAAAAAATAAAATAAAGCTATTATTGGGGATAAAATGCAGAAGAGAGGTAGTCTCTTGATTAGGGAAGGAGATGAAGACATTGAGCCTTGCGATCTTTTGACAGTGAAATGGGATAGGATCACAATAGGATTACCCCCAGGAGCTTCACCTCAAATCTGTTTGACTTTAGGGATTAACCACAATCATTATTAGACTTGAACACAGATTTTGATAAATGAAAAATATTTAATCTTACCCTTTAGAGTTTTCTAGATGATACAATTTACTAATAATCCACATGGCCTGTTTTGTTGTCTGATCTTCCACATTATAACCTAAGTCACTTTGGGGGTTTGTAAAATAAAAACATGGAACAGAAAAATTATTCTCAAGCGCATTCTTGAGGGTACACTTTTATATTTATAATTGAAATTTAGCATATATGTTTATTTTGTCACACCTAATAATTATCATAATTTTCTTCTTTTAAACTCAATTATTTTTCAACCAATAATTAAATGATTTTTCAAGTTTCTACACTCAACTTTAAATGACAGAAGTATTTCACATAGATTATTTTAATTACAATTTAAAAATTGTGTAATGGAGATATTTTTAAATGCAATTTAAAATAGTATGATAAGAAAACTAAATGCATTAATGACATATAAGGAGATGAAAATCTAATTATTTTTGACAAAAAGCTCTACTAAATGCTTTTAACATCTTATTAATAATGTGTGTAAGAGACAAAATAGAATTTTAAAAATATCCTTCAGAGTTTTTAATCATCTCCTTCTGTTCTCCAAGAGCTGTTAATCTGATTAGACCTGAGGTTGTCATCTGGTGATGCAGGGAAATGACTTCTAGGCAATAGGAACGGTGTGTAAGAGGACTTAGAACAAGGAAAGAATGCATGTGAACTCCAAACAACTCAGTTAATTGAGATCACTGGAATTGATGGTGTATAAGGAAAAGCAAGAAAAATTGTTTATTTCTTTCATTTAACTCTTTAAAAACAAAGCAAAAGCTATAAAGTGACATTATACATAGGAAGAAATGGTGACTCAGCCTGTAGGTGGCTTGCACCAACTCAGGAAGTCCTACAAGAGTAGAGCTGGACCTCAAACTCATTTTCATAATTCCAAGTCTTCTGTAGCTTTGCCTTTACCATGCTGCCTTTGTTAGTGCTGCTGTGGGAGACAGTGTCTGGGGTAGAGTAAGGTAGAAAATGAACAGAGACTTGAAAAAAAATGGACACTGAAGGTGTGCATCTCATTCATCTCCAGTGACTGTGGTCAATCTCACATTGCCTGACCCTCAGGCCCCCTTCTTGTGTGACTTTACTGAGCTAAAGGGGAACTTCAGGTTATGTTTCTATAACAATGAAAAATTCCAGAAGATGAACTCTTTAGTTCCAAGGAAATTCCAAGCAATGATTGTTAACTATGTCATGTTGCCTTGCAATTTGATGAATAATCACACCACATTGTCAACCAGAGTTGAGATGGATGTTCATGCAGAGAGAGCCCCAAAATTTCAAATTGAGCCATCTCTTCAGTAATAGTTTAGTATGTGCAACTTTTTCTATCAACCCTGAGGCAGTAGGGGAGAAGTATATGAATGTGTGGACAGGATGCCATTTGTTTCATTGATCAGTCCTCCAAAGTAGAAATTGAATTATCCATGTGTGCTCTCTATGAGCATTTCCTAAACATATGTTGCACATCCAGCTGCGAATGAGATAATTTTGTCAAATAAATACATCAAAGGCCCAGATCACCTCTACAAGACATTTTCAATATAACCTGTTAATAAAATTCAGCACATTTATGGGAATAGAACGAAATAACAGACCAATTCCAAGTAATTAAGGGAGCTATAAAGTTTCAAGAATAGCAGCCCAGTGCTTCATCATTCATTACTCAGGATACTACTTTTATGCTACTTAGCATCTCCGCCTCAGTTGCCTTGTCTAAAAATTGGAAATAATATAGTTTTTGTCTATGCTGTTATTATGATAAATGACATTATGCATGAAAAGTGTCTAACACAGCCCTTGATAAATATTAAATGCTCAAGAAAAGACAATTATTATTTAATAGTTAATAAATTGCTTATAATTACAGCTAAATGGTGTATGATCTCAAACAACTCACTCATCATTGGTTGGTCTAGTCTAGGCAGAGGATCCTGAAGATTTCTTCTGGACAGAAATCTTCTGGCCTAAATTGGAAAGATCCAAACAATTATATAATATCAAATGCCATTTTTGCCGCTCTGATTATCCATACATTCATCAGGCTATGAGTACTATTCTCCTGCTCACTTCTTTTAGTATATTAGATTTGTCAAACATCTGCCCTTGTGTGCTAATGGGTGTAACTTGAGCTAGGACACAAATTACCTTGACACCCTATTACAGAGATGGAAAATGCTATTTTCATGTGTCTGCTAATAGCTGTCCTCCCCAATAGTGCCCATGTGACCTTTAAATATCACAGAAGCTAAGTGGCAAAGGAGAATAATAATGGCATTTTAATTGATTGGTAAATTATTGAGCAACGTTAGCTAATACTCTGTAACACTTCTTCCCTCTCTCTCCCCACTCCACTTCACTGGAACAAATTATTATGCTCTCTGGAGGGTTGCTGTTTTTCTTACATGTGAATCTATGATCCATTTGACCCTGTCTTCTCGGGTGTAACACATAGGTTATCTTTAAAAAAAAAAGGTGCAGATAAATGTTAGGAAAAATATCTGTGTCGAAATTGTGTTCTAAAAAGGAAATGTATAAAGACCACATTCCACTGTAATTCTAACCATTCAGAGTAAAATATACTGGAGAGTGCCTTTACTTTATTCTTGCTATTTTTAAAATATGATTTTTAATGAATTTAACAATGAATTTAAAGTTCCTTTGGGCATGATTCTGTGGGGGTTTTCAATTTCAGATGCTGATAGTAATTACTAACTTTGATACTGACCCCAATTGAGTGACTACACAATTTTGTCCTATAAAATGACACTGCTACTTGTGCAAGCATTTTGTCTATATAAATCCAAATATAACCTTCCAAGCCCAATGAAACTCTGGTTTCACTGAAAATTCCCAAGTCATCACAACCCCTGATGAGTGTACTCCTCATTGGTAATAATTAGAATTTTTACAACCCCAGACATCCAGACTAAAGATTCATTGTCATTGTCATATATTCTTAAATATTTTCTTGCCAACTGGATCTTGATTTTCAGTGAAGCTTTATAGGTCCCCAACATGTTTCATGTTGCACAGAGCAGGAAGCAGTGGGAAGTGTGGCAAAAGTGGGGGACACCAGTCATGAGGAGCAGCCTATGTGACCATGAGCAATGGAGTCTCTAACTCTCGGCCCAGTGTCAATCTGTAAAGTTTCATGGAGTTGTGTAAAATAAATAAGAAATCTTGGCGTTCCCTATACTAGGTGTTTTGGGTAGACACAGCTGTGCAGCACACATCTCCTTGGAGGGACTTGTCCCAGCTAATGAGAGGGTGGTAAGTAGACAGCTCCAAGCCCTTTTGGGGGCTGCCTTGTCCAAGTTTTGCTTGAGAACTGAGAGGGTGGCATTTCTCTGTCAATAGAGGGAGTGGGTTCTTGTGATATCTTCAGAAAAAGAATTTTTTAAGACTCACAAAGGAGAATAAATGATCTTTATTTGCGTGGAATTATATTTCTCGGTTTCCAAAGTCCCATTGTCTTCAAACCAGTCCTGGAAAACATGCAGCTGCGGGTTCCATGTAGTTGAAAGCCGGGTCTGTGTCCAGAGTTTCTGTTCCAGGGAGGAACTGGGTCTGATGTGACATCAGGCTAATTAAACTCCATTAGTCCATTGTAAGGCGTCCACATGGCTGTGGGCCAGGTGGGTGAGTGCAGAGAATGTGAGCTCCACAAGCCAGGAGCACCAGAGGACCAAGAGTGACCACAAAAGAACTTCTTTTATTCAGTGTTTAAATGTCTCAGATTTCACGCCCTTGCTGTGAACATGCCTATTCTGACCACTGAATTGCTCCCAGGTGTGACTAACAGGTAAGCAACTTCCCTCATCACCCAGTCCTTACTGGGCATGCGTCTATTGTCCAGTCCCTTCCCTTCCCTTGGCGATCTGCAGGGAATAGACTTGGAGAATGATGCCTGCAGCTTCCTGGTAAAGCTGTCTAAATGGTAGGCCTATATTATCTAGTGTCCCCTTTGCTCCTTTCCTGTTAAATAATAACCAGGTTATTATAATGGTATCACAAGGACCCATCTGTCCCAGAGCGGCCCGCATCTACTGACAGATTGTCAGTCAATTTCAAACCAAAGCAGTAGAGCTCTGATGTCCTTTCAGATTCTTCCTCTGCCCAATCTTAGATCCTCACCCTCTCTTCCACTAAAGTTGATCCCTAAGTCATATCCTGCCTGCCAAATCCCGACTCATCATCTGCTTCCAGAGAATGACACCTGCAGCAGGGCTTGGCCCATACTAATCTGACAACTGAATCCTTACCTCTCTTCCCAAGCAAAGGAGACTAAGCCATCTATGCTCCCTCAAGCATCCCTCTTTCTGCATCATCCTCTGTTGCTCCTCCAATGAGGCCTTTAAGCTAATGTCACTGTAACACTCTGCGGCCTTATGCTCTCTGTTCCCAAAACATGCCTTCCCACACATTCATCACTAACAGCAACATAAGCATCAAACCACTCAGCACATCACCAACAGTTTCTTATACTCCTATGTTCTATGTCGCAAGTCCTCTTCCCTCAAAATTCCACAGTAATCCATTTACCTCCTTGAAGATTTAGTCTTCTTTCCCAGACTTACACCACAGGAAGCTGAGGGAAAGTATAGATATGGATTTGAAATGGCCCTTGCGTAGTCAGTAAAATTTCCAGCTTCACGGAAGCTAAATACTGGCTCATTCTCATGTCCGATACAACTGACTAAGAAAATACTTCTTAAGTGCCAGACGCCCATTCTGACAATGGGACACAGAGGGGGAGCACAATATCGGGGTAAGAGCTGGGCTCCTGGAGACAGTTTGCCTGGGGATCAGTGTTGTCTCGTCTGCTGGGACATTGTGGGGCTTGGGCAGCCACCTCCTGGCCTGTGCCTCAGATTCCTCACCTGTAAAATGAGAAGAAGGATATGTGTCCACAGGGTTGTCATGATGATAAATGAGTTCACACAAATCAGGAGCTTAAAACAATGTTTTAGTAACTGCTCAGTAAGCGGTCGCTACTATAAATATGAACAAAGAGAAAGATAGACACAGTCCCTCTGCCCTTCAACCCTCCAGCTGAGCTCCAGACACTGCCCCTTCCCACAGCCCCTCACTGCCCCCTCTCCAGATGTGCCATTGGGTGCTACTCTTCAATTTCTGCCCTTACCGATGACCTTGAATGATGTGTGCAGGCGCAGCTGGCTATGTTGCCTGCATCACCATGCTCCTCATCACCTGCTCCCATACCCAGCTCCCTTCTCCAAGTGCACTCAATGCAGAGTTTTCAGGTTCTAACTCTGAAAGTGTCTGTTTTCCTGTCGATGATCTTGACACATCATTTAACATAATTTGGCCTCAGTTCTCCATCCATGATAGAGGAGCTAGAAATAAATGAACTCTAAAATCATTTTCCACTTTAATTTCCTGTGGTTTTATGACTATAGACTGTGAGTTATTAAAAAAAATTCAGCCCTCCTTGGGAATCTAAGACAAACACAACAGATGAGCTCCCCCAAGAGGTAAGTGGGGCCTGATATGATCAAGGTGAAGAGTTCCAGACCAGGTCCTATAGAAGAGGCATTTGTTCCAGCAAGCTGAGGTGTCACTGCCATGAGGTGAGCCTGACTCCGCATCAAAGGAAATCCAAGTATCCACTGAAAATGTGGCCTGACAGGAGAGCTCGACCTGATCCGCTCTCTCTCTCTCTTTTTTTTCTTTATTGATTAAGGCAATACATATGTGTCCTTAT
The DNA here is from genome assembly GCF_014108235.1 of Myotis myotis. Lineage (NCBI taxonomy): Eukaryota > Metazoa > Chordata > Mammalia > Chiroptera > Vespertilionidae > Myotis > Myotis myotis. The sequence continues at coordinate 87,888,136 of NW_023416390.1, read as the reverse complement.
CCTCCCATTGCTGATCCTCTCTTAAGAGGAAAAATGTTAACAACAATGCATCTACTAAGACAGAAGAAGAAATAAATTGGAAACAAGTGTTCTAAGAAAAAGGCTGGGGCCACCAGAAAAGAAGAAAACTCTAGGAACACTTTGTGTTACTAATGACTCTTAGGCAAATATTTTATTTTCAAAGAGCTGAACAGAGCTGGGCAGTGCCACTTCCTTCCCCAGGACAAACAAGATCACAGTTCAGTCAGAAATCTGAAAGAAGGAAATACCTCAGTTTCTCCATCTGGATTTCAGCATTACCAGAGTCCCTGTGTGCACACAGCACACGCAGACACACTCTCCTAAACTGGAACCAAATGAGACGTAAAAATATTCACGATAAGAACCATTTGGACAATAATAGAGTTGAGCCTGGATGAGGAGTCCTGATGTTTTGTTGTTTCTCTCTCCTTTTAGCCTCAACATGGTCATTTCAAAGATCTCCACAGTGTTCCGTGCTTTAATGTTCTTCCCTGTGTGTAAGATCATTTGTTTTCAGCTGAAGTAACATCTGTTTCTGTAGATAATTAAGTTATTAGATGCCGATCAATTTAATAAAGCCACAAGGCTTTCCTGACCTCTTTATACATAATCAATGAATTTAGATGCAAAATGTGAATACTTTACTTGTGAAAAATGATCTAAATCTTCCATTAACAGTCATGTTTTAATCACTTGGCACCTGCAATCAGAGAGCTATGCAAACACGACATTATGGGGACAAAGATTATTCAGTCATTCCAGGGTAGCAAGAAAGAGTCCTGGGAAGTGGTTGATCTTCCCTTTGTCCTTGAACAACAGTCCCCTCACTTTATTACCTGAGGTACTATTATTTTATCCTTCCTACAGTTAATGGCCCTACCTACCTCTTATAATAGGTGCCATTTCTAGATTGTTCTAGGCCAGCCGTGGGCAAACTACGGCCCGCGGGCCAGATCCAGCCTGTTTGAAATGAATAAAACTAAAAACAAAAAAAAGACCGTACCCTTTTATGTAATGATGTTTACTTTGAATTTATATTAGTTCACACAAACACTCCATCCATGCTTTTGTTCCGGCCCTCCGGTCCGGTTTAAGAACCCATTGTGGCCCTCGAGTCAAAAAGTTTGCCCACCCCTGTTCTAGGCACTTTGCCTACATTTTCCACAGTTAATCATCCTGGTAATTCTGTAAATAACAATTAATATTCTCCATTTGACACATGGCAAGGACAGATAGGTTACTAATAGGGTCTTCCCAGTTAGAGCATAATTTAAATTTAACCTCTGGACTCTGGATTCCAGCCTCCCTCTGGAACCTCCCTCTTTCAACTCTTTGTTGTACCACTAATTGAACACATGTTTCCAGGGTGAGAAGGTCTACAACCTACTTCTTGTTTGCTGATCTGCGATGTGTGTTTTTTTTTTCTTTTGGCAGGGGGAGCTTTGATACAAGCAGCTTTGATTCCCATCGATTTCAAAAGACATCAAGGCAGATCCACAAATCCCAGTTTCTGTAGGTAGACTGTCTTCACTATGATCAGTGAAGGGAAACTTTCAAGTTGACAGGAGGCTAGTGAAAGAATAAACCAGGAATTAGATTAAACATTGCAGGCAGCCTTGCACCATGATGACCTGCTAGTCACTAGAGAATATAGAAGATGCTTTTTTAAAGCCAAAAGACAGATTGAGATTTTCAGCTTAACTTTGAGAGCCCAACAAACATGGGAATATGAATTAGCAAAAGAGCATATTGTTTATGCTGTCAGGTCTAAATATTTGTTTCATTAAAACATTGTTTTTTTATTAAATCTTTATTGTTGAACATATTATATATGTCCCCTTTTTTCTCTGATTGACCCCCACTAGTCTGCTCCGTCCCCAACCAGAGGCCTTCACCACCCTATTGTCTGTGTCTATGGGTTATGCATATTAAAATACAAGTTCTTTGGTTGATCTCTTCCCTATCGCCCACCCCCCACCCTCCTCCACTTTTCTGCTGAGATTCTGCAGTCTGTTCCATGCTTCTATGTCTCCAGATCTATTATGTTCATCAGTTTATTTTGTTCATTAGATTCCATATAATGATTGAGATCATGTGATACTTCTCTTTCTCTGACTGGCTTATTTCGCTTAGCATAATACACTCCAGGTCCCTCTATGCATCTCAAAGGGTAAAAGATCCTTCTTTTTTACTGCTGCATAGTATTCCATGCTGTAAGTATACCACAGCTTTTTATTCACTTGTCTACTGATGGGCATTTAGACTGTTTCCAGAACTTAGCTATTGTAAATTGCCCTGCTATAAACATAGGAGTGCATATATTTTTTTCTGATTGGTGTTTCAGGTCTCTTAGAATATACTGTATTCCTAGAAGTGGATTCACTGGATCAAATGGCAGTTCCATATTTAAATTTTTGAGGAAACTCCATACTGTTTTCCACAATGGCTGCACCAGTTTGCATTCCCACCAGCAGTGTACAGTGGGGCCTTGACTTACGAGTTTAATTCGTTCCGTGACGGAGCTCGTAACTCAAATTACTCATATGTCAAATCAAAAAGTGAACGAGTGAGACACGTGATGCTGGGCTGATGTTGTGGCGTTCACTGTGACGTTCGCTGCACCAACTAGCGGTGGGGTATCTGAAGCTGGCTCCTAACCCGAATTTTAGCTCGCAACTCAAAGCAAAAAATCGGCCGAGAGACGGCTTGTATCTCGAAAAACTTGTTAGTCGGGATACTCATAAGTCATGGCCCCACTGTACTAGGGTTCCCTTTTCTTCACATCCTCACTGTTTGTTGATTTGTTGATGGTAGCCAATCTGACAGGCATGAGGCAATACCTCATTGTTGTTGTTGGTTTTATTTACATATCTTTGAAGTTCAGTAACTTTGAACATTTTTTCATGTTTATTGGCCAACTGTATGTTCACTTTGGAGAAGTGTCTATTTAGGTCCTTTGCCCTTTTCTAAATTGTAACGTTTGTCTGTCTTTTGTTAAGGTATATTAATTTCTCATATATTTTGGATATTAAACCTTTAGCAGATGTTTCATTGACATACATGTTCTCCCATACAGTGGGCTCCCTTTTCATTTTGTTGATGGTTTCTTTTGCTGTTCAGAAGCTACTTATTTTGATGTAGTTCCATTTGTTGATTTTCTCCTTAGTTTCTTTTGCCTTAAGAGATGTATCTGCAGATATATTGCTGTGAAAGATGTCTGAGATTTGGCTGCCTTTGATTTCTTCTAGGATTTGTATGGTTTCACAACTTATATTTAAGTCTTTTACCCATTTGGAGATTATTCTAGTGTATGGTGGACTAGTTTCACATTTTTGCACATATGCTCTTGCCATCTTTGTCAAATGTTAATTGAGGGTAATGGTTTGGGTTGATTTCTGGGGTCTCTGTTTGTTCCATTGATCTATGTGCCTGTTCTTGTGCCAGTACCAAGCTGTTGTGATTACAATGGCTTTGTAGTATAACTTTATATCTAGTATTGTGATCCCTCCAACTTTGTTCTTATTTCTCAAGATTGCTGCAGATATTTGGAGTCTTCTTTGTCCTTTGTAAGTGTATGGAGTATCAGTTCTATATCTGTGCAACATACCATTGAGATTTTAATAGGGATTGTATTGAACCTGTAGATTGCTTTGGGTAGTATGGACATTTATAAATTAATGATATTAATTCTACCAATACATGAACACTGTTTATTCTTCCACATGTTTATATCTTCTTTTATCTTTTTTTTTTCAATTTCCTGTAGTTTTCTGAATACAAGTCTTTGGCCTCCTTGGTTAAGTTTATTCCTAAGTATCTTAATTTTTGGTTGCTATGATAATAGGGATTGTTTGCTTAGCTTCTGTTTCTGAGAATTCATTATTGGCATATAAAAATGCCATCTACTTCTGAGTGTTAATTTTGTATCCTGCTACATTGTCAGATTCATTTATTAAATCTAGTAGTTTTTGATGGAGTTGTTAGGTTTTTCTATGTACAATACCATGTCATCTATGAATAATGACAGTTTTACTTTTTTCTTTCCAATTCACATGCCTTTTCTGTTTTCTCCTTGTCTGATTGCTGTGGCCAGGATTTCCAGTAGTATGATGAATAGAAGTGGTTGAAAGAGCACATCCCTGTCTTGTTCCTTTTGATCTAGCTAAGTTCAATCTAGCTAAATATTTGCCAGGTTTGTTGTTTTCAATGAAACATTTGTTTTTATTGGTCATTTCTATTAATTGTATATTCTATTTCATTAATTTTTGCCTTAAAATCTATTTCCTTGTTTTTGCTTGTTTTAGGTTTAGTACAATCTTCATTTTGCAGGGCCTTAAGGTAGAAGGCTAAGTTATTTAATTTTTTATTTTTTTTACTGGGTGAAATTACAACTATAATTTCTCTCTACACACTACGCTAGCTTTATCCTACAGTTGTTAGGGTGTATTTTTATTTTAATTCATCTCAAATATTATTCTAATTTTCCTTTGGATTTCTTCCTTGATCCATTTGTAATTTAGGAATACATTGTTTTATTTCCATATACTTGTGACCATCCCAGGTTTTTGTTTTGTTTTGTTCTTGGTTTCTAATTTTATTTCACTGTTTTCAGAAAATAAACTTTACATTTTTTCCATGTTAAATTTATTAATTTTGTTTTATGGCCTAGCATATGGTATGTACTTACATGTTGATTTTCTTCCTACTTGCTCTGTCCATTGCTAAAACTGTGTTATTGCAATTTCCAACTATTATTTTTAACTGTCATCTATTCCATTATATTTTGCTACATGCATTTTGATTATCTGCTGTTAAGTGCATGTGTTCATAATTAATATATCTTAACCATGAATTGATCCTTTTATCATTATACTAGAGGGCCAGTGCACGAAACTCGTGCACTGGGGGCGGGCAGGTGGGTCCCTCAGCCCAATCTGCATCCTCTCACAGTCCGGGACCCCTTGGGTGATGTCCGCCTGCTGGCTTAGGCCTGCTTCTCAGGGGGAGTGGGCTTAAGTCAGCAGTCAGACATCTCTCTTGGAGTACAGGACCCCTTGCTCCTTACCTCCTGCCTTTTCACTGCTCCTTACCTTCTGCCTGCTTGCTGCTCCTTACCTCTTGGTTCGCTGCTCCTTAACACTGCCATGGAGGTGGGAGAGGCTCCCGCCACTGCAGCTGCACTCGCCAGTTGTGAGCCCAGCTTCCTGTGTGGAGCATCTGCCCCCTGGTGGTCAGTGATAATCATAGCAACCAGTCATTCTGGTTGTTCCACTGTAATGGTCACTCAGGCTTTTATTGTATAAACATGTACTTAATTTCTAGTTTTAATTTTTTTACTTTAACATTTATTTTGTCTACTTACATACCTATTTTTCTTTCTTGTGATTTCTGTTTGTATGTTATATATATATATATATATATATATATATATATATATATATATTTCCATTCAGTTACTTTTAGTCCATGCAGCTTTAAATATAAAGTGTATTTTTTTGTAGATAGAATATAGCTGTATTTTTATTTTTATCTAGTTAGATGATTATTGCCTTTCAATTAGATTTGTTTAATCAATTTACTTTTAATACTACTATTTATTAGTTGGGTTTACTTCTGCCATTTTATTTTTTATTTGCTATATACCTCATGAGTTTTCTTTCATTCCTCTATTTTTTTATTTATTTTGTATTTTATGAATTTTAATATAACATTTTGATTTTTTAAATAATTTTTTATATAATTATTGAGTTATTTTCTTAATAGCTGCTATATGGTTTATTACATACACTCTAACATGTCAGAATATATTTCATATTTTTAAAAGCACTAAATTGTAACTAGAAATATTACTTCTATATTTCTCTTCTTCTTTGTGTTATAAATACAGCAAACCCAACAATATTTGCTATCTTTCTAACTTTATAAGAATAATTTATATCATTGGTTAAATTTATTTCTAGGTATTTTATTCTTTTTGCAGCAATTGTGACTGGATTATTTTCTTAGTTTCCCTTTCTGATAGTGTATTACTGGTGTATAAATATGCAACTGATTTCTGGATATTTATTTTGTATCCTGCTATTTTACTGAATTAATTTATCAGTTCTAGTATTTTGTGTGTGAGTGGAATCTTTGGGTTCTCTATATATAGTATCATTCCATCTGCAAATAATGAAAGTTTTACTTCTTCCTTTCTAATTTGAATGCCTTTTATTTCTTCTTCTTGTCTAATTACTGTGGCTATGACTTCCAGTACTATGTTAAATAAAAGTAGTGAAAACAGTCACCCCTGTCTTGTTTCCAACTTAAGAGAACAAGAATATAGATTGTACATTTAACCAAGGATATAAAAGACCTGTATTCAGAAAATTATAAGACACTGAAGAAAGAAATTGAAGAAGATACAAGTAAGTGGAAGCATATACCACTTTCATGTATAGGAAACATTAACATCATTAAAATGTCCATACTACTGAAAGCTATCTACAGATTCAGTGCAATTCCTATCAAGATACCAATGGTGTATCACAGGAATAGAACAAATATTCCAAAAACTTATATGGGACCACACAAAAAAAACCCTGAATAGCAACAGTGATCTTGAGAAAAAAGAACAAGTTTGGAGGAATTGTGCTACCTGATATCAAGCTATACTTCAAGGCCATAGTAATCAAAACATTATGGTACTTGCATAAGAATAGGCATATAGATTAATGCAGCGGTTCTCAACCTGTGGGTCGCGACCCCTTTGGTGGTTAAACGACCCTTTCACAGGGGTCGCCTAAGACCATCCTGCATATCAGATATTTACATTATGATTCATAACAGTAGCAACATTACAGTTGTGAAATAGCAACAAAAATAATTTTATGGTTGGGTCACAACATGAGGAACTGTATTTAAAGGGCCAGAAGGTTGAGAACCACTGGATTAATGGAACGTAATAGAAATCCCAGAAATAAACCCACACTTTTATGGTCAATTAATATTTGACAAAGTAGGCCACAATATTCAATGGGGTTATGATAGTCTATTCAATAAATGTTGTTAGGAATATTGGACAGATATGTGCAAAAAATGAAACTAGACAACTCTCTTACACAAGAATAAAGTCAAAATGGATTAAAGACTTAAATATTAGACTAGAAAAAATAAAAATTATAGAAGAAACATAGGCAATACATTTTTTAGCAATATTTTTTTCTGATATACCTACTTAGGCAAGAGAAACAAAAGCAGAAATAAACAAATGTGACTACATCAAAATAAAAAGATTTTGCACAGTAAAGGAAAGCATCAACAAAATGAAAAGATGACACACTAAATGGTAGAACATATTTCCCAATGATACATCTGTTAAGGGGTTAATTTCCAAAATTTATAAAGAACTCAAAGAAATCCATACCAAAACAAACAAACAAACAAAAACACAAATATTCCAATTTAAATTTTTAAAATCGGCAAAGGCCCCAAATAGACACTTCTCCAAAAAGGACATACAGATGGACAATAGGCATATGAAATGATGTTCAACATCACTAATCATTAGAGATATGCAAATTAAAATCACAATGAGATATCACCTCACACCTGTCAAAATGGTTATCATCAATAAATCAATAAAAATGAGTATTGGCAAGGATGTGGAGAAAAGGGAACACTCATGCACTATTGGTGGGAGTGCAGATTGGTGCAGCCACTGTGGAAAGCATTATGGAGTTAGCTCAAAATATAAAAAATGCAACTGCTTATGACCCTGTCATTTAACTTCTGGGAATTTATCCAAAGAAACCCAAAACACTAATCCAAAAGAATATGTGCACCTCTATGTAATTCTTCTATTGCAGTTATTTACAATAGCCAAAATTTGGAAGCAGCCCAAGTGCCCATCAGTAGATGAGTTCATAAAAAACCTGTGGTATATTACACAGGTACACTACTTGACCATTAAAAAAAAGGAAATCTTACCCTTTGCGTTGCTTTGTGATAGCATGAAAGGACCTAGATATTATTATGTTAACTGAAATAAGCCAGTCAGATAAGGACAAATACCATATGCTTTCAATCATTTGTGTGATGTAATGAACAAAATGAACTAACAAACAAAATAGAGACTCATAGATAGAGAGAAGGCTGACAATTGTGGGGGTGACTGGGTGGGGGCTGTGTAGAAATGGAGCAAAAAATAAAATAAACAAAATGGTAGATTCTGATTTGACCATTTTTATGAAAGGATGCATTTGAAATTGGTAAAAAATCTACACTAATAAAAGAAAAACATGCAAATTGACCATACCTTCGCTAGGCCTTAAGCCACGCCCACCAGCCAATCAGAGCAACTACATGCAAATTAACCCAACCAAGATGATGGCAGGCAGCCACGGAGTAGGAGCAAGCAGGAGGCTTGGTTTCCCCAATGATGGAGGAAGCCAAGCTTCCCGCCTGCGACAGCATGGCTCTGAGCTCCACTCAAAGCAACAAAGTTTCAATTATAGAAGGTAAATAAACCCCAGATACCTGCTTTCAGCAGGCGGTGGCCATCGAGCTGGAGTGAGCAGGAAGCCAAGCTTCCTGCCTGCCAGCCAGCTCTGAGCTCCACTCAGGCAACAAAGTTTCAATTATAGAAGATAAATAAATCCCAGATAAAAAAGAAAAAAAGGAGAGGCTGGGAGCTTTTGTCGCTGGGGGATGGGGCGGGGGGGGCTTGGCCAGCCTGAAAATGGCCCTCAGCCCCTCACCCAGACTGGCCAGGCACCCCAGTGGGGACCCCTCACCCTAAAGGGGGTGTGGCCAGCCTGAAAACAGCCATCATCCCCTCTCCCAGGCTGGCCAAACCTCTATGGGGTGAGGGTCCCCACTGGGGGAGGCTTGGCCAGCCTGCAAACAGCCATCAGCCCCTCACCCAGGTTGGCCAGGCACCCCAGCAAGACCTCCACCCTGATCTGGGACACCCTTCAGGGCAAACCAGCTGGCCCCCACCCATGCACCAGGCCTCTATCCTATATAATAAAAGGGTAATATGCAAACTGACCCTAACAGCAGAACGACTGGGAATGACTGGTCACTATGACACACACTGACCACTAGGGGGCAGATGCTCAATGCAGGAGCTGCCCTCTGGTGGTCAGTGTGCTCCCACAGGGGGAGCTCTGCTCAGCCACAAACCAGGCTGATGGCTGCCAGTACAGCGGTGGTGGTGGGAGCCTCTTCCTCCTCCTCAGCAGCACTAAGGATGTCAGACTGCAGCTTAGGCCTGCTCCCTGCTGGCAAGTGGACATCCCCTGAGGGCTCCTGGGCTGCCAGAGGGATGTCTGACTGCCAGCTTAGGACTGATCCCCCAGGGAGCGGACCTAAGCCAGCAGGTGGTCATACCCTGAGGGTCCCAGACTGCGAGAGGACACAGGCGGGGCTGAGGAACACCCCCCTCCCCCCCCCCCGAGTGCACAGATTTTTGTTCACCGGCCCCTAGTATATAATAATAAAGAAAATAATTAACAAACATCTATTTATAGTTTTTGTTCTATTTGCCTTTTACTTTCACATTTCCAGTTCTTTTCCTTTGTCTTATAATTTTGAGTTGTTATCTGGATTTATTTTATTACTAGAGGCCCAGTGCATGACATTAAGGGGTTAATTTCCAAAATTTATAAAGAACTCGAACAAATCCATACCAAAAGAAAAAAAAAAATACAAACATTCCAATTTAAATTTTTAAAATTGGCAAATGACCTAAATAGACACTTCTCCAAAAAGGACACACAGATGGCCAATAGGCATATGAAATGATGCTCAAATGATGATAGCCTGTGCCCTAGCCTGTGCCCTCTCACAGTCCGGGACCCCTGGGGGGTCCTTAGCGCTGCCGCAGAGGCAAGAGAGGCTCCTGCCACTGCCGTTGTGCTCACTGGCCATGAACCTAGCTTCTAGCTCAGTGGTGCTCCCACTGTGGGATACACTGACCACCAGGGGCAGCTCCTGTATTGAGTGTCTGCCCACTGGTGGTCAGTGAGTGTCATAGTGACCAGTCCTTTCGCTGTTTGGTCGATTTGCTTTTTAGCCTTTTATTATATAGGATTCTAAAAAAGCTTTGTTTCCTTTGTAATATTGTGGCAAATATATTACATTTCTATTTACTTAAGACCCATCAATACAGTTACGTACATACTGTTTTATCCCAGCATTTATTAAATCAGTAAATAAGTATACATTTAAACTATCTTTCATAACCACATAACCACCTTTATCAGTACTCTTTGTTTTATCCTGTCAATTTGGATTAGTCACTTGGTTTACTTGCTTTTAGTGTGAAATATCTTTCTTTAGTATTTCTTAGAAGATGGGTCTGTTAGTAATAAATTCTCTCAGGTTTCATCTGTGAAGTTTTTATTTTCTTGATTTTTTAAATATAACTTCATTGGATGTAGGGTTCTTGGTTGGCAGCTTTTATTTGAGCACTTTGAATGTACTGTCTCACTGTGTTCTGGCTTCCATTATCTCTGATGAGAATCCAGCTGCCCATCTCATTGGGATTCCCTTTAGAATGATGATTTTTCATTTGATGTTTTCAAGATTTCCTCCTTGATTTTGCTTTTTTTATTTGTACTATAATTTACACATTGATCTCTTTGCATTTATCCTAAATAGCCATCCTTGGATCTTCTTGAATGTGTACATTATAGGTTTTTCCTTTTAATTTGGAAGTTTTCAGCCATCATTTATTTTCATATATTTCCTGCTCCTTTCTCTCTCTGCTCCCTGCTGGTCATCCAAGTATGTATATGTCAGAGCATTTTATTGTTTCCCACATTTTTCTGAGACTGTGTTAATTTGTCTTCTCTCTCTCTCTCTCTCTCTCTCTCTCTCTCTCTTCAGATTGTATAATCTACATTGGTCTATATTCAAATTCTTTATCCTGACAGTTCAAATTTAATTTGAGTCTCTTTGGTAAATTTATAATTTCAGTTGTATTTTTTTGTTCTGGAATTTCCGCAGAGTTCTGTTTTTTCTTCATCAGTATCTCTTTATATTCATTCTCTCTTTGATGAAGCATTTCATACCTTTCTTTCCTTGTTTAATCATATTTTGCTTCAGTTCTTTGAACATACTTACAATGGTTACCTTGAAGCCTCTGTCTACAAAAATCTGGCGTCTGCTCACTCTCACATGCAGTTCTGTTACCTGCCCCTGCCCCCATGTGTAGGTCATATTTTTCTCTTTGCTTGCCTGCCTTATAATTTTTTGCTAGAAACAGACCATTTTAGAGAATAGCTGTGTGTACTGATCCTTCTCATCCTAAAGTGTTATTTTCATTTGCTGTTCATTTGTTTTGTGACTGGATGGGCTACTTTAGAGAAGTCACTTCACCCACAAAAATGTTACTCCTCAGGGCAGTGCAGTTTTGGGATGACAGTGTTTTTTGCAGTTTCTTTTCTCAAGTGTACCTGGCTGCTGAGCTTCACTAACTGATGGCTGGCTCCTGCCTTTTCAGCAATGCCCAGTGCCACATATTGTTCTTCAGGCTGACTTAAGTTTGGGCTCCTTCAGGGGCAAAGTTTTTGGGGTCAATGTTTGATATTTTTTTTATTGCAAGAGAATTCTTCTTAGTTGTCTGTTTCCAAGGTTTCCTCACGTTCTCTGGCTATGGTTTAGCTTGCATCTCTAAAGTTCTTTTACTGCATTACACTATGCGGGGGCCCTGTCCAGAGTATGCGGAGGTTCAAGGCCTGCACACATGTACATGGCGAGGACACAGCAGTATCACTAGGTGAAAGGCCCCTTTTGCCCTACACATGCGCGGGGGTGGGGGCCCCATGACTCAGCACAGCACTATTTGTCCTGCACAAGTGCACCTTATGTAACCTACTTATGTTAATGTAGCACGAGCGGCACTAATTGGCAGGAGGCCTCTTTTGTTTGAGGGCATGTATAAGGTACCACTGGCCAGCCAGTTGTTGGCAGCTTTGTTCATAATAAAGCATGCTCCACTTACCTGGTGTTACCCGTGTGTTTTTCCAGTCCCCTGCACCTAAAGTGTCAAGTCCCTGGCTGAGGAGCTTGCCCCTAACACTATAACCCCATTGTTTTTTAGAGCTTCCTTAGTTTGGAATTCCAAGTACTCTTGCAAATAGTTAATACATTTAGAAGATCTCTGGGATTCTGTGTTTTAAAGCTTGCCTATCCTCTGGTAAAATCCCTGAGCGATCATTCTGAAGTGGGTTGGAGCGGTAGGGGCAATGGCATGCTTCTCTGTGATGCAAACAGTGCTTCTGGAGCCGGTGCCGAAAGGAGTGGTCGCAGCCACAGCCTTTGCGCATCTTCTCTTGCCTCTCCTGCTGTGGACACAAAGTGTGACTCTCCGCTTCAGGACCACGCTGGGGTGAGAGTGACCGTGTGTTCGGTAAACTCAGCGGTCTGCCCCGAAGGGAGACTCTCCATCTCCCCAGCGGATCTGGGGGGAAGAAGGGAGCACCAAGCTCTGAAACACACTCACCAGAACTTAGCTTCTACATTCCTTTGAAAGCAGCAGAAGGAGGGATGCTAATGTCCTTCTCTCCCATCAGACTAACAGCCTCTTAGAACTGAAAGAGAAGGGGCCGGTGGTCTCTTCATCACCCTTTGGAAGGGAACTGCTCTCACGCTGAGGTAGGCGAGGGAAGCAAAGGAGTGGATCCTGGTAAAGAGGCCAGACTCTCTTGTTCTTACTGAGTTTTAATAGGTTTTGTGAATAAATATTTCTTCTTTTTTCCTATAGATTTTAGAACTATTTTGAGGTAATTTAAATGATTGTGTGTGTGTGTGTTTCCCCTTTGGTATAAACTTCAACAGTTTCACTGAGGAGTGGGTCTGTGGATATCCTTAAATTGTCATGCTAGAGGTAGAACTCCTTAAAAAGAAGTTCTCACTTCTTTTCTAAAATAAGCATTTAATTTTGACAAGTTGACTTAATTAAAAATATTTTTTTTATCTTCAGAAATCTTTTAAAATGTATGTTATTTAGAAGTGTGTTCTTTAATCTCATCATGTATATCTAATTATTTATATCACTTTATTTCCTAAAGAATTTATTTTTCTTAGAAGAGCTAGTTGGCTGGTGGTTTCTCTCATTTTGATTTTCTAACAAAATCTGTAAAGTATCCTTCATTTTTAAAGTATACTTTCATTGCGTTGCCAGAGAATTGCATGGTTGAAATTCCTCTGTTGCCAGTGGGAGTGAGGTACTTGCGATATCTTGAGAAAAAGAATTTTCTAAGACTTGCACAGGAGAATGAATGACTGTTATTTGCTAGAAATTATATTCCTTGGTTTCCTAAGTCTCAGACCCCTTAAACCTGTCCTGGTAAATGTGCAGCTGGAGCTTCAATAAAACTAGAAGCACAGCCAGTGACCAGAGTTTCCATTCCAGGGTCGAGCTGGGTCCGATGTAGCATCCGGGTACTTAAAGTCCATTAGTCCATTGGGTGGAGTCCACATGGCTGTGGCCACGTGGGCAAGTACAGAGCATGTAAGCCCCACAAGCCAGGAGCACAAGAAGGTCAAGAGCACCAAGAGCCAAGAGAATGCTAAGAGAAAGAACTCCCTTGTTTCGGAGTTAAGTATCTCAGATTTTGTGCCCTTGTAGTGGCCACACCTATTCTGGCCAATGACCTGCGCCCAGGTGTGACTGATGGGTAAGCATCTTCCCACAACACCCAGACCTTACTGGGCATGTGTCTAAACTAAAGGGAAGTTTTTCTTTGCTCCTTTCCAGTTATTAATTAAAAGCCAGGTTATTACAAAGGTAATTAGATATGAAGTTCTAGTCTGTTGGTATTACTTTTTCCAATCCTTTAAATATTTTATTATACTCTAATCTTGCATGCATAGATTCTGATAAGAAGTACAAATTAATTATTATTCTTATTCCTCTATAAATAAGATTTTTTTTTCCTCTAGTTTCTTTCAACATTTTTTAAAATATATTTTGAATATAGTATGCCTAAGTGTAGTTTCTTGTTTGTAATTATGCTGGCTGCTGTTTTCTTAGTTTTCTGGATCCATGGCTTATGGTCTCTTTAATTTTGGAAAATTCACTTTTTATTTTAAGTATTTCTTCTGCTCCAGTTTTTTTCATCTTTCTCCTTCTAATATTCCAATTATGTTCACCTTACACCTTTGAAATATTTTCTCAGTATTAGAATGTTTCCTCCTTTTGAAATAATTCTTTGTTTTTATTTGCTTTTTAGTTTGGAAAGTTTCTATTGATCTATCTTCAAGCTCACTGTTTTTTTCACTAATGATGACCAGTCTTCTGATGAGACCATGAAAGGCATTGATTATTTCTTTTACAGTATTTTTTATTTCTTAGAATTTACGTTTAATTATTTCTTAAGTTTTCTATTTCTCTGCTTACATTGAGTTACCTATTATTGAGTTCTGCCACTTTTTCCATTAGAATGTTAACATATTAACTAAAGTTTAAATTTCTTGTCGGATATTTTCATCATCTGTGTCATATCTGAGTTTGAATCTGCTGCTTACTTTGTCACTTCAAGTTTTGTTTTATTCTTATGTTTTGGCATTGCTTCTAATATTTTGTTGAAGGTCAGGCATGTTTTACCAGATAATAGAAACTGGGAAAAATAAGCCTTTAATTTGAGGATTTACATTAATTAGGGTAGGAGTTATGCTGTGTTTAATGCTTGTTGTAGCTATAGGTGCCAAGGACTTCATATTTCTGTAGTATCTTTCTGTGTCTCCTCTTTTGACTCAGCTTTGCAAAGTACTTTGCCTCAAAGAGTGTGCCTCTTGCAGCTCTTTGCTTTGCTGTTGCTACATAGAATCTCTGTTGATGGATAGTACGGTGTGAGGAAAGAAAGCTGTGGTGTGAAGCCCAAAATTAATAGTTCATATTGCCCAACATCTGACATGAGGTGGAACTCAAATGTCTTGACCACAAGACCCCCTCCTCGTTGGGTTCATGTGGATAAGGTCCTCCAGCCTCTTTATCACAAGGAAAAGGCAGCTACTCACCTATATGAATGGTTTCAGTTCCCTGCCAGCCCACAGAATTATTCAAACAAGGTAGTGACAACCTCCTAAAGGAATCAGGGTCCCCCCACCCTCTTGTTACTACAAGTCTGCCTCCTGCCGTCCTTGCATATTCACTCTGTTCCTGAGTTCATTCTGCCCTTGCATAGCATGCAGTGGCTTTCTCCCCCAGGCTGTGTGTATGTCACACAAACGCCTCTTGTTATTATTTGTCCAGTGTTGGGTATCATGTGTTTGGCCATCCTCATAATCCTAGGGCAGAAATCCTCCTTCACCAACAGGGTGAAAGGAAGTGATTTAAATAGAAATGTTCTACGATCCCAGGTATGCCTGAACAAATTTATTAACTTTTCCATCATAAAATGAAAACAAAGAAAGAAAAAACTCAAAGTAATATAATTAAAGTTTAAGATCAACAAAAGAAATTTGTCAGGAAAAAAGTTTAAAAAATATAACTTTAAAGACTATTTTATTTAAAAAAAAAAAAACACACACACAACATTTACTATTGAAAGTATTACATATGTCCCCTTTTTCCTGATTTACACCTGCTACCCCACCCCACACAATGGCCCAGACCTTCACCACCCTATTGTCTGTGTCCATGGGTTCTGCATATATGCACACAAGTTCTTTGGTTGATCTCTTCCCCCCAGACACCCACCCATACCTTCCCTCTGAGGTTTGACAGTCTGTCCCATGCTTTTATGTCTCTGGATCTATTTTGCTCAACAGTTTATTTTGTTCATTGGATTTCACGTATGAGTGAGATCCTGTGACATTTGTCTTTCCCTGACTGGCTTATTTTGCTTAGCATGATACTCTCCAGGTCCCTCCATGCTGTCTCAAAGGGTAAAAGATCCTTATTTTTTACTGCTGCATAGTATTCCCTGGTGTAAATGTACCACAGCTTTTTTATCCACTCATCTACTGATGGGCATCTGGACTGTTTCCAGAACTTGGCTATTATAAATTACCTTCCTATGAACATAGGGATGCATACATTCTTTCTGATTGGTGTTTCACGTTTCTTAGGATATATTCCTAGAAATGGGATCACTGGTTCAAATAACAGTTCCATATTTAATTTTTTTTAGGAAACCCCATACTGTTTTACATAATGGATGCACCAATCTGCATTCCTAACAACAATGTACTAGGGTTCCCTTTTTGCCACTTCCTTGCCAGCACTTGTCATTTGTTGATTTGTTGATGGTAGATATTCTGACAGGCATGAGGTGATACCTTATTGTTATTGTTGTTTTTATTTGCATATCTTTGATGTTCAGTGACTTTGAGCATTTTTTTCATATTTGTTTTGGCCAACTGTATGAACACTTTGGAGAAGTGTCTTTTTAGGACCTTGCCCATTTTTAAATCAAATTGTCTCCCTTTGGTTATGTTGTATGAATTCCTTAAATATTTTGGATATTAAACCTTTGTCAGATGTATCATTACCAAATATGTTCTCCCATACAGTGGGCTCTCTTTTCATTTTGTTGATGGTTTCTTTTGTTAAGCTTTTTTCTTTGGCAGAAGCTTTTTATTTTGATGTAGTCTAATTTGATTATTTTCTCCTTAATTTCCTTTGCCTTGGGACATGTGTCTGTAAACATATTGCTACAAGACATCTCTGAGATTTTTCTGCCTATGATCTCATCTAGGATTGTTATGGTTTCACAACTTATATTAAAGTCTTTTATCCATTTTGAGTTTATTCTTGTATATGGTGTAAGGTGTTGGTCTGGGTTTTTTTTCATTTATCTGTCCAATTTTCACAACACAATTTATTGGAAAGAATGTCTTAACTCTATTGTATGCTCTCGCCTCCTTTCTCAAATATTAATTGAGCTAAAGTCTTGGGTCGATATCTGTGGTGTCTGTTCTTTTCCCTTGATCTATGTGCCTGTTCTTGTACCAGTACCAGGATGTTTTGATTACAGTGGCTTTGCAGTATAACTTTATATATGGTATTGTGATCCCTCCAACTTTGTTCTTATTTCTCAAGTTTGCTGCATCTATTTGGAGTCTTTTTAGGTTCCATATATGTTTTTGGAGCTTTTTTCTAGATCTGTGAAATATACTGTTGGGATTTTAATAGGGATTGTATTAAACCTACAGATTGCTTTGAGTAGTATGGACATTTTAATGATGTTAATTCTACCAATTCATAAAAGGTATATTCTTCCACTTGATTATATCTTCCTCTACCTCTTTTATCAATGTCCTGTAGTTTTCTGAGGACAAAGCTTTGACCGCCTTGGTTAAGTTTATTCCTAAATATCTTAATTTTTTTGTTTCATTGGTAAATGGGATTGTTTGCTTAGTTTCTCTTTCTGAGAATTCATTATTGTGGTATAAAAATGCCATAGATTTCTGGGTGTTAATTTTGTATGCTGCTATATGACCTAATTCCTTTATTAATTCTAGTATTTTTTTTTTTCATGGAGTTGTTAGGGTTTTCTATATACAATATGTCATCTGTGAGTAATAAAGGTTTTACTTTCTCCTTCAAATTTAGATGCCTTTTATGTTTTCTTCTTGTATAATCAATGTAGCTAGCACTTCCAGTACTATGTTGAATAAAAGTGGTGAAAGCAGGCATCCCTGTCTTATTCCTATTCTTAGGGGAAATGGTTTTAGTTTTTGTCCATTGAGTATGATGTTCACTGTGGGTTTGTCATATATGGCCTTTATTATGTTGATATATGATCCCTTTATTCCCACTTTGCTGAGAGTTTTTCTCAAAGATGGGTGTTGGATTTTCTCAAATGCTTTTTCTGCATCTATTGATATGATCATGTGATTTTTGGCTCAATATATCTATGTGACCTATCACATTTATTGATTTGAGAATATAGTACCAGCTTTGCATCCCTGGAATAAATCCCACTTGATCATGGTTTATGGTCTTTTTAATATACTAGAGGCCCGATGCACGAAATTTGTGCAAGGGGCTCGGCCTTCGCAGCCCCGGCTGCCTCAGGGCCCCACCCACTGGTCGTTCCAGAAGGTTGTTCCGGAAGGTCATTCCAGGTTATTCTACCGTCCAGTCTAATTAACATATTAGCTCTTTATTCTATAGGATTGCTAGATCTGATTTGCTAATATTTTGTTGATGATTTTAGCATCTATGTTCATCAGGGATATTGGCCTGTAGTTATCTTTCTTTGTAGTGTCTTTATGTGGTTTTAGAATTTGAATAATGCTGGTCTTATAAAAAGAGGTTGGAAGTGTTCCTTCCTCTTGAATTTTTTGGAATAGTTTGAGGAGTATAGATGTTAGTTGTTTTTGAAGGTTTGGTAATAATTCCTATGAAGCCATCCAGACCAGGGCTTTTGTTTGCTGGGAGTTTTTTTGATTACCACTTCTATTTCATCAGTTGTTATTGGCCTATTCAGGTTTTCTGATTCTTCCTGATTCAGTTTTAGAAAATTGTATGTTTTTGGCATTTATTTATTTCATCTACATTGCTCAGCTTGTTGGCATATAGTTGTTCATAATATTTTCTTATAATCCTTTGTATTTCTGTGATGTCAGTTGATACTTGACTGCTTTCATTTCTGATTTTGTTTATTTTATCTCTTTATTTCTTGATGAATCTGACTAATGGTTCATCAATCTTGTTTATCTTTTTCAAAGAACCAGCTCTTGATTTTATTGATTTATATATGTGTATATATATATATATATATATATATATATATATATATATGGCCTCTATGACATTTATTTCTGCTCTAGTCTTTATTATTTCTTTCGTTGTACATACTCTGGGCTTATATGTTGTTCTCTTTCTAATTCTTTAAGTTGTAGGGTTAAATAGTTTATTACTAATTATTCTTGTGTTCTGAGTTATGTCTGTAGTGCTATGAACTTCCCTCTCAGGACTGCTTTCATTGTGTCTCAGAGATTTGGGGTTGCTGTGTATTCCTTTTAATTTATTTCCAGGAAGTTTTTTATTTCTTTCTTGATCTCATTGATAACTCATTCATTATCTAATAACATGCTACTTTGCCTTCATGTATTTGAATGTTTTTGAGTGTTTTTACTATCTTTGATTTCTAATTTCATTCCATTTTGTATTTTGTTTGTTTGCTTTTTATTTTATTTTTATTATTACAGAGAGGAAGGAAGTGGGAGAGAGGGACAGAAACATAAGTTATGAGAGAGAATCATTGATAAGCTGCCTCCTGCACACCTCACACTGGGGATCAAGTCCACAACCCAGGCATGTGTCCTGACCAGGAATTGAACCATGACCTGGTTCATGCTCAACCACTGAATCATGCCAGCCAGGCCATTCCATTGTGATCTGAGAATATGTTTGATATGATTTCAGTCTTCTTGAACTTATAGAGACTTGTTTTGTGTACTAACTTGTGGTCTATCTTTTAGAATGACCCATGTACATTTGAGAAGAATGTATATTCTACAACTTTGAGGGGAAATGTTCTATCAATCTCAATTAAATCTATCTGGCCGAAACCGGTTTGGCTCAGTGGATAGAGCGTCGGCCTGCGGACTGAAGGGTCCCAGGTTCGATTCCGGTCAAGGGAGTGTACCTGGGTTGCGGGCATATCCCCAGTGGGAGATGTGCAGGAGGCAGCTGATCGATGTTTCTCTCTCATCAATGTTTCTGACTATCTCTCTCCTTTCCTCTCTGTGGAAAATCAATAAAATATATTTTAAAAAAAAAATCTATCTGACCCAGTGTCATTTAGAATCTCTCTTTCCTGAGAAGAGATTGTTCATTGTAGAAGAATAAAACAGTCCAGGCTGCCACAGAGAGGAGCCAAGGTGCCAGATGGCTGCGCTCTGCTGGGAGAACAAAGGCTGGTGCTGGCTAAGGGGTCAGCAGTCGCTGTGAGCACCATCAGTCTTAGTCCGTTGGCCATTTAAAAATTCCTGTTATAAATAACCATTTTTTCTCTTTTCCTTCTCACCCTGTTCTCCACCTAAATGTATTGTTTGACATCTTTATAATTACTGGTAAATACAAAATTAATAGCCCCAATATTGGTGCAAAAAATTAGGGGAAAATGTTATTAAATTAAGACTATAGATGAAGTGGTTTACATTGTCTAGTGGGGTCTGGACACCTTTTTTGTTTTTCTGTTTTGCTTAATTTTTATCTGAGTTCAGCATCACAATGCAAAACGCAGTTAGAGGATGGAGCTGGGCTGCTTGTGAAGTGGAGTGTCATCTTGGCGCTCATTTCAGGAGACTCTGACAAAGCACTGGGAAACATGCTTTTAGAATTATGTCATTCTCTTCTAGCTAGTGGCCAGGGATTTTAGTTTCTCACCATGTGAGCCTCTCTGTAAGATGATAAAGTGCCCAAGTGTCCTTTTGACATGGCCCTTGGTTTGCCCCAGAGTGAACATTATAAGAGGGAGAGAGAGAGAGAGAGTTAATCTATGATGGAAGACACAGACTTTTATAATTTAATCTTGGAAGTGATGTACTGATACTTTTACCACATATGAGAGGAGACCACATACGAGAGGGTATGGAAACCAGGAAATGGAAATCGTTAGGAGTCATCTTGGAAATTGACTACCACAAGTGGGCATTGATCTAAGAAAAAAATTATAAATTAGAGTAATATTTTAATACACTTTCTCTCTATATAATATTTGTTTCCAGACTCTATCTTTAAAATATTACTAATTATGGAAGCAGATGATGAGGCTTCTTCAGCCAATTCTGTCTTCTGATTTTCATATCTTGATGAGAATGCTGTGGGCTCTCATGACTGACAGTAAATGTTGCCACATATATAGCACAAGTCACATGTTATCATTAACATTCTTGTAAAATGGGAATTGAGTACTTAATTATTTCATCAAACACAGTTTCACTCTTTTGAGCTCATTTCTACTGATAACATTTACTACAAGGCAAGAAAGGTGCTAGCACACAACAAGTATTTCTAGTTATGCATTTTATAGATAATGAGCAAACCTCTGCAGCAAGATTGCTCAGATTAATCTTCACACATGTCGATAGCAGGACTGCTCAGCTTCATGTTTTTCTCCCAGATTTCATGTGTAGCTAAGTTGTCATTTATCCTCATTTTCACTGACGCCACCTACTGTAGGCCTGGTAGCTTTATACATCTTACTTATTATGAAAAGGCCAATAATCATGAATAGTTATTCACCTATGTCCTGAGAGACAAAGGAATTGAATGTGGCCAGCTGCTCTGTCCTAAGGTAAGGGCACTTGATTTTTTTAAAAAATCTATTTTACCGTTTTTTTACAGAGAGGAAGGGCGAGGGATAGAGAGCCAGAAACATCGATGAGAGAGAAACACCGATCAGCTGCCTCCTGCACACCCCCCACAACCCAGGTACATGCCCCTCACCGGAATCGAACCTGGGACCCTTCAGTCTGCAGGCCGACGCTCTATCCACTGAGCCAAACCAGTCAGGGCACACTTGATTTTAATGTGTGTCCCTTGCAAGCACTTAGAAGGGAGTTGCTAGTTCTTTTATGTCTGCAAGGATGTGGAAAACAAAAATGCAGTATTTCTGATCATCTTTCAGATGTAACCATGCATAAAGTGAGAAATATTTTCTCTATGTGTTTCATACGTGATTAGAGGAGACTATGGAAGGTGGTTACAGTACAAAGTGGAGATGTAACAAACCCCTTCTGACTTATTTTTATGTAACTTTAGCATTAATACTTGATTATGATTCAAAACAGGCTAAACTAGTCTAAGATGTTAGAGGTCAAAATATGATTTCCTTTGGGTAGGCACCAACTGCAATGGGCCGAATCTGTACCTTGATTTGGTCAGCAATTTCACAGGTGTATACTTTTACAAAGTATGTTAAGATATCTATTTAAGGGTTTTAGATTTTTCTATATATATATTCTAGTTTAAAATTATAATAAAAATAAAAAAGCAATGCTGAGTTAAATATGGAAAGACAATGGAAAAGTGCTAAATCATATGGAACAATGGGACAACACAAACAAATCAAGACTAAACCAGGATTTATGCTCATCTCTTCTATAAGATAATAGTCAGAGAGCTCTAAAAATGTTTTGGTTTGGTTTCTTTGTAATGATCTCTTTCAATTTTTCATAAAAGGTATTGCTGTCACATAACATGCAGAAAACAAAAACAAAAACAACAACAAAAAGAAACAAATGAAAGTCATTATTACCAAACACTAAGCAATAAAACTTTTTATATGCAGGTGTATTTCAGGTTACATAACCAGGAAAGCCAAAAATAAAATAACTTTATAAAGCAAAAGTGCCAGGGATAATTACATGATCATACAGCCAAGATCCTTGGTCTCTAAAGCAGTATTACAAATTTATTATTAAATTTGTATGTAAACTTTCCATTATATATTTAACTAGAGGCCCGGTGCACAAAAATTTGTGCACTCGGGGGGAAGAGGGGGGTCCCTCAGCTTGGCCTGTGCCCTCTTGCAGTCTGGGACCCCTCGGGAGATAATGCCCTGCTGGCTTAGGCCTGCTCCTGGGTGGCAGAGGGCAGGCCCAATCCCTAGGTGCAGCCCCTGGTCGGGCTCAGAGCAGGGCCAATTGGGGAGTTGGGGCGCCGCCCCCTGTCATGCACAGAGCAGTGCGGATCGGGAGGTTGCGATGCCACCCCCAGTCACGCTCAGGGTAGGGCCGATTGGGGGGTTGGGTCACCGCCCCTTGTCACACTCAAGGCAGGGTCGATGGGGAGGTTGCGGCGCCACCCCCTGTCACGCACAGAGCAGGGCCAATCTGGGGGTTGGGGCGCTGCCCCCTGTCATGCACAGAGCAGGGCCCATCAGGGGGTTGAGGAGCTCCCCCCTGTCACTCAGAGAGTAGGACCGATAGGGGAGTTGGGGCACCGCCCCCTGTCACACACAGAGCAGGGTGGGTCAGGGTGTTGGGATGCCACCACTCTCACACTCAGGGCAGGGCCGATGGGGAGGTTATGGCTCTACTCCATCACACACAGAGCAGGGCCCGTGGGAGGGGTGGGGGTTGTGGCACCGCCCTCTATCACCCACAGAGCAGGGCCGATCAGGGGGTTGGGGCGCCGCCACTCTCACACTCAGGGCAGGACCGATGGGGAGGTTATGGCTCTACCCTGTCACACACAGAGCAGGACCCGTGGGGGGGGGGGGGGGCTCTGCACCCTGTTACACACAGAGCTGCAGGGTGATCAGAGGTTGGGGAGCTCCCCCATATCAGGCACAGAGCAGGGCTGATCAGGAGGTTGGGGCACCTTCCCCTGTCATGAACAGAGCAGGGTGGATAGGGAGGTTGTGGCCCCTCCCCCTTCACAGAGAGACGCAGGGCGATCAGGGGGTTTGGGCGCTGCCCCCTGTCACGCTGATCCCGGTGCCGGGAGGCCTCTTGGCTCAGCTGATCCCGGTGCTGGGAGGCATATTACCCTTTTACTATATAGGATAGAGGCCTGGTGCATGGGTGGGGCTGGCTGGTTTGCCCTGAAGGGTGTCCTGGATCAGGGTTGGGGTCCCCACTGGGGTGCCTGGCCAGCCTGGGTGAGGGGCTGAGGTCTGTTTGCAGCTGGTCACACACCCTTCAGGGTGGGGGTCCCCCTTGGGGTGCCTGGCCAGTCTGGGTGAGGGGCTGAGGGCTGTTTTCAGGCTGGCGGGTGACGGAATCTCCCAACTGCTCCTTTTTTTCTTTTTCGTTTTTAATTCTGGGCCACCTTTAGCTCTGAGACTCCAGCTCTTAGGCCTCTGCTGCTGAAAGTAGGTAATCGAAACAATGTATAACTCCAGCTCTGACTCCAGCTCTGAGATCCCAGCTTGCTGAAAGCTGGTTTCTAGGGTTTGTTTTTAGCTTCTGTATTTGTTAAAATGTTTCAAACTGCAGGCTCAGAGGCCTGCAAGGCAGGCGGGGAACATTGGTTTCCTCCGTCACTGAAGCAAGCAAGCCTCATGTTAGTTTAAGCTGCCTGGCTGCCGGCCGCCATCTTGGCTGACAGTTAATTTGCATATCTCCCTGATTAGCCAATGGGAAGAGTAGAGGTCGTACGCCAATTACCATGTTTCTCTTTTATTAGATTAGATGCCTTATGTAAAATACATTTAAATGTCAAATTCTAGGTAACACTTGCTAATTCCACAGACTTGATGTTCTAATTGGATAATTTTTGGAAAATACAAAAGGAACTTACTGTGCTATGGTCATAATTGTGTTGACTCTAATAGACATCTCATGGTAACAGAAGCAGGGAAGCAAATCTATGAATTGGTGTTTCATTTACATTTCTGTTTTGAAAGAAAATAATTTATTAGTAAAATCTAACTTCATCTGCATTGAACTTGAGGAGGAAACTGGTCTTACAAGGCATGTCAGGCCATAAAAACTGTGAACAATGCACTGCCCTGGGGGAGGGAGGGAAGGTCATTTGGGGGAGGGAGGGAAGGTCGTTATCGCTGGCCCCAGGACAGATTATTGGATATGGCCTGGGGACCCCAAACACCTAGGGTCCTTCCTGTAGGCCCATGAAAGGGGGTGGAACCATATCTGCAAGACAAAGACCCCAGAAGGTTATAAAAAATGAAGCCCTCTGCGTGTTACTTCACTCTGATTTGGAAATTATTCCCTGAGTCCGCTGGTATAATTAAACAGTGTCCCTCCATTTCTTTAAAGCATCACTTGGTTTTCTTTGGTCTTCTGCAACATTTGGTTCCCTGACAGGGAAGCTAATTGCATTTGGCTCTTGCCTCCAGTGAGTCGACAGGGTTAGGGGCCCGGGGGCGTAGGACAGGCCTCCGGAAGGCGCACCCTGCTGATTTTCGCAGAATTAAACCGGGGAAAACTCCAGGCACTCCCAGATCTCAGCCCAGGACCCGGCCAGCTTCTGGACCTGTCAACAGAATCGGTAAAGTAGGGGCCCCAGTCAGTCAGGCCCACTCCAAGTGAGTGGAAGGTGGAGCTTGATCACCTCCCCGGAAGTCATAGGACTTCCTCAGGTAAATTAGTGAGGAATTGGATGGATTTTTTAAACTCTGAGTGAATGTATGGTGAAAGAGTGCGGAGGGAGAAGACCTTCCCTTTCCTATCCTTTGTGTGGCTCCACGACTTTGGTTACAGAGTCCGAGTGGGCCCCAACCTACAGTTCTGCGATTTGTCATAAGGCATAATGGTGACTCACCCCCACGTGAAGGTGACCAGACCCAGTGTTTATACGGTTGCACCTTAGCTAAGACGCTAAGACAAATCTAAGCTCCCAAGGAACACAGCCAGGCGGGCAACTGATTGAAGATCTGTGAAAACAGTTCACCCCCTCCCTCGTCTGTCTCTCACCACCGATCATCATGGGGTCAGGACAAAGTAAACCCACTGTTCTCAATTGCATGTTGAAAAATTTTGAAAAGGGTTTTTTTTCAGGACTATGGTGTTAAAATAAACCCCAAAACACTGAGGAAATTCTGTGAATTAGAATGGCCAGCCTTTGGG
The DNA here is from genome assembly GCF_014108235.1 of Myotis myotis. NCBI lineage: Eukaryota > Metazoa > Chordata > Mammalia > Chiroptera > Vespertilionidae > Myotis > Myotis myotis. The sequence goes on along the minus strand of NW_023416390.1, from coordinate 87,862,630 downwards.
GTTGGCTGGCCCCCGGAAGGCTCTTTAGATGTAGGACTGGTCAAGGCAGTCTGGAATGTAGTCACAGAAGACCCTGGCCACCCAGATCAATTCCCTTACCTAAACAGCTGGTTAGGAATTGCTCAAATCTTGCCGCCTTGGTTCCAGTTCTGCGTGTGTAAGAAGGGACAGAGTAAGGTTTTAGTAGCAGGAGCGAAGAGGCAGGCAGGGCAGGAGCAGGCTAAGGAGAGGCAGGCAGGGCAGGAGAAAGGTAAAAAGAATCAGGTCCCTCAGAAGGGAACCCAACCCCCTGTTCTGCCAGGACCCCCTGAGGAAGTCCCGCCAGTTTTACCACCTCCATATGTGCCTCAGGCAGCACCAAGTGCTTCCCCCGCTGGTGTGGAAGGTCCAGAAAGTCTGGAAACACCACCGCCCTCCGTCTCTCCTCAACAGGGCTCTCCAGAGCCAGTTAGGCGGTGCTTGTGTTCAGTAGATCAAGGGCCCAAGCCACAACCAGCACGTCAGATGCCTCTCAGGGAGATTCGGGGTGCCCAAGTGCTTGGCGAAGATGGGACGTTACAGGAAGGAAGGCCAGTGTATTATTATCAGCCCTTTACCACCAGTGACATTCTGAATTGGAAACATCACACCCCAGCTTATTCTGAAAAACCTCAGGCCATGGTAGACCTCCTAGAAATGATTTTCCAGACCCAGAAGCCCACCTGGGTGGACTGCAAGCAGCTTCTTTTCACATTCTTTAGCACTGAGGTGCGCATGAGAGTAGTATCAGAGGCTCGGAAGTGGCTCCAGACCCAGGCCCCAGCAGGAATATTACATACAGACAGATGGGCCAGGGAGGCCTTCCCAGATGAGGAACCCAATTGGAACCTGAACTCAGAAGACAGAAGAGCGACGCTAGAAGAATATCAGCTGGCCTTCCTCCAGGGGGTCAGGGCCGGAGCCAAGAAGCCCACCATTATGGCTAAAATCTCTGAAGTTTTCCAGAAGCCTGATGAAATTCCAGCAGCTTTCTATGAGAGACTGTGTGAGGCATACCGGATCTACACACCCTTTAAACCTGAGGCCCCAGAAAAATCAAACCATGGTAAATGCCGCTTTTGTAGGCCAAGCCCAGCCTGATATCAGGAGAAAATTACAGAAGCTGGAAGGGTTTGCAGGAAAAATGCCACCGAACTACTGGAGATAGACAACAAGGTTTTCATCAACCGAGGCAGTGTGGCAAGGAGGGAGGAAGAAAAGAGAATACAAAGAAAGGCCAATATAATAGCAGCGGCTTTTAGAGGCTCAGGCTCCCAGACAGATCAGAAAGGGAAGCAAGATACAGATCAGGGGGAAAAGGGAGAGCGAGCCTGAGACGAGACCAGTGTGCCTATTGTAAGGAGACAGGACACTGGAAGAATGAATGTCCCAAATGGCAAAGTAAGAAAACTGGGCCCCTTTTCCATCCAGTCGCTATCACCCAGAGCCACCTGAAGCAGATCTCATTGGGCTAGCGATGACTGATTCTGACTAGGACAGACTGGGCTCTTTTCGGCTAGGCCCCACGAGCCCATGGTCAGAATGAAAACTGGGGGCCAGACTGTGGACTTTATGGTTGATACAGGAGCTGAGCACTCAGTAGTCACACAGAAAGTAACGCCTCTCTCGGGAAAGGAGGTCACCATTATTGGAGCTACCGGGGATCAGACCCGTAGACCATTCTGCCGCCCTCGCCAATGCCAACTTGGTGGTCATCAAGTAATTCATGAATTCCTGTACTTGCCAGACTGTCCAGTTCCTCTAATGGGTAGAGACCTTTTAGCCAAAATGGGGGCAGAAATCACTTTTACTCCAGATGGCTCAGCACAGCTTTACCTAAGTGAGGAGACCTCCCCAATGATCCTGTCCCTAGCAGTGCCAAGGGAGGAAGAATGGAGACTTTATACCCCCCAGTCAAAGGCCTCACCATTAGAACCTGAATTAGAGAAAGAATTCCTGCGGGTCTGGGCAGAAGGGAATCTTCCAGGCCTGGCTAAGGACCACGCCCTCATACTAATCAACTTAAAGCCTGGGGCACAGCCTGTTAAAATTCGCCAATATCCAATTCCAAGGGAAGCATGCCTAGGAATCCAGGTCCACTTAGACCGGCTGCTTCAGTGGGGACTTGTTAAATGATGCAGGTCTCCATGGAACATGCTTCTCTTGCCTGTCAAAAAGCCTGGGACTAATGACTACCGCCCGATGCAGGATCTATGGGCTGTTAATGAGGCTGTTATAACCCTGCATTCAGCACTGCCGAACCCCTACACTCTTCTGGGACTCATCCCATCAGAGGCGGAATGGTTTACATGTCTAGATCTGAAAGATGCCTTTTTCTGTCTTTGATTAGTGCCTTCCAGTCAGCCTCTCTTCACTTTCAACTGGGAAAACCCAACCACAGGGGCCAAGGAGCAGTTCACCTGGACCAGACTGCCACAAGGGTTCAAGAATTCTCCTACTCTTTTTAGTGGAGAACTAGCATCTGATCTAAGTTCCCAGGACAGGACTTGGGGTGTGTTCTACTCCAATATGTAGACGACCTCCTACTGGCTAGCTAGCTCCACACAAGCAGAGCTGGGAGGGAACACGAGCCCTTCTGAGACTGTTAACTGAAACAGGTTACAGAGTATCCAAGAAAAAAGCACAGATTTGTCAGAAAGAAGTCAAGTATCTAGGCTTCCGAATCACCCAAGGGAAACGAAGGCTAGGGACTGAAAGAAAGAAGGCAGTATGTGCCATTCCAGTCCCTTGCACCAGGCGGCAGATTCGGGAATTCCTGGGAGCGGCAGGGTTCTGTGGAATTTGGATCCCAGGGTTTTTAGACCTGGCCAAGCCTCTCTATGAAGCTTTAAGAGGAGAAGAGAAGGCACCCATCGACTGGGGTCCTGAACAGGTGAAAGCCTTCATCACCATAAAGGCTAAGCTCACTGAGGCCCCAGCACTAGGGCTACCAGATGTGACAGGAGACTAATCTTTTTGTTCACGAGAACAGCGGGGTAGCCCTAGAAGTTCTCACCCAGGAGTTTGGACCCTGGCAAAGACCAGTAGCCTATCTCTCCAAACAGATTGACCCAGTTGCTTCCAGGTGGCCCCCATGCCTCAGAGCCCTTGCGCCACGGCATTGTTAGTCAAGGAAGCAGATAGCTTACCTTAGGAAAAAACTTAAATGTAAAAGTACCTCATTGTGGGGCATGGCTGCAGTGTTTCGGCCAAGTTCAAGCCTTGGACTAATGAAAGGACAGGGTCCTCTCATTGCCACGTGCAAGTCCCAGCTGGAGGGCAGGGCCCTCCCAGCACAATCATAGCCATCGGCTGTGTTTGTAAGCTTGAACCTATGGTCCGAACACGTGGCCCCACGTGCCTTGTGATAGAGTTCGGGTGCATGTAGTTAAGTGAGGTTGAAACTCAGGAGAATGCTGTAAACAACTTGATCATGCCCCTGCTTTGCCCTGTGGCATCTGCTATAAAATAAAGACATGGCTTGTGGGCGCTGGCGCTGTCTCCTCATCAGGGAGCAGAATCCCACCGAGACCCAGCTTTCATTCTCTTGTCTGTCTTTTCTCAATCCTTTCACAACCCCACTCCCCCTCCCCCGCAACACTCAGGCCCCTTTGGCCATAACAAGTGGCGTCCGAACAGGCCTGAGTTGGGGGAATTTAAAAAGTGGTCAGGTGAAAGGAGGCTCCAAGGTGCGCAGAGAGAGTAAACTTAAAAAGCAAAAGTAAGAAGGCCAAAAAACAAAAATAAGGTAGGGAGCCGAAATGTGGTAAATTAGCTCGGTGTAAAACATGGGAAAATGCTTAATTGAAGCATTTTTAAAGTAAGCATTTTTAAATTTCTAAGGTAGAAATAAGCAGAAGCAACTTAGAGATTGCTATATAGCTGAAGGCCCAGAGAAAATTCCTGGTTCTATCTTCAGTTTGTGGTCCATTATTCAGGACTACCGAGAGCCCCTTCCTGAAAAGGGATAGATGAATGTGGCAGGAGATGTAAGACAAATAGTAGAGAGTGACCAGAGGCTTTCGACTCTACTTACTGTTACTCGTAAGCCTCTCCACTCGCCTTCTAAACAAGCAATAACAAGAGTGGGATCTCTGTCTCTACACCAGTGATCTCTGTATGAGGCTAGGCAGGCTGGGGAAGATACTTCAGGATTTAGTAGCCAATCATACTCTTAAAATGCAATTACTAAAACAAAAAGGGGGAGAAGAGGTTGTGTTTGTGTCTTTCCAGAAGGAGCAGTACAGTCAGTTTGGGTGCCAGAATGGTACGTGCAACACCACAATGGGCCCAGAGAAGCTCCTTGTCCCTCTGTTCAAGAGACTGAGAGTTGCCCCTATGACAGGAAAGAGGAAGAAAAAGAAAACAAAGGCTACACTAGAGGCTGAGGTGCCAACATGGGGTCAGCTGAAGAAGCTAACAACTGAAGCCCAGCAAATAGCAGAAAAGCAAGGAGTGGAAGCTACTCCTTTGCTGGGGTCCAGCCCCAGCGGGTCCAGGGGTCCCCAAAGGTGTGGACGGAGTCGGCGAAGAAGGAAGGACATGGAGACAGTGTTCAGTTGATCAGCAGCCTAGCCAGGATCTCCAGCCAAGTTCTGGTCTGGATCTCCAGAGAGGTTCTGCTTTGGATCTCCAGCCAGGTTCTGTGTCCATGTTCTCTTGCTAGGTTCTCCAGGTTCTCCAGCCAGGTTCTGTAGCCATGTTCCCTCGCTAGGTTCTTCAGCCAGGTTCTGTCCAGGTTCTCCAGCCAGGTTCAGTCACCAGGTTCTAGTCAGGTTCTCTTGCCAATTTCTGTAGTCAGGTTCAGTCCAGGATCTTTTGCCATGTTCTCTCCAGCGAAGTTCTTCTGTCTGTAGGTTCTGTGTAAGTTCTGTCTTCTAAGTTCTGTGTGTAGGTTCTGTCTTCTCGGTTCTGTGTTGTTACATCTGTATTTATACCAGTTGATTCCAATCCTATAAATCTCTATTCCAAAGGTTAGGGCGTTTCTTATCTCCATTCCAGGGAGTAAAGATTATGTAGCTTAAGCATGATTGTTCGTAGTTAAAGTGATTAATGACCCGCCTGGCACTTCGTTGAGGGGTTTTATTCCCTCCCTAACTTCAGGGGAAAATCCCTACCTGGGGAAACAACCTTTCTCAGAGAGGAGACCTTGGTTAAAACACATAGTGCCAAGAAGGTGAGCAAACATATTAAGAACAGTATGCCATATATGCCAGGTCCCTTGAAACAGCAAGCATGGACCGGCTCCCAGCACTCCTTCAGCCATGTTTATGGCTGTTAGCATAGAGAAATAAATAGAGAAATAAGGGTAGAAAATAAGTAGAAATAAGTGGTAGAAAATAAGTGAATAGGAAGATACAAAATAAGGTAGAAAATAAGTAGAAACAAGCTGTAGAAATGTAGAAATAAGTGGGGGTTGCAACCCAGGAAAGGTTTGGGCAAGGGCAGCCAGGCCTACCTATAGTTCATAGTTAGAGGTAGAGAAATAAGTAGAAAATAAATAGGAAATAAGTGGTAGAAATAAGCAGTAGAAAATAAGCAGTGGAAATAGAGAAATAAGTAGATAAGTGGTAGAAATAAATAGAAAATAAGCGGTGGAAAATAAGTAGAAATAAGCTGTAGGAATAGAGAAATAAGTAGAAATAAGTGGTAGAAATAAGCTGTAGGAATAGAGAAATAAGTAGAAATAAGTGGTAGAAATAAGCTGTAGGAATAGAGAAATAAGTAGAAATAAGCTATAGGAATAGAGAAATAAGTAGAAATAAGCTATAGGAATAGAGAAATAAGTAGAAATAAGCTATAGGAATAGAGAAATAAGTAGAAATAAGCTATAGGAATAGAGAAATAAGTAGAAATAAGTGGTAGAAATAAGCTGTAGGAATAGAAAAATAAGTAGAAATAAGTGGTAGAAATAAGCTGTAGGAATAGAGAAATAAGTAGAAATAAGTGGTAGAAATAAGCTGTAGGAATAGAGAAATAAGTAGAAAATAAGAGGTAGAAATAGAAAATAAGCGGTAGAAAGCAAGCAGCAAGAAGCAAGTGGTAGAAAATAAGTAATTAGGAGATACAAAATAAGGTAGAAATCTCCTAGGTTTTGTTTAAGCCATTGTAAAGCAGAAGATGGCTGTGGTTGATGTTTAAGGAAGTAATTTTTGTTTTAGACCTAGATTGTAAGCTCTTGCAGCAGTTGCATTGTTTCTAGGCTTTGGTTATCTTTGCTTGTGTGACTGATAGCTCCCTGGAACTTTGGGTCTGTGTGAGACCCCAGACTCAGAGCTGGAAGCCTCCAGCTCTGCAGGACCGAGGGCTGCTCATTTCCATGCAGCAGCAGCTAAAGAAAGAAGCTGAGAAGGGACCAGACTTCCACCGGCGTGGACAGGGCTGATTTGACTGGGACTGGTGCAGACTCAGTGTCGAGGTCAACCATCCAAACAGCCTGATCCAGGGGACTAGTTTTGCATCTATGACATCTTCGTATCAGTGGCATCTTACTACGCTAGTGACCGAGGTATCAGCATGGAGTCAGCTGAAGAAGATGGCGACTGAGGTCAAGCAAATGTTAGAAAAGCAAGTGGAAGCTATGCTAGCATTGGTGAACTGTCAGTTTTCTGTAAAATCTTGCGGAGCTAAATCTAAGGACTCTGGGTGGAATGTCCTGAAAATGTTGACATGTTTGTAGCTTGATTTTGCATTGGTATTGCTTTGTTGTTAGCCAGAGTTTTGTTCTCTTGTTAACATTGCTGTGTCTATAGTTTTGTTAAATAGCCAGAAGTCTGTTTTGATGATGCTGAATAATTTGTTTAGAGTTTTTTGGATAATGTAAATAGGCGTGTTTAAAAGCAAAAGTAAAGGGGGAGATGTGGGGCACGGTCGCGGTGTTTTGGCCGGGTTCAAGCCTCAGACTAATGAAAGCACAGGGTCCTCTCATTGCCACGTGCAAGTCCCAGCTGGAGGGCAGGGCCCTCCCAGCACAATCATAGCCATCGGCTGTGGTTGTAAGCTTGAACCTATGGTCTGAACACGTGGCCCCACGTGCCTTGTGATAGAGTTCGGGTGCATGTAGTTAAGTGAGGTTGAAACTCAGGAGAATGCTGTAAACAACTTGATCACGCCCCTGCTTTGCCTTGTGGCATCTGCTATAAAATAAAGACATGGCTTGTGGGCGCTGGCGCTGTCTCCTCATCAGGGAGCAGCATCCCACCGAGACCCAGCTTTCATTCTCTTGTCTGTCTTTTCCCAATCCTTTCACCCCCCCACTCAGGATCACCTTTGGCCTTAACACTTCATGCTGTTGTCACCCTGATGGAAGCAAGTGGGCAGCACTGCCTGACTCATGCTCGAATGGCTCAATAGGGAGGACTACTATGTGAGAATCCGAGGGTACAATTAGAAGCAGTGAGAACTCTTAATCCTGCCACCTTTCTACCTGTCGCTGAGGGGGCCCCTGAGCATGATTGCCTGGAAGTCCTAGAGGAGGTTTATTCCAGCCCGCCAGATCTAGCGGATAGGCCCCTGCCTAACCAACTTGGTATTGCTCACAGACGGCAGCAGCTTCTTAGATGAAGGAAAAAGGCGAGCCGGATATGCAGTGGTATCACACTTCAAGACAATCGAGGCACAGACCCTGCCTGAAAGATGGTCAGCACAGAGGGCAGAACTTTGGGCCCTAGTAAGAGCCCTAGAACTCAGTAAGAATAAGCGTGCCAACATCTTCACTGACTCGTGCTATGCCTTTGCTACCCTGCATGTCCATGGGGCCATATATAAGGAAAGGGGGCTCTTGATGGCTAGAGGAAAAGGAATCAAAAATCAGAACGAGATCTTAAAGTTACTAGAAGCAGTCTGGGAGCCCAAGGAAATAGCCGTCATCCATTGTAAAGGTCACCAGAAAGGGGAAGACTCAGTATCAGAAGGAAACTGATGTGCTGACGCCACAGCCAAGCTGCTGCTAAAGGACAAACAGCACCATCATGGATCATGTTGGCCCCGAATTACCTGAACCCCCAAAATACACTCCTCAGGAGGAGGAATGGGCCCAGCAAGAAGGGGGCAAGAGAACGAAGGAAGGCTGGTGGATACTCCCAAATCATAGGGTCTATGTCCCAGAATAGTTAGCCCATAAGGTAGTCCTCCAGCAGCATGAACTCACTCATTTAGGAAAGCCTTCCCTAAAGCTTTGTTAGGCAGGTACTACCTAATTGCCCATCTACCCTCCTTGGGTGCCTCCGTCTCTCAGCGTTGCTCCTCTGTGCTCAGACCAATGCTAAACAGGGTCCTGTGGGACCAGTAGGAGTCCAGCACTGTGGGCAAGCTCCTTTTGAGGACTTAGACGTATATTTTACAGAAATAGGGCCAAGCAGAGGGAATAAATACTTCCTAGCCTTTGTTTGTACCTTTTCAGGTTGGGCCGAGGCATATCCCACTCGCACGGAAAAGGCAAGAGAAGTCACTAAGGCATTACTGAAGGATATAATACCATGGTATGGGATGCCTCTGACCATAGGGTCCTATAATGGCCCAGCTGTGTAGCAGAAATAGTACAACAGGTCTAAGGCTTTAGGAATTAAATGGAACCTACATACAGCCTACAGGCCTCAGAGTTCAGGGAAAGTAGAACGCATGAATCGGACTATAAAGCAGACTATGGCTAAGCTATGCCAAGAGACAACCTTACCCTGGATAGATATCTTGCCTCTTGTACTCTTGCAGGTACGCTGTGCCCCAAGGACCAGGGTAGGTTTCTCTCCCTTTGAAATTCTTTATGGTAGACCCCTCCCTTAATTCGGCCAAAGGGAGATTGGGGGGGAAGTAGGGAACTTAGAAATCCAGAAACAACTACAAGGACGTGGAAAAACTGTCTTTGAGGTCCACAGGTGGATTACTGATCGACTACCCATCTCTCTAGGAACAGCCGTACATCCTTATAAACCTGGAGACCAGGTTTTGGTAAAGAATTGGAAAAAGGAGCACCTCAAGCCTACCTGGAAGGGACCCTATCCAGTCCTATTAACCACCCCCACAGCTCTCAAGGTTGCAGGACTGAATACCTGGATCCACAAATCCCAGGTGAAGGCAGCCCACCAGTCGAATGACGCCCAGCCTGAGTGGAAGGTGACCTCTGACCAGAAACACCCACTGTGGATCACCCTCAAGAAGACAGCGGACCTGGCCGATCAACCTGCTCCAAAGAATTCAGATAACACCCTGCTGAATTCTCCCTAACACTAATCTTTCTTTCTTATCTCCTCCTAAAGGTAATATGCTCTGGCAATTCTGGATAATCATTGGTTTTATCTTTCTAATAATTCTCATTTTGTCTTTTTATGAGTGCTGCCGGGACCCGAGGCTAGTACCAGGAGGGGAACTCGTCTGCTCTTGCTGGGACACAGAAGCACCATAAAATTACTGCTTCCCACATAGCAAGGAAACAAAGGCCTCATCATGAATTGTTGGACTACACCTTGTCATGCCATCCTTTGCTACATCTGCCTTGCAGGAATAGTCATAATACTACTCTTTGTCCTAGCGGTTCACTGTTGTAGACCCCCACTGAACAGAAATAGAGGGAATAACATGCTCCCACTAATAATATTAGCTAGCACATACTTGCCTCTCATAGGGGCCACTGCCAAGTGTCCTTGCTTAGAAACTCGCTACCTAAATATGCTAGACTGGGTAGTCTACAGAAAAGCCCCATCAAGCCAGATTTTTGTTAGCTATACTTATCAGCCTGTGGCATGTTATGACTCTGCTACCATATGCACGTGTGTGTGGGGGGGTGGGGGGGGGTGGAGAATTGTATTGGATAGAAAAAATCATAGGACCTGTCATGGACAATGTGCAGCTAATTAATGTTGCTCCTATTTGTTTCAGTAGTACCCAGGGCCGACATCCAACAGGTCACCTCCCAGATGAACTATGCAACTCTACCCCAAAGCTGAAAACACCACCTACCCCTGGTGCCCCCTGCAGGAATATTCTACGTGTGTGAGACCAGTGCTTACCTCTGCCTGCCTGAAACCAGAAGAACTCCTACAAACCCCTCTGAGAGGAAGAAACGGGATGCTAAACCCTTGGTCATCATCCCTTTCCAGCAGGAAGTACTAAGAGCGGTCGTCACCCCTGTTCATCATAACATCCCGTGGTCGTTGCTCCACAAGGCTCAAACGGCTGACTGGGCTGCCACAGACAGCAGCTGAAGTCCCAGAGGGCTACCTCAGCTGTGAGGAGTTCCCACTGAGAACTTGGAGAACTAAACGCCAAGATGAGCTCCCCAGATCAGAGCACCAGGACTGAGAAAGGTGCTCACATAATATCTGGCTGTGAAAAGCAGTAGGGTTGCTGTCTGCCAGCAAGAGATGGTTGGAAATGCAGGTTCCCTCTTATAGGGGCAATGAACAACATTTCATGTGTAACCACTAACCTTGGGCTCCAGCAAGGGAGGTCAGAGTGGACTGGAGCTATGTGAACAGAAGCCAGGACTGGGGCTCTGGAGTCAGAGCTTGGAGGGGCAGCCACCCAAGTGTCCTGTGCTGAGTCATTCCCTTACACTATGGAGGAAATCTTTCTCAGGCAGTCCTTTGCTATCCAGGTGGAATTTGCCCTACACTGTTGTAAGACCTCTCACTGGAACTGGAATTGTAGTTGATAGCCTGAGGCTAATCAAAACTGAATATCAAAAGAGCCACAGGCAGAGGAGGGTCTCTGTAGGCTTTGATTCTTTGACTAATCTAATCCCTGGAAAATGAGAGCCTGGTATATATCTTGGTCATTTCCAAAGGCACCCAGCCCGAGCAGGGGAGCCACAGACTGTGGATTGTTGATAGCTCCAAACAGAGTACTCAGGGCCAGTCACAAAGAGCATCTGAAAGTGTCCTACACTAGAGATTGGGAGTCATAGCAGATCTACCTAGTACACAGACACAAACCCAAACAGGCAGCCAAAATGGAGATAAAATAACAATATCCAAGTGAAAGAACAATAGTATTCTCTAGAAGAAGAGATAAATGAAATGGAGATTATAAATTTAACAGACATATAGTTAAGAATAATGATGCAAAAGATGCTCAACAGCATGAGAAAAGATATAGTATCTATGAAGAATGACATAGCACTAACAAAGAACACAGTAGAAGCAGAGGAGTAGATCAGTGAATTACAAGACAGGGTAGAAAAAATCACTATGTCAGAGAACCAAAAAGGAAAGAACCATTAAAAAGAAAAAAAGAAAAAAACAGGAGGGCAGCTTAAGGAACTGTGGGACAACAAAAAATGTAACAATTTTTCATAATAGGAGTACCAGAAGGAGAAGAAAGTAAGCAAGGAATAGAGAACGTGTTTGAAGAAATAATAACAGAAAACTTCCTTAACCTGGTGAAGGAAAGATTCATACAAGTTCAGGAGACACAGAGAGTCCCAAGCAAGAAGAAACCAAACAGACCCACACCCAGACACAACATAATTAAAATGAAATGCCAAAAATTAAAGACAAAGAGAATCTTGAAGGCAGCAAGAGAAAAGCAATTTTTTACCTACAAATGAGCTCTCATAAGACTTTCAGCTAATTTATCATCAGAAACTCTATAGGCCAGAAGGGAATGGCATGAAGTATTCAATATAATAAAATTAAGTAGCCTTACTATATACAGTAAAGCTATCGTTCAAAATAGATGGTGAAATAAAAAGCTTCCCAAACAATAAAAGGCCAAAAGCGTTTGTCACCACCAAACCAGCATTTCAAAAAATGTTAAAGGGACTGCTGTAGTAAAAGAAGAAATAAAGAAAGAGAGAAACATAGGCATAAAGAATTAAAATGGCAATAAATAATTATTTATCAATAATAAGCTTAAACGTAAATAAATTAAATCCTCTAATCAAAAGACTGAGAGTAGCTGAATGGATAAAAAAATTTAACCCAATAATATGGTGTCTACAAGAGACCCACCACAGAAAAAAGGACTCACATAGGATGATAGTGAAGGGATGGAAAAAAATTTCCATGGAAATGGAAGTGAAAAAAAATAAAAGATGAGGAAGCAGTACTCATATCTGACAAAATAGTCTACAAAATGAAGGCCATCACAAGTGACAGTAACGGTCACTACATAATACTGAAGGGATAAATCCAACAAGAGGATATAGCCCTGATAAACATATATGCACCCAATATAGGAGCACCTAAATATATTTTTTTAAAAAAACCTTCTAAAGGACTGTAATAGATCAATAGCAATATAGTCATAGTAGGGGATTTTAAAACTCCACTGACTTCATTCGATAGATATTCCAGACAAAAAATTTAAGAAGCAAACAAAGACTCTAATGAGACTGAATCAGATGGATTTAATTGAAATTTATAGAACATTTCACCACAAAGCTGCAGAATACACATTCTTCTCAAGTGCACATGGGTCAATCTCAAAGATAGACCACATGTTAGAACACAAATCAAGTTTCTACAAGGTCAAGAAGATTGAAATCATATTAAGCATCTTCTCAGACCACAATGGAATGAAATTAGGAACATACAGTGAAAACACTCAAAACCATTCAAATACATGGAGGTGAAATAGCATGGTATTTAACAAAGAATGTTGGACAAGCTGGCCTTCTTGTTGTATTCTACAGATAATAAATGTGACAAGTTTAAAAGGCAGAATCCAAAAGTGAGGAGATTTATAGTAAGTAAAGCTCTGGTGGGAGGTAAAAACCAGGTCATAGAGAGAGGGACTAACTTCATAGTGTTCCAGGTTAGGTTGGAGGAGTGGCTTCTCTGGTGGCAGGTGTGCCACACCTATTTGAAGCCTTTCTGTACATCATACTTAACTCAAATTAGTCTCAGGGAAATATTCTAACATTTCCTTTTGTAAGATTTTCTTTTGTCTAAACCATTTGGGCAGAAAAGGGAGAGCAATTTCAAGTGAAAATGATACACTGCCCCATACTTCACCAACTCAACCATTTAGTCCTGACAAGTCAATCCATTCAAACCGTTGAGTCTCACTTCAGGAGATAGGGATGCAGATAGGCTTGTAAAGTGAGACCTGTACTGTGTAAACAATCAGGTAAATAATGTCCTTGGCATACTTTCTATGAAAACAGAAGGAAGAAAATGAAACACAAAAGTTAAAGTACACAACAAACCAAAAATCAGTTTCTGAGTCTATAAGACTTTCAGATGCAAGGCTTTTGCTGGAATGAAAGCAAGCAGTGGCAATTTTATAGATTCTCTTTGTCTGTAGTTTGAACACCTTTGGTGATACCATCAAGTGCTTAGGTAAATTCTGTATGGTATATACAAACACAGCCTTAAAAACAAAACATTGAAGACCATTAACTGCATTGGAGTCCAATATCGACAATTGGGCATTGTGATTTCCATTGAAACACAATTTTTTTCTCACTAAAATTACCCTAATTTTCATCAAAGAGACTACATTAAATCCAATTTTACTTTAGCCTGGTTATTTGCAACAAGAATAGCAACTGATCAAACAGGTTCTTTCAAGTCTGCTTTGCAGGAATCTTTAGGTTGAGCTCTAGTCAGCCCCACAGGGCAAAGAAGCCAAGCCACAGTTCCCATCAGGCTTTGCCGGCAATACCTATAGGTTTGAATAAACTCCCCAAATTATTGAAGTCCCCAAAAATGTCTTGAGGTGCCTTCCTTGCCATCTTTCAGGAAAGCGACCTTTATTCATTACCTTGAAAAATCACCATGAACCATGTGATCAATCAAGGTACCTGGGCATTGCTTCAGAGGGCTTTTATCAGCTTTAAAAGTCAATCTCAATTTCTGAAGGCTTTTTGGTGATATACAGAGTCCAGACATGTCTCTCTTGGACATGGCATTCCAGTCAAAGTCTTGGCTAATAAAAACTGCACAGTTTCCAAATGTGGATTCATTGGGTTTATGCAAGGAAATGTATTGCTGTCACTCATTTATTAAGAATTGCCCAATTATGGAAGGATCAGGTAAGGAGAAAAATATATGGCAAAAGGAAAATCCTTGCTCTTTCAACAGGGTAAAAAGAACCAAATTTCAACTCTGTATTAGCCAGCTGAAGTAAGCAATTGGCATTCCCTAGATTGGCAAACTCTTCCCAAAGTGGAAGTGGCAATACAATTTTGCCCAGGTGTGGCATTTTTACCAACCTGCTAATAAAAACTAGCAAGTTGGTAAAAACAAAAAAACAAAAAAAACTGCTAGTTTACTCTGTGATTCTGACGTCCTCTGGCCTTACCTAGTAGGTCGAAGAGAACTCTGGCCTTAATAGTTAGGCTAGTAACTGTTGCTTTGCCTCTTATATTCTAAGCAGCTTTGGTCCTTTCAGAGGCTTGGTAAAGTCCAGTGGCTCCCCTAGGAGGGGAGAGAATATTCCCTGTGACAATGACCTGACAGAGAGTTAACAGCCTTCTCTGGAAGGATTAACAAATATTTAGTCAGTCTGCAGACTGGTTAACAAAAACCATTTATTTCTCTAAGGATTTGCATATCTGAGGCTCTTTTTCTATTAGGTACATCTATAAAAGCATCAGTAAAGACTGTGAGTTTGACACAGATAAGCAATTATGTTTGCAGAAGTCAGAATTTTTATTTAGATTCAGACAGCCTGACAGTCAGCAGCATCAGCTTCCAGTGCATTAGGAAGAGTGGTTGCCAGCGGAACTCTCAGGGGGAACAGGAGTGGGGCTTTGGGACTGCGCATGGGAGAGCAGTTCCTGCCCCCTAGCAATGCATTTACCAGGGGCAGTGCCCTCTGGCAAAGGGGTCATTCCTGGCCTTGAGCAAGGAGCAGTTGAGAGAACAGAGGGTGGGACTATGGTTCCTTGTGATGCAGTTTCTACCTGCAGCGTTCTTTGATGCCCTCTCTCCCATGGCACTGGCCCCAGGTTGCACAGAAATAGACATGAGGCAAGTGAGAGTCTGGGAACCCTGGGCTTGGCAGTTGGGCTCAGAGCCATCCTGGACTGTGAGCCATTCCCTAAAGCCCCAGCCCCAGCTCCCTGGACACTGAGAATAAACTGCAAGGATGGAGATGGAGAATCGCAAAAGGCGATGGGCAGGGTTCTGCATCTGAAAAAGGTCCCCACTTCTGTGTGCAGGGCTGGGCTCGCAGCCACTGGGAATAGGGGAAGGAGCCTGGGGAGTGTCCCAGGTTTCATGTGCTGGACACAGAGCCCACAACATTGGCACTGAGTATAGGAGTATTTCCCTCGCCCCCTGCAGGACCCCAAATCCCTAAGACCTGCTGCTGTGGTGGCGCTGAGGGAATGCAGGCTGGAGCTGTTACCAGTGGAAGTGGGGTTCTTGAGATGCTACGAGGAAAATAATTCCCTGAGACCCCCCATGCCAGGATGTGATTTTAGGAAAGCTTTACTGATGATGTAAAATTAAGCCCCACCCCCCCGCCCCCCAGCAAGGTCCCATCTCTGTCTTTCTCCCCAAGGAAATCCCATCTTGTCCCCACCAGGGGCAGAATAAAGACTAATGCCCGAGGTTTCTGCTCCATATTAAAGTGCAGTCCAGTCCAGCATCCTGTGTGTGCAGTCCACAGAGCCATGGGCCGTACAGCTGCTAAAGGCCACATGGCTATGGGCGGAGAGAAGGTAAGTGCGTGGTGAGTGCAGGTCACTGAACAAGCAAAGAAAGAGCGAGCTACAGCGCACGAGTGACCAGGAGAGACAAGCTCCCTTGCCTGAGGCTTTTAAGCAGGAGCCTCTTCAAACCAACTTTCTGAGATGTTTGCACTTCTGGTGGGTCTACCTCCCAGCCCATCTATTGTTCCCCAGGCTGGCATGAGGGCAAGCGCCTGCCCTATGTCACCCCAACTTCACTGTGCATGCACCTTCTAACTCTTCTCCCCCCAGTAATCTAGTACCTCAGCGGGGAATGGAGGCCTGATAATCTCCTTGGGGAGGGCGGGGGGCAGTGCTGTGTGGAGCTGTAGTTTCCTGGTGAAGCTGCCCCGAGGATCACGCTCATAATGTTTGGCCTCCCCTTTGTTTTCTTTCCTTTATGAATAGTATCGAGCTAATTACAACAATAACAAAATGACTTGCAAAATATATGGGGATAGTGCACTATCTTTGTGATTTGGTGGCTCCATATTCTGTAGGTCTTTGCAAATACTTCTGTAAAATAAAAATTTTATTAGGAAGAAAGAAGGAAGGGAGTTTGGGAGGGAGAGAAAAAAGGAGGGAGGAAAGAAAGGAAGAAAAAAAGAGGAGAGAGCAATCTTATCGTGGAAAAAGACACATCTTAGACTGGAAATATTAGTCTAAAGAGATTTTAATGTTTTTGGCAGATCACAATGGAAGCTGACTAGTGAGTACTTTGCTGAATAAATCTTATTTTCCTTTTAAAATATGGATAAAATTTGCTTATTTCCAGTCTTTTAGAAGCTCTTTTGTCCTCACATGAATGTAAAAGATCAATGACCACTTTCTCATTTAGAGGTTCTCTTGAGACTGATGTGTCATTTAGATGTGCCACAAAGTTTGAATTCATGTAAAGCAGATGTGTGTATTTTTACAGGTTTTTTTTTTTATCCATCATGAGGTTATTTACTTCATTCTCAGAAATACTGTACTCTTTTCAGTTCAAAGATTATTCTTTCTCACAGAGAATAAAGAAGAAAAGTAGGAGTTGAGTTTTGTGGCATCAGTGTGTTAACGTAAACACCGCTGAAACCGGTAGAGTTTTGTGAGTTTATTTGAGCCAAACTGCCGACATGTGCCGGGAAGCAGAACCTCAACGAATTGAGGTAATGCTCCGGAGAATGGCGGGGTTACATCTGTATTTATACATTTGCAATCAAAGGAGGGACGTAGGTGGGTTACATGAAATTCATTGGTGATAGATTAAGGAGGAGGGATAAAGCAAAGCAGGGAAACCCCTGGGATTGGATAAAAAGTAAAATGATGGACACATACTTAGGTGGGTGCAGGATCAATTAACATGATAATGAAGGAATTTGTGGTCTCTGTCCTGGTGCCCAGCACATTTGGTTGTGCCCCAGGGGCTCCAGAAAAAGGGAAGTTACAAGTTACCTAGATATTTCAAGGGTGTGTATCATAGATGCAAAAAGACAGATAGGCTCAGTTAAGGTAAAGGTTGACCTTGTCAGTGAAGATACCGGCCTAGGATGTAACTGCCCACCATCACTGCTTTTAGTTAAAGTTTCATTTCAGACTGTCCTTTGTGGTGACTTTAGGTCTCTGAGTTTGCAAGCCTGCCATGCAGGCCTCCCCTGAGCCTGTCAGGTCAGCATGTGGCCCCTTTTGTCCACAAGTATATATATATATATGGAACTAACTTATCTTGGAAATAAATTACATGGCAATTTTTAATTTACATGTCACCCACCTGTATTCAGCATTGGACATTCTAGAATTTCTACCCTTGAGACATATTACCTTTCACCCTGGGAGCTGTTTCTACAGTCAGATCTTAGGGTCAAAACCAGGTACATGTCACCAATAATGTATAGCAGGGATAGGGAACGTACAGCACACAGGCCCTAGAAGGCCCACAGAATCATTTGGTCTGGTCCTGACAAAGCATTAGGGGTGAATTACTAAATGTTTGACCAAATATAGCAGGCTAATTTTTAAGTTGATAATTTTGTATGGCCTTGGCCTTGTTATAAATATCCAAATGGCCCTTGGCAGAAAAAAGGTTCCCTCCCCTGATGTGTAGTATATATGGTTTTGTAGTCACTGTTAATGAATCTGAAAAAGTCAGTTTTCTCCCTAAGTATTGCAAAGTATTGAGGTTACTGCAGATAAAGCCATTGTCTTATGGGGATGAACCAGTTATTATTTTTTAAAACTCTGTTTAAATTCATATAATACCATGAGATTTTACCCCAATTTGCAGATGATAAAACAGATTTTAAGAGGCTGAAGAATCTCAAAAAAGCTAAATAGTTCATATAACCATACCTGTGTGTGTACATAACCTAATTTAAGCTTACTTAGATACCTGATTTAGCCCCTTGAGATTCTGTAGCCTCTCAAAATTTCAGCATATATATATATATATATATAAACACACACATTTCTTGAAGTCTCGACATATATATGTGTGTGTGTGTGTGTGTAGATATGAACTCAGGCTGCTACTGCACCATTATGAAATGACAAACAACATGTTAAAATTGATCTAGTGAGTACATAAATGAGGGAAGGACAAAAATAGTATTTACAGTGGTTCTCATTGCAGGATAGGGAAAAGGGAAATCTGGATTCTGATCATGTGCAGGAGCTGGCTCTGCCCTCTGGGATTCTGACCTGAGAGCTGGCTGGACCCCAGGAAGCCATGCTTTTTGAAGCTCCGCCATTATTATTCTGAAGTACCATGCTGTTTATATACCTCTTGGGAGGTGAAAGAGCTACACATCCTCACATTTGAAGTCATTATTCCTATTCAATCCACCACCAGGATCTGTTGGGCCTTAGGCAAGTTCCTCTTTTATTGAATGTTTCCTTTTCTTTGTCTTTAGCATGAGAATTGGAGGGGATTCCTTAGAGAAAGTTGAAAAGAGCAGTGCCTTCTTATGTATAAACTGCTTTGCATGGTGTCTGGCAGAAATGGGCTTGTTAAATGGGGACAGATTTAACATTTCTGAGAGGAAGAGGTCCTGGAAATTGGGGCAAATAGGAAGGCTTCCCAGAGAAGGCAAAATAAAAGATGAGACCTAAGGTGTCAGTGTTTTCAGGGAGCATGGTGGAAGAGAAAGGGGTAGCGTAGGACTGGGATCAGAAAAAGATGGGACCGTAACAACAAATTTATGACCCATGCTCCCTGCTCAGGAGTGTGTCCTGTGAGCATCTCCCCATCAATCCCAGGAGGTGAGGATTTAGAAAGAAAAGCAGGGAAGAATGCTCGGCCTGTCACTCAGACTCCAAAAAGAGAGGAAAAGTGCTTACCGTAGCCCAGCCTAGAGCAGGCCTGGAATGGGACTGTGGCAACACAGGGGACAATTCTCAGGGTTTGGGCCAAAGGAACAATCATTCTGGGAAGCACGGAAGAAGAGGAAATGGATGAGGCTGCTGGTGGGAGAGCAGCTACCGGACAAGGGAAGGCAGCTGTGGGGCAATTTCATAGCAGGAAAGATGCTCATTGTCCTACATGTGTCTGAGGCAGTTAGATGAAAATGAGCAGAATAGGAACAATAAGCCAGGTACAGAAGCCCCCCAGTGCAGAAAGCTCCAGTTGCCCAGCAACAACAGGTAAAACTCAGCTGGGACCTCACCCAGGGTGACCTTTCCTTCCCTAGCATATCACTAGTCATGTGGTTTAGGCCCCCTGATCTTTCATATCATGGTCATGTGGTTCCCATCCTCCCCTGACTTTTCCTCCCCTGGCATGTCGCTAGTCATGTGGTAGACTCCCTTAGAGGAGGAACAAGTGGGTCAGATAATAGCCTTATATGACTCTCATATAAGCCCTTGCACAACCACTTTCGTAAGCATTAAGCCCTCTGAACAATGAGGTTCAGACCCACATCAAATAATTTTAGGAACAAAGCCACAGGTCTGTTGATAACAGAGACAGAGTTTTGATAAAAATAGTAATAATATCTAAGCCTCACTTGTGTTTCAGCTCCAGGCCCAGAAGAGCAGCAAAATCAGATGAAGTGATGCCATGGCTGACCTCAGGACCAGCTGCAATGACTAATGACCTCTGCCCTGGCACCAGCCAATCAGTGGAGGCCATGACCCTGAAAGGACACACCTGAAAAGCTGATGCATGTTCTATTGAGATTCTCCCCTGGGGCCTCCCCTAGGGTTGCTGCCTTTGGAACGTGGATAAAAGCCCTCAAGATAAAGGACTCAGTGCTCTCTCCAATAGCCCATGTCTCCCCACCCCAGAAAACCCCTTTTCTCGATGTGTGTTTTCTCTGTCTTTCTTAAGTGCTAAGGACCCTCTTTTGCCTCTGTAACTTGTTTCCTGAGCCCTCACACCCCAGCTGGCTCACTTCTCCCAGCTCAATTCTGCCTCTACATAAACTTTCTAAATATACTTTCGCTTGCATTTGAGTGCCTTGGCTCTGAAATATTTTCTTAGCTGAACTCAAGGATTGAGGTCTACCATCTGGTGCCATTTCACCATTAACATGCAAATGGACCTCTTCAAAGGAGATTTCTGAATCCAAATACCTGTATCCACCCTCAGTTCCTGAGTGTAACAGTGGTTCTCAATCTTGGTTGCACATTAGAATCACCTGGGAATCTTTTTAAAATCCTGACTTTTGGGCCTCATCCTCAGGTGGCCCCACCCCATAACAAAGAAACAGAATTTCCGGATGATGAGGCCCAGAAATCAGGATTTTAAAAAGATTCCCAGGTGATTCTAATGTGCAGCCAAGGTTGAGAACCACTGGCCTAGAATGAGGGCTATCAGCACAGCATAAAACAAGCACATGGTCTCTCCCGGCTGGTAATTATAATCAGACTAGAGGCCTGATGCACAAAAATTTGTGCACTCGGCAGGAGGGAGAGGGATCCCTCAGCCCGGCCTGTGCCCTCTCGCAGTCTGGAACCCCTCGGGAGATAACGACCTGCTGGCTTAGGCCTGCTCCCGGGTGGCAGAGGGCAGGCCCAATCCCTAGGTGCAGCCCCTGGTCAGCTTCAGAGTAGGGCCGATTGGGGAGTTGGGGCACTGCCCCCTGTCATGCACAGAACAGGGCAGATCAGGAGGTTGCGATGCCACCCCCAATCACGCTCAGGGTAGGGCTGATTGGGGGGTTGGGGCACCACCCCCTGTCACACTCAAGGCAGGGTCGATGGGGAGGTTGCGGCGCCACCCCCTGTCACGCACAGAGCAGGGTCCATCAGAGGGTTGGGGAGCTCCCCCCTGTCACACACAGAGCAGGGCCGATCAGGGGGTTGGAGCACTGCCACTCTCACACTCAGGGCAGGGCCGATGGGGAGGTTATGGCTCTACCCTGTCACACACAGAGCAGGGCCCATGGGGGAGGGGTTGGGGCGCTGCACCCTGTCACACACAGAGCAGGGCCAATCAGGGGGGGTGGTGCTCTGTACCCTGTCACGCACAGAGCAGGGCCAATCAGGGGGTTGGGGCGCCGCAGCCTGTCACACACAGAGCCACAGGGCGATCAGGGGGTTGGGGAGGTCCCCTGTATCAGGCACAGAGCAGGGCCCATCGGGGGGGTGGTGCTCTGTACCCTGTCACGCACAGAGCAGGGCCAATCAGGGGGTTGGGGCGCTGCAGCCTGTCACACACAGAGCCACAGGGTGATCAGGGGGTTGGGGAGCTCCCCCCTATCAGGCACAGAGCAGGGCTGATCAGGGGGTTGGGCACCTTCCCTTGTCACGAACAGAGCAGGGCCGATAGGGAGGTTGTGGCCCCGCCCCCTGTCACACACAGAGCCGCAGGGCGATCAGGGGTTTTGGGCACTGCCCCCGTCACACTGATCCCGGTGCCAGGAGGCCTCTCAGCTCTGCTGATCCCGGTGCTAGGAGGCATATTACCCTTTTACTATATAGGATAGAGGCCTGGTGCACAGGTGGGGGCCGGCTGGTTTGCCCTGAAGGGTGTCCTGGATCAGGGTGGGGTTCCCCACTGGGGTGCCTGGCCAGCCTGGATGAGGGGATGATGGCTGTTTGCAGCTGGTCACACACCCTTCAGGGTGGGGGTCCCCACTGGGGTGCCTGGCCAGTCTGGGAGAGGGGCTGAGGGCTGTTTTCAGGCTGGCGGGTGACTGAAGCTCCCAACTGCTCCTTTTTTTCTTTTTTCTTTTTTTTTATTCTGTGCCAGCTTTAGCTCTGGCTCCAGCTCTGAGGCCTCAGCTGCTGAAAGCAGGTATCTGGTTTGTTTGTGTTCTATAATCGAAACTCTGTATCAACTCCAGCTATGAGATCCCGGCGGGCTGAAAGCAGGTTTCTGGGGTTTTGTTTAGCTTCTATATTTGTAACAATGTTTCAAACTGCAAGCTCAGAGGCTGGCAAGGCAGGCGGGAAACATTAGTTTCCTCAGTCACTGAAGCAAGCAAGCCTCATATTAGCTTCAAGCTGCCTGGCTGCCGGCCGCCATCTTGGCTGGCAGTTAATTTGCATATCTCGCTGATTAGCCAATGGGAAGGGTAGAAGATGTACGCTAATTACCATGTTTCTCTTTTATTAGATAGGATATGCTGGGTGCCCTACGTGAATACAGTGACTGGGAACCTGAGAGGTTCAAACCTTATAATACCAGCTCCAGAGGCTTCCTTAGAGAGCAGCAGGGTTTTTATTATTCTACCATCAGCCTAGAGAAATTTCCATAAGCTATAGGTATGGATGTCAACCCTTCCCTAAGGCTGGTTTAAGTCACTATAACAGAGATTTAGGGCACAAGCTTGTAGGTTGTAGGTCCAGCACCCTTGTGCTACATATTAGCTGTAGAGGCCAATCTTTCTTACCTTCCTGACCCTGAATTTTTGTTTTTACAATGTTTGTTTTATATCTCAGCGTAAATGTAAGGATTAAAAAAGCTGTCTGTAACAAGAGGCAGAGTTATCTGTCAAGACTTAAATGTTCAACAAACAGTAATCAACTACTATAACTAGTAATATACTATCATTAGAATTAAAGTTAGTATCATTTATTTTTCAGTATCACATATTTTGTTGCTCACATTGGTATATTGATTTCTACATATATAAGAAGCATTCTTCCAAACAGCCATCTGTTGTGTGTTTTTTGGGGTGGTGGGGGGGAGGGGGTAGCAAAACACCAGAATTCAAAGTTATTATCTATATATATATAAAAGCCTAAGTGACTGGCTGACCAGACGACAGCAGACTGATAGCTATGATGCGCAATGACCACTAGGGGGCAGACTCTCTAACCAGTAGCTATGACACACACTAACCAACCAGGGGGCAGATGCTCAACACAGGAGCTGCCAACTTGGCAGCTGCAGTTCACGGGTGACACACCCAGAACCAGAGAGGAGGGGCCCTATTCCAGGGGACATCACCTGAGAACCGCCCTCTCACATTCTGGGACCCCTCAGGGGATGTCGGTGAGCCAGTTTTGACCCAATCCCCATAGGGCAAGCCGAGGGACCCCAGTGGTGCATGAATCCATGCACCGGGCCTCTAGTGTTCTATAAACCTCCATTTTGTTTATACTAAGGAAACCCATTTCTCTTTCTTTATATTTCCTCCTTTCATCTCTCCCTCCCTTCTTCCTTCCTTCCTTCCTTCTTCAATGTGTCTCTTTTCCTCCTCCCTTTCATCTTTCTTTCTTTTTCTTCCTTTTCTTCTTCTTTTTCTCTTTCTCCTTCCCCCCTTCCCTGTTTCTCCTTTCAGGGGTTTGGACCAGAAATAAAATATCTTCCAAACAAATTGACTATTTGCTAAAATATAACTGAGTCATTCCTATAGAAAAAAACAAGAATTTATTTCTTTGTTCTTGTTCCCAGATTTAAATTTTTCATCAGAGTCCCTTTGTTCTTTTATTATGAAGTTCTGACACCAAGATCCAAGATATGGGATCATTTATGAGGCTGCCAGAATGTAACATAAAATGCTGAAAAAAATTAATTGCTCATTTTGATTTAGTTCTCTCTTCTGCCCAGTAATGATTTTGGATGCCATCCTATTGACCTTCTCTGCTTTTGTTTCCATCAAAATCGATATAGTATGCAATATCATAAATTGGCTTTGGCTAGCGTTCAGTTCATTGCCGACCAAACACTGCCCCTGTGAACTGGGTGATAATGAAGTTGTGGGCAAGGCAGTCTCCTGTAATCAGCAATCATTACAGAGGAGCCTGGCTTTAATGTAAATGATGAATGGGCAGTTAGAGCCAGGAGGATCGGTAGATATTGATCAAGACGCAGCCTTGGGAAGTTAAAACTTTATTGGAGGTCTATAGTGGAAGCTGCAAAGTACCAGGTTCAAACAATATTCTGAATTAGGTTCATTTCCAGCTGGACCAGATAATACAAATAATTTATGTACATAAAAGGCCATACAGAGAACATATGTAAATTTTAGGGAACAGACTTGAATAGCTGTGTACCCTCCACCAACTTAAGAACTATAGCAATTCTAATATCTCAAAGCTTCTAACCCTCACCTTCCCATGCCTGGCCTCTATTGAGGCCCCACCCCTCACTCAGATTAATTCCAAATCTGATTTTTGTGATAATAATTCCTTTTCTTTTCCCTGCATTTTATCACTTGTAAATGAGTCCACTAATAATATATGCTTAAAATTTTGTGTTTTCTAGTGTTTTACAATGGGATCAATATTATCTGTCTTCTATGACTTTCTCCATTGTTTCAAAACCTTTTTTTTTTTTAGGCATGTGACTCTAACTCACTCACATTAGGCATGTGACTGTATCCCACGCACATTTATGGTTTTAGAGCAATTCATTGTTTGAATAAATTACAATTTATGTATTCTTCCTATTGTTGATAGACATTTTAAGGTTTTTCATTTATTTATTTTATTACTTAAAAGCGGTTAAAAATCTGCACCCACATATGCCAGAGTGTGAAAAGTAGAGGTTCTGAATTTTAGAATATGTTGAGAACCACCCACACTTTCATGAACAAGAGAAAGAGCCTCCCATTGCTCCACCTGAAATGCTTAGTGTTTTCTGGGTTTTCCTGTTTATTTGTAATTCTACCAGCTTAGTAGGTGTGAAATTCTACCTCATTCTGGTTCAGCTGGTGTTAATTGGCACTTTCTGAAAACTGAGTGATCATCTCCTCATTCATGTGCAGTCATTTGTGTTTCCTCAATTATGCAGCAACTGCTCGCATCATTCACCCATTTTTCTATTAGGTTGTTTATTTCCTTTAATTTCTGAAATTTTCTATATCTTTTGAATTCTAACTCTGTCTCAGTCATATAAGTTGCAATTACCTTCCTTAGTTTTTGCTTGGCTTTTCACTTCTCTTTGTATCTTTTAGTGAACAGAACTTCTTGAATTTAAAGTAATTGAATATAAGAAATTTTGATCAGACAAAATATTTCTGCTAAGTTGACATCAGCTAGTTGTAAAATTTTTCCTTGTAAATGTAAGTATGTCATGCACATGGAACTTACAGTATGTGAAGTAGGGAGGAAATTTTATACTTTGCCATTTTGATGATAAATTGTCTCAGCACACATTGCTCAGCAGTCCGTCTATCCCAGCTATTCTATAAAGTTCATTCCCACACTCTCTGTTCTGTTCCATTGGCCTATTGGTCCACCCAGGAGCCAATTTAAACTCTTTTTTTCTTTTAATGTATTTTTATTGATTTCAGAAAGGAATGGAGAGGGAGAGAGAGACAGAAACAGGATGAGAGAGAATCATTGATTGGCTACCTCGTGCATGCCCCACACTGGGAATCAAACCTGAAACCCGGCATATGCCCCAATTGGGAATCCAACCATGGCCTCCAGATTCAACTACTGAACCATAACAGCCAGGCCAGTTTGGACACTTGAATACCATCTATATATATAAAGAGCCAGGGGCCATCGCAATCAAATGGACGACCAAATGGATGACCGAACAGGCTGAGTGGGGTGACAAAGCTTGCAGGGGGGGTTAGTGAGGGGATGACCAAACGACTGAACAACAGGCTGTGTGGGGCAATCAGGCCAGTGCAGGGGGTGGGGGAGTGGGGGGAGGGGACAGTGAGGGGTGACCAAACGACCAACCAGCAGGCTGTGTGGGGCAACCAGGCCAGCAGAGGGTGCAGTTGGAAGCATCCAGGCTGGTGGGTGAGGGGGTCCAGAGAAGCGACCAGGCCAGCAGGGGGCAGGCAGTTGGGGGCGACCAGGCCAGTAGAGAGGGGCAGAGGGGTGACCAGGACAGCAAAGGGGGCTAGTGAGGGGTGACCAGGCTGGTGGTGGGGGGGATTGGAGGTGATCAGGTTGGCAGGGGGGATGCAGTTAAGGGTGACCAGGCCAGCAGAGGGGGGCAGTGAGGGTTGGCAAGGCTGGCAGGGGAGCAGTTGGGGTTGACCAGGCAGGCAGAGGGGGGGCAGTTGGGGGTGACCAGGCCTGCAGGGGGACAGTAAAGGGTGACCAAGCTGGTGGGGGGGCATTTGGGGGTGACCAAGTTGGCAAGGGGGGGCAGTTGGGGGCGACCAGGCCATCAGGAAGAGGAAGTTAGGGGTGATCAGGCTGGCAGGGGGACCAGTAGGGGCGATCAGGCAGGCAGGCAGGTGAGCAGTTAGGAGCCAGCAGTCCCGGATTATGAAAGGGATGTCCAACTGCTGGTTTAGGCCCAATCCCTGTGGAATTGGGCCTAAACCTGCAGTCAGACATCCCCTGAGGGGTTCCAGATCAGAGAGGGTGCAGGCTGGGCTAAGGGGACCCCTCCCCCATGCATGAATTTTGTGCACCAGGCCTCTAGTTGTTTTATAACAAAATTTGACATCTGTGTAAGTCAAGCCTACTTGCCTCATTCCTTTTCAAGGATGTTTTCAAATTTCTTGGATATTTGCTCATTCAAAGAAGTTTTAGAATCATGTTATCAAGTTCCAATGAAATTCACATTAGAATTTTGATTGAAATTCCACTGAATCTGAATCAACTTAGAAGTAAACTTTTATATAATATGGTTTTCCATTTGTGTATACCTCCTTTAATGTCTTTCAGTATAGTATTATATTTTCTGCATAGAGATCATGTACAGCATCTACTAAATTTTCTTCAGTATTTTTTTATAATTACGGTAAATAGTACCTATTTCCATTTCCTAAGCCTGCTGTAACAAAGTGCCTCAAACTTAAAACAACAGAGAGGTATTCACTCCCAGTCTTGGAGGTTAGACATCCAACTGTGAGCAGAGCCATACACCCTCTGAGACTGCATGGCATCCTTTCTGCCTCTTCCAGCTTCCAGCGATGGCTGTAGCTACTTGTATTCCTTGGTTGGTAGCTACTTCCCTCCAGTGTCTGCATTCTCCCTGTATGTCTCTCCCTCTGTTTCCCCTTTTGCTTATAACATCCATTCTATTGGATTCGAGTTCATCCTACTGACCTCATTAAGATGAACGTGATTATGTCTGGAAATATGCTATTTTCTAATAAGGTCAAATTCACTAGGGTTAGAAATTTAACATATCTTTTCGGGGGACACAAACCTACAATAGTATCTTTGTGTTTGTTTTTATGATTTTCCAAGTATAATTATTTTAACAAACTACAGATTAAAAACCTTCCTTAAAGCTTTTCTAACAGTTTTATTGATGTCATATTAGGAATATAAGTTACTTTTGCATATTCATTTTAAATTCAGTGAACTTGATAATTTTTTTATAAATTACAATAATTTATTAATAGATTCTTTAGGTTTTCATACATAGAAAATACTATCTACAAATAATAAAAATATCTCCTCCTATATTAATCAGGGTTCTCCAGAGAAACAGAACCAATAAGAGATCAATAGGAGATTAGATATAGATATAGATATAGATATAGATATAGATATAGATATAGATATAGATAGGGATTATTATCAGGGATTGGATCACATGATCATGGAGTCTAAGAAGTCCCAAGATCTGTAGATGGTGAGCTGGCGATTCAGAAGACTTAATATGTAGTTCTAGTCGAGTATGCAGGTCTAAGAACCAGGAGAAAGAATGGTATGTGTTCCAGCCCAAGGGCAGAAGACCAATATCCCAGCGAAAGGATCAAGCTGGAGAAGTTACCTCTTACTCCGCCTTTTGGTTCTATTTTAGTCTCCAATTGATTGGATGAGTCCCACCCACAGTAAGGATGGCAACCTGCTTTCTTCAGTCTACTAATTAAAATATTAATCTCATCCCAAAACACCTTCACAGGCACACTCAAAATAATATTTGCCCAAATGTTTGGGTACTCAATGGCCCAGTCAAGTTGACACATAAAAATAACCATCAGGACTCCTTTCCAATTGCTATAACTTGGATTGTTGTGATCATTAGGAAAATGTTTCTCTATTAAATGCACTAGTTACTGTAAATTTTCACTCGTTTGTGTGTATACTACATATTTATCAGTATCTATTTAATTAAGGTTTTTAATCTCTGGTTTGTTAAAATAATGCCTTTTGGAAAATCATAAATAACAATTGTGTCTTATGAAACACCTTTTCTGTTTTTGTTAAAATGAACATATGGTTTTCCCTTTTAATCAGTTAATTTAATAAATTATAACTAACATTTGTTTAATAATAATCTGGGCTTTTCAGCTTGGTTTAGCTATCGGCTAATATTCTATGTGAATTAGGTATCATATATATATATTCCTAAGTAGGTGTGGTTTAATGTTTTTCCTGGATTTGAAACTTGAGGCATTTTTTCTTTTTCCATTCTACAGAAGAATTTATGTAATATTTAGATCATGCTTTTTTTTTTTTTTCATTCTCATTGAGAATTTTTCTTTCCATTGATTTCTTTTTTAAGAGAGAGTGGTAGGGAGGGAGGGAGGAGGGGAAGAGAGAGAGAGAAATGTCCATGTGAGAGTGACACATCAATTGGTTGCCTCCCAAACTCGCACTCCTGGGGTTGGGGATTGAGCCTGCAAATGAGGTACATGCCCTTGACTGGGAATTGCATCCCCAACCCTTCCATCCTTGTCCCACTCTAACCACTGAACCAAACTGGCTAGGGCTACATCATGCTTTTTTAAACATTTCATAGAATTTTCCAGTAAATCCTAGAATTCTGTTCCTACAGTCTTTTTGTGGAAAGGTTTTAACTTATGCAGTTAACTTTTAATTTTAAAATTAGATGTTTTTATTACTTTAGATTTAGTTTTGATAAGTTACTTATTTAGGAGTTTATTGCATAAAATTTTCAGATATATTGTAATATCTTCTGACGCTTTTTGTAATATCTGATCTCTAGCAATATCCCTCTTTTAATTTAAATTTGGCTATTTGTACCTTCAATCTTTTCTTTCTTCTTCAGTGTTGCCATGGATTTAGTCTTTTCAAACGACCAAATTTTGGCTTTTTATATTCTCCTTGTAATATTTCCCCACATTAGTTTCACTCTCATCTTTAATTTTTAGTTTGTTTTTCTATGTTGTTAGGGTTTATTTGTCTTAGCTTTCAATTTTCAACATTTTCCATTATATAATGAAATCTATGAATTCCTTTGTCAAAGCACAGATTCTACTTTTTTCAACTTTTTAAAGTTTATTTTAGAGATCGGAAGGGAGAGTCCCACTTATTTATGCGCTCATTAATTGGTTCTTGCATAACCCCTGACCCTGAAATTTAACCCACGACCTTGGCACAATCAGAACAATGCTCTAACCAACAGAGCTACCAGTTCAGGGCTTTGTCTGTTTTCACAAGTTTTGATTATAGTATTTTCATTTGGTTCAGAACAGTTTCTAATTTCCCTTCCAATATTTAAGTTTTCTAGAGGTCCACTTTTAAGTTTCCAAGTACATGGCTTTTTCCTAGTGTTCTTTTCATCATTTAGTAATAATTTAATTACATTGTAGTCAGAAAATATAGTTCATTTAATGCCAATCTTTAAATGTATTGAGAGTCACTAAGTTCTATCTAATATATAGAAATTTTTCAAAAATGCTTTCCCTGTAGTTATAAATAAGTGCATTTTCAGAATGGCTACCATCAAATAAGTTTATAAACAGAAAGTGTTGGCAAGGATGTGGAAAAAAAAGGATCCCTTGTGTACTGCTGGTGGGAATGCAGACTGGTGCAACCACTGTGGAAAACTGTATGAAATTTCCTCAAAAAATTAAAAATGGAACTACCTTATGATCTATCAATTCCACTCTGGGAATTTATCCAAAGAAACCCAGAACACTAATTCGAAAGAATATAGGCACCCCTATGTTCATTGCAGTGTTATTTATAATAGCCAAGATTTGGAAGCAGCCCAATTGCCCATCAGTAGATGAATGGGTAAAAACCTGTGGTATGTTTACACAATGGAATACTACTCAGCTGTAAAAAAGAAGGAAATCTTACCTTTTACAGTAGCATAGATGGACCTGGAGAGTATTATGGCAAGTGAAATAAGCCAGTCAGACAAAGGCGAGTACCATATGATTTCACTTATGTGTAGAATCTAATGAACAAAATAAACTAACAGACAAAATAGAAATAGACAGCTGTCAGAGGGGAGGGGGTTGGAGGGCTGGGTGAAATAAGTGAAGGCATTAAGCAAAACAAAACTCATAGACACAGAGAACAGGACGGTGATCACCAGAGAAAAAGGGGGTGTGGGGAGGTAGAAGAGATAAAGGGATCTATGGTGATGGAAGCACATTTGAATTGGATGATGAACACACAATACAATATATAGATAATGTATTAGAATTTTACACTTGAAACCTATATAATTTTATTAACCAACTAGAGGCCCGGTGCACGAATTCATGCATATTTGGGGTCCCTCAACCTGGCTGGCAATTGGGGCCTATTGGGGCCATGGGAGGTTGGCCGTGGGGGGAGGGGCCATGGGAGTTTGGCTGTGGGAGCACACTGACCACCAGGGGGCAGCTCCTGTGATGAGTGCCTGCCCCCTGGTGGTCAGTGCACATCATAGCGACCGGTTCTTCAGTTGCTAAGGCTTTTATATATATAGCTGTCACCCCAATAAAAATAAAATAATAAAATAAGTGCATTTTCAGTTATTGTGCACTGTATTTTATGTATGTTTGATTAAGGTTATGTCCTATTCAAAAACTTCAAAATTTGACCTTGTTTTTGTCCCAGTTACCTCTCCCTCCCTCTCTTCCAGTTCTCTCTCTCTCTCTCCTTGAAAAATAGCTTATTTAGGGATGTATTTAAAAATCTCCCAATGACTTTGTGAATTATTTCTTGTTGTTCAATCAATTATTACTCTTTTTATCCCAATCTACCCTTTTAGATATATCAATGATGGAAATGTTTTATCTTTTGGTTAAATTAAATATGCTTCTTTATTGAATTATTTTATTTAATGTTAATATTTTTTCAAATTCATTTTATCTATCTACACCAGTTTTCTTCCTATTAGTATTTTTATAGGATATGTTTATTCACCTTTTAACTCTATTTACTTATTTTTTCCCATGAAATACTTAAATTTTTTAAAACTTTTTCATTCTGAAATCTTTGTCATAAACTTTTTCACTTTTACAGATATATTTTTATGTATCTATAACATTTTATGAAGTGCTTTATATCCATTTGGTTTTGAGATTTTTTTCTTTACCCTTATTTGTTTTATTATTGTTATAAGCTTCTTTTTAACTTTATTCTCATCAACTTTTATTTTCAC
This sequence comes from Myotis myotis, assembly GCF_014108235.1. NCBI lineage: Eukaryota > Metazoa > Chordata > Mammalia > Chiroptera > Vespertilionidae > Myotis > Myotis myotis. Next base: position 87,831,353 of record NW_023416390.1, on the reverse strand, counting down.
TACTTGTTTGGAAATTCCATGTTCTTTACTTATAATTTCAGCCAATAGCCTGAATTTTTAAAAATACATATATAATGCAGTATAAAGTTATATAAAATTTTTATTCTTCTACCAAAAATCCATAAAGCATTTCAATTTTTATTATCTCTTTCACCTGAAGTTATATTGTTTTCCAGGTGTTTTTCTTTTTTTCTTCTTTTCTGTTGCACTCTCCTACTTGCACACTCAAATTAGCTATTATTATTTTTTTAAATCAGTGAATGCTCAGGTTATATATTAACTATGTGTTAATATGTATAATAATATATTATCTATTGTAAATGTTCATCATTTATTTCAAATTCTATTTCAAAGCTTTTACCTGGTATCTTTTTATTTTTATCTAATATATGTCCCTCAGAATTTTCTTATTAAACCTATAGAGAGTAAAGGTTTTCCCCCCAAAAATTTCATTTTCCTTCATTTTCTAGCTTTAAGAGTTGTTTTAATGAATTGGATCATTCTAAATACTGTTCTTTGTGGAAGATCTATCTTTTCTCTATGGCTGCTTCTAAATTTTCAGGTGTTTTTTTTTTTTTTTCAGTTTCACCATGATATGTCATGATATGTCATTTTTTAAACTTTCTTTTCTATTTGTTATTCATTGGACTTCCTGAATCTGAGTTTAATGGAATAAATAAAATGGGATATAGGCCATGATAGAATATTATAACTAAGAAAATGGATGGAACTTGAAGCCACATAGTTGAAAGCAAATAGAGAAAAAATCTAAAATGCATAATATTATGGCATTTAAACAAAATTTTAAGAATTTGTATTACACTATATAAAACCATAGTTACCAGCAAGTGCACATACCAACACTCTAGAATGGTTGTTTATGAAGACAGGGGAGAAGGAACTACAAGTGCAGAATGAGGATAAAAGGCAGGACACAAGCACACAAAGAAATAAAAGAAATAAAGGGGGCTTGAATTGACCAATGTAAAAACTTACATTGAGATGAGAAACACTGTTTATTCAAACCACTGCCTCTGTGGTCAGTAATGTATGTGTGTATAGTTATGCACATCTCATTTTGTAGTTATACATTATACTTTTCAAAATTTCTCTAAAAAGTCTTTCCCTACCCTTCATTCAAAATGATGTTATCCTACAGAAGAAAGAAAATGTGTGTGTGTGTGTGTGTGTGTGTGTGTGTGTGTGTGTGTGTGTTTATGTATTATATGCTTTCCATAATTAGGTCTTATATCCACCTGGGGCACGAGTTAGCATGTGGTACAATGTGAGATTTCACCCTGCCTTTCTGTTGGCATTATCAGGGGGTGTTTCATGTTCTGCTATGCCTTTATATATTCCCCTGTGGTTTTCATTTAGATTGGGATCCCAGTTAGAAGGTGGTCTTCAGCAGCTTATAACAACCGATAGATGTTTCCTGTGGCCTAAATTATTTTTATGACAGACATAATTGAAATGCAAATATTTCAGAAAATATTTATATACCAGCCAGGAACAACTCTTTAGCCAGAATATATGATTTTGGCATAATTGTGTCTTTAAAATGTCACTAGTGACCAGATAAAGATTGTAATAAAAAGAATAGGCATAAGGAAAACCAGCAAGTTCTTCACCAGAGCCAGAATACCTACCTCTACTGCAATCATCATTCTGTACCTTCATAAGCCTATTCCCTCCATAAATCCAGGTGATTCTTCTTAGTTTCGGTAGAGCTGCCATCAAAATGTCTCATCCAGCATGGAAGTGATCAAACCACACAAGCCTAGTAAATTCCAGCCCGGGTCATGCAGGCACCTTCTTTCTCATGTGCCCAGTCTCTCTCTCTCTCTCTCTCTCTCTCTCTCTCTCTCTCTCTCTCTCTCACTGTGTCTTTCTGTTTCTCTCTGTGTCTGTCTTTGATGCTCTTTCTGTCTCATTCTCTCCCCACTTCCTCTCTCCTGTGGCAGAGTGACTTCAGGCATCCCAATGACATACCTTTGTCTATGTTAGGAAGACTCTTTCTTGCCTTTCTTCATGTGAATACGTACATGATTATAAACCTTGTACCCTGCTTCAAGCAGTTCTTCCTTAATTCTTCTAAGTCCTAGAATCAGTACTCTCTTTTTTGTTAAATAAATTAATGGAGCCTTACATCTGCAACACAGAGTTCTGACTAATATACCTAATCATTTATCTTTATGTTCCTCAGGGTTTGGTTAGCAGATAAACAGCATCAACATCACCCGGGAGTTAATTAGATAGTTCCCAGGACTAACCACAAACCTACATGGGCCTGGGAGTCTGCATTCTAATGCATACTTCAAAGCTTTTATGCGTGTTAAAGCTTGATATCTCATCTAGATTATAAACTCCACAAGGACAGAGAATAATTATCTCTTTCTCATAGTCATAATTTCACCATTTAAAAAGTGCCTGGGCCGAAACCGGTTTGGCTCAGTGGATAGAGCGTCGGCCTGCGGACTGAAGGGTCCCGGGTTCGATTCCGGTCAAGGGCATGTACCTGGGTTGCGGGCACATCCCCAGTGGGAGATGTGCAGGAGGCAGCTGATCGATGTTTCTCTTTCATCGATATTTCTAACTCTCTATCTCTCTCACTTCCTCTCTGTAAAAAATCAATAAAATATATTTAAAAAAATAAAAAGATAAAAAAAATAAAAAGTGCCTGGAACACAAATTAATATTACGGAATATTGGACAAGCCACAATAGGTGGAGACAACACTATAGGCTGGCAAACCTCTTTCATGGAAAAGAAAATCAGAACTAAGCAAGGTGTTTGAGGTATATGGAGCTGGGGGAGGAAGGTGTAGAGCTGACTCTTGGACTGAAGAATGGGAAATGAAGCTGGATACATATGGACCTCTGGTAAGTTAAGAGATTTTGAGACCCCTAAGTGTTCAATTCAACATAACCTATTGCTGCTTGTAACCATGTTACATTTGTTTTAATTATTAAAAGGTATTCAGAAAATGGAAACCTTCTCCCTCCCCATACAATGCCTACATCAGCACCAGCTTCTGCTATTACTATATTTAGACCCACGCCCTACCCCTAACATACACATAGCAGCAACAGAGCCCGGATCAATTTCCCTTTCCCAGATAAGCAGCATCTTGAGCAAGTATACTGAACTAGACAGTTTGGCTGAGAAGAGGGCTGGGGCGTGACTTTTCTGGGATCTGCTAGCGTAGAAGGAGTGAGCTAGGAGTCCTACCTGAACATGAAGGTGGACAGACCACTCTCATGAATCACAGACCCAAAGCGAGAGCAGAAAGAGGACTCTTGATACAAAACATACTGACACATTACCAACTCCACTTACTTGTTTACATATCCTGTCACCTTGGAATGTTAGCAGGATGAGGGGAGAGAGTTGGTCTGTGATTTATTCTGTATTTCTAGAACAGTGCCTGAACACAGAAGATGCTAAAAAATATTCAATGAAAGAAGGAAGAAATCACAGACACAACAGAGAAGAAGACATGTTAAAGACAAAATGGGAGGCAAATCCCTAAGCCACATTTGAACCAATGGTGACTTCAGCCAGGATGAATGTAGCCTTGGACAAGTGGTGGGAGGCAGTAGCTAAGGTGTCAAATCAGCAACCATGAACACTTTCATTGTTGACTATCCAGAATCTTAATCTATTGGGGCCAGATCCTACATAATTGTTCCTTCTTTTCTGGTATTGCCCCACTTCTACCTTTCACCCCTCTGTGCATCCATTTCCCCCAGTACCTGTGGGCTCCCATTACTTCACTGCATCGATCTTCTGGCTTCATAGAACCTCAAGTCCAGGCCAATAAGAGCCTCTTACCCAACTCCGCCTTCCTTTGGTGCAGTCTCACATTGCTAGCTTATCCACCCTCCTCCTCTCCACGGGAAAATGTGCTCATCTCCTGGAGGCCCTGTCCTTGGAGCCCAGGGAAATGCTTCCCATCCATGGACACTGAAGAGGCAGCACCATGGACAGTACAGTTTAATAGGCATTCCCAGCTCATAAAAAGTTAGCAACAAATCCATGATTTAAGGCATTTACTTCTGGGGTTATTTTGAAATTTTATACTAAAAAGAACAATGATTTAACTCAAAATAAATGCCTTACCAATGGAATTTCAAACCAGTTACAGACACATGTTTTGCAGTGGAGTTGGGATGTAGGGTGAGACAGGAAAAACCCTCCAAGTCACATCTGAGAAATGTCAGTCCTTGACCACAGACCCACCAGAAATGTGGGGTCCTCCTTGAGGCAGTTGTGGGCAGACTTTCACAATAAGCCTGGTCAGACAGACAATGAAGTAACTCCTGTTGGTGTTTTCTCTCCTTCAGTCACAGGCTACTGGTCCACATAAGACTTAAATGAACATTAGCCTTTGCCTTTCTATTTCAAGTAATTGAAGGACATACAATGAAAGAGACATGGAATGAACACACTGGAACTGAAACATGACATTCAGTAGCTCTCTGTCTTTTAATAATTTCTATTAGGCCTATGCCATTACCTCTGGAGTTTGTTTCCATTGTGCATACCTGTTGATATTATTGTGTGATTGAATGCACTTCTCTCTGGAGCTGCCTCTTCTCTCTCCCCTTTTCCAGACTTAAATGTTCCCATCTCTGGTAGTTGTTTGATTGAGTGAGTGAGTGAAACAATAACAGATAAATAAATAGAGAAGGAGACATTCATGAAATCCAAGCTGGCCAAGGCCCTGTGAGCAAAACATGGGTATATTGCCTGGTGAATTATGTCATCTTGTTTTACTTTTGATTATTAGTTTTGGTGCAGTCTGGAGTGGCACAACACAGGGTATTTGGACTCAGTCATGGGAAGATAAGTTATCAATAACCCACTTTCCTTTATCCCAAAGAGGTTTTTATGTGTCCAAAAGAATGGCTCACTAGGATGGCCTAATGAGCAAAATATTCTTCTTTTTCCCCTCTTATTTATCTAAATATAAAATTGCCATCTATTAATTCAACATTTACTTAATGCCTACTAAAAGCTAGGTGCAGTACATAGCACTGGAGACACACATGTAAGTAAAATCCCCATACCTTCTTTACGGAGCTCACAATGAAATAGAGAAGGCATCTGACTAAACAAAAATGTGCATAAAGGTGTTACAGGACAAGATGTAGACCCATTCCTCTCTGCCCCTTCCCACTAAGCCCAACTATAATCTATGGAAGTAAAACAGGAAGTAACCAAAGGAGAAGAAAAAGATCTGGAGGAGAAAGGCAATCTGGTTTGGAACCCTAGGACTAGAGGAACAGCACAAAAACAAGGTGCCTTCGGTTCCCTCCCCCAGTGGAAGAAGCCACCCTGTGTTTCTTGACGCTCAGCCTAGAACCAGGAGGCATCCATGGTGTGCTCTTTCTTCTCAGGGACCCAAGGGAAGTCCATCTGCAAGAACCCTACACCGCAAGTGAGAAGGAACATGGGAGTCCCATCACCGATAAGCGGATAGAGTGCCTCTTCTTCCTGCCAAGCCTGAGATGTCTATTCCCTTTCAAGGTATGCAAAGGTACGCAGGTAGAATCATCAAGCGGGACCAGTCATGATAAGCAGCCTGTGCAGAAAGTCTGTTTACAGGCTTGAGGCTCTTTCCCCTTTCAGGAGACTCCATGTCAGGTGAGCAGAACCAGCAAGAAGAATTAACACTAATTTTACACAATCTCTTCAAGAGAAAACAAGAAGACAGGACATTCCCCAATTTATTTTATAAGCATAGTATTATCCTGATACCAAAGCCCTCCAAAAATAGTATGAAAAAGGAAACTACAAAACATCATCTCTCATGAACATAGACATAAAAGTCCTCAACAAAACATTAGTTAAAGATCTATCAGTGTATAAAAAAAAATTATACTCCATTATCAATAGGCCTTTATTTCAGGTATGCAATGCTGATTTAACATTAAAAAATCAATGAATGTAATGCAACATATCAAACAAAGTTGAAGATAGATTACAGTTAAAAATGAAAAAGAATACACAAAGCAAATTATATTAAAAAACAAATCTTGGGTGACTATATTACTATCACACAAAGTAGAATTTAGGACAAGCAATAACATAGGAATAAAAAGATGTTACATAATGATAAAGGAGTCAAATCTTTGAGAATACCAAATACAAATTTACATGACCCTCAAAGCAAAGCTTTAAAATACTTGACACAGAAAATTATTAAACTAAGCGGGAAAATATAAGACTTCATAATTATAGTTAGAGATATAAATAATCCCCTCTAAGCAATTGGAAAAATAAGTATACTGAAAATTATTTGGGCTATTTAATACCTGAACAATACTATCAATAAACAATCCTATAATTTATATAACATTTCACTCAATGACAGCAGAATAATATTCTTTTCAAGTTCATATGAAAATTCACTTTGTAGATCACATACTTAATCATAAAATAAACTCTAATTTAAAAGGACTGATATTACAAAAGTGTATTCTCAAACCAAAATGGAGCTAATCTAGAAATCAATAACAAAATAATATTCAGAAAACTTTCAAATATTTATAAATTGAACAGTGTATTTCTAAGCAATTCAAGGATAGAAGAGAAAATCACTCTGAATGTTATATAATACTAGAGGTCTGGCACGTGAAACTCATGCACAGATACAGTCCCTAGGCCTGGCCTGCGATCAGGGCCATCTTCCCCAGCTGCCCACAGCCAGCTCCAACCCTGCCGCCACCCACCCCTGGTTCCCATTTGCCATTGGGTGATCAGTGCCTGATGGCTGGGGAAAGGGACTGGGAGGTCAGCTGTTCCCGCCCAATCACTGCTCCACTCCCCTGCCATGGGTGGCCACCAGGCGATAGAAGCCTGCTGGCCAGGGAAAGGAACCAAGAGGTGGTCAGTGCACCTCATAGTGAATGGTCCAGTGGTCGTTCTAGTCATTCTGCTGTTAGGGTCAATGTGCATATTACCCTTTTATTATATAGGATAGAAGCCTGGTTCATGGGTGGGGGGCCGGCTGGCCTGCCCTGAAGGGGACCCCAGATCGGGGTGGTGGGTCCTTGCTGGGGAGCAGGGCTGACCTGGGCGAGGGGCCACTGGTAGTTTGCAGGCCAGCCACACCCCCGATCATGGTGGGGGTCCCTGCTGGGGGGCAGGGCCAGCCTGGGAAGGGGCCTGGGGTGCTTTTAAGGCTGGCCATGACCCTGATCTGGGTGGGGGTCCCCAGTGGGGGGTGGTGCCGGCCTGGGCAGGGGCTGAGGGCAGTTTGCAGGCTGGCCACACCCCCAGCTTTGTCAGGAAGGATGTCTGGAAGATGTCCAGTCTAATTAGCATATTACCCTTTTATTAGTATAAACTAGAGGCCCAGTGCACAAAATTCATGCATGGGGGGTCTGTGTCCCTCAGCCCAGCCTGCAACCCTCTCCAATATGGGACCCCTCAAGGGATCAGGCTTAAACGGGCAGTTGGACACTCCTCTCACAATCCAGGACTGCTGGCTCCCAACTGCTCTCCTGCCTGCCTGACTGATTGCCCCTAACTTCTTCTGCCTGCCAGCCTGATCACCCTCTAACCCAGCCGTGGGCAAACTATGGCCCGCAGGCCGGATCTGGCCCATTTGAAATGAATAAAACTAAAAAAAAAAAAAAAAGACCGTACCCTTTTATGTAATGATGTTTACTTTGAATTTATATTAGTTCACACAAACACTCCATCCATGCTTTTGTTCCAGCCCTCTGGTCCAGTTTAAGAACCCATTGTGGCCCTCGAGTCAAAAAGTTTGCCCACCCCTGCTCTAACCATTCCCCTGCCAGCCTGATCAATGCCTAACTGCTCCTCTGCCAGCCCAATAGCCCCTAACTGACCTCCCCTGCAGGCCTGGTTGCCCCCAAGTGCCCTCCCCTGCTGGCCTGGTCAACCCTAACTGCCCTCCCCTGCCAGCCTAGTCACTCCCAACTGCCCTCCCCTGCAGGCCTGTCCCCCCACCAACAGCCCTCCCATGCAGGCCTGGTCACCCCCAACTGCCCTCCCCTGCTGGCCATCTTGTGTCCACATGGGGGCCGCCATCTTGTGCATTGGAGTGATGGTCAATTTGCATATTACCTCTTTATTAGATAGAACCAGAGGCCTTGTGCATGGCTTTGTGGGAAAGGGCTGGCTAGGCTGTCAGCAACCCCAAACTTACAAGATCTTATATTAGAGACCACTGTAGAATGCACAACCTAACAATTTCAGGATGTTTATAGAAATTTCAGTAAAGAACACTGATTAGTAATATTTTCATTTCTGGATTAAACTCTGTGGCAAAAGAGATAGAGAATTAAGTTGGAGGATGGTCAAGATTAAGCTGGACTATGGTGAAGCATAGGTCCTATGCCCACCAGTAGAAAAGGCATGAGATATCAGCAGATCCATCACAACCAAATTTAGTAAAGAAGCCACAGTTTTCCAGAGTATTTTTTTCCTCATTGAAAGAAATGGGTAAAGGCTGCCAGACAGAGTAAAACAGTCCTTTCTATAGTCACACATGTAAAAATAGAGTATGCTAAGCAGTTAGCAAATTATTGTTTTGAGCTATATACTCTCAGGACGTGAGATAAACCACTCTACAAACTGTTAGTATGAGGATAGCTCCCATACTATTAAAACACATGCTTCCCTTGGATTTCAAGAAATACACATGGGATGTATGGTCCTCCTGCTCTTCCTCAGTTGTTCCTAAAGGCCTTTTCCCCTCTCTGCTTCTTTTCCTTACCCTTATGGATTGGTGTTCCTCTGAGCTTTCACTCTACAGCCTGTTGCTGAATAGTCTCTGCACTTCTGGAGTTTTAATTTTCATCTCTTACAATATGAATTCCAAAATTCCCCATTTCCTACTGCCCAACTGCTCCTGCTCTTACATCCCACAACCTGCTGAAATCCAGGGTGCCCAAAACCAAATGCAATACCTTCCCCTTTGAAAGTTTATCTTTCTGCATATATTCTGATCTTCGTTAATGGTACCTAGTATCCAAGCATAAGTTACAAAGTGATATTACCCCTTCTAAACCCCAAGACATTACATACTAAGACAAATTCAATTCACTTCATAAGTAGTCTTTGAATCTTATTTTCTCCACCTTCACTCCATTTTCTTAGATCAGGCCCCCAACATCAATTGCTCTTACTTGTAGCCACTACTTACTGACAGTTTACCATGTGCTACACTGATTTTAAAGACTTAATATATGTTTTCTCAAGGAGGAAGAGAAAAATGGCCCTCTGCTTGCTTCTTCACTCTTGCTCTTCTGCAAGGCAGAAGTGGATGCTAATGTGATGTAGATGGTAGTCCTGAGGAAGCAGCAGCTTTCCTCTTAACAAGCACATTTAAATGTCGGGGGCCATTTAGAAAAGATGAGGGGAGTGTACTCCTGAGATTTTGTGGGCAAAGACCAGAAACATTAACATCCCTAAGACATACAAAATAGTCCCACACACTGAAGAGTTGCCTCAGATAAACTGTCAATCACATAATATCTATTGGGAAACCACTGGACTGGAACACTGACTGGACTGTGTTCCCAAGCATCACTCACCCTTCAGTGACGTGTGGTCTCCCCCCCCCCACACACACACACACACACTCTGACGGGTGAGCACTTCTCTCTCTGTGCACAGACTCATGCATTCTGGCCATTGCTATGGGTCCACTCACTTATTCACTCAGTGGCTAATTGTTGAGCAATGATTATGTGCTAGGTAATGAACAACACTGACCATTTCTCCCATATGGATCTTAGAGTACAGTTGGAGAGAGAAAAATAACCATTAATCACTCAAAGAATCACAATTATAACTGACATAAATGCAATGAAGGGAAGGTATATAGAGCTAAGAAACCATGAACTAAAGAGGTTGAAAGTCTGGCACTGGGAAGATGAGTGGGGCAGAAAAGTTTTTCTTAAAAACTGACAATGAGCCCTAGCTGGTTAAGCTCAGTGAATAGAGTGTCAGCCTGTGGACTGAAGGGTCCTGGGTTTGATTCCATCAATGACACATGCCTGGGTTGCAGGCTCTATCCAAGTGGAGGACATGTAGGAGGCAGCTGGTCAATGATTCTCTCTCATCATTGATGTTTCTATCTCTCCCTCTCCCTTATTCTCTAAAATCAATAAAAATATATTTTTTAAAAAACTAACAATGAAGCTGAGATCTAAAGAATAGGTAGAGATAACTAAGTAAAGTTGGGCAGAGAGTAGAGAGAGTAAACAAATTTCCCAAAAGACTAAGCATCAACCACAATTATGCCAGGACAGAAAGAGCGCATTACATTTAGAGACAAAGGGACCAGAGTGGTTGGCACAAAGGGTCTGATTGGGTGTGTGAAGTGCATGAGGCTGGAGAGATAGGTAGGACTCAAATTATGCATGCATCTACAGCTCATGCTGTTAACGTGACGCCACAACTCCAGAGACATAGGAAGAGAGCTACATTTTCCCACAAGGTTTGATGTGATCATATGTGCATTTTGAGAGAGGTCACGCTGGCCATGCATTGAAAAAAGGATGGGAGTCAGGCAAGAATGGGTCCAGTACAGCACATGGGCTGCAACTGAAGCAACCCTGGAGCAGGGTAAGCGCCACTGTGCTAGCAAAAGAGATTTCGAAAAAAGAAAAGAAATACATGAAAGTAACTAAAACGAAGAAATGAAAGGCCTCTTTTAAGTCTGACTTAAAAATGTGTGCTTCTAATCTGGCTTCCAGAATTCTTAACTAGGGCATCAACATCCTACCCAAATATATAACATTTTTCCTACTTAATACTGTCATATTTATTTTGAAAAGTTTCTCAGTTCAAAGGGACTTGCACAAAAACAAACTCTTAGTAAAAAATGGAGCCACATTTAAGTCTAGTTCTTAATAAAAAGGCTTGACTCTTCTGACATACTTCCTTACACTGTGTTTATGCAATACTTTCTAATGGGATTCTTGCCTCAAGTGCTAGCATCCAATTCAGTGATTCTCCAAGAGTGAACCTCAGACCAGCCACGGCAGCATGGCCAGCGAATTTGTCAGGAGCACAAGTTCTCCAGCCCCATCCCTGTCCTCCTGAATTGGAAATGCCAGGATTGGACCCGGCGAGTGGTGTTTTAACCAGGCCTTGGGGTGACTCTGATGCATGAACACATTTGAGATCCAGTGATAATTAAACTCTCTTCCACGCGGCTTCTGTGAGAAACACTGAGCTCCTCAGCCAGGGGTCATAAACAGGAGGGCTCTGAAGAAAAGCTGCTCTCCCTGCCTGTACAGCCCCTCCGCCATGAGCAGTCACCAAGGTGAGTAACTTCCTAATTCTCTTTGCACTGTTCTGAGCTCGGCCCCAGGCCAGTTCTGGGAACAGGCGCTCACTGTTTGCTGACTGAGTAAATACGATGCCTGTCTCTTCTGAGTGGCATTTCCCCACTTTGCCCTTCACCTCTCATAACCAGCCTTCCGATTTATTTCCAGCTGAGCTTATTTTCTTATCAGTCTCATAAGGTTAAATCACTAATACCGAAAGGAGAATACACTTAGTTCCCATTGCTCAATGCCCACACATCTTCCCGCACTCCTCCTCCCCCCCATTAGGGAGCAAGTCCTTGCAGGGAAAGTGAGCTATCCCTTATCATTTTCTCACAGCAAAATGTCAGGAGCTATTTGGCTGAGAACACATAACTTGGTAGGTAATAAAATAAGCATGGATTTGATAATCATATCTTAGTACTAAAGGACTCAGAGGAATTATAAAGAAATGATTTCTCAAAATAAGTGATTGTATTAATTATAATATCCAGCATGTAGCTTACCTGTTAATGTGCCCTGGTGGATTCAGTGATACGGTTTCTTCCCAAGGCGCGAGTGGTGATCAGGATGCCATTCAGACAAGATGGAATGGCCGCCCCAAGGCTAAGTGAGAAACATTATCTCAGCAAAGCTGTGCTCTGGTCTGGAAATACATGGGCAGAGAAGAAATTAACAGTGGAAGCTGGGGGGGGGGGGGGCAATAGATATATGACATTCTCACTAAGAAAATCCATTTGGATATTTAAATTAAGTACTCCAGTGTCTAGCTATTCTATTGATTTTCCGGTTTCAATAAAACTGCCCTCATCTTGACTACATGCTTAACCTTGCAGGTTTTGAAGAAATATGTCCCTTCCAGAACTTTTCAAAACTTTCTTCATTCCCTTTCTCTTTTTCCTTCTTCTTCTTCCTTCTTTCCTCCCACAATCCTAAAACTTATCCTATTATTTAAGGAATCTTGAAGGTCTGTATTATGTGAATACCTAGAGAAAAAAATATAATTTTCTTCCTTCCTTCCAGGAACTTGCTATCTTGCCTAAAAGATCGGACTACCTCCTACTGCTTACACCTGCTGTCAGGTGGTGGTAAAACACTGTGGTTAAAGGCACAGATGCTGCAGGTGCACAGCCTGGATTCATTTCACCACAATCTGGTAGTGTGACCTTTAGCCAGTTCTTCCATTTTCTCATGTATAAGATGGGGATAATAATGACATTGTACATATCCTAATATATAAAAACCCTGGTTCATAATGACTAGTAACGAGGGAAGATGACCAACTGGAAGTCAGTCCTGCAGTCAGTGCTGGGTTGCTGCAGTGACCCAGCACTGACTGGAGCTGCTGCAGGTGCCCTGACCCAGCGCTGACTGCCTAGGGGGCTGCGGATCAGACCAGGAGAGAGGTAGGGTCTGATCCATAGTCTCTGTGGCAGCCATTGATCAGAACTTGCCTCTCTTTCTCTCCTGGCCAGGCCAACAGCTGCCTCCGTTTCTCTCCAGGCTTCCACCAGGGCTGCTGATCAGCCCCATCTTTCTGATCAGGCCCTGTTGATAGGCCCAGAGACACTGACTGGCATAGACACTGACCAATTAGAATCAAATCTGGGTGACTGTAAGGAGCCAATGGCTGCCTAGGAGGCAGAGCTTTTGATGCTGACTGGCATAGAAACTGACCAATCAGAACCAAATTGGCTGGCAGAGGAGGGCAGTTGTGGGTGAGATCAGGCCAGCAGGGGAGGGCAGTTAGGGGTGATCAGGAAGGCAGAGGCAGTTATGGGCAATCAGGCCAGCAGGAGAGAACAATTAGGGGCAAGATCAGGCTGGCAGGGGAAGGCAGTTAGGGGCAATCTGGCAGGCAGAGGCAGTTAGGGGCGATTAGGCAGGCAAGCAGAGAGCTTAGAGGCAATCAGGCAGGCAGGCAGGTGAGTGGTTAGGAGCCAGCAGTCCCAGATTGTGAGAGGAGTGTCCAACCACCAGCAGTCAGACATCCCCCAAGGGGTCCCCAATTGGAGTGGGTACGGACTGGGCTGAGGGAACACCCCACCTTCATGCATGAATTTCATGCACTGGGCCTCTATTATACATATATAATTATTATGAAGCATACATGAGTAAATATATATACAAAACTAAGAAAAAGTTAGGGCACATAGCATGCTCTATGTAAATATTAATTATCTAAGTGCTGTAATAAAAGGAACTGATGTGAGACAGATATAAACTCTGGGGTAAAGAAACAAGTTGCTAAAGTGACCTTTCCTAAACTCACAGGATTTGAGATGAGAATCTAAGATGTAAGTAATAGCATATCCATTTATTAAATTTATACTGATTTACCTCAGTATACCAGGCCCTGTGCCAGGCACATGAAATAAAGAGACTGTGTGTGTGTGAGTGTGTCTGTATGTGCTGTCTAATCCTGGGTGTAAGGACCAGAATATCTAAACTCAACATGGGATAACTCTGATGGTCATTTAAATATAACCGCATGGAGTGATATTTAACTGTCTGACATCAGGCATTGCACCTCATCTTTGGCCTCTACCAAATATTGTTCTCTTCTGTTTCCCCATGGACATTCCTAATAAATGTCCTGCAAACTCCATCTCAGAATCTGACTCTCAGAAAACCTGATTAGAGCAATAGGTCACATGGGTCTACAGAGCTGGCTTTTCCAAGGAAGGGAAAATTCCTTTATAGTATCCCCAAGTTTAGACATGAAGAAATTTGGGCTTAGAGATAATAAGAGGCTTTCCCCTAATATAAAGCAAAAATTAGTAGATCCAGGGTTCAAACTGTAATCACCTGGCTGCAAGCCCCACACTCATCTATACTAATAAAAGAGTAATATGCTAATTAGACTGGGAGACCGTCTGATATCCTTCCAGACAAAGCCAGGGGCTTGGCCGGCCTGCAAACTGCCCTCAAATGGCCCTCAGCCCCTTGCCCAGGCCGGTCATACCCCCCAATGGGGACCCTCACCCTGATGGGGGCGTGGCCAGCCTGCAAATGGCCCTCAGCCCCTCTCCCAGGCCAGTCATGACCCCAGTGGGGACCCTCACTTCGATGGGGGTGTGGCCTGTATGCAAACAGCCCCCAGCTCCTTGCCCAGGCTGGCCACACCCCCCAGTGGGGACCCCCACCCCAATGGGGGTGTGGCTGGCCTGAAAACTGCCCCAGCCTCTTGCCCAGGTCAGTACCACCCCCAGTGGGGACCCCCACCCCAATGGAGGCATGGCCAGCCTGCAAACTGCCCCAGACCCCTTGCCCAGGCTGGCCCTGCCCCCTAAGGGGACCCCCACCCAGATCCGAGACCCCCTTCAGGGCAGACCAGCCAGCCCCCACCCGTGCACCAGGCCTCTATCTATACTAATAAAATGGTAATATGCTAATTAGTCTGGGAGACCTTCCAGGAGACCTCCCAGATGTCCTTCCAGACAAAGCCATGGTGATGGGGCGGATGCACAGGCGGTTAGGGGCATTCAGGCCAGGAGGGGATGGCAGTTGAGGGTGACCAGGCTGGTGGGGGGGGGGGGGGCGTGGAGGCAAGCAGGCCGGGAGGAGGTGATAGTTGGGGGCAATCAGGCTGGTGGGGGGCGGTTGGGGGTGACCAGGCCAGCAGGGGCAGGCAGTTGGGGGCGATCAGGCTGGCAGGCAGAGTGGTTAGAGGTGATCAGGCAGGCAAGCAGGTGAGTGATTAGGAGCCAGCAGTCCCGGGTTTTGAGAGAGATGTCAAACTGCCAGTTTAGGCCCTGAGGGGTCCCAGATTGGAGAGGGTGCAGGCCGAACTGAGGGACAACCCCCATGCACGAATTTCATGCACTGGACCACTAGTTCTAGTATAAAGAAGAAGAATATTCCAGGGACTTTCAAGACAATTTTGATTTAATATAATTTTAATTTATGCAAAAACTAAATAAAATTTTATGTTTGCATCCCTAGCTGGTTTGGCTCAGTGGATAGAGCGCCAGCCTGCAGACTGAAGGGTTCCGGGTCTGATTCTGGTCAAGGGCACATGCCAGGGTTGTGGGCTCATTTCCCAATGGGCGGCATGCAGGAGGCAGCCAGTCAATGATTCTCCCTCATCATTAATGTTTCTATCTTTCTCCCCTCTCTCTTCCTCTCTGAATCAATAAAAATATATTTTTTTAAATTTATGTTTGCATACTTGTAAGCATTTGAATTTAAATGCATTTTTAAATCTGAGATAGCTCTTTTATATTCCAGGTGTCTGAAAGTTTGCTTCAGAAAATATAATAACCATTATTCACATATAGAACCCAGTATTTATTTTTTCAACCAATTCTATTTACTTTTACTTTTATTGTCATATCTGTGACTTCCTATGAAGATTTAAAAATCGGTGCATATCTTAATCAACAATCACTGTCTAATATTCTTTCCTGGGGAGAATGTTTACATCAATGCTTTTAAGCATAAAACTTGATCTCCTGGGAAGATTTCAAATCCACTGATTTCAGTCTTCTCCTCCCAAGCCAAGCCAGAGCCTCTGGGGAAGAGCTCTAGGCATTTTATATTGAAGATCCCCCAGTGCAGCCAGGACGAAAGCCGCTGGGTCAGTTAACTCTGCTGTGGAACGGCTGACACACTGCAGCAGCCAGCACTCCCTTCATTCTTCATTCCTTCTTTTAAAAATTGTTTTCAGAAACAAACATTTCCAGTGCACTTGTCAGGAGCTCAGTATTTAGGCTTCACTTCCTCGTGGGGCGTAGGCCAGGATAGAGATATTTAAATGAACAATTCAACTTCAATACTTGATACAGGCTCTTGTAATGAATTAAGAAGCCTCACCCCCCAAAATGGTAAGTTTCTAACTAATATTACTGGATTAAAGAGAGCTTTCTTGAGCAGGCTATAGTTAATTTTATCCAGAAGGAATCATTCAGAGAGACCAAAGGAATGAAATATTGAAGGCATAGAAAACAAATTCAGAAGACAAAATACCATATTTTATTGAGCAGTGGAAGTAGAGCCAATTCATTTTCAAAAATCGTGTCATGCAAATTAAAAGTACAACATGACTTCTCATTTATATTAACTTATATCAACAACTTCCACAGAATTCTATAAATCAAATACCTGCTATTCTATGTGAATTCAGATGTCTATGAAAATATTTGTAGTAAATCAAATACTCAGTATTGGCAACAATTTTGAATGATGTCTATACCTCAAGCATGATGGTAGGGCCTTTACATATATTATCCTAATAATCCTGTAAGGAGCACAGTATCGCTCCTATTATGCAGGTGAGATTGACTAGGCTCACAGAGGATGAAGTGCTAAAGCAAGGAGACATTTCTTAAGAATTGAAAATCACAATAATTTTTTTAAAAAAAGTGGAAATGTCTGTATGTTTCTACTCAGTCCTATTTTTGCAATAATGAGCTCAAAGTTCTAAAAACAAAAATCTCAATCAAAACAAATTTAAAATAAAAAGATGGCACTCAATAGTGTCTTGCAATGAAGATGTATTTATTGTGAGGATTGTCATAAATAATGGAAATAAAAAATTAGTACTTGATATATCGTTAATGTGCTACAGGTTTTAGCAATTACAATTTTAATACTGATTTATTCTTATAAATAATATTATAAATAATGTTATACATAACTTGTGATCATGTTTTATATATAATTTTAGCTTATTTGGTGCTTTCAAGAAATTCATCTTACAATATATTTACAACAGCTCTATAAAATAGGCTATCTTTAAAGATTAAAAAATATATCAATTAACTGACTTTTAAAAGATCATAGACTTTTGAATAATAAAGGTGAAATTAAAAAAATATCGCCCTAACTGGTTTGTCTCAGTGGATAGAGCGTCGGCCTGCAGACTCAAGGGTCCCAGGTTCGATTCCTGTCAAGGGCATGTACCTTGGTTGCGGGCACATCCCCAGTAGGAGGTGTGCAGGAGGCAGCTGATCGTTTTTTCTCTCTCATCGATGTTTCTAACTCTCTATCCCTCTCCCTTCCTCTCTATAAAAAAATCAATAAAATATATCATGTCAGCTATGATTCAACACTTTTTATCAAATCCATCCTCCCATCAAAAACAAATAGAACAACTGTGTAACATACAGACATACAGAAATACAATTATTTCTTGATATTGGGGGAGAACACAGAGGTGAGCTCAATATGCTACTCCACGATAACCTGATGGCATTTGCCAAAAATTTTAGGCACAACATGATGAGAGATCAAATATCTAAAATAAAGCCACTTCTAAGAAGCTGAGAAGCTAAACAGAGCTTTTGGGAGTCTCACACTACTATGTACAAAAATAAATATATATCCAAACAGAAAGTAGAAACTCTTTTATAAACAGCCAGGCTCACAATAGGGACCCTGAGGACTTGACACAGAGTGGGAGCAAAGCAGAAATAGCTCAGGAATTAAAACATGGAAACTCAGTCTCTACACACTTGAATCACAGATAAGTTTGTAATCTGACCATTCTCTAACTGCCTAGAAAACATTAAATTAAATTGTCTATGAAGGGATATAGCATCTCTATAACTTAACTATACATAATGTCTAGGATTCAATTTATATATTATTCCATCACTAAAATAGTGCCAAGAATGGAGGGAGGGGAAAGAAAGGGAGAAATAAAACATAGGAATAAACTCATAGATGATTGGGATATTTACCAGAAATTGACTCAAAATTTGCTATGATTCATTTAAGAAAAAGATGGCAAGATGTAAAACTTTCCCAGAAAATAGAGAAATCAATGAAAAATAAGTAAATAGCAATTATAGAGCTTCAAGATCAAATTGGAGTAAAATAAGTCAGATATGATCTTCCACTGGAAACAAATTTTAAAATGAACAAAATACAAGAGAAAATGTGTTTTTCAAGACCTGGCAAATAAATGAAGGGCAGTGATTCTGAGGAGTCAGGATTAAAATGAGGGCAGCCCTATAACTGCTCATGGTGCTTCCTTAGCAGATTCTAGGCTGCAGCTCAAGGAGGACCCTGGAGAGAACCTGGGAGGCTCCCTGCGTTGAAAGGTAGGGCTGAGGGTCAGCGATGTCCAAGGAGACGCAAGTTTTCAGGGCAGAAAAACAGAAAAAATGCAGCTACACAGAGAGCAGATGCCTGCAGATGCCCTTACTGTGGGGTTTCAACAGAGAACTGATCAATACATGCTTGCAAGAAAACTGCCCAGGGTCTGGAAAGAAATAACCAGGAGGATCAGAGAGAAGAGTACTTTGGATTTCCAACACCCAACCCTGCATGTAAGGAGCTTGCAAGTTACCACTCCATTCTATAAGTAAGAAGCTAAGAAAATTGAAAGAACAAACAATAACTCCTTTAGATTTATAAAAGAAATGAAGTTACAGGACACACTTCTGCCCCCCAAACTGTAAAGACCTGAAGCAAGTGCAGAGACTGCCAAGGCGCTGAGCAGAAGGCTCGCTGAGAATCAGAGCGGAGTGGGAGCAGCAGAACTGTGGCTGGCAAATCGCAGAAGGCTTAGTGTGGGCATCTCTGAGAGAGAAAAATGGGCCCAGTCAGCACAGGCTCAATCACAGGTGAATTCTTTTATCTCCGGAAGCTCTACCAGGTACTCAAAGTACATACCAGGAAATAAATCTCATTCTTCTGACACGCGGAGAAGAAAGGGGAACACCTTTAAATGCACCAGAGCACTGTGTCCTTCTGAACAAGGTCTGCCTTCAGGAGAAACTCTTTAACCAGAGCCCAAACTATTGAGGTTAAGCAGAGCATTTCTAACCTGGAGGATGGGAATGTCCACCTTCATTTAGCTTTAGCTTCCCAAGTCAGGAAAAGGAAATACCCATCTCAGCTCCTGTGTGTGTCCTGTCCCACCTGAGCAGCGGGGAGCACTGAGGAACATGTATGAGGCAAATGCTCACCGAAGGGCTGGAGACATAATCAAAAGACCACAGAATTCTTCCCTTCCCACACCACATCTCACATCCAAGTTACTAAAGGCCTACTTGCAGCAGACATTTTTGCCCAGTACATTGTGTTTGGCTATCAAGAAAAAATTTCAAGACATACTGAAAAGCAAGAAACATAGTTTAAAGAAACAGCTAGTGCCAGCAGTAGATTCAGATATGGTAGGGATGTTGCAATTATTAGACAAGAGATTTAAAACAACTATGATTAAAGTAAGGGCTCCAGTGGACAAAGTAGACAGCATGCAAGAACAGAGGAGCAATGTGAGTAGAGAGATGGAATTCCAAAAAAGAACAAAGAATGTCAGACGTCAAGAACACTGCAACTAAAATGAAGATGCCTTTGAAGGGCTAAGTAGACTGCTGAGGAAAGAATCTCTGCACTTGCGTATATTTCAATAGAAATATCCAAAAGCAAAGAAAAAATAGATCCAAAAGAAGCACAGAATATCTAAGAACTATGAGACAACTATGAAAGGAAATATATGCTTAATAGGAATGAAGAAAGATAAAAATGGTTAGAAGTATTTGTAGTAATGATGACTGAGAATTTCCCCAAATTAATGTCAGATACCAAATCATAGCTTGAGAAAGCTCAGAGAATAGTGGGTTAAATGTCAGATGCACAATACCTAGGCATGTCATTTTCAAACCATCTACACTAATAAAAGAGAAGCATGCAAATTGGTGTCACTCCGCTATGCCCACCAGCCAATCAGGATGAGTATGCAAATTAACCCAACAAAGATGGCGGTTAATTTCCATATGAAGGCACGAAGTGAAGACTGAAGATGACTGAAGACTAAAGACAACTGAAGACTGAAGAGGCTTGGCTTCTCCGCTGCAGCCCGAGCAGAGAAGCCAAACCTCCTCCGCAGCGGCTGGACCAAAGGCCTGGGTCCCGGGCGCCGGAGGAAAACTGGTGCTGGCAGCCAGGGGAAAGAAGGCCTATTGCGCAAATCTTTGTGCAACAGGCCTCTAGTAATATATAAAAATAAACAAAAAGTCCTGACATATGCTACAGGAAAAATAACTCCTTATTTATGAAGCAGCAAAAATAAGAATCACAGCTAATATCTCCTGTATGCAAACAAGAAGAGAGTGGTGTGAAATTAAGTGTTAAAAGGGAAAAATCACAACAACCTGGAATTCTGTATCTGGCAAAGTTAACTTTCTAGAGGGAAAGATACATACAGATTTTCTCAGACAAACAGAAATTGAGGGTATTTGTTGCTGGCAGAACTGTTTTGCAAAAACTGTTAAAGGAAGTTCCTTAGAGTAAGAAAATAATATAGGTAAGAAACTGAGTTTTTTAAAAAAATAAAATAAAAGAGAGAATTAGAAATAAAATATTGAACATAAACTAATTTTATTATTAATTGATCTAAAATAAAAGTGTTCAAAATAATATACAATGGCAATAATATATATCTTTATGCTCAAACAAAATGAATGACAGCAATAATACTAGGGATGAGAGGGAGGATTTAGGATTAATTTGTTTCATAAAACACACTACCTGTAAAGTACTATAATCCATTTGAAAGTGGACCTGGGCCCTGACCAGTATGGCTCAGTTAGGTAAGCATTGTCTTGTCCACAGAAAGGTCACCAGTTCAATTCCTGGTCAGGGCACATACACAGGTTTTGTGTTTAGTCATCCATTGGATGGTCATGTTCTGTACAGAAGACAACTGATCAATGTTTCTTTCTCACATCAGTGTTTCTCTTTCTCCCTCTCCCTCTCTCTCTAAAATCAATCATATATATATATATATATATATCCTATCTAATAAAAGAGAAACATGGTAATTGGTGTACGACCGCTACCCTTCCCATTGGCTAATCAGGGCGATAGGCAAATTAACTGCCAGCCAAGATGGCGGCCGGCAGCCAGGCAGCTTGAAACTAACATGACGCTTGCTTGCTTCAGTGACGGAGGAAACCAAGGTTCCCTGCCTGCCTTGCCGGCCTCTGAGCCTGCAGTTTGAAACATTGTACCAAATATAGAAGCTAAACAAAACCCCAGAAACCTGCTTTCAGCGAGCCGGGATCTCAGAGCTGGAGTTATACATTGTTTCGATTATAGAACCCAAACAAACCAGATACCTGCTTTCACCAGCAGAGGCCTCAGAGCTGGAGCCAGAGCTAAAGCTGGCCCAGAATAAAAAAAAAGAAAAAAAGGAGCAGTTGGGAGCTTCAGCACTCAGCCCCTCACCCAGACTGGACAAGCACCCCAGTGGGGACCCCCACCCTGATTCATGACACCCTTCAGGGCAAACCAGCCAGCCCCACCCATGCACCAGGCCTCTATCCTATATAGTAAAAGGGTAATATGCCTCCCAGCACCGGGATCAGTGGAGCCGCGAGGCCTCCCAGCACCGGGATCAGCGGAGCCGAGAGGCCTCCCAGCACCAGGATCACCGTGACAGGGGGCAGCGCCCAAACCCCCTGATCACCCTGAGGCTCTGTGTGTGGCAGAGGGTGGGGCCACAACCTCCCTATCCGCCCTGCTCTGTTCATGACAGGGAAAGGCGCCCCAACCTCCTGATCAGCCCTGCTCTGTGCCTGATACGGGGGAGCTCCCCAACCCCCTGACCGCCCTGCGGCTCTGTATGTGACAGGGTGCGGCGCCCCAACCCCCCAATTGGCCCTGCTCTGAGCCCGACCAGGGGCTGCACCTAGGGATTGGGCCTGCCCTCTGCCACCCGGGAGCAGGCCTAAGCCAGCAGGGCGTTATCTCCCGAGGGGGTCCCAGACTGCGAGAGGGCACAGGACAGGCTGAGGGATCCCCCCTCCCCCCAAGTGCACAAATTTTTGTGCATAGGGCCTCCAGTATATATATATATATATATATATATATATATATATATATATATATATATATATATATATATATATATGCCTCAGTCACTGTTACAACCAAACAACCAGAACAACTGGTTGACCAGTCGCTATGATGCTCACTGACCACCAGGGGGCAGATCCTCAATGCAGGAGCTTCTCCCTGGTGGTCAGTGTGCTCCCACAGCCAACCTCCCACAGCCTCTCCCTCCCCTGCCCTCCTATCCGCCCCCCGGCTGGCCAACCTCCCATGGTCCCTCCCCCCATAGGCCTCAATTTCCGGCCAGGTAGAGAGACCTCACCCCTGCACAAATTTGTGCACCAGGCCTCTAGTAAAAACATATTTTCAAAAAAAATTTTAAGTGGACTTTTATTAGTTGTAAATATATTGCAAACTCTAAGGGGACCACTACAAAATGTACAAAATAAAAATTAAAAAATGAATACAACTTATATGCTATAAAAGGAAGATAAAATGCAATCAAATAAAGTGCTCATTTTAAACCTGTACTGAAAAACAGTCTTTTTCTCCTGCTGTGAATCACAGTCCTCCCCTGCTGTGTATTTCTTTCCTGTGAGTCACCAACCAATTCTCTGTGACACCAGCTTAGTGTCCTATAATCTAAGTCTACTAGAGGCCCAGTGCACAAAATTTGTGCACCTGGGGGGGGGGGTCCCTCAGCCCAGCCTGCACCCTCTCACAGTCCGGGAGCCCTTGGAGGATGTGCAACTAATGGCTTAGGCCCGCTCCGGGGAGCAGGCCTAAGCTGGCAGTCGAACATCCTTAGAGCTGCCACAGAGGCGAGAGAGGCTCCCACCACTGCTGCTGCACTCGCCAGCTGTGAGCCCGGCTCAGGGCTTCTGGCTGAGTGGTGTTCCCCCTGTGGGAGCACGCTGACCACTAGGGGGAGCTCCTGCATTGAGTGTCTGCCCCGTGGTGGTCAGTATGCATCATAGCAACCAGTTGTTCCGCTGTTGGGCCAAAACCAGCGCTCTGACATCCCCTGAGGGGTCCCGGATTGCAAGAGGGTGCAGGCCAGGCCGAGGGACCCCATTGGTGCATGATCAGAGCCAGAGAGGGATGCGGGAGGTTGGCCAGCTGGGGAGGGACTGTTGGAGGGCTCCAGGGCATGTCTGGCCTGTCTCACTCAGTCCTGATCAGCTGGACCCCAGCAGCAAGCTAACCTACCAGTCAGAGCATCTGCCCTCTGATGGTCAGTGCACATCATAGCGAGTGGTTGACCAGTCAATTGTCTGCCCCCTGGTGGTCAGTGCATGTCATAGCAAGCGGTTGAGCTGCATTAGCATATCATTAGCATATTATGCTTTGATTGGTTGAATGGCCAACTGGACGACCAGACACTTAACATATTAGGCTTTTATTATATAGGATTGACACTATCCAGAAACATCAGATCCCTGGGTTAGGGTTCAGTCCCACAAGCCTCTCCCCCTTCTTTGGAGGCCAAGACAAGTAGTATATCCCAGGTTACCCACAAATTCTGTCTGACTTTGCTATATATCAGGGGCTTTCACTACCCCTCCTCAGGTTTAATTACTTTGCCAAAGGGATTCACGACCTTGAAAACACTTGTTTATTAAAGGGTATGATAAGAGATATGGATGAGTAGCCAGATAGAGGCATGTGCAGAGCAAGGTCTGGGAAGGTGCTAAATGCAGGAGCTTTGCCTCCATAGACTTGGGGTGCACTCCCTCCTGGTGTGGATGTTTTCCAGTATGAAAGCTTTCCTGAGACACCACTACTGGGCTTTAGGGAGGCCTCCTCACATAGGCATGACAAGTTGTCAACTGAGTTACCAGCCCCTCTCCCTCTCTGGAGGATGGGGTGGGGTGAGCTAAAAATTGTAAGCTTCTAATCATGGCTTGGTCATTCTGGGGACAAGTCTCCATCTAAGAATCATCCTGGGCCTATGCAGAGTCACCTCAATAGAACAAAGACACTCCTTCTGCTCTTATCATTTAGAAATCTACAAGGGATTTAGGAGCCCTGTGTCAGGGAATGGGTGAGAGACAAGTATTAGAACCAGAGATGCTCCCAGTTTTCTTGTCACTTAGAAAATTATAAGTGTTGCAGGAGCTCTGTGCCACAGACCAACATATATTTTCTATTATCTCACAAAACCACAAAAAAAAATATTCTTTTCACAGAGAAAAATGAATTGAAGAAAAAATAGAAAACATAAACAAATATGGTAGATATTAGCCAACTATATCAATAATTACATTGAATGTTAGTGGTCTAAATGCATCAATTAAAAGACAGAAATTGTCAGAGTAGATCAGAAATAAGGCCCAACTATATGTTGTCTTCAAGAAGTCCACTTTAAATATACAGGCACATATAAATTGATAGTAAATGAATAAATAAATAGATAAACATATAAATCTAACACTAATCAAAAGAAACCAGAAAAACTATTTATTTCAGTTGGAGTAGTCTTCAGAGCCAGGGAAGTTATCAGGGATAAACCGGCATTACAGAATGATAAAGGAGTCAATTCTCCAAGAAGACATAACAATTTTTAATGTCCATGTGCCTAACAAGAGAGCATAAAAAATACAAGAGGCAAAAACTGATAGAACTACAATGAGAAATAGATGAATCCATTATTGTACTTGGCGACTTCAACACCCCTCTATCAGAAATGTACAGTATCAGTGGACAGAAAATCAATAAGGACATAATTGAATTCAACAACACCATCAATCAACTGAATATAATGGGCATCTATAGACTGCATCATTCAACAACAAAATGCACATTCTTCTCAAGCTCACATGGAACATTGACCAAGATGCACCACATTCTAGTCCCTTAAACACACCTTAACGCATTTTAAATAATATAAATTATACAACTTTTTCTATCAGACTAAAATAGAATTAAACTAAAATATTAAAGTCAAAATAAGCAGGTAGCCCTAGCCAGTTTGGCTCAGTGGATAGAGCGTCGGCCTGCGGACTGAAGGGTCCCAGGTTCGATTCCAGTCAAGGGCATGTACCTTGGTTGCGGGCACATCCCCAGTAGGGGGTGTGCAGAAGGCAGCTGATGGATGTTTCTCTCTCATCGATGTTTCTAACTCTCTATCCTTCTCCTTTCCTCTCTGTAAAAAATCAATAAAAATAAATTTTAAAAAAACAAAAATAAAAAAATAAGCAGATAAGAGAATAAGAATAAAAATAAAAGCAGTCAATGATATGGACAACAGGAAATAGAGAACATCACTTAAACCAAAAACTTGTTCATTGAAAAAGAATAAATTTGATAAGCCTTTAGCCACTTTAACTAAAATAAATAAATAAATAAATAAATAAATAAATAAATAAATAAAAAAAAGACAAAAATTACTACATTAGTTTCCCCTTATCTGTGGTTTCACTTTTCATGGATTCAGTTACCCAGAGTCATCTATAATCAGAAAATATTAAATGGAAAGATGCAGAAATAAACACTCTATAAGTGTTAAATTGCATACCTTGCTGAGTGATGTTTAAAAATTCCAAGCTGTCCTGTTTTGTCCCACCTGGGATAGGAATTTTCCCTTAGTTGAGTATATCCACACACTATGCCCCACCCACCCAACTCACTTAGTAGCCATCTGGGTGACCACATTGACTGTCAAATATTGAAGTGCTTGTGTTCAAGTCACCCTAATTTTACTTAATAAGGGCCCCCAAGGTGGAAGAGTAGTGATGCTGGCAATTTGAATATGCCAAAGAGAAACCAGAAAGTGTATGTATGTATAGGAAAAGACATGGTATGTATAGGGCTTGGTAATATCTGTGGTTTCAGGAATTTACTGGGGGCAGGGAGGGGACTTGGAACATATTAAAACATACCTCGGAAACTAAGATGGCGGCATAGGTAAATACCGGGAAATTGCTGCCTCCCGCAACAACTTCAAAAATACAACGAAAAGACAAAACAGACATCATCCAGAACTACAGGAAGGCTGGATGAGTGGAAATTCTACAACTAGAAGGAAAGAAAAGCACACTGAGAGCCAGAGGAGCTGCGGAAGTAAAGTGCAGAGGTATGGAGGCTCGCGCGTGCGCGGAAAGGGGCTGGCACCTGAGGACGCAGCTGTCTTTTTGAATCGGGAGGGAGTCACAAGCTCCCAACTGCTCTGAACTCTGGTTCCAGGAAGTCTCTGGGGACCCAGGACTCATATGGGGAAAAACTGGACTGTCTGGCAGCAGGCAGAACTCTGAACTTGAGGGCGGCTTTCCCTCAGAGGTGCTTGCAGCAATTATCAGGACACTGAGATGCGCGGCCCCTTAGGGCAGGGCTGAGGATCCACCATAGCTGCTTTCTCCACCCTTTGATTCCGAGACCCCGTCCCACCCAGGCTGCAGCAGAGGCTTTTGCATATGAATGCCCCGGCCCTTTGCAACCTGAAAATTACCTAAAAAATTGCAATTGGGACAGACAGACCCAGAACTTCCAAGAGAAGGCCCAAGGCCCCACAGCATCTTGCATTGCTTCACAGCTGGGCCTCATCAGGGCACCTCCAAACTCCAAAAAAGGAAGGGGAATCTGCAGTTCTCTTCGTAGCTCCTGCTGTGTAACCTCAGGCAGAGGCTAAATTAGCATCTCCTTAGATCCAAGAGCCAGTGTACCCAGTGGTCAGAGGGGGACCATCCAGATTACAACTCCTCAGATCCATAAGGGACACACTCAGGGGGCAGACTCAGTGAGCACCAAAGCCCCACTGAAGCAAGTCTTGCCCCAGAAGGGTGTCTTCAGCACAGAAGTTCTCCCACTGCAGACACAGCTGATTCTCACTGCCAGTTGGCCTGTAGGTCAATTCCTCCCAGTGATCCTACAACAATCAAGGCATAACTACAACAGAACTGTGCAAAAAGCCCACAAGGGGGTGCACCAAGAGTGTCTACCTCAGGTAACTGGGGAGGCTGAGCCACTGGGCCCTACAGGACACCCAGCACACAAAACCACTCTACCAACATGGAAGCATAAAAAATGCAAAGACAAAGAAACAGGTCACAAATGACAGAAATGGAGGAAAGCAAATGACTGGATATAGAGTTCAAAACCACATTTATAAGGTTTTTCAAGAATTTTATGGAAACCACCGATAAATTTAGTGAGATCCTGGAGGATATGAAAAAAGACCAACTAGAAACTAAGCATACACTGACTGAAATAAAGAATAATATACAGAGATCCAACAGCAGACAAGAGGACCCCAAGAATCAAGTCAAAGATTTGAAATACAAAGAAACAAAAAATACCCAACTGAAAAAGAAAAAAAAGATTCCAAAAATATGAAGATAGTGTAAGGAGCCTCTGGGACAACTTCAAGCGTACCAACATCAGAATTATAGGGGTACCAGAAGAAGAGAGAGGGCAAGATATTGAAAACCTATTTGAAGAAATAATGACAGAAAACTTCCCCTACCTGGTAAATGAAATAGACTTACAAGTCCAGGAAGCACAGAGAACCCCAACCAAAAGGAACCCAAAGAGGACCACACCAAGACACATCAAAATTAAAATGCCAAGAGCAAAAGACAAAGAGAGAATCTTAAAAGCAGCAAGAGAAAAACAGTCAGTTACCTACAAGGGAGTACCCATACGACTGTCAGCTTATTTCTCAACAGAAACCATGCAGACCAGAAGAGAGTGGCAAGAAATATTCAAAGTGATGAATAGCAAGAACCTACAACCAATATTACTTTATCCAGCAAAGCTATCATTCAGAATAGAAGGTCAGATAAAGAGCTTCAGAGATAAGAAAAAGCTAAAGGAGTTCATCACCACCAAACCAGCATTATATGAAATGCTGAAAGGTATTCTTTAAGAAGAGGAAGAAGAAAAAGGAACTCTTACCATTTGCCACAGCATGGATGGAACTGGAGAGCAGATAAATACCACATGATCTCATTCATTTGTGGAATATAATGAACAACATAAACTGATGAACAAGGACTGATCCAGAGACGGAGAGGCATTGATTGGACTGTCGGGCCTTGGAGGGAAGGTAGGGGAGGGTGGGGGTAAGGGGGAAAGATCAACCAAAGGACTTATATGCAAGCATATAGGCCTAACCAATGGACATGGGCAACGGGGGTGGGGGGGTGAGGGCATGAGTGGGGGGGGGGACGGGGGAGGGGGTAATGTGGGGATAAGGACACATATCTAATATCTTAATCAATAAAAAATATATTAAAATATATTTAAAAAAATAAATAAATAAAACATACCTCATGGATAATGAGGGTTTACTGTACTATTACAAATGAAAGAAAGAACATCACTTTAGATCCCATGGACATTAAAAGGATAAGCAAAAACATATGAACAATTCAGTGCCCACAAGTTTGATAACCTACATGAAATGGAAATTCCTTGAAATAGGAATCTTCCAAAATTTACTCAAGAAAAAAATAGACAATCTAAATGAGCATATTATTAAATAAATTGAATCAATAAATAATAATTTTCTAAAACAGAAAGCGTCAGTTTCTTATGAGTTCCCTGGTGAATACTACTAAACATTTAAAGGAAGAACTATACCAGCTCTCTACAATTTTTCCAGAAGATACAAGCAGAGGTAATACCACCTACCCAATTTTGTGAGGCAAGTGTTACCCTAATACCAAAAACCAAATACATTTCAATAAATGAAAATTACAGACCAATATATCTCATAAACATAAATGCAAAAGTTCTAAACAAAATCCCAGCCAAGCAAATCTAACAATATATAAAAATAATTATACGTTACCACAAGTGAGATTTATTCCAGATGTATAAGGCTGATTCAAGATTCAAAGTCAACTGATATAATTTCTCATATCAACAGGTTAAAAAGAAAAATCACATGATCATATCAATAGTTGTACAGAAAAGCATGTGACAAAATCCAAAATATATTTATGAAAAACATTCTCAGTAATCTAGGTATTCCTAGATTACTAGGATTTTTTTTTCAACTTGATAAAGACTAGTTAACAAAAAAGCCACAGTTAACATCCTGATTGATGATGAGAAATTCAAAGTTTTCCTACTAACATCTGGAACAAGGCAAGGATTTTATAGGTTGTACTGATTCTTACCATCATACTGGAAGTCCTACCTAATGCAGTAAGACAAGAAAAGGAGGTAAAAGTTATACAGATCAGGAAGGAAGAAATAAAACAATTTCTTAATGGATGAAATGAACATCTGTGTCAAAAATCTGAAAAAGTCAACCAAAAACACTTCTGGAACTAATAAGTGATTATAGCAAGGTTGCAAGATACAAGATTAATATTAAAAAATCAACTGTTTTCCTATGTACCAGTAATAAACAAGTGGAGTTTAAAATTAAAAGCACAATGTCATTTAGAATAGCACCATGAAATAAAATATCTACAACATATAAATCTAACATATGTACAAGATTAATATGAGGAAAAATACAGAACCCTGATGGAAAATACAAGAGAACTAAATACAGAAATAATCCCATATATATGGAGAGGAAGGCTCAATATTGTTGAAATGCCATCTCTTCCTACTTCATCTATAAATTAAATACAATCCCAATAAAAATCTAAGAAAGTAATTTTTGATGAATGTTGACAAACTTATTATAAAGGTTCTTTTGAGAGACAAGAAACCCAGAATAGCAAAAAACTAGTATTGTTGAAGATGAAGAACAAAATTGGAGGACTGATGCTACCCAATTTCAAGATTTACTATAAAGCTATGGTAATAAAGATAGGGTTGTACTGGCAAAAGAATAGACAAAAGTAGATCAATGGAAAAGATTAAAGAACTCATAAATAGAACCACATACATATATAGTCAACTGATCTTTAACAAAGGGGCAAAGACAGTACAATGAAGAAAAGAGTCTTTCCAACAAATGGCACTGAAACAACTGTACATTGACATGTAAAAAATGTATCTGGACACAGATCTTACACCTTCACAAAAATTAATTCAAAATGCATCCCAGAACTAAATGTAAAACAAAACAAACAAAAAATTATAAAGTTCTTAGAAGATAACTGAAAAAAAAAAAAACTAGATGAACTAGGGTTTGCCAAATACTTTTTAGATACACCACCAAAGGTATAATTTATAAGAGAAAGAATTGGTAAGCTGAACTTCATTAAGATTACATTTTTTGTTCTGTAAGACACTGTCTTGAATAAAAATTAAATTTAATGTGAAATGAGATAAAAAAGAAAAAATAA
This sequence comes from Myotis myotis, assembly GCF_014108235.1. Classification (NCBI taxonomy): domain Eukaryota; kingdom Metazoa; phylum Chordata; class Mammalia; order Chiroptera; family Vespertilionidae; genus Myotis; species Myotis myotis. The sequence continues at coordinate 87,801,004 of NW_023416390.1, read as the reverse complement.
TAATCACAGACATGGGGACAGTATTTGCAAAAAACATATCTGATAAAAGTCATATTCAAAATATACAAGAATTCTTAAAATTTGACAATAAGGAAACAAATAACCCAGTAAAAGATTGGCTGAATACCTGAACAGTCACCTTAACAAAAAGGAGATATACAAATGGCAATAAGCATACAAAAGTATGCTCCGCATCATATGTCATCATAAAAATGCAAATGAAAACAATAACATACTACTACATACCTATTAGAATGACTAAAATCTGGAATTTTGACAAGACAAATGCTAGTGAATATATGAAGCTTTAAGAATTCTTATTAATACAAGCAAATGGCATTATATTCTTATAAGAAAACTAGAGGCCCAGTGCAAGAATTTGTGCATGGGTGGGGTCCAGCGGGCATGGCCCAATTGGGCCAGATCAGGGCTGGGCCTATCGAGAGGAGGAGATGGTGGGAGGTTGACCAGCTAGCCTGCCCAGATCAGGGCCTGATCAGGGCTGGGCCAGCTGGAGGGAGGGGCCAAGGATGATTGGCCAGCAGGTCCTGCCCCCATTTGGGGTTGGGGGGCCGATTGGGGGTGGGGCCAGCCATGTGGAGGGACTGTGGGTGGTGGGTCAGCTGACTCCACCCCTGAATGGGGTAGGGGGTGCTGACCGGGGGCCAGTGGCCTGGGGGAGGGGCCAAGGGTGGTTGGCCAGCTGGTCCTGCCCCTGATCAGGGTGGGGTTGCTGATCTGGGGTGGGGTTGGGTGGGGAGAGGGGCTGCAGGCCGATCAGTGTGGTGGGGGCCCATCGGGGGGTGGGGCCAACCAGGGGGAGGGGCTGCTGGAGGTTGGCCAGCAAGTCCCACCTTCTATTGGGGTTGGGGGGATGATCAGGGGTGGGTGCAGCCTGGGGGAGGGGCTGTGGGACTATCATGGTGGGGCAGGCCGATCAGGGGTGTGCTGGAAGGGGCGGGGGGCTGCAGGAGGTTGGCTGCTCAGCCCCATTCCCTGATCAGGTCAGTTCGCTGACCACAGTGGGCATCATTGCAACCGGTCATCGGTTGTTCCCGTCGTTACGGACGCTGGCTTTTTATATATATAGATGGTACAGCCACTTTAGAAACCAGTTGGAGGGTTTCTATAAAATTAAACATACTCATTAATTGTGCTTCTGAATATTTTCCCAAAGGAGTTGAAAACTATGTCCACACAAAATCCTGTACACAGATATGTACAGGAGTTTTAATCATAATTGCCAAAACTTGAGAAGAAACAAGACAATTTTCAGTAGGTGAATAGATGAATTATGCAGCAATCACACAATGAGCTATTATTCAATACTTAAAAAGAAATGAGTTGTCCAACCATGAAAAGACATGGAGGAATTTTAAATGAATGTTATTGAGTTGAAGAAGAATCTAAAAAGGCTACATACCATATGATTCCAACTATATGACAACCTGAAAAATGCAAAACTATGGAGGTAGTAAAAACATCAGTGTTTGGCAGGGATTTGGTGGGGAAGAAGGGATAAATAGGCAGATCACAGAGGATATTTAGAGTATAAAATTAGGATACTGTAATGGTAAATACATGTCATTACACATTTGTCCAAACCTATAAAATGTGCAACACAAAGCTGCATCCTAAGGTATATATGTGCGTATAGATATGTATATGCATGAATATAAGTATGTGTATAGATATATAGAGATGGGTTATTAGATATATTAGTTCATTAATATACAATGCACTAACAAAGGTATTGACATTTATATATATGATTAAAAACTGATATAAAAAAGTGCACACAAAACATCAGAATTTATATTTGCTCTTAGAATATTAACCAAAATTAATCATATGTTGAATGATAAAGCAATGCCCAACAAATCTCAAAAGATTGAAACCACACAGAACAAAGTTTCTATGACAGTGGAATAAAAATAAAAATAAATGATTATAAAATTCCCAACTATTTGGAAATTAAAGAATACATCTAATCTAATAAAAGACAAAAAGGGTAATTAACCATACCTCCAGTACGCTTCCCATTGGCTAATCAGGGCGATATGCAAATTACCTGCTAAGAAAGATGACAGTTAACTACCAATAAAGATGGCTGTTAATTTGCATAGGTAGGCACAATGATGGGAGGAGAAAGGGGAAGAATGGAAGAAGCCGCCTGCCGCTGATGGAACCCAGGTGGCAGCCAGGAGCCGGAGAACGGGGCTGCCTTTTTGATCGGAGAAGCCGGGCCGCCTTTGCCAGCCCTGGGCCAGTAATCAGAGAAGCCCGGTGGGGCAGGGAAGAGGCCGGGCTGCTTCACTGCCTGGGACGCGATCCGGTCCCCTGGGGCGACGCAGCCAGGCCCCCGAAGGAGACCCAGGGGCTGGGGTTGCATCGCCGCCCGGGCACACTATCCGGTGCCCGGGCAGCGGCGCAGCCCCAGCCCCATAAGGAGACCCAGAAGGAGACCCAGGGGCCCCGGCTCTGCGGTGCAGCCCCGGCCCCAGAAGGAGGCCCAGGGGCCTCCCAAGAGGAGAGTCTCTGTGGTCAGATGGCGCGGGACAGGAATAAAGAGGGAGGTGACTCAGATGCCTGGCTGAGGCATTAGACCAGCGAGCAGGGCCTTTCAGCCAGGACTCGGGGTGGGGGTGGGGCGAGTGAGAAATAGAGAATTACAACTCCCAGGAGGCTTAGCGGCCGGGGCCTGGGTGCCTGGCCCTGAAATTGGATGGGGCCTGTCATTTTGCACTTGAAGATGCTTGCAAGGTTGGAAGTTCTGTACCAGGAGCCAGGGCGAAATGGAGCTGGAGCAGAGAGAGGGGTCCGTGGCAGCGTGGGCTTTGAGGAGTTCTCAGCACCTCCCGGCTCGGAGCTGGTGCTGCCTCCGCTGTTCGGTGGTCACATCCTGGAGAGCGAGCTTGAGACCGAAGTGGAGTTCATGTCTGGGGGTCTGGGCAGCTTCCGGGAGCGAGATGAAGAGGAGGAGGCAGACCGAGGCCGGCAGCGGCGCCAACAGGAACTCAATCGCTGGAAGTACCAGGCGCTGGGTCGGCGCTGCAGGGAGATCCAGCAGGTGAATGAGCGGGTCCTGAACAGGCTGCATCAGATACAGAGGATAACACGGAGACTCCAGCAGGAGCGGAGGTTCCTCATGAGGGTGCTGGACTCCTACGGCGACGACTACTGGGCCAGCCAGTTCACCATCTTACTGGAGGACGAGGGCAGCCAGGGCACAGACACCCCCACCCCAGGCAACGCTGAGAAAGAGCCTCTGGAGAAAGAGGGGCTGTTCCCGCCCAGGAGGACGCCAGCGCCCACAGAAGCCAGCAGCCCGGCCCTGGTGAGGGGCCCAGCAGTTGGAAGAGGCGGCGAGTGCCACGGGAAGGGCACCGGGTGGGAGTCCCACTGACTCTGGAGCTGGCCCCCGTGCAGATAAAGGTGGAGAAAGACTTTGGCTTCAAAGCGGTTGAGGCTCTGGACCAGCCGTGGGCAAACTACGGCCCGCGGGCCGGATCCGGCCCGTTTGAAATGAATAAAACTAAAAAAAAAAAGACTGTACCCTTTTATGTAATGATGTTTACTTTGAATTTATATTAGTTCACACAAACACTCCATCCATGCTTTTGTTCCAGCCCTCCGGTCCAGTTTAAGAACCCATTGTGGCCCTCAAGTCAAAAAGTTTGCCCACCCCTGCTCTGGACTCAAGTTGGGTTTCTCAGGGGCCAGACAAGCTGCTGCCCTACCCCACCCTAGCCAGCTCCCCCTTTGACTGACCCCCCCCCAATAAATGGACCCCAAACTCTCCTTGGCAAAAAAAAAAAAAAGCTTATAGAGGCATGTTTATAGGATCAAATAGTATAAATATAGATGTAACAGGACAATAAAAAGAGACCCTGGCTATGATGATCACCTAACGCTGCCTCTGTGTCATTCCTTCTTTGCTGACTCTGTCCACACCTTTGGGAACCCCTGGACCTGCTGGGGCTGGACCCCAACATTCCTCTTCTTATAAGGACTTCAGTGAGATGGGCTAAGGGTCCCACTGGAACTGCCTCAATTTAATATAATCCCCTCTTTAAAGATCTTATCTCCATATACAGGTACATTCTGAGATTCCAGGGATTAGGATTTTAACATACATTTGTTGATTACCCAGATCAGCCCTTAACAACCAGCATGTTTCAGAAAGTAGATTCCTACAGGGTTATTTACCAAATATTCAGAAGTATTTTTAAAAGAGCTAAGCCCCTCGCCCACCGTGCGGGCCCCTCCCGGCGAAGAGCGAAGGCCTGGGTTCCGGGCGCCGGAGGAAAACTGGTGCCAGCAGCCAGGGGAAGGGACCCCCAAGGGGCCCCAGATTGCGAGAGGGCACAGGCCGGGCTGAGGTACCCACCTGAGTGCACAAATTTTTGTGCACCGGGCCTCTAGTTTACAAATAACTGAGTTGGATGATATATTTTCAAATGAAGATCATATGAAGATTTTGTATTTAAAATGTATGAAGAACTAATACAAATATTTAGGAAATGGATAACCCCCAAAGTGGGTAAAATACTGCACAAACCAGGGTGTACACATATCTAGTAAACATGAAAATTTGTTCACTTTTATCATCCATCAGGGAAATAAACATTAAAACAAGGTGTACTGCCACTGCACCTCACCATTATAGCTAAACTAAACATACCTGTTAAGGTTAAGTGCTGCTACGTGTGCGGGATCTGCCCTGCATTGCTGGTGGAGGGTAAATTGTGTCAACCACTTGGAAAAACTGGCGTCACCCTCTAAGTTTGAACATATACATACCATACGATCCTCCAAATGTATCCCCAAATATAAATCTAACCTAAATGGGTAAATACGTTCAACAAAAGACATACACTAAAATGTTCACTAGCAGCCTGCATTGTAACTGCTAGAGATAGAAACAATCTACACTTCCATCAGTTGTAGATTGGATAAACAAATTGTGGTCTACTTATAAGAAATAAGGCACTCTTGCTACATGCAACTACATGCAAAAACATGAATAAATGTCACCATGCAATATTAAGTGAAAAAACATAAAAGCATCTCACTATATGATTCAATTTATATGGAGTTCAGAGAACTACTCAGTGTTCATGGAAGAGAGCATGCAGTTACCGGTGGGGAGGAGAGGCTAGTGACTGGGAGGGGCCTGAGGCAGACTTCTGGGAGCTGGTCATATTCCGTTCTCTGACCCAGAACATGGTACACAGGTAGCTTGCTTTGTGAGATGCACTGAGCCGGACACTTAGAATTGTGCTCCTCACTACATGTATGTTACACATTGTTAAAATCTCTACTTAAAAAAAGTCACCTTAGCTCTCTGGCTCCATATCTTACAGGTTTTCCCTTAAAAGACTGTGTTGCTTTGAGGTTCATAAGGAGATGAGACCTAAATGCAGGAATGATGGTCTGATCTTGCCATGTCCCTTATTTGGGGCTGGTGGCAACAAGAAAATTACATAGATGATGCAGTTCCTGTCCTTTGGGGGCTTATAGCTAAGTTGGGAAGAATTTTGTAAAATGACAATAACAGAGAAGATATACAGTCGTTAAGGGATAGAAGAGTAATAGAACATACGCATTTAGAGGGGTACTTAGTAACAGAACAGTGACAGCAAGAAGAGTCAGTTCTCCCTTACTTGAGAAAGGAAAATGTTACAGGAGGCAAAATTTAGGCTTAAAAATACCATCTTTCTTAAATTGACCCATGGAAAAAATCACAGCTCTCTCTAAAATGTTCATATAAAATGTCTGAAAATATCTACTAGTTAAATGCCAGATTATTTCCTATTTGTTAACTATCCCCTCAAATGAAAATTGATTATATAGAAACTAATAACACATAAATGCCAGATGATTACAATTACCGGTATATTTTCCTTGATATTAAGATAAAAGAATACTGACTTTTTTTAATATATTTTATTGATTTTTTATAGAGAGGAAGGGAGAGAGATAGTTAGAAACATCGATGAGAGAGAAACATCGATCAGCCGCCTCCTGCACACCCCCTACTGGGGATATGCCCGCAACCCAGGTACATGCCCTTGACCGGAATCGAACCTAGGACCTTTCAGTCCGCAGGCCGACGCTCTATCCACTGAGCCAAACCGGTTTCGGCAAGAATACTGACTTTTAAGTAAAAAAGTAAGCATCTAATCACAATGGCAATTGCATTTTAATTAATCTCATGCAAACTAGTTATTAAAACATAAATTGTTGTTGTAATATTATATGGAATAAGTGCATATCAAAACCCTGGGTAATGGAAGTTTACATTTATGAATTCCTATGCTAAGCTAGATATAGCAATATCAAGCTTATGGTTGCAACAAAATTTTATAGCGCACAATAATCAAAAAATGGAGTGGTGGGGGAAATTTGGACTTAGTATATAATATAGAAACAGGAAATGTATCAGGAGTGGATGGGCTATTACAAGAACCTTAAACTCATAAAAGTGCTTCCTGATGCCTTTTAAAATCAGTTGCTCAAAGAATAGGATTATAGCTGAATTTTGGCCATTAAATGGTTGAAAACCTGCAAAAATGAACATTTTATAGCCATAGTTTTATCCTTGCAACTCTTCCTAGCAACCATGTTCCAGGGTGTTAAAAGGGTTTTGAATCACAAATCAAATGTTTTTCCAACAATTGATCCAAGTAGTAGAGTTATTATCTATAGTTATAAGTAGAGATAATGAGCATTAAATGTGCTATAGACTTCTAAAAAATAGTACTAGTATATGTTTGTGTGTGCTTTTTCCTCAAACACAATTTACTAGAAAAGGAAAAAAGTTCTCTCAACCCCCTTATCCTAGACAAAATGTTGACATAATAATTATATGAAGAAATATTTCAAACATTTCAAATTACAAGAAATGTTAAAGGGACTTCTTTAAGAAAATGAACAAGAGAAAAGTAAAAATATGAAAAAATGGCAATAAGTATATAGCTATAAATATTACTTTAGATTCAATTTTTTTAAAGTTCTTCAATCAAAAGGTAGCTGACTGGAGAAAAAACCCAACCCTGACATATGCTTTCTACAAGAGACTCACTTCCAATAGAAAGACACACAGACTGAAAGTAAAGTGATGGAAGAAGATATTTTATGAAAATGGAAAAAAACACAAAAAAATATGGAGTAGCAATACTTATACCATACAAAATAGACTTTAAAACAAAGACTGTAACAAGACTTAAGAAAGGACTCAGCAATTCCACTCCTGAGTATTCATCCAAAGAAACCCAAAACACTAAATCACAAACACATCAACATCCATGTGTTCATTACAGCATTAGTTACAAAAACCAAGATATGGAAACAATCTAAGTGCCCATCAAGTGGATAAAGAAGAAGTGGTGCATAAATATAATGGAATATGATTCAGCCAGAAAAAAGAATAAAATCTTGCCATTTGCAATAATATGGATGCACTTAGAGCAGGGGTGGGCAAACTTTTTGACTCGAGGGCCACAATGGGTTCTTAAACTGGACCGGAGGGCCGGAACAAAAACATGGATGGAGTGTTTGTGTGAACTAATATAAATTCAAAGTAAACATCATTACATAAAAGAGTACAGTCTTTTTTTTTTTTTTTTTTTTTAGTTTTATTCATTTCAAATCGGCCGGATCCGGCCTGAGGGCCATAGTTTGCCCACAGCTGACTTAGAGGGTACTGTGCTGAGTGAAATGTCAGACAGAATCTAAATAACAAAATAAGTGAATAAGCAGAACAGAAACAGACTCATAGATACAGAGAACATTTTGAAGGTTACCAGATAGGAAAGGGATTGGGAGGATGGGTGAAGAAGGTGAAGAGATATAGAAGTACAAATCGGCAGCTACAGAATAGTCATGGTGATGTAAAGTACAGCATAGGGAACATAGTCAAGGATCTTATATAATAAAAGGGAAACATGTAAATTGACCATTCCTTCACTATGCTCACCAGCCAATCAGGAGTGATTATGCATATTAACCCAACAAAGATGGCTGGTTAATTTGCATACATAGGCACCAGGAAGAGAGCAGAGTGGGAGAGCAAGCGGAGAATGGAGCGGCTTGGGGAAATTGGCTCCCCAAGCCGCCAGATGGAGAGCAGAGAGGGATAGCTTGGCAGAGTGGGAGGCCATGGGATGGAGACAGAGCAGGAAGGGAAAACCAAGATTGTGGGGAGCACCAGGAATTCTGGGAATCGTAGTTCTGGTGGCAGACAGATCTCCTAGACACTAGAGCAGTGATGGCGAACCTATGACACGCGTGTCAGAGGTGAGACACGAACTCATTTTTTTGGTTGATTTTTTTTTTGTTAAATGACATTTAAATATATAAAATAAATATCAAAAATATAAGTCTTTGTTTTACTATGGTTGCTAATATCAAAAAATTTCTATATGTGACAGGGCACCAGAGTTAAGTTAGGGTTTTTCAAAATGCTGACACACTGAGCTCAAAAAGTTCACCATCACAGCACTAGAGCAAAGTGAGCCTGGAGCAAGTTACTGTTGCAGTGGGGATGGAGGGAAAGCAAAGGTGAGAGACATAAGTAAAATCAGAGTGTCTAGGAAAAATGAAAGGGAAGATATCCTAAAAGTTCCAGGAAATCTCCACCAATGAAGCAAAGAAAAAAAAATGCCTCTATGATTCTGTGAGCAACAAACCAAACTGAGTTGGGGTCTCAGACAATTTGCTCATATGATTGCAATGACAGACAGAAACTCCTGGATTGGAGAGGGCTCCCCTGAGGGCTCCCAGATTGGAGCGGGTGCAGGTCGGGCTGAGGGGCCCCCACACCCCTCAGTGCACGAATGTCGGACACCGGCCCTCTGGTATTGTAATAACTACGTATGGTGTCAGACGGGTACTTGATATATCAGGATGATCACTCATTGGTTATATAAATGTATAATCACTAGATTGAACACCTAAAACTAATATAATATGGTATGTCTATTGTAATCCTATATAATAAAAGTCTAATATGCAAATTGTCCCCTCGGGAGTTCGACTGACCGGGAGTTCAACTGACCAGGAATTCGACCACCCGCTATGACATGTGCTGACCAGCAGGAGGCAGCATGGAATAAAGGAGGGCCTCAGCCAGCAACTGGCAGCTGGGGAAGGAAGGCCCCCAGCCAGCAGCTGAAAGGCCCCGATTGGCCCTGATTGCTGGCCAGGCCTGGGGACGAATTTCATGCACTGGGCTTCTACTTTGAAAAATAAAATGTTATAAATATGAAAAAAAAATATAGTTTATATTAGTCTTTGCAATATCCTAGTCTCAAACTTTTTAAAAAAGAAACTTCACTTAGCGTTTGGCTTTACAGGAAGCTACCATATATGCATGGTTTCTTTTCTTCTTCTCGGGGTGATTGGGGGAGAGTTCCACATTACTGCTACATCCTTAAAGAGCTTGGTGTTAGAAAAGCTGAGGTCCATCTTCCACTGTACAGCCTCACAGGGAAGTTGTATCACTGTTGAAGCCTTGTCCTTTCTTAATAAATCCTGGTAATTATCCAGTAAGAAGTATTCATTTTTCTTCAGATATGAAATGACCATTACAATGTACCAGTAAAGAATCCATTGCTTTTAGTGTCTGTCTGTATTTCTTCTAGTGTAAGTATTTTAAGAAAAATATTGCAATGAAATAATACTTTTATTAGCAATGAGACAGATACATCTCGTTTGTAGAATAAATGAGTTATAAAAAATGTTCAAGTAGCCAGATTTTATTTTGTAAAACTGAAATGTTAAATTAAAGATGCTTGCTTAAGTACAAAAGAAAAAAACATTTCTTACTTTAGAACAAGGTCTCTGTAAGTGGAAACAGGTTTGCAGGCTCTCATCTGAAAATGGTTGGGGGTGAAGTAGTGGGATTTCCTTGGGAGGAGAGGGTAGTGCCACAGAATAGAGAGGGGTCCACTCCAAAGGGGGAGGAGTCATCAAAGGACCTGATTTTCCCTCCTGTATTGTTCTTCCTAAAACCATAGTGGCTGAAAATAACAGCAGAGGGGGGTTGAGGGCCAGCGTTACCCTTACAAATAAATGGACCGTAAATGAATATGTTGTCTGTCCATGATGTTCCCTCTTGGCTACCTAAGAGTGCCTTCTTGCATGGAGAGAGACTAATATTCTGTTATCTGGAATAGAAAACAGTTTCTTTTGCCAGTATTCCAAGAAAATGTCAAGGTGATAAGTGTATGTACATGGAGAGGAATAGAGGCAACATTTACTGAGTACCTATCATGTTCTGGAATCTGGACTAAGATGCTTTCATATGTATTTTCCTGACTAAATAATTACGCTCCCTTCTGTTTAAAAGTCCTTGGTACTAAAAAAGTAACTCACTTGCACTAGATGAGATAGTTGGTAAATCTTAAAACTAATCATAAGCTCATGTTTTGACGTTCAGACCACATAACACAATGATGCGTCATGCTCGCACTAGACCAGCACTTTTCAATAGAATTTGGTTGAGGATGGAGACACCCTGTATCTGTAGTGTTTAAAATGGTAGCCACTAGCCTCATGTGTCATTGAAGCCTGGATACTTTGCTACTTTGAATGAGAAAATGTGTATTAAATTTTAAGTAATTGAAATTTAAATAGATACATGTGACTAGTGGCTACTCAATGGGGCAGCAGAGATTTAGATAACAGAGCTTTCCTCAGGGAGAATCATAAGAGATTTTCCTTCAACTCCCATTTTTCTCCACAGTCTGGAATCACTAGTTCTCCCTAACTGTTTATTTCTCAAAATGCAATCCTTAAACATCATCAAAAATGGTAGCCAAAACCGGTTTGGCTCAGTGGATAGAGCGTCGGCCTGTGGACTGAAAGGTCCCAGGTTCGATTCCGGTCAAGGGCATGTACCTGGGTTGTGGGCACATCCCCAGTGGGAGATGTGCAGGAGGCAGCTGATCGATGTTTCTCTCTCATCGATGTTTCTAACTCTCTATCTCTCTCCCTTCCTCTATGTAAAAAATCAATAAAATATATTTAAAAAAAAAATGGTGGAGTAAAGACCTCTGAAAATCATCTCTTCCATAAAAGCTTTAAGAAAACTAGCAAAAATTGTGAGGAGCAACTTTTTCAGAACTCTGGAAATTAGCCAAAGGGTTGCAGCAATGCAATTTATTTGAGAAAACTGCTGAATGTCAGGAAGCACAGTGAGCCTGGTGGTTTCCACGTGTCCTACTTGCACCCATACCTCTCCAGCTCACAGTAGCTTTGAAAAATTCCCCTAAAATCACGGTGAAACCAGCAGCTTGGCAAGCACCCTTGGAGGTAGAATGGTGCTGAAGCTCTTTCGAAGCCGCCTTTCCAGGGAACTGTCATTTCACCTGCCTGGTAGGTCACTAGAAGGTCCCTCTTACCAGGCTGTCTTCATCTGATGAACCCGGTGCTCACCCGGTGCTGCAAAGCCTTTTCCAAGGACATTTGTCAAAAACAATCAGAGGAAATTTAACGTTGCACCTGGCTAACGCAGTAGATAAGTTTCGTCAAACAATAAGCTAATAAAATACGAAACTTAAGAGGAAAATCTGGGAAATGAAATGTCCATAGGGACTTTGAAAAGCTCTGACATAGTTCTGGGAATACAGAAGTTCCCTGACACTGAGATGTTAACTTACTTCAGATGAGACAGCTGGTAAAAATAAACACCAGTCTCAATATTCAAATATCTTGATATTCAAATCATACCACACCATGAAGCCTCACACACACTAGAGCGGCACCATCTGGTAGGGTTTTGAGCACGCCCAAGGCAGGGCACATACTAAGAAAAGAAGACTTAGAAGGATTTAAGCTCTGACCTTGTGTTGACCTTGAGACTCTGCAAGCATGAAATGAAGCCTAATTCAGAATTCTCAAAGACTGGGCTGAGTGTTAAACCCATGCCTCAACAAGCACACAGAGATCTTGGGAAATACTTGGAAAATCACTGGGTCCATGAATTTAAGAAAATCTATACAATCGTTAGCCAACCACAAAGCTAAGGAAGTAGAGACTTCAGTGAGCACACACAACGAACAGCACAGATTTTACAGAATTTGCTCAGAGAAGTTACTAAACAAACAAGAAACAGTGTTAAGAGCTAACAGCAGCAACAACAGGCCTGGGGTGGGCTGGGGGTGCTGGAGGACATCTGATCCCTAGGACTGCCACATAAATGGTCACAGCATCTTTATTTGTGATTGACAAAAATTGTATACCATTCATATGTCCATCAATTTAATGAGTAAATTAAAGTGGAATATCCAGTCACTGGAACACTACTGGGCAGTGAACAGAAATAAAGTACTTATACATGCTACAACATGAATAAAACTAGAAATTACTGTGCTGAGTCAAAGATGCCAACACAAAAGGCCACAGAGTGCATGATTCCATTTATATGTAATGTGCAAACAGACAAATCTATAGAAAAGGAAAATTAACTAGTTGTCAGGGGCAGGGGGAAAGAGCAATGGAAAATAAATGCTAATGGTTACTGGGTTTCATTTTGAAGTGATGAAAATGTTCTAAAATTGATTGTGGTGATGGCTTCATAACTCTGTGAATATACTAAAATTCACTGAATTGTATACTTTGAAGATATGAGTTGTAAGGTATGTGAATTGTATTTCATTTAAACTTTTCTTAAAATATTAAAGAAACAGATAAACAAATAGGTCTAGAAACATGGAAACATGGGACTGACAGATTTCAGAGGGAAGGGCGGAGGGGGTGGAAAGAGACTAATCAGAGAACTTACATGCATATATACGTAGCCCTTGGACACAGTCAATAGTGCAGCGCAGGTCTGGGGTGGGACAGGGGCCAGGTGGAGGGGGCCAAGGGGGAGTGAATGAAGGATATCTATAATAATCTCAACAAGAAAAATAACTTTTAAAGAAGTTAAAGAAGGAAGGGAGGGAGGAGGAAACTCCCAGACCTCTAGAGAAAGTGTATCACATGAGTGATTGCCATATTAGTGACAGGCATGTAGCCTGCCTGGCATCTAATCATCAACATACTGAAGATGGGAGAAAAAAGGCCTGGAAACTTTGTCAGGGTGTGTCATCATTCACAGCCAAGCTGCTTGGAATGATATGATCAATTGCTATAGCAGTTTTATTTCTGCTGTCTTTGTGGATGTTTTACCTGTTCTAGAATCATGGCGCCTATCTGAGAATGTTCTCTGAAATCTTTCAACTATTTACCAACGTTCAGCTTTCTCACCTAATTGCTGCACAGGTGGTTAGGATGTAGGATGGCTCTGAATAGGAGGAAAGGAAGCACATAGTTAAGCACAAAGTAAAACCACAGGTTCCTACTGATTGGCGTTTGGGAGTCACACTGCCACTCATTCGGTGTGAACTCGGACAAGGCATTTTACCTACTGCAACTTCAGTTTCCTCATCTAGAAAATGGGACTCAAAATAGTCATGCCTTTTGGGTGTTTATGAGAATTAGAGGAGAAAAGGGCTGATATGTGGCCTTGAGTGAGCAATGGAAAAGGTGAGATGATCCCAAGACTCCAAGGGCTGAGAGAAAGTGATGGGTGGGCAGATGGAGGAGGCATTGCTTGATCTAAGGCAGTGGTTTTCAACCTTGGCTGATCATTAGAATCACCTGGGAATCTTAAAAATCCTGATTTCTGGGCCTCATCCTCCAGAAATTCTGTTTCTTTGTTGCTAATGTTGTGGCCCCACCCCATAACAAAGAAACAGTATTTCCGGAGGATGAGGCCCAGAAATCAGGATTTTAAAAAGATTCCCAGGTGATTCTAATGTGCAGCCAAAGTTGAGAACCACTACTCTAAGGTAACTGCAGGCAAAAGACATCAGCAGTTGGGGGACATTTGAAAAGCTCCTGAAGCACCACACAACAGAAATGGTCAGCTAAGCACCCACTGAAACCGAGAGCACCAACAGAAAGTCATGGTCTAACTCACCCCATCCCTATCTTTCTCCTCCCTCCTACCCCCAAATTCTTTCAACTAAACCACAAGAGAAAAAGACCTGACCTGAGAAAGGAAGAAGGTTCAAATTTAAATAAATTTCAGGATGCTGATTATTATATTGGACTGTATATTTTAATTACTTATGAAACCATCTCACAATGTATTCCTTTAATAAGATTAACTTAATAGATTATAAGAACAGTTACATATGTCATTCGAAGGATGAGAAAGATATAGCACAGAAAAAAACAAAACAAAGCTATTTTCTGTCTGCACCCTTCAGCAGTGTCCCATAATGGAACAGTACTTAGATTAGATAGATGATACATAGGTATAGATAAGTGACAGGTAGGTAAGTAGGTAGATATATAATAATAGGTTATTGCTAGGTAGATGATAGATGATAGATAGATAGATAGATAGATAGATAGATAGATAGATAGATAGATGATAGATAGATGACAGATGGCAGCAAGCTGGAATGCAGGAAGAACTGGGTAACTGCTAGTCCCCTCCTCAAATTCTCCTCTTGATGATTTTTCAAATGGTTTTTTATTTTTATTTTTTTAATTGCTTTAAGAGAGGAAGGAGAGGGAGAGAGAGCTAGAAACATCAATGATGAGAGAGAATCATTGATCAGCTGCCTCCTGCACGTGCCCCACTTGGGATCGAGCCTGCAACCCAGGCATGTGCCCTGACAGGGAATCGAACGGTGACCTCCTGGTTCATAGGTTGAAGCTCAACCACTGAACTACCATGGCTGGGCTTGGTGATTGTTCAGAATAGAGGCAGCTACCTTGGAGAAAAGCCAGGAAGCCAGGACAGATGGAATAGGGAAACTGACACAGACAGCTGAACACACTGGCAGAGCAATTTACATCAGATACAGAAGGCCACCTCCTGAGAAATAACATCTAGGCCTTAGTTGTATTTCAGCTCCAGACCCAGAAAAGCAGCAAAACCAGGTGGGTGACACCAGGACCAGCTGCAATGACTAATGACCTCCTGCCCTGACACTGACCAATCAGTGGCTGAAGGAGCACTCCCAGAAAGCTGATGGATAATATTCTGCTGAAACCCTCCCCTGAGGTCCCCCTATGATTCCAGCCTGCAAGAGAGAGAGATATAAGCCTCAGGACAAGGGGCCCGGCACGTGCTTTCCTTCCCAAGAACACGCCCATGCCTCTCCCCACTTCTTTCCCCACAGGCATGCATCTCCTAAACCAGCTGTTCTTAACCTGGGGGTCGCGACCTTTGGCGGTCGAACGACCCTTTCACAGGGGTTGCCTAAGACATCCTGCATATCAGATATTTACATTACGATCCATAACAGTAGCAACATTACAATTATGAAGTAGCAACGAAAATAATTTTATGGTTGGGTCACAATATGAGGAACTGTATTTAAAGGGCCAGAAGGTTGAGAACCACTGTCCTAAAGTCTATGGGACCCACAAGGCTTGCAACCAAGGCAGCAACGGGCAGCAGCAGCTCCTCACAGACAAGCCCCTGATGCTGTCCGCGAGTCTCCTTTTCTCTGACTTCTTAGTGAGCCAAGGAAGCCCAGCCTAGGCGCATTTCCCCAGCCCCTCTGTCTCACTGTCCCCAGCTTCCATAAACATCCTCTAAAATTCACCTGACCCGTGCTGTGAAACTTTTCCTGCCCGAAGTCAAGAAGCCACACACTGCTGGCTGGCCCCAGGCAGACCCGCTGAGTGCCAGGTCCCCTTTCAGGGAACACCTCAGGTAGCAGGTGCTCAGAGGTCATTCCCAGCGCAGACCTGAATGGTCATGAGGACAGGCTTTTCCTGCTCATTCCAGGAACAGGCCCCGTTTCAGGAAAAACTTAAGAGCATAGAGTGGGGCCCTGACTGGTTTGGCTCAGTGGATAGAGAGTTGGCCTGCAGACTCAAAGGTTCCGGGTTCGATTCTGGTCAAGGGCCTGTACCTTGGTTGCAGGCACATACCCAGTAGGGAGTGTGCAGGAGGCAGCTGATTGATGTTTCTCTCTCATCGATGTTTCTAACTCTCTATCCCTCTCCCTTCTTCTCTTTAAAAAATCAATAAAATATATATATATATATTTTTTTAAAAAGCATGGAGTGTGGTCAGGGCGGACAGGGCAGTGAGCTCCTGGGACACTGCCACTGTCATGGGTCACTGAGACTCATCTGGCTAAGCTGCTCGGTGAGCAGAACTTGGAGAAAACTGAGCGGGTAAGTTCCCCTGCCCATTTAATGCTGCCTCTGTCATCTGCCTCAGGAATAAGGGGTTTAGAGACCACCTAGGTGGACACTAGGTCAGAATATTCAAGAGCCCTGGGGGGACAAATGTTTTATGGAGCGTCAGACCACATCTGGGTCTGAAGCTGGGGAGCTGAGGGACACCCTGCCTGCCGGGTATAGAGAAACATGCTCATGGGAAGCCCCATTCAGCTGACTTCAGATCTGGCAGCTCACCTGCATTTAGAGGAGGGAAGAGGAGTTAGCACCTGATTGCACTCTTCAAAGTTGCCAATGAGATATGTACTTTCTGCACCGAACCTTGGTGCTGGGAGAGCGATTCTTTCCTGGAACGGACTGAGGCCAGAGAAGTAAAAGGAAACTGCATCAAGGCTCCAGGCGGCACCCGGGCTCACGTGACTCAGGTCACATGACCTGTGCCAGCCCCTCACCACACCCCATCCTGTGCCCAGACCTGTACATCATTCCCCAAGAGGATGTGGGCTGGGTTAGAAAGTCCCACCAGGCCTCCTTCCTGCTGGGCACCTTGGCAGGAGTGCCTGGCCTTACATTTTAGAAATTCCCCTTTCCAGGCTGAATTGTATTTGATATTTTCCCCTGATACTTTGTTTTGCTTTTTAATCTAATAGAAAGAGAGGCCTTTTAAACTACAACCTCCCTGCAGCTGATCTCACCTCACAACGTGTGGGCCTCTAAGAACATCTATCAGCCCCAGCCCTGTTCCCACGTCAGCAGCAAGTCAGAGCCCCATTGAGGAGAACTGTCTGAGGGCCCAGGGGAGGGGAACTGTCTGAGGGCCCAGGGGAGGGGAACTGTCTGAGGGCCCAGGGGAGGAGAACTGTCTGAGGGCCCAGGGGAGGAGAACTGTCTGAGGGCCCAGGGAAGGAGAACTGTCTGAGGGCCCAGGGGAGGAGAACTGTCTGAGGGCCCAGGGGAGGAGAACTGTCTCAGGGCCCAGGGGAGGAGAACTGTCTCAGGGCCCAGGGGAGAGAACTGTCTGAGGGCCCAGGGGAGGAGAACTGTCTCAGGGCCCAGGGGAGGAGAACTGTCTCAGGGCCCAGGGGAGAGAACTGTCTCAGGGCCCAGGGGAGAGAACTGTCTGAGGGCACAGGGGAGAGAACTGTCTGAGGGCCCAGGGGAGGAGAACTGTCTCAGGGCCCAGGGGAGAGAACTGTCTCAGGGCCCAGGGGAGAGAACTGCCTCAGGGCCCAGGGGAGGAGATCTGTCTGAGGGCCCAGGGGAGGAGAACTGTCTCAGGGCCCAGGGGAGGAGAACTGTCTCAGGGCCCAGGGGAGGAGAACTGTCTGAGGGCCAGGGGAGGAGAACTGTCTGAGGGCCCAGGGGAGGAGAACTGTCTCAGGGCCCAGGGGAGAGAACTGTCTGATGGCCCAGGGAAGGAGAACTGTCTCAGGGCCCCAGGGAGGAGAACTGTCTGAGGGCCCAGGGGAGGAGAACTGTCTGAGGGCCCCGGGGAGGAGAACTGTCTGAGGGCCCAGGGGAGGAGAACTGTCTGAGGGCCCAGGGAAGGAGAACTGTCTGAGGGCCCAGGGGAGGAGAACTGTCTCAGGGCCCAGGGGAGGAGAACTGTCTCAGGGCCCAGGGGAGGAGAACTGTCTGAGGGCCCAGGGAAGGAGAACTGTCTGAGGGCCCAGGGAAGGAGAACTGTCTCAGGGCCCAGGGGAGAGAACTGTCTGATGGCCCAGGGAAGGAGAACTGTCTCAGGGCCCCAGGGAGGAGAACTGTCTGAGGGCCCAGGGGAGGAGAACTGTCTGAGGGCCCAGGGAAGGAGAACTGTCTCAGGGCCCCAGGGAGGAGAACTGTCTCAGGGCCCCGGGGAGGAGAACTGTCTCAGGGCCCCAGGGAGGAGAACTGTCTCAGGGCCCAGGGGAGGAGAACTGTCTCAGGGCCCAGGGGAGGAGAACTGTCTGAGGGCCAGGGGAGGAGAACTGTCTGAGGGCCCAGGGGAGGAGAACTGTCTGAGGGCCCAGGGGAGGAGAACTGTCTGAGGGCCCAGGGAAGGAGAACTGTCTGAGGGCCCAGGGGAGGAGAACTGTCTCAGGGCCCAGGGGAGGAGAACTGTCTCAGGGCCCAGGGGAGGAGAACTGTCTGAGGGCCCAGGGAAGGAGAACTGTCTGAGGGCCCAGGGAAGGAGAACTGTCTGAGGGCCCAGGGGAGGAGAACTGTCTCAGGGCCCAGGGGAGGAGAACTGTCTGAGGGCCCAGGGGAGCGAACTGTCTGAGGGCCCAGGGGAGAGAACTGTCTGAGGGCCCAGGGGAGAGAACTGTCTGAGGGCCCAGGGGAGAGAACTGTCTGAGGGACCAGGGGAGAGAACTGTCTGAGGGCCCAGGGGAGGAGAACTGTCTGAGGGACCAGGGGAGGAGAACTGTCTGAGGGCCCAGGGGAGGAGAACTGTCTGAGGGCCAGGGGAGGAGAACTGTCTCAGGGCCCACGGGAGGAGAACTGTCTGAGGGCCAGGGGAGGAGAACTGTCTGAGGGCCCAGGGGAGGAGAACTGTCTCAGGGCCCATGGGAGGAGAACTGTCTGAGGGCCCAGGGGAGGAGAACTGTCTCAGGGCCCAGGGGAGGAGAACTGTCTGAGGGCCCAGGGAAGGAGAACTGTCTGAGGGCCCAGGGAAGGAGAACTGTCTGAGGTCCCAGGGGAGGAGAACTGTCTGAGGGCCCAGGGGAGGAGAACTGTCTCAGGGCCCAGGGGAGGAGAACTGTCTGAGGGCCCAGGGGAGGAGAACTGTCTGAGGGCCCAGGGGAGGAGAACTGTCTGAAGGCCCAGGGGAGGAGAACTGTCTGAGGGCCCAGGTGAGGAGAACTGTCTCAGAGCCCAGGGCAGGAGAACTGTCTGAGGGCCCCGGGGAGGAGAACTGTCTCAGGGCCCCAGGGAGGAGAACTGTCTCAGGGCCCAGGGGAGGAGAACTGTCTGAGGGCCCAGGGGAGGAGAACTGTCTGAGGGCCCAGGGGAGGAGAACTGTCTCAGGGCCCAGGGGAGGAGAACTGTCTGAGGGCCCAGGGGAGCGAACTGTCTGAGGGCCCAGGGGAGAGAACTGTCTGAGGGCCCAGGGGAGAGAACTGTCTGAGGGCCCAGGGGAGAGAACTGTCTGAGGGACCAGGGGAGAGAACTGTCTGAGGGCCCAGGGGAGGAGAACTGTCTGAGGGACCAGGGGAGGAGAACTGTCTGAGGGCCCAGGGGAGGAGAACTGTCTGAGGGCCAGGGGAGGAGAACTGTCTCAGGGCCCACGGGAGGAGAACTGTCTGAGGGCCAGGGGAGGAGAACTGTCTGAGGGCCCAGGGGAGGAGAACTGTCTCAGGGCCCAGGGGAGGAGAACTGTCTGAGGGCCCAGGGGAGGAGAACTGTCTCAGGGCCCAGGGGAGGAGAACTGTCTGAGGGCCCAGGGAAGGAGAACTGTCTGAGGGCCCAGGGAAGGAGAACTGTCTGAGGTCCCAGGGGAGGAGAACTGTCTGAGGGCCCAGGGGAGGAGAACTGTCTCAGGGCCCAGGGGAGGAGAACTGTCTGAGGGCCCAGGGGAGGAGAACTGTCTCAGGGCCCAGGGGAGGAGAACTGTCTGAAGGCCCAGGGGAGGAGAACTGTCTGAGGGCCCAGGTGAGGAGAACTGTCTCAGAGCCCAGGGCAGGAGAACTGTCTGAGGGCCCAGGGGAGGAGAACTGTCTGAGGGCCCAGGGGAGGAGAACTGTCTCAGGGCCCAGGGGAGGAGAACTGTCTCAGGGCCCAGGTGTAGAGAACTGTCTGAGGGCCCAGGGGAGGAGAACTGTCTGAGGGCCCAGGGGAGGAGAACTGTCTGAGGGCCCAGGGGAGGAGAACTGTCTGAGGGCCCAGGGAAGGAGAACTGTCTCAGGGCCCAGGAGAGGAGAACTGTCTCAGGGCCCAGGGGAGGAGAACTGTCTCTGGGCCCAGGTGTGGAGAACTCTGGCCTCAGCATTCAAGTACGTGTGGCTGTTGGGGTGACGAATTCAATCACACACAAGCTGATCTCAGTTCCTTCATCCCCAAGATAGTGGGCATACTTTTACCCACCCCCCTGGCGCCAAAATAAATACCAGACTACTGCCATAAAGGACTTGGGACTCAAAAAGCATTTTATCGATATCTGTGCAGCTGGTGCTATTGTCTTCCCCACTGGGGCCTGCAGCTCAGCCGGGAATGACAATTCACTGTTAGCATCAGCCATGCCTTTATTTCCTTCCTGTCTTTACTGAATAGGAACGTTGTCCTCCTTCTGATATCATTATGATAACCTGATCATTAAATAACAGGAAAGGAGTAAGGAGAGACTAGATAATATGACATTTATACAACTTTGCCAGGAAGCTGTAATTTCACACTCTCCAGGTCAATTCCCTGCATATCAATGAGGGAAGGGGCTGGACAATAGACGCATGCCCAGTAAGGTCTGGGTGGCATGGGAAGATGCTTACCTGGCAGCCACACCTGGGAGCGAGTCAGTGGCCAGCATAGGCACAGCCACTGCAAGGGTGGAAACACTGAGACACTGAGCTCCTGAACAAAAGCGCCGGCTCTCTCTTGCTGCTTACCCCTGACTCCTGGCCTGAGGGGCTCTCACGCTCTGCACTCACCCACGTGGCCCACAGCCCTGTGCACCCCACACAATGGACTAATGGACTTTAATTAGCCTGATGCTACATCGAACCCAGTTCCACCCTGGAATGGAGATTCTGGACACCGGCCTTGCCTTTAGCTCTACTGAAGCCCCAACTACTCCAATCCCAGGACTGGTTTAAAGACAGTGGGACTTGGAAACGAGGGATATAACTCCACACAAATCAAGCTTTCTACCACATCTCATCCTCCTGTGGGGGCTTCTGGAAATTCTTATTCCAATGGAACCCCAAGAACCTCACTCCCACTAGAAATGAAGGAATTTCACCCACCTAACCCTCCTGCAACGCCTCAACCCCATCCTTCCAGTTTGCCTCGTTCTGATACATATTTTCTGCTGTGTCCAGTACCTAGAGTCATCCATTATTCTGTATGCATTTTGTTGTTATTGTCTGTTTGTTTGACTTGGTTTGTGTTCCTGTTTTACCGCTACCCACGTGTGAGCTTCTGCACTCAGTCCTGGGGAGAATTACCCTACAGAGCGGTGAGCACAGTCCGGAAGCTCAGCGCAGGGAGCCTTGGAGCAGAAGAAAAGCATATCCCTCTGTCCTGCTCTGTCCTTTACCCCAGCAGCCTGCTCAGACACCAAGACACAGTCCACTAACATGACTATGGTCAGGTGGCAAATTTCTAATAAAGAAGGTAAACGCAGCTCACCACATTAAAATCTCCCTTAGCAAGTCTCTTGGAACTCAGCAACTCTTGGGGAAATAGTACAAGTGTCAGACATCAGCAAAGCCAAATGGAGACAAGACCAGGCTGCATAAGCCTAAGGGAGCTGTTTTCATGTCACTGTGTTCCAGAAAACCTACCAGAAGCTGTTAGAATGCCAGGCCCATTGTCCAGGGTTAAGAAAGGGGCTGAACAAACCACCCTGATGGCAACTGATGAGACCTAAGGAAAGTCTCAGAGTGAATGTTTATCCTGCAAACAACAGTGAGTGGCCATACATTCTAGTCGCTCTCTCTTTGGACTCTAGCGGTAACTGCGTAAAGAAAGATGGATAGACACTCTAGTTTGCTTCAGCAAAGCCTCAGAAATTACAATGCTTCTCCAAAACTTAGGCTCCCGGAATGTTGCTTGACTACAGAATTTTCCAGTAACACATGTTTATCTTAGGTGATGGGTGAACCTAGTATTTATTTCTGTGGCCCAGCCCTTGTCTCTTTGCCCAGCACATAGCAGAACTCTGTAATTGCTTATTGGGTTTATTGTCTGAATTAATGTAATATTGATGTTGTGAAGCAATTTCTTTCCAAATTGATGTTTGCAATTTCTATGACAACTGTAAATACACAACAGTTTTTGTTGCTTTTTAAAAATTGTAATGTTAAAAGTAGAGTACAGTATTCAGGATCATCTCATGACCGCCTCAGCGTAGAATTCTGGCTCAAGATTCTAGGGCCCGCATCAGTTCTTAAGGCTCTACTTTTACTCAGTGACAGATGGGATCCACATGTGTGCTTTGCTCCATGATGAGGGTCTGGGCTCCTGAGGAAAATCCGTGTCACCGAGGTCAGAGGCAACAAGGATTAATGTGATTTCAGTTCCCGTTTTTGGAATTTCTGTCCGTGCTGTAGGTATGGCCTACCCTTGACCTCCCCCACATTACCTTCGTCCTTCCTTTCTGCCTGCCTGTCAGGTGGACTTCCACCTCTAGTTTCAAGAGCAAAGCTTTGCTAGCAGCAAATGCAGTAATAGCTAAGTAACAGTTTTATGTTCTTTATTCCATAGATGATTGCATTAGGGCAGCTTTTAATAACAATATAATCCTAACTTTATCTTCAATGAGAGCAAGCAATTTTATGGAATTGTTAAGTGATTTATATGGTACCTGTGAGGCCTGTTCAAATGCTTGGCACATGTACTTACATAAGCACATGGCACAGAACTCCTATTGGCAGGCGAGCCTGGACATCTTTGCTGCATGACATCCTGTAAGGTCACCATCCTTGCTTGTAAGTGCGATATATCCCTCGCCTGCCAGAGCAGTGGGTGTGCGATTAGAGACCATGTGGAGTGACAGACTTCCAGCTCTGCGGAGCCTATAAACCTGACTCGGGCAATGAGATTCTGAAGTGGCTGGGGATCAACACACACAGACGTGAGCCCCAGTCTCATAACTCCATCCTGCCCAGTGTTCTGAAAGTTTTCAGCAGGCACCACAGTGATCATGCACTTAATAGCAATGGAGAAGACAGATGGGAAGTGGGGAGCTGAGTCCATTTCAAGTGGGGAACAGTGGGGCCAGTGTCCATGGTGTTCTCAGTTTTGATTAAGAATACACTTGCTTTTCTACAAACCAATAAGATAAAACTAAAAATCTATTATAATCTAGAAAGGAGATCGAATACTAAGATTTGAACTTAGCTTTCGTTAATATTAGCATGCCAGAATTGCTTTCTGGCAGCATTGTGCTTAAGGATGAAGAATTATCATTTTTAACCAGCTAATAATGCTGTTAATAATACAGCTTAGTACAAAGGCTTATACTAAGGGAGATCTTTGCATTAGTAGTATTGAAGGCAAAATATAGAAACAGATTAGCTACAGAACAGAACCTAAGGCTGTATCTTTCCACTATTAAAACTGACACCGGGGGGTAAGAGATCAACTAAAGGACTTGTATGCATGCATAGAAGCATAACCAGTGGACATAAGACATTGGGGGATAGGGGAGGCTAGGGGATTGTCTAGGGCGGGGGGATAAAATGGACACATATGTAATACCCTTTGTAATACTTTAAGCAATAAAAAAAAAAAAAAAAAAAAAAAAAAAACTGACACTGGTGTCCTGGCCAGTTTGGCTCAGTGGATAAAGAATCGGCCCACAAAGTGAAGGGTCCCGGGTTGATTCCAGTTAAGGGCACATACCTTGGTTGCAGGCTCGATCCCTGGTTCCAGTCAGGGCAGATACAGGAGGCAACCAATCAATGTGTCTTTCTCACATCCATATTTCTCTCTATGTCTCTCCCCATCCCTTCAACTCTCTCTAAAACTCAATGGAAAAATATCCTTGTGTGAGGATTAAAAAAACAACAACAAAAAAAAAACAAAGAAGACATTAAATAAACTAATTTTGCTAATTCAAATATTAGTTTTGTTTTTGTATGCAATTCTTATATATTTTTTGTTGTTGTATAGGACTATAAGAATAAGAAAGTTACTAGCAAAGTTTAAATCTCTATCTTGTACACATTTAATTACCCAATATAATTATAGAAGTTATTTATGTTAACAAATAGTGTCAACAATAATTTAATTTTTCCCTAGAATGGTAGTTCTCAACGCTGCTGATACCTTAAAATTACTGAGGGAGTGCACTTCTAGTGGTTCTGATTTAATTGGTTTTAGGTGGAACACTGGACTCTAGGTTATTTTTAATGGCCATCCCTCAATAGGCAATAAAAGCAATATAAAAGCAATAAGGATATAGAAGATTTAAACAAATTGTGTACCAAAATGGTTTAACTAGCCTTTATACAATATTTCACCTGCCAAATGTAAATTTATTTAAATTCACTTGGAATCTCCAATAAGATAGATTACATGTTGGGATTTTAAAATAAATCTCAACAAATCATAAAATGATTGGAATCTATATATATAAAAAGGCTAAGCAACAGTCTGACTGGTAGCTATGATGTCCAATGACCACCAGGGGGCAGACGGCAGATGCTCTGACTGGTAGCTATGACACACACTGATCACCAGGGGGCAGATGTTCAATGCAGGAGCTGCCAAGCTGTGGTGACTTGGCAGTGGTGGTTCTCTAGAGACACACCCTGGAACCAGAGAGGAGGGAGCCTGATTCCAGGGTGTGTCACTCAAGAACCGCCCTCTCACAATCCAGGATCCCTCAGGGGATGTTGGAGAGCCAGTTTTGGCCTGATCCACACAGGCCAAGCCAAGGGACTCCACCTGCTGGAAGGACCCCACTCACTCCGCAGATGCCCTTCCAGCCATGGTGCCACCCCAGGTACATTGGCTCCAGGGCATGTCTGGCCTGTCTCTCCCAGTCTTGCCCCGCCAGCCACCTTCTAATTCATTTCCTTTCAAGGTGCATGAATCCATGCACCAGGGCACTAGTATTTTATAAAATGAGTTCTTACCACAATGTAATTACATTAGAATTGAGTGACAATAGCATATCCTAATTCCCACTTTTTAAAAAGACTACTCCACTGTAAAAAGGAGGAAAATTTTACCATTTGGGACAGCATGGATGGACCTGGAGAGTATTGTGCTAAGTGAAATAAGCCAGTCAGAGAAAGACAAGTACCATATGATTTCACTCATACATGGAATTTAATGAACAAACCAAACGGCCAAGTAAAATAGAGACAGACTCAGAGAGAGAGCAGGCAGACAGCTCTGATGTGTGTGTGAGTGTGTGTATCTTGGGGGGGTAAGGGGGGGGCAGAACCAGGGGGATGGAGGGATTGAGAAAAACAGAAAAAAAACAGAGAAAGAAATGGAGATGGACCACAGAGTGGTGATTGCAGGGGGTGGGGGTTTGAGGTGGAAAATGGCATAGAGTGGATAAATGGTGAAGAGAAAAATAAAATAAATTTAAAAGAAATAAAAAAGATCCAGTCCTACTTCCTTCAAACACTTTTCATGGTGTCTATTTTGTTCTACCCCCTGTGGCTCTCACATACCTGCCGCTGTGCCCTCTCTCTCCTTGTGTCACATGAGCTTGCTTGTGCTGCATTGCCTATTCCTATGAGAGCAGAGATCCATCTCACACTCAGAACCTTCTCACAATGTGGGGCCGTGGTTGTCACATGGGAGACGCTCCAGAGTAGAGATTGTGCCATTAATGCACAATTGTTGTGCCATATCACCCACAAAATACTGGTGGTTTTTCCTGCTGAAATAGCTTGAAGACAGGTGGGGGTCAGATGCCTTTGATCCACTCTCCCTACCTGTGTCTAAACACATCACCTCTCAGATAAGAAGTGCCAGAGAGCCACAGGGTGCAGTTTCTCCATTCAGCAAGTGTGCTGATGTGGAAAACCTGTAAAATGCAGTTTAGAAACAATGACTGCATTTCTGAATTTCTCTGGAGCAGCAGTTTGCTAGTGTGCCAATGTCATCACGGTACTGGCTTGAAGGGCAGAGATGCACATCTTCCTTCTATGTGTGCAAAGGGAAATAGGCCCGGATCCCCTGGGGAAAACCCTTCCCCAGCAATGGGATGGAGACAGCCACAAGATACTTCAGTGTTGTCCTTGTGTACATTTATAAGTGTAAAAACTCAAGGTGTAATGTGATTCCTGGCCACTTTCAGCATGGGCGAGCAATGGGGTGCCATCCGAGAAAGAAGGAAAGACCCCAGGGCTGGTGGCTGGGAAGAAAGGTCACCAGCCACCTTTCAGAACAAGGGCTCTAGCCTCAGTTTCAGCCTTGACTGAACATCCGAATCAGGCCAGTTAAATCAGAATTTACAGGGTAGTAGTAATCTTTGAAGCTCTCCAAGAGCTTTCAATATGCAACCAAATTTAAGAATTACTGAATATAATGGTAAGAATATTCTAGAATTTCCCTGCCTTTTGGTACCTGAATTACCTGGAAAGATCTCCCAAAATGCATGTGATGGTTAACTTTCTGTCAACTGGACTGCACCATGAGGTGCCCAGATGCTTGGCTCAACACTGCTCTGAGTGTGTGTGTGTGTGTGTGTGTGTGTGTGTGTGTGTGTGTGTGTTTCTGGGGAGATTGGCATGTGAGTCAGTAAACCACACTGCCCGCCCAGTCAGCTGATGGCCTGAATAGAACAGGAAGCTCCCCTGGGTCAGAGGGAATCCTCCCACCTCACTGCTCTGCACTTCTGAAAGGCAAATGGCTGAAGTGACAGCTCTTCTTGGTCTTGAGCCTGCTGGCTTTTAGACTGGAAATTAGACCAGTGATTCTCTGAGTTGCTAGATTACTTAGTGCAGAGCTTGGGATTTGTCAGTTTCCAGAATTGTGTGAGCCAATCCTGAAAATAAATCTATCCTATCTATCTATCTATCTATCTATCTATCTATCTATCTATCATCTACAAGACATAGATGTACAGAAATCTTTTAATATAGATCTTTTACATACATATAGGAATATTTTATATACATACTAGAGGCCCAGTGCATGACATTTGTGCACAGGGGAGGGGGGAGCCCGGGAGAAGGGGCGCGGATCCCCTCAGCCCAGCCTGCACCCTCTCGCTGTCTGGGACCGCTGCGGGGATCAGCCTAAAACCAGGTCTCCAACATTTCCCGAGGGGTCCCAGATTGCAAAAGGGTGCAGTTCAGGCCGAGGGACCCCACCGGGCATGAATCTGGGCCGGGGAGGGACCGTGGGAGGGCTCCACGGTGAGTCCGGCCCATCGCGCCCATTTCTGATCAGCCAGACCCCAGCAGCAAGCTAACTCACCGGTAGGAGCGTCAGCCCTCTGGTTGTTAGTGCACATCATAGCAACTGGTTGACCGGTCAAATGAAGGTCAGACACTTAGCATATTAGGCTTTTATTATATAAGATAACAAACTTTTATATACATGAAGAAATCATATATATATGTATATATATATATATATATGAATTATTTATATATAAAGGAATATTTTATATGCATACAGGGAATTTTATGGACATACAGAAATCTTTTAAACATAGATGGGTGGGACCAAATCATCTGCATGGTTCCATTTCTCTGGAGTAAAGTTGTGACTAATACGCGGCTGATGCCTTGGCCCTACCTCAAAATATTCAATTTCCACTGGAGAAACATGGCCCAGGACCTTTGATAACATTATTATTATTGTGAGGAAGTTCTAATAACGCCAGACTTTGCAGTTCATACACAATTGAATAATCTCAGGCAAGTTACTTAACCTTGTCAAAGTTAGTTAGCATCATGATATGTAAGATGAGAATAACTAAACTACCTTATGAGGTTATTGCGAATTTTCAATGGTATGTGGTAGAGTACCCAGCACATAGATATTAGGGAATATTGTTTTTTCACACATATTTGTGCACCACAAAAATACTTTTTCATAATGAACAATATTTATTTTGTATACAGCTAGAAAATGGTTCCAAATCATCAGAAATTTAATTCCCTTCAGAGCACAATTGGAGTCCTATACATGTCACAGATACATTATTCTTTTAATTTGCCCCATAATAATACATACCTGCTTTCTGTTGTCTATGCATTTATGATAGAAGCATTGGCCCAGTACAAACAGACATTGGTCCAACAAACTTAACTTACTTAACATATTTAACATATCTTTGCCTGTTCCTAATTCCATCCAGTTACCCTCCTTTGATCAAGCACTGGATGTCTGAGCACCTCCAGTCTTAGCATAGCTCCTGTGAGAGAAACAGATGGTGATCAAACAGTTCCTAAGTGACACTGGAGAGAAGTTTTTACCAAACATCACTTTTAAACGTGTTTCTCATGCGTGCTGCTATACTAACATTGGAAATTCAGAATTCCTTAAGCCACACATTGGGCCTTAAAGTGCTGCAATGACTGAAGGGCATCCACTGGCTGGAGGGTCTCCTTTAATCTGGCCCTTCTTGGTTAGCAATAAAATATTTGCAGATGAGCTTCTGTGCAGGAGGGTGCTGGCATGTTTGTAAACATAGTTAAATGGATGTTTAAGAAATACTTTCTATAGCAATTATTTTAAGCTATTTACATATAAATTTTACTTTAAAGGAGTGCTTTACTTGAATCTGAAGACTTGGTAGTAGCAAATAACTCAAAGAGTCTAAGCAGCAGGTACGATGCAGTTATAATTATCTGAATATGTTAACATTTAGGAAACAGTCAGGTGCATTACTGGCCTTTAGAAAAATAGAATGCTTCATGTAGACACTAATTAATCAATAAAATCCTCATTGGATTCTATTAAGTATTGGAAATGACATTTCAACTTAAATATTCCATATACAACCCTGACCCATTTCCAAGAAGCAATAAAAGCCAAGCTGGGTGGTATTCAAATTATAATTATGAATGCCATCGCCCCCTTTATCTACATTAATATTACAACAATTGAAAAGAACACGGAAGGAAGGAAGGAAGGAAGGAAGGAAGGAAGGAAGGAAGGGAGGGAGGGAGGGAGGGAGGGAGGGAGGGAGGGAGGGAGGGAGGGAGGGAGGAAGGAAGGAAGGAAGGAAGGAAGGAAGGAAGGAAGGAAGGGGACAAGTCCTGCTGCACAGGTGACTCGCTTTGGGGGTGCCGCAATATAATGCAAAGTGGCTCTTCCAGAACATCAGCTTTGGAACTAGAAAGCCCACGATGCTGTCCATGCTCTGTGAGCTGTGTGTGGTCTGCGACGAGTGCCTCGCTCTGGAGGCTGGGACAGCAGCAGGCATGTCAAGGCTGTGGGGAAGGTCAGAAGTGATGTGTGTGGGTGACCAGCAGGGGCAGAACATGGCAGACATGTTCCAGAACGCTGAGGTCTCTCTCACTTGGGGAGTCTCAAGAAGCAGCACTGGGTTCATCAAACCTTGTCTGTAGTTTTCATTCAGTGCAGGAACATTGTCTACTGCAGTCCCCAAAGACTGTCTTCCAAGCTTTGCCAGACGGACATCTTTACTGCTTCACAGTTGATTTCCTCGTGGGCACATGGCTTCTTTGTTAGCACTGTTAGCACATTCAGAAATTGGCCTTCTTATTGACTCCCATTCAACCAGTTTTACCATCAGCACTAACATAAACTATATTGTAATGATTTTCTGATGAATTGTTCAGAAAATCTAGCCACGTGTTTCAGAGCACAGACTTTGGAGCTAAGTGGCCTCGGTTCAAATACGAGCCCTATTGCTGCCCAGCTGTATGAATGGGACCCATTAACCTCTCCTATGCTTTAGTATTACCATCATTAAATGCAGCCAGTAGTTCCTATCTCCCATGCATGTTATGAACGTTAGCTATTATTACATTTTATTCATTTTCTTTTTCTTATTCTTACTCTCTAATGCTCCCTCTAAGATATGATGTACACAGTTTTCCAGCCCAATCTTGCCTGAATATCAGTTTAAACACCAAAACCCCTGTTAAATTGACCATTTTGGTGCATATCTTTGTAAGTTGAATTACATCTCTCTAGAACTGTGTAACAACAAAATCTTAACTGTACAAGTGAGGAAACAGAAGTTCAGGAAAGTGAGGTAAGAAAATTTGCTCACAGCCACCAAGTGTATATGAGGAGGCCAGAGATGACAGCCTCGGCCACAGTAACAAAGAAAGGAATCTAGCAGGGATGAGACCGGACAGGTGGCAGGCTGAGGCGTGGCTTTAGAACTGGCCACCGTCAAGATTAACCGTGCAAACCGGGTCCCATGGGCAGCACAAAATGCCTTGCTCTGACAGAGATGCTCAGCATTCAGACTGGAGACTCGCACTGATCCCTCCTGAGAAGGCAGAACTTTGTTTCAGACCTGCTTTTAATATTCGTAAATATTCAAAGAGTCAAATTGTTGTATACAGTGGACAATCTGACTGAAAATATATTTGAGGTGGCACTCAGTTTTAAGATGACCTTCCATCATATTATGTATTGTTTTTACTTTTAATATTATTCATAAAACTATTCCTGATTCTCAGGATAATATGAATGGTGCTACCCAGTAGCTGACACCAGAGTTAAAACTTGTTCCAAAAGCATCGCCTTTTAAGGAGGAGCACTCTAAGACTGGACTCAAGATGATCCAAACTGTGGTCTTGAATTATTTCCCTGGCATCCCAAAGATAATTGAGATAGGTTCTAGATTTAAACATCTTTGCTTCAAATACCATGCTCTTTTGGCAACAGTTTTTATTATGTAAATTAAGCAAAGGTCCCAAGATCAAAATTGTTTTATTAAGATATCTAAAATCTTCCCATTATAAGATAAAATTTTAATAACTTGTTCATGTACTATCTATTTTTTAAATAATGTCTAATATAAAAGATCATTAAATAATTGTATGATTCTATTTTTATGGAATATGCAGAATAGGAGCATCCATAGTATCAGGAAAGGTCAGTGGTCGTCCCTGATGGGAGCAGGGAAATGTGAGTGACTGCGAGCATTGGGTTTCCTCTGAGGCGATGACATTTTCTTGAACTAGATGTGGTAATGGCTGCATAACACTAAATTTACTAAATGTCACTAATGGGACATTTTATGTTATATGTATTTTACCTCCAAATAAACGTTATAAAATATCACTTTAGGAATATTTTATCCTGTGGAAGTTAGTAGGGTTTCATGGGAGGAAAGTATTGAGGGAGCAAAATAGACCCCTGTTCTCATCCTGGCTCTGCCACCTCCCAGCACTGTGACCTTGGATAGCTGGCTAGGGTCCCGTGAACCTCAGGTACTATTGGAGCTTTTCCTAAGATCTGCTAATTCAGATCAGACACCTGGCATAGTATTTTTAAATATATTTTTAATGATTTCAGAGAGGAAGGGAAAGAAAGAGATAGACAGACAGAAACATCAATGATGAGAGAGAATCACTGATCGACTGCCTTCTGCACACCCCACATTGGGGATCGAGCCCACAACCTGGGCATGTGCCCTGATTGGAAATCAAACCATGACCTCCTAGTTGCTAGATCAACACTCAACCACTGAGCCATGCAGGCTGGGCCACCTTGCATAGTATTTGATGTATAGTAGGGGCTTAGTAATAGGAGTGGCCATATAGGCATGGGTTTTCTAAAGTAAGAGGAGAATGACTTACAGGTTGGTTTTATTAAGAAAATTTGCTAAAAATGTGCAGCAGTCATTCTTGGGAGCCTGGTTCTGGTATATTCTATCAGTTCACCAAGCTTTAGTCCCTTATTTTTCCCTGAGCTGGAATTCAGTGCAAAGAATACTTTGACATTTAAATAAAACCAATAAGGGAAAAATATCATCTACCCAAATTATTGAGCTTCTGGGACTGACATCAATATTCCTGCTTGAAAAAAATTAAGCTGTGAAGTAAAAGATCAAGTTGGCATAGACAATATAAAAAGGATTAAACTAATAAGGAAAACTATATTTTTGATCCATATCAGAAATAATATATATAGAACCAACATTTCTTGAAGGGGCTTATTTATCTTGGTAAAAACAGATAAAAGAATAGCAGAGCAAATATAGCTGCTAATCATACCAGCTAACACTTTCAGTACTTATGATGCTCCCAGCACTGTCTTATACACACACTCTAAGTTTTAGTGTCATCATCCCATTTAAAGATGAGAAAACTGAGGCAATTTGAATTGTTACTTTCTATTATTATATACACTTGATGCCCGATGCACAAAGATTCATGCAGAAATGGGCCTTCCTTCTCCTGGCTTCCAGCACCGCCTTCGCTCTGACTGGAGTGGACTTCCCACATTCACTCCAGCCTGGAGCCTCCTTTCTACCTTCCCATGCTGCCCAGAGGTCCGGAGTGGCCAGGGGTGGTGCAGAACACCTGCGTTGTCACCATGGTGATGACGCAAGCATCCCACCCCACCCCCAGCCACTCGGCACCTATGTATGAAAATTAACCTGCCATCTTTGTTGGGTTAATTTGCATACTCACTCCTGATTGGCTGGTGGGTGTCGCAAAGGTATGGTCAATTTGAATCTTTCTCTTTTATTAGTGTATATAGTAAAATGCTTAACCAGGATTATAAACTGAGGTCAGCTGCCTCCAGGGATCTTGGTTTAAACTACCACACAATAACTACCTCTCTAATCCATATATTTAAGTTTAGTATTGGTTAGAGGCATTTTTAACTTCTAAATTTATTTATTGATTCTTATAAAACAAAATATAAACAGAACGTAATATAGTATTATACAGTTAACTCATTACAGTCATCTACAATAAACCATGAATATTTTTCTCTGCATTCTGTATCAATTTCTAATTCTTCTGGTTAAAAATTTATAAAAAGTTTTGTTGTGGACAATAAGAATATCATATTAGATGTTAAGGATTCTCTTCACAGTTGTTTCTTCTAGAGATTCTGGGGTTTTGTTTCATAAAGAACAGCAAACAAATATCAGAAGCCAATTGAGAAATGAAATATTATTTTAATAATCTTGGGGAGAGCTCTGCAATCTCCCTGAAAAGCAGATGTTCCGTTTAGGATGTCATTGGATACAATTGCAGAAAATGCTACTAACAGTGGGTTAAATTGAAGGGGAAAATAAGACATTTGGGGGGCTAGCTATATGAATCTGTGTCAGTAACCTGCTTTCTGATGTACACCCTTGCTTGCCGATAAATGTATACTCTATCTTGCCAAAAAATCCACTTATCAAACTCCCTTTTTATCTGTGATGTCTGTCCTGCCTTGCAGAACTGTTTCCCAGAATACTCCCATTTTACAGATACCATAAACCATGAACCATAGACAATCCCTGAAGGGGCTGGTGCCAGTGCTGGCAGGCCTCTGGGTGTGGTCTCACTTCCCCTATCCCAACTTCCATGGGGCTGCAAAGCCTGCTAAGGGTCTAGAAGCCTGATCCATATTTGGGGGACAAAGGAACTGAAGGGTATAAAGGGAAAGCTTCGCCCATATTCATCACTCAGGATTTGGAGACTGACACCCCTGAGTCACAGCACTAGTGCAATCTGTAATAAAGGCTACTTTTCTGAGTGCCTGGCTGATTAATTCTCCCGACTGCCTGGAAGCTTATCTGCAACAAAGTGGTAGGGATTTTGCCATCACACAACAAGCCCTGGAGAGTGAGGCCGTGCGCGCGTGGGCACAAAGGTGTAGAGGCTCAGTCCTGTCTTCTGGGACCTACACAGCTTCCTTCCTACCTCTGCAAGGATCCTCGATGCGTTTTGAGATGTGTTTTCATTGTGCGATGTGTTGCTTTGTGGTTGCAGGATGACAATTGGTAGGGGCAGAAATAGAATGCTGGGGAATCAGCTAGAATTGTTAGATATCAATCGTGCTCTCTTAACCGTGATTATTTTGTTCTGATTACAGAAGCCCATCCTCCCCCTCAGGGAGCTGCCTGTTATCATGGAAAGGTTAACAACCTGTTGCAGAAACCAGAGCCACCAGGCCTTTGTAGGCCTATCACTAAGCCTTTTAAAGACCACCAGTCCTTTTGCATACCTGCAGGCCTTTGCAAATCTCCAGCCTGCTTACCTGTTAACTGCCCATTTGGCATATCCTTTGGCTATTTCCTCCTGTAATCTGTCCTTCTACCCAATATAAGCAGCTGGCTTATGGGGGGGTGCAGAGCAGATTTTTGTGGATGGCCTGCCACTCACCCACACTGCCGGCAGTGTTGGAATAGACGCTCAGATATGATTCAACCCTGTCTCTGCTTAACTGGCTCAAGTAGTGACAGGCAGCATGGACCACTGATTGTCCAGTTACACAATGTGACCTCCCAACACTACATGCTAATACAACTGTGTGCGAAGCCTCAAGCCTACTAATAGCAGAGCTTTCTTCAGGCATCTTTTTAGTTTATTAAGAGGAATATCATTTCCAGAGGGTTTGTTTTTCTTATTGACTAGGACTAGAGCCCACGCTGCCCTAGGTCCTGGTGCTCCCTTGCCAAATTGCTTCTGAAAGGTGATGCGGAGAAGGCTGAGGAGGAGCTGGAAAAGGATGACGAGGAGCCAGATGAGACCCTGTCGGAGAGACTCTGGGGTCTGACGGAGATGTTTCCCTAGAGGATCTGGGGCGCGGCTGGAGCCACCTTTGATCTCTCCCTCTGTGCGGCTGAAAAAATGTGCAGGTTGCCAGGGCAGCCTTGTGCATTGGGGCAACTCGTCATAATCCCAGCTCTTCTGTTGCTTTTGAGATGAGAAGCTGCCCCTGCAGCAGCGACAGGTGCTCCAGGGCCTAACCTGGGGCTGTCAGATGACACCTGGGGTCCGCCTCCCTAAGGCCCAGGCTGTGACTGCTGTTTGACCTGTCTTGGTGGGAGAAGTTTGAAAGTTCAATACTGTTGGAAACGCTGATTTTTTTTAAAAAAAAAAAACTGCCTATGCTGACAAAAAGGCCTGGTCTTGGGCTTTTCTCTGTCTGGAAGTTTTATTTTCTATATTCTCAATGTTCTAGCATCTGGCTGCCTTTCCCGTGTTAGGTAAATTCAGAGACAGTGAGCAGCTTGCCCAGGAGTGCACCTTCATATGCAACTATCCAACTCAGAGGCTCCTGGGTGGGAGAATGTCCCCTACCTTGTCTCATGAAGAGATGCCTGACTTGCAGCTGTGGCCTCCAAGCTTCCCTGCCTGGCTCTGTCCTCACTCTGACCGAGTGCAGGGAACAGATGGCCCTCCGACTCCAGCACCGCCTCCCCGACTCACTGGGACAGAAGCTCAGGGTCTCTCTGAGGATCAGGAACACCATTGGGAAGATGTGCCCCGCCCGTTAACGAAGGCTTTGTGTTGACATGCTCACTACATGAAACAAAACGCAGCCAGCACAGTGTGGAAGCAGCCTGTGGATCCTGGGAAGGGGGGCGGGGGTTGGGGGGGACAGCGGTTTCCACCGCAGGATGGTAGGGTGGAGGGCAAGCGGGAGCTCACCTCCTCTGCACATGTTGGCTATTAGACCTGTGTGTGTGTCTAAAAGAGAAAAAAGTCAGTGCTCACTTTTGTTATTAAATATTAAAAATGAGTCCAACTGAAAAATAATATAAAATAAAATAAAATGAAGGCTTTGTTATTTCTCGGGTATAACGAAGCTAACACATCAGGAGATACTTGCCAGTAGGGCCACACAGGGGTGAGAGTAAACAATCTTTTCTGTCAAAGAAGGGAGTTCAGGCCTGTGTGACTTGCAGCTCCCCTGGGGCTGCCGTTTTGACATGGCAAAGGTCAACCCCTCCCTTTTTCCTTTAAATTAGCCAATCATGAAAGACTGTGAGCCTAAGCTCCAATCAAGAGGGAGGGAGGGATCATGTGCATCAGGGATAAAACCCGAGGGGATGGCTGCTCAGTGTGTGAGCTCCCAGCCCCAGCGCTGCGCACCCTCCTCCAGGAGGAAAGGCACTGCCTGGCAGCTTGGCTCCCAAGTATGCTTTGTGTCCTGCCAGGACCCCTGGTTTGGGGGACTCGCCTTATTTCTCACACAGGGAAGCACCAGGGTTGGTCAGCAGTCATAGCGAGGGAAGGAAAGCTGTGGGCAAGAAGCTTTATTGTGGTCTACCTGGGAAAGGCAAAGCAAGGCAGGCTAACAGGATGAGGACAGGCTAGTTGAAGTAGGTTCAGCATGCTCTGGGCCTTGGGGCTACCCGCAGTTGCATGTACCTGGCCCTGGGGTGACTAGGGAAGCTGAATATTGCCCCAGAGTGTGAGAACCGATAAAGAAGGTGAGAAGCAAAGCTTATAGCCTCTGAGTTGGATAGTTGCATATGAAAGGTACACTCCTGGGCAAATTGCTCACTGTCTCTGAATTTACCTAACCCTGGGAAAGGCAGCCAGATGCTAGAACACTGAGAATATAGAAAATAAAACTTCCAGACAGAGCAAGCCCAAGACCAGGCGGTTTTGTCAGCATAGGCAGTTGGTTATCGACATAAGAAAGCAAAAGGGAATGAAATAGTTTTCATAAACTGGGAAGCAGAAATAAGTAGCAGTGCAGAATTTCCACCTAGTTTACTGGCAATCAGACCCATGGACGCACTCTAGGGAGGCTGCCCCTGGAAGGACTTATTCCTGGGGACAGACAGGAAATCCCACCAGGAGTGCTGACAACCTGGGACTCCAGTAATCACAAGAGTGCGACCACACAACCAAGGGGTCCAGGCTGCCTGTCACTACTTGAGCCAATTCAGCAGAGAGAGTATTGAATCATATATGAGCGTTTATTCCAGTAATGCCGGCAGCGTGGGAGAGCAGCAAGTCATCACAAAAATCCACTCTACCCCTCCCATCAGCCAGCTGCTTATATTAGGTAGAAGGGCAAAGATTACTCGGGGAAGTAAGAATTATAGGCATGGGAAATAGGCAGGTATAAGGGTTACAGGCAATAATAGGACTGGGGGTTGCAAAGGTGGGTGCCTCCAGGACTAGATTGTTTTAGCCACAAGGTTGTCAATCTTTCCAAAATGATAGGCAGCTCTCAGAAATGGAGGATGGATTGCATTCTGATGTGCGCTTCCATGTCCCAGGGCATGCAGCTCTCAGTCAGGTTAGCATGTGCTTTCTCTAATCAGAACAGAAACATCACAGTTAACAGAGCACGATTAATGTTTCTTATAATCATAGCTGCTCCCCAATATCCTATTTCTGTCTCTAACAATAGGAACTAGGTAATGTTATGGAGCTTTTGGACACATGCAATGGAATCAGGGTGACAAAATAGAGACGCAGGGCCTAGCATGGAAACAATCAGAAAGGTAATCTGATTAGCTAGAGGTCATGAAATCCTAATGGAATTTACTGGGAGAAGGGCCCAATCCAGGCCTGGGAAAAGTTAAGATTTGGGTTGGGTAATTTAAATAGTTCTTTGCCCTTTACCTAATCCAAGAAGACATATGGAGAATTAGCAGAAGCCTCCGGCAATGCTTCTAAAGTCTGCCCACCCGCTGGGTCCCTGAGAGGGTATTAATTCCCCTTAATTCACAATAAAATCTTACCTTCACATTTAAACTTCCCCACACTTGTATGTTTAGAATTGGGTCATTGCAAAAGGACCTATTAACTTCTCCAGCAACTGGGAAATTGTACTAGACATCTAAAGAGAAATTAATGCAAACACTTCTCAACTCTTTCAAAATATTAAAGAGGAGGGAATACTTCCAATCTCACTTTCCCAGGCAGCATTACCCTAACTACTAAAGCCAGGTAAAGACACAAGTAAAGAAAATCATAGGCCAATATCCCTGATGAATATAGGTGCAAATATTCTCAACAAATTTCCAGCAAACCGAATTCAGCAGCACATAAAAAGGATGATCCATCATGATGAAGTGATATGTATTGTTGAGATACAAAAATCATTTAACATAAACAAATCTGTAAGTATGATACACCACATTAATACAATGAAAATCATATGGTTCTTTCAATAGATGCTGAAAAAAACACTTACCAAAATTTAACACCCTTACATGTAAAAGATCTCAACAAATGAGGTATAGAAGGAACATAAATCAATATAATATAGGCCATATATGTTAGGGTCGCCAAAGGAGGAATGCATGAGGCCAAAGGGTAAGGGACTTTAAAATCCTCAAAATGGCACCAGCAGCCAGGGACAGGGAGCCAGAAATTTTCTGGCTGCAGAAGTCTCTGGGTGGGTCCGGATTCTGGGAAAGTCCGGAGGGGAGAAACAATGGTCTTAGCAAATGGGATGTGGTCTAAGCAAAATGGGATGTCCATTGTGAAGTGGCCTAAAGATCAGTTCCCAAGGGAGCAGGTATCGATTCAATTATTTGGTCAGACCTAGCAATATATATCAAACCCACAGCTAATATCATACTCTGCAGTGAAGAATTAAAAGATTTTCTTTTAATATCAATATGACAGTGGTACCCACTATCAAGAAAATAAATAAAAGGTGATCAATTGAAACAAGGGGGTTAAATTATTTCTATTTGCAGATAACATGATCTGATATATAAAAACCCCTAATGACTCCACCAAAAAATCTATTGCAACTAATAAATGAATTCAGTAAAGTTACAAGATACAAAATTAACTTGCAAAAATAATTTATTTTAATACACTAACAATAAAATATCTGAAAAAAAGACAATAATCCCATTCACAGTATCACCAAAAAGAATAAAATAATTAAGATTAAATTTAACCAAGGAAGTGAATGATTGGTACAATAGTAACTATACAAGACTTTGATGAAAGAAATTGAATGAGACACAAATAAGTAGAAAAATATTTCATGTTCATAGATGAAAGAATTAATATCATTAAAATATGCATTCTACCCTAAGACATCTACAGATTCAATGAAAGTCCTAACAAGATCCCCATGAAATTTTTCACAGAAGTAGAAGCATTTGTTTTTAAATTTATATTAAAGCACAGCCCTAGCTGGCTTGGCTCAGTAGATAGAGCATCAGCCTGCAGACTGAAGGTTCCCAGGTTTGATTCCAGTCAAGGGCACCTACTTCAGTTGCAGGCTCCTGGCCCTGGTTGGGACACACACAGAAGGCAACCAATTGATGTGTCACTCTCACACCAATGTTTCTCTCTGTGTCTGTCTGTCCCCCTCCCTTCCACTCTCTCTAAAAATCAATGGAAAAGTATCCTTGAGTGAGGATTGAAAAAGAAAAGCACAAAAGACCTTAATAGCAAAAGAAATC
Organism: Myotis myotis; assembly: GCF_014108235.1. Lineage (NCBI taxonomy): Eukaryota > Metazoa > Chordata > Mammalia > Chiroptera > Vespertilionidae > Myotis > Myotis myotis. Next base: position 87,761,850 of record NW_023416390.1, on the reverse strand, counting down.
CTGAGAAAAAAGTAAAAAGCTGGAGGCATCACACATCCTTATTTTAAACTATACTACAAAACTACAGTAATCTGAACAGCATAATACTGGTATAAAAAAAGACACATAGACCAATGTACTCAAATAGAGAGCCCAGAAACAAATCCACGCACATACAGTCAACTGAAAATATTCAATGGGGAACAGATAGTCTTTTTTAATAAAGTATTGGGAAACTGAGATTTTATGTGCAAACAAATGAAATTGGATCCCTATTTTACAACATTCACAGAAAATTAACTTAAATGAATTAAAGACTTACATGAAGGCATGAAACCATACAATTTCTAAAGGAAAACATAGGGGAAAACCTTCTTGACATTGATCTTGGCAATAAACTTTTAGATATGACACAAAACACAAGCAACAACGTTAAAAACAAACAAGGAGGACTATATCAAACTAAAAAGTTTCTGCACAGCAAAAATAAATAAATAAATAAATAAATAAATAAATAAATAAATAAACAAACAAATAAATAAGTAAATAATAACCAGTGGAATGAAGAGGCAAGATATAGGAGAAAATATTTCCAAGTAATATATCACATAAGGGGTTAACATCTAAAATATATAAAGAGCTCATACAACTCAATAGGAAAACAAAGAAATTAATAATCTGATTTTAAAATGGGTAGAGGATATGAATAAACATTTTTCCAAAGAAATCATACAAATGGCCAATAGGTACATGCAAAGGTGCTCAACATCACTAATCACCGGGGAAATGCAAATTAAAGCCACAATGAGATATTACTTTATAACTGTTAGAATGGCTTTTAATAAAAGGCAAAGAGATAAAAAATGCTGGTGAAGATGTGAAGAAACGGAAACTCCTGTGCACTGTTGGTGAAATTGTAAGTTGGTGCAGACACTTAGAAAACAGTATGAAGGTTCCTCAAAAAATTTAAAATAAAACTACCTTATGGCCCAGAAATTCTGCTTCTGGGTACATATCTGAAAGAAATAAAATGACTATTACAATGGCATCAATGTGAGGTTATGGATGTGTTCAGTAACATTATTATAGTAATAATTTCAATCTATACATACCTAATAATCACACAGTACACCTTAAACTTGCACAATGTTATATGTCAATTAGATCTCAATAAGGCTGGGGAAAAAAATAAAGAAAATATAGTTTATTCAGATAAAAATTATTCTTGTTAGTCGAGCACTCTATGTTAGTGCCTATGAATACCAGAGCTGACAGTCAGAACAATAACAAATTGACAAATCAGTGTCTCCAGAGACAGCCTGGCTGGCTGGGTTTACATATAATTGCAGAGAGAACAGAGATATGGCAGGAGTGTATTCCCTTGTCCATTTTGGAGACCCTTCCCAACTGTGGGCTTCAAAAAGTGACGGAAAGCCAAAAGTGCCCTTTGTACCTGAGCACCAGTGTAAAAAGAGGAAGAATGAAGTCCAATTCTTGGCATGAGGGCAAAGACCCTCAGTGGGATCCAAAGAATAGTCTGGATTCTGATCAATCAGAGTAGTTGGGTCTTTGTGCTGCAGAGAATTTGATCCAGGGATGAAGAGAGTCTGAGAGATTGACAGAAGAGAGAGAAGCGTTCTCCACCCAGAAGAGTAGTCTTGGCTGGAATTACACCTTTGAATTGATTGGTGTCCTGTGGGTAGGTTCTGCTGGTCTCTGCGTGCACCTTCCTGTTTGCCTCACCTCATTTAAGTTAGGAAAAAAGGCAACCATGAATTAGAACAGGTTCTGCTCTCAGAAGAAAGTGCCTGGCCATTGCATATGCAAATGCACAAAGCTCATTTTCAAACTGTGTCCCTCCACTGATTTCCATGGGGCTTTGCGTCTTTCATCATGCTCTGAAATTACTGACTGCTTGGAATTTTATGCTTGGAAACTGCCCTATGATCACTTGCTTAGCTCTTCAGTTCTCTCTTCAGTGTGAGATTTTGGTCTCTGTGTTGAGTCTCTAGTATCAATGAGGAACATTTCAGGTCTGAATATTCCTTTTTAAAAAAATACTTCTGGCTAATGTCCAAACAGAAAATTAATCGGTACTCCCCTTGAATAGAGCCATAACGTTAGCACAGATAGTTAACTAGTTATTAATAAGGGAGGGAGCAAAGGGAATCAGAAAATGAGCTTAAAAAACTAGAGAACTGAATCAAATATTAAGCTTAATAAACTGGGAAGCTGGATCAGATATTAGGACAGCATTCCATTAAGCTTATGAGGAAGATATCATACTTTCAGACTCATTTCGACACTCCAGGGGCCCGCCGCTGCAGACACTTAATCATCAGAGCAAACAGGAACTCTCCGCAGGAGCACTGCCTGCCTGGCACTGGCTTATCTGCGGGAGGAAGGGAAATAACTACCACCTGAACCTTCTCCAAGGCTTTCGCCTTCCAGCCCACCCGAGGGCTGACCCAGACAGTGTGCTCTGTGGAGTTCCTTTCGCCTTTTCCTTAAACACAGCCTTTCTGAAAGCGCCTTAAAACCCAAATTATTTCTAGTCTAGTAAACCTTTCTGTGCAGCATTATAAGGTCCTGGTAAGATATGCTGGCCTTGCTGTGTTTAATTGGGGTGGGATACTTCTCACAGTTTGTCAGGTGTACCATCCATTCATACTCATGACAAATAGTTTGTCAAATAGTTTGTCAGAAGAAGGGGCAGATCTAGAGAGCAGAGACCAGACTAACTGAACTGGAGAAGCTGGCGGGGGGGGGGGGGGGGAGGCAGGGGAATAAGTCAGGGTGTGGGAGTACCTGAAGGAGTACCTGAGGGAGTACCTGAAGATGAGGGTGCCTTTGTGAAAGGAGGTAGCACTTCGTTTCTTCCATTTGACCTTCTCTCCTTTCCTTCCTTTTGATTCCAACTGGCCTTGTCTAGCCTAGGAGCACCTACTCACCTGCTGCCCCTTCCCTTCCATGGCTGTTCCTCAGTCATTATACCCTCAGGACAGTTAGGTTCTGGGGAGCATCAAACAGTCTTAGGAACAAAGCCTCGAGTCTGTTGATCATAAAAACATACTTTCGGTCAAACTAAAGATAACATCTAGACCTCAGTTTTGTTTCAGCTCCAGGCCCCAAATCAGAACCACCCCACCTACCACCCCCTCACAAAACCAGACTGAAAGACGCCACCATGACTGACATCAGCAACAGATGCAATGATCTACTACCCCTACCCTAGCTCCAACCATCAATAGAGCCCGTAACCCTGACCATGACCTTAACTCCCTCAGTCCCCTATAAAAGGCATCCCCTAGAAACCATTGGAGAGCCAGGCCTTAGGGCTCTCACCTGTTGTGAGAAATGCTCACCTGTCTGAATTCAAATAACGGAATTGGAGACAGAAGTATGGCGAAAATGAGACTTTTAGTACGTTCTGGCAAGAGCGGGTGTCCGGTGGGACAGGCACACAGAGTAGCGATCACACGCTATTTTATCCTAGGCACAAGAGTCCCTCCTCCCGTTGGCTGAGTACGACGGGGTTGATAGTTTCCCCATACTCCACCTAGGTCTTACTGTCTCCTAGGCAGCGGTCGGCAAACTCACTAGCCAACAGAGCCCAATACCAACAGTACAACGACTGAAATTTCTTCTGAGAGCCAAATGTTTTAAACTTAAACTATATAGGTAGGTACATTGTTATGAACTTAATTAGGGTACTCCTAAGGCTTAGGAAGAGCCACACTCAAGGGGCCAAAGAGCCGCATGAGGCTTGTGAGCCGCAGTTTGCCGACCACGGTCCTAGTGAGCCATTAAAAAAAATGGGGGGGTGGGGGGGCGTGCTGAGGCCTTTCTACTTGTCTCCAACTCCGTGTCTAGTTGAGGCAGGGCGCAAGGTGTTTCTTCCTGGGCGCCTCGAAGGTTTCTACAGTGATGCTGGCTCACATACACAGTTCTTTTGTTCTTATACCCTCTCCCCTCCTTCTGACATTCTGTTTGCCCAGGGGAAATTCAGTCACCGTTTCCGTTTAAAGTTGACTATGCTGAAGATGGATCACACAGGCCTACTTCCTACACCTGTGACTCTGGCTTGGTGCCATTCTCTTAAATAAACCTTCATTTTCCTTGTTGCAAACACCTGTTCGTATTTGGTTAGGCCTGGATGCAAGCAGGCAAGCAAACCCCTTTAGTTCTGTAACACTGGTACAGCTGAGAGAAGTCCTGAGTACAAAGCCTTGAAAGGAGGTAGGAGAGAGAGGAAGGAAGCGTGGAGTGGAGGAGGGAGTGGAGGAAAGAATTCAGAACGGAAGGGCTAAAGGACCCGAAGGCAAGAGACCGGTGTCCACTGCGGCTACCGGCCAGCGCGGCTCTGCCTGCAGGGCATTTGTGCAGAAGCTGCACTGCCTCGGCCTTCCAGGGTGCAGAGCCGCGTCCTTCCCCTGATTAGAGGAGAGCGGGTCCTGGGAGGGGCAGAATTTTGAGAACACCAACATAGTTAATTATGTTGCTTAATCACTTAAGAGTGTTTAATTAACTGGCTTAGTTTTGCTCTGTCAATCTGGGCGCATTTATTAAATGCAAGGCACCCTGCTAAGGCTCTGAGGCATCTGAATGCATCCAGTCTTCAGGATTTGTACCTGAAGGAAGCAGCTGCTGCTTTTATTTCCTCTTGGTGACTATGACTTAAACTCACTGTGTGTGTGTGTGGGGGGGGGGGGGGGGTGCGGTTAGTGCAGGAAGAAGACAACTGGCACGTCAGGGGGCCTGCATTTAGTGCTGGCTCAGCCACCCAGGACCCCCTGACTTAGAGGGAGTGGCCTCCCCTCTGATGACCAGTCTTCTGGTGCAGACAATATACACATCAAATGTGATCTTCCCTCCCTGTGCCGGCATTCCTGGAATCTGTGATGCTGTGCTCAGACATTTACAAAGTCAACAACAAGAAGAAATAACATAGATTCACATTGTTTGGAGGATCCTCAGGCAAAATCACCAGTTTCCTTTAAAACCTCACAGCCATGTACGTTTCTCCCTGCTCAGAAGGTCAGGTTAAAATTCTGGATACAGCCCTAGCTGGTTTGGCTCAGAGGATAGAGCAGTGATGGCGAACCTTTTGAGCTCGGAGTGTCAGCATTTTGAAAAACCCTAACTTAACTCTGGTGCCGTGTCACATATAGAAATTTTTTGATATTTGCAACCATAGTAAAACAAAGACATATTTTTGATATTTATTTTATATATTTAAATGCCATTTAACAAAGAAAAATCAACCAAAAAAATGAGTTCGCGTGTCACCTCTGACACGCGTGTCATAGGTTCGCCATCACTGGGATGGAGCGTCAGCCTGCGGACTGAAGGGTACCAGGTTTGGTTCCAGTCAAGGGCACATGCCTGGGTTGTGGGCTCGATCTCCAATAGGGGGCGTGCAGGAGGCAGCCAATCCATGATTCTCTCTCATCATTGATGCTTCTATATCTCTCTCCCTCTCCCTTCCTCTCTGAAATCAATAATATATATATATGTGAAAAAAATAAGTTGGACTTCATAAGAATTAAGAACTTTTGTGCATCAAAGAACACTCAACAGAGTGAAATGACAACCTATAGAATGGGCGAAAATATCTGCAAATCATATATTTGATAAGGGAATTGATTGCCAAAATATATATTTTAAAAAACTCCTAAAATTGAATAACAGAAAACAAAAAACACTGAAAAAAATACAATTTTGCTGTATAAAGACTTTTAAAATAAAATGTAAAATGTATTTTGTATGTCATCCTTTTAATTTTTTTAAATTTTTCGTTCTATATTAAATAAAATTCAAACTTTAAGACAACCTTTCCTTCCCCACCTTTTGTCACTTCTCAGCATAGAATCATCAACAGGCCGTTAATAAATATTTGTGTGACTTATGCCACATATTTTACATTTATATTTTAACAAATGGAAGCACCTTTTTTCCATTTTCTTGTTAAGAAATTCATTTGTTTTGCCTGAAAAAAAAAAAAAAGTCCTTTACTTCCCCCAGAGAAGCATCATCTGCTATCATTTTTCCAGAAGAAAATTCATAGACCATACTGAGATAGTATTGTTGGAGCTCTTTTTGTTTTGGTTTGTTCGGTTTGGTTTGATTTGCATTTGTTTTTATTTTGTCTGTTTTTTTTAAGGAAAGTGGAGGCCTGACTTGTTTTAAGAATCTCTGTCTGGGTTAGATGAAGTAGGGAGTGGAAGGAAAACTTAGCGTTGATCTCTAGAGATTAGGTATCTAATTCAAGATGAGAGAGGAAAACAAAGCAAAGGCATTGAAAGCAAAAAGAACAGCATGCGCAAAATCACATGAATCTAGAGGCAATTTGGTAATAATGAAATGAAGACTGGTGTACTGGTAGAGATAGGTGGGAGGAAGGAAAATGGGAGAGGAGATGAAATACAGGGTACATGTTGAGAGAAACTAGATAACAAAGCCCCTTGTGAACCACACCAAATAATTTAATTTATACCTAAATATGACAAGCAACTGATCAGATGTTCCCATGAGATTACCCTGGCAACAGTTTGAATGATGGACTAAAGAGGTGGTCAGACTGAATAAAGGAGATCAACAACAGTTCAGCTAAGAAGCAAGTACTTGAGAGAGAAGTGACAATCCAGTTGACTCGAAGGCAACAAGTATGGGTAAAATGTAGGTGGTCCAATGGACAGGTCTTAGTAACTGACCACCTGTGGGAGATTACACTGGAGACTACTGGGGTGTTTGCCACATTCTCAGCTTAATTGTCAGCACTGAGATGGGGAAAGAGGGTGGGAGTATTGGAGTGGCTTCCTAGAGGGAAGTAAGGGGCCCAGGCCAATACATCGGCAAAGATGCCCAATCTCTTGGCTTACTCTACTGAACTCGCCTGAATAAAGCTTTTTCTCTGAAGCAATAACTTTCTGTCAAGTCCACCTTTGAACTCTTTCTATTGCAAAGCCATGGAGAAAGACTAACACTGTGTTGAAGGTCTGGATTGCTTATGCAGGTACATTTCTTCCAGGAGAACTCCAGTCTCCTAAAAATGCACTAGCATTATCAAGGCAGCCTCTAATATGAGGGAACCTGCCTCCAGTCTCCAAGGACCGCTGAGTATGCCTGGGGAACACGTCCTGACCAAGTCCTATCTGTGTGTTCCTCTAAGCCAGTTTCAGTGTCAACACCCTAAATCTAGCACCTCAGCGTTTCCATGTGTCACTATTGCATCTTCACTTTTTCTCTCTAACATCACAGTTTTCTTCCCTGGTGACTCACCTCTTTTCCCTGGGTCAGATACTAGTATGTCGCCCTGACTATGTGACTAAACTGCCTAATTTCTTGATGTTCTGGTGACGAGATGTTGTTGTAGGTGGAAAGCTTGGAGCTATAACGCATGCAGCTACCACACTCAGCAGCACTGTCTGGGGTGGAACGGAACGAGACTGCCTGTTACTCTGTGTATGAACACAGGCTGATCCCTCATGGCACCTGGGAAGTGTTTATTCCTGCAGACAAGGGAGCCTAGGGGGCTGGGCCCTGGGGCATTCCAGAGATGGGGGTCTCAGCAGGACCTGCCTTTTCCTCTCTGGTCCCCTGGAACAAGCACCAGGGGCTCAGTCCCAGCCTCTCATCCTCTCCCTATGTAATGATGATAATAATAACAACAACAATGATAATGGGTATTTGTTAAGGCCTCATTAGCACCAAACCCATGCAACATGTCTCACAATCACTTGCCCAGACCCTGAAAATGTGCTGGGAGTGGTTGCCTATCAAGGGATGTGTCGTGTCCCCATTTCTAAAATTTCCCTGGCTCTCTTGCTATCTACCTGTCCAGACATCGACATTCTGCTCCAGTTTCCCCTAGCTCACCGTGGCGTTTTTACATATGCACCTCAATTCCTGCCTCAGGGGCCACTACTGTAATTGTTTCCTTCAACCCTGGCCAATCCACTCTACCTGACATAGTCCTGAGACCATGTACATCGTTGTTGCGAGTAAAACTCTATCCACCACCCAGGATATCTCTAGCTTATAACAAAATTTAAATTACATTTAATTTATACTGTTATTAATAAATGTAAGTGGAATTAAGTTTATATTTAATTATAATTGTTAATATATTATAAACATAATTTTAATAAATATTATAATTAGTTTTTAAATCTAAACTCATCATTTCCTACTTAATTCATTGTATCTATATTCTATGCTCTTGAGATTATTTATGTGTATTGCATCTACATTTTGGAAATACATATAATGTTCTAGTGTGCATCTCTTCCCAGCACTGCGTCCACTGACATCACATTAAAAACTTAAATTTAGTCATGGAGCCCTGGCCAGTGTGGCTCAGTTGGTTGGAATGTAGACCAGTGCATCAAAGATTCTGGGTTCAATTCCTCTTCAGGACATATATTTAGGTTTTAGGTTCCATCTCTGGTTGGGGCAAGTGCGGGAGACAACTGACTGATGTTTCTCTCTCACATCGATGTGTCTCTCTCACATCGATGTGTCTCTCACTATCTCTCTCCTCCCTTCTTTACTCTCTAAAAATAAATAAATACATACAAACATATTCTCAGGTGAGGATTTTTTAAAGAAAATCAGCCATGGATACATTTATATCAGGGAAAGAGATAAATCCTACAAATCAAGACTTGATTTAGCCCTGGCCAGTGTGGTGCAGTGGATTGAGCACCGTCCCATACACCAAGAGGTCACTGATTCAATTCCCAGTCAGGGCACATGCCTGGGTTGTGGGCTCAATCACCAGTACAGGGCATGCAGGAGGCAGCTGATTGATGTTTCTCTCTCACATGGATGTGTCTTTTAGATCAATGTTTCTATCTCTCTCCTTCTCCCTTTTTCTAAAATCAATAAGAATATTTTTTAATTGGTTTATTGTTTTTAGCTACACCAGGGATCACCAAACTAAAACAAATGGGTCAAATCTGTCCTGCAAGCTAATAATCAGTTTTATATTTTCAAATGATTATAAACTAAAGGCAAAGAACATGCTACTCAGTCAGACCTTTCGTGGCCCGGAGAGCTTAGAATCTAACCAGCTGGCCTGTTACATAAAGGTTGTTCAGCCCTGGTCTAAAACAAGGTTTGGATACTGTGTCTTGACTAAACCCAGTCTGCCAAGTCTTTTTGTAAATAAAGTTTAATTGAAACACAGCCAGGCTCTCACATCTCTGTGCTGCCTACGGCCACCTTCGAGCTACAATGGCAGGCTGAGTAATTGTGACAGAGACTGTCTGGCCTACAAAACCCACAATATTTATGCTCTGATACTTAATAGCAAGAGTTTGTTGTCCCTTGTCTAGACTAAAGAAAGTAATGGAGAAAATTAATAATGAAGATTAAATTTCAAAATTTTATGTTATGTCTGTAGTCAGCCATTGAAAATAGCACAAAAATTTAGAAAACATTCCTCCAATATTAAAAACCCATTATTTGAATCAGGAAAAAAATGTGCTCAGTTTACATGAATGAGTGAAGTTCCAATATGTCTTTATTCTTTCAGTTTTGTATTTTGCTTGTTAATGCCAACAAAAACATCAACCAACACTGTGTGGGAACTACATTTGTTCATCAGTTGCAACTGTATGTTGGTGCAGATATGAGTTTGGCAAAAACCAACAGAGCATCCTGTGAGAATCAACTGGCTGTATGGAATTTACAATACTATAGAGTGCTGTATATTTTATCACTTGTATGTTGTGTGCTATATACATGCCTTACATCAGCACCACCTATTATAAACATGTGTAAATATATATATGCATTTATATGAATGTGTGAATGTACACACACACACACACACACATTCTTTTTTGCTCAGAGTCAGTGTTGAAATATTTACAACACATCCTCCAGCTACTTTACAGAACCTGGTAACACTGCTATGCAGAGAACTGTAGTACTATTTGATTTCTGGATGGAGAACAGAAGTCCTATACAAAGCAGCTGGAGAGTGGGCAATAACATTAATAAATCATGGTTTTTATATCAGAACTGCTAGTGGAGAATGGGTTAAAATGTATAAAAAGTTCCCACATGTTAATAAAAAAGTGCCTGCCTCAGCATGAGACCTATCATCTCTTAATCTTGATTATTTCTGTTCTGAAGTAAAGTCATTGAAGGAATTGGCCTCACCAGCACCTTCAAGCCTGAAGTCAGTGCAAGATGAGGTCCTGCCCATAGCTGCTGAGTGTGGGCCTGACTGGACATGCCTGACCCCCAAAGGACTTGGTCACTTAGGAGCCACCCCCTGGAGAGCTGTAGAGGCTATGCCCTGTGGGGGAGAAGACATGCCCCGTGGTGAGCCGAGCTCCCCTGGAGGTGACCTGTGAAGGGTGGGGCAGCTTCTCGAGGAAGAATGCACACGAAGTCCAGGAGGATGTGACTATCCCAAGTAGACCTAGAACAACACCTCAGTCACTGAGAGAGAACTGCTTATTTAAAGTAGACTTATTATTTTAAGATAATTAAAGTGCATATGCAGCTGTAGGAAATAATATTAAAAAATCCAGTATACCCTTTGCCATCACCACAAACATTCCTCTTTTATGACCACATTTACATACCTCTGATCCCCATCCCCTCCTTTAGCCCCTAGCAACCACTAATCTATTCCACATTTCAATAATTTTTTTCAAGAAGGTTATCTATATATATAAAAGCCTAAGTGACCGAACAACCGTTCAACAGTTTGACCATTCAACCAGTAACTATGATGCACACTGACCACCAGGGGGCAGACGCTCAACGCTCAGGCATGGAAACATGGAACAGACTGATGAATCTCAGAGGGAAGGGAGGAGGGGGGAGGGAGGGAAGAGATTAACCAAAGATCTTATATGCATACTAGAGGCTTGGTGCATGAATTCATACACCAGTGGGGTCCCCCAGACTGGCCTGTGAGGATTGGGCCGAAACTGGCAATCTGACATCCCCTGAGGGGGTCCCGGGTTTTGACAGGGTGCAGGCCAGGCCAAGGGACCCCACCAGTGCACGAATCCATGCACCAGACCTCTAGTATCAACATAATTGTACACTATGTACCTTTTTGACGTTGGCTTATATCACTCAGTCAAATTCTCTGGAGATTCATCAAGGTTACTTCCTGCATTGATAGTTTATTCTTTTTATTACTGAGTATTCTACAGCTTGTTCAACCACCTTCCCATTGAAGGATTTCTGGGTTGTGTTTTAGCTATTATGAATAAGGTAGTTATGGACATTCATGCACATGTTTTGTGTGAAGATCAGTTTTCATTTCTCCGGGATGGACAAACAAAAGTGCAATTGTTGGGTTGTATGGTAGTAGCATGGTAAATTTTATTACCAAACTGCCAAATTGTTTTCCAAAGTGTCTGTGCCTTCTCACTAGCAATGCCTGAGTGATGGAGTTTCTCCGGATCCTTGCCAGCATTTGGTGTGGTCACTATTTTCATTTTCATTTTAACCCATCTGATATTTGTGTAATGATATCTCATTGTCATTTTAGTATGCATTTTTTTGTTTATGTTCAACATTATTTGACCTCTGTATAATCTTTTGGTAAAATGTCTCTTCATTTCATTTGTCCATATTCTAAACAGACTGGCTTATTTTTTTTTTTCTTATGATTGAAGGTATTGACACGGGACCCAGTAAGCAGAATTTTTTCCCAGGTCATGTCTCATGAAATCGAAGAATGAAGCTACGGACCAGAGGAGTTCAGACAGGCAGGAATGTATTATAGACAAACACAGGCTCCCGGCTCGGGAAGGGGACTCAAATGGGCTGTCATTAAAGCATTCTGCTCTCCCCTTATATCTGCTGAAGGCCCGCTCTTTGTCTATCTGTGCCGCTCTCTGATTGGTTCCTGGCTTTTTTGCAACATTTTATTTTGCACTTACAAGAAAAACACCCTTGTTTCAAAACACCCTGTTTTTCTGCAAAACATTTTGTGGTTTCAGCTAGCTCCACCATTCCTACCTTCTTCCCCCCTTTCACCTGTCTACCTAATTCTGCTTTAACTCCTTTTAATATTACAGAGTCCCCTTATATCCCCATTGACCCTCCCCCAACCGCCGACACCGGATTTTCACCACACTACTGTCTGTGTCCATGGGTTTATTTTTGTTCTATGTTTTGTTTTTACTGTTGAGGTATGAGAGTTTTTATATTCAAGCTATTAGTCCTTTGTCAGATATATGGTTGCATATATTTTCTGCCAGTTGGTGGCCCTTTTTTTTCCTTCTCTTCACAAGATTTGTCTCAGGGCAAACGTTTTAAATTCTGATGAGATCAAATCTATCATGTTTCCTCGTTTTCCAGGCTTTTGACGTCATCCTAACAAGTCTTTGCCTAACCATAGGTCCTGAAGATATCCTTCTATTTATTTTTGGTAAAAGCTTTGGAGTTTTATGTTTTCAATTTTAGGTTTGATCCATTTTGAGTTAATTTTTGTAAAAGGTAAGATTTGCTAAAATTTTACTGATGATTTTTATGCTTAAATTCATGAGAAATATTGGTCTATAGTTTTCTTTTTCATAGTATCTTTGTCTAGTGTTGTTACCAGGGTAATATTAGCTTTATAAAATGAGTTGGAATGTTTTCTGGAAGAGATAGTCTAACATTGACCTTAATTCTTTAAACGATTAGTAGCATTGTAAAATTCTACAATAAAACCACCAGGTCTGGAGATTTCTTTTTGGGGAGACTTTAAATTGCAATTTCATTTTTTTAATGATTAAAATACTATGCAGGATTCCCAACAGGCTCCAGTGGAGTCCATGCCCAGGGCAGCCGTCAATGCCCAGTAGGGCACTGCTGGCTCCAGCCATGTCAAGTACAGATTGACAGACAATAAAACTCCCCCCAGGCACTGGATTTTCCCAGTAAGATCAGAGTTTTGAGGAGCATGTATCTTCTCCGAAACATCAAAATATTCCTAAGAAAGATGTTTTTGAAAGCTGGAGGGCCTGTGTTAACCAAGATTATTCTCAAAAGTTGCTGAAGACTGGAAAAGTTTATATTATGTAACATTACTGAAGTTATTGTATTTTAATTTTTAATATTCTCTATTAAATGTAATACACATGTTATCAGGCTCTTCACAGGTCAGCAGATGTAGCAGACTTGGCCTTCCAGCTGTGTCATAGACACCAGTTGAATTTAAGTTTCTGACTAGAGTCTTAAAGGGACATTTTCTTGAATTACTGGTCAAACAATACAGTGAAACATCTAAGAGTGAGCATGAAAGGATCCTTGTCGATATTGTAAAAAAAAAATGTTCACTTATTGATTTCATAACTCCCAATGCTGGGCTGTTTCATTGTGGCAATAGTCTGTGGCTGTAATGTATTCAATGATGATTTATATGAACCAATTAGAATATTGTGTTTTTAATTTCTATTTTAAAAAATATCTTCTCACTACTTTCTACCAGATTCTCTGTCTTATTAAGCCCATATCCTTACAGCCAGCTATGGCAGATTGTTTCAGCAATTTCCAGTCCCACATGCTTAGAGCCTTGCTACTCTCCATCAATTTCTTTCCCCCCTTGAATCACAGAAGATTTTGTTACTACCTTTATGAATAGAATGTGACATCACATGACATCCAAGGCTAGGTCATAGGAGCTTATATAGCTTATAGTTGGCTCTCTCCAGATGTCCACTCTGAGAACTCAGTCACTGTGCAGTGAGATGCACAGATTACGTGGAGCAACCACACATAGGTAGTCAGGTCAACAGCTCTAGCTGAAGTCTTAGGCTACACCCAGTATTAATCATTAGCCATATGAGTAAGTGAGCCTTAAGATGACCAGGCTTTCAGTATTTTAGCTGAAACTCTAGATGTTATGAAGCAGACATAAGCCATTGTTGACAAACTTTGTCAGAAATCCTGATATTGGAAATCTGTAAATATAATTAATGTTGTTATACCACTAAATTTGGGGGTAATTCATTAGGTACCAGTAGTAATCCTCACATGCTCTGAAAACTGGAGCACCATCTTCTAAAATATGTTTCAGTGAAAATTCATAGATTTTACCTTAGTTTTCACTGGTGAAATAATTATGAGCAACACTGGGAATCACATGCATCGAACATGAATTTCCATGAAGAAGTTATAGTTTGAAAATGCTTCAAAGTGTCCCAAAGATTTTAGACTGTAGAAACTCTTTCCCTACATTTGATCTTCATACTTCTGTGAAATATACTTTGGGAAAATCTTTTAAGGGGTAGCTATACTCAAGCCTCTTTCTCTCCTCTCCCAAGGAACAGAAACAATGGTCAAGAGCAAAATGGGTCTTTGTGAGAGAATTTACAGGACATATTTGCTTTTAACCTTGTATTGACTACTTATTTCCATAGTCCATGTGTATAGCTCCCTCTTTCTTGGGATTTTTCCCTACACTCTGATCTCAAGTGAAAGCTGTTGAGAAGAGGGTGAGCAAGAAGTGGCTCAGAAGAAATATGGAAAAAAGTTTGCATGACAGGACATGACCCTCACATTCCACACCTGTTCAACCCAGTTAATCTTAGTAGAAAGCAGACAAGTGGTAAAAATTAATGTGTGTATTAAGAAAGTGCATTTAACAGGAGTATCCTCAGAGCCATATCTTTGTGTGTGTGTTGGGAGAGGAGTGGATGTCAGTGAAAAGGAAGATGAAATCTCTCCTCAGGAATATCTGTGTGTTTGTGTGTGTGTGTGTGTGTGTGTGTGTGTGTGTGTGTGTGTGTGTCTGTTGAGAGAGGAGTGGATGTCAGTGAAAGGGAAGATGAAATATATGGGAAAGGAGGAAGATGAGGTGGTTGTTATTTTCCAAGTTTGGCCTGGTAGTGGAAGAATCAAAGGTCCTCATCTAGGGCAACTGTCTCCATAGTAACAACCTATACACGACTTGTTCCATTCCCTGGTTTCTCCACCCTGGCTGTTTTCTCTAACATTTTCCACTTACCAGCACCCATCATAAAACATGCACAAAGTTCTAACTTCTGGTGGGTTCTGGACGTAGATAGATGAGTAAAACTCAGCTCCCATTCTTATTGATGAGAAAGATATCAAGGAATGTGCTATATCTCATTAATAATAAGCTTGCAAGTATCACCTCTTTGCAATAGGACTCCCACTCTTTGTGCCGGGGGTTGGGGGCTTTGGGTCTTTTAATGCAATGCAGCAGAAGAAATGCATTGTGGCACTTCCAAACCTGAACCTCAAAAGGTTTCCTAGGCTCCTGCTCTCCCTCTTGGAACTCTGCCAGTGTCCTAGTTATAAACTGGGCAAGCAGGCTGAATTTGGGGAAGAAATATGGCCCAGTTCTTCTGTCCCCCAATCAATATCCATTTAAATAAGGCTATCTTTAATCAGCCAGACTCGAGGTTGCCCACAAACTGACTTCAGACAAGTCCAACTCAGATCAGCAGACCCAGATTCATGATCCTATATAATAAAAGGCTAATATGCAAATGTCCCCTCCACCAGGAGTTTGACCAGGGGGTGGGGCCTGCTGGTCAACCACCTGCAGCCCCTCTCTTTGGCTGGCCTAGCTCGATCGGCCCTGATTGGGTGGACTGGCTGCACCCCACCCATGCACAAATTCATGCACTGGGCCTCTAGCCACTAAGTATTCAGTTGTTTTTTTAAGTAGAAAAAACCTAACTGATCCAGGGAAACAGAAACAAAAAGAAATCA
Organism: Myotis myotis; assembly: GCF_014108235.1. Lineage (NCBI taxonomy): Eukaryota > Metazoa > Chordata > Mammalia > Chiroptera > Vespertilionidae > Myotis > Myotis myotis. The sequence continues at coordinate 87,746,166 of NW_023416390.1, read as the reverse complement.
GATAAGTGCAGTTTTATTAATAAGCGCAGAATTCTTGGGTAGCACAAAGGAGATTGACTAATCAGGTTTATGGGGATGGATTATACATGACTTAAGAGATAACTCATTAGGAAGAATTAGTTAAGTATATTATTAGGGCAAATATAGGAGCAGAAACACACAGGTAAGCAAGAAGTGCCAAATGTGTATAAGAAAATGCAAAGCAATATGGAATTTTAAATATTGTGAGTCATTAGGAAATCGGGTTAGAATGGGAAGCAGAGACTTACCTTGTTAAGAAGTTTGCCCTCCAAGTTCTGGCATCCTTCAAGCCCCATCAGTGCCCCATTCCTTGAGGTTTTTCTGACTGCCCTCCGTCCACAGCTAGCGTTACCTTTTGTGGCTTCTCTGGTTTTCTGTAATATTCCTGGTCTTTGTCTTTCACTGAGCACTCACTCAGCCTATGGAGAATATTTAGTGCCCAAATCTGTCAGCTGTAAGACAGCTTTTCCATCCACAGATTCCAGATTTGTTTTTTATCTCTGTAACAACTCTGTTTCATGTCTCTAACAATATGAATTGATGAAAAAATGATGGTTCACCTCTACCAAGAATTATTGGTCATCAATTATTTGTAAGACAGCATATTATCTGCTGTTCCGTCACATAGAATGAGATAAAATTGATAGGAAGACTATTCCCTGAGGTTCTTGGGGTTTAGAGCTCCAGTCACTCAGCTGAATAAGGCTACACATAAAGTACAAACAGAAGCAGCCATATATCCGGGGAAAGAGAAGCTGTGCACCTACAGAGAGACCCATAGCACCAGTTCGGCAAAGAGTCCTAAATTTGGATCCTGGTTCTGTCACTTGCTAATATTCTAACCTTGTGGGAATGTCTTGATTTTCACAGCCTTCATTTCTATATTTATGAAATAGAAGTATTGTTAACTTTAAAATTTTTTATTTAAATGATGATATCTGACTAATGGCTATCATATTGGACAACGCAACTCTGGAGTCTGAATGCACTAAACTCAAACCCTGTGTATATAACTTAGTAGTTGTGTAACTTTGGAAAACTTACTCAACCTTGCTGAGCTTTGGTTGCCTAATCTGTAAAAGAATTAGAAACAAATATTTTAAAAGATATTGGGAAGCTAAAAAGAGATGTAAATTTAGTAACTGACATTCAAAGAACATTCAATAAACCTGTAGTATTATTTTGTTGGTTTATAATTTCGAGTACTCATAATTTTAAAAATATACTGACGATGTCTTTGTTTCCCAAGGAAAAAAATGAGACACGTGAAACAGGATTGTCAATGCTCATGAAGTTTAAGGCCCTACCTGCAGGTCAGAGCTAGATGCCCATTGAGCAATACTCAAATATGTGTTTTCTGGGTGCTGCGAATTTTTATGACGCTATGTTAAACACAACTAAGGTCACAAAAGACACATGCAATGCTGCTTATCATGCAATGGTAAGGTGAAATAACACAGGGAGAAAAAGAGGAAACCAATGACCTGTTGGGTGGTGGGGTTCTGACCTGCTGTAGCAATGACCCAGCAATATCCACATACCTTAGAAGCTGTGGAAAGGATCCAACCACTCAATAGTGGTTCAAGGACTGGACAAGACCCTTAACTTATTAAATGCTCATGCCAATCCTTCAATACTACTACTATTGTCTATATTCTACAGATGAGCAAACCATGAATGTGAGGAATGAAATAATTTGACTTCTGACATTATCAAGTCTGGGATCTGATTTGTCCATGCTAGCCTCAGCCTCATCATAAAGAAAGGTCAGAGCTAGATGCCCATTGAGCAATAAACATAACCCTGGAAAATGTTTTGGTAGAGAGTAGTCAGGCCTTTGTATATTTGGCCTACTCAGCGAGGAGATTTCAAGGAGAATCAGGGCTGTGGCTGATTGCCTTTCCCAAAGACTCCAAGGAGGACGAGATGAATGTACTCTGGCTTTAAATTCCCATCTATCCCACTATAATATGGTGCCTGGTGGCCATACAGATGAGTCCAACTACCATGCCTGTAATCCCACTGGCATGCCCTTGACATCACTTTGTGCAGATGAAATTCACAATGTAATAGTTTAACCTGGTCTCTAAGCAACCTACATCCATTATTTCTAACACTTATAAAAATATTTTGAACACAATAGTATTCTTATTTTATATGAGATACCGAGGAAATTATTCAAGTGACCTGCCCAAGGTGACTCAGAAGCTTTTCTCTCCCAATCTCCTCCTCCCTTGCTTATTAATCCCCAGCTTTCTCCCATATGAGAAGGTAGTCCTTCACTGCTGTCAGTGCTCATAACTCACACCTTCCTGACATGGGTTCATTTCCCTATCTCATCCGACATTGAGCCTAATGATACCAAGCCCAGAAACAATCGATACTCTCAGTTTTCCTTTTTATCTTTTATGGGTCCCTGCAGACCAGCAGTTTAAAACAAAAATGTTTGTTAAAAGAGCAAGGAAAATAAATCATTCTGATGAAACTGCTAAAACTGAGCTATTTTTATAGCATTTAGATAATTTTTATTTCAGTTAAACAGTGTAAATGATCAAAAAGGTAATAGATTTCTTGGAGAAACAAGTCATAATATGGTTTTGAAAGCATAACAAATAGTATTATGTTCCATAAAGTTCATAAGATTATCTTTCTCAGTCTTACTCCTTCCAAATAGCATCTTCTGATGCCTTCAACCGGGACTTTCCAAGGTATTTTCCCAAATCTGTGTAGAACTCCTCTTTTTCCACTTTCCCCGAGGTAGTTGTTATAGCATATGGGGCCCTGATGGATCCTTATCAGGGTGAGGGCATAACTGAGCAGAGCCATAGCTCATAGCACTGTTTGCTGTTGAGCATTTCACAGCCAATAATTCAGAGGTTGATGGCTCTGGAATGTCCCCTTACTACTATGGAAGGCATGAATATTAATTAGGAGAACTCTTCAGAATAATTTTTAATGGCTTTGGGGATAAGGAGCTATGTCAGGAACTCTCTAAAACCTCTCCTGACTCAGATTTCACTAATAAGTTGGTATATTTGCCCTCTCCCTCATTGAGGGAAAACATTTCCCTGCCTTCCACTTAAGTTGAGTCTTTAAAGCAGAGAAGTTATTTCCTCTTTTTTAAATACTTAATTTAATCTTAATTGGTAAGATTTAGGTATCGTTTTATCTCACTCATTGGATTATAACTTTCTTCAAAATGAATGGTGAGGGAGCCATCATATTAGTTGAGCATCCATTATGTTTTAGGTGTTGTGTTCATTATTTCTAATACTCGAAATGTGAGGAGTGCAGTATGATTGTCATTTTCAGATAAGACATCAGAGGCTGAAAGAGTTATAACATTTGCCCAACCACACATAGGTGGAGGGGAGGGAGGGTGGGACCCAGCCCAGGACTGCCCTGGTACTGTGGGCTTCCAATTGCAGGTGCTGATGACTCACGGCAACAATGCGGTGCACTAGAGCAGTAACTGGGCTCCTGCTCAGTTCATGTTGTTGACCATTTTCTATTTCAGCCTTTTCACTCCATTCCTGATGAATTATCACTGTAGAAAGTGTGTCCCAGATTTAGAGACTCTGGGATTCAGATACTATGGGATTCAGAGTCTGGTCTGTCTGAGGAACTGGCCACCTCTGGCCTTCAGATAGCATTTGGCATGACAGAAAGCCCGCAAGACAAAAGTGACTTAAATGAACAAGCACTGAGAGAGAGCAACCACGAAGGGGACGCCATGGCCTCTGTCCCACCAGCTCAACCCATGCACAAGGCCCAAGTTCTGAGACCACCAGTGGAAACTGAAGAAGTATTTTTCATAAGGAAATGTGCGGGACACAGAATGTGTTCAGTGTTGTTTGAAGGCCCAGGGGAACAAGTGTGACACAGAAAGACAGAAACAAGTAGCTTCCCAACTCTGTGAGGGTCTCAGCACCGGAAGTCTTCAGGGACCTGGAGCCATGTGACACCTGGAGTAGGTGACGTCCCTAAATGAGGAAACAGCTTTCTTTATGATGAGGCTGAGGATTCTGCCAGTGACCTCAGGAAGGGACAAAACAGGAGGACACACAGGACCCCTGCATAGCCATGCCCCAGACTTCTTACGCAAACCACAGAGGCAAAGATGAGAGAGGGGTCTTTATTATGCAGCCAAAGACACAAGCCATGGATTTCCAAAAAGCAATGTTATTTTTAAAACATGTGCTCCCTTAAGCCAGAAGAATTCAGTTCATGCAACTGAAGACACAAGATATGATGTTAGATCAAAGATATTTATCTTATTCTACTCTAGTCTATTCTATTCTGTTGTATCTTATTCTATTTATACTTGGGAAAAGGCTAAGTGAGGAAGAATGACCGTAATGCCTCTTCCAAGAGACAAATGAATCATCAGTTCAGGGAGAATGCCATGGAAGCTGGAGTGTGGGGAACGGTGTTCTGTTGAGCGCCCTGTACCCATGCTTCTTCTCCTCCACAGGTCCAGTGGGGGAGAGGGGCTGGGCTAGTAAAGCAGCGAGGAAGGTTCTATGCCATGTCTCTCACACATTCCTTGAGAGCAAAGCTTGTGTATACAGTAAGTCTTTGTTTATTGTAGTTAATAGGTTCTATGCTTTTATTTTTTTTATTGATCTCAGAAAGGAAGAGACGGGGAGAGAGAGATAGAAACATCAATAATGAGAAAGAATGATTGATGGGCTGTCTCTGTGCTCCCTACTGAGGATGGAGCTGGGAATCCAGGCCTATGCCCTGACTGGGAATAAAACCATGACCTCCTGGTTTATAGTTGGATGCTCAACCACTGATTTACACCAGTCAGGCAGTTCTGTGATTTTAAGCAAAACCAAACCAGTTTTACCATATGCTGCTTGTTATAAACATGAGTTAAGTTCCTATGCATTTTCATCACTATTATAACAGAAGGGATGTCATTCAAAGACTTGCTGTACTGACAGTAGTTACAATAGTAACATCAAAATCAAGTAGTTATATAAGTAAATGTGAGAGGTAATTTGGGCCAAGTGTGGACATAACTGACAAGGGAGCAGCACAAGTCATTACTCTGTCCAACACAGAACCAAGATCTAGGGAAAACACTAAAGGAATTTAAGTTTTGCGCTGTCTGCCCACCAAGGAGCTACAGCTTTGGGGGCAGATGGAAAGGAAATACACAAAGTGCAAAGTGTTGGCTCTTCTTTCTCTACAAAAGCAGCACAGAAGTGGGGGCTGTTCCAACAATCATTTTAAAGGCATTTGACCCTCCCGATTAAAAAAAGAATATCTTGTTTAATACAGGGCGCGGCTACAGTGTTTGGACAGTTTCAAGCCTCGCACTAATAAGAGGGCACAGTCCTCTCCTTGCCACGTGCAAGTCCCAGCTTGGAAGGCAGAGCCTTCCCAGCACAATTATAGCCAACAGCTGTACTTGTAAGCTTGAACCTATGGTCCGAACACATAGCCCCACGTGCCTGAGTGATATAGTTCAGGTGCATGTAGTTGATAGGATTGAAACCCCTGAGAATGTTGTAAACATCTTGATCATGCCCCTACTTTGCCTCGTGGCATCAGCTATAAAATAGACACGGCTTGTGGGTGCTGGCGCTGTCCATCAGAGGAGCAGAGTCCCACCGAGACCCAGCTTTCATTCTCATGTCTGTCTTTTCTAAGCCTCTCATCACCCCCACTCAGGGTCACTGAACTAGGCTGAGCTGGCATGGCACATCAGGCACCCTGGGGCTGAGTATGCCATGGCCGTGCCAGCTCCCCACAGTTTAAGAAGAATGCATTAAACATTTTAAAATGCATTAAACATTTTTTTTACTTTTTATTGAATTTATTAAGGTGACACTGGTTAATAAAATTATACAGGTTTCAGGTGTACAATTGTACAACACATCATCTGTACACTATATTGTGTGTTCACCACTCCAAGTGAGGTTTCCGCCCATCACCACTTATCCCTCCTCCATCTCCTGCCACCACCTTCCCCCAGCAATCACCACACTGTTGTCTATGTCCATGACCTTTTTCTTTTTTTTTTTTCATTTTTACTCTATCTCTTCACCCCTCAACAGTTGTGCACCTGCTCTCTATCTATGAGTCTGTCTCTATTTTGAATTAAATATTATTCTAGATGTATTTCCAGGACACCTGGCTACTGCAAATGTGATTTATAGTTGTAGCTCTGTATCACATAGATAAACAGGAAAAAACAAATTTAGAAAAGTTAGAAATTCCTAGGCAGAAGCAAAAACTTGAGGTGAAGAAGAGTAGAAAATTATTCTCATGAAGAAGTCCATTCCTAGCCAAGAAAGTTTCATAAATGTTGCTGAGATAAGCAAGCATCTATTTGGGCCACACAAATCAAATGAATGCAAACCCCACACCTCCCTTCCTCCTTGCCTTTGCTGTTCACACAGCACACCCATAAAAGTTTCATCCCAGAAGACCTTTCCCATCAGAAAAGGTGTCAGATATTATATTAAAAGCAACCAGAGAAAGAAGGTAAGATTCATGCCATAGACAAATTTTCTAGAACAAATTTACCCCTTAAATCAAGGGTGCCTTGCCAAGTAAAAATAACTAGCCCATTTATCTGTAATAAGCCTCATTTCATGGAACAATTTAAAATAATTCAGATGACTTAAGTTTTCTATAAAAACCATACCATCACTGATAATAAATTCTAGTCTCTCTTTGCTTAGTTACATGAGGGCAGGAAGGGAATTTTTCAGTTTTATCCCCAGAATTTAGGTCAGTGCCTAAAACATATTTGATGAATGAATGAATGAATGAATGAATGAATGAATGAATGAATGGAGTTGGGAGTAACTTCTGCATCAAAGAAAACATTGAAAGCAAAGACACAGACCCATGAATCTGACTTCTAACATATTGGGGGAGTTCTTAAGTTCTCCCGTTGCCTTAGGTCATAAACTCTCCTTACAAGTCTAGAATTTGCCAACAAGATGCTTGGCAGAATAGGAAAGGCTTTGCCTGCTCTGAGAGGCTCACTTCCCATTAGTAAGTTCATGCCGTGACAATTACTTCAGAAAGGTGACCAAGGCCTCTTCCCATTTAACTGGAGAAATAAGACAACAAATAGATGTCACAGTACTGAACAAATTTGTTATTTACAAACATTAAAGGCCTCAAAAATTGCTGTGTGAGATCCAAAAGGGCACTCTGCTACTGCCTGGGTGTGGAAGACTTAAGGGCTGATGTGACTGCTCACCTCAGCTTTCACAATGGAACTGCAATGCCAGCATCTGGTACACAGAAGGGACACGAGGACCTGGAATTAGAGAAACTGAGATCAAGTTTTCCTTCTTCCATTGTTTGGGGCAAGGGAACTAGGTTTATCAGGCTTAAGTGTTCTACCTTTAACTGAAACAAAAGCAAATACCTCCCTATCTTCATCGCAGAACCATTGACAATAGCTAAGATCTGGAAGCAGCCCAAGTGCCCATCAGCAGATGAGTGGATAAAAAAGCTGTGGTACATTTATACCATGGAATACTATGCAGCTGGAAAAAAAGAAGGATCTCTTACCCTTTGAGGCAGCATGGAGGGACCTGGAAAGTGTTATGCTAAGGGAAATAAGCCAGTTGGAGCAAGACAAGTATCACATAATCTCACACATACTAGTATATGGAATCTAATGAACAAAATAAACTGATGGACAAAATAGATCCAGAAACACAGAAGGATGGAACAGACTGATGAGTCTCAAAGGGAAGACTGAAGTGAAGTGGAAGTGAGAAGAGATTAAGAACTTGTATGCATATATGCATAACCCATGGACACAGTTAATAGTGTGGTAAAGGGCTGGGAGGGAGGGTTTGAGGTGGAAGGAGTCAATGGAGGGGAAGGGAATATCTGTAATACTTTTAACAATACAGATAAAATTTAAAAATGAAGGCCAAGAGATGTATGAAAACATGCTCGAAGTCACTAATCATCCAAGAGATGCAAATCAAAACGACAATGCAGTACCATCTCATACCTGTCAGAATGGCTTTCATCAACAAATCAATAAATGACAAGTGCTGGCAAGGATTCAGAGAAAAAGGAACACTCGTGCACTGCTGGTGGGATTGCAGACTGGTGCAGCCACTGTGGAGAACAGTTTGGAGTTTCCTCAAAAAATTAAAAATGAACTCCTATTTGACCCAGTAATCTCACTCCTAGGAATATATCCCAAGAAAATAAAAACACCAATCAGAAAGAATATATGCACCCCTGTGGTCATAGAAGCACAATTTACCATAGATAAGATTTGGAAAAAGCCTAAGTGCCCATCAACAGGTAAGTAAATTAAAAAAACTATGGTACATCTACAAAGTGGAATACTACGCTGCGGGGAAAAAAAGAAAAAAAAAAGGAATTCTTATCATTTGCAACAGCATGGATTGACCTGGAGAGCATTATGCTAAGCGAAATAAGCCAGTCAGAGAAAGATAAATATCACATGATCTCACTCATTTGTGGAATATAATGAACAACATAAACTGATAAACAAAAACAGATCCAGAGACAGAGAAGCATCGATCAGACCGTCAAACCTCAGAGGGAAGATAGGGGAGGGTGGGGGTAAGGGGGAGAAATCAACCAAAGGACTTATATGTAAGCATATAGGCCTAACCAATGCACACTGACACCAGAGGGGTGAGGGCATGAGTGGGGGGGGGGATGGGGGGAATGTGGGGATAAGGACACATATGTAATAACTTAGTCAATAAATAAAATGAAGGTAAGGATCTAATGTAAAACATAGTTGACAACACTGTACCATATAATTGAAATTTGCTAAAAAGGTAGAGCTTAAATGTTATAAGTAAATAAATATTTTTAAATGAAAAATGGTATTACAACATATTACTGGCACTTAAGATAGTCTGGTCCCTTTTTTCTCTTTGGATTCCAGACATGCTCACGGAGAAATGCTTCCTGATGGGACCAGGAACAAGCTACTGCATCTGAAGCTCCGGCATTCGCAGGGCCTTGCACTATGAAGAGCCCTACAGTTAAGCTTCATGGTAACATGTATTTTCAAACCTCTCAAATTCTTGATTTTTTTTACATATAACATAAGAATTAGTAATTCTTACAGCACTAGATTCTATAAGAATTAAATGAAGCAACATGTGAAATTGCCTTGGATTGCCAATATCTTTTGAAAAGTTTTAGTATATATGTACAGTTTTCCATGTGGAGTGGAGCCCACATGCAGGGCATGAACTAGAAGTGACACAGAGAAGAGCGTGTGTGTAAAGAAGGCTTGGGAGTAAGGCTGGCTGGAAAACATAGTGTGAAAAGTCAGAAACATAAACTCTCTCCTAAGAGCTAATAAAGTAGGAGGAGTGGAGAGACTAATAGTTAGAGCATAAAATAGTTAGAGCATAATTGTGTAATTAAAGGAGAATTTTGGCAAGTGAATTTAGGATATATCTGTGATATCGAATTATCAGACATTGGTACTTTAGATCAAATGTGCTAATATAAAATTATGTCTGACATTGGAAATTGGAGTGAATGGCCTTGTAAGAATAAAGGATCAGACATGTAAATTTTGACAAGGGGGTGAGAAGTGGTCAGAGAATTAAAAGCATAAGTTTACGCTGACAATGGAAAGCATATGTTTATTATGATTCTGTGCAGAACTGTTGGCTACTGCAGGGCACATAATGGGAAAATAGCAGGGCGCCTATTAGGAGGAGAGACCCAAGGGAAGGAGGGCAGCAGATCCATAGACCAAAGTATGAACTATGGGATAAAAGAAATGAGGGTTATATTTCAGTCCCACACTTGTCAACTGGTTGATCTTGGACAAGTTACTTACCTTCCTAAGCATCAAAGCATCAGCTTTCTCATCTGTAAAATGGAGATGTAATAATAATTTAGATAATGTCCAGACCTGTAGGGTTGAAGACAAGTCCTCCAATGGATCTGCCTCTTGTTGAATGTTGAATACATTTTGCTTTGGATGTAAGAAGAGGTAAGGCTGTCCACAGTTGTGTGTATTTTCTTGGTGAGTGAGTGTGTGTGTGTGTGTGTGTGTGTGTGTGTGTGTGTGTGAGAGAGAGAGAGAGAGAGAGAGAGAGAGAGAGAGAGAGAGAGAGAGAGAGAGAGAGAGATCGCCCAGAGATTACAAAGTGTGGACAGAGCCTTTATTTTCTTTCTCTGGCCAAACTAAACTCTTCAAAGACATCTTGATAGAATTCATGGCCTTACTCTTCCCCTCCCAGGCAAAGAGGTTTTGTTTCCTCTGATTCTCTGCATAAACATTCCATTTTAATAGGCAAAGAGTGCCTGCTTTGGAAGTATTTCTCCAACATCACATCTGCCTTCATCATATTTCTGTGTAGATTCTTTTTTATTGAATTTATTTGAGGGATGACATTGGTTAATAAGATTACTTTTTGCTTAATCCCTTCACCTTTTTCACCCAGCCCCTCATCCCTCCTCCCCTCTGACAGCTGTCCGTCTGCTTTCTGTCTCTGAGAAACAATTCTATTTTGTTGTTAGTTTATTTTGTTCATTAGATTCCACATATAAGTGAAATCTATGGTACTTGCTTTTCTGTGTATATTCTTAATAGACATTGGAATAGAGCATCAAAGAGTTTTCAGAGAGACAATGGGGCAAATGTCTTTTTAAAAACCCTTTGTGGTTCAGTCAGGGTGTCTCCATCCTCACCTGGACCTGGGTCTCTCACTGCATAACCATCAGAGCCCCAACATTCACAGGTGTTCATATGTGGCTAGTACCCAAATGGCATTTTCCTTCAGGTTCTTCAGAATAAATTTTAGCAAATTTCCTTCAAGTAACATGAGGTAACGTTCCCAGGCCTGGATGTGAAGTGGATGCCCCGGGACCACCAGTGAGCCTGGAATGTGCCCCACGGGCTCCAAAATATCGCCAAGCTTTGCCACCTCAGCCAGCTCTCCACAGCAGACTTGCATTGCCTCCTCTGAAAATCTTGAAGCAAGAGTGGAATGCATTTTCATTCAAGCATTTGACGGATTCTGCAGGACTTCCATTGGTGGGTGCTTTTTTTACTTTTAAATGATTTAAAATCCCAAACAGAGCGTGCTTATATGAAAGAGGAGCTGAGCCAACCAGGAGCTGTGCTCACTCCCAGCCCTGCAGAGGATGCAGGACACGAGTCAAACTTTGCAAAGCAGATAGAGGTTCCCTTTACTTTAGTTTTTTGCATTTTCAGTTTATGCTTTTTTATTTTTTTTACTGCGAAGTGAAATTGCTCTGGGAAAGTATTAGAAGTGGCCTTTTGACAGCCAGATGGGACTGAAGTAAAATTTCCATTTTAGTCAAACTGGCCTCACACACTATGCAATTTTCTTTATCCCCCAGTTTAAATTCAAGGCTCCTATAGTGATATCACATTCAATCAAAGCCGACAGGTTATTTCATTAAAGTTTGGGGTTGAAGCAGACTAACTAGAATGCTGCCTCCATTGCTAATATTTCATTCCAGCGGCAGAGGCAATACCTTGGGTTGACTGAAGAAGGTAAAATTTCTAGTGCTGCTGAAATTGAAAAACAGCTTGTTAGGGTAATTTGGCTCATTTAAATAAAATCACTGTTTATTTTTATTTCCCTGGAATTATAGAGCTCCCTCATTCCACCTGCTTCCTGTGCCTTCCTGGGGACCCTCCTTATTGCCTCTCCGGAGAGCGGCCCTGTGGACGCCAGGATGAGGGTCAGTGGAGATGGAGGCTGCCGACCTGCCCACTCCCGGTTCTCGTGCAGAGCGAAAACCCATTTCACTACACAATCTCTGGAGAGAGGGGAAAATACACAGTCTGCTTTCCACAGCCTTCAATTACATCTTCAAACCTGTCCTGTTCTGTCCAAGTGTAATAAAAGCTAATTCCCTGCAATCACGTTGGCTTCTGTTAGAGACAAGACTGCTGGGGGTTCTCTGAATTCAGAGGAAGATGAAATAACAGTCAATTAGGCACATGTCTGTGTGTGTAACTACTGCTGTTCCTATGGGAAGCAAGACAAATGAAGCTCAACTAAACATTAAATCTTTTTAAAACAAGCATTTGTTTGTCAGAGTTACAGAAGATATTTCTGTAGAGGTTTAAACTTTAAAAGCAAATCACACAATGCAATATACAGATCTGTTTCATAGAAATCTGCACCTGAAATCTGTATGATCCTATTGACCAATGTCACCCCAATACATCCCATAAATAATAAGTAAAAGCAAATGAAAGGATACCCAAAAGTGTATTTGCCAATATAAGCGAAATGAGGCCATCATTCTTTTTATGCATTCATCAATACTGAGCGAGCATCTTCCGGCACATAATATCTGTGTAAACAGCCCTATGCTCAGCAGTGCGGCCACTATAAATGTTGGGAGATAAAAGTATTGAATTTGAAGTTATCCCAGGACATACAGCTTCCACAGTTCAGATATAAATAAAGTTAGGTGGTGGTAGTTGGATAATGTTTCAAAGCCAAACATTGCCAGGTCTGTTGGAGTTTACTATACAGCCTTAGTTTTCTATATCATAAGTTCAGGGATCTGGGTTCTTTCTGTGGCTCTGTCTCTATTTAACTGTGTGATATGAGACAAATGAATAAGCTTTCACCATCAGTGAAAGGAAAGGAGGGGATATATGCAGTGACCTAATCCTGTAAGAATCTCCAAAGGTAACATTTATAAGTTTTTAGTAAAGGTAAGCACTGTGCATAATTTTTAAAAAAAGGCTTAATCAAGAAGGTTCCATGCAGAATGGGTGTCTGTGCAGGCGGGCAGTAGCAAAGCACTGAGCAGTAAGGGGAAGGGTTGAACCTGGCACGCAGGGGACACCCTGAAATACAATAATTGCCAAACATTCCCTGGTGTGCCGGGCTGCCTCCACTGCCTCGGTCCAGCATCTTCTGGGTACTCCACCAGACTCAACAAGAGGCAACAGAAGGCTCCCATATCTTCCAGAAATCTACAGCAACCAGGTATTTTATTCCGCAGTAAGAATGAGAGTGAGTAGGCCTGAGAGACACTGAAATTGAATTTCAGGAGAGAAGCAAGCTTCTCTTTGATCCTGGAGCATCTACTCCAGCATTCACACGGGGACAATGAGCGCCTCCAAAGGGCCAGTCTGGGGCTAGTGCTGGGGCAACAGCGAGCAAGGTACGTGCAATTTCACATCCCAACAAGGGACTGAGAAAACCAACAAAAAGGGCAGAGTAGGTGAGATCAAATGCTTTACTTAAATATTATTCTTTTGCCCTGGCTAGGTAGCTCAGTTGGTTAGACCATCCCCTTGATACTTGAAGGTTACAAGTTTGATCCCCAGTGAAATCAGTCACTAAGTGAAAGACAAGTGTGATTTCACTCATCTGTGGAATTTACAAACAAAATGAACTAACAAAATAGAAACAGACTCATAGAAAGAGAGCAGGCTGACAACTGTCCACGGGGCAGGGGCAGAGGGGTGAGGGTGGTAAAGGGATTGAGCAAAAAGGAGAAGAAAAAAGAGAAAGAACTCAAGGACACGGACAACAGTGTGTTGATTTCTTACGGGGAGCGGGGAGGACATGGAGGAAGGGATGGGGCATAAATGGTGATTGACCGAGACTTGACCTGGGGTGGTGAACACACAACACAGTGTACAGGTGAGGCATTGTGGAATTGTGCACCTAACACCTGTATACTTTTGTTAAGCAGTGTCACCCTGATAAATTTAACAAGAAGAAAAAATAAATAGATAAAAAATAAAAACAAGAAAAAAGAATCAACCAATAAATGCATAAATAAGTGGAACAACGAATTGATCTTTCTCTCTTTATCCTCTTCTCTCTTTCTAAAACCAATAAATTAAAAAAATATTATTCTCAATAGTATAATACTAATAAAAATGCTTAAAATTTATTGAATGCTTTTTTGTCTCAAACTCATCATCAAGCATTTTATGTTCATAATTTCATTTAACCTTTAAAACAACACCTGGAAGCAAGTGTAATCATTAAACTCATAAGAGCAGATAAAGAGACTGGGTTGAAAGTATTAAACAACTTTTTCAAGTTAAAAAATGGTAAACAGAATTTGAGCAGATCTCTTCAAATCATAACTGCATTCTTATATTGACATTTTTCTGCCTCCTATTGAAATTGTTAACTTTTTTCTCTCCCCTTTATTTATATACAAATTTATACATTTCATTTCCATTCCTGAAATGGTTACTATTACTTTTTAATCAACATTATCAAGACATAATTTATTTATAATAAAATGTATCAACTTTTAATGTGCAGTTTTATGATTTTTGACACATCTATGTGACAACCACCATAATCAAAAGATAAAACGTTTGCACCACCCTGAAAACATCTCCCTCTTTTAGCCCCAAGCAACCTACTGAACTGCTTCTGTCATTACAATTCAGATTTGGACTTTCTAGGAACTAAAATAAATGAAATTATAAAGTACACACCCCCTTCATTCTCTCAGTATGCCTGCAATATTTCTCCATGTTGTGTGTATTGGAAAGTACATCCCTTGTTGTTGCTGGGGGATATTCATTGGATAGAAGTACAACAACCTGTTAACCCTTCTGTTGATGGGCACTTGGATTGCTTCCAATTTTTGTATACTAAATATTAAGCTGTAAAAACATTAAAATACAAGTCTTTACATGGGCATATTCATCTTTCTTGGGTAAATATCTAGGTCTGCATTTGCTAACAGGCTGATTGTATATTTAGCATTATAAATATACTAGAGGCCCAGTGAACGAAATTAGTGCATGGGTGGGGTCCCTAAGAGATCAGGGCTGCTCAGGTTCCCTGCCTCCCTACTTCCCCGACTCCTTCTTCCCCCTTGTTGCCTGCACACCACGACTGTGCAGTTCCCCGCCTCCCAGCCTCCCTGCCTCCCCCCTCCTCCTTCCCTCACAGCCTGCATCCGCCGCCACCCCCGCTGGTTCCCCATCCCAGCCCGAGGCCTGGCCCCAGTAGGGTGATCAGGACCTGCCAGCTGTGGGGATTGACCAGGAGGTTGACCGGCAGGCCCCGATCAGGTGATCGGGGTCTGCTGTGGGGAGTGTCCAACCACCACTGCAGTGGGCGGGTGGCAGGCCAATTGGGGCCTGCTGGTTGGTGATCGGGGTCTGCAGGCAGGGGGAAGCTCCTTTGGTGAGCGTCTGCCCCCTGGTGGTCAGTGAACATCCTAGTGACTGGTCATTCCGGTCATTCTGGTCATTCTGTCGTAACGGTCACTTAGGCTTTTATATAGAGATTTATCCTATCTAATAAAAGAGAAACATGGTAATTGGAGTACGACCGCTACCCTTCCCATTGGCTAATCAGGACAATATGCAAATTAACTGCCAGCCAAGATGGTGGCTAGCAGCCAGGCAGCTTGAAACTAACATGAGGCTTGCTTGCTTCAGTGACGGAGGACTCCAACATTCCCCGCCTGCTGCTGCAGGCCTCTGAGCTGCAACTCTAAGCAACTATGTAACAAATATAGAAGCTAAAAAAAACCCAGAAACCTGCTTTAGTCGCCGGGCTTCAGCCAGCAGGATCGCAACATTGTAAGCAAAGGCCAGAAACCTACTTTCAGCAGCAGAGGCCTAAGAGCTGGAGCCAAGCCTCAAAGCTAAAGCTGGCCCAGAATAAAAAAAAGAAAAAAAGGAGCGGTTGGGAGCTTCAGTCACCCCCAGCCTTAAAACAGCCCTCAGCCCCTCACCCAGACTGGCCAGGCACCCCAGTGGGGACCCACACCCTGATCCAGGACACCCTTCAGGGCAAACCAGCCGGCACCCACCTGTGCACCAGGCCTCTACCCTATATAGTAAAAGGGTAATATGCCTCCCAGCACTGGGATCAGCGGAGCTGCAAGGCCCCCCAGCACTGGGATCAGCGTGACAGGGGCAGCGCCCAAACCCCCTGATTGCCCTGCAGCTCTGTGTGTAACAGGGGGTGGAGCCACAACCTCCCTATCCACCCTGCTCTGTTTGTGACAGGGGAAGGCCCCCAACCCCCTGATCAGCCCTGCTCTGTGCCTGATAGGGGGGAGCTCCCCAACCCCTTGATCACCCTGCGGCTCTGTGTGTGACAGCCTCCCCCTCCACCCACGGGCCCTGCTCTGTGTGTGACGGGGTAGAGCCATAACCTCCCCATCGGCCCTGCCCTGAGTGTGAGAGTGGCAGTGCCCCAACCCCTTGATCGGCCCTGCTCTGTGCATTACAGGGGGCAGTGCCCCAACCCCCTGATTGGCCCTGCTCTGTGTGTGACAGGGGGTGGCACTGCAACCTGCCCATCGACCCTGCCTTGAGTGTGACAGGGGACGGTGCCCCAACCCCCCAATCGGCCCTACCCTGAGTATGACTAGGGGTGGCATTGCAACCTCCCGATCGCCCTGCTCTGTGCATGACAGAAGGCGGCGCCCCAACTCCCCAATTGGCCCTGCTCTGAGCCGGACCAGGGGCTGCACCTAGGGATTGGGCCTGCCCTCTGCCACCCAGGAGCAGGCCTAAGCCAGCAGGTCATTATCTCCTAAGGAGTCCCAGACTCCGAGAGGACACAGGCCAGGCTGAGGGCCCTCCCCCCCCCGCCCGCCCCCCCCCCCCCGAGTGCACAAATTTTTGTGCACCGGGCCTCTAGTATATTATAAATTTATAAAACAGTTTCCCAAAGTCATTGTACCATTTTATTATCCCCTAGGAATGTTTAAGAGTCCCAGCTGTTCTATAATCTTGCCAACATTTGCTAGTCACAACTTTTGGGTTTAGCTGTTCTAGACTCTAGCGTATGAGTAGGAGTATTCTGTTTTGTTCTAATTTGTGTCTCCTGCTGACTAATCATGGTGGCACACTTTGTATGTTCATATTAGCCGTTTGTACATCTTCCTCTCCTCAGAAACTGTTCAAATCTTCTCATAATTATTTTTATTGGCTATTTGTCTCATTGTTGAATTTTAAAAGGTCTTTACGATTTCTATACATAAATCTCTTGTCAGATATATTCATTGAGAATATTTTTTTCCAGTCCTGGGCCATGTCTCAGTATTTTTTGAATTGTATCTTTAGCGGACAAGTGTATTTTTTTTAATTTTCTGACTTTACTTATGTTTCATTGATCTCTGAATTTATACCTCTGCCAATACCACTTTATTGAATACTGTAATCCACAATGCTGGGGCAATAATTGGTCCTACTTTCATTTTCTTTGTCAGATTGTTTTATATGTTCTAGAGACGGTGAACCCTGAGAAAGAAGACATTTACTAAGCAGGGCTCCTGGTGGCTAACTGGGCTCAAATTAAAAAAAAAAAAAAATCTAGCAGCCATTTCTACACAGGAGCCTGTCACGCAAATGCACTTTAGGGAGAGGACTGCGCTAACTGCCTGCCTGCGCTGTGTTTCTGTCATCTGAGCAGCCCTTATAAAGGCCTTCCTGGAATCCTATTTCAACCAATAGGACCGAAGCTTTCCTCATCTGATCAGAGCTGCAAGGTTTCAGAGTCCTCATTTGCTTGAGGACAGATCAACCAGGTTGGGAACTTCTGTCTATGTAAGCCAGCTCCCCTCTGCTCTAGAAGTGCCCTTTCCCTGTCCACTAAAGCCTGTATTTTCCTGGCTGAGCTGAAACACTGAGCATGTCTTGCCAGAGTAGGGTACAGCAGACCAGCACAGGCCAGAGCAGACTGGCACAGCATGGAGCAGACCAACACAGTGCAAACAGACGATCAGGGAGCAGAGCAGAACTGTCTACCTGGATAGGGGGCTGGCTCAGGGTTGCCTCACAGCCATGCTGTTTCACATCCGTGCTGTATAGCAATTGAGCTGTTTTGCACTGAATAAAGTTTCCCTCTTCACTGCTCCCCAAATTGAGGATTCCTGTTGGCATGGAATTGGTATCAACGACCATTAGTTTACAAGCCTGTGCATTTCCATATAAATATCTATCTATATAAAACCCTAATATGCAAATAGAGAGAACTGCAGCACAACCAAACAACCTAACAACCTGTCACTATGAAGTGCGCTGACCACCAGCGGGTGCGTGCGGAACCTGGTGGGCGTCAGCCATGGCGGGATGGTGGAGCAGGTGAGCAGGGCCAGACCAAGGCGGGGCGCAGGTCACTGTCATTGGGGAGAGCCTCTGGTGGTTACCGAAAATTCTTTACTCCCACATGCCACTATCCCACCTGCTGCCAGCCCTGATTGCTCAGCACCATTAGTGGGTGTGAGCATCACTTTCCAGCCCTGATCGCCCCTGAGGGCTTCTCCACCTCCCCCTGCTCCTGAAGTGCGATCTGGGTAGCAGCCGCCACTTGCACTGCTGTCAGCGCTGGCCTTGCTCACACCCGCTACTGGCACTAGTCCCAATGGCTCGGCGCCATCAGTGGGTGCACACGGGGCTGGCGCCTCCCAGCGCATGGAAGTGGAGGCAGCAGGAGCAGGGCTGCTGTCATTCAGGGGACTGGGGGCTGCAGCAGGAGGGGCCAGGCAGGGGCGTGGAGGATGGGCCAAGACCCGCCCCTGTGCTCACTGCAGCCTCCTGGCCCACAGTTCCTTTTAAGTGCATGAATCTGTGCACTGGGCCCCTAGTTAAAATAAAATTGTCTGTGTCCATTAACAAAAACTTGCTGTTATCTTCAAAGAAATAGTGTTAAACATGTAGATAAATGTGAAGAGAGCTGATGTCTTTACTAAGATGAGTCTTCCAATCCATTAATGTGGTACATATCCCTACATATTTAGGTCTTCTTTTATTTATTTTATCACTATTTTGTAATTTTCAAAACAAAGATTGTATACAGGTTTTAAAAATGTATACCTAAATACTTGTTTCCCTTTGGAGGAAATAGAAATGGTATTGTGTAGATTTCAGTTTCCACATGTTTGCTGCTAGGATGTGATCTTGTATCCTGTGACCTTGCTGAATTCATTTATTAATACTACTAGGGTCCCAGTGCACAAATTCGTGCACCTTGAAAGGTACTGTGGGCCCCAAGGCTGCAGTGGGCACAGGGGCGGGTCTTGGCCCATCCTCCACTCCTCCGCTCAGCCTCTCCCACCACGGCCCCCAGTACCTTCTCTGCTGGCAGCCTTGCTCCCACTGCCACCATTCCGATGTGCTGATGGCGCCGACCCCACTCACATCCACTGATGGCTTGGCGTGATTGGGGCCTTGCCAGTAGCGGGTGTGAGCAGGGCCAGCGCCGTCTGTGGGTGTGAGTAGTGGCTGCTGCCTTGATCGCCCCTCAGGAGCAAGGGGATATGGAGAAGCCCTCAGGGGCAATTGGGGCTGGCAGCTGCCACTCGCACCCGCTGATGGCACCGAGTGATAGGGGCCGGCACTGGGCACTGGCAGGAGGTGTGAGCGCCGGGCAGGACTGCAGCATGTGGGAGCAAAGAATTTTCAGTAACCACGGGAGGCTTGCCCCGATGACAGTGACCAGTGCCCCTCCTTGGTCTGGCACCCCGGTTTACCTGCTCCACCATCCCACTGTGGCTGATGCCCGCCATGTTCTTCGTGCCCCCTGGTGGTCAGCGCATGTCATAGCAACCAGTTGTTTGGTTGTTCCATTGTTTGGTCTATTTGCATATTAGGGTTTTATATGTATAGATTGTTCACTTAAAAAAAGATTATTAACATTTTTACATAGAAAACAATGTTTCTGCAAACAGAAATAATTTTCTTTTTTAATCTATGCTTTTTATTTATTTTTTCTTGCCTTCTTGCAGCAAGTAGAACTTCTGGTTCTTCCGGCAAAAACATTGCATAAGAGTGATGAGAGTAGATGTCTTTGCTGCATTTCTGACTTAAAGGAGGAAGCATTCAGTTCTTGCCATTAAGTATGATGTTCGGGGTTTTTATAGGCTCTGTTGAAAAGTCTATATGTCTATCTCTATAGTTTTCCTGTTTTCAATTTTATTTATTACTGTTCTTTTTTTCTGTTTACTTGGATTTATTTTGCTCTACATTTTCCAGTAACTTGAGGTAGGAAACTAAGTTATTTTTTAGATAACTTTTCTCTGTTTTCTAATATAAGCATTTAGTGCAATAAACTCCCTTCAGGGTTCATTTATCTACAACTCACAAAACTTGACATACTATGTTGGTTGTTTTTTTTTCATTCAATTGCATTTTTTATTTATTTGAGACTTCTACTCTGACCCACAATTATTTAGTAGTGTTTAATGAAATTTGTTTCATGACTCAAGATATGATCTATCTTGGTGAATATTCCATAGAACTTGAAGAAAAATGTACTCTGTACTATTGAGTGCAGTGTTACATTATGTAAATTAGGTCCTATTGGTTGATTATGTTATTGAATTCTTCTATGTCAGTGGTTCTCAACCTTCCTAATGCCACGACCCTTTAATACAGTTCCTCATGTTATGGTGACCCCCAACCATAAAATTATTTTCGTTGCTACTTCATCATTGTAATTTTGCTACTGTTATGAATCATAATGTAAATATCTGATATGCAGGGTGTATTTTCATTGTTACAAATTGAACATAATTAAAGCATAGTGATTAATCACAAAAACAATATGTAATTATATATGTGGTTTCTGATGGTCTTAGGCGACCCCTGTGAAAGGGTCATTCGACCCCCAAAGGGGTCGCAACCCACAGGTTGAGAACCGCTGTTCTATGTTCTTGTTGAGTTCTTGTCTTGTAGTTGTATTAGTTGCTGGGGTTGGAGTAGGAGTAGGGGACATGGAGAGCTGAAGTTCCCAACTATAATTGTGGATTTGCCTATTTTCTTTCATCTCTATCAATTCTAATTTTCTATATTTTCAGGCTCTGTTGTTTGGTGTGTATTTAGCTAAAATGTTATATATTACTGTGAGATTTGTTCTTTCACTTTTTTTAATGCCCTTCTTTGGCTCTGGTAATTTTCTTTGCTCTGAAGTACACTTTGGCATATATTAATACAGCTAATCCTGCTTTTTTATTAATTTTACATGCCATATCTTTTTCACCCTTTATATTAAACTTACCTATGTCATGAATTTAAAGTTATATTTTTGCAAGTAACATAGGTTATGTGGAAAAGTAGATGGTGTTTATTTTGATGTTCAATTTATTCATTATTTTATGATCCATAATTTTAGATCCCTTATCTAAAGTAATGTGTGATTTCTTTAAGGTTGCAAAGACTTTCTTGTATGATTATTTACAGTATTTACAATTTTAGCTCTTATATTTGAATTTATGACCCATTTTGAGTTCATTATTGTGGATGCAATAAGGAAAAATTCAAACTTTAATGAAAAAATATTTTGCATATGGATATCAATTGTTCCACCACCATTTTTTGGAAAAATTAATTATCTCTTACTGAATTATGTTGACACTTTTTCATAAAAACAATTGAACAGGTATGTGAAGACATATATATCTCTACTCTTATTTTTTAAATTTATAAATATTATTCTTATGCCAATTGCACACTGTCTTGGCTACTATAGATTTATAGTAAGTCTTGAAAATTGTTTGGCTAATCTATATCCTTTATAGGATTTTTATATGTAGCTTTTTAATTATTACAAAATGGTCTGCTTTGATTTTGGTTAAATTATGTTAAAAATATAAACCAATTTGAAAAAAAATTGACAAATAACAACATTGAACCTTTCAAACCATAATATATCTTTCCATGGGCTTAGGTCTTCAATAGTGTTTTTTAGTAGCTTTCTTCATTGTTTGACTCTATTATTCATATTTATTATTTCACATTTCTAATGCTCTTGTAAATTACTTTGATTTCACTAATGTTTATTGCTAGCATATAGAAATGCTATTAATTTTGTATACTCACCTTTTATTCTGCAATTGATAAATTCACTATAGTTGTAATAGTTGTTTTATAGATTTAATAGGGTTTTTTGCATTCACAATATATATATTATCTTCAAAGAAATAATAATATTACTTTTTAATATCTATGCTTGTTTCTTTTTCATGCCTAAATTTTCTTTCTAGAATCTTCAGTAAGTGTTGAATGTATGTGATGACAGTGGATATTCTAGCCTTGTTTTTAATCTTAGTAAGAAAAAAATTCAGTCTTTTACAATAATTTTTATTGTACATTTTTGATACGTTTCATCTTTATCAGGTTGAAAATTTTATTTCTACAGAGGTTTTTATCATACATGTGTAGTTAATTATGTCAGATGATTCTACACATTTATTTTTTAATATAATTTTTATTGATTTCAGAGAGGAAAGGAGAGGGAGAGAGATAGAAACATCAACGAGGAATCATTGATCAACTGCCCCCTGCATGCCCCACACTTGGATCAAGCCTGCAACCCAGGCATGTGCCCTGACCAGGAATTAAACTGTGATCTCCTGGTTCATAGGTCAACGCTAAACCACTGAGCCACATGGGCGGGGAACTTATATATTTATTGAGAAGATGATATTGATTTTTCTCAATTACTCTGCTAAAGAAATGAATTGTGATGATTTATATTCAAATATTAAATCAACCCTGAATCCTTGGTTTAAACGAACATAATCATAATCTGTTATTCATTTTATATTTCTGACTTTCACTTTCTTTTTTTCTCTGTTTTAATTGAATTTATTGGGATGACACTGGTTCACAAAATCATAGAGGTTTCAAGTGTACAACTCAATAAAACATCATCTGCACACTGCCTCATGTGCCCATCGCCCCAAGCAAAGTCTCTTTTTTGGAATTCAATTCTCCCCCTTTGTCCACCTCCACCTAGTACCCATCCGCCTTTCCCTCTGGCTGTACCACACCTTCATCTGTGTCTATGTGTTATGTATATATAGTTTTTGCTTAATCACTTCACATTCTCTCATCCAGTCCCACAACCTCCTTCCCCTCTGACAGCTGTCAGTCTAGTCTAGTGCCTCTACTACAGGGGTCCTCAAACTATGGCCCGAGGGCCACATGCAAATACAAATATTGTATTTGTTCCCATTTTGTTTTCTTTACTTCAAAATAAGATATGTGCAGTGTGCATATGAATTTGTTCATAGTTTTTTTTAAAACTATAGTCTGGCCCTCCAACAGTCTGAGGGACAGTGAACTGGCCCCCTGTTTAAAAAGTTTGAGGACCGCTGCTCTACTATTTTGTTCATCAGTTTATTTATATTAGATTCCATATATGAGTGAGACCATATATTCTCTGAATGGCTTATTTCACTAAGCATTGTAATCTCCAGATCATCCAGGTTGTCACAAAAGGGAAGATTTCCTTTTTTTTTACAGCTGCATAGTATTTCATTGTATAAATGTACCACAGCTTTTTATCCATTAATCTACTGATGAGCAATTGGACTGCTTCCCAATCTTGGCTGTTGTAAATAAATCTGCAATGAACACAGTGGTGCAAATATTAGAAATTATACCATTATCAGATGTATTATTGGCAAATACTAGGTGTACCCTTTAATAATGGGGATTTTTTTCAATAGATGGAGTTACACATATGTTCTCCCATACGGTAGGATCTCTTTTTATTTTGTTAATGGCTTCCTTTGTTGTGCAAAAGCTTTTTAGTTTGATGCAGTCTCATTTTTTTAATGATTTCCTTTGTTTTTCTTGCCCAAGGAGGAGATATATCAGCAAAAATATTGCTCTGAGAGATGTCTGAGATTTTAATGCCTGTGTTTTCTTTAAGGACTTTTATGGTTTTGTGACTTACATTTAAGATTTTTATCAATTTTGATTTATTCTTGTGTATGGTGAGAGTTGGTAGTCTATTTCTTTTCTTTTCTTTTCTTTTCTTTTTTTTTTTGCATGTACCTGTCAAATTTTCCCAACATCACTTATTGAAGAGACTGTCTTTACTCTATTATATGCTCTTATCTACTTTGCCAATATTAATTAACCATAGAGGCATGGGTTTATTTCTGGACACTCTGTTCTTTTGCATTGATCTATATGCCTGTACTTATGCCAGCACCAGGCTGTTTTTATTACAATGGCCTTGTAGTATAATTTCATTATCAGGTATTGTGATACCTATAAATTTTGTTGTTCTTTCTCAGTATTACTGAGACTATTTTGAGTCTTTTTTTGTTCCATATAAGATTTTGAAAGATTTGTTCTAGATCTGTGAAATATGCCATTAGTGTTTTAATAAGAATTGTATTGAATCTATAGATTGTTTTGGGTTCTAATACATTTCAATTATGTTGATTCTTCCTATCCATAAACATGATATATAATTACACTTACTTATATCTTTCTTGATTTCTTTCTTCAAAGCTATAGTTTTCTGAATATAGGTCTTTTACCTCCTTGGTTAAATTTATCCTTAGGTATCTAATTTTTTGTTGCAATAATAAATGGGATTGTTAATTTCTCTTTCTGATAGTTCATTATTGGTGTATAAAAATGCAACTGATTTCTGAACATTAATTTTGTATCCTGCTACTTTTCCAAATTCACTTATTAGATCTAGTAGATTTTTGGTGGAGTATTTAGTGTGTGTGTGTGTGTGTGTGTGTGTGTGTGTGTGTGTGTGTGTGTTTAATGTACTGTATCATGTCATCTGAGAATAATGACAGTTTAACTTACCACTCTGCAATTTAGATGTCTTTTATTTCTTCTTCTTATCTGATTGCTGGTTCCAGTACTTCCAGTACTATGTTAAATTAGTGTGATGAAAGAGGACATTTCTGTCTTGTTCCTGATAATAAGGGAATCACTTATTTTTCTGTGCATTGAATATATGGCCTTTATTATGTTGAGTTGGGACCCCTTTGCCCCCAATGTGCTGTGGGTTTCTATCATAAATGGGTGCTAGATTTTATCAAATGCTTTTCTGCATCTATTAATATGATCATGTGATTTTAATGCTTCATTTTGTTTATGTAGTGTATCATCTTTATTAACCTGCAGATAATGTACCAACCTTGCATCACAGGAGTAAATCTCACTTGATCATGGTGTATGATCTTTTCAATATATTGCTGGATCCGGTTTGCTAATATTTTGTTGAGAGGTTTAGCATCTATGTTCATCAGGGATATCCTATCTAATAAAAGGATAATATGCAAATTAACCATCACTCTGACACAAAGATGGCAGCGCCCATAACCACAAGATGGCGGTGCCCAGTCCCCTCAGGCCTGGTGGAGTCCCCAGTCCTTTCAGCCCAAACTAATTACTATGGCAAGTGGACCGAGAAGGTTTTCAGCAAGTGTGAAAAGCAAGTGTGAGAAGCAAGCTTTGGCAGGATCAAGGGAGAGCCACGGGCTCAGGGCTGCTGCCACCCAGGGAGGCCCTCGGAGTTCAGTTCTGAAACCGTAGGAACCTGCTCCAGCGCAGGCTGGGGAGGAAGTGCTGTTTCCTGCCCAGAACCAGGTCCCTGGTTAAGGAAGTGGGTCCAAGTCACAGCCATGAGGCCTGGCGAGGCTGTCTCACCTTGGACCATCATGGCTGAGCTGTGGCGGGGGCAGCAAACTCCTCCGGATCACTGTCTACCCCTGGGCCACCTGCAGACACAGGTGGAGTAGGTTGAACATTTTAATGAAAATGGGATGCCTGCACCCCGCCCCACCGCACCCTGGTCCCCAGTGAGGAGAGGGCAGCAGGGGTGCAGCCTCAGGACCACCGGGGCTCGGGAGGGGCCGGGAGCCACCTGCAGGTGCTCTTCAAGGAAGAGGTGCTGAGCCACCAGGACACCGAGGGCTGGCTACTGAAGGAGCACAAAGGTGCAGACGAGGCAGCTGTCGCCTGTGCTGAGCTTGAAAAGCATTGACAACCTGATGGACGAAACTGCCTTTTTGAAGAAGGTGCACAAAGAGGAGATCACCAAGCTGCAGGCACAGGTCCAGTATGCTCAGATCTCCCTGGAGATGGACGTGTCCTCCAAGCCCGACCTCTCCGCCTCACTCAAGGACATTCACGCCCAGTACGAGAAGGTGGCTGCCAAGAACATGAAGAATCAGGGGGAGGGAAAATGGTGGCGGTATAAACGGACGTGTCCTGTGCCTTGTCCTGGAGCAGATAAGGGTGAGCAGCTGAAACGGGTAACATGCAGCCTGAATAGGCAGAGGATTTTCAGCTGAGAGACTGTCTGCAGCTAGGAAAGACCAAGAACCCCCAGGAAAAAAAAGGATGGTTGGAGACTGCGGCTGAAGCCTCTTGTGGTGCGCCAGCTAAGCAGCGGAGACTGCGCCATCTTGGGTGGTTGTTGCCGGCATCCAGAGACCAGCTACTAACCTGGAAACAAGGGATCGCAAGCAGCGTGACTGCGCGAACTCAGAGGAGCACTGCTTCTTCTCACGGAAAGGTTAGACATCCCCTAAAGGTGCGGTTTGCAATTCGGGTTGGAGAGAGAACCAAGCTCGTGCGCGCGGGACAAAATCTGCGCCCCACAGAGTCCACAGCCATTGGGACCAGCGTGACCCACGAGTGGGGAAGGGGCCCCACAGGGCTGCTGGCAGAAGGGAACGCTAAAAATAAGCCCATAGCTGGACTGGATGTAAAAAAGCAGCCTTAGACTTTGCCAATCTGCTGGCTGCATGGTGCCAGGGGCGAGTGGGCGCGCGGAGACTTGGCACAGAGACTGTGCGCAGACCTGGAAGGTGGAGGCTTGCGAATTCGCACAACGTATCAGGCTCTTGTTACAGTTCCCCTTAGATCCGTGCATTTGATTATTAAACCCAGTGCATGGGATTCCCCAGTTGGGGTCATTCGCAGAGCCTGTAGGGGAAAGTTCTTTTGGGGGAGCCTGGGAAACAGCAGGCAGTAACAAAGAACCAGCTCTGGGCAGTGGTCTTTCCCAAATCAGTTCCAAATACCATAGAGGAAAAAAAAAACAAAACCCTACTGATAAGGAGGACTTTTAGCCTCGGAGGTCAATCCAGACACACTGCCACCCAGAGGCAGAGCCACGAACTGTCTCTTCTGTGATCACAAATAAAGGCAGTCTGGTAAACAAATACAACCTGCCTTAAAATCAGGTCTGTGGTTTACTGCACGAGGGACAGTGTATCGCAGGGAAGTTCAACACTCCCCTGAATGCCTGGCAGGACTAAGGCGTGCCAAAAAGAAGAGTGGAAGATCTGAAGCACCTTCACTTCCGAATATTTTTATATATATATTTTTTTTAATTCTTTTTTCACCATTTCATTAAGAACCTATTTTATTATTTTTTTTATTTTTTATTTTTTTCATCACTTGATTTTACCTTTTTAATTACTACATTTTTTAACCAGTATTATTGCTATCCTTTTACCATTTTTTCAAGTGTCATTTTTTTTATTTATTTTTTTATTTTTCTTTATTTTATTTTGGGATTAGTGTTCTACACTCTATTTTCATCATTCCTTTAGCATCATTTCTCTCTATCTCACATTTACCCTTAAGCCAAAACTCTCTTCCTCACTTTTCCCCTTTTGTTGTCCTGTTTCTCTTACCCTATTCCTGCTTTGGATTTTCCCTATTCCTTCTTTCTACCCACTGTCTAAATTTCACCCTACTTATATATCTAATTTCCAATCCCTCGCTCTAAATACATATACACCTCTCTCTTATCTTTCTTCAATATCTAATTTTTTTTCTCCCTCTCTCTGTCGTTTTGCTAGTGTTTGCTTGATTTTGAGTATATTGGGGTTTTTTATGCTTGTGTGGGAAATTGTTTTGTTTTTCATTTTCATTTTTCTGTTTTGCTTACTTTTTCTTTATCTGGTTATTTTTGTGCTTCTGTTTTCCCTTGCCTCGCTTGATATTGGTGGTTGTTTGTAGTTTGCATTAGTCTCCAGGGATCTTCTGCTGGAGTTCATTGAGATTGGTTGCGGTTCTCTTGGAGTTTTCTCCCCATATAAATAGCCTCTTCCCCACCTCTATTTCATTCTCTTACTTTATTTTTTGTCTCTTTGTTTTTTTCTTCTCTCCCTTTTCCCAATCTCATTTCGGTACTCCTTTTTGTTTTTTATTTTTCTCTTTAATCTTTTTCTCTTTTTTCTTCTTTATCCCCTAATTCTCTTCGCTCGGGAGGTCACCTTTATTTGGGGTTATACTATCATGAATGCATTTAGTTCGGTGCCTTGTACATTGTGCCTTTTTGTGTTGTATTTTGTGCCTTTGAATCAACACAGCAGAGAGAGAAATACATAACCAAACACCCTGAGAACAGAAATCATGGTGAAACAAAGAAACAACCCAAATATGAAAGAAAAACAGGCATCATCAGAAAAGGAAGTAAACGAAATGGAGGCAATGGAGGCAAGCAACCTGTCAGAGAAAGAATTCAGAGAAATGGCCATAAGGTGGATGAAAAGAATGGAAGACCAATTCAACAATATGTGTAGGAACCAAGAGGAAATGAAGAAGAACCAAGAGGAAATGAAGAGAAACCAAGAAGAAATGAAAAATGACATCACTGCCATAAAGAACTCAATAGAAAGCATCAAGAGTAGACTAGAAGAAGCAGAGGACCGCATCAGCGAGCTAGAAGACAAGGTAGAAAAAAAATACCCAAACAGAACAGCTTCTAGAAAAAAAAATTAAAAAGCAAGAGGAGAGCCTAAGAGAACTCTGGGACAATGCTAAACGAAACAACATCCGAATAATAGGGGTGCCAGGAGAGGAAACTGAGCAAGGAATAGAAAACCTGTTTGAAAAAATAGTAACAGAAAATTTCTCTGATATAGGGAGGAAAAAACTCACACAAATCCAAGAAGCTCACAGAGTCCCAAACAAAATGAACCCGAAAAGACCGACACCAAGGCACATAATAATTAAATTGGCAAACACCAACGACAAAGCAAGAATCTTAAAAGCAGCCAGAGAGAGACAGAAAGTTACCTACAAAGGATCCCCCATCAGACTAGCGACCGATTTCTCAACAGAAACACATCAGGCAAGAAGGGAATGGAATGAAATATACAAAGTCATGCAAAGGAAGGGTCTGAATCCAAGAATACTGTACCCAGCGAGGCTATCAATCAAAATTGAGGGTCAAATCAGGAGCTTCACAGACAAAAATGGTCTACGGGAGTTTATTACAACCAAACCAGCAATGCAAGAAATGCTAAAGGGTCTGCTGTAAATAGAAAAAACAGGAAACAAAGAAGGAATGCAGCGGTAAAGAACAAAAATGGCAACTAACAAGTTTCTATCAATAATAACTTTAAATGTAAATGGATTAAATTCCCCAGTCAAATGGCATAGGGTAAATGAGTGGATAAGGAAACATGACCCATATATCTGCTGTCTACAGGAAACCCACCTCAGAAAAAAAGACGCACACAGACTGATGGTGAAGGGATGGAAAAAGGTTTTTCAGGCCAATGGAAGTGAAAAAAAAGCTGGGGTAGCAATACTTATATCTGACAAATTAGATCTCAAAGTGAAGGACATAAAAAGAGATCAAGAAGGCCACTTCATAACACTAAAGGGAGCAGTCCAACAA
This sequence comes from Myotis myotis, assembly GCF_014108235.1. NCBI lineage: Eukaryota > Metazoa > Chordata > Mammalia > Chiroptera > Vespertilionidae > Myotis > Myotis myotis. The sequence continues at coordinate 87,716,740 of NW_023416390.1, read as the reverse complement.
GAAGAAATAACTCTGGTAAATATATATGCACCCAATATAGGAGCACCCAAATACGTAAGAAATCTTCTGGAGGAGATCAAGGGAGAGATTGACAGCAATACAATCATAGTAGGGGGCCTTAACACCCCATTATCTCCGCTGGACAAATCCTCTAAACAGAAACTCAGCAAAGAAACATCAATCCTAAATGACTCACTAGATCAGATGGAATTAATTGACATCTTCAGAACATTTCACCCCAAAGCCACAGAATATACATTCTCCTCAGGTGCACACTTGTCATCTTCAAAGATAGACCATATATTGGGTCACAGACAAAGTCTCTTCAAATTCAAGAAAATTGAAATCATATCAAGCATCTTCTCAGGCCACAAAGGCATAAAACTGGAAATCAACTACAACAAAAACAATCCAAAAAAATCAAACACATGGAGACTAAATAGCATGCTATTAAACAATGACTGGGTTACCAGTGAGATCAAAGAATAAATAAAAAACATCATGGCAACAAATGACAATGAAAACACAACAATCCAAAACCTATGGGACACAGCAAAAGCAGTCTTGAGAGGGAAGTTCATAGCTCTACAAGCCTACTGCAAGAAACAAGAAACAATGAGAATAAATGACCTAACTCTACAACTCGAAGAGTTAGAAAGAGAGCAACAAAAAAAGCCCACTGTAAGCAGAAGGAAGGAAATAACAAAGATCAGAGCGGAGATAAACGACATAGAGACCAAAAAAACAATACAAAAGATCAAAAAAAACAATAGCTGGTTCTTTGAAAGGATAAACAAGATTGATACACCTCTAGCCAGGCTCACCAAGAAACAAAGAGAGAGGACCCAAATAAACAAAATCAGAAATGAAAGAAGAGAAATAACAACAGACCCCATAGAAATACAAAGGATTGTTAGAAAATACTATGAACAACTCTACTCCAACACACTAGACAACCTGGAGGAAATGGACATATTCCTAGAAAAATACAACCTTCCAAAACTTAACCAGGAAGAATCTAAAAATCTCAATAGGCCAATAACTATGGAGGAAATCGAAGCAGTAATCAAAAAGCTTCCAGCAAACAAAAGCCTGGGGCCAGATGGCTTCACAGGGGAGTTTTACCAAACATTCAAGGAAGACCTAAAACCTATCCTCCTCAGACTATGTCAAAAGATCCAAGAGGAAGGAACACTTCCCAGCTCATTCTATGAAGCCAACATCACCCTAATCCCAAAACCAGATAAAGACAATACAATGAAAGAGAATTATAGGCCAATATCCCTCATGAACATAGATGCCAAAATCCTCAACAAAATCCTAGCAAATCGGATCCAGCAGTACCTCAAAAAGATCATACACCATGACCAAGTAGGATTTATCCCAGGGATGCCGGAAGCCGGTCCATCCTTGCTGCTTGACACAGTCGCTGCAGGAAAGAAACATCTGCACAGCATATGTTTCAAGGGACCTGGCATATATAGCATACTGTTCTTAATATGTTTGCTCCCCTTAGCGCTGTGTGTTTTAACCAAGGTCACCTCTCCAAGAAAGGTTGTTTCCCCAGGTAGGAATTTTTCCCTGAAGTCAGGGAGGGGATGCCTCTCCTAGAAAGGTTGTTTCCCCAGGTAGGAATTTTTCCCTGAAGTCAGGGAGGGGATGAAACTCCTTAACTAAGTGCCAGGCGGGTAGTTAATTACTACAAACAATCATGTTTAAGCTACATAATCTTTACTCCCTGGAATGGAGATAAGAAACGCCCTAACCTTTGTAATAGAAATTGACAGGATTAAAATCAACTGGTATAAATACGGATGTAACAAGACAATAAACTGCAGAACCTCTCTGGAGATCCAGAGCAGAACTTCGCTGGAGATCCAGACCAGAACTTGGCTGGAGATCCTGGCTAGAGATCCTGGCTAGGCTGCTGATCAACTGAACACTGTCTCTGTGTCATTCCTTCTTCGCCGACTCCATCCACACCTTTGGGGACCCCTGGACCTGCTGGGGTTGGACTCCGGCACAGGGATGCAAGGATGGTACAATATCCGCAAATCAATAAACGTGATACATCACATAAACAAATTGAGAGAAAAAAACCACATAGTCATATCAATTGTGTGGAAAAAGCATTTGACAAAATCCAACACCCTTTCTTGATAAAAACTCTCAGCAAGATAAGAATTGAGGAATCATACCTCAACATAATAAAAGCCATATATGACAAACCCACAGCCAACATCATAATCAATGTGCAAAAACTAAAACCATTCCCCCTGAAAACAGGAACAAGACAGGGATTCCCCCTCTCACCACTCCTGTTCAACATAGTACTGGAAGTACTAGCCGTTGCGATCAGACACGAAGAAGAAATAAAAGGCATCCAGATTGGAAAAGAAGAAGTAAAACTGTCCTTATTTGCAGATGACATGATACTGTACATACAGAACCCTAAAGACTCCATCAAAAAATTATTAGACTTAATAAATGAATTCGGCAATGTAGCAGGATACAAAATTAATGCTAAGAAATCCATGGCATTTCTTTACACCAATAGTGAACTTACAGAAAGTGAAACTACAGAAGCAATCCCATTTACCATTGCACCAAAAAAATTAAAATACCTAGGAATAAACTTAACTAAGGAGGTAAAAGACTTATATGCTGAAAACTACAGGACACTGAAAAAAGAGATAGAGGAAGACATAAACAGATGGAAGAATATACCGTGTTCATGGATTGGTAGAATCAACATCATCAAAATGTCCATACTACCCAAAGCAATTTATAGATTCAATGCAATCCCCATTAAATTACCAACAGCATATTTCACAGATCTAGAACGAACGTTCCAAAAATTCATCTGGAATAAAAAAAGACCCCGAATAGCTGCAGCAATCCTGAGAAAGAACAACGTAGGTGGGATCTCAATACCAGATATCAAACTGTATTACAAAGCCACTGTTCTTAAAACAGCTTGGTACTGGCACAAGAACAGACATATAGATCAATGGAATAGAATAGAGACCCCAGAAATCGACCCAAACCACTATGCCCAATTAATATTCGACAAAGGAGGCAAGAGCATACAATGGAGTCAAGACAGTCTCTTCAATAAATGGTGTTGGGAAAATTGGACAGATACATGCAAAAGGATGAAACTAGATCACCAACTCACACCATACACAAAAATAAACTCAAAATGGATAAAAGACTTAAACGTAAGACGGGAAACCATAAAAATACTAGAGGAATCCACAGGCAGCGAAATCGCAAACATATGCCGAAGAAATTTCTTCTCTGATAATGCTCCTAGGGCAATGGAAACTAAAGAGAAAATAAACAAATGGGACTACATCAAAATAAAAAGCTTTTGCACAGCAAAGGAAACCATCAACAAAACAACAAGAAGACCCACTACATGGGAGAACATATTTGCCAATGATACCACCGATAAGGGTTTAATTTCCAACATTTACAGGGATCTCATGAAACTTAACAAAAGGAAGATAAACAATCCAATAAAAAAAATGGGCAATGGACCTAGATAGACACTTTTCGAAAGAGGACATACAGAACGCCGAAAGACATATGAAAACCTGCTCAAAGTCACTAATTATACGAGAGATGCAAATCAAAACGACAATGCGTTATCATCTCACACCTGTCAGAATGGCTATCATCAACAAATCAACAAACAAGTGCTGGAGAGGATGTGGAGAAAAAGGAACCGTTCTGCACTGCTGGTGGGAATGCAGACTGGTGCAGCCACTGTGGAGAACAGTATGGAGCTACCTCAGAAGACTAAAAATGGAACTCCCATTTGACCCGGTGATCCCACTACTAGGAATATATCCCAAGAAACCAGAAACGCCTATCAGAAAGGATATATGCACCCCTGTGTTCATAGCAGCACAATTCACCATAGCTAAGATTTGGAAACAGCCTAAGTGCCCATCAGCAGATGAGTGGATTAGAAAACTGTGGTACATCTACACGATGGAATACTATGCTGCGGTAAAAAAAAAAAAAGGGAACTCTTGCCTTTTGCAACAGCATGGATGGAACTGGAGAGCATTATGCTAAGTGAAATAAGCCAGTCAGAGAAAGATAAATACCACATGATCTCACTCACTTGTGGATTATAGAGAACAACATAGACTGATGAAAAGGGACAGACCCAAAGACTGAGAAACAGCGATCAGGCTATCAATCCCCAGAAGGAAAGTAGGGTAGGGCGGGGGTAAGGGGAAGAGATCAAGGGAAGGACTTGTATACATGTATATAAGCCAAACCAATGGACATGGACAACAGAGGGATGGGAGCATGAGTGTGTGTGTGGGGGGGAGGTTGGGGGTTAATGGGGGGGATGAGGACACATTTGTAATACCTTAACTAATAATAATAAAAAATAAAAATAAAAAAAAAGAACATGAAGAATGGTTCAAGAGCCACTTCACTGTGCTGACCAATAGCACTGCCAAGAACATCGATGCAGTGCACACCACCAAGGATGAGGTGTCCAAGAGCTGCCGCCTACTCAAGGCCAAGACCCTGGAGATCAAAGCATGCCGGGGCATGAACAAAGTGCTGGAAAAGCAGCTGCAAGAGCTTGAGGATAAGCAGAACGCCAACATTAGTGCTATGCAGGACACAATCAACAAATTAGAAAATGAGTTGAGAACTACAAAGAATGAAATGGCATATTTAAAAGAATACCAGGACCTCCTCAATGTGAAGATGGCTTTGGACATTGACATTGCAGCTTACAGGAAACTCTTGGAAAGTGAAGGTGAAGGAGAAGATGCCCAGGAAGCTGAGGACGAGAAGAATGATAAAGGTGCTGGGGAGGAGCAAGCAACCAAGAAGAAAGATTGAGCCCCCCTCTCCTTAATTATTTCAGGAATAATCCTCCCGAAACCAGGTCAACCCCATCATCAACCAAGCTGTTGAGTTCCCGATACTATATGAATTAAGAAGTCAATATATGTAACTTTCTGAGGTGACTCAGGTTGGACATTAAATGTTGTGCTATGACTTTTGTCCTTACGCAGAGTATCGGTTTGCTTGCAGAGTGGCTTCCTGGCTTGCTGCCAGCCTGTGCATGGTCCACGCTTATGAGTTCAGGATCTATGGCAATGTGAATAATTCAGACATTTACAATAAAAACACATGAATACATGAATTCACTAATGTTAATGTTAAACTTCATGGAAAAATAATCCTTTGAATCTTTGGTGGTTAGAAATTAAAGACCTCAAATTATGTGCAATAAACAGTAAATAAAGTTACACTGAATGACAAAAAAAAACAAAAAAAAAAAACATCAGGGGCCAGGAAATGCTCAAAAAATTGGGGAACCATTCCCAAATCAGGAAGGGAAGTCACAGGGTGTATATTATTGCTATGAATACAATATTTCCTACTACTTACAACATATACAATGTAATGTATTAGATGCCTTCCTATCGCATGAAGTACGTATTCTCATAGAGCAGTGATGGTGAACCTATGACATGTGTGTCAGAGGTGACACGCGAACTTGTTTTTTTGGTTGATTTTTCTTTGTTAAATGGCATTTAAATATATAAAATAAATATCAAAAATATAAGTCTTTGTTTTACTATGGTTTCAAATATCAAAAAATTTCTATATGTGACATGGCACCAGAGTTAAGTTAGGGTTTTTCAAAATGCTGTCACACAAAGCTCAAAAGCTTTGCCGTCACTTTCATAGAGTAATACTGGTAGATATGTTATAGTTACGGCAGTATGTCATATCCTATCTATACTAATAAAAGGGTAATATGCTAATTAGACCATGAGACTTTCTGGACAGCCTTCCGGACAAAGCCATGGTGGTGGGGCTGAGGCAGAGGCAGTTAGGGGCAATCAGGCCAGGAGGGGAGGGCAGTTGGGGGTGATCAGGCTGGCGGTGGGGGGCGCTGTTGGGGGTGAGCAGGCCAGCAGAGGGGACCAGTTGGGGGTGATCAGGCCAGCAGGGGGGGGGCAGTTGGGGGTGATCAGGCTGGCGGGGGGGCAGTTGGGGGCAAGCAGGCTGGCAGTTGGGGCAGTTGGGGGTGATCAGGCTGGCGGGGGGGGGCAGTTGGGGGTGATCAGGCTGGCGGGGGGGGCAGTTGGGGGTGATCAGGCTGGCAGGGGGGTGCATTTGGGGGCAAGCAGGCCTGCATGCAGAGTGGTTAGGGGCGATCAAGCAGGCAGGCAGATGAGCAGTTAGGAGCCAGCAGTCCTGGATTGTGAGGGGGTTGTCCAACTGCCAGTTTAGGTCTGATCCCACAGGGATCCCACGAGGGGTCCCAGATTGGAGAGGGTGCAGGCCGGGCTGAGGGAAACACCCCTGTGCATGAATTTTTGCACCAGGCCACTAGTTGGCTGATAATTTTCTTTCTAGTGTCTTTATCTAGGTTTGGAATTAAGATAATGATGGCCTCATAAAATCAGTTTGTGAGTCTTCCCTCCTCTTGTTTTTTTTGGAATAGTTTGAGGATAGATACTAGTTCTTTGAATGTTTGATAAAATTTTTCTGCAAATCCATCCAGTCTAGGACTTTTGTTTTCTGTGATTTTTTTTTATTACTAATTCAATTTAATTAGTTGTAATTAGTTTATTCAAGTTTTCTGATTCTTCCTGATTCAGTTTTGGAAGAGTGTATGTTTCTAGGAATTTTACCTATTTCACCCAGGGTGTCCAACTCATTGACATATTGTTGTTTAAAGTATTTTCTTACAATTTTTTGTATTTCTGTGATATCAGTTGTCACTTGTCCTAATTAATTTCTGATTTTATTTATGTGGGTCCTTTCTCTTTTTTTCTTGATAAGTCTGATTAAAGATTCATCAGCTTTATTTCCCTTTTCAAAGAACCAGCTCTTGGTTTCATTTATTTTTGTAAGTTTTTTTACCCTCTATGTCATTTATTTCTACTCTGATCTTTATTATTTATTTTCTTCTACTTACTCTGGCTTTTATTTATTTTTCTTTTCCTAGTTCTTTTAGGCATAGTATTAGATTATTTGAGATACTAGTGGCCCGATGCATGAAATTTGTGCATGGCGGGGGGGTGTTCCTCAGCCTGGCCTGCACCCTATCCAATCTGGGAAAACTTCGGGGGATGTCCGACTGCCAGTTTAGGACATCTGGCAGTCTGACATCCCTGTCGCAATCCGGGACCTCTGGCTCCTAACTGCTCACCTGCCTGCCTGCCTGCCTGATCACCCCTAACTGCCCACCCCTGCTGGACTGATCACCCCCAACTGTCCCACCCCCACTGGCCTGCTCACCCCCAACTGCCCTCCCCTGCTGGCCTGATCACCCGTAACCACCTCTGCCTCAGCCCCGCAACCATGACTTTGTCCAGAAGGATGTCTGGAAAGTCTCCTAGTCTAATTAGCATATTACCCTTTTATTAGTATAGACAGAGACCTGGTGCACAGGTGGGGCCTGGCTGGTCTGCCCTGAAGGGGGTCCTGGATCAGGGTGAGGGTCCCCTTGGGGAGCGTGGCCAGACTGGGTGAGAGGCTGAGGGACGTTTGCAGGCTGGCCACCCCCCCATTTGGGTGAGGGACCCCACTGGGAAGCGTGGCTGGCCTGGGTGAGAGGCTGAGGGCTGTTTAGGGGCAGTTTTCAGGCCAGCCAAACCCCCGGCTTTGTCCAGAAGGACGTCTGGAAGGTCTCCAGAAGGTATCCCAGTGTAATTAGCATATTACTCTTTTATTAGTATAGACTAGTGGCCCGGTGCACGGAATTCATGCACCCTCTCCAATCGGGGACCCTTCAGGGGATGTCCGACAACCGGCTGTTGGACATTCCTCTCACAATCCAGGATCACTGACTCCTAACCGCTCACCTGCCTGCCTGCCTGATTGCCCCTAACCACTCTGCCCATTGGCCTGCTCATCCCCAACTGCCACCCCTGCTGGCCTGTTCTCCCCCAACTACCCCCCCTTCAGGCCTGCTCTCCCCCAACTGCCCCCCGCTGCCAGCCTGCTCACCCCCAACTGCCCTCCCCTCCTGGCCTGATCACCCCTAACCACCTCTGCCTCAGCCCTGCAACTATGGCTTTGTCCAGAAGGATGTCTGGAAAGTCTCCCAGTCTAATTAGCATATTACCCTTTTATTAGTATAGATTCTTTGCTTCTTGAAGTAGGCCTGTAATGCTATAAACATCCCTTTCAGGACTGACTTTGCTATGTCCCATAGATTTTTGGTTGTTATTTGTTCATCTTTATTTATGTCTAGGTAATTTTTTAATTCTTCCTTGATCTCATTGTTAACCCATTCATTGTTTAATAACAAACTATTTAACTTCCATGTGTTTGAATGTTTTTCAGGTTTTCTTTATTGTAATTGACTTCAAGTTGCATACCATTGTGGTCAGAGAAGATACTTAATATAATTTAAACCTTCTTCAATTTGTTAATACTTATTTTTGTGTCCTAACATCTGGTCTGTCTTTGAGAATGTTCCATGTGCACTTGAGAAGAATGTATATTCTGCTGCTTTGTGATGAAATGTTTTGCAAATATCAATTAATTCTATCTGATCTAGGATGTCATTTAAGGTTGCTGTTGCCTTGTTGATATTTTTTGTCCAGGAGATCTATCCATTAATGACAGGAGAGTATTAAAATTCCCTACCGTGACTGTATAGCTGTTGATCTCTCTCTTGATGTCCAGCTAATTTTTTTTTATATTTAAGTGCTCCTATGTTGGGTTCATACATGTTTACAAGAAGTATATCCTCTTGTAGGATCAATCCCTTTAGTGTTATGTAGTGACATTCTTTGTCTCTTTTATGCCTTTATTTTGAAGTCTATTCTGTCCATATAAGTATTCCTACCCCAGCTTTTTGTTTGTTTGTTTCCATTTGCATAGAATATTTTTTGTCATCCCCTCACTTTCAGTCTGTGTTTATGTTTTTTTCTGAGGTGGACTGCATATATATGATCATGTTTTCCTATCCATTCTGCCACCCCATGTATTTTGATTGAAGCATTTAATCTGTTTACATTTAAGGTTATTATTGAAAAGTACTTATTTTTTGCATTTTATTCTTTATACCTTTTTTCCTCTCTTGGTTTCTTTTATCTTCCTTCTTCTTAAAGTAGGTCCTTTACATTTCTGGTAATACTGGTTTGGTGGTAATAAACTCCTTTAGTGTTTTTGTTTGTTTGTTTGTTGCTTTGTTCTGTTTTTGTCTGGGAAGCTCTTTATTTTGCCTTCAATTTTAAATGATAGCCTTGCTGAATAGAGTACTCTTGGTTGCAGGTCCCTTGGCTTTTTATCACTTGAATATTTCATGACAATTCCTTCTGGCCTGAATTGTTTCTGTTGAGAAATCAGCCAAAAGCCTTATGGAAGCTCCTTTGCATGCAACTAATTGCTTATCTATTGCTTCCTTTAAGGTTCTCTCTTTGTCATTAATCTTTGGCATTATCATTATGATGTATCTTGGTGTGGACCACTTTGGGTTTATCTTGATTGAGACTCTTTGTGCTTCCTGAACTTGTGTGACATTTTCCTTCATCGTGTTAGGGAAATTTTCAGACATTATTTCTTCAATCAGGTTCTCAACCCTTCATCCACTCTTTTCTTCTCCTGGTACCAATTTGATGCTGATGTTGTTAGGCTTGGTGATGTACCAAATATCTCTTAGAGTTTGTTCATTGTTTTTATTAATTCTCTTTTCTTTCTGATGCTCTGCTTGGTGCTTACTGTTAAGTTGTCGCTCACTAAATTGCAGATTTAATTATTCACTTCATCTAACCTGCTCTTAATTCCTTCTAGTGTATTCTTCATTTCTGATTGGTTCTTTTTTATGGTTCCTATGTCCTTTTTAATGTTTACTATCTCACTGTTTAAGTTTTCTCTGAAATCATCCATTTTTCTCCTAAGTGCCTTGAACATCCTTATAACCTTTGTTTTAAATATCCATCTGTCATTTTTGTTGCTTCTATTTCATTTACTTCTTTTTCTGGGAATTTCTCTTATTCTCTAATTGGGGCATATTTCTTTATCTCCCCATTTTGTCTCTGTTTATTCGATAAATCTACTATGACTTCCAAACTTGCTATGATTTTATGATGAAGGCATCATGTTGGGCTCAGTGGCACAATATTTCAGATCATGTGAGCTCTGTGCTTCAGGAATATTTCTTGTAGGTTATGTGAACCCTCCTGATATAGTTGAGTCTTGAATGAATGCTGTTGAGCCTTTTACGGGTGGAGTTAACCCTTCAGGCTGGCTTACTATAATGATGTACCTCATCCATGTATGACACACTGTGCAGGAACTCCCCCAGAGGCAGATTTGTTCCCAGTAGGGTCTGGTGCCTGCCAGAATTCACCTTTGGGTGTGTCACTTGTGTAGCTAGTTGGGTAGAGCTTTGGTGTGGTATGAAGCTCACCACTCTTTATGTTTTTTCTGGGTCCACTTGTGTGGGGTTCAGGCACATGTCAATGTCAAATGTTGTAAAAAATCATCCATGGGCCATCTGTCTAGAGCTACCACATTATTCTCTGTTTGTGGCTGTATCTACTGGGCCTAGGTGTGTGTGTGAGGGGCCAATCTCTGTACAAGGGTGAGATTCCTCCAGCTTAGAGCTGAGGGATGATCTGTAAAAGGAAAAAGGCTTGCTGAGGTCCTCCTCTTCCTGTCATCTACTTTGCCTCTCCCGAGGTTGCCTGGTCTTTCTCCAGAGCCTTCTAGAGAAAGACCGTAGAGTAGACCCAAGCTGGTTGTACCCCATTGACCCTTTCACAGGTTGTGAGTTTGGTAGGATGGGGCAACCAGGGTTGAGAAGATGGGGCTAGTAGATACCCTACTTGGGGGTCATGTAGTCAGGCATTCAATGAGGGGAAAGTGGCTCCCACTCTAGAGCCAAACCATTCAGTCTCTGCCAGAGTCTCCAACACTTGTTCCCCCAGGAGGGGCACACCACAGTTTCAGGTTGAGCCAGCCAACTGTCCCCTCTGCAGGAGCAAGCTCAGCACTAGGTTCAGAAAAACAGGTGAAAAGAATCTCTCCTTGAAGGTAATATCAGCCCAGCCCACAGTAGGGGCCTAAGCACTTTGTCCTGGTCCCAGACAATAGCCTCCTACTCTGTCTCAGCTCTGAGCAGCTCTTTCTCCCCTCACCTCGCCCCCCATGGAACTGATCTCAGGGGTTAAGGTACTTGGGACTTGGGAGGGAAGATCCAAACAGTGTCTCATTGGGAGTAGTGCCCACAAATCTGTAAGAGGGGAACAGGCACTATTTTTCTTTCCTGGACTGAACTCACAGGGGAGATAGGAATGGCCCTTGCATGATGTAGCCAAACAACCCAGCAACTATCTGTTTGATTTCCAGATAAAAGCTTTCCCAGGAGACATGCTCTGAACAGCACTCTGGTTCCCTGTGTGGCTGAACTCAACAGGATGGAGCTGGCCAAGTGATTCAACCGATTGGGGGGAAGGGGTGCTATTTATGTGCTCAAGGGAGACCAGTTCCCTCTCCAAAGCCACACAGTTTAGTCATGGTCTGTGTCTTAACCAGAAGCCTCCACAGAACAGGAGGGCCCCAAAGAACACTGCTTAGTGCAGCCAGCGGCTCCTCTGCAGGATCTGAGCATGGCACAGTGGCCTCACCAGCAGTCAAGGACCAGGGGCTGTATCAATATGAATGCTTGTCCCTGGGAAGGTGGTGTCTGGGTGGTATCTGTAACAGACTCCCTTCTCTTCTAAGTGGACTGAATCCCCACTGGTTTTCACCACAATATCATATATGAACTCTTCTTCCTACTTCTCTTGCTCTGGGTTGGAGATTTAGTCCCCACACTCCTTGAGGAAAGGTGTACTGCAGCCAAGATACTCCTCCAGCTTCTCAGCTGCTGCACCTGGGTGCAGGGGCCTTTCCAGGTCTCTGCCCTTCTTACCAGTCTCTATGTGCCTTCTTCTGTAAATCCTTGGTTATAATATTTCAGTTTAACTAGCCTTCAGTTGGTTACTCAGGTTGATTCCTCTCTAATTTAGCAAATCCACTTTGGGGCCAAGAGCAGGTGAATGTAGCTTCCACCTACTCTACAACCACCTTGGAATTTTAATTTTCTAGTGAAGTATGTTGTGGGTTGAATTGTGTCTCTGAAAAAGATGTGCTGAAGTCCTTCCCTCCTGTGCCTGTGAATCTGATCTTGTTTAAAAATAGGATTTTCCATAAATCACCAAGATAATTTGATATCATTTAGGGTAGATCCTAAACAAAAACATAAACATGCACAGAGTGATGGTGATGTAAAGATGATAATGTGACAATGAAGGCAGAGATTGGACTGATGCAGCTGCAAGCCAAGGAATCCTAAGGAATTGTTGCTACTACAAGAAACTAAAAGAGACAAGAAGGATTCCACCCATGGTCTCAGGGAACCTTTATCTCAGACAGAACTGTGAGAGAATAAATTTGTATTGTGGTACCTTGTTACAGCAGCCTAAGAAAATTCATGCAATCTGTAAAAAAATGTTTGTATCTATTTTAGAGTCAGTTGTCAATTTTTTACCAAAACATAAGCCTTTCCAGATTATGATTAGTATTCTGTTGAATACATAGTTCAGTTTGAGTAGAATTTAAATCTAAACAATATGTAGCTTCCCAGTCCTAAAACATGATATATCTTTTTACTCAATAGCTTTTCTACAATGTATCTTCTAATGTCTTCGTCTGATTTGACATCAAAGTAGTACTGGCCTATAAGAATGCCTTGGTAAGTTTTCTTCCCTCTCTGTCTTCTTAAATACCTCCTATTGTACTGGTAGTATTTCTTTTTTATTCTATAAGTCCATTTATTTTTTTCCTAAGTCTTATACTAACATAGCCCTTTCATCTTTTTTATGCTATTAATATAGCCCTTTCATCTTTGTTATGCTTGTAATAATTCTATTACCTCTTTTCTCAGTCATGTACTTTCACTTATTTTCATCTTTCCTTTTTTTAATCCTTATTATTGAAAGTATTACATATGTCCCCTTTTTTCTCCAATTGACCTCGTATAGCCCAGCCCACCCTCACCCTAATGCCTCTAGCACCTTATTGTCTGTGTCAATGGGTTAAGCAAAAATGCATACACGTTCTTTGGTTGATCCTTCCCATGCACCCACCCAGGCTTCCCACTGAATTCCACAGTCTGTTCCAAGTTTCTATGTCTCCGGACCTATTTTGTTCAACAGTTTATTTTGTTCATTAGCTTCCACATATGAGTAAGATCAAGTGATATTTGTCCTTCTCTAACTGGCTTATTTCACTTAGCATAATACCCCTCAGGTCCTTCTCTGCTATCTCAAAGGGTAAGAGATCCTTCTTTTTTACTGCTGCATAGTATTCCATGGTATAAATATACCACAGCTTTTTTATCCACTCATCTACTGATGGGCACTTGCACAGTATCAAGATCTTAGCTATTGAAAATTGTACTGCTATGAAAATAAAAATACATACATTCTTTTTTATTGGTGTTTTGGGTTTCTTAGGAAATATTCCTAGAAGTGTGATCATTGAGTCAAATGGAAGTTGCATTTTTAATTTTTTGAGGAAACTCCAAACTTTTTTCCACAGTGGATGTACCAGTCTGCATTCTGACCAGCAGAGTACTAGGGTTCCTCACCAGCACCTGTCATTTGTTGATTTGTTGATGGTAGCAATTCTGGCAGGTATGAGGTGATACCTCATTGTTGTTTTAATTTGCATCCCTTTGATGATCAGTGACTTTGATCATTTTTTTTCATGTCTCTTGGCCATATATATAATCCCTTTGGAGAAGTGTGTATTTAAGTCCTTTGCCCATTTTTTAATTGGATTGTTTGTCTTCCTTTACTTAAGTTGTATGAGTTCCCTACATGGTTTGTAGATTACCCCCAACAGTATGTATCATTGGCAAATACGTTTTCCCATGCAGTGAGCTCTCTTCTTATTTTGTTGGTGGTTTCTTCTGCTCTACAGAAGTTTTCTATTTTGATGCAGTCCCATTTGTTTGTATTCTCCTTAGTTTCCTTTGCCCTAGGATATGTATCCCCAAACATATTCCTATGAGAGATGTCTTAAATTTTGCTGCCTATGGCTTCTTCTAGTATTTTTATGGTTTTGCATCTTATATTAGGTTGTGTTTTTTTTTAATCCATTTTGAGTTTATTCTTCTGTATGGTGTAAGTTGGTGGTCTAGTTTCATTATTTTGCATGTATCTGTCCAGTTTTCCCAGCATCATTTATTGAGCAGACTGTCTTGACTCCATTTTTGTTCTTGCTTCCTTTGTCAAACATTAATTGAGCATAATGGCTTGGGTTGCTTTCTGGAGTCTCTGTTCTGTTCCATTGATTTATATGCTTGTTCTTGTGCCAGTACCAGGCTGTTTTGACCACAGTGGCTTTGCAGTATAGCTTGATATCTGGTATTGTGACCCCTCTGACTTTGTTCTTCTTTCTCAAGATTGCTTTGGCTACTCGGGGTCTTTTTCAATTCCATAGAAATTTTTGGAGAGTTTGTTCTAGGTCTGTGAGGTATGCGATTGGTATTTTAATAGAGATTGCATTGAATCTATAGATTTCTTTGAGTCATACGAACATTTTAATGATATTCATTCTATCAATCCATGAACATGGTATATTCTTCCACTTTTTTATATCTTCCTCTAGCCTTCTTTCAACACCCTGTAGTTTTCAGAGTACAAGTCTTTGACTTCTTTGGTTAAGTTTATTCCAGGGTATCTTAATTTTTTGTTGCTATGGTTAAAGGGATTATTTGTTTAGTTTCTCTTTGTGAGAATTCATTATTGGTGTATAAAAATTCCATTGGCGTCTGGGTTTAATTTTGTATCCTGCTACATTGACAATTCATGTATTAAATCTATTTTTTTTTCATGCAGTCTTCAGGGTTTTCTATGTACAATACCATGTCATCTGGGAATAATGACAGTTTTACTTCCTTCTTTCCAATTTGGATGCCTTTAATGTTCCCTTCTTGTCTGATCACTGTGACTAGGACTTCTAGTATTATGTTGAATAAGAGTGGTGAAAGCAGACATCCCTGTCTAAATGGTTTTCGTTTTGCCCATTGAGTATGATGTTCACTGTAGATTTGTCTTATGTGGCTTTTATTTTGTTAAGATATAATTCCTCTATGTGGAAGACAGTATGGAATTTCTCAAAAAACTAAAAATGGAACTCACATTTGACCCAGTAATCCTACTTCTAGGACTATATCCCAAGAAACCAGAAACACCAATCAGAAAGAACATATAGCAGCACAATTTACCATAGCTAAGATTTGGAAACAGCGTAAGTGCCCATCAGCAGATGAGTGGATTAAAAATCTGTGGTACATCTACTACACAATGGAATACTATGCTGCTATAAAAAAGAAGGAACTTTTACCATTTGCAACAGCAAGAATTGACCTGGAGAGCATTATGCTAAGCCAAATAAGCCAGTCAGAGAAAGATAAATATCACATGATCCCACTCATATGTGGGATATAATGATCAACAGAATTTGATGGACAAGAATAGATCCAGAAACAAATGGTAGGGGAGGAGGGGTGGTTAGAGAGCAACCAAAGGACTTGTATGCATACATACTAGCATAACCAATGGACACAGGCATTGGTGCGGTGGGGGCTTGCCCGGGGTGAGAATGGCTGGGAGGGTGGGAGGTCAATTGGGGAAAAAGAAGACATATGTAAAACTTTAGACAATATAAATAAAAGATATGATTATTCCCACTTTGCTGAGAGTTTTTATCAAAGGTGGGTGTTGGATTTTGTCAAATACTTTTTCTATGTCTATTTATATGATCATGTGATTTTTGTCTTTCAGTTTGTTTATGTGATGTATCATGGTTATTGATTTGTGAATATTGTACCAGCCTTGCATCCCTGGAATAGATCCCACTTGGTCATGGTTGTATGATCTTTTTGATATATTTCTGAATCTGATTTGCTAATATTTTGTTAAGAATTTTAACATCTATATTCATCAGGGATATTGGCCTGTATCTTTCTTTGTAGTGTATTTATCTGGTTTTATAATTAGAATGATGTTGGCCGCATAAAAATGCTTGGAGTGTTCCTTCCTTGGATTTTTGGAACAGTTTAAGAAGTATAGGTGTTAGCTCATCTTTGAATGTTTGGTAAAACTCCCCTGTGAGGACATCCTGACCTTTTATTGGCTGGAAGTTTTTTTTATTATTATTATTGCTTCTATTTCATTAGTTATTCTAGGCCTTTTCAGATTTTCTGATTCTTTCTGATTCAGTTTTGGGAGATTGTATTTGGTGAGGGGTGAGGCAGGGGGAGATTTGTCCATTTCATCCACATTGTCCAGTTTGTTGGCATGTAGTTGCTCATAGTCTTTTTTTATAATCCTTTGTTTTTCTGTGATGTCAGTGGTTATTTCACCACTTTCATTTCTGATTTTAATTATTTGGATCCTCTCTCTTTGTTTCTTGATGAGTCTGGCTAAAGGTTCTTCAATCTTGTATATTTTTCAAAGAACAGATTCTTGGTTTCATTGATCTTTTGCATTGTTCTTTTACTCTCTATGTCATTTGTTTCTGCTCTAATCTTTATTATTTCCTTTCTTCTACTTATTCTGGGCTTTTCTTGTTGTTCTCTTCCTAATTATTTAAGTTGAAGGGTTAAATAGTTTATTATTAATTTTTCTTCTATTTGGACATAGGCCTGTAGTTCTATGAATTTCATTCTCAAGACTGCTTTTGCTATTTCCCAGAGATTTTGAGTTGTTCTGCAATCATTTTCACTTGTTTCCAGTAAGTTTTCAATTTACTTTTTGATATCATTAATAACTCATTCAATAATAACATGCTATTTAGCCTCCATGTTTTTGAATGTTTTTACTGTGGTTTATTTTTAATTTCATTCTATTATGTATCCAAGAAAATGATTAATATAATTTCAATCTTCTTGAATTTGTATAGAATTGTTTTATGTCATAACATGTGTTCTATCTTTGAGAATGACACACGTGCACTTGAGAAGAATGTACAACCCTCTGATCCAGTGTGTCATTTAGAGTCACTGTTTCCTTCCATAATTTTTTGTCTGGACGATCTAGCCATTGAATTCAGGAGGGTATTAAATCTAACTATTTTGACTGTGTTGCTGTCAATCTCTCACTTAAGGTTCTCCAGAATTTTTTTTTTTTTTTACATATTAGGTGCTCCTAGATGGGGTGCATATATGCTTACCTGGATTATATCATCTTGTGCATCAATCTCTTTAGTATTATGTAGTGACCTTTGTTGTCTCTTTTGATGGCCTTCATTTTGAAGTCTATTTTGTCAGATATGATTATTGCTACCCTGGCTTTTTTTTTTTCATTTCCATTTGCCTGGACATTTTTTTCAATTCCTTACCTCTCATTCTGTGTTAATCTTTGTCCTAAGTTGGGTCTCTTGTAGACTGTATATATTTGTATCATATATTCACGTCCATTCAGCTTCCTATGTCTTTTTATTGGAGCATTTTAACCATTTACATTTACGGTGATTATTGATAGGTGATTATTTATTTATTTATTTATTTATTTATTTATTTATAAGCTTTATTCTTGCATATCAAATTATGACTTGTTAAAAAAATATATTTTTGAGAACCAAGATGGCGGCATAGGTTAACGCCTGAGTTTGCTGCCTTGAACAACTACTTCGAACGTGAAATTAAAAGACGGAACGGACATCACCCAGAACCACAGGAACGCTGGCTGAGTGGAAGTCCTACAACTAGGAGGAAAGAGAAACGCATACGAACACTCAGAGGAGGCGCAGTGCTGAAGTCAAATTCTGAGGTGCGGAGTGCGCGAGCGGGCTGGAGGCGGAGGGCGCGGTTGGCGTTTTCAATCGGGAGGGAGTAGCAGACTCTGAGCTCCAGATACGGGCCAGTCTTTAGGGACCCAGACTCAAACGAGAGAAGCGGGAGTGTCTGGCTTCGGTCAGAGAGAGTGCAGCTTTCTCTCCGAGGTTTGCAGCGGTTGCTGGGACTCAGAGAGGCAGAGCCCCTGGGGACAGGACTGAGAGCCGCCATAACTGCTCTCTCCGGCCCACCCTGTTGATCCTGTGCAACCCGCCCCACCCAAGCCCTGCACAGAAGCATTTGCGGATAGCCTCAGGCAAACGCCAGATTAGCACCTCCCTAGAGGACAGAAGTTCTCTCACTGAGACACAGCTGATTCTCACAGCCACTTGGCCTGGAGGTCAAACCCTCCCTGGTATTAGCTACAACAATCAAGGCTTAACTACAAGACTGTGCAAAAAGACCACTAGGGGGTGCACCAAGAAAGCATAACAAAATACGGAGACAAAGAAACAGGACAAAATTGTCAATGGAAGATATAGAGTTCAGAACCACACTTTTAAGGTCTCTCAAGAACTGTTTAGAAGCCGCCGATAAACTTAATGAGATCTACAAGAAAACTAATGAGACCCTCGATGTTATGTTGGGGAACCAACTAGAAATTAAGCATACACGGACTGAAATAACGAATATTATACAGACTCCCGACAGCAGACCAGAGGAGCGCAAGAATCAAGTCAATGATTTGAAATGCGAGGAAGCAAAAAACACCCAACCGGAGGGGCGGAATGAAAAAAGAATCCAAAAATGCGAGGATAGTGTAAGGAGCCTCTGGGATAGCTTCAAGCGTACCAACATCAGAATTATAGGGGTGCCAGAAGATGAGAGAGAGCAAGATATTGAAAACCTCTTTGAAGAAATAATGACAGAAAACTTCCCCCACCTGGTGAAAGAAATGGACTTACAGGTCCAAGAAGCGCGGAGAACCCCAAACAAAAGGAATCCAAAGAGGACCACACCAAGACACATCATAATTAAAATGCCAAGAGCAAAAGACAAAGAGAGAATCTTAAAAACAGCAAGAGAAAGAAACTCAGTTACCTACAAGGGAATACCCATATGACTGTCAGCTGATTTCTCAACAGAAACTTTGCAGGCCAGAAGGGAGTGGCAAGAAATATTCAAAGTGATGAATGCCAAGAACCTACAACCAAGATTACTTTATCCAGCAAAGCTATCATTCAGAATTGAAGGTCAGATAAAGAGCTTCACAGATAAGGAAAAGCTAAAGGAGTTCATCACCACCAAACTAGGATTATATGAAATGCTGAAAGGTATCCTTTAAGAAGAGGAAGAGGAAGAAAAAGGTAAAGATACAAATTATGAACAACAAATATGCATCTATCAACAAGTGAATCTAAGAATCAAGTGAATAAATAATCTGATGAACAGAATGAACTGGTGATTATAATAGAATCAGGGACATAGAAAGTGAATGGACTGACTATTCTTGTGGGGGAAAGGGGTGTGGGAGATGCTGGAAGAGACTGGACAAAAATCGTGCACCTATGGATGAGGACAGTGGGTGGGGAGTGAGGGCGGAGGGTGGGGCGGGAACTGGAGGAGGGGAGTTATGGGGGGGAAAAAAGAGGAACAAATGTAATAATCTGAACAATAAAGATTTAATTAAAAAATATATATATATATTTTTATTGATTTCAGAGAGGGAGAAAAAGATAGAAACATCGATGATGAGAGATAATCGTTGATTGGCTTCCTCCTGCACACTCCCTACTGGGGATTGAGCCTGCAAACTGGGCATGTGCCCTTGGCCAAAATCGAACCTGGGACTCTTCAGTCCACAGGCCGATGCTCTATCCATTGAGCCAAACCGGCCAGGACAGATAGGTGATTATTTATTGCCATTTTAATTATTTATGCCTGTTTTTCTCTTTCCATTTCTTCTCATTACAGCAGTTCCTTTAGCATTTCTTGCCATGCTTGTTTGGTGGGGGACAAATTCATTTACCCTTTTTTGGTCTGAGAAGCTCTTTATTTCACCATCTATTTTGAATGATAGCCTTGCTGGATATAATAATCTTGGTTTCAGATTCTTGCTTTTCATTACCTTGAATATTTCATGGCATTTCCTCTGGCCTATAGAATTTCTTATGGATATCATCTGGCAGCCTTATGGAAGCTCCTTTATAGGTAACAAATTTCTTTTCTCTTGCTGCCTTTAAGCTTCTCTCTTTTTTTCCCTTTAATTTTTGGCATTTTAATTTTGATATATCTAGGCCTGTTAGGGTTATTCTTTCTTGAGACTCTCAGTGCTTTCTGTACTTGTGTGACTTTTTCCTTCACCAAGTTAGGGAAGTTTTCTGCCATTATTTTTTCAAACACCTTCTCTATCCCTTGCTCACTTTCTCCCCATTCTGGCACATCTATGATGTGAATATTGTTACCTTTCATATTGTCCCACAGCTCCCTTAAGCTGTGTTCCTTTCTTTAATTTTTTTTTCTTTTTTGTTATCTGATATAGTGTTTTTCTTTTTTGGGTCTCCGATATCCTGTCTCTTCTAATTCACTGATCTGATCCTCAGCTTCCCCTAATCTGCTGTGTATTCCTTTCACTGTTTTCTTTATTAGTGCTATGTCATTCTTTTTTATTATGTCTTTTCTCATGCTATTGAGCACCTTTGCCATCATTAATATGAACTCTATGTCTGCTAATTTTCTTTTCTCCATTTCATTTTGCTTTGCTCTTCTTCTAGAGAATTCCCTTATGCTTTCATTTGAGGCTTGTTTTTTGTTATTTTGTGTGTGTGTGTGTGTGTGTGTGTGTGTGTGTGTGTGTGTGTGTGTGTTTGTCTCCCCATTTTGGCTGCCTGTTTGTGTTTGCATCTGTGTGTTAGGTAGATCTACTATGACTCCCAATCTCTGGTGCAGGACAATGTCTGGTGCTGTTTGTGACTGGCCCTGAGTACCCTGTTTGGAGCTATCACAATCCACAGCTTGTGGCTCCCTCTGCTAGGGCTGGTTGTCTTTGGAAAGTACCAAGGTGTGCACCAGGGTCTGCTTTTCCTAGACCCCGGCCAAGAATTAGATCAGGCAAAGACTCAAAACCCCCAGATGCTCACCTCTGCCTACAATCCTATTCACACTCAGATTCTATTAGCTTCAGGCTATTGACCACAGGTTGCAATGAGAGACTTTACAGCAGGGTGGGGCAACTACCTTCCCCCTGGGCAAAATCTGCCTGGATAGCAAAGGTTCACCACTGGAGAAAGATTTGCTACTCAGTATGAGGGAATGACTCAGCACAGGAAACCAAAGTGTATGCCTTCTGAGGTCTAACTCCAGAACCCCAAGCCCTGGCTTTTGCTCACATAGCTCCAGTCCGCTTTGCCCTCCCTCTACCAGAGCCCAAGGTGAGTGGCTGTGCACAAAAGTTAGTGCATTGTCTCTTTAATAGCATGCCTGTATTTCCAACCATCTCTCTCTACCAGACAGCAACCCTAATGCTTTCCAGAGCCAGAGGTTATGTGGGAAACTTTCTCAGTTCTGGTGCTCTGGGCTGGGGAGCCCAGCTTGGGAGTTAGACCCCATATTTCTCAGTGGGAACCCCTACAACTGAGAGATCCCTCTGGAAATTCAGCTGTTGCCTGTGGAAGCCTGGCCAGCCCTTTCATGCCTCTGCACTTCCTCCCACCCTCTGTGCGGTCTCCACTTTCCATCTTTGGTTATCAGGGTTCTCTGCAGCTCATCTTCAGTTCATTTTTCAGGATGGTTTTTCTGTATTTTAGCTGCAATTCTAGTTTGGTTGTGGGAGCATGACAGCGTAGCTTCCACGTACTCTGCTGCCATTTTGTAATCTCTTGTCTTTATATTTAAAATGCATACCATGTAGGCAGCCTAGGAATATACTTATTCTATACATTTTGATAATCTCTATCATTTATTTGAAATAAGTAAATCATTTACATAATGTACTTATCAGTTTAGCTGGGTATTATATGTCATATTTGTTTTGTTATTTTTTTTGGGGGGGGGGGCCTGTTTTGTTGTTGTTTTTTTGGACCATCTTAATAAGCTGAAAATAAAAGGCCAAAATGATATTTTTTAAGCTATTCAGGAAGCACTGATTCATGCAGAAATCCAAATAGTGTTCCCATTAAGAGACAACGATAAGGGGTATTTACAAGAAAGGTAAGAGACAAAATTACATCAGTAGAAGGAAGACATTTCTATTGGTTCAGGGTAGCTAACAGAGTGATACTAATTCTAACAAATATTTTTTAAAAGTTCAGTCCAGTAGTCATAATATCTGCTTCCTTGTTATTCTTGTAGATAGTACTTTGGGACACAATGATATTTAGTCATAGTCCAAAAGTTACTTAGTCCTGTTGTAACACTGCAAAGTCTGAGGGATAACACATGCAAGGCAATCCCAATGGGAATAGGAGATCTGACTGCATTTTAAAGTGGCTCCATTTATATTATTTTTTATACTTTGATCTTTGTAATATTTTTTTCTCTTATATTCTTTGGATTATTTTTGTATGTTTTATTTGATTTTAACTCTACTATTGGTGTATTAGTTATACTTTTTTATTCATTTATTTCATTGTTTCTTTTTTCTTCTTTCCAAGTTTATAATTAAATATGTATATTTGACTTGTCAAAATTTACCTTCAAACAGTATTATACAACTTCAAGCTAAGTGTAAGAATTTTGCAAAAGTATATTTATTTTCATTCTCCCATCACTTGTGCTAGTTGTTGTGAAATGCTGCTATTATTTTTACTTTAAATAGGCAACGATCTTTTAAAACTCTAAATATGGAAAAAGAAGCAAAATTAGGTGGGTTTTTTTCCCATGAATATGCCACTTCCTGTGTTTTCATATTCTGTGTAGCTCCAAGTTTCCATCTGGTATAATTTTCCTTTTTTATGAGTCTTTCCTTTCTTATTTCTGGTAGTCTAGTTTTGCTGGTGATGAATTGTGTTACTTTGAATACTTTTGGAAAAGACATTTTATATTTGCTTTCATTTTTGAACAATATTTTTACTTTAGTGAAATTCTAAGTGACAGGTTTATTTTTCCTCACACTTTCAAGATATTCCTTCATTGTCCTATGGCCAGCACAGTTTGTGAGAATTCTTAGATTGTGTTTATTTTTGTTCCTCTGAAATAATGTGTCTTTCTGTGGATGTCTGTAAGATTTTTTTTATCATGATTTTTGGGTAGTTTTATTATGATTTGCCTTGGTGTGATTTACTTTATATGCATGTTTACTGACTTTTTATTTGTGGCATTTAATATACTCTTTATCCTGTCATTTGTACTTTGAATTTTATAAAAACATTTTCCTTTTTATTTCTAATTATCTTCCATTTCACTCCTCATTATGTTTATCTTTTTTAAATTTATACGAACCTAGTTTTGGATTTAAGAAGTTTGGAAGTCAGCACACCATCCCAGCAAGTAAAAACTGAACTAACTAAAAAACCCAACAACTCTTTTTGGATTTGTAAAAGAGGCAGGGGCACAGGGAGAAACCGCCCTCCCAATACTAGAGAAAGAGACAGGTAAATGCAGAGAGTCACAGCTGCCAGAGCAGAGACCCGACCCCCCCACCCCCAACACACACACACACACACACACACACACACACACACACGCACACGCACACGCACACGCAAAAACTTCAGTGCACCCTGGAAACCAGTGCTGGAAGGAAGCCTGAGCTGTAATTGATCAATTGCTGGAGGCGCTGTGTGGAGAAGACCAAGAGTTAAAAATTCAGAAAACCCAGACATAGGGGGAACCCCCACAATGTTGTACAAATGTTCTTCTAGAAGCTCTTCCAAGTCCCCACAGTAAATACTGGAGAAAAATCTCTTTGAGTTTCCAAAAGAGGGAGGGGCAAAAGAAAGCCAGAGAATTCTGTTCTTCTCAAGGCCTGCACCTGGGGAAAACTAGTGAGCCGGAGCCTAACTGACCGGAGGGAGGAGAATGCCCACCTCCAGCCCACGCCAGCCATTCTGTTCCCCCTGAAGAAGGAGAGAAAAACCGCTAAACTCCTGGGAAGCCTGCAGCCCAGCAGCAGACTCACTAAGGACTGAGACCTAATCACAGAGCAGCAGACACTTTCCTCTCCCCACACTCACCACCACAGACCCAGCCTACTATGCCAGCTGCCAGGAAAACAACTACAAGCCACACTAAAAGGAGAAATATAACTTGAAGACCCAGAACTAGCATCAGGAAAAGACGTGTCAGAATGTTGAATCTATAAGATTGGGCATTTAAAACATTTACTAGGAGGTTAATATCCAAAATATATAAGGAACTCATAAAACTTAACACCAAAAAACAAATACTCCAGTTAAAAAGGCCTGAATAGACATCTCTCCAAAGAGAACATGCAGATGGCCAATAGACATATGAAAAGATGTTCAACTTCACTAATCAAGGAAATGCATTGAAACTACAATTAGATATAATTTTACACCTGTCAGAATGGCTGACATTAATAAATCAACAAACAATATGTATTGCTGCTAATGAGGGGAAAAGGGAACCCTCATGCACTGTGTACGATAGTGGGATTGAAAATTGGTATAGCCACTATGGAAAACAGTATGAAAATTCCTCAAAAAATTAAAAATGAAACTACTATATTACCCAGCAATCCTACTACTGGGTACTTATCTGAAAAATCCTAAATACTAGTTCAAAAAGATATATGCACCCCATCTTCATTGCAATTTAAAAATAACTATAACTAAATCAACTTATTAGTGGATATAATATACAACATATGTAAACTGTGAAATCAAACACATAAAATATGTGGTGGGATAATGAGAAAGGATAGAAAAAATACCACAATAGAAAATTGTGAATTTACAAAGCAAGACAGCAAGAGAAGAAGAAAGAAAAAAAGGACATACAGAACACTCAGAAAACAATAACCAAAATGGCAATAGTAAGTCTTTACCTATAAAAATTACTTTAAATGTCCCTAAGAACTTTCCTTTTGTATTTCTAATATTAGCAGTTTCTGTCCTCTCTGCTCTCTTAGGTATCCTGACTAAAGGTTTATTATATATATATGGATCTCTTCAAAGAATCAGAAGATGAGTGGATAAAAAAGTTTTGGTGCATTTACACATGGAATACTACTGGACCATAAAAATAGAAATGACAGCATGGATGGACCTAAAGATTATTGTGCTAAGTGAAATAAGCCAGTCAGAGAAAGACAAGGACCAGGTGATTTCATTATATGTGGACTCTAAGGAACAAAATAAAGTCTGAAACAAAAGAGAAACAGATACATTTATACAGAGAACAGACTCACAGCTGTCAGATGGGAGTGGGGTTAGGATGCTGCGAGAAAAGATGAAGGGATTAAGAAAAAACTCATAGACACAGACAACAGTATGGTGATTACTAGAGGGAAAGGGAGGTGGGCGGAGGTAGAAGAGGGAAAAGTGGGGATGAATGGTGATGGAAGGAGACTGGACTTGGGTGGTGAACACACAATGCAATATACAGATGATGTATTGTAAACTTGTACACCTGAAACCTATATCATTTAATTAACCCATGTCACCCCAATGCAAAGAAAAATAAGAAAATAAATAAAAATATGCCAAAGTTTTAACTAATATCTCATCAAAGAAGGTAAACAGATAGTAATCATAAGCATGTGTTCAAGGAAATACAAATTAAAACAACAATGAGAGATCACTAAGACAATTAGATACCCCTACTTAGCTTATTAAAATGGTCAAAATCCAAAACATGACAACACCAAATACTGATGAGAATGTGGAACAACAGGAGCTCTCATACATTGCTGGTAGGAATGAAAATCGGCATGGACACTTTGGAAGATAGTTTGGCTGTTTTTCACAAAATAAAATATATTCTTGCCACACAATTCAGCAATCATACTTCTTGATATGTACCCAAAATAGCTGAAAACGTAAGTCTGCACAAAAACCTGAACACAGGTGGTTGTAGCAGCTTTATTCATAATTGCCAAAACTCAGAAGAAACCAAGACGCCCTTCAGTAGGTGAATGTATAAAATGTGGTATCCAGACAATGGAATATTGCTCAGTGGTAAAATTAAATGTTATCAAGACATGGAGGAACCTTAAATGCATAATAATAAGTGAAAGAAGTCAATCTGAAAGAAGCCAATTATATACTGTATAATTTTAACTGTAGGACCTCCTGGAAAAGGCAAAAATGTAGAGACAGCTGAACCCGGTTTGGCTCAGTGGATAGAGCGTCGGCCTGCAGACTGAAAGGTCCCAGGTTCGATTCCGGTCAAGGGCATGTACCTGGGTTGCGGGCACATCCCCAGTAGGAGATGTGCAGGAGGCAGCTGATCGATGTTTCTCCCTCATTGATGTTTCTAACTCTCTATCTCTCTCCCTTCCTCCCTGTAAAAAAATCAATAAAATATATTTTTAAAAAAATGTAGAGACAGTGAAAAGATAAGTGGCTGAGGTAAAAGGGGAGGTATGAATAGGTAGAGCACTGAGAATTTTTAGAGCAGTGAAAATATGCTGTATGATACTATAATATTGGGTAAATGTCATTTTTACATTTATTCATCCCCATAGAATGTACAATAATATGAGTTAGTCATACAATAAATTATGGGCTTTGGGTGATTACAATGGGTCAATGTAAGTTCATCATTTTTAACAAATATACCACTCTAGAGGTGACCAGGCTTGCAGGGGAGAGCAGTTAGGGGTGATCAGGCTGGCAGGCAGGTGAGCAGTTAGGAGCCAGCAGTTGTTAATGGGGGAGGCTATGCATGTGGTGGGGCAGGGGGTATATAAAAAATATATACCTTCCTCTCAAATTTGCTGTAAACCTCAAACTGTTCTGGAAAAGTGTTTACAGTCTATAAACATTATAATACTACTAGAGGCCCGGTGCACGAATTTGTGCACCAGTGCAGTCCCTCGGTATGGCCTGCAGGTATTGGGCTGAAACCAGCAGTCCAACACTCCTGCCTGCCACTCCCACTCATCCTGGCCCTGCTGCGCCTTCCAGGGGCTCACACCCAGCCAGTCCTGATCGGGAGAGGCTCACGCCACTGCAGCGGCACTCACCAGCTGTGACCCCTGCATTAGGAGCCTGTCCCATGGGACACAATCAGCCCTCCAGGTGGGTGGTGGGATGCCCTGGCCAGCCCGGATCTGGATCCATCCTGCTGATGTTCGCGCTGGTTATCGGGAGTCACCTGGTGACTGCTTTTATATCGTTTCTTCTTTGTGGAGCATCTAGGGAGGGGAAGTGGCCATGGTGCCCAAGGCTGACATCCAGGAGGCACCAGTCCATCAGTGCCTGGCCTGTTCTCTGAGATTGGATCTGCAGGACTATTGAGGGAGTGGGTAGCTGCCGCTGGGCTGGTGGGCCACTGGGACGGGTGATCATTTGAGCAGCACTCCCGCTGTGGGAATGCACTGACCACCAGGGGGAAGCTCCTGCATTGAGCGTCTGCCTCCTGGTGGTCAGTGTGCATCATAATGACCCGTCAACCGGTCAACCAGTCATTCGGTCAACCAGTCATTCAGTCTTTTGGTCATTTGGTCACTTAGGCTTTTATATATATACTAGAGGCATGGTGCACAAAATTCATGCATGCAGGGGGGTGTCCCTCAGCCCGGCCTGCACCCTCTCCAATCCGGGACCCCTCAGACATCCCTCTCACAATCCGGGACTGCTGGCTCCTAACAGCTCACCTGCCTGCCTGCCTGATCACCCCTAAGTGCTCTCCCCTGATGGCCTGATTGCCCCTAACTGCCTCTGCCTCGGCCCCCACCACCATGGCGTTGTCCGGAAGGATGTCCGGAAGACGTCCAGCCTAATTAGCATCTTACCCTTTTATTAGTATAGATAGATAATAGCTGTTTTAAGTCTTTATCTTCAAATTTCATCACCTCTGTCATTTATGGGTCCATCTCTAAAGAATGAGTGTAACCTAGTTGTAAGTAACAATTTGCTGCATCATTGCATGTCTAATAATTTTAAATGGAGTGCTGGACATTGTGTTGTTCTATCACTTTAAAGAGTGCTGATGTTGCCCTAACCGGTTTGGCTCAGTGGAACTGAAAGAGTGCTGATGCTTGTTTAACCAGGGAATAAAGTTATTTTGGATTAGGTTGATTCATTTGAGACCTGTTTTAACCTTTGTAAAGGTGGGTCTAGTGTACTATTTTAGCCATAGTAATAATAAGTGATGACATTTTTTGATTTTCCCTTCATTATTCAGTATCTCTAGTGTATTTTATCTTGGCTAGCCAGGCAGAATTCAAACACCTTCCAATCGTATCTGAACACTAGGAATGATTCACTGTGAAATCCTCAGACCTTGTTCTTTGTTTGACCTCGTGGAATTTCTACTTACACATGTGCAGATTAATTATAGCCAGGTATTCAAGAACACCAAGAACAATTTTGAAGTCTTTTCTGAGTACATCTCCCCTGGTTGGCACTCTGCCCCACAAATGCCATCCACCTGAGCTTCCCTGGACTTTGTTCTCTGTCCACCCAACTCAGCAGAGTCTTCTGCTCTCCCTTTGCTCTCTCCCTGGGTGATGGTCCAGGAAGTGCCGTCGTTGTAAATTTGTCATTCTGCTGATCTTCTTATTTTTTTATTATTAATACAATGTAAATTTATAACTCATTAGTGTTAGAATTTTTCTTAGAAACTAGATAATGTAATTTATTATCACTATGAAAATCAATGCCAATGACCCCTTGTTTCTTTGTCTCCCTGGTATCAGAGTCATATACCATTTGATAGTTTTCTGTTGTTTTTTTGTTTTGTTTTGTTTAGTTTTTTGAGAGGTGAATAAGTCTGATCTTGGTTACTATTTCATGACACAAAGCAGGAAAATATACTGAAGATATCTGGAATTAACTAATATATAGATAAATTAATGACAATTTGTGGTTAGTATTTGAAATGCTCATGGGATACCCACTTGAAAATAATCAGTAGCAATTAATTATTTGACAATTTATGACAGTGATTTAGACAAAAATATATTGGTGATTTATCTTCTTAGACCTGAAAATTTATATCAGAGGAGTAGAAAAAACCAGAACAATTATAGTCAAGTGGTGGATACATTAAATGAATTACTGGATATTAATGAGTGGTTAGAAGTGAAGAAGTAGTAAGTACATTCTGTGAATTAAATTTTACAAATTTTGCTGGAAAAAATATGCATATGATGATGGAGAGAGAGCAGTTTGGAGAATAATGACAGCCTAGTTATAAATCATTCAAATGAGTAGTTACTTGTATTTTCAATCTCATTTTAGAGAATCTTTACTAGTGTGTGTATTCTGGAGCTCATTCCCAATTTTTATGGAAATGTTGCTCAGGAGCTTAAGCAAGATGAAAAAGAAACAGGTGAATAAACCGTGATAAGCTGAAATTGCATTGAAACTCTGCAGAAGTCAAGTGATGCAGGCATAGCAAATGTTTGTATATATTGAGATTTGAAATGCTTTGGGTAGGTATAACGTATCATTCGGTATGAATATTGAGATATAGGACAAAAATATAACCAACGACTAAAAATAAATGGCCTCTTTCTATCTGTTGACCTTTTCTTTTTTATTATTAATACATTATAAATGTATAACCTATTAGTTAGTGTCAGAAGTTTTCTTATAGACTAGATATTGTAATGTATTATTGCTATGAAAATCAATATCAATGCCAGAGTAGATGAAACAGCTGAAGAGACCAGGTTATAAGTTAGTGGCAGCACCAGAACTAGGTAGGACTCAACCCTCCGGCCTTCCAGTCCAGAACTCTTCTGTGAGTCAGCATGTGCCAACAAGTGTCCACTAATAGGCTTCTCATTCTTTCATTCTTCCTGAGCATGAGATTCAGCTAAACGCCCACCCTCACTTGAAGTCAGGTAACTTCATCTGTCCTTGTGGCCTGCAGATTAAGTTCTCTCACAGCAAACTATTCTTTCTCTGCCCCTGTGTGCTGGCATCTCTGAAATGAAGATACACCTAGAGGCCACATGTTGGAATGGAAGAGCTTCTGTTAGCCTGGACCCTACATTAAAGGAGCATCCTTTCCTCCTTTCTACCATTTCCATCTGAACTTTGTGTAAATGACAAATACATTTCTATTGTCTTGTCACTGAGATTTAGGGAGTTACCTTTCAAAGCAGTGAATGCTACCTTAATTAATAAAGTTCTAGAGCTGTGTAAAATAATAACCTGAGACATGTTTTAATGGCTACGAATAGAAGCCACGGGGAAAATAGGTGCAAAGAGCCATACATTCCAAGGGTACACGCCTCTCCATGTTTCCTCATGTGAACCTGTCTCAATTGTAAGAAAGGGAGACCAGCTCAGCAGGGGCCAAGGACCGCTTCTTTACAACCTCGGGTAGAATTTGCCATCTTAATTCAATGCACAGAGATGCCAAAACTCGAATAGAGAGCTAAGTCAAAAGCTACACAGAAAACCATAATTTTGTACTTGAGGGAAGAACTTCCAGGAATAACAGACAAGTGCAAGCAAAAATGTGAATGTGGGGTGAACTACACAGCTCTTTTGGGAAAAAAAAAAACACACAACCACTAAGAGACATCAGTCTCTTAAATTGTTCTTTATGAGCCCTCTGGGACATGGTGCACTGGTGGGCTTTGTTTTTCTTCACCCAATTTTAGAGAGAAGATGCCCATAACATATTTCTTGATGGTCATAGTCATAACAGTGTCTCTATTCTGAAAATAACCTCTGAGATCAAGTATACACCATCCTTCGCTGTAAGAAAATTGGCCATCCATCCCCATTAGCAGCCAGCCTGGTCACTCAGCATCACTGACAGAAGCCACTTAAGGGAGACTGCAGAACGGGGTGGTGTGGACAGGTCAACGCATCAATTTTCCCTTGTATCCGAATTTGCTCACCTAATTTCATTGTCTCCCTTAACACAGTCATCTATCTGCCTTCATTGACTGGTCTGGATTTACACAAGTTATTTGAAAGATAAAGGTCAGATACACACCACATTGCTAGGACCATATTTATTAAGCACAGCCTCCTATCCCCCAACCCCACCTCCCTGCTCACTGACTTTCAGTATCATCTGGAACAGAGGGCTGTGAATTCAATGTGGCAGAACATGAAACTGGAGCTAAGGAGAAAGCCACAGATTAATGACAGATGATGCCAAGTTCAACCTTATTAGCCTTGGGGAAACCACACTGCTCTTCCTAGGCAGTATCTAAACCTTGTTATCTAGAGCATCGAGACAGCCCATTTGCTGTTGGTTTTAATCAGGGGATGACGAAGAGTCAATTAGATAACAGCTTGGAGATGAAGACGAAGTCCTTCCTCAAGGAGATTTGCTGCTGCTGAGATACCAGCCTAGAAAGTTGTTTGGTTTTACTATTTTTATGAGAGAGGGAGAGAGGGAGGGAGGTAGAGAGGGAGGAAGGGAGAGAGAGAGAGAGAGAGAGAGAGAGAGAGAGAGAGAGAGAGAGAGATCAAGTTGTTGTTCCACTCATTTATGCATTCATTGGTTGATTCTTGCATGTGCCCTGACTGGGGATGGAACCCGCAACCTTGGCATATAAAGCTCTACCCAGCCAGGGCCTCAGCCTATAACATTTTGAAAAATCTTTCTTCATTCTCTGCCATAGAGGCTTGCTAATTTTAAACCAGCAACCTTCAGACTTTGATTTCTTTAAGATTCGCATGTATGCATTTATAAAGCAAGGCATCCTCAAGAAAGAAAGTACTATGTATAGCTCCCATGCAAACAAGAGACCAGCTGTTGTCCCCTAGTTTCATCAAACTCTAACTGTGATGCTGCCCTTGGAGGCAGAATCTTTATTGCAGACCAACCATGGGAGGAACTGGGACACATCCCAGGATGCAGAATCTGTGAAATATGGTGGGTCCTCTGTAATTCCTGTTCGAATGACCAGGCTATATCTGCTTACCTTTCTCTTTCTTGATTAATATTGTGGGAAGTGATAAGCTATTCAAGGGTCCAGAGTGAGGATGCTGGGAAGCCCTGAGGACTGACTCAGTATTATAAAGTCCTAAAGGCTGGAGTGAACTAAAATGATTAAAACAAGATGTCAAAAGGCAACTTGACTAAGAGACATCACAAGAATGATTCTTGAGAAGACCAGAGTGCACCTTGCAGCATGCCTTAGCTGGCAAGCCAATAGTGTACATTAAACCAATAAGGTCAGAAGGTCCTGGAAATGCAATTTTTACATAAAAACCCAAATTAATTGTAGCTAGCACTTGAGCCTGTTTTGTCCTCTATATTAGATATGCTTTTGATAGTAGTTTAAAAACAGTATTGAGAAAACAAGAAAGTTTTTATCTACCTGCATATAGGATGTTGTGAGAAAAACTGAAAGAGGGAAAAGAAAAGCCATCAGGGTAAAAAGAATAGAAGAAACCCAAGCTCAAAGCATACTGTGTCCTCGGCCATTAGGAGCAGAGCCGGAGGAGCTAGGAGCTTAGAATGAATAAATTCAAGGATTAGGGGAAACCCCAGTGCCCTGTGCAGAGCACGGAGTGAAAGCCTTGCTCCTGAAAGCAGGGCCCTCGGCCAGCAGCAGTGCATCTCCTGGGAGCTTGTGGAAGATGTAGACACCCAGGCCACACCTGCTTATTGAGTCAGACTCCACGTTTGAATAAATGACCAAAAGGCTGTAAGCACTGCATTCAAAGTCTACATCAAGATTTCATTCTTTTGTGGCTGAGAGTATCCCACTGTATATTGTACCACAGTTTATGGTAATGTTTGGGTTACTTCCTTATCTTGGCTATTGTAAATAACACTGCAATAAACATAGGGTACATATATCTTTTCAGATTAGTGTTTTGTATTTCTTCAGATAAATGGCCAGCAGTGGAATTTCTGGGTCATGCGGTGGTTCTATTCGGAGGTTTTTGCATAACCTCCATACTGCTTTCCACAGCAGCTGCACCAATCTGCATTCCCACCAGTAGTGCAGAGGGTTCCCCTTTCCCCACACTCTCACCAGCACTTACTGTTTGTTGATGATAGCCATTATGGCAGGTGTGAGGTGATATCTCATTGTGGTTTTAATTTGCATTTCCATAATTACAGAATGGACCTAGAGGTTATTATGCTATGTGAAATAGAGAAAGACAAATACCATATGATTTCACTTTTATGTGGAATTTAAAAAACAAATGAACACGCAAAACAGAAACAAACTCATAGATACAGTGAACCAATTCACGGTTGCCAGATGAGGGGGGACATGAGGGCCTGAGTGGACAAAGCAAGGTATTAAGAATACAAATTGCCAGTTATAAAAACAGTCATGGGGATGTAAAGTTCGGCATCAGGAATATGGTCAATGATATTGTAATAACCATGTGTGGTGTCGGGTGTATTCTACACTTATCACTGTGACCACTTCATAAGGTGTATGAATGTCTAGTCACTATGTTATACCCTGAAACTAATATAATATTGTATGTAAACTATACATTTTTAAATAAGAAAGTAATTAAATTAAAATATCTGCATCAGAAAAGGCACAGCACAGGGTGACCTCACAAAGCCCCATGAGTCCCTGAGGAAGGGGGCAAAGTCCACACTTACTGTGAAGACTGAGCTGCCTGCCTGGCTGGGCTGGAGCCCTGGTGATGACTCCATGATGGACAGGGAGGGAAACCAAGAAAGCCAGTCCTGCTCAGGTGGAACTACACTCAAGACCACATGCTGGGCTCATGCAATCCCGCTCTACCTGCTCCTGGTCCACACCTGAAGTGAATCTCAGGTGATAAAGAGCTACAGGTGTCAAAACAGAGCTACCCTGCTCCCGAGCAGACCAACTCCCCAGCTCTTCATTGTAAACAGACAACCCAAACCACCAAATGTGTGTGTGACATAAACCTCATAAAGGAAGTTTAAATATTTTATAGCTAATGTGCATGGGCTCCACCTTAAAATGCGTGCAAGCCAGAAACATCCAGAATTACCAGGCAAGGCCAGATAGCAATGGCATAAGACCTTGAAAGAGAACAGCCCAAAGCCGTGATTGTCAGCCACTGAGCAGAATCGCCCAGAGAGCTGCTGAAAACACGCCCAGCCCGGCCCTGCAGGTGCTGCTTGAGCAAGTCTGGGGGAGGGACGGGCAGTTCCCATTTCTAACGAGGTCCCAGGTGGGGCTGACACTGCTGGCCCATGACCACACTTTGAGGAGCACTGGCAGAGATGATCAAGCACAACAACCAAACTGGGAAACAGCGGGAATTATTCAGATAATAAATGAACAGTTCAGGTGTGAGAATAAAAAATGTGTCCAGATACTGCTGAATGTCCTGAATGTCCCCAGACAGTCGGGACACACACTGTCCCCGTGGAGAACCGCTGACTTCGTCCAGTCACTAGTGAGGATAAAGCAGCCACCGCACCATTTAGAGTTTGGTTCTCCAGCTCTAGCTTGTAGCAGAATCATCTAAGGACTTGTTAAAAGGTGGATTATGAGCTCAGCCCCAGTTTCTGGCTCCCAGGTGATGTGAACACAGTGGGTCTATGCATCACAGTTGGAGAACCACTGATTTCTACGGCTCAAACCAATCCAAGTGTAGCCCCTGGAGTTGGAGAGGGACTTCCCGCCGGAGAGCACGGGATGGATTCGAAGTGGAGGACAGCTCTCTGCATATCTGTGTTCTGTTTGAAAAGTAGAAGTGGGAAGTGGATGTTATTAGGAAAGCAGTCAGCAAGTTCTGCTGCTGTTCATATTCACAGCACTGGGCTGGCCAGTGGATCTAACGGCCAGTGGAAGACTGAAGCGCGAGAGGAAGGAACAGAGGCCAGAGCACGGCTCTGATGTTGTGAGGTAGGACACTGCCAGGAAGCCCACTGCAGAGGGCTGTGAGGGTGGGCTTGGAGAGCGGAGTCTAGGTTAAAACCTCTCTCTGCCTTTGACTCTGTGTCCCAATCTTGTACATCGACATCCTTAAATCTTAGGCTTTTGTCACCTGTTAGCAACCACAAGTAAGAAGTGAGTTGGGGACAGAGAGATCTACAGGCTGGCTAGAGATGACAACAGGTTCATTACTCCCACAGGTATGCAGCCCAGAGGATGTTGAAGAGAGGAGGGTGAAGAATGAGGGGGTAGATCACAGCTACCTTTTAATTCGCAGGCAGGCTTGCCAATTATACATGTCATCCAGTAAAGTTCCAGAACTTGAACAAGATTATGCTTCCTACATATCCCATGGCGGGATGGGAGCAGGTGGGTCCTAGGGATGGTTGGAGAGGAGGTGCACAGAATACATTCAGCATGGAGAGCAGAAAAGCTTTCCCTCCCACAGGACCAAGTCTCCTTCCCTGTCCCAGCGGGGCTCTGCCTCAGGGTCACCTCTCTGTACTGCCAAGCCAGACCTCACTTCCCTCTCTGGCCCATCTTATGTTCGACCTGCTTTCTACCAGTCTCCAGCCTAACTCCATTCCTAGACCATCTGGCTCCTTCTAACTCCTTTGTACATTTCATTCTGTGCTGGCTTTCACTATGCCACCATTTTTTTT
The DNA here is from genome assembly GCF_014108235.1 of Myotis myotis. Classification (NCBI taxonomy): domain Eukaryota; kingdom Metazoa; phylum Chordata; class Mammalia; order Chiroptera; family Vespertilionidae; genus Myotis; species Myotis myotis. The sequence continues at coordinate 87,681,279 of NW_023416390.1, read as the reverse complement.
GTTAATGTGGGAAGTCTGATTTCTCCAATAAAACTGCAAAACCATATCTAAACTCCTCCCGGAATACAGCAGGGAGGGAGATTTTTCTGTTAGCTTCCTGCCTGCCAGGCCAATGGACTGCCTTCAGATATCCAGTCACCCTGACCGTGGAAGATGGCACCGCATAAGGCCCCTGGAAATGAGAACAACCTTATGGAGCACCTATGACTTGAGCCCTTCATTCCGGCCTGTGTGGCCCTGGCAATTTAACCCGCCCTAGTTCTCTTCTTTGGGGAAGAGGATCGTGATTGCTTTCAGAATCTGATACAATGCAAGCCTTTCAAAACGTGGGACAAAATAAATGGAGCGGTTCCTGTTACTGGAAGGTAAACATATGGCTACCCGCTGTGTTTACAAGCGGGTTCCTCAGGCCACAGGCAGCACACACCTCACTTCTGATCTCATTCTCCTGGGTCTCCCAGGCATCCACCTCACAGCTCATTGTTCCCATAAGAAATCGTCCTTTTCTTGCCTCTTGCTGGTGGATCCCCTCTCTGTCTGGAATGGGGTTCCCATGGAGACCTTCTGGGATAGCAGACCTCCCACTGGGTTCAGTCCACTCCCTGTCACCAGGACTCTTTGACCCAAATGTCCTTGGGGGCAGGGCTCACAATGAAATCGGTGCTCATTACAAATGGAACCTCAAGTCTTTAAGAAAACTTAAGTTAACCATGACATCGTAATAAACTTTCCCCCAACTCTTAACTTAGTTAAGAAAACTGAAGTGCAGGCCGCAAGGTAGAACTATGTGAGCGGTGGCAATGGGCTGGCATTCTGGAAGGCCAGCTTCCTTTCAGACACACACCTCCATCTCCCATTGTTCTCCTGTCCTCTACTGACACCCACTGCCAGGCTGCCTCTGCGCTCGCAGGCAGAGGCAGCCTGCGCTTTCGTCCTTGGCTGATTTTTGCCGTCATGCTTGGCTTTTGTTGGTAGTTCTTCACCAGGTCTCGAACTACATGGGGCAGATTAAACAACAGGCTTCACGGGAGGGGGATGTCTACACCCAGCTGGACCGTGGCTCTGGCCAGCCTGCTCCTGTTCGGTGGCCAGAAATAAAGAGAAGTCTGCTCTATATTTCAGCCTTTCCAACTCTCTGGGGCTGCCAGCTTATCCAAGATGATACCACTCTACCTGAAATATTCAGATCTCTGAGAACCTAGAATTTAGCTCCAGCAGGAATTTCCGAAGATTTAAAAAGACAGCAATGTTTCCATATGTTTTGGCTCCTAGGAGACTCCTGGGCCCATCTTCACTCAAATCATCCATCTACCCTTTCTTACAATCTCTTCTAATAAGCTGAGTCTCTGGCATCCCAGTCCATGCCCGTTTGGAAAAAGCAAATAGAGGAAATAGTAACCTTAGAAAGGTGTTATCTAACAACAAGAAAAGCCACCTATACTTACCTGGCAGGGGAGAGACCAAGGTCACAAAGGTGGTTTTCCCAGGGCCAGGCTTATCCATTGCACTCAGGATGTGCTCACCCCTGCGATTTCCCCAAATGTGGGAAACTCAGCTGCATAATTTGAAGAAAAAAGAAAAGAAAAGAAAAGAAAAGCCACCTAACAGGAAAGTAAGAAGACAGAAAAACTGTGAAAATAAACTATAAAAATGGGAAATTCATAGCCGTGCCAGCAGTTACATTCAGGAGCTGCCAGCCCACTGCCATTCCCCTGCACCCTTCTCATTGTTCCCTGGACGGTCACAGCTACCTGCTCCTCATGGGCCCGAGTCGCCCTCAGTCCAGCGATTCTCGGCTGTTCTTAGAAAGAAGCCATAAGCCGTATGTGCTTTCATGCCCCTCATACCAACTTTGCCTTCAGGACACTGTTTTAAAATGGTCCCGGACCTGTTTTCATCTCGGGTATGGTGAGGCCGGCAGGTCAGGACGTGACTGCCACTGAACAAGCGTGCTCCCCACAGTTCCTAAGGAGAGAGGCAATGATCAGGGCCACACAGGAGCTCCACTTGCTCAGGAGGCAGACGGGCAGGAGACCAGGAGCAGGAGGCTTCATGGTGGCTTCACAAGAAGAAGCATGGAGGCAGATCAGAAGCAGAACAAGGTTAGAATGGGATACTGTGAATAATTTCAGTGGCCTCTGAGCTATGAGGGTGATCTGTCGTCCCATAGATGGCTGGGGAGCTATTTAGGGAAGGAGTGTACTGCCAAAGACTGCAGGAGCCTGACAAGAAGGCAGGTGGGGCATGAATTTGGGATTGGTTGAATGCCTATCAAAAGCATGCTCACAGGCAAATAGTTCACTCTCTCTGGGAATTAGCTAGTGCTGGGAGTGGCAGCCCTCTGAGGTCTGCCAGGCCCCCGGATATCAAAGCATCATAAAATACTATATATATATATTTATATATATATATAGTATTTATATAATAATTAATAGTATTTATATAATATTATATATATACTATAATAAGTAGTAAATACTATATATATACTACTTATTATAGTATATATATTATATTATATAAATACTATATATATATATATATATATATATATATATATATATATATATAAATCAGTCTTAATCTCAACAAAGATGGTGGTTAATTTGCATATACTGCTCCAGCCAGCCGGAGCAGCAAAGGCACTGAAGGCAGCTTCGGCTGGAGCGAAGGCCTGGGTGCCAGGTGCCGGAGGAAAACCGGTACTGGCAGCCAGGGAAAGGGAAGGCCTATTGCACAAATCTTTTCATGCAACAGGCCTCTAATATATATATATATAATGTTATTGATGGAGGCACAATCACTCTGTTAGGATCAAAGGCTGTTTGCACTCTGCCTCTCACCTCTCTCCCAGCCTCATTGTCAGCTCCTCTCCAGCACACCCCATTTCCAGCCTAATAGCTCTCCACCTGCCGTGGGCCGGCTGTGATCTCCCCATTCCCAAGGCTTTTCATATACTGTTCCATGTGCTGAGCGTTCTTTTCCTCACGTTCTTCACCTGACTGTCTCACCTGGAGCCTTCAGCAAACCTGCTCAAATTCCAAGTCGAGATAACATGCATGTTATCTCCATTTTTCATTTAATGTGTTCTATATCTCAATTGTATGTAGCACTTAATTAGTTGTACATCATTTCTCTGTTAACATGTGTGTGTCTCTGCCACCATAATAGGGGCTCCATAAGTAGACACCATCATATCTGCCCTCATGTCCTCATTGACTGATATGCTGACAGAGGCACACATTGGATATCACTTGGATGCATGCAGACTTGAACCCTTTCATGTAGAAGCAAGCAGCCACATGGATTTAAATAGCTTACATGGGTGTCATCGTATTAATGGAAAGCTGCTGGGCCTAACATTACAATTTCAACTTAGAGGTAAGTCTTTGGATAAAACAGGGTTTTTAGTAAAGCAAAAAATCAGTCTTAATTTCAAGAGTTTGATTGATTTGGAGTTAGAAAGCTGATTTTTCAGAATTTAGACCTAGTGTCTATCCCCCTTCCCCACATCTCATAGAAGCACAGAGTTTTACTTAAAGTGTGTGTTGAATCTGTCGAAACTGAAACTCCACTTCATTCAAATTTTGAGGTGAGAGAACTTTAGCTCCTTGTTGAATGAAGAATATCAGATCACCCTGAAAAGGGAGGGAGATTTAAGGTGGTGGCAGACTTTCCCCATCACCACTGAAATCATACGATGTGGAGAATCTTACTTCGCCTTTGAATTATTGAGGATGAAGTAAGCAACTGCTGGTTTAACCCTCCTTTGCCCCCCTAGATTTGGTGGTGGAATGTCAGTGACATGTGATATTATCTTGAAGGCATTGGGCCATTTTTGTGTTTGCTCAAATAGGGCGTTCTTTTCTCAGCCCGGTTTACATGAGATTGTCCCCTAGGCAGTTTACATGACCTTCTTCACATAAGGAGCAAATGCTGACACTGTGGAACCGCAGTGCTCATCTTCTGGAACTTTACACACACAAATGTATGTATGCATGAATGCAGGCATTATGCATGTATTCTATAGATATGTATACACACATATGGGAGAAAGAGATAGATGCAGTGAAAGGGAGTATAATGACATATTTTGGGGTTCTAAATATATTCAAAATAATTTTAAACATTTTTAAACAAGCCTGCTCTTCTATAACTTAAATAAAAAAAATTTGAGTTGTTTGAAATAGAGTGTAAAACATTCAAAGTGATGTAGTCTAGAGTTTCTTTCTTAATGAGGTTTTCATAGATCAAGTGAGGATAAGTATGTGCGAATGACCTTGACTGAAATTAAAAAACAAACAAAACAAAAAAATAGCTTTTCTTCTTGGAGCTCACTCTGGGAATTGTGGCATGGATAGCTCGCCTCTAGCTTCATCCAATGTCACAATTTTCTCAACTGGTGCCGGTCCTATTTGGTCTCACACTACACTGGGCTTAAGTCAGGAGCAAATAGCTAAGACAGACACACTCCCAGGACCAAACGGGGATTACAGCTAAAATACAAAAAACTCACCCTGAATAATCAACAGAAGACTAGCTGGAGAGAACTCTGATAACAAAGGACAGAAAGTGGAGACCACATAGAGAGTAGTAGGAAGGGCAGAGGTGCGAAAGGACAGGCCAGGCTCCTATAGACAAAGGCTAAAGTTCTGGAGAGATATCTCAGCTGAGAAGGGTTGCCACTGAGAACTCTGGGGTCTAATCCTCAAGCTGGGCCCCCCAGCAGAGAGCTTCAGAACTGAGAACAGTGCTCACATAACATCTGGCTGTGAAAAGCAGCAGGGTTGCTGTCTGCCAGGGAGAGACAGCTGGAAATGCAGGCACCCTTTTAAAGGCCAATGCACAACATTTTGTGTGCAGCCACTCACCTTGGGCTCCAGCAGAGGGAGGTCAGAGTGGACTGGAGCTGTGTGAGCCGAAGCCAGGGTTGTGGGCTCTGGGGTTAGAGCTTGGAAGGCATACACCCTGGTTTCCTGTGATGAGTCATTCCCTTATGCTGCAAAGGTCATCTTTCTCAGGCAGACCTTTGCTATCCAGGCAGTTTTTGACTGGAGGGAAGACAATTGAACCACCCTATTGGAAAAGCCCTTGCCCCAGGGATTGGTGTTTCTGAGGCCCATGAAAAGACTGAGAATAACAATTAGACTCCAAGGGCAAGCAATTGCCCCACCCTGTTGGGAAAACTCTCCACACTAGTGAACAATTGCCTAAGGGCTACTCCAGATTGAATCCAATCCTCTTGTGATCTCGCCCTTCCTACCTGTCTCCAGGTGTTTTCTATTCTTCTTTGTTATACGTCACCTTCTCAGCTGGACCTCAGTTGTTAATTCCAGGTGAATGTTCTCCAATTTAGTTCTATTTTTAGCTTGGCCCTGGGATGAGGTGCCTGACAGGTCTGCCTATTTACCTGCCATTTTCTCCTAAAACTGTCCTTTTTTCTTCCCTAAATTATTTCTAAGCACAAGTGATTAGTAAGAACAAAAGAAGACAATGAAGTGCTGGAATAGATGGGATTTTTTAAAGCATGGGGTTATTTCTGACACTTACAGTGTTACTCAGAGTCCAGAGTTAGAAAATTGGCACTCGTTGCTCTGCACCATTTTACATAAGAGAGGGAGCCATGACCTGGGTGAATATGATCAACTGGCAGCTAGTCTGAGTTCCCCTCTCCCTGGCACCCTGGCCAGTTCTAGCCCCATCATCCTGAGCTCTTCACAAGGGTCTAGGACCCATCTGCTTTCTTTACACACAATATCAAAGCATTTTTACTTTTATTTTAAAGAAATTTAAAGTTTAAAGAAAAAAATGCAAAAAAAACCCCAACCAGTATGAAGAATACCAATGTATCATTTACCCAGACAGATTTGTTAACATTTTATTTATTTGCTTTATTATCTGATTAATCTATATTCTTATCTATCTACCCACCTACCTACCTAATTTGGGGATAAGCTAAATATGTCAACCCTTTTCCCCTAAATGCTTCAATATGCATTTCCTAATAACAGAGATATGCTCTCATACAACCATGCTACAATTACTCCCTTCAGTAAGTTTAACATTGGTATTGTACTTTTGTCTAACCTACTATCCTGATACCAGTCGACTCAATAATGTCCTTTATACCATGTGTCCACCTAGTTTAGGATGCAGTAGAGAGTCGGATACTCCATATAGTTGTCATATTTGTTTGTCCTCCTTTAGTATAGAACATTTCCACAGCCTTTCTTTGACTTTCATCACATTATCATTTTTGAATAATACAATCTCCCTTTTTGATGAAATACAATGTTTCCATTCTGCATTTGTCTGATGTTTCTTTACCATTAGCTCGAGGTCTGCATTCTTGTAAAACTGTATAGTTGGTGTGTTTCTCTCAGGGTATTGCATTTGTATGGCCATCTGTCCTTCATGGGTGATGTTAATTTTGGTCACTCAATCAAGGAGTTTCCCAGTTTCTCCACCAGATAATTACTGCCTCCCTTACACTAGTAAACAGATTGGAGGCATGGTAAGCCTCGCAAATATCCTTCTCCTCATCAAAATGTCCCTGCATGTGGCATCCATTGCTGATATGTGCCTGATGCAATCTTTACCATCCTGGCTGGAAAATAGTGTGATTTTTTTCAACTCTAGCATTACTTCCACATTTAACAGATGGCCTTCAGCATTCTGCTATAATTTCTCTTGTCAACATAAGAAATATTCAAACCTATAGAGTATTTTTGTGAGTTTATTTGGGGCCAAACTGACAACAATTACTGGAAAGCAAAATTTCAACTAAGAAAATGCTCCAGAAAAATGGCAGTTCTGCACCTTGCTTTTTACATTACAATCAAAGAGAGGCCATAAGTGTGTTACATGAAATCCATTGGTGTTAGATTAGGGAGGTGGGAGAAAAAAAAAACGAGGGAACTTCTGGGATTGGATAAAAAGTAAAATGATAGACACATACTTCTTTCACATGGGTCGGTGCAGGGTCGTTATAGTCAACAATTAACTCAATAACAATGAGTTGATTTGTGGTCTCCGCAGAGTGGTGCCTGTGCTTTGAGGGGTCCAGAAAAAGGAAATTACTTTGACATTCCAATGATATATTATCATAGAGGCAAAAAGACAATAGACAGGCTCAGTTAAAGTAAAAATTGACTTGTCAGGGAAGAATCTAGCCTAGGACATGACTACCTGCCATAAAGTACTTTTAGTTAAAAAGTTTTCATTTCAATCATCCTTTGTGGTTACTGTCAGTCTCTGAGTTTGTAGAGCCACTACGTAGGCCTCCCTGAGTTTGTCAGGTTTAGAGTGTGGCCCCTTTTGGTCCACACTCTCTACAATTTATCTGTCTGTCTGTCTGTCATCCATATTGATTCATAAGTTTCTATTTTAAATGACATAGAGTTCATTACTTTCTTTGATTCTCAATGTATTCCATATTTGATTTGTTGAAGCCCCTTTTATGTCCTTGCAACATGCTTCCATCATTTTTTAAACACTCCTTATTTTCTAACATGTTACAAGTTGCCACAAACTCACCTTCCGCCTACTGTGCCCAGCCTTGAAATCAGTCACTTCTCTGTTTAGCGCAGTACCTTTACTAGGAATGGTATTAGAGACCAACACTGGTGCATTGGCTGTGCTCATTGCTACTAGGATAGCTTTGTTCCTTGACTCTTCCAGCAGACAGAGATAGGAATCAGCTGCTTATTGTTCAATAGCATGCACATACATAGAGATGGACACATATGCAAGTCCATCCATATACATAGTTTAGATCCCTGAGTTCACTTCAACATCTTCGATTCTAATTCACTTCCTATTTCATATTTGTATTTTACTTCTTGTATAGGGAGAAACTTGGCTCCCAATAGGCTCAACACATTTACTTATTTGGTCAATTCTATATTACATCTAAAATAGCTCCAGAATTTATAGAATAGCTCTATAAATCTAAATTAAACAAACCTTCTCAGGAATTCAGAGCATTGTGTTTTATACCACCCAACACACACACTCTCCCACCCCGCCCCAGATTAAGGGTATACAGTCAGATATTGTGGCCATTAGTTACTAGGATTAGTTATTTTTCTGATTTCTTTCTTCACTATGTTTAGGGTATAACTTTGTTATCAGGGAAATTTGGGTATCCTTTATCCACTGTATGATGGGGGTAGGGTCCTTACAATATCTCAAGAAAAAGAATTTTCTGAGCTTCACACAGGAGAATGAGTGATTTTTATTGCGTGGAATTACGTCTGTGTGTCTAAAGTCTCATTCCAGTCATACAAGTGTAGCTGGGGTTTCAGTGGAGCCAGAAGCAAAGCCAACACCAGAGTTTCCTTTCCATGTTGCAGCCTGGTCCACTTCAGCATCAGGCTAATTACAGTCCATCAGTCCATTGTGTGGGGGGTCGCATGGCCATGGGCCATGTAGGCGAATGCAGGGGAGACAAGAGAGTGCACCCCCTGCAGCAGGAGTGCCAAGGGCTGCCAAGGGCAACAAGAGCAGGGGCTAAATATTCCAAATGTCCTCATGCTTGCAGTGGCCTCGACCATTCTGGCCAACCATCTCTGTTCCCAGGTGTGATTGACAGCAAGCATCTTCCCTACCATCCCAACCTCACCGGGCGTGTGTCTGTCTTTCCTATGTCTGAACTCCTGGGGGGCGTAAGTTTGTAGCTTCCTGGTGAAGCTGTCCAAATGACATGCCTATAATATTTGGACTTCCCTTGCTTTTTTCTTATGCTTAATAATTAGCTAATTACAATGGTATCAATTTGAAATGAAAATTCATTTGTTTCAAGTTTCTTTCAGTTTTATGTTTAGTCTTCTTTACTTTCTTATCCATTTGATTTTTTTTGAATATGTGAACCATTGAAAGGCTTTAAAAAGTCAAAACATGACAAAAGTGTTTCTCTCTCCTCTATCCTTTCATCCCAGCCTTTCCCCTTCTTTTCTTCTTGTAGGAAAAAAACAAACAAAAAAAAACAACAAAAAAAACCCACAAAAAAAAACAAAAATAAAAACTTTATTTTTTAAATTTAATCTTCCTATGTTTCTCCTACATAAATCTCTGTATCTAAGTCTTCCTTCATCCTGGGTGGCAGAAGTGAGAGAAAACACCTTCCTTCTTCAGATGCCTAACACCATAATCCTCAGAGCACCTTTTGAGGAAGAAAGGTGCCATTCCACCTGTGACAATGGGATCTTCACCTGGAAAAGATGCTGTTCATCTTGGAACAGAAAAGAGGGAAGGAGTTAGCACATATTCAACATTGGAGGCTAGAAGGTCAGGAGACAGGAAAAGCAGGCCCTGCATATCTCTGTGACTGGAAAGCTGCAGACCCAGCCATCTGATACGGTGTGTGTGCCTTAGGAAAATGCGTTTATAGCAGAGTAAAAATTAGAAAAGGTGGGTCACTAAAGAGCTAGAACTTTGGGAGTCAAGATCTATTGTGGCCACCACTAGGTGAAAACCCTGACAGGGTGGAAGAGAAACCCAAGCTCCAACAGCCACTGTGGACTCTCCAAGCCCCATCTGTAGGGGATGGAGATGGCACCTGGCTACCCGGCCCCCAGTGGTGACTTAGCAAGGACATGCAGCATGGTGTGAACACCATACCGTCTGGGTTAGAGCAGTGCACTGCGGTACACGACCTGGTGACCTCATTCTTTTTTCTTGAAAATGACCAGAGGTGACTTCTTGATCTGAGAAAATTCACTTGGACACTTTTATGTTATCCAACCAGGAAGGATTGTAAGGACAGAGAAGAGCACTAAAAAATCATCTGGGTGGAAATCCCTGAATCATTTGACTGTTCCAAAGAATGTGCTCATATTCTGTATCACAGCCAGTGAAGGTTAAGCCAGCTTTATAGATGAGGAAACAGGCTCCGGAGTACTAAGCAGCACCACACAGAGTAAATACAAGTGCTCGACTTAGAACCTTAAATTTCTAGATACAGAGTCCATGCTCTGAGAACAATACAGAGGAAGTCATTCCTAGGCAACTCACATCTCCTCTCCGCTGCTCACTTCCCCCGCCTCTCCAGTAAGGAGGTAGATGATACGGTTATCTCTTTAAACTATCTTCCAGTTCCAAAAGGAAGTTTGACTTCTGGGAGTGTGTGTTGGGGGAAGGAAGGTCATTTTCCACTGACACAGGTTATAAGCAAAAGAAATGAATGAACTCAGGTCATGGAAGTTCAGTTCAGGGAAGATGTGGGCAAGATGTGGGTTGGCTGGAATGGATATTAGGGTTTCCTAGGCCCTGTCAGACAGGTAGAGGCAGAGGGAAGTGGAGAATGCCGGCAGAGCTCTGAGAGGGGAGCCCAGTGGTTCCCAGGTTAAAACAAATATGTCAGGATGGGAGCAAGAGATGTCTTTTGAAAACCTCTTGGCATCTCTGCCTGACTAGGAGCTTTTTATGTATATCCCCACATCTCATTTTTAGTTACCTTATGAAATAGATATAATTCCCACGTTTACCACATATGGGCAGACTGAGCTTCAAAGGGGCGAAGCCTGCCCACAGCATGCAGCTGGCTAAGGAGGGAGCCTGCCTGCTGGGCTCAAAAGACCATCCTCCCCTGCTTCATGCTCCAGCCCAAGAAGGGGGTGGGGGGGGAGGGAAAGGAAGAGAGGAGGGGAGGGAAGAGGGGAGGTAAAGGGAGGGGAGGGGAGGGGAGGGAAGGGAGGGGAGGGGAGGGGAGAGGGGAGGGGAGGGGAGGGAGGGGGGGAGGGGGAGGGGAGGGGAGGGGAGGGGAGAGGGGAGGGGAGGGGGAGGGGAGAGGGGAGGGGAGGGGGAGGGGAGGGAGGGGAGGGGAGGGGAGAGGGGAGGGAAGGGGAGGGGGAGGGGAGAGGGGAGGGGAAGGAAAAGAGGCGGGAAAGGGAGGGGAGGGGAGGGTCTGCAGTTGGGAAGAGGCCACATGGCATCTGGACTTTGAGATGTTACTGTTTAAAAGGGGCCCCTGGCTCTCACTTTAAAGTTTGCCATCTTCTCTGTCCTAGTTTTGTGGGGAGTAAAATATGACATTTGGTAATTAATTTTTCAGATCCTCAATGCCAGTGCAGAAAAGGCTGTGCATTAAGCAATTCTCTGCTCTTTGAAGAATCCCTGAAGCAAAGATGCATAGCTTTCATTAAGGTTCAGACCCAAAAGCCTCTCGCCCGGGCTTTGTGATAAAGCTAGGTATGTGAAACAGAAAAATAATTGGACGTGTTTCTCTCCCATTTTTTTATCTGAATCTACCCACCAGGCCTATCAGGAATTGTTCCCTAAGATAGGTGTCCTGTATGAATAAAGATAAAAGAAAAAGGACATTTACTATGTTGTTTCTCCTCATTCCAAGAATGCTTGAAGTGGCTCCCACAATACATGCAATAGAACAGAAGCAAATAAATGCAGAGCTTGGGGAGCATGGAGCCCAGTACAGTGTGGGAAAGTAGGATGCGGGGGACAGCAGGTAAAGGCTGGCAGTGTCCAAGCGGAGGAAGGTCTGACAATGGTTTGATGGCAAGGGATGAGGGAACAGGTGAGCACCACAGACACACTGAACAGAGGCAGAACTGCGGAATCCAGGAAGGGAGTTAATGTCTGGGCAGTTTGTTATGCTGGGTGGTCACAGCAGCCTGGGGGCTTGGTCACAGGACAATGAGACAACCAGGATGAGGTACGGCCGTGGGCAAGCAGGCAGGGGTCAGTCTCCTCAGGTCGGGATCTCAGGCAGTGGGCTGTGGCTCAGCCCTTGGGCCTTTGACAGAGCTCAAAGTGAGGCGTGGAGTCAATGCCTCAGATTCCTCCCCAAGTCCACACCAGAAGCAGAGGCCAGAGGTGGAGCAGGAGCCTCACTGGGAGGTTTGGAAGTTAGGCAAGGGGACCGGCAGGGGGAGGTGGGCCGACTGCCAATGGTGGCCATGTTGTCCGTGCAGCCACAAGAGTGTAGTGAGCAGAACCTTCAGTGACACACGGCTGACATGGGTACCACAGGGGCAAGAGGCAGAGCAATCCTGACATTAAAATGAATCCAGCTGTGTGGTTTGGAGTGTGTGTAGTAAGCGGAGGCAAAATCTAGCAAATACGGGGCGTGCCTGGTATGTGCCCGGAGCTGCACCAGGCTCTGGGGATGCGGAGCTAGATAAGACCAGGCCCTGCCCTGTGCTGAGAAAGCGCCCCAGCTGTGAGAGCAGCTGTGCTGAGGACACAGAGGGAACCGTTCTGTGTGCCATGGGGAGTCAGGAAAGCCGTTGGAGGAAATGTGACATTTGGGCTGGATCTTGAAAAATAACAAGGAATGTTTCTAGGAGCAGAGGAGAAAGTGAGGAAGGACAGTTTAGACAGAAAAAAAAAAAAAAACACCTGTGGGTTCAAGGCATAGATTCCTGAAAGTATGGAAGTATGATCACTTGCCCATGACAGGAAAGCCCAACAAACATATATAAGGCAAGAAGTATTGACTAGAGTTGATATAGAACCAGAGTGATAGTAATTCCATTAAACAGAATTCATGTTCTTTAAGTAGACTTTTCCCAGTGTTTCTCATTTATAATTATTTCAAAAACATGTGGAGGAGATTCATTGTCAATCACTGTGAGGACATTTCAGGTTAAATATACTGAAGATCCTTTTTGCAGGACTTCTCAGAGCATTTACTATATTAATGTGCATTTTAGATTTCAATGAGCTTGTGGAGCTTGAAGCAGTTGCTATGTTTACTAGAAGATGGAGAGTTCATTTTTTTCCCAGTGCAGACATAAATGGGACATGCTCGGAAACTGTGGCTTAAACATTCTGGGTAATCTAAGAGTCTAAGGCCCATGTCACCATGTGACATCTGTCATAGGACTTTTCATACTGGGTGGTGAGTTTCCATCCCTGTCCCCCAGTCCTGTGCTGTCCAGTATGGTGAGCACATGCAGTGCTGCTAGTTTGAGCTGAGATGTGTGTGAGTGACGAGGAAGTTCCTAGGGAGTACATGCACCTACATTTGTTCCCACCGGTCAGCACTACTTGAGTGAGGAGATCTTATATTCTTGATGCTTTACAAATTTCTTGACAAATAGTGGGCATTTAACAAATATTTATTCAATGGAAAAAATAAGTAAATAAGTAAACTGTATACATAATATACTTGCTGCTCTTAAAGTCTGATGCAAAATGCTGTGCCCTTATTTTCACTCTAATCTTAAAAGCTGTTTCTATTTACACATAAATGACCTCTTTACTGATGGAAATGCCTCATTTGCATGTATGAAATTTATCCCCTAAATTGTTTTAACATATCCTGGAAGCTAGACCTCCAAGCAATAACATTCTTTCTTAAAAGAATCCAGAATTCTGGGCTATGAAACCATTTGCTACAGGTGGGAAATCTGTGTGAATATATCACAGCTCCTGTGGTTACCTGCCTTTCTGCACCTCCTGCATGTAGCTTTTGGCCTCATCTCTCCTTTTCTTCTTGCCCCCGAGGAAGCTTCTTTCTAGAAAAACAAAACAAAACACAGTAAGTCCCTGATCTCCAAAGCCTCACCCTGCACTCAGAGTTCGAGACTTCCTAATGCATTAAGTTCTCTCAAACAAGCTTCCTGTTGTTGTAATACCCACCCTCCCGATGATGCTCTGATCCCTGGATTCTAATTTCTTCTTCAAAGTCCTGTCTTCTCCTCTCTCCCTTGTCCCTACCTTCTGGGTACTTGGATAAGACTCAGCAACCTTTGAAATGGAGATAATAATGTGTGCCATGATGACCAGGGCACTTTGAAAGTTTACTGGTTGATGGAAGTAAAGAGATGTGTAAACTGCAAAGTGTGAATAAGCTGTGAGGTTCTTACCCAATTGGAGCGGAATGAAGCAAGACATGGTGCTACATTTTTTCTAAATTCATCAGTCTTCCTAAACCTTCAAAGAAATGTAAACCTATCTCCATGTGCTTTGAGATGAACCAACTAGATTGCTTTGTTTTTTTACCCATTAGACTGATACTTTACTTACATCCCATTTTTCTCTTTTTTTTCTTGACATGTGATAAAGAACATGGAAGAGTAACTCTATAGTAATGAGTTTCTTCTCATACCATCCAAAATAGCTCACTGCCTTCATCATTATGCAATTATAATGATTGAACACAGAGAATTGTATTTTATCTTTAATTGGCTATAAGTTTTAGTATTAGAAATTTAATATACTTTTTTCCCAGATTCATTAGCTATGTAGATTTTAGTAAGATACTTAAGTTAAAGCCATTTAAAACAGTGATTAAATGTTACACCGTTGACTCAGACCAACTAAGGTTTTGTTGTAAATTCAGAAACTGGCTACATTTCATCCCACAGCACTAAGAGGAGTCTATTTTTCTCTAGTTTGATTCAGGGTTGGCCATGTGATGTGCTCTGGCAATGGATCATTACCCATCCTATGTAATAAAAGGATAATATGCAAATCAACCGAATGGTGGAATGACAGGTCGCTATGACATGCACTGACCACCAGGAGGCAGACGCTCAATGCAGGAGTTGCCCCTGGTGGTCAGTGCATTCCCACAGGGGGAGAGCAGCTCAGCCAGAAGCCGGGCTCAAGGCTGGTGAGCGCAGCAGCGGTGACGGGAGCCTCTCCCACCTTCACTGCAGGCTGGTGGTAAGGAATGAGGGTCCTGGACTGTGAGAGCCCTGGACTGCAAGGGGGATGTCTGACTGCTGGGGGAGATCAGGCCCCAGCCAGCAGGCGGACATCCCCTGAGGGGTCCCGGACTGCAAGAGGGTGTAGGCTGGGCTGAGGGACGACCCCCGCCTCCCAAGTGCATGAATATCCCATATAATAAAGTGGGAAATATGCAAATTGACCATCACTCCACCAAAAAGATGGCTGCAACCACAGCTGAGGATGAGTTCCCACAATGAGCTTTAAGGAACAGTCAGCAGAGACCTGAGGCTGTATGCCCCCCACCCCCCATGGGGCTGACAGGGGACCTCAGGCCACACCCCATGCCCTGGTGCCAGGCTGGGGGACCTCAGGCCGTGCCACCCGCTCAGTGGGGCTTGACGTGGGACCTCAGGCCATGCCCCCCAATCTGGTGGGGCTTCACAAGGGACCTCAAGGTGTGTCACCCTCCCTGGTGCAGGACCAGGGGACCTCAGGCCGCACCCCCACCCTGGCACCAGGCCAGAGGACCTGAGGCCGTGTCCCCCACCCCAGCACCAGGCCGGGAGACCTGAGGCTGCACCCCCTGCCCAGAAGGGCTTGACAGGGGACCTCAAAGTGCGACTCCCACCCTGGTGCTGGGCCGGGGAACCTCAGGCTGCTCCCCCAGCCCCAGTGCCAGACCAGAGGAACTCGGGCTGTGCCTCCTGCCCTGGTGTAGTCCGGAGGACCTCAGACAACGCCTTCTGCCCCAGCAGGGCTTGACGGGGAACCTCAGGACATGCTCTCCATCCCAGCACTGGGCCAGGGGATCTGAGGCCGCACCCTCTCACCCAGCGGGACTTGATGGGGACCTCAAGGTGTGCCCCCTGCCCTTGTGCTGGGCTGAGAGACCTCAGGCCGTGCCCCCCACCCCAGCGCCAGGCCAGGAGACCTCAGGCCATGCCCCCCGGCCAGCAGGGCTTGATGGGGGACCCTCAGGCTGCACCCCCACTGGCATCAGGCTGGGGGATAGCAGGCTGCTCCTCCTGCCCTGCGGGGCTTGATGGGGGACCTCAGGCCATGCCCCCCCAGCCCTGGCATCAGGCCAAGGGACCTGAGGCTGTGCCCCCCACCCGGCAGTGCTTGACAAAGGTGGGACTGGCCAGGTCTGGATATAGCCCAATGAGGGGGAGCTGACTGGGTCTGGGTCTCGCGTGATTTTTGAGGCACACATGGGTGAGTGGGGACTTGACTCTGGGTCCTGTGGTGCACCCCAGACTCTGACAGGAGGAAGATTTTCATATACATTTTACTAATTTTCTTTCATCTCTGACACTTCTATTATAGAGAAAGGGCAAATAGCAATATTAAAATGTTTTCTCTAATTAATCCCCTTTTAATGTGCACAAATTTCATGCACTGGGCCACTAGTTGCATTATAATTATAGTCATGAAAAGTAATTGCTGGTGAGATTTCTCCACTGCCAGTTGGGGAATGCTCCAGTAACTAGCAGGTGAAGAAGGTTGGGGAGCCTACTAGAGGATGGTAGATGGATTGGCCCATGGCTCTCACTGTTTAGCCAACTGCCATACATGAGGTCCTCCTAGACCACACAACCACTGACCAACCCACCATCAGACCACAGACACATAAGAAAGCCCCAAACTGCCCAGGTCACCAACAAAATGTTTAAACCAAAGAAATGGTTATTGTTTTAAGCCACTATGTTTTAGGTGGTTTGGGAACCAAACCAATGCAGAGCACTTGTCTAGAAGTGGGGTGCTATTGTTAAAGGCAAGCTCTAAAACACACGGCATTGACTGTGCAACTGGGCAGCCAATGGAGACTCTAGAGCAGTGGGGAAATGATTATCAAGGGTGGAAAACTTTAGTGAAGCCAAGGAAATCAATGATACTTTGTGAAATAAAGCAGTTTGCAAAGTGGTTGCCTGGAGTAAATTGAAGAATAAAACAGGTACCTTACAACTTTTTTAATGTGGTTGAGGAGTTCTCCAAGCAGGATGTTGAAATGTTATCTGCATACAGCCAAGTATACTAAAGTAACAGAGGAACGGACACTTGCTGGATTGGAAAACAGGACTGTTCTCATGCCTAGTCTCCCGTGGTAAAAATTCTTAGAGTGAACAGATGAATCGGGCCAAGGACAAAACCTTGGGCTGTGGGTTCCTATATTATCATAGTGCCAAGTAGGTCCTTTCAGAAAGGCTCCTAAGAATTCTAAGGGTATGTTAGAATTCTAATCCCAAAATAACTATTTGTAAGGCTACAAGAGGGAATCATCCTTCAAACAATTTTGGATGTGGTTTTCAACAAATGGATTAGCATATAATCTGATGAATAGAAAGTCTACACAATTTTTATGGAGTCTTAATGGCAAAAGGGCACTCAACTTGGATATTTACTGCTGTGTTGCAGACAATTACCTGAAAGAGAAGTTGGGGTGCTTCACTGGGCTGGAAAACTTTTATTAAATCAGAAAACAGGTTTAATTAAGCAAGTTTATTCTACATATATAAAAGGCTAAGGTGACTCATGCATGTACGATACATATAAAGCTCTCACTGGTGCCAATCACCTGAGTGTATTTCAATCTGTCATTGTCAATCATGAATTTGGTTGACACTTCTATTATAGAGAAAGGGTAAATAGAGATATTAAAATATTTCTTCTAATTAACTTCCTTTCAATGTGCACAAATTCATGCACCGGCCATTAGTAATTTTATAAGCCTCCATTTCCTCATCTACACAAGACAATAATAATTGTCACCTCTTACTTTCAACAAGTGGATTGGCATATAATCTGATGTATAGAAAGTCCACACAATTTTTAAGGAGTCTTTATGGCAAAAGGACAATCAACTTGGAAAAAGAAACTGATTTTGTTTGAAAACCAATGAAAATACCTGGAAGAAACAGGACTGACACATCTGAGTAGTTAGAGATCTACTGTTGCCAAGTGTGAGATTGTGACTTTAACTCCTGTTACCCTCTCTGACATGTAAATTAGTTATAAATGTAATATTTATTACATTATATTTCTAAATTCCAAATATAATCTCCTAATCCGAATGAATAATTGTATGTTTATTAAGTATGCCCGATGTCTATATACTATAATTCCTACAGTCCCAGACTGTTCTTCCTAGGCGTAAAAGGTCTCAGGATTCTTTTTTTGTCCCCCTCCTTCTCCAACAT
Organism: Myotis myotis; assembly: GCF_014108235.1. NCBI lineage: Eukaryota > Metazoa > Chordata > Mammalia > Chiroptera > Vespertilionidae > Myotis > Myotis myotis. The sequence goes on along the minus strand of NW_023416390.1, from coordinate 87,663,445 downwards.
CACACTCTTCCCTGAAATTATCTCGGTTTCCTTCTCCATTCATTTTCAGAAGCCTCCAATCACTCCTCTTGCAAACCAACACTTCTCTTGCAAACAACCACCATCACCAGTATCACCAAAAACCTCATCAAGGCATAGCCCTCCAAAGCATATATATATATATATACATAAACATATACATATACCCAAGAAAAGCCACAGGGAGTAATCAGTAGGCCATTCTGAAGGAAGGAGCCAGGAAAGAGTAGAGGGAGAGCTCCCAAGATCACCTGGAAAACAGCCATGAGAGCAACGCCTGACACTAACAGAATACTGCTGTGGTCACCACTCAGGAAGCGCCAAGGAAGGTGTGCACATCTGTGGGCCACAGTGATCTATGAGAGCTTCCTGAAGGAGGGAAATTAGCATAAAGAATACCTTAAAGGTAGGCACTGAAATGGCCATTCATCTCTTTTAATAATTATTTAATGAGTATCTGCTATGAGCCGGTGCTACACTGCAGAATGAGGGAAATGATAATAATACATCATAATATTAATAATCATGGCTTGTCTTTTTGCTGCATTTTGTAATCCACAATCCAGTTGGGAATGATAATGTGACCAACTATAGGGAAAGCAGGTAAAGGGTTAGATGGGGATCTATTGAACACCTCTGCATTCCCAGGGCTGTGCTAGCACTTACAGAAAACACTCTCTGAGCTCTGCTCGGTTGTCATCCCCGATTTGGGGTTGAGGAAAATTAAGTTAAGAGAGATGTTAGGTGACCTGAGCAAGTCACAGAGCTTGTGCTGGTAGAGCTGGAAACTGAAGCAAGATCTGAGTTTCTTCAAAGCCATGCCCACATGGAAAAGTCAGAAATGCAGTCGGGGTTCAAGCTGAACAGAGCCCTGGGGAAGGAGGAGAGAGGAGTGGGGACGCAGAGTGGAGGGAAGGGAGGGGGAGAGAGAGAAACAATTCAGAAGAAGGGTCCTGATTGTTTTCTACAGAACCCAAGCACACTCACCAAAGACGTCTCCCCTCCCACTCAGGGCAGGGCTGCCAGTAGGACAGGTTAGCCTGGAGCACTTGTTCCAGCCCGAAGATGTTCTTTCCTATAACCACCACTTAGCACCTGTCGTTTTCCTGGGCTAGTGGATGAGGATTGAGATTCTGGCAGGTGTGTGTGTGGGAATTCACTGAAGCCCTGCAGTTAGTGAGGGTGCTATTAGAGCAGAACTAACAGCTCACACTTGAAGTGGCTCCCTCTTGCATGACCAGACTCTCCCAGGGCCTGCACAGTGTGGTGTCCTGTGCCCCAGCACGTTACCAGCTCCTGAGAGCTGGGAATTACTTGTGGGTTCCCTGGCCAGGGAACAGAGCCCTTCATCCCTGAATAATCAGCGGATTTATTTTATTACTTGGGGAATTTGTAAAGGGTCGATTCCTTTTGCCCCTTCTCTTAGGAAATTCTCTGAGCCATCCACTCAGCCTCACCACATTTGCCAGAATCTTGCTGCTGCAGAAGTTGGGGCATGCAAAGTTCCAGCTGGACCCAGATTGGAGACAGCCAGACTCGGGGCTCTGCAGGGAAAGCAGTGTTCTTGGCCATCTGCCGGGAATTAGAATATGGTTATTAGGAGGGATGCCCCCAGCGGGCACACAGGCCTTCCTGCTTCCTGTGTGCACAACTCGAAACCTGTAAGACCCCACTGCACTGATTTGCTTCCCTGTGAGTCTCCGTGCATGCAGCTGTGCCTCCTCCTGTGTCAAAGACTCTGCATGATTTAATTCCTGGACCAAACCCACACCCAGCGCCCTCCTCCAACTCCGTCCCGCACCCCCAACCCTGGGCAATATGACCTGAGCCAGCATGTGTTCACTTTCTTTCCCAACATCTGTTGTCCATTTTCCTGACCATGCACTTCACTGTCCTTCAGGATCAGCCTTTCCCTCTCTCTGCTCCTGGTGTGTGCGGGCAGCAGGGTGGACCCTGGACGTGGGAGTGCGCTTTCTAATCCAGAGGGATTGGTCAGGCCCGGCACGTTACCCTGCTTGTACCGAGGAGAATAAAAGCAGGGCCTTTCCACAGTTATTAGGACAGAAGCTTTCTCCTTCCACAGAAGCTCTGAACTTGGCAGGATATAAGGCTGAGCTTCTGTTATCATTTTTGCCATCACATACAGAGGATCTCACGAATGAAGAAGAAAACAGAAGGAAACAGCCAGAGAGTGACAGACTGAATGACATTGTTTGAGCCTGTCGTTCTGCCCCTTCCCAAAGCCATTACTCTGAGCTCCTGAATGCAGTAGACTCTCTTCCTCCCCCACATAATTCTCAGGTACCTGGCTGCAAAACAAACCATCTCAAAACTCAGTGACATTGGACTCATCCTGCTTCACTTCCAAAATAATGGAACTACTGAGAATTACTCTTCTGGGCAATTAAACACCTGGTTCCTGAATTAGGAAGTGGCAACATGGCTCTGAGGGATTCCCTCTCATTCCCGGAGGATGGGAGGGCCTCTTGGAGTCTGGGAAAAAGACAGGAAACAAGCAAATGCTGGACGAATTAGCAGAAATAGATGAAGACTCATCTGCCACCAAGGCCTCCCTGCATAGGCCTCATGACAGGAGCTCTGACTTCCCTCGGCAGCTGCAGCACTCAGGGCATCCTTGGCTGGGGCACTAAGCAAGGGCGAACTGCGGAGAAGAACAGAGCAAAAGGAATGGCTGTGTGGATGCTCAGGGTTCACTTCCGGGCTACTACACCTTGTCTCCTTCTGCAAGAAAGAGATCTACCCCAGAAAGCCTTCCCTCCCTCCTCCAGAGCACACACACACACACACACACACACACACACACTAACACACACACACTCACACACACACACTAACACACACACACTCACACACACACACACTAACACACACTCACACACTCACACACACACACACACTAACACACACACACACTAACACACACACACACTCACACACACACACCAACACACACTCTCACACACACACTCACACACACACACTAACACACACTCAAACACACACTCACACACACACACTAACACACACTCACACGCTCACCAACACACACACACACACACTCACAGACTAACACACACTCATACGCTCACCCACACACACACACACACACACACACTAACACACACTCACACGCTCACCAACACACACACTCACATACACACACTCACACACCAATCCTTTAAAATCTTAGACCCTTCCCCTCAATTTCTTCTTAGGCAATTAGCTCATGAAAGGTTTCACTCCAAATGTTCACCCCCAGCCACTACAAACATTTGGGCAACCCTGACGGTCTCACATGATACCTACACCCTGTGTGCTGTGAGCAAAGCATGGAGACAACTAGACTTCACATATATTGTAAAAAAGGAGGGAGAGGAAGCTGTATTCATCAAATCACCAGTTAAGTTTCTTGCTGAGATATACATGTTCTTAATATTGAAGCAAATGCTAAGAGCCTGGAAATGTGATGTGACCTCAGAACATTTTAAATGTTAGGGTTTATTTTGTAATTTTAAGCCAACAACTCTTCATTTTCTCTGCGGATTTTTTTTTTTAGTATAATGTCTTTCCTCTTTTTTTCTTCTTCATTTTGCAGGAAGTCTAATTCCCTCTTCTCCACTGACTTGGTTTATTGTTAAAAATGAAAGCCTTTCTTTAAAGTAGCCCTCCACCTTTTGTGCTATGCTTAGGGGAAGAAACAAGAAAGATGGCTATAAAGAAAATGATGACTGTGGTTGGCATGAGGTGGGAATGATTTAAAATCCTTTCATCCAATTGAGAGGGAAACCTGTGGTCCTTTGCAGCTGAACTCTCGGAAGCTGCATGGCACATAATTGGCGTCCATGTGAGTATCACATGCAGGAAAATGGTCCTTCCCGTAAGAAATTCTTGCCTTTGTTTTCTAAGGGCTTGAAAGGGACCAGCTCAGATGAACAATCCCCCCCCCCCAACCCTTTCTCTTATTTGTGTTCCACTTTCTTATCCCCTGTGGAAAGGAAGCCTCAAATCAGAAAAGCAGATGGGGCAGTATTGCCCCTCCATTGACTTTATAGGTGTCCATTCGGGAAATACCAGAGGCTTCTCCTACAGTCATGAGGCTCTGCCACAGCTGAGCCACTGTGCAGCCGAGCAGGCACCATGAGCAGCATGGTGCTCAGCCCTGGACCTGAGGTGTGCTCGGGGTGGGACAGAGCATGGACAGTCCCTGAGTGGGGTTAAAACGGGGAATCTGCAAGCCCATCCTGTTTGAGATGGAGTTTTGAGAAGGGTGGTTTGAGGACCAGGTTGCCTGGGTTCCATTCTGGTTTGCTTCAGATTGCTTAATAAAATACAGGATGCCCAGTTCAATGTGAATTTCAGATAAACAATGAATTACTTGGGATGTAATTATACTAAAACTAGTGACCCAGTGCATGGATTTGTGCACATTGAAAGGAAATTAATTAGAAAGTGACTGGCAGGGTGGGACTGGGGGAGACAGGCTGGACAAGGCCTGGAGCCAAACTCCTGCAGTCCCTCCCCAGCATCTGTGGAGTGAGCAGGGTCCTTCTGGCAGGTGGGGCCCCTTGGCCTGGTCTGCGGAGATTGGGCCGAAACCAGCTCTCCAACATCCCCTGAGGGGTCCTAGAGTGCGAGAGGGAACTCTGCAAAGTTGCTGTTGTACGGGGTGTGTAACACAAATGCAAGTGTGCAGTAAACCAGATTTGGGCCCAACCATGCCAGAGCAACAGCATAACCCATGGCCAAAGGTGGAATCACATGGCCCCATGGGCTCCCTCCTCTCTGGTTTCAGGGTGTGTCACCCAGGAACCGCCACTGCCAAGTCACTGCAGCTTGGCAGTTCCTGTGTTGAGCGTCTGCCCCCTGGTGGTCATACCGACCAGTCGTATGGTAGGAGGAACATTTAGCATATTAACCTTTTATATATATAGATGTCATATGTTGTTATAAAAGTTATATGGCAAAGTCAGGCAACTCTAATTTTGCCATGTACTTACTTTATGACTTTAACTTCTCCATGCTTTGATTTTATCACTGGGATAATACTATCTCCCAATACAGATAATAATAATAACACTAGGATTGCTATGAAGATTAAATTAGTTAATATTTCTAAAGTAGTGGTTGTTAAGCCAACCACAGTCACTCATGGGACTGTCAAAAGTGGTTTGTACTGGATGAAAACAAATGCATTAACTTCAATTCTTATGGAGGGACAGGCAGAAAGTGGGGCTAGAAGATTCTTTAATCTGTCTGAAGTTTTGTCTTTTTTAAAATATATATATATATATATATATATATATATATATATATATATATATATATACTAGAGGCCCGGTGCATGAAAATTCATGCACATGGGGGGTCCCTCAGCCCAGCCTGTGCCCTCTCACAGTCTGGGACCCTTGGGGGATGCCCACCTGCTGGCTTAGGCCTGCTCCCTGAGAATAGATGATCTGAAAGAAATAATCATATCCTTGGGTAAGGATTTTTTAAAAAGGTAATGGTCACATGAAAATTCACTGCCAGCAGGGCTGAGGGGACTGGGGGACTCTGGTGCCTGCCACTCCCTCCCCACCCCTGGCGGGTCTGAGGGGCCGGAGTGCCACCATCTTGTGGCTGTGGGCACCACCATCTTTTGTGAGGATGTGGCGGTCAATTAGCATATTACCTATTTATTATATAAGATATTTGTATTGATTTCATAGAGGAAGGGAGAGGAAGAGAGAGATAGAAACATCTATGATGAAAGAGAATCATTGAATCTCTGCCTCCTGCACAGCCCACACTAGTGATCGAGCACCAGGGCATGTGCCCTAACGGGAATCGAACCATGACCTCCTGGTTCATAGGTCAATGCTCAACCACTGGGCCACACTGGTAGGGCTGACGTTTTGTCTTTTCAGGGTGGAAGTGGAAACAGAGGAGAAAAAGCAGAGATATTCTTGGATTAAGTGGTGCCTGTGGCCATTCAGTCTGGTTCTTCCCCAGGGCTACACAGCATCCTGTGCCTGGTTGCAGAACCTGAAGTTGTTGGAGCTGTGAGGACCATAATGCAACTCGTCTCAGCTTCTCTAATCCCCTGCACTGGTGCAGTGGCATGGTTAATGCCTGACCTTCCCTGAGCTATGCCTTCAAGTTAGTAACATGGCTGTGCCCTTTCCCTAGGCGTGGGCAAAGTACAAGTGGATAGTTGGGGTGAAGGTGCAGTGCCATGTGGAGGGGCATTGTAGGATCATCAAGAAGAATAACCACCTGTCAAAAGCCAGAGGGGACAACAGGACAGGAATAGGAGGATGGGCAGCCCCTTCAGGAGCCAGGAGACCACAGCCAGGCGAGGGGCAGCACACCGACAGACCCGTGAGCTGCAGCTGCAGCTTTGTCCTCAGTGCCGACCCCGGCGAGGGGCTCCAGCCATTGCCGCTGTTCCCCACGGAGCCGGACAGAAGCCTGCAGGTCCAGCTTCTCATCAGCCATTACTGACCAAACTGCCAGGCCCGTCTTAGCGTTCATTGTTTTGCATTTCTCTTTCCATTGCTTTCTGGGTGGGCTGTGCTTTTCCTTCCTCCTCTCCTTTTGTTCCTTTGTCAGGTCTGTCAGTCCTGAAAGGTAAGGGGCATCCTCAGACACCTCCTCACTGGTGTCCACAGACCTTCTCGCTTGCACTCTGGCAACTCCCCACTCTCCACCTCTGGGTGTGGAATGACCAGAAAACGTTCCTCATGTTCAGGTGGGACCTTTCAGGCCCTTGCAAAGGTCTCGGGGGGTCCTGCACGTAGCAGCTTTCTCTGGGCCTCACTAGGGTGGTCAGTTGTGGTCCCCTCTCAGGTTTGAACCATTTGGTTCTCCTGAGCTCCACAAACATTGAGTGAGCATCTACCTGAAGCCTGGCCCAATGTCCAACATGCAATGTATCACCTGACACTAAACACTGGCTATATGCTACGCCTGTAAACTATTCTATACATATCAGTTCATTTTCTTACAACAGATTTCCCTGGTAGGTATAATTATTAATCTTGTTTTACTGAGCCCAGTCTTATAGGAGGTCAGAAATAAAGAGGAGACTTCTAATTACTATATAGTATGAATATTTGGTCAAAAGAGTGCCTTAGTCCCACTTAATTAGCAGGCACTCTACTAGATTCTGGAGCTTCCAGCCCATGGCACACACAGTCCCTCAGGAAGTCAATAAACAAGCAGGGACCACAAAGACGATTGTGTAGTGCCCCCACCGTTTGTGAGAGGACATGAGAGGTTAGGAGTGTCCCGCCTAACCTGTGGGGGACCTTTCTGGAACAAGGATTGCTCCAGTTCTCTAGTATGGACTCCATATTCTATCATCTACACTAATAAAAGAGAAACATGGTAATTGGAGTACGACCACTACCCTTTTCATTGGCTAATCAGTGAGATATGCAAATTAACTGTCAGCCAAGATGGCGGCCGGCAGCCAGGCAGCTTGAAACTAACATGAGGCTTGGTTGCCTCAGTGACGGAGGAAACCAATGTTCCTCACCTGCGGCTGCAGGCCTCTGAGCCGGCAGTTTAAGAAACACTGTAACAAATACCTCCGGACTTCAGCCAGCAGATTCGCAACATTGTATGCAAAGGCCAGAAACCTACTTTCAGCACCAGAAGGAGGCCTAAGAGCTGGAGCCAAGCCTCAAGCTAAAGCTGGCCCAGAATAAAAAAAGAAAAAGAAAAAAAGGAGCGGTTGGGAACTTCAGTCACCCCCAGCCTGAAAACAGCCCTCAGCCCCTCACCCAGGCTGGCCAGGCACCCCAGTGGGGACCCCCACCCTGAAGGGTATGTGACCAGCTGCAAACAGCCATCATCCCCTCACCCAGGCTGGCCAGGCACCCCAGTGGGGACCCCCACCCTGAAGGGTGTGTGACCAGCTGCAAACAGCCATCATCCACTCACCCAGGCTGGTCAGGCACCCCAGTGGGGACCCCCCACCCTGATCCAGGACACCCTTCAGGGCAAACCATCCGGCCCCCACCCATGTACCAGGCCTCTACCCTATATAGTAAAAGGGTAATATGCCTCCCGGCACTGGGATCAGCGTGACAGGGGGCAGCGCCCAAACCCCCTGATAGCCCTGCGGCTCTGTGTGTGACAGGGTGCGGCACCCCAACCCCCCCCCCCACAGGCCCTGCTCTGTGTGTGACGGGGTAGAGCCATAACCTCCCCATTGGCCCTGCCCTGAGTGTGAGAGTGGCGGTGCCCCAACCCCCTGATAGGCCCTGCTCTGTGGGTGATAGAGGGCGGTGCCCCAACGTTCCCCCCGCCCCCCCCCCCCACAGGCCCTGCTCTGTGTGTGATGGGGTAGAGCCATAACCTCCCCATCAGCCCTGCCCTGAGTGTGACAGTGGCGGCGCCCCAACCCCCTGATTGGCCCTGCTCTGTGGGTGACAGGGGGCGGAGCCCCAACTACCCTATCGGCCCTACTCTCTGAGTGACAGGGGGGAGCTCCTCAACCCCCTGATGGGCCTTGCTCTGTGCGTGACAGGGGGGAGCTCCCCAACCCCCTGATGGGCCCTGCCCTGAGTGTGACAGTGGCAGCTCCCCAAACCCCTGATGGGCCCTGCTCTGTGCATGACAGGGTATGGAGCCCCATCCCCCCTGATGGGCCCTGCTCTGTGCATGACAGGGGGTGATGCCCCATCCCCTGATTGGCCCTGGAGCTCCCCAACCCCCTGATTGGCACTGCTGTGTGCGTGACAGGGGGCAACACCCCAACCCCCTGATGGGCCCTGCTCTGTGCGTGACAGGAGGTGGCGCAGCAACCTCCCCATCGACCCTGCCTTGAGTGTGACAGGGGGCGGTGCCCCAACCCCCCAATTGGCCCTACCCTGAGCGTGACTGAGGGTGGCATCTCAACCTCCCAATCCGCCCTGCTCTGTGCATGACAGGGGGCGGCGCCCCAACTCCCCAATTGGCCCTGCTCTGAGCCCCACCAGGGGCTGCACCTAGGGATTAGGCCTGCCCTCTGCCACCCAGGAGCAGGCCTAAGCCAGCAGGTTGTTATCTCCCGAGGTGTTCCAGACTGCTAGAGGTCACAGGCTGGGCTGAGGGACCCCCCCTTCCCCCCGAGTGCACAAATTTTTGTGCACCGGGCCTCTAGTTATATCAAGTAGTTGTGGATTTATAGTTTCAGAAAGGCAGTTTTCACATGGAGCCTCTCCGCTTGTTACTGTCAGATGTTGTTCAGTGCTGGTGACAGCTGACATCTTGACAGGCTGGATGCTGAGATGGCTCCTTCACTCACAGAGCCAGCCCAGGGGCTGTAGCAGAACAGCCAGCGCTGGCCATGCATCTCCACCTTTATGTGACTTCTCCATGTGCCTAGCTTGGGCTTCCTTACAGCACAGTGGGCTCAGGGACTCGAACATGGTGTCTGGCTTCCTCCAGAACAGTGTGCAGGGGGATCATGGTGGAAAGCACAGTGATCAGCCCCAGAAGCCACCCAAAGGATGTACACCATGTCCCACTGGTTATAAGTGAATCCCAGACCAACCCAAAGTTAAGGGGAGCTGCCTTGCATTCAAAAGGCATGAACACAGGGAAGGTGGTTTTATCGGGGGTCCATTCAAAGTAGCTTCCACAGTGAGGGTGGGGGCCATGATGTATGTATGTGACAGTAGAAGAACCGATGAGATCCTAAAGTAATTACAGTAAGAGTTGCTCCTGACTGAAGATCTACTCATGAGACAATGGATACTTCATACTTGTTTACATACCAATATATTGTATATGTAATTTGAAATAATATATTTCTAATTATAACCATCTTACAAAGCAGACACCACAACTTTTGTTTTGAAAAGTAGGGATTCAGATTCAGAGAATATAAGTAGCTATGCCCAAGGCCTCATGTCCTTGCATTGGCCACATTGGGATTTGTATAAAGATGAGGCTGACTTTTGACCCACATTCCAAGGTCACTTCTGCTTAGATAATCACCAGAGATTTCAGAAAGAAGGTGATGCTTTAATAGTATCTTAAAAATACAAAAGAGTCTCCCTGAAAAAGAAGAAGAAAGGAAATATAAATAGGAAAAATGTACACAAAGTATTCTTGGGTTGAAAGCCTGTGATCTGCTCAGTATTGCTAACGTGCAGGACACAGGAAGGCAAGGACAGTCACTGAGGGCCATGGGCACCAAGGCAAGTACCTTTATCCTGTGGCAACGGAGAGTCATGGACTCATTTCCAGTGGGTGAGAAGTACACCTGGTCCTGGCTTGCCCTCAGAGGGAAGAGGATCTAGGTCTCTCAGGAATCCATGTCCTTTTCTCAGCAGACAGAGGGACTCACCTCTGCAGCTGGTCACTCAGGCTGACCTCCTAGGACCTAGCTGACAGGAAATGTGCTTAGTCAAAGCTCCTTCTTCCATTCTTAGCACTGAGCCTGCCACATATTGGGAGACCAGTGAATGATGGAGGGCTGGGCAGAGGGATGGATGGTGGATGCTGTAAATAAGCAAACTGTGCCACAACTACAGCTCTTAAGAAAGGCATCGTCCTTTCCTATGCAGCTAACGAGAGTGATCAACAGCCTCTGCTGACAGTGCCTCTGAGCTCACAGCCCACACTTCCTGCATCTCCACCTGACTTCCTGCTTGCATGGAGCCGTCTGGCCTTGCTGTAACTGCTGCCTGTGCCAGTAGCCCAGATGTCCTGCAGCTTTTCTCTTTCCCTGTCTTCTCAGGATGTACAGCCGCAGTGGGCGATTACATTCACGCCTATTTAGCTACTGCTGTGACCTACGGTGACCTTTCTCAAGTTGATATCCCCAAACCTGAACACACTCTTCATCCTCACCTAGTGGAGCACTCCAACAGGAACTCGACTCCTCCGATCCCTGCCTTCCCTCCAGCGGGTTCTTCATCGCTGACTTAGTGCTACCCCCATCTAGTAAGTTAGAAATCTGAGAGCTGGCCCGGCTTTCTTTTTACTCCATCACATAAAATGGTCACTGAGTCATGGGAATCCTGCCTTCTCAGGAGCTCTTACATATGCCCTCTCCTTGCCAATGATGCTGCCAGGCCCCATGTCAGACTCTCCTCTTGCAGCTGTCTCTCAACTGACCTCTCTGCCTCTAGGCTCAGTTCCCATGGTTTATCGCCAAACTACATCCCGAAACATCCTTCTAAAAGGTGGGCCCTATCATATCACTCTGAGATACAATAGTTTAATATAGTGATGAAGTTCAAACTCTAGCGCATCATTTAATGATATGTTTTTTGCTTCCTATGTGTGTTCCATCACACACCACCCTACCGACATACATATCTGTTTGCTTGGGTCACCTGCATGTCCTCGCCTCAGCTCTAGTCCACTTTGCCTTCGAGGCTCTGTGTGCTCTGTCCTCTTAAATCCTGGGTGAATGCCTCCTCCTTCAAGGGAATACTTAAGCTGTGGAAATCAGTATTGCCACACCTCCGCTGCCCCACTTTATAACATTACAAAACTTTTAAATCAATTGAAAGCAGCTTCTACTACTCATTTGCCTTCCAGAGCCATCCTGAGGAATAAAGAAAAACACAGTCTAAAAGAATTACTCATCATAGAAGCCTACACCTGAAACCTATATGATTCTATTAACCAATGTCACCCCAATAAATTTAATAAAAATAAAAATGAATTACTGTCCCCACTTGTTCCTTAATCCTAAAATACTTACCCCATTCGCTTACCTGCCCTTATAGAAAGGTATCTGTGACTTAGACTCATTAACCTTTCCGATAAGCGATTTTAGTGTATGCAGGGAGCGGGACCACCAGAGGTGCCCAGAAAAGGGTATAAAAATGCAACTTTTGATAATATCACAGGTTTGTATAGGGCCACACCTGGCACTTTCTCACCTCTAAATTTCTCACTCCTCAGCCCACAACTGAGCTTGCTTTGAATGTCAGGTGCTCTATACTGTAAAATAAAAATGACTGAACTGCAAACCACAGACATTCTGTGCACAAGGTAAATGATCTAATCATAGAATGGCCCAATCACTGGAAGTTTGAAAAGACACCCCTGTTGGCCTTTTATCATTGCCCAGGCGGCCTCATTCCCGGCCCCTGTGTCCAAGGTCATTTCCGCTTCAGTACGCCGCCTAAGAAGAGAAACCCTAGGGAACTGGAATTTGGCAAAAGTAGATTACATTTCTCTGGAACTCCACTGGGCACATTTTTTGTATAGTATCTCACTGAAACATCTCTCATTTGGAAGTGTTTTTCCTGCTACTGTTCACGTGATCGCAAAGTTCAGAGGTTCGTTCTGCTTTGCCAGTCACGCTCCTCTGGCTTGCTCCCCGCGTTCGCAGAGCGCTCGCACCAGCACTCCATGTCCTTCTACATTAGCTTTCTCCTGGCTTCAGCCACGGGGCTGGAGTTAATTTCTGTTATTTGTAGGTCCTGCCTGTGAGTAATTTCAGGAAAACAGCTTGTGTGTGCTATGAGAAGGCAGGTGCTATTTGCTTTTTCACCTTTCTTTGTCTTTTGATAGTAGATATTTTTCTGAGCCCCACTTTACTGCTGGAACTAAAATCTCCTATTTATGGGAAATTACTTCTTAGGCTTCTTCTGACGCACAGAAGCTGCTTCTCTCAGACGTGCTTTCCATTGTTCGATCCTTCCAGTGCGTGAGTGAAGGCAGCAGGTGAGCAGTTGTTTAAAGTGCCAGTGAGAAGCCTTTCACTAGCATTACAGAGGAGGATGAGATGCCCTCTTCTAACACAGGCTCCAGGAAACAGGAAGCTGTAGCATCTGCAAAGAAAAAAGGGCCAAATTGGTCATTCATAGGCAGCCACAGAGAAGGAAGCCTCAGTGTAAAAAACGAGAGGCGGAAATTATTCTAGAAAAAAAATTGAAAACAGGTTCTGGGGATGCTGTTTATAAGGTGCCATTTCTAATCTTCTAAATAAGTAAATAAAAGCATGAATTCATAATATTGTTTTAATTAGGAAGTGAGTTAAAAGACAGCAGTACATACTTAATTTATCAATTTTAGCTATTTTTCATCTGCTTGTATGTCTTACTCTCAAAAATTGGAGATGTCAAAATACAAAATATAAAATCACAAAATGCAAATTAAAAAGGACGGAGTGTTACTTGTGTCACACATGGGTAGATACCACACATTAATCCGAATGAATGAATGGGGATTAACTGGAGTGGACTTGGTCGTGCTGATGGGAGGGTAGTAAAGCGTGGAGAAGCAGGGAACAGGACACTACACGTGCTATTACCCAGTGACCCATGAGGCTACACCTTTTTGGAAGGTCAATGTGGAAAGAGAAACAGGACCCTGCAATCTAGCCCCAATTCTGCCAGTGACCAACTTGAGTCCGTCCCTTCTGGGTTTCCATTTCTTCACAAGCGGCACAAGGCTCTGGGAGCTCTTGGCCGGCAGGAACCTACCCTCCCTCCTCACTGCCTCATCAGGGATGGCCCATCTCAGCCTAGTAAACATTTGTGGAATGAACAGTCTCTACCCATTTTATGAGCAAACCCTCTGACTTCTCTAATTGCCATGTTTAACTCTTGCTTTCCCCTATTGATGCTGCACAGGGAGTCTAGGATGGTCTACCCTGCAGGCAGGTGGGGAAATGACCCGCATGGCTCTGGTAGGGCTTGTCCTGGAGAGATGATCCCTGATGTCATGTGTGTAGTGCTCTTCTGTGTGAGCTGACATTTCCAAAGGGATGTGGTAAAAGGCACTAGGACAGACTCAGATCACAACGTGCTTTTCTGAGATGCTGGATAGAAAACCCCTGGGAAAAACTAACCTTTTATGCAGGTCACCTGAGGACCCGATTCCTGTAAGAATATTCTCTGTGACCCACCAGCTGAATCACTTGCTGGGATACAGGCTGGGTGGAATTATAGGGACATCTAATGCCCACTAGTATTAATTCCATCCTTGTTCTGAGGGGAACACACCTCATTCAGTGGGATTTTACCTTATATTGTGAGTAAGAGATAATCCTAGAGAGAAGTACCTTATTCTGTAGAATAGATGACATCCTTCCCCCCCGACCACCATATTCTCTGATTGCAAATTCTAGACTCAAACTCAGAGATAATTTCTTGTATAAAAACAACTTGTGGTCTGGAGACCATGTTTTATGCACACAAACAACTTCTTGATAGATACACATCAAAGGGGAAAACATTTTATAATAAATCATTAACAATACTCAAAGATAGCTGTTTAATGTGAATGCAAAAGAGCTAGGCTTTTTTTTTTTAATTTGCCAGAAATGCTTAGTAATCTAAAAAGGGAATAAAAACAAACAAGGTTTTCATTTCAGCTAAGCAAAGTATGTTGGATGATATATTTCCCCAGATTATTCCCAACTGATTTTCTTGGTTTCCCAAGCAAAAAAACATGATGTTCTGTTTGATGGTAGACCAGCACTCCATTAGGAACCAATCGAGATGAGATGTTCCTTGGAAGTGGTTGCACAGTCAACACACACACACACACACACACACACAGTCAAATACACACACTCTCGCATGCATGCACGTATTCTCAACTTGCAATAATATAAGGAGAATATGGGCATTAAGATATGACACAAAGCCTTAAGGGAATGTAAAACAAATCTATTTACTTATAAATTCTGTAGGAATCTTTTCTGTAGGCACCCTCTGTGGGCAACGTTAAATGTATGAAGAAAGATGTGCAAAGATGGCAAAGCTACTACACTATGGCAAAGCCAAGAAGTACGCAGGAGGGAGGAGGAGGGTGGGAAAGAAGCTGTGTATTCAGATGGGAACAGGTGGAAAGGACTGCCCATCTTAAGGTTCTTCATCCTGGTGCCAGGCAGACGCTGGTCCAGGAAAGTGGAGAGCTTGACTTAGGTTTTGGTGAGTAGTGGATGCAACTTGATTGAAACTTCAAGGGCAATATTTGACATTCTAAAAGTTATATGCATTTGAAGTTATTTAGTAGGTCATAAATGATAAACATTTTTACTACTATACAACACGTTTACATATGTACCCAAATATATAAATACTAGAGGCCGGAAATATATAAATACTAGATGCAGAGATTTGTCATCACTCAGGGTCTCCCAGTCAGCCCCAGAAAGAGGCTATTATGCTAAGTGAAGTAAGTTAGACATGAAAAGATAAACACAGTTCGTGCACCAGTGGGGTCCCTCAGCCTGTCCTGCGGGAATCGGGCCAAAACCAGCTCCCCAACATCCCCCACGGGGTCCCAGATTGTGAGAGGGCAGTTCTCGGGTAATTCACCCTGGAATCGGGCTCCCTCCTCTCTGGTTCTGGGTGTGTCACCTGAGAATCATTGCTGCCAGGTGACCACAGCTCAGCAGCTCCTGCATTGAGCGTCTGTCCCCTGGTCATCAGTGCACATCATAGCTACTGGCCAGTCAGCTGGTTGCTTAGGCTTTTATATATATATGTGTGTCTTCTCAAGGATGCTTACCCTACTGATAGTATCTAATAGTTAATTTTAGTTCAAGCTGCTGTTACAATAAAATCTTGAGGAGGCAGGCAAATGGAGCTGTTTGGTTCCTATAGCCAAGCAGTCCCTTAGCCTCTCTTTCACAGAAACATGTGTGAGAGTAATCATTCATCCTTCTCTCAGGGTGTGTCAGTCAGCCCCGACAAGAGGGTATTATGCTAAGTGAATTAAATTAGACATGAAAAGATAATCACAGTATGATTTGACTTGTATGTGAAATATAAAACAAAACTAACAAACAAAACAAAATAAAATCTGGCTCATAGAAGCAAAGCTCAAGCTGATGGCTGCCAGAGGGGAAGGTGTGGAAGGATGGGTGAAACAGGTGAAGAAGAACACATTCAATAGTATTGTGGTAAGTTTACATGATGACAAATAGTTTCTAGACTTAGTATGGTGATCATAGCATAATGTATATAAATGTTGAATCACTATATTGTGCCCCTGAAACTAATATAATATTGTATGCCAACTGTACTTAAATAAAAAGTAATAATAAAGCTCCAGTTCCATGTCACTTAGATTGAATTCCGGCATCCCTGTTACTCTGTGACTTTTAGCAATTCAACTAAATAATCCATGCCTCAGCTTCCTCACTTCTAAAATGATTATAATAATAGTGTTTATTTTATAGGACTGCTGGAAAGATCAATGCATTAACACTGGTAAAATGGGTAGTACACTCCCTGGCACATGATGGCAGTTCAATGGGTGCTAGCACAGTTATTTGTCATTTGTGGGAGCAGATTACTTATGTACTGAGTATAGATGCACATGACGTTCATTATGTGACCTTCTCAATACTTCTGACGTGGGCATGGCAGGTTATGGAAAATGAGGTAAATGGCACTCAGAAGGTCAAGACATCCTGCAGTTTAGTGATAGTCTTGAGCTTGAAATGTAGGACTCCTGGGCTGTGATTCCTAGAATAGCAAACATGATTTTGGGGACCAACCTGTGTGAAGAAAATAAATAGAAATGTTGGAAAACATATGTACTCCATATATATATAAAAAAAGTGAAATATGCAAATTGACCAAATGGGGGAATGACCAGTCTGCAATGGGGCGAGGGGCAGGGGGGGAGGTGGCAATGACCAGCAGCAGCATGATGGGGGGATGGAGCTACACCAGTTGGCACCGTCCCCTAATGGGCCCACCTGGTCGCCTCCCGCAGAGGGAGGTTAGACTGTAGCTTAGGGGTAGGACATCCCCTGAGGGCTCCCGGACTTTGAGAGGACGCAGGCCAGACTGAAGGACCACCTCCCCCCACCCCTCCCTGAGTGCACAAATTTTCATGCACTAAGGCAAAGTATATATATATATACTTTGACTCTATTTGAATATGTCAGAGAACTACAATGTTAGAGAGTATTTAATTTCAAGACTGGGAGGAGAGAGGTCAAGAGAAGCAAGCTTAATAATTGGCACCACTTTTCCCTTTAAGTGATTGTCAATTTCAAAGATAGCTGCAGAGAGACTGAGAAGTCAAATGGAGGATTCATCAGTGTCTAGGGACTGAGGGAACCTAACCTGCCAAGAACAGTGTCTCTGGTAAAGAGAACAGGCTTTGATTAGGAGTTGTAAAAGAGCTACACCCTTGGAATAAGAAAGAATTAGGAATACGCAAGCCCTCACAGACAATGAACCCCAACTTTTTAAAAGTTGATCTCAGAGTTCTTACTTATCTCTCAGAGAAGTAAGCCATTATCCGAGAAGGCAGAGAACTAGAAACTGGCCCAAAACTGATGTGAAGCTAACCAGGATGAGATTAAAGGAGAACCAAGATGGCGGCATAGGTTAACGCCGGAGTTTGCTGCCTTGAACAACTACTTCAAAAGTGAAACTAAAAGACGGAACGGACATCACCCAGAACCACAGGAACGCTGGCTGAGTGGAAGTCCTACAACTAGGAGGAAAGAGAAAAGCATACGGACACTCAGAGGAGGCGCATTGCTGAAGTCAAATTTTGAGGTGCGGAGTGTGCGGAGCGGGCTGGCGGCGGAGGGCGCGGTTGGCGTTTTCAATCAGGAGGGAGTCGCAGACTCTGAGCTCCAGATCCGGGCGAGTCTTTAGGGACCCAGACTCAAATGGGAGAAGCGGGACTGTCTGGCTTCGGTCAGAGAGAGTGCAGCTTTCTCTCCTAGGTTTGCAGCGGTCGCTGGGACTCAGAGAGGCAGAGTCCCTGGGGACAGGACTGAGAGCCACCATAACTGCTCTCTCCGGCCCACCCTGTTGATCCTGTGCGACCCGCCCTGCCCAAGCCCTGCACAGAGGCATTTGCCGGATAGCCTCAGGCAAAGGCTAGATTAGCACCTCCCTAGAGGACAGAAGTTCTCTCACTGCAGACACAGCTGATTCTCACAGCCACTTAGTCTGGAGGTCAAACCCTCCCTGGTATTAGCTACAACAATCAAGGCTTAACTACAAGACTGCGCACAAAGACCACTAGGGGGTGCACCATGGAAGCATAACAAAATGCGGAGACAAAGAAACAGGACAAAATTGTCAATGGAAGATATAGAGTTCAGAACCACACTTTTAAGGTCTTTCAAGAACTGTTTAGAAGCCGCCGATAAACTTAATGAGATCTACAAGAAAACTAATGAGACCCTCGATGTTATGTTGGGGAACCAACCTGAAATTAAGCATACATGGACTGAAATAACGAATATTATACAGACTCCCAACAGCAGACCAGAGGAGCGCAAGAATCAAGTCAATGATTTGAAATGCGAGGAAGCAAAAAACACCCAACCGGAGGGGCGGAATGAAAAAAATCCAAAAATGCGAGGATAGTGTAAGGAGCCTCTGGGACAGCTTCAAGCGTACCAACATCAGATTTATAGGGGTGCCAGAAGATGAGAGAGAGCAAGATATTGAAAACCTCTTTGAAGAAATAATGACAGAAAACTTCCCCCACCTGGTGAAAGAAATGGACTTACAGGTCCAAGAAGTGCGGAGAACCCCAAACAAAAGGAATCCAAAGAGGACCACACCAAGACACATCATAATTAAAATGCCAAGAGCAAAAGACAAAGAGAGAATCTTAAAAACAGCAAGAGAAAGAAACTCAGTTACCTACAAGGGAATACCCATACGACTGTCAGCTGATTTCTCAACAGAAACTTTGCAGGCCAGAAGGGAGTGGCAAGAAATATTCAAAGTGATGAATACCAAGAACCTACAACCAAGATTACTTTATCCAGCAAAGCTATCATTCAGAATTGAAGGTCAGATAAAGAGCTTCACAGATAAGGAAAAGCTAAAGGAGTTCATCACCACCAAACCAGGATTATATGAAATGCTGAAAGGTATCCTTTAAGAAGAGGAAGAGGAAGAAAAAGGTAAAGATACAAATTATGAACAACAAATATGCATCTATCAACAAGTGAATCTAAGAATCAAGTGAATAAATAATCTGATGAACAGAATGAACTGGTGATTATAATAGAATCAGGGACATAGAAAAGAATGGACTGACTATTCTTGGTGGGGGGAAGGGGTGTGGGAGATGCGGGAAGAGACTGGACAAAAATCGTGCACCTATGGATGAGGACAGTGGGTGGGGACTGAGGGCGGAGGGTGGGGTGGGAACTGGGAGGAAGGGAGTTATGGGGCGGGGAAAAAGAGGAACAAATGTAATAATCTGAACAATAAAGATTTAATTAAAAAAAAAATAAAGATAATCCAAAAACACAGGTAAAAAAAAAAATTGATCTCAGAGAGGAAAGGAGAAGGAAAGAGATATAGAAACATCAATGACGTGAGAGAATCATTGATTGGCTGCCTCCTGCATGCACCCTATTGGGATGGAGCCCACAACCCAGGCATATGCCCTGACCAGGAATCAAACTGTGGCCTCCTGGTTCGTAGATCAATTCTCAATGACTGAGCCACACCAGTCAGGCTGAACCCCAACTTTTAATCATCATAATCCCCAATTATATTAATGCATTTTGTCTTCAGCCTAGCTACTTGCAAGGGTAAACATAGATCCTCAATGAGTAAATATAACATTATTAAGAGCTGAAATCATCTCTAAGCATTTCAAATATAAGGTCCAGCCTTTAAACAAAAATTATTATGTGTATAAAAATACAAGATATGCCTGGTCGCCGTGGCTCAGTGGTTGAGTGCCATCCCCTGCACCAGGAGGTCACCAGTTGAATTCCCAGCCAGGGCACATGCCCGAGTTGCAGGCTTCATCCCTAGTAGGAGATGTGCAAGGGGCAGCGGATCAATGTTTCCCTCTCATCAATGTTTCTATCTCTCTATCCCTCTCTCTTTCTTTCTCTGAAATCAATTAAAAAATTATATATATATACACACACACACACACATATTGAAAAGAAAAAAATAAGACAACAGAAATCAGAAATCCAGTATATTAAATGATTACTTAAGGAGATAGTGGCTGAGAATATTAGAAAACTGACAAAATGCATCAAGCCTCAAATTGGGAAATATAAATGTTGTGGATGAATGTGTTGGCCCTCACAATTAATATGTTAAACCTCTAACTCCCAATGTGATGATATTTGGAGACAGGGGCTTTGGAAGGTAATTAGGTTTAGATGAGGGCATAAGGGTGGAGCTCCCATGATGTGATTAGTGCCCTTATGAGAGGAAGATACACCAGAGCTTCCTGTCTCCACCCTGTGAGGATGCAGCAGAGAAACAACTTTTTGCAAGCCAGGAAGGGAGCTCTCACCAAGACCCGCATCTGCCAGCACGTTCATCCTGGACTTCCCAGCCTCTAGAACTGTGAGAAATAAATGTGTCTTGTTTACACCACCCAGCATTTAGTATTTTGCTATAGAAACCCAAACAGACTAAGATAATAAAGAAAGCCCAAATCTAAGACTCTTATAATAATGCTACTGAAAACCAAAAGCTAAGAGCAAAAGACATATGGCCTTTGAAGAGTATCAATAAAACTGAGAACTAATTTCTTTATAGAAGATATGAAAGCCAGAAGACAATGGAACATGGAACTATATGTTTAAACTTAGGGTGATAGAAAAAAACCTGCCAAATGGGAATTCTGAACCAAGCAAAGTATCCTTGAGAAAAAGGTGAAATAAAGACATTTTTACCAAACATTAAAAAAAGAGACTTTATGTGAGCATATGCACATTAAAGGAAACACTGAAGGAAGTTCTTCAGGCCAAAGGAAAATTATGTCTGTTTGAAGTTCAGATATGCAGGAAAGATGAAGAAATGGTAAGTAGGTAGCTAAAACTAATAAATGAAAGTATAAAACAATAATAATAGTTACAAATAGAGAGAATATTTAAAATATACTAAAATAATCATGCCGAAAGTAAAAGAGAATTATTGGAGGTAAAGTGTCAAGACTGTTATATTATCAAGACAGTGGTTTTAGCCCTAACCGGTTTGGCTCAGTGGAGAGAGCATCGGCCTGTGGACTGAAGGGTCCCAGGTTCGATTCTGGTCAAGGGCATGTACCTTGGTTGTGGGCACATCCCCACTAGCAGGTGTGCAGGAGGCAGCTGATCGATGTTTCTCTCTCATCGATGTTTCTAACTCTCTATGCCTCTCCCTTCCTCTCTGTAAAAAATCAATAAAATATATATATATTTTTAAAAAGTGGTTATAAAGAGCTAGTGGACATTCTATGCTAACTGTTAAGAGTACTTGTTGGAAAATGTAGAGTCACCACTCCAAGGGCTTGGCCTCCGCTATGGGCTCTCCACTGCCAGGTGAGAGCTGTGGGTTCCAGAGCCTGAGTCAGAGACGGGGCCAAGACCCCAGGTGCAAGAGGCAACTAGGGACCTTGAGTCTCCAAGAGACTGAAAACAATTCACCTCTCAATGGCTTAACCTGAACCTCCCCTACTTCCACTGACAAGTTTGAATGCAAATCCCAGCAGCACACGCCACCCTTTGCCCCTGCAAACCACTCGGGTCCAGGGGACTGTCAGTGGGAATGTTAGCTGCAGACAGGAGCCTGAAAGCAGGAATCATCTGATATTAGAAGAAAGTCAAGCGTTTGACTACATGAAAATGGACTCAATAAGCAAAGTGAATAGAAAATCGAACAGAATAATGTCCTCAGCACGATGGAAAAATTAATCACAGCCAAAAAGTCTACAGACATCCTGAAAATGTAAATTATGTTTCTACAAAACTGTAATAGCTGGGATGAAGAGTGGAATAAACACAGCTGAAAGTCAGCGTGGAGCTGGATGACTGAGGGACGCTCCCTGAGCATAGTATACATGGTGTGAATAGAAAGTATGTAAAGAAAATAACAAAATAAAACTAAAACAGAAGTTTCAATATCCATCTGAAAAAAAGATTAAAAAGGAGTAAGTAGAAAAAGTCACTAATGAAAGAAATACTAAGAGTGCTCCATAGCTGTTAGTAAGCAGAAAAATAGAAAAACTTTTCCGTTAAAACATAAGTTTTGCTATGGATAACATAAAATAAAAACAATTAAAATGGCTACATAACATTGCAAAAGGGACAGGAAGACACTTTTGCCAAACCGAGCAGGGGGTTCTAAGGCCTGTGAAGTCGTGGTTGCCCTCAGCTCACATACTCTCTGTTATATGGATGGTGAGTGTGAAAGGTCACAAGAGAGAGGCCTTGGGGTGCTGTGAATGCAGCTTAGGGCCTGGGGCTCCAGCATCAGCACATGCCTTGCAAATGGCTTTAAACGCAATGAAGGGTGGACTACAGAAATCTCATCCCTTCAAAATGGAAACATTTTTAAAATGCTAAAGCCTGACCCCTTCAAGCTGGACTGGAGGTGGAGGACATGTCTCCGCTGAGTCTTTAAATCACAAGCATGGGGTAAGAGGTACGATTTCACATTCTCACAGGATTGGTCAGTGTCTCATAAATGAAACTAAGGAAAGCACCCCTTGATGGGCACAGTCTGGGGCAACCAGCAGAGCAAAACAACTCCTGTGGACAGGAGGCCTGGCCCTCACGGAGTTTATCAAACATATACACTGAGTGGCCAGATTATTATGACCACCTGACGTTTGTAGGCAAATTAGCTATAATTTTGCGCTGAAGTTGCTAGAAGGCCAGACCATTATAAATAGGGAAGCAGGTTGTTTACCACGACAGTAGAAGTGATTTTTTTCTGAAGATATGGGTAAACAACGCGATTTAACAGCCTTTGAACGTGGGATATATATATATATTTTAAGTGGCCAGATTATTATGACCACCCAATCAGTACTTCATTGGGCCACCTTTTGCCTTCAATACTGGCATTGACTCCACTAGATGTTGAAAGGTGATGTGAGGAATCTGACACCATGCCTGATGAATAGCACTGTCCAGTTCTGTGAGATTTGATGGTTGTGGAACCAGCTGCCTGATGGCTCTTTTAACTTCATCCCACAAATGCTCAATTGGATTGACATCTGGTGATTGTGGGGGCCACCTAAGCAAGGTAAAGTCTCCCTCATGTTCTTGAAACCACTCCTGCACAGCACGAGCACCGTGGCATGGTGCATTGTCTTGCTGGAAGAAGCCATCTCCAGTGGGATACGCCATCAACATGATAGGATGAACTTGATCAGCAACGATACTTAGGTATGTTGTGCTATTCAGATGTTGTTCCACACAAATTAAAGGGCCCAAATCATGCCAGGAAAACATGACCCAAACCATAACACTGCTCCCACCAGCTTGAAGGGTTGTACTCATGCATGCGGGGTGCATGCTTTCATGCTGTTTCTGCCAAATTCTCACTCTGCCATCTGCATGATGCAACTGGAAACGTGATTCATTGGATCACATGACTTTTTTCCAGTGTTCGACTGTCCAAACCTTGTGTTCCTGTGTGAATTGGAGACGTTTTATCTTGGTAACTGCAGACAGCAAAGGTGTTCGAACAGGCCTTGGGCTTCCATATCCCATACGATGCAGTGTACGGCTGATTTGCCTACAAACATCAGGTGGTCATAATAATCTGGCCACTCATGTTCAAGTATATCCCACGTTCAAAGACTGTAAAATTCATTGTTTACCCATATCTTCAGGAAAAAAAATCACTTCTACTGTCGTGGTAAACAACCTGCTTCCCTATTTATAATGGTCTGGCCCTCTAACAACTTTAGCGCGAAATTATAGCTAATTTGCCTACAAACGCCAGGTGGTCATAATAATCTGGCCATTCAGTGTATAGTCTAAAATTTAGGTGTGTGCATATATCAGCAGAAATAACTGACCAAACTTTCAAGCAATAGAAGTCTCAAGTATAGAACATAAAACAAACATATTTAAAATTTAAAAAAAAGAAAATTTAAAAAATTCAAAAAGTGAGAAAGAAAAAAAGATGCCCCAAAATATTAGCTAAATCTGACTTCACACCAACCAGCTAGGTTTAGATTACAGGGAGTGCCCAAATCAAGTTTGGTGGCAATGTTGCCCAACTGGACCCTTAAACATTGCTGGTGGAATATTGTTTGACACCAACTAA
This sequence comes from Myotis myotis, assembly GCF_014108235.1. Classification (NCBI taxonomy): domain Eukaryota; kingdom Metazoa; phylum Chordata; class Mammalia; order Chiroptera; family Vespertilionidae; genus Myotis; species Myotis myotis. The sequence goes on along the minus strand of NW_023416390.1, from coordinate 87,639,443 downwards.
GCATACACCAGGTCTATGAGTATGAGTCTACCTTGCTTTTAGGTATACACCCTATAGAAATGTGCAGACTATTCGCTAGAACACAGACTAGAATCTTTATAGGATCACTGTTCATAATGACCCCAATCTGGAACAAAGTAAATGTCTTTACCAATAGAAGGAATAAATATATACACACCTAATGATTCCTGACAGCAAGAAAAATAATGGAATATTGCTAAGTGCAATGACATGATAAATTTCATAAAGATAATATTGAGTGACAGAAGACATTCTCCAAACAGTGACTATGGGATTGTTTCCATTTATTTGAATGTAAGAAAGAAGTAAAAGTTCTTGATTATGATAGAAAGAAGGAGAAAGATTGCCTATAGAAAGGAAGGCAGATGATACTTGGGACCACAAGGAGATGTCTGGGACACTGTTAATAAACTATTTTAAAATATACTTTTATTTATTTCAGAGGAAGGGAGAGGGAAAAATAGAAATATCAATGATGAGAATAATTGATCAGCTGTCTCCTACACACCTTCTACCAGGGCTTGAGCCCACAATCCAGGCATGTGCCCTTGACTGGAATTGAACTCAGGACCCTTTAGTCCACAGGCTGATGCTCTATCCACTGAGCCAAACCAGAAAGGCAATAACCTATTTTTAAAATGTGCCTCTGTTTTTAATTTGGGGTGGGTTAATTTGTAAAAATGTACATTTATATTTCAACTAACAGGCTACCAGGAAGATTTGAAATATACCCAGTAGTCTGCTATCTAAGACTGGATAGGATAAAGAATAAATTAAAAAACATAACCAAGTGTCAAGATTTTACATGGAGCCAAAGAGATGGAAAATATGAGAGAGGTTAAGAGATAAAGAACATAGAACAACATCTAACACATATCTAAACAAAGTTCCAGGAGAAGAAAGAAAATAGAGGATGTACCATATTCAGAAGGGCAATTAACTACCCAGATCATTAGATTCAGGAAAAAAACAAATTTCAAGCAACATATTTAGTAAGAAACCTACATCAATCAGGGCATAGAGAAACAGCAGAACACCAAGGGGAAAGAGGTGACCTTTAAAGTAACCTGACAGGGAAAAGATTAACATGAAAAGATAAAGTCACATTGACAAAAGATTTCTCAAACACAACAAAAGCCAGAAGATAATTAAATTATACCATCAAAGTCCCTAGCAGAAATGAATGTAAATACAGAACACTGTATCCAGGGAAAGTACTAATAAAGATAAAGGAGTAAATAAAAGCAATTCCAAATAAACAAAAACCCAAAGCAAAAGTCTGGAGATGTGCTATAGGAAAAAAGAAGAACCTCAGAGACATTGCCAACGCTAAGAAAATACTAAGACAAACTCTTTACCAACACAGTTAAAAAAATTAGGAAAACTATATAGTTTCCTGAAAAATATGATTTTAAAAAAGTAAATGAAGAAAATAAAAAATAATTCCTAGGTCATAATAAATGGATCAAATATCCCATTTGCTGATGTGAGCTCCAGCCTGTGCCTGTGCCTCAATGCAAACACCAGTGGTGACTGTTCATCTTTGAAAGTGCACTGGTCTGGGTAACAAATTTCATTGTCACTGGCCTAATATTACTAAGGCTTTAGTGTCAATTATTAAGAAACACCCAAAATAACATATCAAATATATAAAAGTTTTCACAAGAAAACACACACATAATACACAATTAATGAGAGGAATAACACAACAGATTACAAAACAAGGCCTGCACAACAGCGGGTAATTATGAGTCACTTTTATTTTTTAATGTGAATACAAATTGCTAAACAAAATATACTACATAGAATCCAGCAAGTTCTTGTTTAAAAAATTGCAAGAATGGTGTAACATTACAATATATCTATCTCTCTCTCTCTCTCTCTCTCTCTCTCTCTCTCTCTCTATATATATATATATATATATATATATATATATGCCTAAGCAACCAGCCAACCGGCCGGCCAGTAGCTATAATGCACAATGACCACCAGGGGCAAACGCTCAATGCAGGAGCTGCTGAGCTGCAGTGACTTGGCAGCTGTGGTTCTCAGGTGACTTACCCAGAACCAGAGAAGAGGGAGCCCAATTCTGGGGTGCATCACCTGAGAACCACCCTCTCACAATCCAGGAATCCTTGGGGGATGTCAGAAAGCCACTTTCGACCTCATCCCTGCAGTCCAGGCCAAGGGACCCCACCAATGCATGAATCCATGCACCGGGCCTCTAGTATTGATATATTTAACAAATTAGGAAAGGATTAATGTAAGGATATATATTATTTTAATTATGTCTTTCCTCTTGACTTCATAGTCCTTCTGCCTAAAGATAAGTAAATGTCTTAATAGGAAGGGTGGGCAGATGGCAGAAGTGCATCTCAAGGCACTTCCCATGGTTTCATGGTCTATCCTCAACTGACTGACTTGGAGTGCAAGAGTGCATGTTCAATTTTGTAGCTTCATGACACTGCATGAGGCTCAGGCCAGTTTCCCTATCCATCTGTAGTCACTGCTTTCTGCTTGGGTTTTGTGCCTCTGAGCCCCATGTCACTTATTAACTTTCAAATGCCCCAGTGGGAAAATCCCTCTGGAATTGGACCCATCTCAATGGGCTTTCCCTCTTTCTCAGATTCCAACCTTTTAACTTCTGGTTGACTTAGTAGTCCTGTAATACCTTCAAAGAGATTTGAGTTTGTATTTTTTTTTAACTTTTTAGTTTTCCTTAGGAGGAGTATTGGCATGCTTTTACTGGAGAAGGAAAATCCTAGTATGTATAGACTCTAGTTTTTGTGGTCAATATTCTGATACTAGTTGAATTCTCCCAAATGCTCTGTGAAAAGTCAGCTTCCTCCTTTACTTAATACCAAGAAAGACAAAAACATCTTTCTTTCTGTGCGTTTGTTCCATGTTACTTGTCTCTCAGTCCATTTATCCAAATAAGTGTTGTCCTTCCTTCCAGTATATCCAGTCTGTGGTGATAAAGGGTTGTGGTTCATTCTCTTTTATGGGAAAAGCATTTGCTTATTTGGGGTCTGGGCTGAAGACCACTAATTTTGAAGAGACATGGATATTATTATACCATTAAATCTACCGACATGGCCATAAACGCTTAGCAGTGCTATTATTTAATCATCACACTTCCAGAAACAACAAGCCCAACTGTGCACCCCCTAACCCTAAGCCTTCCTTACTAACTACACACTGTAATGGGTTGTCTAGAGTTCCAACCAGATCCTTATTTCACATCCAAATATACCCAAGCCAGCTGCCAGGATTGCTGGATGCTGAAAGTTTCCAGCTCTATCTGTTACTGGGCATGGCCCTCAGCTACCTGTATGTCCAAGGTTATGCCACTACCAAGGAAGCTGAGAGCCCCCCTTGGCTTGTCTGGGGCCTTAGCTGAGACCACAATGCATGTCAGCTTTCCCATCTGCCTCACTTTGACTTCTCACTTCACTAGAGGTTTATCTTCTGTGATCACAACCCAGAAAGCCTGTGTATGCCATTCCCATCTCAGAGTCTATTTCCAGGGTGCCTCTTCTAACACCTTGACCTAATGTTTGTTACCAACTGTGACAAATTCTCTTCCTGGTCCCCTCACCAGCTCAGTATCTCTAAAATGTCATCATCAACCATAGACAGATGACATCCAACTGCCTAGGTGTGTCCGGCCTACTCACGGGCAATTTGGATCAAAGCAGGAAAATGTTTGAGAAAGGTTAATAAGGAAATGATGATGTGCCCACGGAAGCCGATTTTAATCAGCTCAGCTCTGCAGTTTACAAGATAAACTCAGTGAAGTGAATAACAGAGATTAGTTGAAACCCAATGTCTCTTTACCGGCTTTGATAATGAGCCTATTATAAAAACAGAGAATGTGAACTGAGAAGAAGGAGTTGAGGTTAGACTGGTAAAAGTCCCCCATCTTGCTGTCTCTAATGATTTCTGGGCTCAAAAGAGCACTAATTATCATTGGTTTGATTTACTCTTAGCTTCTGGGATCATGAGGTTCAGGCAAACCACTGGAGGAAAATACAGAGCAAGTTCACGTCAGAGAAAATTCAAAATTCAAAGGTAACCAAAATACTAATAATTAACCGGATGACTAAAGATAGCTATAACTCTCAGTGGTTCGGTGTCTTATAATGCTGATAAAGAGCAATTGGTTTTTATTGATTCTGTGCAAGCAATTTGAACAGAAGGAAAGCTAAATTCATTACAAACTCTTTGTTGGAAATCTCTGCACATAGTGATGGATGGCTGATTTGGGAAGCAGTCAATATTTCTGTAGACGCAGGATTTACCTTTAACCAGCTTGTAAAATGTCCTTTTACACTAAATGCCAAGTGGCTTAAATTGCACAATCTGCTTCACTTGCTTTCGGTGTTTCTCTTTTTAAAAGTCTGGCATTCAGTACAAACACTTTTAAATTATATTCTGATAAAAACTTAAATTGTATTACCTTCAAGCCCCGACACATTCCATCTTTTGCTGAAAGCTACACTATAAAATGTTCAGTATTTATATCTAACCAGGAAAACTAGTATCTTATCAAGTCAAACTCTCATAAGACTAATGCACAAAGAGAAAATAATAGAATTTGAAGGTAGCAAAGGTGAGCACTTCAAGAAGCCTTTACAATGGAGACCTGTGCAAGTAGTGCCGATGTATTTAAACAGCCTTTATCCCTCATTAGATGAAGGTCCATGAAGATAAGGAATTTCTTGTCTCCTACTTAGACTAGTGTTTGTACATAGCAAGGATTCGATAAATATTGATTGGATTAATAAAAGAATGGCCGAATGTAGTTGTATGACTAATTTTCTCTACACTGAGAATTACTTTAAAAATTAAAATGTTCATGGGAAGATCATAAGATGTTTTTTAAAATTTGTATTTGTTGAAAATATTGCAGATGTCCCCTTTGTTTGTTTATTTATTTGTTTGTTTCCCATTGACCCTCTCCACCCCATCTCCCCTTCCCAGGCCTTCACCACTCTATTGCCTGTGTCCATGGGCTAGCATATATGCATATACGTTCCCCAGTTAACCACTTCCCACCCAGCTCCCAACCCCCACCTTCCCTCTGAAGTTCATCAGTCTGTTCCATGCTTCTATGTCTCTAGATCAATTTTGTTAATCAGTTTATTTTGTTCATTAGATTCCATATATGAATAGCATTGTGTGATACTTACCTTTCTCTGACTGGCTTATTTCGCTTAGCATAATCCTCTCCAGGTCTATCCATGCTGCTGCAAATGGTAAAAGTTCTTTCTTTTTTACAGCAGCGTAGTATTCCATGGTGTAAATATAACACAGCTTTTTTGTCCATTCATCTGCTGATGGGCACTTGGGCTGTTTCCAAATCTTAGTTATTGTAAATTGTGCTGCTATGAACATAGGGGTGCATACGTTCTTTCTGATTGATGTTTTGGGTTTCTTAGGATCTATTCCTAGAAGTGGGATCACTGGGTCAAGTGGCAGTTCCATGCTTAATTTTTTAAGGAAACTCCATACTGGTTTCCATAATGGCTGCACCAGTCTGCATTCCCACTAGCAGTGTACTAGGATTCCCTTTTCTCCATATCCTTGCCAGCACTTGCCATTTGTTGATTTGCTGATGATAGCCATTCTGACAGGTGTGAGGTGATAACTCATCGTCATTTTAATTTGCATCTCTCAGATGATTAGTGACTTTGAGCATTTTTTCTTATATCTCTTGGATTTCTGCATGATCATTAGACTTTTATATGTTCAAAATTCTGCCCATGGCAGTAAAAGCCACTACAAGGTAAATTCATAAGGATTCCTATGCCTGGTAAAGCTGATGATAGTGTTGATTGTGAAACTTTACCTGTGGGACATATTCTGATAACCCTTGCTTAAGGGAGCAGAATGAAGGTATCTTCTGAGAAATAAACTTGGAAAAAAGAAAAACAACAATTAAAGATAAAAAACAATTATAATAGAAAATACATAATCCAAAAAATACAATATATGAAGAAAGCATGGAAAATACTGTAAATATTGGTCCACGATAATACAGACTACCTATTGACAATATGTTCTCAGCTCTATGAAAAGACTAGAAGTTTGCAAAAGTGGTTTTTACCCCAAGGAACAAAATAACTCCTCTTTGAGTTGAAATGGAAAAAAAAAATAAGTTTTTTAGAAATCTAGAGGAGTATTTCTGAATCCTGTTTGATATTTATGAATTAGCAAATAATATGGAATTAGACAATAATGTATCAGGTATTTGAGGAGAGTTACTGTTAATATAGAATAATGGAGGAAAACCTGTGACAGTAAAAAGCTCTGTGGCTATTGGGTGTTTTTTAAGTCTGGAGAAGTACAGGTTAAATCTCACATACACAATATCTTTACCCAGGACTTTATAATTATTCTACAGGAGAGTCAAGCTTGAGAGCAGATGAACTTTAAATGGACAAAAAAAAGTAACTCAAATTGCTGAATTTGTGGAATAAATACTTCTAGTATCTTCTTAAGACTATATTTTTCAAAAAGTTAGCCCATTGTGGCTTACTCTCTACTGCCACCTTCCTTTACCTCTTTTAAGATATGAGTGAGCATTAAAAAGAAAATATTAGCATAGCAGGCAAAAATATGCAAAGTAAAGAAAGAGAAAAAAGAACCACATAGGTAATTGATTAATATACACCAGACATATTACATAATCCACACAATAAAAGTTGTGATCAATATTTTTCTATGAAACTAAAGAAGTAATCCATGATCTCTATAAATCAAGAATTTAGAAAAAATACAAGATCTCTAAGAAAAATTTTATGAGACAACAGAATGAAATAAACAGTGAATTATTCAAATACAATCATTATGATTTTTAGGAAGATGTGAATGGTAATATAGTTTTTAAGTTCCCTAATTTCTCTAAAATTCTCTCTCTCTCTCTCATCACTTTTAAAAAGAATATATACAAAGGTTTAGGAAATGTTCATATAAGAAAAAAAAACACCGCCAGAAAGATGTACCCACAAAATTAACCAAGAGAAATTAAGTAAAAGCAACATAAATTACAATTAGAAAATTCAGTGATTAAGTAAAGAATGGTTTAAAAAGAGAGATGATAGATTTCAGGAAAGTTATTAAAAAAAGGAAAACATCATTTTGAACAATGGGCCTTGAAAGGACTGACTCCATCCTGTCCCTCGCCCTCCATCTGAACCGTAGGTACTCCATCTTGTTGCCATAACCTCCATTTTGTAAGAAGACTTTCCACTAAACACAGATGGTCCTTTGTTCTGTTAATTCCAGGAAGTAATTCTGCAATTTCTAGCTTCTGTAAGCACGCTTGCTCAATGGGGAAAATAAGACATTTTGAGGGGAGACTACAATCTGAATCTGTGCCAATAACCTAATGTACATTCTTATCAGCCTATAGTTTAGTCACTTCTCCCTCTTAATTATCTGGTCCTCCAAGCCGCTCTGCCGGCGTGGGGGTTTGTCCGTCCTTGGTTCCTCCCATGCCAAGTGTCTTCTGGTTATCTAAGCTATGCTGTGCTCAAGGGTACAAGCTCTCTGCAAAGTATCTGCTAAGCACAGCTTCCTTCTTTGTTCTAACCAGGATGTAGTTTGCCTTTATAAGTGATCCCCTAAGCTCATTAGGGGCTATGAGGTTTGGAGAGGCATGAGCCGTCAGTGTTTGCAATAAAGACTCCAATTCGGCCCTCTGACTGCCTTCTGTTTGACTCGCTGAATTCCAATATAACAATTTTAGAAATAAATGATTAATAAAAAGAATATAAGATAAATAAGATAAACATGATTTTTAATAGAAAGAGAAAATAAAATTTAAAATCAATGAAGTGAAGACCAAAAAATATTCAGTAAAAAGTAGTAGACATAGAAAAGAAACAAGTGAAATCCAATATATACAGATTTGGAGTTCCCAAAGAAGAAAACAGAAGCAATGAATGAAACAAATGCTAAAAATATAACTCAAAGAACTTTCTAGTTTAAAATATTATTTAAATCTATATAATAAAATCACATGCCATGTAATTATGAAAATCTACCCAGAACAACCAAAATTGAGACATATTAAACTAAAATATTATAAAACACAAAAAAAAACATCCTTTGACTAAACACCGAATGACTTATAAGAGAAAGAAACTCATGAGGCCATGAGACTTCTGGTAGCAACATTTTATATCACAGAATATTTAAGGTATTAAAGAAGAGAAAAGAAAAATCAAGGACCTTATATCCAGTTAAATTGATATTTAAGCACAAAAGTCACAGGGATGGCTTTATCTCTATACAAGAACATAAAGAATGTTGTTTTCATGATTCTTTCCTGAAGAATGGAAAAGTGACCTTCAGACAACCTAAATGACTGAAATTGCATCATTCAGACAGGTTGTGAATGAACTATGCATTTTTCCCATGGATGTCAAATACTAAATAGTACATTCTTTGGGATCATGATTATAAGGAATACAGTAGAGTAAGTGATAGGGGGAGAAATAGAATGTTGAGGAACCAGCTACAATTGTAAGAAATCATGCCCTGTTAACCGTGATTATTTTGTTCTGATTGAAGAAGGCACATTCTAACCTGGCTGGCAGTTACACACATAGGACCTGGGAGCCCACCTGGAAGTGCAGCCCATCCTCCCCATCAGGGAGCTGCCTGTTATCACAGAAAGGTTAACAACCTGTTGCAGAAGCCAGAGCCACCAGCCCTTTGAAGACCCCCAGCCCTTGTATATCACTAACCTTTGAAGATCCCCAGCCCTCTGCTTACCTGTTAACTGCCCATTTGGCACACCCTTTGGCTACTTCCCCATGTAATCTTGCCCTTCTACCCAATATAAGCAGCTGGCTTATGGTGGGGTGCAGAGCAGTTTTTGTGGATGACCTGCTGCTCTCCCATGCTGCCGGCAGTGTTGGGATAAATGCTCATATATGATTCAGCCCTGTCTTCACTTAATTGGCTCAAGTGGTGACAGGCACCACCGACCCAATGATTGTCCAGTTACATAAGTACTGACAATATGCTTTGACAATGAGGATTTAGCTTAACTATCAAAAATAGGAGTGATCACCAGAATAACAGAGAGATTACCTCAGTGAACTGCTCTCACTAAGAAACAATAAAAACAACAACTGAAAAAGCAAAACCATTAACTATTTCATAACTCAAAATTTACTAAAGTTACAGAAAAGTTAAAAGTATTTGTCTACGAGAAACTGTTGACCCTCCTTAACACAGCCGGGTATGTGACCTTTCCACTGGGGCTGTTCCCACCCCCTCCCCCTGCTCAGTAATGTGGTAGCATGAAAAGCCAGCATTGCTGTATCAAACAAATATGACTGACCTCTTCTAAAATGCCTTTAAAAGCACCATCGTGAAAGCACAGTAAATATGTTGCCTGAACTTCTGGCTGCCAGGAAAATCTCTATTGCCAGGAGTTGTGGCCTTCAATTCAATGTAGAGCTCAACTCCTCCTAGGGGGGAAAAAAATCTCTACCCTTAGGTTATTATCAAAGCAATAGCAACCACTTGACAACAGCTGCCTAAGGCTATGACTTGATTTGCTTGTGGCAACTGAGAGCCTAGCCAAGACTACAAAAGGAAATGGAGGCGAACAAGATGGCCATATGGAACTTCAAAAGTTCCGACATATTCCGGGAGATCTCACAGAATCTAACCTTTGAAGATCCCCAGCCCTCTGCTTACCTGTTAACTGCCCATTTGGCACACCCTTTGGCTACTTCCCCATGTAATCTTGCCCTTCTACCCAATATAAGCAGCTGGCTTATGGTGGGGTGCAGAGCAGTTTTTGTGGATGACCTGCTGCTCTCCCATGCTGCCGGCAGTGTTGGGATAAATGCTCATATATGATTCAGCCCTGTCTTCACTTAATTGGCTCAAGTGGTGACAGGCACCACCGACCCAATGATTGTCCAGTTACATACCCAATGATTGTCCAGCCTTTGTGTATGCACAAGGCTATGCACATGCCCAGGAAAACTTGGTAAAAGGCTCACTCTGCTCTGGGCAGAGCGACGCCCTGTGCATGGAGGAAATGAAAGCTAAGCCTATCTTGTAAACAGTGTGCCTTCTGACACAGTTTGACAGTTTCCCTTGGCAAAGCAAAAAGACAAATTGGCACGGCATTTAAGGGTATCTTTTGACCTGCAGTGGTTGACAACTACAATATACTGACTTAGGGATGAATCTGAGGAAGCAAAGTGTAAAAATAAGAAATAAAAACAAAAACTTTTTTTAAAAAAAGTAGCAGGTAACAGTGGTTTCAATTACAGATAAAACAGAATTAATCCAAGTAATTCCCTAAACAAAAAAACAGCAACAATAAATAAAAAGAAAACAATAAGGAGGAGGCAGGGATCTGACTAGAAGTGCTACATATATTATCTAAAATACCCAGTGTTCCACAACAACAACAATGAAAATATTGTCAGAAATGCAAATAGGAAAGCATGTGGCATCTACAGGGAAAAAGAAGACCCAAAGACTCAACAGAAAATGTTCATGAGAGGTCAGAGAGTGGACTGAGCAGGCAGAGACTTTAAAGCAGTTATTAAAAACATATTCAAAAACTAAAAGAAATGATGAATAAAGATGGGAAAGCATGAAAACTATGTCAAATAGAGAACATTACTAATGTTATTGAATAGAAAATCTAAATATTAACAATGATATGGAAATTATAAAAAAAAAGAAGCACTAAATAGAAATTCTGGAGTTGAAAAGTACAATATCTAAAATGCAAAACTCACTCACGGAGGCCTATAACAGAACAGGCAGGAGAATGAATGAGAACCAGTAGAGGTCAGGAGAGACTACCCAGGCCATTGTGTGGATGCCTATTGATGAGAGCGCCTGCCATGCTGGCGGAGGGGAGCTGAAGACCCATCCTAGGGCGTGTGGCTTTTAACCTCCTCACTTCTAACCCAAGATCTCAAAGTGTACTGTCCATTGGATTATAAGGTTAATCTTGGAAACAACAGTTAATGGCCTTTTAGAAATTTTGGACTACTCCGAAATGTGTGGGTTGCCAGAAACCCTCCCAACTTTGTTCTTGTTAAATGTGAAGACCCCCTAGATCATGGGTGGGCAACCCCTGACACGCGTGCCAAACATGGCACGCCAGTAACTTTGGTGGCACGTGAAACCTTTTCTTATAATCTTCCATTTACAATTTTTTTCTTAATATCAACTTTTTTATTTTTGAGATAAATTCAGTGTAGGTGCATCTTAGATAAATAAATAATTTTACATGACAAGTTATCTTAAAGACCATAGACATGGATTGACGAGAGAGGGGAAGAGCAATTTCTATGCCTCTGCCTTAACTCTCCCTGCCTTCCTAGATCCGACCAGTGTTTTGGTTTTATACACATACACTTGTGAATCTTTGTTCTCAGTGATGAATTTTGTTAAGTCTCATAATAGGGGTAGCCTGAAGGATGAAAGTAGTAGCTCATGCATATCTCTGAAGGTCACGAAATATAAACCTGATGTAAAATCTCTGTCATCAGTGATGCAGCAGCAAAAGTCCCACTGATAATATCAAACGGAGTCATAAAGTTTTCTGTCGGACTATCAGTGTACATGTATACATTAAAAAATAAATGTATTTTTCATCATCATATACTGTGTTTTTGTCGCTCAAATTAATTTTATTATTTCTCCAAGCTTCTTCACATACGTACACCTTAAGAGATATCAAGTAGGCGTAACATGTTCTCAAAAAATTAGGATTGGCACGCAGAAGAATTTTGAGTCAGAGATTTTGCTGGTTTTGGCACGCACTCACAAAAAGGCTGCCCACCCCTGCCCTAGATGCAGCCCACACTGTCTGCAGAAGCTGCCCCTGCAGCCGGAACAGGTCCTTTCAAGGGAGAGAAGAGAGAGATCCCTGTCTCTGGAAGAGAAAGCAAAACCGTCCAAATCCTTCTCCAGGGCCAGTCGCTGATCAAGGTTAAATGAAAGACAAAAGAAGACCAGTTTGCAAGAGGAGTAATGTACAGGAAACAACTTTATTTGACAGGAGACTGTACAGAAAATTCAAGTTCTGTTTGAGACTTCATAAGCTTTATAAAATTTAAGATGTTTTATCTGTTCCCATTTGTTTGTTTTGACATGTACAGATAAAATTTCCTATGGCTGGAAATGGATTATAACAGGCATGTAGTATCAAGAATTGTTATTGTACAGTGTTTCCTTAAGCTAGAGTAAGTTTGCTTTGAACTTCATTTACTCTCGCACAGACTGATAATAACCTCTAACCCTACCCAGGCAAAGTGTGATGTTTAGTATTATGGAAACAAAACTGGCAAAAATTGAACTTCAGACTCATACTTTCCATATCTGGGATATAGTACGCAGCTGTAGTTGTACAAGCGGCCTTTAAAAGCTGCTGTTGGTTAGAGTGTCCTCCCAGAGCTAAAGGTGCAGGTTCCATCCCTGGTCAAGGCATGTACAAGAGACAACCAATGGATGTATAAATCAGTGGAACAACAGACCCCCGCCCCCGCCCCCCCCCCCGCCTCAAATCAATAAATACAAAGACAAAATAAATAAATAAATACATACATAAATAAATGAATGCTGCTGTGAACACAGCCAGCAAAACCATTAACTAGATTGGAGGTTAAAAATTTACTAGTCTTTACACTGGGCAAATGTGCTCCAGGTGGTATATAAGTGAAGAGGATTCAAAACGTTAGTCTACCATTGTTTTGGTCATAAGCTTCTTATGTGATTGCTGTATATGAGTACATAGCTGGCCTGAAACTTCCAAAATGTGTCTTAAAATATTAATCTACACATCTAAGAATCTCACACTCTAAGAAGACTAAAATGTAAAAATCCATATCTATAAAATTATAGTCAAATTTATAGAAGGAAAATCTTGAAAGCAGCAAGCCAAAATTGACATTGCCTAGAGTACCCTTTAATAAAATGAATAGCTTACTTCAAGCATGTCAAACTCACGGTCTGTGGACCGTATGTGTCCCACAAAGACTATTTTTGTGGCCCAACCAATATAACGGTATGTAAGAAACATTTTAATAAAAATTTTGTAACTTAATTTTTAGAATATCCTGCTATACATAATTATTAATAACGAACTACAGTGTTCACTAATAGCTGATTACTATAATTGTGTTGCATTCATTTTCCTTACGGGCCTTACACACCTTACATGTAGGCACACCATTTCTCGCCACTAATACCAGCTGTAAATACTTTAGCAGCCAATTGCACATCATTAGTCTTGGAATGACTTGTTTGGTATATGCAACAGGAAATATTTCTCTTTTGGAGAACAAGAAAAATAGGTTATTTTGTGTTACACTTATTAATTTGTGCAGTTATTCCTTGTCTGGTAAGTTAATGTTCAAGAAAAAAATATTAATTTTTATTAAAATGTTCTATTATTTTATGTTAACAATTACTCATTTATTTCAGCCCTTTGTATCCAGCATGTCTCTATCGAAATAAACCTATGTTTCTATGAAAATTGAAGCTTTTGTTTTCTTGTGGCCCACATAAACTTAAACCTTGTTTATTTGGCCCATGTTACCCTTAAAGTTTGACATGCTTGGCTTACTTCTTTTGGAAAAGATGGATACTAAAACACACTGGGAGTCTGTCTTAAACATGTTGAAAGTAAGACTGTGAACTAAGAATGCCACATTCAGCAAACCTCGCCTTCAAGATGGGTGGCAGGGCAAAGTGGGGGCAGGGCGGAAATGGAGGGCATCAATAATAGTATCAACAATTTAAAAAATGAACCTTCAAAAATGAAGATGAAGTTAAGACATTCCAGGTAAACAAAAACTGAGAAAATGGCACTTGTAAACCAGTCCTACATAAATACTAACAGGCATCTTTTAGGGTTAAATGAAAAGACACTAGATGATAACTTGAATTCACATACACACTCACACACACCCATAAATAAAGGGGATTTTAAATGTAACTAGATAGATATTGTGAAATATGAAATAATTGTATTTTTGTCTGTAGCTTTTCTTCCTATATACGAGTCAAAAGACAACAATAAAATTCAATAATTATAAAAGTGTTGAAAAGTCTAAAATATTAAAATCAGTCAATAATAATATAAAAATGAGTTGGAAAAAATACATATTGAAGGAAAGTTTATGTATATTATTGAAATTAAGGTAATCATAATCTAAAGAAGATTGTTTTAACTTAAGATACTAATTGTAATCCCAATAATAACATAATTCAAAAAAATAGTGAAAGAAACATTAAGGGAATTAAAATGTTACACTAAAAGCTACTTAAACACAAGAAACTGGAATCAAGGAATAAAATCACAAAACAAAACAAAACAAAACAAAATAAAATGACTTAAATATAAGTCCTGAAACCATAAAAATCCTAGAAGAAACCATAGGCAGCAAAATCTCAGACATCTCTCATAGAAATATGTTTGTGGATACATCTTCTAGGGCAAATGAAACTAAGGAGAAAATACACAAATGGGACTACATCAAAATAAAAAGCTCTGAACAGCAAAAGAAATCTTCGACAAGATGAAAAGGGAGCCCACTGTATAGAAGAACATATTTGGCAATGATACATCTAATAAATGCTTAATAGCCAAACCTTTCAAGGAACTCATACAACTTAACAAAAGGAAAACTAACAATCCAATTTAAAAATGGGCAAAGTACCTAAATACACATTTCTCCAAAGCAGGCATACAGATGGCCAAGAGACATATGAAAAAATGCTCAAAGTCACAGATCACCAGAGAGATGCAAATTACAATGACAATGAGTTATCACCTCACACCTGTCAGAATGTCTACCATCAGCAAATCAACAAATGACAAGTGCTGGTGAGGATATAGAGAAAAGTGAACCCTAGGGCACTGCTGGTGGGAGTGCAGACTGGTGCAGACACTGCAGTAGGGAGTGTGCAAGAGGCAGCTGATCAATGTTTCTCTCTCATCGATGTTTCTTACTCTCTATCCTTCTCCCTTCCTCTCTGTAAAAAACCAATAAAATATATTTTTTAAAAAATGGGGGACATCAGTACCAACTTTACAGAACTGAAAAATAATTATAAGGAAATACCATGACCACTGTATGCCAACAAGTGAGTTAACATAAATAACATGGACAATTACTAGAAAGAAACAAATTAATTAAACTGACACAGAAATTTAAAAATATGAATACACCTATGACAAGTAGAGAAATTGGATTAGAAAATTTAAAACTTCATAAAGGAAAAGCACAGGCCCAGATGGTTTAATTTACGAATTCTACTGACATTTAAAGAGTCAATAGTAACATAGAGCAGAGAATATTTCTCAACTTATTCTATGAGGTCAGTATTATTCTAACACTAAAGCCAGACAGCGAAAGTACAAGAAAAGAAAACTACAGACTAATATTTTTGAATATAGATATAAAAATATTTTTAAAATAATAAAAAACTGAATCCAGCAACACAAAAAAATAATTTCACATAATGGTTATGTGGAATTTATTACCATTCAATAATGAACCAATATAATAAATGTTATCAATAAAATAAAAGACAAAAACATCATGATCATCTCAATAGTTATAAAAAGGAATTTGACATAATTCAAAACACTTTTTAAATATATTTTTATTGATTTCAGAGAGGAAGGTACAGGGAGAGAGAGATAGAAACATCAATGATGAGAGAGAATCATTGACCTGATGCCTCCTGCATGCCCCCCACTGGGGATCAAGCCCACAACCCAGGCATGTGCCCTTGACTGGAATTGAACCTGGGACCCTTCAGTCCACAGTCCAACACTCTATCCACTGAGCCAAACCAGCGAGGGCTAATTCAAAGCATGTCAATGATGGAAACATGCAAGAAAGTAGGAATAGGAGTAAACTTCCTCAGCCTGATATAGAGCATCTAGTGAAATTCACAGCGAACATCATTTAATGGAACAATATTGAACATTTTCCCACGAAGGTCAGGAGAAAGAGCAGAATATCCACTGTTGCCACTTCTATCCAACATTGCACTGAATGGCTTAGCCCAAACAACTAGGCAAGAAAAAGAAAATGTTTTAATCCAAATTGGAAAAGGAGAAGTAAAACTATTGTTCTTTAGAGGTGTCATGATTATATACATAGAAAATCCTAACATGGTCACCGAAACACTATTGGAACTAATAAAAAAATCCAGCAGGTTTAAAGAATATTAGATTAATATATAAGAAGCAATTATACTTCTATATGTTAGCAGTCAAAATTCCAAAAGTGAAATGCATGAAACAATTTAATTTGGAATAGCACCTAAAAGAATAAAATACCTAGGGATAATTTTTTAAAAGTAAGTGCAAGACATGTATACTGAATATAACAAAACATTGTTGAAAGAAATTTAAAAGGCTTAAGTATGGAGAAAAGCATCTCATGTTCACGGTTCAAAAGACAATAATATTAAGATGGCAATATTCCCCAAATATATCTACAGACTCAATGCAATTTCTATCTAAATACCAGCTAGGTGTTTTGCAGAAATTGGCAGCAAACTGTTTCTAAAATTTATATGGAAACTCAAGAGACCAGGAATAGCCAATCTTGGGGGCGGGGAGGAAATAACAAGTCTGCAGGACTCACACTTCTTGATTGCAAAGCTACAGTAATCAAGACATTGTGGTACTTGCATGAGGATAAATATATAGAGCAATTTAATAGAATTGAGACTAAAAAAAAAACCTTCTGATTAATACTCAATTGTTTACACACATACCAGGACTATTTAATGTGAAAAAATGTAATTTTTCCAACAAATGTGGTGTAACAATTGGACACCCACATATAAAAGAGTGAAGTAGACTCCTTTCACACATTACACACAAGTAATGATTTTAAATGGACCATAGACCTAAATGTAAAAGCTAAAATTTTAAAAAAACTCTGAAGATAGTATAGGATTGTCATGAAATTGGGTTAGGCAATGTTTTCTTACATGAGTCACAAATGTATAAGCTTCAAAAATAAATAGATAAATTGGATTTCATCAAAATGAAAAGAAAATTTACTTCCAGTCAAGATAGTGTGGTAGGTAAACCATGTGTTTACTTCCCCTCACAGCCACATTAAAATTACAAATAAACTACAGAACAACCCTCATTAAGAAGCACCTAAAAACTAGCACCTATAACTAAGAATATACCCAAAAAAAGGCACCTCAAGACTAGCAGAAGGGTGGCGAGATGGAACAGGCAGCCCATCCCACAATAGGGGACTAATAAATGAAAGAGATATTTTCACTGCAGAGTGCCCTCTCCTACCCTGAAGAGCAGGGGGTCCCAGCCATGAGCTCCAATGCTGGGAAGAGACATTCCCATAACTTCTTGCTGTGAAATTCAGCTGGGATTCCATACAGGTGACCCATATAGGTGACACGTAGGGCTACGGGAGTTCCTGGAATTTCTTTTAAAGGGCCCACAAATGGATTGACTCACTGATTGACTCATTAGCTCTGCACTCCAGCACTGGGGCAGCAGCTCAAAAAACAGGAGGGACATACTGGAAAGAACTAAATTGTCTTGTTTGAGTGAAGGGTGGAGGGGAAGTCTGCCTAGGAAGGCACCATTGCTCCTTTTTTGAGGCCACACCCCACAGAGCAAGTAGGTGGGTGCCATTTCTCCTTTGTCGAACCTTCCCCCTACCCACCCTGCAGGCACAGGCAGGCCCAATTCCAAGTCTCCATTAACCTGGCTCACACCGTTCGCTCTGCCTTGGTGATGCCCTGAGACCCCACCCACCCAATTTGGGGGCTGATCCAGCTGCTTCATACAAAGGGCTTGTCTGGCTCATGCTGTGGAATTCCTTAAAATCTCTAAAAGGTACACAAACCCCAAAAAAGCAGTGAATGGCCTCAGGGTGCCTGTACCTTTTGTTCAGAGGCTCCCTGCCCAGTATTATCAGAAACCAGTCTCAGTTCATAGATTAGCCTCTCAGGTGCCTTCAAGCCCAGCATAAATGGCAACAATCTGCTGATACTTGTAGCCCATACCAGGTGGCCTCAGGCCAGGCACAGGCAGTGTCTGACTTGGCCTGCACCAGAGCCCCTTTCAAGAGGCCCTAGAACCAGAACACATGGTAGCCAGTTTTAGATAATCCCGAAGACCTTGCCAACCACCACCACAAACGACAAATTCAAAGGGCAGACTCAGCAGGTTCCGAAACCCCACCAAAGTGAATCCATCACCATGAGTTCAGCCCTGCACAAAAGCTCCTACACTTAGTCACAGCCATTCTTCACAGCCAAACTTCTGGGGGTCAACCTCTCCCATTGATGTGTCAAAGCAATCAAGGCTCGACTACAAGAGGACACACACACCCACACAAGGAACACACCTGGAGCACCCAATGCAGACCAGGACGACTGCAGCACTAGGTTCCACAAAACACTTACAGCATAAAACCACTCTACCAAGACAGCGAAACATAACAGATCCACTCAATACATAAAAACAAACACAGGAGGCAGCCAAAATAAGGAGACAAAGAAGCATGTCCCAAATAAAAGAACAGAGCAAAAATCCAGAAAAAGAACTACATCAAATGGAAGCAAGCAATCTATCAGATTCATATTTCAAAACACTGGTTGGTGCAGCATTGGTGGTATAGTGGTGAGCATAGCTGCCTTCCAAAACACTGGTTGTAAGGATGTTCAATGAACTTAAGGAGGAGTATATGAACTCAGTGAGAACTTTAGCAAAGAAAAGGGAATATAAAAATTGTTACAGAAAACATAAAAAAGAACCAGTCAGAAATGAAATGTAGGAGATTAAAAATGGCGATGGAGTAAGTGGGAGCTACATGGACACGCTCCCAGGAACAAACTGGAATTACAACAAAAATACAGATAAACTTCCTGAATAACCAACAGAAGAACCACTGGAGAGAATCCTGATAACTGAGGACAGAAAGTGGAGACTGCATAGAGGCTGGTAGGAGGGGCGGAGGCATGAAATGGCTGGCTGGGCGCCCACAGACAGCAACTGAGTTCTGAGAGCTGTGGGGGGTTACCACTGAGAACTCTGGGATCTAATCCCCAAGCTGCCCACCCCCCACCACCACCAGCAGCAGAAAGCACCAGAACTAATAAAGGTGCCCACATAACATCTGGCTGTGAAAAGCAGTAGGATTGTTGTCTGCCAGGGAGAGACAGCTGGATATGCAGGCACTCTCTTAAAGGGCCAATACACAAAAATCCCTGTGGAGACACTCACCTTGTGCTCCAGCAGAGGGAGGGCAAAGTGGACTAGAGTTGTGTGAGCAGAAGCCAAGAAGGGGTCTCTGGGGTTAGAGTTCAGAAGGCAGACACCCCAGTTTCCTGTGCTGAGTCATTCCCTCATGCTACGGAGGTCATATTTCTCATGCAGACATTTGTTATACAGGCGACTTTGCTTGGGGGGCAGACAGCTAACCCACCTCATTGGAAAACAACTTGACCCAAAGTGCAGAGCTTCTGAGGCCCATTAACACATTGTATGCGGGAAACGTGTTTACGTGTTTTACGTATTTATAAGTTCTACCAGTGTAGTAGAGCGCGGGACACGTAGTAATACGTTTTTTATAGACTAGCGGTAGAATGCGGGTAACGTATAAATACGTAAACTAAAGTTATCGTAATTTTACTGAACGTTGCCATTTGCACAAAAAATTAGCAAAAATGGCTCGTGCCACCTGTTAGCGCGCAATAAAAACTACCCGCAAACAATTAAAAAAAGTGTTAAGAGACTGAGAATAACAATTAGCCTCCAGGCAGAAGTTGCCTGACCCTGTTTGAAAAACTCCCACCCATACCTGTGGATGATAGTCTGAGGGCAATTCAAGACAGAATCCTATCAGTAGAGGTGGTCACTGGAGGCTTTGAGTCTTTGCCTGATCTAATCAGTCAGAAATAGCATTTGACACTGTCCTGCACTAGAGATTGAGAGTCATAGCAGATCTACCTAATACATAGTCACAAACCCAAACAGGCAGCCAAAATGAGGAGACAAAGAAACCCCCAAGTGAAAGAACAAGAGAATTCTTCAGAAGAAAAGAAAAATGAAATGGAGATAAGAAATAGATTAGACATTGATTTCAGAAAAATGATGGTAAAGATGCTCAACAGCATGATAAACGATATAGTAACCATAAAAACATAAATAAAGAATGACATAGCACAAATAAAGACCACATTGGAAGAAATATACTGCAGATTATGGGAGGCTGAGGATCAAATCACTAAATTAGAAGACCAGGTTGAAAAAAATCCCTCAATCAGAGAACAACAACAACAAAAATTAAAAAATAGGAGGACAGCTTAAGGAAGCTGTAGGACAACATAAAACATAACAATATTCAAATATCAGATGTGCCAGAAGAGGCAGAAAGGAAGGAATAGAAAACATGTTTGAAGAAATAATGGCTGAAAAATTCCCTAACCCGGTGAAGGAAAGAGTCACACAAGTTCAGGAGGCACAGAAGTCCCAAGCAAGAAGAAATCAAACAGGCCCATGCCCAGACACATCATAATTAAAATGCCAAAAATAAAGACAAAGAGAGAATCTTAAAGGCAGTAAGAGAAAAGCAAACTCTTACCTACAAAGGAGCTCCCATAAGGCTGACACCTGATTTCTCATCAGAAACTCTACAGGCCAGAAGGAATGGCATGAATTACTCAAGGTAATGGAAAGCAAGGATCTGAAACCAAGATTACAATATCCAGCAAGGCTATCATTCAAAATAGATGGTGAAATAAAGAGCTTCCCAGACCAAAAAACAAAAAAGGCTAAAGGAATACATTACCACCAAGCCAGCATTACAACAAATGCTAAAGGGAATGCTGTAATGAGAAGAAACAGAGAGAGAAACCTAGGCATACAGAATTAAAATGGCAATAAATAAGTACCTATTAATGACAACCTTAAAGGTAAATGGATTAAATGCTCCAATCAAAATACATAGGGTAGCTTTGGGGTACAATAACTTGACCCAACTATATGCTGTCTGCAAGAGACCCACCTCAGAACATAAGACACACACAGGATGAGAGTGAAGGGGTGGAAAAAATTTTTCCATGCAAATGGAAAAGGGAAAAACACTGGAGTAGGAATATCCAAAAAAATTAACTTCAAAATGAAGGCCATCAAAAGAGACAACAAAAGGTTGCTACATAAATACTAACCAGATAGATACAACAAGAGGATATAACCCTGGTAAACATATATGGACCCAATATAGGAGCACAAAATATTTAAAAAAAAACTTCTAGGGGACTTTAAGGGAGAGATTAAAGCAGTAATAAATGACATAGAGACTTAAAAAAAAAATCAATGAAACCAAGAGCTGGTTCTTTGAAAAGATAAACAAGATTGATGAAGAAATGAGATTCATCAAGAAACAAAGAGAGAGGTCCAAAATAAATACAATCAGAAAAGAAAGCAGAGAAGTAGCCACAGAAATACAAAGGATTGTAAGAAAATACTGTGAACAACTATATGCTAATAAGCTGGACAATGTGGGTGAAGTGAACAAATTACAAGAAAATACAATCTCCCAAAACTGAATCAGGAAGAATCAGAAAACCTATATCGGCCAATAACAACTGATGAAATCAAAGTAGTAACCTAAAACTCCCAGGAAACAAAATCCCAGGTCTGGATGGCTTCACAGGGGAGTTTTACCAAACATTCAAAGAAGAATTAACACCTTTACTTCTAAAACTACTCCAAAAAAATCCAAGAGGAAGGAACAGTTCCAAGCTCTTTTTATGAAGCCAGCAGTATCCTAATTCCAAAACCAGATAAAGACACTACAAAGAAAGAGAATTATAGGCCGATATTTCTGATGAATGTAGACCTAAAATCCTCAACAAAATATTAGCAAATCAAATCCTGAAATCTATTAAAAAGATCAAACACTGTGACCAAGTGGGATTTATTTCAGGGATGCAAGGCTGGTACAATATTCACAAATCAATAAATGTGACACATCACATAAACAAATTGAAAGATAAAAATCACATGATCATATCAATAGATGCCAAGAGAACATTTGATAAAACCCAGCACTCATTTTTGATAAAAACTCTCAGCAAAGTGGGAATAGAGGGTGCATATCTCAACATAATAAAGGCCATATATGACAAACCTACAGCCAACATCATAGTCAATGGACAAAAACTAAAACCAGTTCCCCTAAGAACAGGAACAAGACAGAGGTGTCCACTTTCACCACCCTTATTCAACATAGTACTGAAAGTCCTAGCCATAGTGATTAGACAAGAAGAAAAAAAATAAAAGGCATCCAAATTGAAAAGTATGAAGTAAAACTCTCATTATTTGCAGATGACATGATACTGTACTTAGAAAACCCTAAAGACTCCATTAAAAAACTACTAGATTCAATAAATAAATTTGGTAATGTAGCAGGATAAAAATCAACACTCAAAAATTGATGGTTTTTTTATACACCAATAATGAATTTTCAAAAGGAGAAACTAAACAACCAATCCCATTTACCATTGAAACAAAATAATTTAAGATAATTAGGAATAGACCTGTAATAAAAAAAAAATTAAAAAAACTATAGGACATTGAAAAAAGGTATACAAGAATATATAAACATGTGGAATGATATACCATGTTCATGGATTGGTAGAATCAACATCATTAAAATCTCCATAATAGCCAAAGCAATCTACAGACTCAATGCATTCCTTACTAAAATACCAACAGCATATTTCACAGATATAGAACAAATATTCCAAAAATTTATATAAAACCAAAAAAGACCTCAAATAGCTGCAGTAATCTTGAGAAAGAAAATCAAAGTTAGTTGAAGGAATCACAATACCAGATTTCAAGATATACTACAAAGCCACCTAATCAAAACAGCCTGGTACTGGCACAAGAACAGACATATAAATGAAAGGAACAGAACAGAAACCCCAGAAATCAACCTAAGTCATTACACTCAATTAATATTGGACAAAGGAGACAAGAGCAGACAATGGAGTCAAGAGTGTCTCTTCAATAAGTGATGTTGGAAAATTTGACAGATACATGCAAGAAAATGAAAGTAGACCACCAACTTACACCATACACAACAATAAACTCAAAATGGATAAAAGACTGTCGAGGATGTGGAGAAAATAAAACCCTATTACACTGCTGGTGGTTATGCAGACTGGTACATCTATTATGGTATGGAATTTCCTCAAAAAATTAAATATTGAACTGCCATTTGACCCAGTGATTCCACTTCTAGGAATATATCTTAAGAAACCCAAAACACCAATCAGAAAGAATGTATGCATCCCTGTGTTCATAGCAGCACAATTTATAATAGATAAGATATGGAAAAAGCCCAAATGCCCATCAGTAGGTAAGTGGATAAAAAGCTGTGGTACATTTACACCATGGAATACTATACAGCAATAAAAAAGAATATCTTACCTTTGAGACAGCATGGAGGGACCTGGAGAGTATTATGCTAAGTGATATAAGTCAGTCAGAGAAAGTCAAGTATCACATGATCTTACTTATACATGGAATCTAAGTAACAAAATAAACTGATGAATGGAGTGGATCCAGAGACATGAAGTATGGAACAGAGTGCGGAATCTCAGAGGGAAAGCAGGGAGGGTGAGTGGGTAGGAGGTAATCAACCAAGGACCTTGTATGCATATATGAATTGCCCATGGAAATAGACAATGGGATGGTGAGGGCCTGGGGTGGGGGGCAGGGTGAGTTGGAGAGTGTCAATGGGGGGAAAAGGGAATCTATGTAATGACAGACTGGTTCCTTTCAAGTTATTGCCCCAGTGCTGGAGCTCAGAGGGAATGAGTCTGAGTAAGTCTGTGCACTGGCCCTTTAAGAGGAACTGCCTGGAACTCCAGCAGCATCCATGTCACTCAGCTATAATCCCCACTGGGTTTTACAATCTGAAAATGTGGAGACTTTTCTTTCCAGCACTTGAACCCTGGGCTGAAGGGTCTAGTGTGGGGCTGGGACTCCTTGCTTCTCAGGGGATACCTCCACAGCTTAGACATCTCTCCTCATTTTAAACTGCCACATGTGGGTGTGGGACAAACCAGTTCCATGACTCAACCCAAGTCTCTGGCCTTCTTACCTGTCTTGATATGGCTTCTTCTTTAATTTCTAGTTGTAGGACTTCCATTCAGCGAGATTTCAGGCAACTATGAATAATGATTGTTCTGTAGTTTAGCTGTAATTTTGATGTGGTTGTGAAAGGAGGCAAATATCATGTTTACCTACACTGCCATCTAGACTGGAACCTAATTACTTTAAATATTGATGGATTAAATGTTATAATTTAAAAGTCTTGGGATAGCTGAATGGAGAAGAAAACATGACACATACCTATGCTATTTACAAAAGACCCTTTTCAGATCAAAAAACACACAGAGACTTAAAGTAAAGGGATAGAGAATTATATTTCATGTAAATTGAAATGACAAAAAGCTGAGGTAGCCATTCTTATATCAGACAAAATACACTTTAAAACAAAGGACTAATTAATTCCACTTCTGCTTATTTATCTAAAGAAACCAAAAAAGACTAATTCAATAAGACATATGTATGTCTACATTAATTGCAGCATTATTTAAAATAGCCAAGATATGGCAGCAACCATGTCCATTGATAGACAAACAGATAATGAAGATGTAATACATACATATATGTATTAGAACATGACCTGGCCATAAAAAAAAGAGTGAATCTTGCCCTTTGCGACAACATGGATGAACTGAGGAGGTATTATGCTAAGTGAAATAAGTCAGACAGAGAAAGACAATGCTATATGATTTCACTTATATGTGTAACCTAAAAGGAATAAACAAACAACAATTTTTTTTAATCTCATACATGTAGAGAACAAATTGATGGCTGCCAAATGGAAGGGGACTGGAAAGATGTGTGAAAAAGGGTAAGAGATTAAGATGTGCAAATTGCCAGTTATAAAAACAGTCATGGAAATGTAAAAACCAGCATAAGGAATATAGTCAATAATATTGTAATAACTATGTACAGTGCCAGATGGGTACTATACTTTTGTAGTAATCATTTTTAAGGCATATAAAATTATAATCACTATGTTGTACACTTGAAACTAATATAATAGTTTATGTCAACAGCAATTGAAAAGTAAAAATTTAAACAAAACTACAAACTTTGCTATTCTAAGGACACCATCAAAAAACAAAAGGTGACACAGAATAGAAGAAATTATTTCTAAATTATATGCATAGATGTATACAAAGAGACTTGCATGTTTAAAAACTCTTACAACTCAATAAGAAAGTACAGATAACAATTAAAATATGGGCATATAACTTCAATTGATATATCTCTAAAGATAATAGCACAAAAATCCAATGAGCATATAAAAATATGCTTGAGCCCTAGCCCATTTGCCTCAGTGGATAGAGCATAGGCCTGGGGACTGAAGGGTCCAGGTTTGATTCTGGTCAAGGGCACATGCTCCAGTTGCAGAGGGCAGCCAATCAATGATTCTCATCATTGATGTTTCTATCTCTCTCTCCCTCTTCCTTCCTCTCCGAAATCAATAATATATATTTACGCTGTAATAAAAATATGCTTGACATCATTAGTCATTAGAAAACTTCAAATGAAAATCATTTCACATCTACCAGAGTAACTAAAAATAAATAATTAAATCCTATATAATAAAAGGCCAATATGCAAATTGTCCCCTCAGGAGTTTGATCGCTCACTATGATGTGCGCTGACCACCAGGGGGTGGCATGGAACATGGCGAGCAACCAGCTGCAGTGGCAGGACACTGAGGGAGCGAGCGAGGGAAAGAGGAGGCGGGGAGGCAGGGAGGCAGGGAGGCAGGGAGGCAGGGAGGCAGGGAGGCAGTGTGGCAGGGAGGCAGGGAGGCAGGGAGGCAGGGAGGCAGGGAGGCAGGGAGGCAGTGTGGCAGGGAGGCAGGGAGGCAGGGAGGCGGGGAGACAGGGAGGCAGGGAGGCAGGGAGGCAGGGAGGCAGGGAGGCAGGGAGGCAGGGAGGAAGGAAGGCGGGGAGGAAGGGAAGCAGGGAGGCAGGGAGGCAGGGAGGCAGGGAGGGAGGGAGGCCAGGAACCTGATCGGCCCTGATCACCGGCCAGGCCTATGGACCCTACCCGTGCATGAATTTCGTGCACCAGGCCCCTAGTAAATAAATAAATACATAAATATGTAAATAAATATATACATACATACATACATTGGTGTGAATTTGAAGAAATTGGGACAGTCAGACATTGCTGGTTGGAATGTAAAATTGTGAAGATACATTGGGAAAAGGTTGAAATTCTTCCAAGTGTTCAAAATAGAGTTACTACATGACCAGCAATTCACTCCCAGGTATATGCAAAGCAAAATGAAAATATATTATGACACAAAAATTTTTATATGAGAGAAATGAAAAATGTTGAAACAAAAACTTATTCAGGAATGTTCATAGTAGCACTATTTATAATATCTCAAAAGTGGAAACAACCAGATAGCAGATTTTTGTGGCTGCTGTAACAAATTACTATAGATTTGGTGCCTTGAAATAACAGAAATTCATTTTCCCACAGTTCTGGATTCCCAAAGTATGAATTCAGTGTCACTGAGCTGCAATCAAGGTGTGAGCAGGGCTGCATTCCCTAGGAGAGAATTTGTT
This sequence comes from Myotis myotis, assembly GCF_014108235.1. Lineage (NCBI taxonomy): Eukaryota > Metazoa > Chordata > Mammalia > Chiroptera > Vespertilionidae > Myotis > Myotis myotis. Next base: position 87,612,674 of record NW_023416390.1, on the reverse strand, counting down.
TCTTGGCTCTTCCAACTTCTGGTGGCCGCCAGCATCCCTTCATCTGTGGCCACAGCAGGTCAGTATTCAAGACCAGCATCTTCAAATCTCTTTCTGCTCCATCTTTACATTCCTTTTCCTCTGTGTGTGTGTGAATTCTCCCACTCTCCCTTTATAAGGATACATGTGCTCACATTTGCAGCCCACCTGAATAATCCAGGAGAACCTCATATCAAGATCCTTAATCATATGTGCAAAGATTCTCTTTCCTCCCATATAAAGTAACACAAGTTCTAGAAATTTGGAAGTGTATATCTTTAAGAAGGCCATTTTTATCCTAGCACAAAGCCAAATGTCCATCAACTATCCTATATAATAAAGGTGCAATATGCTAAGTGTCCTACCAATAGGTTGATCATTCGGTTGATGGCTCAACCAGTTGCTATGACACACACTTGCCACCAGGGGGCAGACGCTCCAACTAGTAGATTCGCTTGCTGCTGGGGTCCAGCTGATTGGGACAGGGCAAGAGGGCACACCCTGGAGCCCTCCCACGGCCCCTCCCTGGCCAGCCAGCTACCATCGCCCTGTTGGGACTGGGGGAGACAGCCCTGATTGGCCCCAATTGCTGGCCAGGCTGAGGGACCCCACTGGTGCATGAATTCGTGCACTGGGCCTCTAGTTAATATATAAACAAAAAGTGTTATATCTACACAATGAAACATTCAACAGTAAAAATGAAGTACAACACACAGATTAATCTTAAAAACATTGTGCTCAATGAAAGAAACCAACCCTAAAAGGTCATGTGTCTTATGGTTTCTTTTATCTTTATTTTGTATTTTTATTAAAATATAGTTGGCATCCAGTATTATATTAGTTTCAGGTATACACAGTTGATTCAATTTCACAATTTAATCACCACACTAAGTAACCATTTGTTACCATGTAAACTTATCACTGATTATATTTCCCTTTACCTTTTCACCCATCCCTATACCCCTCTCCTCTGGCAACAGACATATGATTCCTTTCATATGAAAAGGTCTCAGCAGACAAATGTATATAAACAAAAATGGGAGGATGGGTAATTACTAAAAATGGGTATAAAGTACTTTTGTAGGCGATATATATATTCTAAAACTAGACTGGTGATGGTTGAACAACTCTGAACATACTAGAATCCACTGTACTGTACACATTAAATTGGTGAACTGTATGTTGTATAATCTATATCTCAATAAAACTGTTGTAAAAACAGGAGAAAAGTATAAATAAGCTTACTTATTGCCTTTCAGGAATTGATTGGGAATAATTACATCAAATCAGACACTGGAAGGAAAAACAGGAACAAGAAAGGAGAAATTGCAATCTAATTCCATTACTGTTCTTAGTATGAAACAGTAGACAATAGCTAAAATAAAAGAGGGACTAAAGGTATTTTAAAAAGTATATATCTATCAAGACACCCATTAGAAAAAAAAGTGTATCACATGATCTCACTCATATGTGGAATCTAACGAACAAAACACATTCAGAGACATAGAAGCCTGGAAAAGACTGTGGAATCTCAGGGAAAGCAGGGAAGGGTGGGTGGGTGGAGGAGATCAACCAAACAATTTGTACATGTACATGCTTTACCCATGGACACAGACAGTAGTGTGGTGAAGACCTGGGGCAGGGGGCAGGGGCAGACTAGAAGGGGTCAATGGGGAAGAGGGGGGCATATGTAATACTTTCAATAATAAAGATTTTTTTTTAAGTGCAAAGTTTTCTAATACTAAAAGATAACCCCCAAAAGATACATATTTTCTTGTAATAAAATATGTAAGGACAAAACTTTTTATGGTTTTTTTTAATGATTTCAGAGAGAGGAAGGGAATAGGAGAGAAAGATAGAAATATCAATGATTACAGAAAATAATCCATTATCTGCCTCTTGAATGCCCACTGGGGATGGAGCCTGCAACCAAGGCATGTGCTTGACTGGGAATCGAACTGTGACCTCCTGGCTCATTGGTCAATGTTCAACCAACCACTGAGCAAAATTTTTTTTAAATGTGACTACTATCAGAGGGAATATGGTAGAAGGATAACTGTTCTTTGTATTTAGCTCTATACATCTGAATTTGTTCTGAAAAAAAAAACATAATTACAATAAAATTAAGCTTAAAAGCCATCCTTGAAAATGAAAAATAATTAAACAAATAACCCAAACAGACTATTTGTCTGGTTGTATAGCAGGCAGAAAGACACTATTCTTAATGACTTGTAAACAGTAATTTTTGAATGTTTATACCCAGTGGGATATTCTCTAAGGGCAGAAACGATTGCAACACACAGTCTTAAACCTCATTGGTAGTAGTGTTAATATTGTCATTATGAAATTGTTTTGTGTGTTATAAAATAAGGAAAATCAATAATTATGATGATCAATAATTAGAGCTTAAAGTATCAGTAGCAACATAGAAAACCATATTTTTAAAAATTACTTTACTTTATACGAAGAAAAGTCCTAAACACAATAATTGATCCACTATGAGTAAACATTCCTTATGCCCAGAGTACTTTTTCTAAATAATTTTCTACTAAGAAACACCAGGACTCTGAAAAAATTACTCCATTCCTGAAGCAAAAGAAAATGTACAAAATGAAGCTATAATGTTTTTTCTTATCAGGAAGAGAAAAAAAGATCAAATATTACAAGGTCATGTCAAAACAATTCATGAACCAAGTTTAATAAGCTTATATTGTCCAGAAATGAGAAAATGTGCTAATTAGATTAATAATCACAATGGATTGGAGCACTTCAAAGAAGTCTAAATCCAGGAGCTTATAAAGATACAAAGGTAACAACAATAAACAATGTGAAATATCTGTCATTGCTAAGGAATAACTCATTATTTAAAACATGAGTGGAAAAAACACCAAGAATTAAACACTTATCCTGCCTTTACTATATGAACTACACCTCAAAATAATCAAAAATGATAAGAGAAGTTTACTATTTATGAAAATATTCCATCAAATAAACAAAGAAGAAATAATAGAATAGGAACATCAATAATTAAAACTACCAATTAATTAATGAATCTACACAATGATTATCAATTATCGTAAAAAGAGAAAATTAGACATTCCTAATGGAAGTACACTGCAACTCTTATAAAGTAATCTTGTAAAAACAAAATTAAATATACATTTAATAAATCTCTAGATTTAAGCATACATTTATAAGAAATACAGTGTTTAAAGGAATGTGAAATTGACCCCAGATATCACAGGTTTCAGATGAATTCTAACCATGCTAAAGCTAACAGATAACACATGTGCTTTCAATTTTTCCAAAATATAGAGATCAAAACTTCCCAAATTATACTTACAAAACCATCATACTATGGGTATTTAAAAAAATGATGCAAAAAAGCACAATGACATAAAATGATATGACTTAGAAAAAAATCACTAATAATGTCATTGTAAATGTCTTAAACAGTGTATTAACAAGAAATCCTGCAGGACCTGAAGGTAAGAATGTACAGCCATCAAATGTCTTGCTCCATATTTATCAAAATAGTGGAAAAGGTATATATATTTCTGTAGCTGTTGGACAAATAATAGTCAATAAAATGCAATATGCATTTCTTATTTTAAAGTGAAAATAAAGGTCTATAAAGAGTACTTTATTATAAATACCAAGAGACTATGTCAAAAGCCAGCATTATACTTGATGAGAAATACTAAAAGCATTCCTATAAAAATAAGGAGAAAAACAATGTTGACCATTCTCCCCACTATTTTTATCATTATTCTGGAGGTCCTAGCCAGGACAAGTAGGCAAGAGAAAGAAGTATGAGGCATAAAATTGGAAAGAATTCAAACTTATTGCCACTTTCCAAAAATAATAGAGTGTATCTAGAAAGCCCAAGAGAGTTAGCTGAAGACAATTAAGAAATAAAAATAACAAATAAAAAACAATAAAGTGGTTAATTACAAAATCAACATATAAAATCCAATAGCTCCCCACTATAAAAAGATCAACCAATTAGAAAATGAAGTGAGAAAAAGACTATAGTTGTAATAACAACAGAGAATAAAATTTTAAATGTAGTGAGAACTTTTTAAGTTCTTTCAATGAATAGAAAGGCTATTTTTGAAGAGAAAAAAATTAATACTAACAAGCTATCAAGACTCTAAAAATCTATAAATAAATCTGTATGCATCTGTAAAGCTGTCAAAACCCTATCTATAAATCTGTAAATGTATTTTTATATGATACTAGTGGCCCGGTGCATGACATTAGTGCAGGTGGGGGGGGGGTGTCCCTCAGCCTTACCTGCACCCTCTCTAATCTGGGCCCCCTTGGGGGATGTCTGATGGGCTTAAACCGGCAGTCGGACATCCAGGACCACTGGCTCCTAACCACTCTGCCTGCCAGCCTGCTTGACCCCAACTGCTCACCCTTGCCGGCCTGATCACCCCCAACTGCCCCCCACTGCCAGCCTGTTCACCCCCAATTGCCTCCCCCTGCCGGCCTACTCACCCCCAACTGGCCCCCCTGCAGGCCTGCTTGCCCCCAACTCCCCCCCACCACTGGCCTGATCACCCCCAACTGCCCTCCCCTCCTGGCCTGATCGCCCCTAACCGCCTCTGCCTCAGCCCTGTCACCATGGCTTTGTCCAGAAGGACATCTGGAAGGTCTCCCCGAAGGTCTCCTGGTCTAATTAGCATATTACCCTTTTATTAGTATAGATAGAGTCCTGGTGCACGGATGGGGGCCGGCTGGTCTGCCCTGAAGGGGGTCCTGGATCAGGGTGGGGGTTCCCTTAGGGGGTGGGGCCAGCCTGGGTGAGGGACTTGGGGTGGTGTGCAGGCCAGCCACTCCCCCAATTGGGGTGGGGGTTCCCGCTGGGGGGCATGGCCAGCCTGGGTGAAGGGCTGAAGGCCATTTATTTGTTTTTGTTTGTTAAATATATTTTATTGATTTTTTGCAGAAAGGAAGGGAGAGGGATAGAGAGTTAGAAACATCGATGAGAGAGAAACATTGATCAGCTGCCTCCTACACACCTCCTACTGGGGATGTGCCCACAACCAAGGTACATGCCCTTGACCAGAATCAAACCTGGGACCCTTCAGTCCGCAGGCTGACACTCTATCCACTGAGCCAAACCAGTTAGGGCTGAGGGCTGTTTGCAGGCTGGCCACACACCCTTTAGGGTGAGGGTCCATGCTGGGGGCAAGGGGCCAAGGGCTGTTTGCTGGCTGGCCATGCTGGGGGGCATGGCTGGCTTAGTCGAGGGGCTGAGGGCCATTTGGGGGCGGTTTGCTAGCCAAGCCCCCGGCTTTGTCCAGAAGTTCTCTGGAAGGTCTCCTGGTCTAATTAGCATATTACTCTTTTATTAGTATAGATTAACATTTTGGGGAAGGAAGGAGAGTTGATAGAAGAAGACAAACTAGTTCAGTAGTTCATAGGGAAAAATAAACATAAGAGTATATCCAGATGATTTTGAAAAAGATGATTATGGCAAGGTATAGTAATTATAAGCTTAATACTGGCATGCGAACAGAAGACAGACATCAATGAAATGGAAAAGAGAGTTCAAAGATAAGTTAAAATTTCATATCAGATATGATGTTCAGTCAAACCATTTGGGAAAAAGATGGATTAGTGGATAAATATTTGGACCGATGGCTAACCCTCTGGCAAGTAATGGAAGATGGATCCCTACTTCATTCTTTGTATCAAAATTAATTTTATATGAGCCAATGTTTAAAAAAGAAACTATATAATACTAGAATAATCATGAGAGAATTTTTAAAATATTATTACCCAAATGGGTGATCAAATTAAGTCCAAGACTAATTAAAAACTCATGGAATTTGACACATAAAATTTTTACAAAACAGAACACGCTTAAGAATGGCATGGAACTTGGAAATGAAGAAAAAAGGTAGACCAATCCCTATGACCTGTTTCCACGCTGTTACAGCTCTCATATTCAAGCGAAATAAAATTGTCCCTACCCACATGTTCCCCTTCTTTACAAATCCTGTTCCTCTAAGTACTGTATTTATCCTCCCTGACCTTAGTTGGACCCTTTGTAAAATAAGGTCAGTAACACCTTTCCCAGAAAGATTCACAGTTGTTATTTACTGTTTCAGTTATATGTGAAACAAAGAACGTATAACCCCTTTGAGAGTACACATTCTGTGCTTGTTGCGGGGTTTCAAGGGAACGGAAATGTGACAGTTGACTACCACTAAGAGGCTGTGAGCTTCCTGACTCCCAGAAGGCGCCTGAAGCCTGTCCCATCAAACCCGCATCCGCGGAAAGCGGCACCACCCGTCGCTGCACCAGGCCTCTTCCTGTGCACACGGGCTCCTCTGATGAAGGAGGAGCCTGTTCCCGGGTGCCTGCCGGAGCGTTTCTTCCCCCAGCGCTTTACTGACGAAGGAGACGATGATGGTTGACGCTAAGTAGCCAGGAAACATGCCTCCAGCATCGAGGAGTCCTGCTTTGGCCCTCGCTGATAGGGTGATGCATATTACTGAGGGCCTTCAGGACATTTCACCTCAAACTGGATTTTGTTGTTAAAGAAAGAGAGGGGGGAGCAGATTCAGGAGCCTTGCCGTGTGCCTCGGAAACTAGCTGTTTTGACATCATCTCCAGGAGATGCCTCGGGTATTGAATCAGCACAACTGCGAGTGGACAGTGGACAGCCACGCTTTCCTCGTCTTCCACCCTCACAGGGCCTGGCCCAAGCTGCGAACCGCAGGGGCACGCACCCGTCCACTATTGACTGAACACAAAAGTCAGACGTTGTTCTCGGTGCTGGGACACAGGAGTAGATGAATCAGGCAAAGCTCACCACCTTCACGGAGCTCACATTCCACTACCACGTGCAGTGCCGCATTAGTCACACATGTGTGGGATTCCAGTGAAAAGCAAGCCGAGGTCCCTGCAGACTGAGGAAGTAAAAGCAGGACAAGCCCGTGGACCCGAGCAGGCAGTTCCGATGCGAGCTTTTCTTCAAAGGCAGCCTTCTTCCGGTACTGAACTGGGTGCATAACATTGTGATGAACAAGTGCAGAGTCTGTGATTCTGACTGTTTCAGGTAGAAGAGAGACAGATTCAAATCCTCTTTCCTGTCTGTTCCCATCACGGTGTCACCTACTCCTAGTGACACTTGATGACCTGCCACAAGGCCACCATGGCTGTAGGTGGGAATAGTCGTCTGACTGATCGTTCATTAACACTCACCTTTAGCCAGGCCTGTTATCCTAACAGCCAATTCCGCTGCAGCTCTTTGGTATCCTCACTTTTTTAAGGAAAGAGATTCAAAAAGGTCAGGCCAGTTGCACAAGGTCAGGCCAGTTGCACAAGGTCACACTGAAGGGGAAAAACCGGAGGCAGACCCAGGTCTCCTGCTTCGAATCTGTGTTCTGATCCAGGCCCGGCAGCCACACTGGCCATATGCTTTCAGATGCTATGAGCAGAAGCAAAGATGGAGCCCCGTCCTCGCCCTCTAGTAGTTTATAATCTAATATGGAAATAAAACATCAACACAAATCATTGCAAGGAAGGAATATATGTTTTTAATAAATAAAACACTCAAATCTAAATGACCATCTCCTCCTGCCCAAAAAAAAAAAAAAAAAATACAAGGAAATCTGCGAAGCTCACACTAGGAGAGAAGACATGGGAGCACACAATCAGGTCCCAAGCAGCTGGGGCTGGCCTGAGGGCTGCAGCTCACAGTCATGGCCACCCTCCCTGCCCCCGAGAAGTCCTGCTGGCGGAGAGAACACGTCCGGCCCTCACAGCTGGAGTTGTAAATAAACCCGACCAGAAAACAGAAGCCTGGTCCTCCCGTTCTCGGTTCTCAGAGCAGCATCCTTCCACGAAGGCCCTCGAACCTCTGCCCCACCCTGCAATTGCTATCGGAGTCAAGACTCAGAACCAGGTTCCTGAAGAAGCGGGGCTGCCCTGCCCCTGCCCAGGCGTGTGCCCTGCGGCCCCGCTGAGGCTCCGAATGAAAGCCCCGCGCCCGACAGTGTGTGCCAGCTCCAGGGTCACGCTGCCCAGGTACATCAGCCCCCACAGCTGCCCGGAATGCAGCAGCCTGTGGACTCAGTGAGAGAAATGCCCCGGTATGTTCTCACCCAGAGAACAGGAACTCATTTTATTTTTGACAATCTCTGCCCTTCCATCTCCTCGGATATTACCAAACAGCTTGGTGGGGGTGGGGAGTCTCTCCTGAGGAGAAAATAGCTCACAGGATTCTTTTTTCCTATTTCTATGAAGTCCTCAGGGGCAACGCTAACAAGGTGGGTTTTATTCTTCTTCTGCAAGATCTATTTCGACCGTGGGATTATAGAAAGTCGGTCCCAAACATGCTTACTAGTTTTTCATCTAGAAGGCATCTGTGTTCCAAGTCAAACAGCGAATGAGCTGTACAGAGGAACCTCACCCTGAGACTGGGGGAAGGAAGGGAGATTTCAAATCAAGTAGAATTCTCATCATGGAGACACCTAAGTGCAATCCTCAGCTCACACGCGACTCCTCTTTCTTTGGTCCTTTCTGGGACACAAAGACCCACTGCTCTTCATGTTGCATCATAGACATTCCCACCGCCACAGCCATCCAGCCTATGGCACTTCATGAATGGTCCTGTCTCCAGTCTCAACCACATCAGTCATCTCCGCACCAATTGCTCCACTATTCCCCTTCAAATGCTTAAAATAGCCTTGAGGATGGAAAAGGCAATTTCCCAGAGAATTTCATCTGCATCACTTTCTGTCCTAACACCCTTTGCTCATCGCTTCCCTCGTTTCCGTGGAGGGAACACACGGTGTGAATTGTGTTTCAAACTCTCTTTGTTGCACAGCAAAGAAACCATCATCAAAATGAAAAGGGAATCCACTGTGTGAGAGAACATATTTGCCAATGATACATCTGATAAAGGGTTAATATCCACAATATATAGGGAACTCATACAACTTAGCAAAAGGAAAACAAACAACTCAATTAAAAAATGGGCAAAGGACCTAAATACACACTTCTCCAAAGTGGACATACAGAAGCTAAGAGACATATGAAAAAATGCTCAAAGTCACTAATCATCAGAGAAATGCATATTAAAATGACAATGAGATATCACCTCACACCTGTCAGAATGTCTACCATCAACAAATCAACAAATGGCAAGTGCTCATGAGGTTATGGAGAAAAGGGAACCCTAGTACACTGCTGGTGGGAATGCAGACTGGTGCAGCCATTATGGAAAACAGTATGGAGTTGCCTCAAAAAATTAAATATGAAACTGCCCTTTGACCCAGAAATCCTACTTCTAAGAATATATCCTACGGAACCAGAATCATCAATCAGAAAGAATGTGTGCACCCCTGTGTTCATAGCTGCGCAATTCACCACAGCTAAGATCTGGAAACAGCCCCAAGTGCCCATCAGCAGATGAGCGGATAAAAAAGCTGTGGTACATTTACATCATGGAATACTATGTGGCAGTAAAAAAGGATCTCTTACTCTTTGAGACAGCATGGAGGGACCTGGAGAGTATTATGCCAAGCGAAATAAGCCAGTCAGAAAAAGCCAAGTATCACATGATCTCGCTCATATGTAGAATCTAGTGAACAAAATAAACTGATGAACAAAATAGATCCAGAGACATAGAAGCATGGAACAGACTATGGAATCTCAAAGGGAAGGAGGGGGTGAATGGGTCGATGGGTGTGAAATCAATCAACCAAAGAAGTTGCATGCATATATGCATAACCCATGGACACAAACAATAGTGTGTTCAAGGCCTGGGGTGGGGGGAGGGATGGGCCAGAAGGAGTCAATGCGGGGGGGGGGGGGGGGGGACATATGTAATATTTTCAACACTAAAGATTAAAAAAAATCTCTTTGTCCTATGTCTTCTTATCCTGGCCTTTGCCTCCTAAAATAACCTGAGAAGTTTGTTTTTTTATTTTTAATCTCTAGATAACTTTTATTGTCCTCTTTTTATTGATTTTTCTAAAAAAGGAAATTTACTCCTTTTATAACATAAAAGTTTAATAAAGCAAAGAACTGTCATATCTAATAATAACAATAACAGTAACTACCAGCCAGGAATATCAAATATACCAAATAAATCAGATAGATTGTAACACAAACCCCATTTGTAGTGACAGATAAGAACATTCATTATCTCCAGTCTATGTCTTTCTATGCATTCCAAGTAGAGCAGTAAGATAAACTTTGTGGCTCTGGTTGAGAATATTTTAACACTCAAAAAGGAAAAAAACTAAAGAACTATTTCTGAATCTCTCATTGTCAAGTAATGTTTCTGCTATAATCTGCTTCAAGTAAAAGATAAACGTAATAAAAATATGGACTGACAACCATATTGTCACATATTCACTTGACATTGTTTGGGTTAATCAGCATGAATGACCTTTGAGAATTTATCAGGAGGGGATTTCTGGTTGTATTATTATTAGGAATTCCAGAATGAATTGCCGATTCACTTTTTGCTAATATTTATCCCCCACACACACACACTCCCTCTACCTCCTACCACCACCACCACACCCTCCCCGCCCCCACCCCCCACCCCCCGGCAATCACCGTATTTTTGTCTGTGTCCACGAGTCTTTCTTTTTTTCTCTGCTTAATCCCTTCGCCTTTTTCACTCAGGCCCCTTTAGACAAGACCCGCCTCAGCAATGGCTTCCAAGGGTGCAGTCATGGAGGAGAGTAAAATGGGTTGATTAATGTTCTAATTCTCCAAATATTCCTCTGCCTTATCCCAGGATGTGGTCATCATAGTCGACATCACTCCAGATTTGTTCTGGAGCTTTCCACCACAATCTTGCAGGAACTTAGCATTCGACAGGAAACTGAGTAGGTTCATCCAAACTTACTAGTAACCCTGGCCTTGCTGTCCCATGGCACCCACTAGACTGTGAGTTTGTGGGGGTGGGGCCATCTCGGTCCTGTCCCATCACAGACCCCAGCGTTTAACAGAAGAAGTCAGCCCAAGAGATTTTATTGATCCCATTAACAGAAAACTTGTCTCCCCTGTACACCTTGCTTCCCATAGTAAGGCCCCACTAGCTACAAAGAAATGACCTCTGAAGCACCTATGAGAATAATATGGGAACTTGGGAAGATTTTTCCTCTTGATACAAGCAGAAGGATATTCCTAGTGCAAGACACTTTAGACCAGAATATATCACCAGCAAAAATAAATAAATAAATAAAAAATCTGATTATGCAAGTAGATATGAATATGTCAAGTCATTAGTATCAGCTTCCATGAAGCAAATTGCTTGTCATACTTCATTTATACTCATTTATGTCTAAACAGGAGTATTTTCAGTGACACCCCATAAATATATTTTACACAGCTCTCTGGAAGCTTTCATCTCCTGTCTCAAAAGGTGTCTGTCTGGTGCAAAATGCAGAAGGACTCCACAGGTAGAGAAGAGGAGGGGGAGGGTTGAGGGGTGGGGGAAGGAAAGAAAGGGAAAAAGGATTGTCGACCAAGTAGGAGCTATAAAAATTCATGAGCCTGAGGCAAGTTTGGATTTATGCATTTAGACAATTCCATTAAACTAAATGAAAGTTAATCTGTTGTAAATCTTCCCACTTCTCGGTGATTCTGCAGAAATTAATTTACAGTAATTGAGAATAAGAGGAAAAATAACAGACATGCTGCTCTGTATGTATCCATGGTCACTGGGGACACGAGAAGGTAGCCAGCCTGCATTTGGAAGGACACGCACCCACGAAGGTACCTGTCATTTGTCAGAGCAAGTGTGCCTGCCCCACAACTCCGAGTACCAGCATCGTCTGCTTTGAGCTGCTTTCCCAGGACTTCTGTACTCAGCGCCCAAGCCCTTAAAAGTCTCGCCTGGATGCGGTCAGCTGCCCTGATAGTTATTCATCTGCCGACGGCCAGATGACTTTACATTATAGTCATTCTGTTGAGGCGGCATGCCCTGTACCTCCCATGATTGTCTCTGGTCATCTTCATCTGACTCTGGACCTCAGGGTCAGCCACTCAAACAAGTCCTTCCTGTTGGCTTTAATCTTGGTTGATTTTGTATAACAAGCATATTATGTACTCTATAGCCAATTGAGTCCACACATAGTAACATATTAGTTTTTCTAATCACTGCTTTCAACCAGACTCTTTGTCAGGCTCTCTTCTTGTCCTTCAATGACATTTTGTGCAGAACTTGCAGGTCTCAGTCACTCTTAGTAATTGTAAAGTAACAGTTTAAACCATAATATTATATCAAATGACAAGTTTCTCTTCTCTTGGGCTAGACATACGGCCCCAGAAATGTAGGATGAGGTGGGGCATGGTCAGCTTCTTTGCTTGTGCTCCTTCATCCTCCTGCTGGAGGCAGAGAGAGAGCTGTCAGGAGCATCCTGTGTCACTGCTTGGGGTGGAGAGACACCAGATCTCTCTGTGGTCATCCAGCTCCGTCCACGCATGGCCCCTGCTCTACGAAGGACTCTAAGGATGGCACGCATGGTCTTCTTGGGCCTGTGCTCATCTACACTTCAGTTCTTCCCATGACTGATGACCCCCTTTAGCCCCTGCTCCATGGAGGACTCTCAGGATGGTGTGCAGGATCTTCTTGGTTCTGTGCTGATCTACAACCCAGATCTTTCTATTGCTGATGACCCACTGTGGTCCCTACCAGTTGTCCAGAGCCTCAATGCCTATGGATTCAACATCTTTGTTTGCTAGATGTCTGCCTAGACAGCTCCATGGATCCTGCCCTTCCATTCTCTGTGCTCCTTGATGTGTGGCTGATGCTGTCAGTGCCCCTCAACATCTCCTTGAACACTCCAAGTGTACTGTCCTATTTCTGTGCATATGCAAAAGTACCTGTTGTCTTTCAAAAACTTGGAACATCTTAACTATCTTCTCCCCAAAGTTCATTTCTAATTGTCTTTCAGAACAAACATAACACAGCTTCTCTGGAAAAACTGGCAGTCTTCCTTGACTATCCTTCCAACCCTTATGAGATCAGTTTCTTCCTGCTATATTTGCAAAGCACAATGTACTCTCTTCCATTTAATTAAGTATGATATTGTACTGGGTTGGTTAGCTTGTCCATATTCCCAGCCAAGCTGTGCTTTATTTAAGAACAGAAACCAATCATGTTTAAATACTCATGTTTAAGTGAACTCATGCATCTAGAAGAGCTCTGTGCATGCAGGCACTCATTGTTTGTTTATTAAATAAACTAGAGGCCCAGTTCACGGATTCATGCACCAGTGGGGTCCCTCGGCCTGGCCTGTGGGGATCTGGCCAAAACTGGCTCTCTGATATTCCCCAAGGGGTCCCGGATTGCGAGAGGGCACAGGCCAGCCCAAGGGACCTCACCATTGCACAAATGAGGCCGGGGAGGGAACCCGGGAGAGCTCCAGGGTATGTCCGGTCCGTCTCTCCCTGTCCCCATCAGCCAGACCCTAGCAAGCTAACCTTCCAGTCAGAGCATCTGCCCCCTGGTAGTCAGTGCATGTCATAGTGACTGGTTGAATGGTCGAACGAACGATCGAACAAATGGTCAGACACTTAGCATATTAGAACTTTTATTATATAGGATGAACAAGTGGATGACTGTGGCTAACTCAGAGGAAATATATGAAGCTACCCAAGAGGCAAAAACCAAGACACATCATAATTAAAATGGTAAAAGTTAAAGACTAAGAGAAAAATCTTAAAAGGCACAGAAGAAAGGCAGTCAATTACCTACAAGGGAGCTCCCATAAGGTTGTCAGCAGATTTATCAATAGAAACATTTCAGGCAAGAAGGAATTGGCATGAAATATTCAAAGTGATGAAAAGCGAGGGCCTACAACCAAGGCTATTTTACCCAGCAAAGCTATTATTTAAAATTGAAGGAGATATGAAGAACTCCTATACAAGGAAAAGCTAAAGGAGTTTGTTACCTGCAAGACAGCATTAGAAGAAATGTTAAATGGCTTTCTTGGAGAGGAAGAAGAAGAAGAAGAAGGAGGAGGAGGAGGAGGAGGAGGAGGAGGAGGAGGAGGAGGAGGAGGAGAAGAAGAAGAAGAAGAAGAAGAAGAAGAAGAAGAAGAAGAAGAAGAAGAAGAAGAAGAAGAAGAAGAAGAAGAAGAAGGGGGGGAGGAGGAGGGGGGAGGAGGAGGAGGAGGAGGAGGAGGAGGAGAAGAGGAGGAGGAGGAGGAGGAGAAGGAGGAGGAGGAGGAGGAGAAAAGAAACAGAGGAACATAGTTAAAAACTAAAATGGGGCCTTGGCCCGTTTGGCTCAATGGATAGAGTGTCGGCCTGCGGACTGAAGGGTCCCGGGTTCGATTCTGGTCAAGGGCATGTACCTTGGTTGCTCCAGTAGGGAATGTGCAGGAGGCAGCTGATTGATGTTTCCCTCTCATCGATGTTTCTAGCTCTTTATCTCTCTCCCTTCCTCTATGTAAAAAATCAATAAAATATATTTTAATAAATAAATAAAATGGGAATAAATATGTACTATGAATAATCACTTTCAATGTAAATGCTCTAGTTAAAAGAAAGAAGGTAACTGAATGGATAAGAAAATAATGTATGTGCTGTCCTCAAGAGACCCACCTCAGAATTTAAGATACACACAGACTAAAAGTAAAGGGATGGGGAAAAAATATTTCATGCAAATGGAAAGGGAAAAAAGCTGAAATAGCAATACTTATATCTGACAAAATAGACTTTAAAACCAAGGCTATAGTAAGAGACAAAGAAGGACACTGCATAATAATAAAGGAAACAACCCAACAAGAGGATATAACCCTTGCAAACATTTATGCACCCAACATAGGAGCACCTAAACATATAAAGCAAATCTTGACGGACATAAAGATTGATAGTAATACAGTCATAGTAGGGGATTTTAACACTCCATTGACATCAATGAACAGATATTCCAGACAGAAAATCAACAAGAGGTGACAGCCTTATATGACACACTAGACCAAATGGATTTAATTGATATCTTCAGAGCATTTCACCCCAAAGCAGCTGAATATACATTCTTTTCAAGTGCACTAAGAGAGACCACATGTGAGGACACACATGTTAGGAATGTTTTCTAGGATAGACCACATGTTAGGACACAAAACAAGTCTCAATAAATTTAAGAAGATTGAAATTATATCAAACATCTTCTCTGACCACAGTGCTATGAAACTTGAAATCAAGAAGAAATAAAATGCATCCAAATTGGAAAGGAAGAAGTGAAACTGTCATTATTTGCAGATGACAGGATACCATGTGTAGAGAATCCTGATGACTTAATCCTACTAGAACTGATAAATGAATTCAGCAAAGTAGCAGGATACAAAATAACTATTCAGAAATCAGTTGCATTTTTACACCCCAATAATGAATTATCAGAAAGAAAAACAATCTCATTCACAATTGCTGCAAAAAGAACAAAATATACCTAGGAATAAATTTAACCAAAGATGTAAAAGACCTGTACTTGGAAAATTATATTACACTGAAGAAAGAAATTGAAGAAGATACAAATAAGTGGAAGCATATACCATGTTCATGGATAGAATTAACATCATTAAAATGCCCATACTACCCAAAGCAATCTATAGACTCATCGCAATTCCTATCAAGATACTAATGGCATATTTCACAGAACTAGTACAAATATTCCAAAGCTTTATATGGAACCACAAAAGACCCCAAATAGTAACAGAAATCTTGAGAAAGAAGAACAAAGTTGGAGAAATCATGCTACCTGATCTCAAACTATACTACAAGGCCATAGTAATCAAAACACAATGTTACTGGCATAAAAACAGAAATGTAGATCAATGGAACAGAATAGAGAGCCCAGAAATAAACCCATTACTTTATATTCTATTAGTATTTGACAAAGGAGGCAAAATTTACAATAGACCAAAGATAGTCTATTCAATTATGTGATTTAGAAAATTGGACATATCCATGCCAAAAAAAAAATGAAATTAGATCACCTTCTTACACCATATGCAAGAATAAACTTAAAATGGATTAAAGGCTTAAATGTTAGACTTGAAACCAAAAAAATCCTATAAGCATGCATAAGCAGTAAAATCTCAGACATTTCCTGTAGTGTTATTTTTTCTAATATGTCTCCTTGGGCAAGGGAAACAAAAATGGGACTACATCAAACTAAAAAGTTTTTGCAAAGGAAACCACCAATAAAATTAAAAGACAATCCACTTAATGAGAGAATATATTCACCAATAATACATCTGGTAAGGGGTTAATATCCAAAATTTATAAATAATGCAAGTAAAATTCAACACCAAAAAATAATTCAATTAAAAAAATAGGAAAAGGACCTGAATAGACACTTTCCAAAGACTATATACAGATGTCCAATAGACATATGAAAAGATGCTCAATGTCACTAATCATCAGAGAAATGAAAATTAAAACCAAAATGAAATATCACCTCACACCTATCAGAGTGGCTATCATCAATATATCAACAAACATCAAGTGTTGTCTAGGATGTGGAGAAAAGGGAACTCTAGTGCATTATTGTTGAGAATTAAAATTAGTACAGCCACTGTGGAAAGCAATATGAAGTTACCTCAAAATATTAAAAATGGAACTTCCTTATGACCCAACAATTCCACTTCTGGGAATTTATATGAAGAAACCCAAAACACTAATTCAAAAGAATATATGTACTTCTATGTTCATTACAACATTATTTATAATAACCAAGATTTGAAAGCAGCCCAAGTGTCCATCTGTAGATGAGTGGATAAAAAAGCTGTGGTACATTTACCCAATGGAATACCACTCGACCATAAAAAGGAAGAGAATTTTACTCTTTGCAACAGCATGGATGACTTGGAGAACATTATGCTAAGTGAAATAAGCCAGTCAGAGAAATAAAAGTACAATATTATTTCACTCATATGTGAAATTTAATGAACAAATTGGACTAACAAGCAATTAGAGACAGACTCATAGATAGAGAGCAGGCAGACAGCTCTGGTAGGGGATTGTTGAGGTGTTTGTGGAGGGATTGAGCAAAAAGGAAATAAAAAATAAAAAAGTAATGGACATGGAAAGCAGTGTGGTGATTTGGGTTACAGTGGGGTGTGAGGGGAGATGAGAGATGGTATAGGGGGGATAAATGGTGATAAAAAATAAAATGAAATAAAATAAAATAAAGAGAAAAATAAAATAAACAGCTCTGGTTTTAGAGTTGAGATCTACATCATAATAAATCCTTATATGCATTGGGATCTATGTCTTTCAAATCCATGTATTTTCATTTCTTATTAAACTCCAGATATCTGACATTTTAAAAAATGATTTTTGCCGGGGCTAGTGTGGTTCTGTTGGTTGGAGTCCTGGCCTGTGCATTGAGGCATCACTTGTTTGAATTCTGGTCAAGGGCATGTACCAGGGTTGGAGGTTCAATCCCTGGCCAGGAGCACATGTGGGAGGCAGCCGATCAATGTTTCTCTCTCTCTCTCTCATTGATGTCTCTCTCTCTCTGTTCTTTCTGTCTCTCTCTCTCTCTTTCTCTCTCTCTCTCTCTCTTTCTCTCTTTCTCTCTCTCCTCCTTCTTCTTCTTCTTCTTCTTCTTCTTCTTCTTCTTCTCTCTCTAAAAACATCAATGAAAAAAAAATGTTTAAAGAATTTTCACCAGAGCCTTGAAGTGCCGGTTGCCTGCTCCTTCTGAGAGGTGTGTGCATATGCAGATGCTCCCAGGAGCAGATCACCATGGTTTTTCTCCCTAGCTACTAGATGGACCAGAAATGGAAAATACTCTAGGCTAAACCAGGGCCTAGAGCAGAGTATGGTGTGAGGCTTATCCAGCTAGGCCTTCCAAATTAGGATGGGAACGACTCAACCCAATCAGATGATCTTTCTTAGGAAGTGTAAAAGTGATGTCCATCCAGATAACCAGTGGAACCCAGCGCACATTGTTTCAAGCACAGTGGCTGCCGAAACCTACCCCATGGTAAATAGGGTGTTCCAGATATCCACAGAGTTTATTCTTTTACTAGGGGCCCAGTGCACGAATTCATGCACCTTGAAAGGAACTGTGGGCCACGAGGCTGCTGTAGGCACAGAGGCGGGTCTCAGTCCATCCTCCGTGCCCCCACCTGGCCCCTCCCACCACAGCCCCTGGTCCCTTGTCTGCCAGCAGCCCCACTCCCACCACTCTGCTGCTCCCACGCGCTGATGGCATGGAGCAATTGGGGTCAGCGCCAGCAGGGGGTGTGAGCAAGGCTGGCACCATCAGCAGATGCGAGCGGCAGCTGCTGCCCTGATCGCCCCTCAGGAGCAGGAGGAGGTGGAAAAACCCTCAGGGGCGATTAAGGCCAGCAGCCACCACTCACACCCACTGATGGTGCTGAGCAATCAGGACCAGCACCAGGCACTGGCAGCATGTGCAAGTGGCAGCTCCAGCAGGTGCAAGTGGCAGGCACTGGCAGTGGGTGAGAGCACTGGGTGGGACCGCGGCATGCAGGAGCAAAGAATTTTCAATAACCACCAGAGGCTCACCCTGATAACAGCGATTGGTACCCCCCCTTGGTCTGGCCCCCCCGTTCACCTGCTCCACCATCCTGCCACAGCTGACACCCGCCATGTTCTGCGCACATCCCCTGGTGGTCAGCGCACATCATAGCAACCAGTTGTTCAGTTGTTTGGTTGTTACGCTGTTTGGTCTATTTGCATATTAGCCTTTTATTATATAGGATTTATGTGATTTATTATTTTGATTTATTATTTATTAATTATTGTATTAGAAAGTGGATACAACCATAAACTACTTTAGAACTACCCTGTATTGGACAGACCCAAGAATTCTTGGAAAGGGATAGATGATATACTGAGCTGGCCACATTTCTTGAAACAAATGACATGAAGTTTATTAAAACCCGTGCAACCACCAAACCGGTTTGGCTCAATGGATAGAGCGTCGGCCTGCGGACTGAAAGGTCCCAGGTTAGATTCCGGTCAAGGGCATGTAACTTGGTTGCAGGCACATCCCCAGTGCGGGGTGTGCAGGAGGCAGCTGGTCGATGTTTCTCTCTCATCGATGTTTCTAACTCTCTGTCCCTCTCCCTTCCTCTCTGTAAAGAATCAATAAAATATATTAAAAAAAAACAAAAAAACAAAAAAACCGTGCAACCATTAGCAGATGTGGATGTGGATGTGGTTGTGGGCAGGATGGGGCCCTGAGGCTCAGGAAGACCCAGTTAAGCACTGATCAGTGATGATCCAAGCCCTGGCTTGGGTGTGTGCCAATCCAAAATCTCTGCCTTTTCCTCAGCACTTACACAGTCTGAGGTCTCTGGCCCTGCTAAGACCCACTTCCCCAGATAAGAACTTGTTCAACAGACAGACTGATGTCTAATCTAATGCACAAGAAAACGTGATGGTTTTCTGTGGTAATGTCTATATGGTGGGTGCAGTGTTCACAGTTTAAAATCTCATTGATCTTTAGTTAAAATGAGTCTCTCAGTTGGTTGTGTTTGTTGATGCTGTGAGACGCTGATAAGCACAAAGATAGATCCCTGTGGATTCTCATGAGCTTCTGACAATTCTCCTACACCGACTGGGTGTCCTACAACTCAACTCAATTCTGATGCTAACTACCCAGAGTTAGTCCAGACCGCACAGGTAGGGTCAAAATCTCTCACAAGGCTGCCCCATTCCAGACGCCAGGCTCATGTTTCCTGCCTGGCCAACTACAAATTCCAAAATGCTCCTTTTCCACACCAATGGGTATGATGCAATTCTCTTCTGACACTAGCCACCCAGAGTTAGCCTCAAGTCCCTGAGGGGCTGAGTCCTTCAAAAGACTCACTCACTTCCGACAGCACACGGACATCTGACTAACTGGCTATAAATTCTAGGGTTCCCACAACTGTCTCAGTTTTGAAAATTCACTAAAATGATTCACAACTCGCTGAAAGTGATTACTTATGATTTTAGTTTTATTATAAAGGCTATAGGTCAGGAAGAGCCAAATGAAAAGATGCATAGGGCAAGGTCTTGGGCCTGGGTCTTGGAGAGAACTTCCATGCAATATTCTGGTGAAATAAGGGGTGACTCCTACTGGCACATCAATGTTCCTCAATAGGAAGTTCCACTGAGCTCAGTGTCCAGAGATTTTGTTGGTGTTTCATTAAAAAGGTATGATTGATGAAATTATTAGCTACATGATTGATTCAATCTCCAGACTCCTCTCCTTGCCCATTCGTTGGGTGGCTGAAAGTCCCAACCCTCTAATAATGAAGCAGATCTCTCTGATGACCAACACCCATCCTGAAGCAACCTAAGGACCCCTTTGAGTCACCACATCCACATAAATATTCTTATAGCTCAAGAAATGCCTAGTGTTTGGGAAGCTCTGTGCCAGGAATTGGGCACAGAGGTCAGACATGTCTCTTAAACCACACTGTGAGGTGAAGAGACACATCCCCAATAAGGAGAAAGATCCCTGGGCAGATAATGATGAATGAAGACAGCTTCGGTCCTTGTCTGCACACAGTGGCTCAAGAATCAGTACACTGGTTGAGAACACAGCTCTAAAGACAGACTCCAGCCCTCTACCTCTCACCAGCTGTGATATTTTAGAGAAGATGAGTTTGTAATCTCTCTGGGCCCATTTTCCACATCTGTTTAATGGAGTTAACAATAGGCCTAACCCTAAAGTCCTATTATGAGGATTTAACAAGATAACCCATGATATGTACTCAGAGCAGCATTTGATGATTGGCAAAATGTGACTATTATTATTTGTAGTAGTAATATCATAAGCATCATCTTTAATATAGTGTAAAGACAGAAAGTCTGTAAAAGAATAATTGTATTATTCCTATGCAATGAAGGGAGGAAACTAAGTCATTTTATAGCTGGGTTTTTTAAATTGTGAGTTATAAAACTCATTGTTGAGTCATAAAATCAGTTTAGTGAGTTGCCACCAGCATTTTTAAAGAGGAAAAAATAACATATGTAGAAAATAACAGACAGCATCGCTCCTTAAAATTATTTATCTTTGCATTATGTTCATGTGTTTGTATAGATTGCACTGAAAATGCAGTTTTCTTTTCCTCCACTTTATTTCAATTCATTGGACTGTGAGCTCTTTGAAGGCAGAATGACATTACAATTATCTTTAAATTCCTAAAAGTCAAGCATAAGGCCAGATACAAGAGAGACATCATTTTATGTGTCTCAATGAAAAGAGATTGATGGGAGGATGAATACAACTAAATTCTGGGTATCTTCATTGAGTATGGATGCAAACCAAGACTTTCAGTGTTCTGAGGGGAGAAAGCAGGTAAGTCCTGGACCCCATCCTCTATGCTTGTACATGTAAACAAAAGATTGAAATCAGAAGAAAACAGTGCGAGAAAGTCTCCTTTAACTTATTCAACAAGTACTAGGTGAGCACCTACTATGCACCTAGCACTGTTCTAGGAACAGAGGTTAAGGACAGAACAGAGAACCTGGCCTGGTGAAACAAATTCTGATGAAGGAGATAGAAAATAAACAATCAGACATATAATCTAATTCCCTGTAGGGTAAGTGCCATGAGGAAAACAAAGCAGGGGGAAGACAAGGAGGCTGCGCTGCTCTCCTGGGTGGTGAGCACAGGGGAGGGCTCTGAGAAGCTGATGCTTGAGCACCGTCCCAGATGAAATAGTGTTGAGCACACAGCTGTCTTGGGAAAGACTGTTATAGGCAAAGAATACACAAAGGCAAATGTCTGGACATGAGCCATGTTTGATGCACTTAAGGAATAGCAGGAAGGCTGCTATGGTTGGAGATGAGTGAAGAGGGTGTGTGTGTGTGTGTGTGTGTGTGTGTGTGTGTGTGTGTGTGTGTGTGTGTGTGTTCAGCTACCAAATGCTATAATGAGCTAGGCAGAGAGAATGATGAAGATCTTGGCAAAAAAAGAAATGTGTGCAATAAGTAATCGTTACATAATAATGACAGTGTATTCTCTCATTTAACCCTCACTGCAGCCATCATAACAATAATAATCATTGATGGATCACTGCCTTAAATACTTGTGTGTACAAATTCATTCATAAGAAGCTTGTAATGCTTTACAGAGGAGGCAACAAACTCAAATTCAAAGTCATTTAAGTGACTTAGGCAACTAACAGGTGAACTTGGCTTTTTAATTGATTATTGTGTGACCCCACATTCCCACTGACCCCGCACACTGACTCACTATAGAGGAAACAGAGGAGGATATTTCAGATTGGCCCAGACTGGGTGTATCTGGAAGAGGGTCATTTCAGGTATAGTACTTAGACTAAAGTGAGTGGATGGGTGGAGGCTCTCGTATAAAGATCAGGGGTGTAGTAGAAAGTAGACCCTTTTTCGCTGGGACCACAGGCATTTCTGCTCCCACCCTCTCTTTGTCAGACACCAGCTGCTCTCACAATGGGAAAGGCAGCTGCCTGAAGTGCCATGGCCCAGAGGGGATTCACAGGCTTTTCTGGTCAGGAGAATGGAGCAGGCTCAGGAAGGGAGATGAAGGATCCAGCACACTGGACTGGCACAGTTGCCTTTGCTACTGGGAAGGGATTTCTAAGCCCTTGGAAGGTCATGCCTGATAGGGTGGCTTTGTTTATCTGGAAGCCTTGGATCACATCAAGGTCACATTGGGTAGCCTAACAGTGTGGTTTAAGGTGGGGAGTAGCCACACTGGATAGTGACAATGTGATCTGATGTAGAGGTTTTAGTCACGTGATATTAGTCAACCTTTGGAGAGGCTGGAGACTGAGATCAGCCACATGGGCAATCAGTCCTATCTACACAATGGAGCCCTAATAGACATTCTGGACACTGAGGCTCAGGTGAGCTTCCTCCACTTGCACTGTCAATGACAGGAGAAACATGCCCTCCTGACTCCCAGACAGGACAACTGAAAAGGCCACAGTCATATGTTCCTAGGCTCTGCCCTGTATGATTTCTCTTTTGGCTGATTTCCATCTTCTTTTCTTTATAACTAAAGACCCGGTGCAAGAAATTCATGCATTCGGGGGGTTACCTCAGCCCAGCCTGCACCCTCTCGCAGTCTGGGAGCCCTCGGGGGATGTCCGACTGACAGCTTAGGCCCACTCCCTTAAGCGCTGCCAAAGAAGTGGGAGAGGCTCTGGCCATGGCCACTGCAATTGCCAGCCATGAGCTTGGCTTCTGGCTGAGAGGTGCTCCCCCTGTGGGAACACACTGACCACCAGGGGGCAGCTCTTACATCAGTGTGCATCATAGCAAATGGTTGATCTGCCATTGGGCCAAAACTGGCTCTCCAACATCCCCTGAGGGCTTCTGGATTGTGAAAGGGCACAGGCCAGGCCGAGAGACCCCACCTGTGCATGATTGGGCCAGGGAGGAACACAGAAGGTTGGCCAGCAGGGGAGGGACCACAGGAGGACTCTAGAACACATCCGGCTCATCTGGCTCAGTCCCGATTGGCTGGACCCTAGCAGCAACCTAACCTACGGGTTGGAGTATCTCCCCCCTGATGGTGAGTGCACGTCATAGCGACTGGTCAACTGGTCGACTTTCTGCCCCCTAGTAGTCAGTGCACATCATAGCAAGTGGTTGAGTGACCTTAGCATATCATTAGCATATTATGCTTTGATTGGTTGAATGACCGACCAGACTACCAGACACTTAGCATATTAGGCTTTTATTATATAGGACTAGAGGCCCGGTACATGAAATTTATGAACAAGAGGGAGGGGTCGCTCAGTCCAGCCTGCACCTCTCGCAATCTGGGACTCCTCGGGGAATGTCAAACTGCCAGTTTGGGCCCAAACCAGCAGGAGGATCAGGCCTAAATTAGCAGTCGGACGTCCCTCTTGCAATCTGGGACCGCTGGCTCCTAACTGCTTGCCTGGCTGCCTCATTGCCCCTAACCACTCTGGTTGCCTGCCTGATTGCCCCTAACCCCTCTGCCTGCCTGCCTGATAGCCCCTAATCACTCACCTGACTGCCTGATCACCCCTAACTCCCTCTGCCTCGGCCCCCACCACCGTGGCTTTGTCTGGAAGGACATCCGGAATGACGTCCAGAAGGTAGTTGGTCTGTCGGGTCTAAATAGCATATTATGCTTTTATTATTATACTATACGTAAGCTGTAACCATGAATGTAACAGCTTTCAGTAAGTTCTCTCGTCCTAGTAAATTATCAAACTTATGCTTGGTTTTGAGACACCCCGCCCCCCGAAATTTACAATTGGTATCAGAAGTAAGGCATGGGTCATTTTCTTCTGTTATTGGCTAGCTGCATCATCTCAGGTGGTCCACTGGCTCTGGGTGTCAGCTCGTGTATCTCTCAGATGGGCATGATGTGCATGAAGGATGACTGCTGTGAAGATCAAATCATGTGTTACGGTCAGAGGTAACCCACAGAATAAAATACAGGAATCCAGAAACCATCCACCACACTGCCCTTGCTCTTTCTGGTCTTTCCAAACAAGCCAAGCTCCCTCCTAACTCTTTGACTATGTTGACCCCTTTCCTAGAAAGCACTGCTCATATCTTGCTGTGGCTGGTCCTTCCCACCATGTAGGTGTCTTCTCAGATGTCTTCTTTTTCTAGAGGGTTTTCCCTAGCCCATCCAATTTAGCTCCCCACCCAGGTACTTCCCACTGCAGCTCCCTGTTTCATTCTTCACAGCAACCATAGCTAGCTGAGTTTCTCATCACATCTTGATTCATGGTGTGAGTGTTCGTCTTTTCCTCTGGAATTCAGCTCTGGAAGAGCAGATCCATATAGGTCTTGTCCATGGCTCTATTTCTAGATTCTGTAGTAGCGCTTGGCCTGTCGTACAATAAGTATTAGTCTAATTAATGAAGTTCTTCTTTTAATGAAAGAGAACATCAAAGGCTAGAATGGGGATGAGTCTGCCGACAGCACACACCACCGAGGCAGAGAACACGACAAGCATGTTTCAACTAAACACTTTCCCTGTCTTTTGAACTCATGACAGAGGCTCTTATTGTAAAGCCACCAGTTGGTGCTGATGGATGTGGTGGTGGTGGTTTACTTTAATGTCATGTTTTCTGGTTTTTGTTTTGGACAAAGGGGGGTTACTTCTTTGCTTGGTCAGGTTTGTGTTTTGTTTGCATCTCTGTGATGAAGTGAAAAAGAAATGGCATAGTCATAAGAGAAAGATGTCAAGGGAAACTGCAGCCTGTCGATGGAGGAGGCAGATGAAGGGGTGGGTTGATTCTGTATCTGGGACATGCCTGACTTATAAGGCAAGGTGCCTTCCCTGTGAAGACCCTCTCAGGTCTCTTCCAGTGTCACCACAGGGGAATTAAGGAATACAATGTGAATAAATCTGTGGTACACAGTGGGGATCCACAATACTGGACCTCCTGGATTTGGTCCCAGGAAGTGAGTCAAGAATTCAAATGCTGAAGCTCTCCTTTATCGGATAGGATTTTTGCACCTGTAATTTTTCACAGAGAAGAAGGTATTTGACAGTGAGAAATGTGTCCCCTGAGGGGAACTTTGTGTAGGTTTCAAGAGCAGCAAATTGGCTTCTCTGAAGAGAGGTCCCATTCTGTTTCATCTCCTCTTGGAAGAGACCAAGTAGTTTCCACCCTTACCGTGATAGCAGATCATGAACTCTGGAGATCAAACTCTGGTGGCATACGCATATCACTCACACACACACACACACACACACACACACACACACACACACACACCTATTTTGTGTTAGTTTTATAAGCTGTCACTTTGTTTTTATAAGCAAGCAGTCAGTGAGCAAGTACCCTAAATCCACACCCAAACAGGAATAGGAGTCTAGGATCAACACAGACTGCATATATAGCTTTAGGTGTGTGTTCTCCATCCCACTGTAGTCATTGTGTTACCCCCAAATCGTGCCCTACTCTCTTTTTTAAAATATATTTTTATTGATTTCAAAGAGGAAGAGAGAGGGAGAGAGAGATAGAAACATCAATGATGAGATAGAATCATTAATCAACTGCCTCCCACATGCCCCACTGGGGATTGAGCCTGCAATCTGGGTATGTGTCCTTGACTGGAATCAAACCCATGACCCTTCAGTCCATAGACTGATGCTCTATCCACTAAGCCAAGCAAGCTAGGGCTGTCCTCTATTTAAAATAGCTTTTCTTAGTTGGGCATCCACATCTTCCCATGCATTTTCCTCAAAGCCAGTCAGAGCATGTGACTCCTCAGCAAACCTCACTTCCAGCCACAGTTACTGGTCAGGACTGGCCACCCAATCAAATCTGGGTAAAGAAACTGTAAAAATGTTATCTGTTGACTTCTGGGGGAAATGCTTCCTCTCTCTTCAGAGAAGCCCCCTCTTCTGTTGACAGCACCTGAATGCTTATAGCTCTGGAGCTACTGGCAGTCAACTTGCAACCACAGAGCACCAGGAGAAGGCAGAGTAGGAGGAAAGAGAAGCCTGGTCTGGCTAGCATTGCTGAGATGCCCAGTAATGCAGCCCTGGGCCTGGGACCCTCACAGAAACTTTACATGAACCACTTTCTATTTAAGCTAATAGAGTTGCTTTGTCTATTTCTTACAACCAAATGCATCTGCATCCTACCTAATGCAACTGCCTGACTCCTGAACTTGTCAAAATATTAGCCCTGCATCTTTTCTTTTTCATTCATCCATCCATCCATCCATCCATTCATTCATTCAACAAACAGACAGATAGCTTACTTTTTATTATTTAGTTACCGGGAACTTGGAGTAGAGCCCACATTAGTTTATAGCGCTTTGTTTTTAGACTCACAGTCTAGACATGAATATAGAAAAGCCTTACTAAATAAAAATAAAAAAAGAATGCATGATGGCAAGGTAAGTGCATGAGTAAGGTGGTATAAGATACAGAGTGGAACAAAGAGGATTAACCAACTATGCCTTAGGTGGGAAGAAGAATAGTCATCCGGGTCTTAAACACTGAAGTGATGTTCTCTCCAGGAATAAGGAGGCTCTCCCAGAGTCAGATAGAAACACAAGCATGTTTAAGGACGCAGAGATGTAATAGCAGAAACAGCTCAAGAATTACAAACAGTTTGGTATGACTGGAGTGTGTGGTCACAAAAGAAAAATGTTGAGAAACAAAATGAAATACCTAAGGAGGAGAGGACTTAGAGGCCTTTGCATGTCACCATTAGGGAGAAAGTGAGGATTTTAAAAAGTAGTTTTCATTCTGAAGGTTCTCCCAAAAGCACCCTTCCTCCAGAAAAACCTCCCATGATATATAAATTATATATATATATATATATATATATATATATAATTTAATGAGCCCTGAAATGTATTTAATCCAATTTTGTTGCACGCAAAGCTAAGGCATGACACTGGGGTCCAAGACCCAGAGAAGCCAAGGACTAGTGCCTCCCTGGAACAAGTGAGTCCTCCATCAAGGTCAAACTAAATGGAGGACCCCGAGTGACTTCAAAGTTATCCAATGGCATTTGTCTTTGAAACAAATTAAGAAGATGGCTTTGATTCATTAATATCATAAAAGTTATTTGGATGTACTTCCAAGAAGACATTGGCAATTTATTTGATATGTTCAATTTTGCATTCATTTTATATGAATCTGTGTCACTGGCCTTAGAGTTTAATACTAGATACGTTGCTAAATGATTGAGATTTTTATTATCTTTGACAGCTTCCTGATTTTTTTCTCAGCTCTGCAAGAGCCAGTTAGCAAGTCCCATAATTGTTAGGTCTGATCAAATAATTGAATCAACATGCCCTCCCCTGAGAACTTACCTTTAGACCACTTCACAACTGGCATTCCCTTTTGCTTAGACCACATTCCACTTGCTAAGACCATTATCTTTCCCCCTGGGGACCCACCCAGAGAATTCTCAGCCCAGAAAAAGTCTGCCTAGAGTCCTTTAAAATCTCTGACTCCCACCCCTGGGTGCTGGCACCATTTGGGGGCTCAGCCCATCTGGTTTTCCAGATGCCTAATCCTATATAATAAAAAGGTAATATGCAAATATACTGAACTGCAGAACAATGGAACAACCAATCAAAGCATAATATGCTAATGATATGCTAAGGTTGCTCAACAGCTCGCTATGACATGCACTGACCACCAGGGGGCAGATGCTCCAACAGGTAGGTTAGCTTGCTGCTGGGGTCTGGCTGATTGGGACTGAGGGAGATGCGCTGGACACTCCCTGGAGCCCTCCCGCAGTCCCTCCCTGGCCCGATCCCACAGGTCACTCCCCTTGGGAGAGTGCCAGATGCAGGGCTCATGCAGTGTGAGCCTCTCCTAATTGGGACTGATTGGGCGTGAGCCCACGGCAGGCACAGTGGGGTGGGGATGAGTGGGAGCGGCAGATAGGAACTGCAGGCGGTATTGGACTGCGGGTTTTGGCCTGATCCCTACAGGCCACCCAGAGGGATCCCACCCATGGACAAATTCGTGCACCAGGCCTCTAGTAAATTTATAATTCTTACCCATTTTGGCCTCATGCATTCCTCCTTTGGCGACCCTAACAATAATAATGTGTGTGGCTTCCAATACAGCCAGGCTAGTCTACAAAAGGCCTCCTGAAAACTCCAGCCCCATTTCTGCCCCAGCGCCTTTGCTCTGTTTGCCTGCCAGAAATGCTCTTCCTTCTGTTTGCTCCTATGCTTTTTTATCAAAACCAAGTTCAAGACCTACCTCTTCCCTGAGGTCAGATTGGAAAAAAGCACTAGCTTGGCATTGAGAAGAACTAGCTGTGTGAGGTTTGTAGTTAGCTAAGATATATGAGCCTATTTCTTCGATTGTAAAATGAGAAATTTCAACAGATCAATTCCAGACACAGGTATTGAGCATTTAGCTTTTAGATTAGACTTTACTAGGTGCTGACATACAGAGATAACTAAAGTACTATTTCTTTTTTGAAGAATTTACAAACTGGTTAAGGAAGGAGATATAGAGGTAAATACATAAATAATTACAATAGGTAAATATTACACAAAATGGGAGATTGTGCCAATGAGTTCCAAATAGTCACCAAACTGATATTTTATAATTCTGTACTCTCATTGTTTTTTTTTAATATTTTATACCTAATTCATCATACTGTTTATATGGTTAATTTCTTTCCTTTAAAGCTATCTTTAAAAGAAACACATTTGCAATATGCTTTAGAGTTAAGAAAGATATTTCATTTGTGATAACTAATTAAATCATCACATTAAATCACTGAGCTAAGTTATTATTCTTCTTTAACCAAGGAGGAAACTCTGAGAAGTGAAGCATCTATACAATGTCATGCAGATAAATGGCAGAGACACGATCCAAGCTACACTGGTTTTCTTTCTGTACCATGATGCTCCATCTTCATGCCCTTATTCCAGGGGTCTCTCTCTCTCTCTCTCTCTCTCTCTCTCTCTCTCTCTCTCTCTCTCTCTCCTCTTATTAATACTGTTAAGAAGCAACATTATGGAGAAGCAGAAGTCTATGCAAATCATCTTCCTTTCTACACTATTCCTATCTTAGAATGTCCCTGCTACTTCCTCTTGGCCTGCCCCATTGGAACAGGCATCCCCTCTGCCCCTTGTCACAGCCTGAGCAAAGTGCCTCCTCCCGTCTCCCACATCAAGACTTGTCTCTCTTGACCCTTCCCTCTCATTGAAAAAAAAAATGTCTAGATACCAATTCACCCAAAATTGACACCATTGATTGACTCTGTATCAAGCCTTGAGCTGAGCATTAAGGTAACAAAGATGAATAAAACATGGGTTTTGTCTTCAAAGAGCTCATCAAGCTTCGAAGTCTTGGGAGTCATATCAAGGCCATCACAAGTGTCTTCACTTGAAGAAATTCTTGTTCTTATTAAGTTGTATTGCAGATCAAGAGGAGATTGTAGTTTAACCCATAGAAATTGAGGAGTGTGACAGTCCTGGCCAAATACCCAACTACAAGTTCAAATCTGGTCAACTTGCCACTCCCTAGCAATGTCCCAATGATGGTCCAGCCCCAAGCCTGACTGCACTGTTTCCTATAACCCAAATCATCTTCTTCCTTTAAAGAAGGCAGCCCCATCTTCAAAGATCTTAAGCTGGTAATCCCAGCCTGTTCCTAAAAGTATTCTACCTTCCTCAAAAGCATCCTTCCTCTATATATCACCTGCATTTTGCAAAGTGAAGCAAGTCTCAAGGTTTGGGCCACATTTACGGACATTCTTTGTCTTGGTCTCATATACTTTTGAACAAGAAGGACTCTGTCTCCACGAACAAGAATGAGAGCAATGTTCCCTTTTTTTAGTGTTTTGCCATCCTGCTCCCTCCCCACAGCGATGAGCCTGTTCCTTTAGATGGACCAGTTCCTTTTATATTGTAATTTGTATTGAAAAAACTCCAAGGCATAAGCACTAATGACTTAGTCATTACTAAGTACCTAGAGACACCATAGTATAATCCCATGTGGTGGCAGGAATCATTCTTCTGTAAGAGCACAACCTACCTTTTTGAGAATAATAGGCTTGCACCATTGTGCTTGGATGCATTGAGAGTTCTTTTCTGTTTTGTTAGCATAAGCTCAGATAAACCAGCAACAGCTACTTCAATTACAGATTGTCTTCTGACCTAAGACTAGTGATTGGCCAACCATGTCACCACGCAGCTATGATAAGGGCAAGAAAAGAAAAGGCCGGATACTACAGAAGCACTTAATGAGAGGCTTGAAATTTTCTAGGGAAAAAAAGAGAGATGAGAGAGAATAATTTTAAGCTGAAAACTGTCAGAATGGAAATTAGCCTGAGAAGGAAGAAGGGGACTTTCAGACAATGGGAAAGTTGGACAATGGCCCTGAGGCAAGAAAGAACTTTGCTCAAGGAAGTTACAGATGGCAATGGGGACCAGAATGAAGTGAACCAGAGGAAGCGGTAACCTCAGAGGCTGAGCATTAGATCGGTCAGGTCAATGCCTTAAAAGCCAACCCACTGATTTTGAACTTGATCCTAATGAAACAGAAAGTCAGCCCCAGCTGGTGTAGCTGGATGGGATGGGTGTGGTCCCCTGGTTTGGTTCAGTATGCCCAGGTTACAGGCTCAATCCCCAGCAGGAAGCTGATCAATTTTTTTCTCTTCCTTTCTCTCTCTCTAAGAAATCAACAAAAAAAGAAATAGAAAGTCATTTAAGAATTTTGAGGATGGGCGCTCTATAATAGAATTTTCTTCTATGAAGATGACTCAATCTGCTGCACAGAGAATAATAATTAGAGTGGGGAAAGTGGCTAGAGGGTGACGAGTTAGAAAAACATATAGATGTCAGGGGGAGCAGGAGGGTGGCCTGGACTCTACCCTGGGAGGAGTGTGAATTGAGTACAGACCAATGCCACTTCCAGGCAGAGCCACATGGTCCCGTTCTGCTGTCCAGCTCAGTACTCTTTCCCATCTATCACCACCAAGTGAGTCTACAGGGAGTCCCTCTGGTGTCCTGACAACACACACATTTACCAAGGGGCTGGACAAAGCCAAAAAGACACTTGGGGCTTCTTATAGATAAAACTTATGGATACTCTGAAGCACAGACCTCTTGTGAGAATTAGATGAGGAGCATGTGAAACCTTTGGTACAGGACCTGGAATATAAAAAGGGCTCAGTAAATATTGGCTGGCACTGCTTAATTCTACTCTCATCATCTGTGCCCTACATCACAGCTTCATGAGTGGGAATGTAAGCTTACTATATCTCTTTATCTCCAACATTGGGCACAGTATCAGTTATCAGTAAGTCCTTTCTGAATAAACGAATGAACTAGATTAAACTTGATCAAGATAAGAATTTTGACTTAAGAATCTCCTGTTTTATTTGTGGCACTCTCAGGGGTCCTAAGCACCCAAAATGATATCCAAAAAAATATTTCTTAAAAGCCATTGGAGGAGTTCTGAAGAGCAGGCCTTGTTCTTGCTCAGGGCCTACGAACACCCTTGTTCTACAGGAGAACAGAATCAAAGACCCAGTGCTCTACCAGGTCATGCTACGGCAACATGGCTGGTATGGCAAGAGCCACCAAAAACACAGCAGCAGGAGGTGCACAGCAGCAAGTCTGAAGGCCCAGCCAAGGATGGAGTCAGTGAATGAGCCATGAGGCTGGAAGCTTAACAAGCTGAGAGCAGTGTAGGAGGTGAGGTGAGGACTGGGGTAGGCCTTTGGTTCAGAACCGAGACATGAGCACTTAGCAGAAATACACCTCCCACAGCCAGTGATGACCGTCATGCGGAGCAGAGCAGGCTGGCAGCCTGAAGAAACTGCAGGGCAGATCTGTAGAGCAGCATTCTGGGTTTGGTGCGAAAAGAGACAGGGAGTATGCTGTTTCCAGAAGAACCAGCTCCCACCATTGGGATGCAGACCTTCTAGGCTTGACAGCGCTGTGCTCACTCACAGGATCCCCACAAGCACAAGGTGCGTGGAAAACTCTCCACCTTCTGGCTGCTCGCTTGTGCAGTTTGGACATTGTGATCCAGAAAGCTGCGCTCTGCCGAGGAGAAACGCAAGCATTCATGATTAGAAAGCTCTGACAGTTCATCCCTTTGTGAACTTGGTGGGACTCCATAGTGAAGTTTGTTTTCACACATCCCTCAATCACAGATAGAAGCCGGAAGTGCACATGGAGAAGTGCCATCTCTCAGAATGTCTGAGGACAGCAGCGAACCAACCAGGAGGACCACAGATATGAAAAGCTTCAGATCAGAGCAGTGTAGTGGGAAGAGGGCCGGAGAGACTCTGCTCCATCCTGGCCCCACTGAAACTCCTCCCCGCCAGGTGCGGCAGGGGAGGGGGAGGACTCAGGGCCAGGTGCTCAGAGACAGCGTGCTCCCGTGGAAAGGATGTGGCCTCTTGGGACAGACAGGTCGGAGATGAAGTCCCCATGGAAACAACCCTGATGCCCCTAACATCGTAGAACTGTGTTCACCTTATCTGTGAAGTGTGGTGACTATGAACACCTGTTTCAGAAAGGTTATTTGAATATGAAATGAGATAAAGCGTGTAAAGCACCTGGCCTGGCGCCTGGCCCATTTGAGCTGTTCCTTAAGTTTATACATCTCAATAAATATTTAATGGGCCCCTATTATTATTGGGGGATATAATAGTAGGTAACAAAACATACTATTAAAGGTAGCAAAATCAAATTTCTGGCCCCTAAAGCTTGTATTTGAGAAAGAATGACAAAAATATAAACAAATAAGTCAGAGATAGGAAGCAATAAATGCCAAAAGTACAAAGTTACATAAGCATGTTCCTATAGGCTGGTCGGGAAGTGGTATTTGAACAATGATCTGAATGAGGTGAGTGAGCATGTGCAGATCTGGAGAGACAGTGTTAGGAAAGAGCGGCTGGAGCAACGATCCTGAGATGGCTGTGCTGGGTGTGTCCCAGGAGCTGAGGTGATAGTTTCTGTTCCTTCGGGACCACTCCCGAGCCTCATCCTGGAGCCAAACCAGGCAGCCCTCTTGAGAGATGCCAACATCTGTGGGCAGATGTTGGCTTCCTTCAGAGAGCCAGGCTTCCATCAGAGAGTGAGTAAGCCTGTCTCCAAGCCCGAGGATGACAGTAGGGGCAGGTGGCCCCACCCTCAGGCCTCAGGTTTCTGGTCACCCCAGCTGCTTAGGATGCCTTCCAGAGCAGACACATGAGGCAGCCTGGGCAGAGGCCTAGAGGGAGTGGCATTGTTTACAAGTGCGAGTGTGAGATGGGAGACGGAGAGAGAGCAGAAGGGGACACAGATTTCTGAGGAGAAAACAAACATGTGAATCTTGTTCCAAGAGGGCTGACCCCTCCACCCCACTGTTTATGGAAGAGGTAGGTAGGAATGAAAAGGCAGAGGGAGGTGTAAATGTTTGCCTTTTGCTTTGCTGGCTTTGGGAAGCTAAAAGAGAATTCAGCAACTGTGATCCACCTGATTGCAAAGCATTCTGTTATTTTAGTTCAGCCTCTGTAGTTGGCAGATTGTCAGTCTGGCCTTGCAGCAGCAAGAAAAGATTGGAGAGGTGCAGGTTCCGGAAGACCAGCAAGAAACAAAACAGGGATGGAGAGGTAAAGCACGGACTAGTGGGTACTGTGGTGCTATGTGTTTTTGTGTGTGCGCTGGCTGGGAGAGTTGGGGGGGGGGGGGCGGGTGCAAGGGCATAGGCAGAGGAGGGAGAAATGAAACCAAAATAAGGGGAGAAGAGCATATGAGAGAATAAATGCAAAAAAAAAAAAAAAAAAAAAAAAACAGAAAGGGAGGCAGCCAGAGAAAGTACTCAGGTTACCTCAGAGAAAGTACTAGAGATTCGGGTTCAAGGGGAAGACTGGGCTCAGTGTCCTGCCGGGTCAAGGTCATCTTCCACCCACAGAGTGCTTGCGTATAAGTTTGAAAGATGCTCTTTCTCCAGCATTTGTTTCCAGACACTGCCCACTTCTCTCACTGCCTGACTTGCTGAGCCAAAAACCAGCTGCATTTTCCCCACATGTATGTACCCCCTGCAGGTCACAAATGTACCGTTCACCTGATGATCCTACAGGAATATTGATTTGAAGTAAGGCAGCAGGACTCTGAAATGTTGAGAGAGAGATATTCTGTCACAAGAAAGAAGAAAGTAGGGAGAGGACAGCAGCAGCAGGTAAGATGGTGCAGCTCTACACACCTGGCCATGAGAACATCCGACGGTCCAGGGCAGGCAGCAGTGTGCTCCACCATCTCCTGCTACCACCCCGTCAGTGTCAAACAGCCAGTGACTGGATGAGCGCATTTCTGAAAGCACAGATCCTGTCCCATCCCACCACCCTCTCCCTCTATCACAGCCAGTGAGTGGATGAGCACATTTATGAAAGCACAGAGCCTATCCCAGTCATTCAGTGGGAAGGGGAAGGAACATGGAGATAATGTGATGTTATCTCCCAGGGGCCTAAGGTCTGTGTTTGCACTAAATTATTCAACAGCCATTTATTCTGCATTCTACAGGTACTGGTCATGTAACAGCACCAAGATTACCATGGTCTCTTTCCTCAGATGACTGGTGTAATGATTACACAAGATACAGCAAAGGAGCACAGAGAAAGATGAAGAGCATGAGCAGGCAGGGTAATAATAATGATGATCATGGCTCCTGCCTCACAGAATTGTTCAATGAGTAAATTAGATAATATGGGTAATTTAGCACAGTGGGTGGCTCGAAGTAGCTTCTTCATAACACTAATTACATTCCCTTATTTTTCTCCCTCCCCAACTCTAGAAGTGAGAAGCAACATCCAGTTTCAGACGTACAAAACTATAAAAGTGTTGCTCTCACCTTTACAATAAGAAAAGTGCTGGGAAAATTACTTTTCTTGAACACATTAGGGAACTGGGATCACAGGGCAAAACCTAAGTGAGAACCTGGAGAGTCACCTGCAGAGAGAGCAAATGAAACACTACTGAATGCCTGTGAGATGCGATTAGAGCAGTCTAAGGAATTACTAAGGTCTGAATGTACGCTACTGTGAGTGTCAAGACCTGAGAGGTCCCCCTTCCCCAAGGCTCTTCCTCCAGGACCCCACCAGGGGCTCACCTGGAAGACCAAGGAGAATCCTGAGATTTCCCCATGGAGCTGGAGGGATGCTGGGCAGTAGGCACTGATCCACATCCCTTTCCCTATCTTTCCTACTGAATAGAAACCTTAATCCGCAAGAGAAAAGGCAACAAAAACAGTAGCCTGAGGGCACTGGAGGAAACCTACTGCATGGGAACCCGAAAAAAATCTACCCTCTGAAAGGGGCAGGATAAAGGCTGGGTTCACCATTACTTGTGGAAAAACTGTGAAATCCAGTCCACCAGCACAGAGTCAGTGGCTGCCCAGGAAGAGGTGTAATTGTAACGTTAGAGAGTGACCTAAGCCCTGCTTCCCACATCACTGTAATAGGCACTAAGTAAAAATGGAGTGGACAGAGTGGACAGCACGAGGAGTGCTGAGAGAGAGGAAGAGAAAGAGAGACTCTGACAGGCAGCTCAATGTGAAGTACAGAGAATTGAGCCTACATGGGTGCAGGCACTGAGAACATGCTGTGGTTTATTGGATCACATACTAAACACAGCATTGCACTGGCAAAACCTAAAGCCTCTGGTGCATAAGGGTGACAAACAACAGCACTTCAGACACAGCTCAACTCTCAACTAAAAAACACAAACCTCCCCACACTGACAGCAAAAGAGTCAAAAAGGTGTGCTTCCTGTCTAGCATAAAAACATTAAGTTAAGCCCGGCTGGTGTGGCTCAGTGGTTGAATTTCAACCTATGAACCAGGAGGCCATGGTTCCATTCCCATTCAGGGCACATGCTTGGATTGCAGTCTCCATTCCCAGTAGGGGACAAGCAGGAAGCAGCCGATCAATGATTCTCTCTCATCATTGATGTTTCTATCCCTCTTTCCCTCTCCTTTCCTCTCTCTCTAAAATCATTAAAAACGTATTTAAAAAAAACACACACATTAAGTTAGTCACACAACATGTATAATGTTGCCCCGCCCCTCCAGTTGAGCTCTCAACACTTGGTGAGACAGTGTCTGCTTCTTAAGCTGACCCTCATCAGTGCCTGGTATTTTTGTTTGTGGTGAGAGATGAAGTCAATCTGAGTTAAGTGCCCTGGCCTCTCCCTTCAGAGAGCGAGAATCCTGCAATCACTCCATATACAGGTGAAAGAACAAGACAACACAGACCAGTATTGGCAAAAGGAAATATCCCGGTCTCTAGTAGTCCATCCAGTATTTGTCTAAATAAATTGCTATACAATATGATCAGTGAAATAATGAAGTTTACTAACAGACACAGTAGTATTTTTAAAAACATTGTGCTTCAAGGGATACCATCAAGAAACTGAAAAGATAACACATACAATGGGATAAAATATTTGCAAATACTATCTATAATAATAAAAGCATTATATGCTAATTAGACTGGACAGGCTTCTGGATGAAGCCAGGACTGCGAAGGAAGCCCAGGTCCCAGGTGCCTGCCAGCAGTGGGAGGTAAGCCCAGGTCCTGGGTGCTGGAAGGAAGACTGGGTCCCAGGTGCCAGAGGGAAGCCCAGGTCCCGGGTGCCGGAGGGAAGCCGGTGCCAGCAGCTGGGGGAAGGAAGGCCTACTCTTGCATGAATTTCTTGCATCGGGCTTCTAGTATACAATAAAATACTTCAGAATGATAACGTAGGGATACTCAATAGCATGTGAAAAGTTGTATTAACTATAAAGAATGACATAGCACTAATAAAGAACACAGTGGACAGAATACACAGCAGACTAGGAGATATAGAGGATCAGATCCATGAATTAGAAGACCAGGTAGAAATAATCACTCACTCAGAGAACCAAAAAGAAAAATCAATTTAAAAACAGGAAAACAGCTTCAGGGAGCTGTGACACAACATGAAATATAGCATAGGAGTACCAGAGGGGGAAGAAAGTGAGCAAGGGATAGAGAACATGTTTGAAGAAATAATGGCAAAGAATTTTCCTAACCTGGTGAAGGAAAAAGTCACACAAGTCCAGGAGTCACAGAGAATCCCAAGCAAAAAGAACCCAAACAAGCCCATGCCCAGATACATCATAATTAAAATGCCAATAAAGACAAAGAGAGATTCTTAAAGGCAATAAGAGAAAAGCAATTAGTTGCTTACAAAGGCACTTCCATAAGGCTGACAGCTGATTTCTCATAAGAAATTCTACAGACCAGAAGGGAATGGCATGAATATTCAAGGTAACTAAAAAGCAAGGATCTGAAACCAAGATTACTATATCCAGCAAGGCTATCACTCAAAATAGATGATGAAATAAAGAGCTTCCAAGTCAAAGAAAGGCTAAAGGAATTTATCATCATCAATCCAGCACTGCAAGAAATGGTAAAGGGACTGCTGTAATGAGAAGAAGAAATAAAGAGAGATAAACATAGGCATAAAGAATTAAAATGGCAATAAATAAGTACCTATAAATAATAACCTTAAATGTAAATGAAATAAATGCGCCAATCAAAAGACATAGGGTGGCTGAATGAATATGAAAACATGACCCAAATATTTGCTTTCTAAAAGAGACCCACCTCAAAACAAGACTCATACAAGAAGAGAGTGAAGGGATGGGAAAAAATTTTCCATGAAAATGGAAAAAAAAGAAAACTGGAGTAGCAAAACTCACATCTGACAAAATATCACTACATAATACTAAAGGGATTGATCTAACAAGAGGATATAACTCTGGTAAACATATATGCACCCAATACCAGAGCACCTAATATATATTAAAAAAAAACTTCTAGAGGACTTTAAGGGAGAGATTGGTAACAATACAGTTATAGTAGGGGACTTTAAAATCCTGCTGACTTCACTGGATAGATCTTCCAGACAAAAATTAACAAGGAAACAGTGACTCTAAAAGACACAATGGATCAGATGGATTTAATTGACATTTATAGAACATTTCGCCAAAACCGGTTTGGCTTAGTGGATAGAGCGTCGGCCTGCGGACTGAAGGGTCCCGGGTTCGGTTCCAGTCAAGGGCATGTACCTGGGTTGCACGCACATCCCCAGTGGGGGATGTGCAGGAGGCGGCTGATCGATGTTTCTCTCTCATCGATGTTTCTAGCTCTCTATCTCTCTCCCTTTCTCTCTGTAAAAAATCAATAAAATATATTTTTTAAAAAAATAAAAAAAAAGAACATTTCAACTGAAAGCTGCAGACTATACAGTCTTCTTAAGTGCACATGGGTCATTCTAAAAAATATATCACATGTTAGGACACAAAACAAGTCTCTACAAGTTCAAGAAGATTGAAATCATATGAAGTATCTTTTCATGTCACAATGGAGTGAAATTAAAAATCAACTACAGTAAAAACATTCAAGCACCTGGAGGCTAAATAGCATGTTATAAACAGTGAGTGGGTTACCAATGAGATTAAGAAAGAAATCAAAAACTTTCTGGAAACAAATGAAAATGAACACACAACAACCCAAAATCTCTGGGACACACCAAAAGCAGTTCTGAAAGGGCAGTTCATAGCACTACAGGCCTACTTAAAAAAAAAAAAATTTTTTAAAAAAAACACTATTTAATCTGACACCTTAAAGAATTAGAAAGAGAACAACAAGAAAAGCCTAAAGTAAGAAGAAGGAAAAAATAATAAAGATTAGAGCAGAAATAAATGCCATAGAAACTAAAAATATAAAACAAAAAGATCAATAAAACCATCAGCTGGTTCTTTGAAAAGATAAACAAGATTGAAGAACCATTAGCCAGACACAGAAAAAAAAAAAAAAAGAGAGGAAGAGAGGAGAGAGAGAGAGAGGACCAAAATAAATAAAATCATAAATGAAAGCAGAGAAGTAACTACTGATATCACCGAAATACAAAAGATTGTAAGAAAATACTATGAACCCCTATATCCCAACAGGATGGACAATGTGAATGAAATGGACAAATTCCTAGAAAAATACAATCTCCCCAAACTGAATCAGGAAAAATCAGAAAACCTAAGTAGGCCAATAACAACTGATGAAATAGAAGTAGTAATCAAAAAACTCCCAGCAAACAGAAGCCTGAGTCAAGATGGTTTCACAGGGGAGTTTTACCAACCATTCAAAGAACTTAACACCTATACTCCTCTAGCTATTCCAAAAAATCCAAGAGGAAGGAAAACTTCCAAGCTCTTTTCATGAGGCCAGCATTACCCTAATTTCAAAATCAGATAAAGGCATTACATTGAAAGAGAATTACAGGCCAATATCCCTGATGAACATAGATGCTAAAATCCTTAACAAAATATTACCAAATTGGATCTAATAATATATTAAGAAGATTATACACCATGACCAAGTGGGATTTATTTCAGGGAGGCAGAGGCAAGGCTGGTACATCTGCAAATCAATAAACGTGATACAGCACATAAACAAATTGAAAAACAAAAATTGCATGATCATATCAATAGATGTAGAAAAAGCATTTGACAATTTCAACACCCATTTTTGATAAAAATTCTCATCAAAGTAGGAATAGAGGGATGATACCTCAACATGATAAAGACCATATATGACAAACCTACAGCCAACCTCATACTCAATGGGCTAAAACTAAAACCATTTCCCCTAAGAACAGGAACAAGACAGGGATGTCTGGTTACACTACTCTTATTCAACATAGTACTGGAAGTCCAAGCCACAGTAATCAGACAAGAAGAAAACATAAATGGCCTCCAAATTGGAAAGAGGAAGTAAAACTGTCCTTATTCACAGATAACATGGTATTGTACATAGAAAACCCTAAACACTCCACCTAAAAACTATTAAGATTTAATAAGTAAATTTGACAAGGTAGCAAGATATAAAATTAACACCAAGAAATCATTGACATTTTTATACACCAATAGTGAATTCTCAGAAAGAGAAACTAG
Source organism: Myotis myotis (assembly GCF_014108235.1). Classification (NCBI taxonomy): domain Eukaryota; kingdom Metazoa; phylum Chordata; class Mammalia; order Chiroptera; family Vespertilionidae; genus Myotis; species Myotis myotis. The sequence goes on along the minus strand of NW_023416390.1, from coordinate 87,572,248 downwards.
AAAAGTAATCCTATTTGCCAATGCAACAAAAAATTAAGATACTTAGGAATAAACTTAACCAAGAAGTTAAAAGTTTGTACTCAAAAGACTACAGGACATTGAAAAATGAGATAGATGGAGATATAAACAAGTGGAAGAATATACAGTGTTAATAGTTTGGCAGAATTAACATCATTAAAATGTTTATACTACCCAAAGCAATTTATAGATTCAATGCAATCATTATTAAATTACCAATGGCATATTTCATAGATCTAGGACAAATACTCAAAAATTTATATGTAACCCCAAAAGATCTTGAATATCTGCAGCAATCTTGAGAAAGAAGAACAAAGTTGGAGAGACCACAATACTAGATATCAAGTTATACTACAAAGACACTGTAATCAAAACAGTCTGGAACTGGCACAAGAACAGACATGTGGATCAATGGAAGAGAATAGAAACCCCAGAAATCAACCCAAGCCATTACGCTGAATTAATATTTGACAAAAAAGGCAAGAATATACAATGGAGTCAAGGCAGTCTACTCAATAAACTGTGTTGTGAAACTGGACAGATACATACAGAAAAATTAAACTAGATCACCAACTTACACCATACACAAGAATAAAGTCAAATTGAATAAGAGACATAAATTTAAGTCATGAAACCATAAAAATCCTAAAAGAAACCATAGGCAGCAAAATCTCAGATATCTCTCATAAAAATATGTTCGTGGATATATCCCCTAGAGCAGGGGTCCTCAAACTACGGCCTGCGGGCCACATGCAAATACAAATATTGTATTTGTTCCCGTTTTGTTTTTTTACTTCAAAATAAGATATGTGCAGTGTGCATAGGAATTTGTTCATAGTTTTTTTTTTAAACTATAGTCCGGCCCTCCAACAGTCTGAGGGACAGTGAACTGGCCCCCTGTTTAAAAAGTTTGAGGACCCCTGCCCTAGAGCAAAGAAAACTAAGAAGAAAATACACAAATGGGACATCAAAATAAAAAGCTTCTGCACAGCAAAAGAAACCATCAACAAAATGAAAAGGGAGCCCATTGTATGGAAGAACATATTTGGCAATGATGGATCTGATAAAGGTTTAATATCCAAAATATATTAGAAACTCATATAACTTAACAAAAGGAAGACAAACAATCCAATTTAAAAATGGGCAAATGACCTAAATAGACACTTCTAAAAAAAAACAATGCTCAAAGTCACTGATCATCAGAGATATACAAATTAAAACCACAATGAGGTATCACCTCATATCTGTCAGAATGGCTACTATCAACAAATCAACAAATGACAAGTGCTGGTGAGGATGTAGAGAAAAGGGAACCCTAGTACACTGCTGATGGGCATGCAGACTGGTGCAGCCATTATGAAAAATAGTTTGGAGTTTCCTCAAAAAATTAAATATGGAACTGCCATTTGACCCAGTGATCCCACTTCTAGGAATATATCCTAAGAAACCTGAAACACAAATCAAAGGATATATGCACCCCTATGTTCATAGCAGCACAATTTAAGATCTGGAAACAGCCCCAGTGCCCATCAATAGATGAGTGGGTAAAGATGCTGGTGGACCTTTACACCATGGGATATTATGCAGCAATAAAAAAGATGAATCTCTTACCCTTGATACAGCATTGATAGACCTGGAGAGTATTATGCTAAATGAAATAAGCCAGTCAGAGAAAGCCAAGTATCACATGATCTCACTCATAAGTGGAATCTAATGAACAAAATAAATTGTTTAACGAAATAGATCTAGAGACATAGAAGCATGGAGCAGGTTGTTAAATCTCAGAGGGAAAGAGGGGGAGGGAGGTGGGAGGGAAGAGGTCAACCAAAGAACTTGTATGCTTATATGCATAAACCATGGACATAGAGAATAGGGTGGAAGGCCTCACAGGGAGTGGGGGTGGCAGGGGCAGGCTAGAAGGGGGTCAATAGAGGGGAAATTGAGCACATGTAATACTTCCAACAGTAAAGATTTTAAAATATAAATAATAATAATAATAATAACAATAATAATATAAGTTTGTGAGAACGTGAAGAGATTGGAACCCTGAGGCTTTGCTGGCAAGAATATAAAATGGTGCAGCTAGCTAGCTGCTTAGGAAAAATTTTTGGCAATTCCTTTAAAAGTTAAATCGATATTGGTTATTTGACCTGGCAAATCTACTACTATATCTTACCCAAGAGTAATGACAACAAGCATTCACACAAAAACTGATATACAGATGTTCATAAGAGCATTATTCGTATTAACTCCAAAGAAAAAACAGTTGACGAATGGATAAATAAACTGTTCAGGGCCCATACAGTGAACTATTGTTTGGCAGTTAAAAGGCATGAAGTACTAATGCATGCTACAACATGGATAGACCTTGAAGATATTTTAAGTAAAAGAGTGTAGACGCTAAGGATGATATATTGTATAATTACATTTATATGAAATGTCCATCACGTACAAATCTCTAGAGACAGGATTTAGATTAGTAACTGCCTACAGCTGGTGGGAGGAAGTCTGTGAGGAAATGGAAGTGATTGAAAATGATTACAGGATTGTTTTTCGATAGTGAAAATGTTCTAAATTTGGTTGTGGGTGTTTGCACAACTTTGTGAATATACTAAAAGCCACTAAATTATACATTTTAAATGGATCAATTGTATGGCATATGAATTACACCTCAATGATGCTTCTTTTATTTGTCTATTTTTTAAATGTCTTTATTGATTGTTAGAGAGAAAGGAAGAGAGAGGGGTAGAAAGATAGAAACATCGATGAGAGAAGAAATTGGCTGCCTTCTGCATACACTCCAACAGGGGATCGAGCCCGCAACCCCGACATATGTCCTGACTGGGAATCGAACTGGTGACCTCTTGGCTCCTGTGTGGACCTTCAACTGGTGAGCCACACCAGCTGGGCCTCAATGATGCTCTTGTACTAAAAATCAACAACAGAAAAATCCAAAGTTGTTGACTAAATTATCTTTGTTTTCTAAAATTTTGTCTGACTTTAACTTGGATAAAGAAAGCCCCTCCCTCATAAGAAACAAATTTCGTACCTTAGGGATGCTAATTTTGGTGATGGTGACCATTAGAATGTTAGAGAACAAAAGCCCTGATTTAAAAATGTTTTCATCTAATTTTATTAAAATTCTCACTTGATGCCCTTCCTTCCAGGACTGCCTTAATCTCCTTCAGCCACATCTAGGGCGGGCCTGCACTACATGGCTGAGCTGCCAGGTCAGCAGGCTGAGCAGACCCTGCTTCCATGTGGGACATTGAAACGTCCCTCCAGAGACCAGCAGGTATCCCCAGAGCTGCAGATGGCAGTAGTAGGTGGAGACCCTGCTTGGATACCCAACCTTGAGCATGTCTGGGAACTTCTCTGGATTCCCCATTCCTTATATTATAATTATTATTATCATTATCATCACCATCAACATCATCATTATTATTACTAATGCTACATCATGGTCTTGCTACTTCAAAGGACCACTGTGGAAAAAATGAAAGCATGGTGTGTGAAAGTGACTAGAATACATCAAAACTGCTTTACTTTGTATTCCACGCTGCAGGCACTGGTGCCCAAGCCCTCATCTTACCTGGAAGCTGCAGGGGCCAGGCTGAGCTTCTGGACCACACAATGGCAGAGGCGGGTCTGGAATCTGGTCTCACTTGTATCCCTCGTCCTCCTGAAGACTCCTGGTCACACACAGGCTGTTCTCAGAAGACCCTACCCATCTCTCAGAAGACCCTACCCATCTCTTTGGCGATCCATGCACGTGGTTTTATAAATCAGTTAGGTTTCACAATATACTGTAAATGTCCACATCTGCTTCTTTACAATATCAATTATATCTGTCAAGGATTTATTCTGGGTCAAAAATGCTTGTTTGACATTGATTATGGAAAAGACTAGGCCAGTATCTTATATCTTATGAGTCAGGAGCCAGCTAGAAGGGGACATATGTAATACTTTCAACAATAAATTTAAAAAAAAAAAAAAGAATCTTATGCAGCCACCAAATTGATGGTCTAATTATAAATCAATAGATTTTAAAAAATATTTTTCTATTATTTTATAGCCCTCAGGAGAAAAACAAAAAAAAAAGAGGTCAGGATCAAAGAAGATAATTTATATGCAAAGTGCTGTCAAACTTGTAAGGATAAATATGTTACTTCAAGGAAGGTAAAGTTGCTATCTTTTTATCTGTGGGAATGTATGTACTATGCATGTATTGCCTAAAATAAAGAATTTTAGTAAGAAAAGTATGAATCGACTGCCTCCCTTCACTCGGAGCATTGTGGGTTGTTAGTGTGGGCATTTATGGGCGTCCCAAACGTGTCTCTCTGAGCTGCTGGCCTTCCATCTGACTGATCAGTCCAAACCGGACCAAAAGAAAGCAGATACCATGCATTCTGTCCTTCCTCTTTGTGAGGAAGAATGTAACTAAACAAGTGAGCTCAACGTTTAATATGCAGTCTAACCTGATTCCCCCAGGCACACGTGCACACACACACACACACACACACACACACACACACACACACTGACTTCTTCTGCATGTGCCTTCTGCCAGAAACAACTTACTTCATTCACTTCTTCATTGGCTCATTCTTTAAGTGTCAGGCACTATGTGAGATGCTGAAACCCCATTATACTCCCACAACTCAGTGGCGCTTCCTTCTTTGAGAAGTTATCCCTGACTTCTCCCCACATGGTTCCTCCCCCCCCACACACACCTGTTCCCAGCCACATACACAAGGAAAAGAAGAACCAACCTCGGAATCCCTTTAACACTGCATAGCTCATGCTGGTTGTGCTCATCTCGGTCCCCCAACCCCGACGGAGCGCCTCCTGAGAACAGGGGCCAGGCCTGGGGTGAAGATCTCTGTGCTCCGGGTCTTCACTCAGCGGGCCCCATGGAATGAGGCTCCATGGGTATGTGGTGAGGAAATAGGACTGAAGAACTGAATGAGGACTCGTGTCAAGGACGACACACAGACCCTCTGCTTTGGGAATCAGTTCTTGTTGGCAGAATGGAGTGCAGACTTCCCAGGGCCCTTGCCAGGCTCATAATAGCAGCAGGCCCTTCATGCTCCCACATCCCCAACCCTCCCTGGGCCGCCAGCTCCTCCAGGCCACAGGCCATGACTCAGCCCTGGTGGAGCTGGGCCCACCCCACACACTGCACAGGGCGGGACCCTGACTCCCAGCGGGAATTCCAACCCAGAGCAGGTCACCTCCACTTCCCAGTGTCGGCCAATAAGGATCTGTGGCTGCAAACAGTTTAAAAGTTTATTTAGGGCCTAAAGGATAGGAATCCAGGAGGTAGGGTTTAGGGGAGACAGAGAGCTGGGGCTCATAAAGGCAATACCACAGCTAGGACATAATAAACTGTTCTTTTTTGTAATATTTTTTTTGATTTTAGAGAGGAAAGGAGAGGGAGAGAGAGAGAAACATCAGTGATGAGAGAGAATCATTGATTGGCTGCCTCCTGCATGCCCCCTACTGGGGATTGACCCGCAAGAGAGGTACATGCCCTTGACGGGAATCAAACCTGAGACACTTCAGTCCACAGGCCAACGCTCTATCCACTGAGCCAAACCAGCTAGGGCACAATAAACTGTTCTTAGTGGCTACTTAACATGGTGTGATAGCTCAGTCAATAGTGATTGGTCAGGTCCAGGTCCTGGTGATGAAACTGGGGAAAGTGTTGGCATGGAAACAAGGGGGTGGGGCAAGTTCAACAATGTGCTTCTACAGCAAGTCCCAAAGCCCAAAAGTCCAACCTCATCTGGGCACCACAATGCCGACCCCCAACTTCCCCAATGACTTCCCAATGCCACTGGAGGGTCCCCGTTATCAGAGCTGTCTCAGATCTTTCAGTTCACAGCGCGAGTTCATGCTTGAGCTGGGGTCCTGGCCTGAGTCCATTTTGGACCCAGAGGGCTTAATGATTTCATTGTATTCCCATGATTACTGATGCACGAACTGTACTCCTTTCCACGTGATTTTGGGAAACGGGGGAACCTCCCTCTTTCTTGTCCCCTGAGAAGCCACAGACCAGACAGAGTTCTAGACTCCACCAGCCATACACTTGTGTGCCGGCAGAGCGCAGTGAGCTCATGAGCACCCATCTCTAGGCCCCCGGTTTCCCTTTGTGGCCACCGCCTTCTTCTGCCTCCTGCCCTTCTATCCTGTTTTCTTTGCTCACTGACAGCCCTGGAGCAATCTCTCTTGCCCCCTCCAATCTCAGCCTGTCTTCAACAGCCTTCCTTCTCCATCAGCCTCCCTGCTCCCATCCTCGCCTGCGTGTGCACCTGGCCACTGAGGAGGGCCGTCCCCGGACAGTGAGGGAGGGAGTGGGCCACAGACCACCTTCTCCATGGCCCGTGTGGCCGCCTGCTTTCTGTGTCTCTTCACTCCTGGGGCGCAGTCAGGTGAGACTGTAGAAATGGCCCGAACTGTGGGGAAGCTTGGTGCTGCTTTTGCATATGGCTTCAGGTGTCCGGCATGATAAATCAATCAAATATGGACAAAGACCTAAAAGCTAACTGCCGGCTGCCGCACTAATTCTGCCTCTCACAACGCACCCTAAGGAAAGTCTGTGAAATAAAAACCTTCTTTGGTTCAAAGATGCTCATTACAGTTTTATTTGTTATAAAGAACAATAGCATAAGCAGTATAAGCACCTAAAAGTAGCTCCTTTTATCAAGGAAACTTTCGAATAACATAAAAATCATGCCCATTACAATATTATATTAGGAAGCAGGATCCAACATTCTCTGTGAACTACATTCAAAAGTGAGCACTAATGCACAGGAAAAGGGAAACTGTAAAGACCCTCCCGCTGCTCCTCGAAAAGGCCTCGTGGTCTGTGTAAGCTGCCTCCCCGCCCCCAGAGGAGGCCTGAGGGTCCTGTGCTGGGGGGCTCCTCCCCTCTCCTTGCCTCCCTGGAGGGAAAACAGGCTCCTTACTTTGCTGTCTGTGCACATATCAGGATCCATGGAGCTGTGTGGACCATTTTGTCCAAACCAGTTTTCACAAATAGGATGTGCTCTGGGCTGGATTTAGCCCCCTGGGGTGGGCCCCCCTTCCCCACAGGCTCCCTGAGGCCAGGTTTGTTCACCTGAAGGTCTCAGCTTGACAGGCACTCACTATCCAGCATCTGTGAGCCCCGAGTCCCCGGGATTGACAAACACTCACATGCCTGCATAGACTGCCTGCAGGTGGACAGCCAGAGGGGCCCACACTTGGCCTTCTCCACTTGGGGTCACATCCTGACACTCTTTCCACCATAGAGGGGATGCTGGGACCTCGCAGCAGTGCAGGACCCGGTCACTGCAGGCATCTTCATTGGATGTCTTTGACAGATGGGTGTTCCAGTTCTTTCTAGTCCTTTAACATGACAAACAAGACCCTAATGTCCTTGTGTGCAATGGCATAATTTTTTTCAATACATCAAATCAGAATGTTTACAGAAATAATAAACTGACACTCCCACCAGGAAGACCAAGTATGCCCCCTCCCAGCACCAGCAGCACTGAGGGACACTCCTTGGCAATAAGAAAGATGCCTTCATTTGCATTTCTCTAGCTCCACGGTTCTCAACCTGTGGGTCACGACCCCTTTGGGAGTCGAATGACCCTTTCACAGGGGTCGCCTAAGACCATTGGAAAACACATATATAATTACATATTGTTTTGTGATTAATCACTATGCTTTAATTATGTTCAATTTGTAACAATGAAAATACATCCTGCACATCAGATATTTACATTACGATTCATAACAGTAGCAAAATTACAGTTATGAAGTAGCAACGAAAATAATTTTATGGTTGGGTCACAACATGAGGAACTGTATTAAAGGGTTGCGGCATTAGGAAGGTTGAGAACCACTGCTCTATCAGTTGGTAAGGTTGAGCATCCTTTCATACGGTTTTTAAGCCCTGGCGTTTTATCTGTAAGCCACCTGTTCATCATATGTTCCCATTATTCTATTGCAGAGTCATTTTTTCAATTTGTCAAAGCTTTGGTTATGTTACTCAGAGCTTGCCAAACGGTGCGGAATGGGGAGTTGCCATATCTACACCGAAGCATGCTGAATGCGATGACCTGGGTCCTCAAGCAGCCCTGTGGGCCTAAGGTAGCATCACACGCCACACCTTGCTGCTCAGATGCAGGCAGCCCAGTCACTTACCCCAGGATGCTGAACTTAAGGCCCCGTGATCTGGGATCAGTTGGCAAGCCTATATTCTACATAAAGCTTTGGCACATAGATTGCATTTGTGCTTACTCAGTCCATTGTTTAGTGTTTGCCTTTGTTCATGGTATCACTTAACATACATTTTTTATATAATTATGTATATCTACCTTTTCTTATGGCATTTGGTATTCCTAATTGTTTGGTTGACTATAGTTTCCACCATGTTGGGGGCTTTCGTTTACTTCATTGTTATATCTTTAGTGCCTAGAACAGCATCTGGCCCATAGTAGTTGCCCAATAAACATTAGTTAACCTAATGAATTAATTACAAGGTAGTGTTGGAAGTGCAAGATAATGCAGGATGTATGCTGTGTCTGTGTGTTTCCTCTCAGAAGTAAGGCATAACTTAATTGGCAATGGTGAGTAATATATGTCCTTCTAGCCACTTCAATGCAGCCACTTTCTCTTTTATTATCACAGGGCAGCCTACCCAGTGCTAAAGGATTAGGGATGTGGCCACAGGACATACTGGGGCTCACTAGGGCTCCAAGGTCTGGTTCCCAGTGGGCACCCTCTCCGGGTCCCTCCATGGCACTGAAAGGGACCCCACTTGCAGCTGCGAGCCTCCTCTGGACTTTGCTGACCCGAGGCGCCATGACACCAGGTCAGGCAGCTGGGCCTGATTTATGCAGCTGCTTCCTCTGACCCCTGTGCTACAAAGGAAGTAAGCATGTGCAGCCAGCCTCAGAGACGAGCTGGGGTGGGGTGGGGAGGGGGAAAAGCATAGCATGGGGGGGAAGGACAGTGGAAATGAGCCAGGCAGGCATGAGCTCCGGTCCTGCCTCTGCCCATCACTGGTGCATGATCTTGTGCTTTACTCTAAGTTCTTTGGACTCCAGTATCTGGTATGTGAAAAGGTATTAACAGTACCTACCATGGCATTGTGATAATTACAGGCCAGAAGTGTCTGAGAGATTTAGGTAATCTTATATAATAAAGAGGTAATATGCAAACTGACCATCACTCCAACACACAAGACGGCCATCCCCATGTGGACACAAGATGGCTGCCTCAAGATGGCCAGCAGGGGAGGGCAGTTGTGGGCGATCAAGCCAGCAGGGAAGGACAGTTGGGGGAGACCCAGGCCTGCAGGGGAGGGCAGTTGGGGGTACCAGGCCTGCAGGGGAGGGCAGTTGCGGGGACCGGGCCTGCAGGGGAGGGAGTTGGGGGGGGACTAGGCTGGCAGGGGAGGGCAGTTGGGGGCAACCAGGCCTGCAGGGGAGGGCAGTTGGAGGGGACCAGGGCTTCAGGAGAGGGCATTTGGGTGCAACCAGGCTGGCAGGGGAGGGAAGTTAGGGGCAATTGGGCCAGCAGGGGAGCAGTTAGGCATCGATCAGGCTGGCAGGCAGAAGCATTTAGGGGAAATCCCTAGAGGGCTCCCAGATTGAAGAGGGTGCAGGCTGGGCTGAGACACACACCCTCCCCCCATGCACAAATTTCATGCACTGAGCCTCTAGTCAATAATAGTTGTTATTGCAAGAGTAGCATTTCCAGAGAAGCTACTCCATTACTTCTGCACAAAGCATCCTTTGACAAGACTTTACACAATTGCAAACAGCTCTGCTGTGTTTCCATTGCAGGTGCAAAGCTCCTGATAACACCAGATGTCTTATCACAAATTACCGCTGGATTCTGCCTCCATGTTCAGAGCATCCTTTATCACTTCTGCTTACAGGGCATTGCAATGCAAGGCACACCTCAGGCAGCAGATTGCCCTGGGACTCAGACATCCGGGACCCTGCTTCACACACGTGCTGGGCTGTGCACCCTCAGGAAGAATAAATCAAAATTGCAGAGTCCTCAAGAGTGGGGCTGGTGTGTGGGGAACAGGACCACTGCTGTTCATTCCCCTCCTATTCCATCAGCTGGCGCTGGTGTCCCACCATCATCCACAGTGCCCCTGGGCATCCCAGTCCACCCCATTCAATGTGCTCCCTGCCCTTCATAGTACCAGTCAGCCTTCAGGTCCCAGCTCTCATGCCACTTTTTCACCCTCCCTGTTCCATACCCCATACTGACCTCCATCTCCCTAATGTTACTGCAACAGAGCTAGCAATTCATCTCACAATCAGACTTTGCATTCCAGATGGTTGACACACATTGGTCTTATTTTGTCTAAGTCCCTAAAATGACAGCAGAAGCAGGAATAATTCTATACTACTAAATCACAGGACCATCTGAAGGTGGCCACCAGTGGGCAGGAGATACCCAGCACATTTCTGGAAGCTGAAAATAGAATGGAAGAATGGGACACATGGCAGAGTGACAGGGAACCAGGGCTCAGAGCCTGGAGAGAGTGGGGTCAGAGTTAGCACGGCCAGAAGGCAGTGTGCCCAGAACCAGGGAGCTCAGGGGAGGCAGGCAGCAGTCAGCAGGATAATACATTTCTGGAGAAACAAGGTATAGACAACTGACAGGGCCTCAGGCTTCTATTACAGTTGTCAGAACCACTGATAGAGCCCACTCTTTCCAGCAATGGCCAGGGCCCGGGGTGGGGGGAGGCATGGGTGGCTCTCTCCATGCATCTTGAATCAAGCCCTGCCAGGAACAGGCCCGGTGACTCCACAGAATCCTTCCTCACTGGAGAGAAAGACCCACCACTGCAGTGAGTTCAGGGGACAGAGGAAAACTTGAAAATTGCAATTTTTATTCTGAAAACATGTCAAACTATTAGATTTAATTTTAAAAAGAATTGGATGCTATTTTTTTAAAAGAAAGAGGGGATAAGAATAAGCTATTGGCAAAAGGAAAGAAAAGAAAGGGGAAAAGAAAAGAATTGCCAAAATGTCTCATTAGAATGCCTAGAAAATAACCTTGAGGAAATTTTTCAGGTCATGAAGTTAAAGGAGATGAGAGAAGAGAGACATCGAATTTCAAAGCAAGTGTTCTAAGAAAGAGAGCATAAAGTGGAGGTGACACAATTTTAAAGAAATAATAGAAGAATAACTTCCCAGAGCTGGAGAGGCAGAAGTCATCACACTGAGAAGGTACACCATGAACTGAGCAGAATAAATGAAAAATTATTCCCGCCTTGACACGTTTTTTATGAAAGTACTGATTACCAAGAATAACAGAAGGTTAAAGAGCCTTGGAAAGAAGCAGGAATTTCCTTAGAGACTCTTGGGAATCCGTGTTTCACATCCCACACCTCAGTGATGTCATACTTCCTTAGAGCAGAGAGTACCACACACAGCAGCAGCAGATTATAAGGGACATTATCGAGACCTTAGAGCAGATCTCGAGCCAACAACCAAATAGGATGGCAAAATAGATACATTTTCAAATATAGAGAGACTCAGAAAATTTATCTCACACATATCCTTTTCCTAAATTTAAATTACCTCAAATCCTACAACAAACAATCATGGAGATCAACAGCAAGGGGTCTAGGCTGCTCTGCCTGTGGAGTAGCCTTCTCTCCGGCCCACTGCTTCAGTTTCAGTAACAAACTCTTTCCCTTTAACTCTAAACACACACACACACACACACACACACACACACACACACACACACACACACCACAACCACACAAGGGGTCTAACCCAAAAGTTCAATAAAAAAAAAAAAACTGCAGGACCCCCGCTGTGTGACAGGCCCATGTTAGAACGGGCTGGGGTAGACCCTCAGAAGAAAAGAGAATCTGCCCCACTCAATAGATGAATGCACTTAAAAATGTAAAATAAGCAAAATAAGATGACAAACCAACTCAAGAGGAGAAGAATAGACGTGGAGATAAAAGATGTGACATTAAATTATTTCATTTATCAAAAGCCCAGATGTTCCAATTATGTTGCTCTGGGTGGAATCTGGAAACTTTCTTTTCAAAGTCCCCTGGTGATCTAATGCCAGCCAGGCCAGGAGCTGGCATTGAGGAGCCTGCACTGGGATTGTTCTCTGGCCCCTGCATGTGAATGGAGAGCTGCCGTCCTCCCTGCTCTTGGCTTGGGTTTGATGGGTGTGGATTACATCCGCAGGGACCTCAAAGAAGACCAGAGCTGGGCCTGGATTTCCTTTTTCCCACAACACCTGAGACTGAACACACAAGAACACTTCATATTACTCCCAAGTTAGGAAGTAGTTAAAAGATCATCAAGTTCTTAAATTCTCTGATCAACAGTAAATCAGCAAAGGTTGAAAGTAGGCCTCAAAATCATTTCCCTGGGAGCTGGCCATCCTCCTCCCAAGGAGGTAGTACCTGAGATGAGAAGGGCCCCACAGTCGTCAGTGCACACGTGGGGCGATCAGTGAGGCGGATGTAAGTGCTGGTGTGCGGCTGATGGAATACCTTGGTCATCCCTCAGCACTCAGTCCTCTTGCGTTCTTCCTTCGGCAACCTAACAGTTGTCCGCAGAGTGTGTGAGCTCGTTGAGGGAAGACCAGTGGCTCAGCTGGCTGTGGGTGACTGTGATGGAAGAGGCCACGTGGGTGCAGGGCTTGCAGTGTCCTTGGTGCAATAGCTGGTGGAGGGAGGATTTCAGAGAACCTTTCCTGTGCTAATAGACAAGACCAAGGAGTGCCTGCATGACTTGTGCACCTTGGATATGGCTGTTTGAAAGTGCTGTGTGTGACGACTTCCCTGGCGGTGAAGTGAGGGAGACAGTGTGAGAGAAGTAAAGGTCCCTGGACAATAGAGTTGCTGAAAGCATGTGTTTTCAGAGTTGGTGAGCATTGAGTGAGAATGTGTGGACTTGGTTTGCACGCCAGCATCCTGATTCGAGCAGCTACAGCCACCCCGAGGTGGGAGCCTGAAAGCTGACACAGGTCCTCTGTGTTTGTGATTACTGTGGGGAGCTGCTGGAGGGAGCTGTCGCGGACTCGGGGAGGTGGTTGTGGGCATGTGCAGCCGTCTGTCTGGTCTTGTGAAAGCATGCAAAGTCCTTGAACCTAGAAGTGCCTGTTTTCACATCCATGTCAGGTTGCCCTTCCTTGGGGCTGCCACATGCGGCCAACCACTGTGTGCCTTGGTGGATGTGTTCATGTAGGCAACAGCTATGAAGTATATTGTTGCTGTGAGAGCCACAGCATTTGCGTAGGTCACAGGTTTACAGGATGAGTTTGAGTTACAGTGCTTGCTGTTTCAAGAGAGTCATGAAGAAGGAGAGTGATAGAGAGTCAGAAACATTGATCAGCTGCCTCCTGCACATGTCCTTCTGGGGATGTGTCCTCCACTAAGAAATATCTTTTAAAGGAGATATTGGTGATTGGATGAAATGTGGCCCAGATGGACAGGTTGGAGTGGAGGAGGAGGAGGAGGCAGGACTGCCTGCTGCTCCTGTGTCCCACTGTCCAAAGGAGCCTCGGCCACACATGGGAGTTTTTAACCTTTCTGTGCCACAGCATCTGTTCATTGTACATCTCCTGTCACCATATAGCAGTTGAGTCTCTTGGTCCTGTTCCTGGGTCTGAATGTCACCTGCGGCCAGGGTGTTGCTGGAGCCTGAATCGCAGCACTCTGGGTCAGTCAGTGCCCTTGTGTCTGGTCCCAGCCACCTCCAGGTCTCTGTGCCCTTCCTGGTGTCCATGTCCTCACCACTGAGGCTGCTGCTGGTGTGGAGGGATCTGTGCCTTCTGTTCTCCCCCGTACTCTCCTCGCCATTACTGGATTAAGTTTGTAATGCCTCAATTGTACCTCATGGTGTGGCTTCCTTGAGAAGGGAAGCTGTGGGTGTGTGCGCTAACACCCAGGAATCTGTGCAGCTTGTGTCTGTGGGGAGTTGACATGTCTCCCTGAGGACCTGTGAGCACAGCCTTGTTTGTGAGTGAATAGTGTGCTTTCCTATGTCATTAATGTTCCTAGGAGCTCGCATTTACTGTATTGGTTGGCTTGGTACTAAACACGATGGCTGTTCTCTTTGAATAGAAGAGAGAGACACAGAAGACAAAGAAGACACATACTGGGAGAGTGTTGCCTGTCATCCATGGAGTTTTTTGCTTACAGCATGTCTTTCCCACCGTCCTGTCTGGTGTCCCTTTATAAGACAGGCTGCTCTGACTGCAAATAATAATAATAATAATAATAATAATAATAACAGCAACAATAATAATAATAATAATTTCCCTGGAGACTACTGGGTATATTTCACAATCCTGCCTCCACTCAGGAAAGCCAATACCCAGGGAGACAGTGGGACCATTGCTTCTCCTGGCCCAGAACTCCTAGTCATTCTTCAAAATCTAAGATATCCGTGTCTTTTGGTATAGCCAACTCTCATTTCATTTAACATATTTTTAGAATAATTTCAGCTGCAATAAAACATATACCCTCAAATATATTACATAATGAAATTTTGCATAAGGGAGTCTAATATCGGCAGCTGGGTTAACCTCGTGTTACAGTTCCTCTGACCATCTCTAAGCATATCTCCTATCAGGAAAGCACCCATTCTGTGTGACAGTCATCTGCAGTCTGACTGCATGTCTGCCCATGCGTTTGTAGAGGTGAGGCTCTCCCAGCGCACATGCAGGCTCCACTGAGTGCAGGGCCAACCTCAGTCACAGCTGGGCAGCCCTCTTACAACAGCAAGTGGCAACACTGCCCTCTACAGACTGGAAGCGCAAAGTCACAGATAACTGTTCTGAACAGCAGCAATCTACAGGGAACACAGAACAAAGGGATTGCCCGTTTTGATATTTGACATGCTATTTGAAAATAAGCAGTGAGAAAGCACAGATTTCATACAACTGCACTAGTGAACTTTACATAATATTTAAATTATTTCCTACCAAGCGATGAAAATTAGATTAACTGAGAAATCATTAGGAGAATAAGATAGACATTTTTAGAAGTAAATATTGTTAGGATGTCAGTTCTGAAACAAAATGTTTCTGTTGCTCTTTTAAAGCTCCAAGCTTTGAGATAGATTTTAATGACCTGTGACCAAAAAGGGGAGTTACTAAAAAAAAAAAAAAAAAAAAAAAAAAAAGTAGTATTTTCAACTAGTTATCTTTTAAAATTTAAATTTTTCAAGTATTAACTTTTCCTATGTTTTTATTTTTTTATCAAATTTATTGGGGTGACATTGGTTAATAAAATTATACAGGGGCACAATTCTACCTACAATATATATCTGTATATTGTATTGTGTGTTCACTACCCCAAGTCAAGTCTCCTTCCATCACCATTTATTGCCACTTTACTCTCTCCTACCTCCTCCCACCCCTCTTGCCTATGGTAATCACCACACTGTGAGGTGGGGGCTTTGGTGGTTTTTTTGCTTAATCTCGTCACCTTTTTCAGCCAGCTCCACAACCCCTCTCCTCTGACAGCTGTCAGTCTATTCTCTGTACCCGTGAGTCTATTTCTGTTTTGTTTGTTAGTTTAGATTTGCTAAAAAAAAAAAAAATGAAATGAAATAAAAACAGAATGCAGTCTCTAGTGGTGTGCCACGGGCTCTCCCCATCGCCCTACCTGTTCATCTCAGCAATAATGTGGATGCTGATGTTGCCGGCATTACACTCAAATTTGGGGATGACCAGAAGCAAGGAAGGAAATCAATGATTCTGAAATGCCAGAAACAAAATTGAAAAAATACCAATAGGGTGACCAAATCCACTGAAAGTTAACAAGACAAATTCTCTAGAGGGAAGTGCAAAATATTAAGCTTTGTCCTAAAACATAAGTGGACAAATGCAGGATGGAAGAAACACTGCTCTCTGCTAGCACACAGAGAAAAAATGCTGTAGATGTCTTAACTGTCTCTAAGTTTAAACAAAGGAACACAATATGGCTGCTGATAATGTTACTTTGATTTTACACTTATTAATAAAAGCATATTATTTAAAACCAAAAATAATTTTCAAATAATATAAAACAGAAATAAATTAGATGCTAAAGTTGATATAAAATTATTCATGGCATTAACTTTTTTTCTAATTTTCGCAACTGTCAGGATATCCCAAGTGATGTCACTGCTTAATTTTACAAGTAAAAGTGACAATACACAAAATAAGCCAGTCAGAGAGAGATAAGTATTACATGATTTCACTCATTTGTGGAATCTAATGAACAACATAAACTGATGAACAAAAATAGGCCCAGAGACGTAGAAACATGAACAGATTGTCAAACCTCAGAGGGAAGGCGGGTGTGGGGGGAGTGGAGACAACAACCAATGAACTCCTATGCATATATGCATAACCCATGGATCATGGATACAGACAGTGGGTGGTGAAGGCTTGGGGGGAGTGGGAGGGACATATGTAATACTTTCAACAATAAAGATTTATAAAAAAAAGTGACAATATAGATTTATAAACTGAGGGTATACTAGTAGGTAATGCTGCTGTATTCATGTCTTTAGTGCTGATGTTCTGTGATATCAGTCAGAACCAGGTGAAATCCAGGCCCTGTCAGTTCAGGAGAAATACGACTATGAACTTCTGTAGACCTCGCTAGAGCAACGGATCAGCGAGGCTGGCTCCAGCATCACTGGGAGAGTTAGGAGCCCTGCCCAGGGCACTGAGAGATGAGCATCCGCGCATCTGTCCATGGCAACTCCATGCTCACTCCACCTGACCCTGCACTCCTCTCACCTTCTCCGCCTCAGTCCTCCTCACTGTGAGGGGTCCACTGCACCCCCAGCCCCGCAGCCCCACAGCCCCACAGCCCCCAGTGCCATCCTGGGGATGACAGACCCAGTCCTGAACAGGCAACCCTGGAGCCCTGTTCTTACTGAGATGGCCCTATGCACAGGCGGCACTTTCTCTTCTTTCCTTCTTCATCTGTCTCCATGAGAATAAACTTCAGCCCTCAATCTCGCTGCTGTCTGAGCACTCGGGCATCATGGGCCTTGAACTCCCAGCATTTGGATCTGGCCTCCTCCCCCAGACCACCCTCCACCCCCGCCCCACGAGGTGTGTGCTAGGTAGGTTTCCCTGTGCAGCGCCCATCTGCCCTGCCACACCTCTTAAACAAAGAAATGAGAGTGACATCGAATCTCATCACTGTTATTGCTATCACTAGAGGCCCAGTGCACAAAATTCGTGCATGGTGTGTGTGTGTGTGTGTGTGTGTGTGTGTGTGTGTGTGTCTCACAGCCCAGCATGCACCCTCTCCAATCTGGGAGCCATCAAGGGATGTCCGACTAATAGTCGAACATCCCTTTCACAATCCAGGACTGCTGGCTCCCAACCACTCACCTGCTTGCCTGATTGCCCCTAACAGCTTCTGCCTGCCAGCCTGATCATCCCCTAACCACTCCCCTGCCAGCCTGATCAACGTCTAACTGCTCCCCTGCTGGCCCAATTGTCCCCAATTTCCCTCCCCTGCCAGCCTGGTCACCCCAACTGCCCTCCTCTTCTAGCCTGGTCACCCCTAACTTCCCTCCCTTGACAGTCTGGCTGTCCCTAACTTCCCTCCCCTGCCAGCCCAATTGCCCCTAACTGCCCTCCCCTGCTGGCCTGGTCACCCCTAACTGCCCTCCCTTGCAGGCTTAGTCCCCCCCAACTGTCCTCTCCTGCTGGCCTGATCACCCACAACTGTCCTCCCCCTGCTGGCCATCTTGTGGTGGCCATCTTTGACCACATGAGGGAGGCCATCTTGTGTGTTGGAGCGATGGCCAATTTGCATATTACCTCTTATTAGATAGGATTCCCCCTCCAGCTTAATGATTGAGACACAAGTAAGCCTCACTGATCTCCAAATAGCAGCGCTTTGAGAACCAGAAGAGCAGCTTCCACTTGGTTAGACAGGGAAGTTCGGATCCTCACTGAAAAGTCACAGACTTTCCCAGGTACAGTTCACAGCTACAAAAAACAGAACGCCGTATTTAAGACCAGTTCAACAATAAGTAATTAAAGGCACACCTGTCAGAAAAAAAGGTCATCCTCTCATTCATTATGGAATCCACTCTCGGGTGCCATCCCCTGACGTGAGACACATCAGTGACAGATTAACTGGGAAATCACATGCTTGCTTTACTCCAAAAGGAATAAAAAATGTGCATGACCCCATCAGGTAAAAAGGTATTTGTTATTTTTTGGAAATCTTTAGTTGAAGGGAGTTTTACTGGCTTTTCTCAAGAAAATTTTAAAAAATAGGTCAGGTCCCTAAACTCTCTTAACTCCTGCCCATCCTGGAAGAAAGCCCTAAGAAAGCTTTCTGCATCCTGTCCCCTTTCCCCTGTCAGCCCCAAAATTATCACACAGGGTGGGAAAATACTAGGGTTTCTCACCGTCCTGCGAAGGCAGGTAGCAAAGAGGTCACATGCTGCTGGTTCACTTATTGGGGTGAAGAGTTACTAAGGGGACTCACAGCTGAATCTCAGGAGTGCACCCAGCATGAGGGATTGCTGAGGTGGGCTGAGCAGAGGCAGTACCCACCTTGTGCAGCCCATGAGGAAAAGGCCTTGACCTCACTCACCAAGCACAGCAAATGCCCACAAGGTCACACACTAAGTAACAAGGTCAAGGTTTCAACCCAAATCTGTCTAACCCCAAGGTGTGCTCTTTCCCTGTGCCCTGAGGAAGTCTCACAGTGGGAAGAAAATGGGTCAAGGGCAGTGGTAGAAAGGTGATAAGAGGCTGCTGCTTCAGGAGAAGCAAAAAAAGGTCTCCAGGACAGAGCTGGAGACAAAGTTAAGGAAAAGAGGGGACAGGCTGAGGAAGGCCTGTTAGTCCCAGCATGAAAATCAAGGAGGATAAATGGGGGTATTTACAGGAAACGAGGTTGCCAACGATGGCAGTAGGATCATGCAGGCCTGTGTAGGAGGTTGGACATGTCCCACAGCCAGCTGTCCCTGCAACATAATTTCCCTACTTTGTACTTATAAAGTATGCACTGTCCTGGGAGGAGGGAACTCTGTTAAAATGATCACTAAGCCTGGCCAGTGTGGCTCAGTGGTTGAGTGTCAACCTATGAACTAGGACAGTGATGGCAAACCTATGACACATGAACTCGTTTTTTTGGTTGATTTTTCTTTGTTAAATGGCATTTAAATATATAAAATAAATATCAAAAATATGTCTTTGTTTTACTATGGTTGCAAATATCAAAAAATTTCTATATGTGACACAGCACCAGAGTTAAGTTAGGGTTTTTCAAAATGCTGACATGCCGAGTTCAAAAGGTTCACCATCACTGAATTAGGAGGTCAGTTCAATTCCTGGTCAGGGCACATGCCTGGGTTGCAGGCTCAGTCCCTAGTATGGGGCATGCAAGAGACAGCCAATCAATGATTCTGTCTCATCATTGATGTTTCTATCTCTCTCTCACTCTCCCTTCATCTCTGAAATTATATATATATATATACACTAGAGGCCCAGTGCATGAAGTTTGTGCACAGGGGTGTGTCCCTTAGCCCGGCCTGCACCCTCTCCAATCTGGGACCACTGGCTCCTAACCACTCGCCTGCCTGCCAGCCTGATCACCCCCTAACTGCTCCCCTGCCGGCCTGATCACCACCTACCTGCTCTCCCCTGCCAGCCTGATCGCCCCCTAACTGCTTGCTCCCCTGCCAGCCTGATCACCTCTAACTGCCTGCTCCCATGCTGACCTGATCACCCCTAACCACCTCTGCCTTGGCCCCCACTACCGTGGCTTTGTCTGGAAGAAAGTCAGACGTCCGGAAGATGTCCGGTCGCCTCAGTCTAATTAGCATATTACCCTTTTATTAGTATAGATATATATTTTTTATTTTATTTTATTTTTTTAATGATCACTAAGGGGTTTCGGCTCCCCTCCCTCCCAGGACAGTGTCTCTATCTGTATACATACCAAGCCTGTAAGACTGGCCCATCTTACAAGCCAGTGCTGAGGCACTGTCACTGGAAAGGGAGCAGGCCCAGAGCGGGGGTGCCACAGGCCTGCCAATAGTGTGTGGGTTCTTGACTCTGTGCAGGAAGGATGTCACAATATGAGTCGAGGTGATTCTGAGAGCATGTTTATTAAACCTGTGGACAATGAAATGACGGAATGACATAGGGTAGAAGGAGCAACAAGAGAGAGCCTGGGTGGTGCTCTGCTTTGGCTCTCCAGAACCATTACAGGAAAGTAGTGAGCCAAGACCGGGCTGCTGTTAGCTCACTGAAAAGCCAGAGAGAAGGGGCCTTGGAGACAGGTTCAGGGGGTAAGCTGCCCACTGCTTCCCTGCTTGCAAGTCTCATGGAGACCCTTAGAGTTTAGGAGAGAAAAGTAAAGATGCATTCTTGAGAGTGAAGAAAGGCGGGGATGCTCCAGAGAGAGCTCATGCTGGGTCTTTGTCTTGAGGGTCCTTATTTATCTGTTTTCTAAAGATGGGAATTTTAGGTGAGGTCTTAGGGGAAGATCGCAATAGAATATTCATCAGCTTTATGCTGATGTACCATAATGAGATGTATTCCTTTAATTTCATCTATGCTTGGGTGTGGTTGGCACAAATGGCACCAACTGGGTTTTTGCTATCTAACTCCTGAGTAGGGTGATTTAAGCCATTTATCCTCTGGTTGGGGATAGTGTAAACAATTTACTCTTAAGTGTCCTTGGTTAGGGAAGATAGGACTTTGTGATTTGCTAGATGGCTGCAAACTGCTTGGCCATTTAGCTGTCTGTCTCAGTTTCCCTATTCCACTTGTCCTGGCCTACTGACCTGTTTCATTATGCGATGGATCTCAATAGCTAATGTGTCCAGATTGGAAAAGCATATGAAGGCTAAATTACCCCAAGCCACAGCTCCGCCTCCCCTTGTTTTGTAACCTTAGAGCAAGCACCCACTTTTGAGCTCTCAATTCCTCGCTCTAAAATGTGTTTCACAGTAACATCTATTCCACAGTGCTGTTTGCATGGACAAGGTGAGCTAATTCCTGTGGGACATTGGCGCACGTTAGCCATTGTTAAGAGCTCACTCTTTCCAGTAAAACTTGATGTTCACGGAGATGATGATGATTCCTTCACAAGCAGGAAGGAGACTTCCAGCAACTGTGGAATGTGATGGAAGGTGGGGGCTTTGATCCCAGGCTGAGTTTCACTTATGCATTCGTTACCTTATCTTGAGAATAATGGCCCTAGGCAAGTGCCCCAACATCACTGAACCTAGTTCTCTTATTCATCAGAGAAAAGTAATAGTAATAAGCCTATGGATTCACAACCCAACTCCATCACTTACTTTAGCTCTGATGCCTTAGTTTTTCACCTGGAAAATGGAACAATACTAGTACCCATCTCACTGTCAGGGCAGAACCTTTCCGAAAAAATAATGTGTAATTCACTACATTGCTTTTCACTGCTAATGGGGTAGTGGGAGCTCCTATCTAGATAAAGACTCCAATAATGGTGGGCCCATCCATCAGCACCTGCTACTGAACAGCTCCCTACCAAAGACAGGCTGTCCCATGAATTTTCTCTCCTAATGGCTTCCATGTTGTCTTGGCTAGAACCAGGAATATTCTCCCTTCTTGGCATTCTGCTTGTAGAGATCCTCCACAGGAGGCTGTATGCCCAAAAGACCTTTATGTATTATAGCAGTTGTTGTGTAGGCACATGAAAGCGATCAGATGGAAGGTCCTAGATCAGTGATGGCGAACCTATGACACGCGTGTCAGAGGTGACACACGAACTCATTTTTTTGGTTGATTTTTCTTTGTTAAATGGCATTTAAATATATAAAATAAATATCAAAAATATAAATCTTTGTTTTACTATGGTTGCAAATATCAAAAAATTTCTATATGTGACATGGCACCAGAGTTAAGTTAGGGTTTTTCAAATTGCTGACATGCCGAGCTCAAAAGGTTCGCCATCACTGTCCTGGATGTAACTCGTTTCCCCCACTGCAGTCTCTGAGGAGACTTCTGCTCACTCCATACCCTCACAGCACTCATGTTCACTTGTGCAGATCTCAGAAATTAACCTCAGTCATCCTACGCTAAACTGTAGGCTCCCTGAGGCTATGTATAAGATCAACTAATACCCATTTTAAGCCTTATATTTCAGATACTGTAACAGAATAGAGACACTGATTACCCCTCCAAGTGGAGAGGAACAATACCACTGAAAATGCTGAAAAATACTGAAACTTTATTTTCTAACTAGAGGCCCAGTGCACAAATTTGTGCACCAGTGGAGTACCTCAGTCTGGCCTGCAGGATTAGGCCAAAACTGGCTCTCTAACATCCCCCAAGGGGTCCTGGACTGCAAGAGTGTGCAGGTCTAGGTGAGGGAGCCCACTGGTTCACGATCATGGCTGGGGAGGGTCACGGGAGGTTGGCCAGCGAGGGAGGGATTGTGGGAGGGGCCCAGGGCATGTCCGGCCTGTCTTGCTCAGTCCCGATCGGCTGGACCACAACAGCAAGCTAACCTACCAGTCAGAGCATCTGCCCCCTGATGGTCAGTGCACATCACAGCAAGCAGTTGAGAGAACTTAGCATATCATTAGCAAATTACACTTTGATTGGTTGAATGGATGACCAGACGACTAGACAACTGGACACTTAGCATAAAAGGCTTTTATTATATAGGATATGTTGGCTGACTGGCACAGAATGAGGAGTACTGAATATGCCAACATCAAGTGAAATCTAGAGCCTAAAGGGTTAGGTCAAACATAGAAGCAATCTTTCTCTTTGAAGACATTGAGCATCCATTCATGACATTGTAGGAACCCAGAATCACGTTGGGGTCTACCAAGGTGAGAGTCTAATTCCATAAAGTAGGAACCACAAGTTCTGTACACAGCAGAGTATTATGTACACTCAGTTTTCATATACAGAATCTGAGCAACACAACCAGCAAACTTAATTAAACGTGTGTAGTAATCACATTAACACAACCACTGGAGAATATGCATCTTTCTTAGGCACATGTGTAACACTTTTGAAAATTGATCACTTTTTAGTGTAAGAGTAAACAAGAAATAAACCTATATCCCACACTCATTCCCCTTTACACACCCACTAGGTAGAAACAATGAACCACATCTGTCATGGTTTATGGCACTGAGTAAAGGTCGGGGGAGGGAATCTATCCTGAGAGTTAATTTAAAAATCCTGTCCTTACTCAAATCACAGCATAAATTCACTACCTGAGAAATCTGAAAAATCTGAAGCTGTAAGCTCAGTTTTAAAATATCAAACTCAGATAACCAATACAGATTTACAGAACATTCAACACAAGATTTACAGAATCCCCATAGAAAAATTTCCAAGGATTCTGATTTCACAATAAAAAACAAACAAAGAAATACACAGGAGAACAGGCACCCTGAGTGAGAATTCGCAGTAATATCAGGTATCAGGAGGCAACCCATTCTCACCAACTTCATATTCAGAATTACAGACAAGAATATAAAAGATGCATATTTAATGGGTTTTAAAAATAAACAGGGTATTGACAAGATGAACAAATAATGAAAGACTATTAACATGTCCAAACTATCTTGACCAAAAAAAATATGGTTCCCCAAAATGTGTAACAATTTTAACAAAGAGTTTAATGGGTGGTTTTAAGTGAAAATATTTCAAAGCTGAAGGCTAAATCTGAAGACATTTCCTATAATGCAGTGCAGAAACACGAGTCAGTGATAACAAAGAAGGGCTAGAGGACATGAAGGATAGAATGCACGCATCGAATATCTGTCTAATTGGGGGCCCAGAAAGAGGGAAATAAGATATGGAGAGAGATGGTATTTGAAGAAATAATGAGTGAAAAGTTTGAAACTGATGAGACATTACTCCTTATAAAAGCAAGTGTATCTCAAATGGGATAAAAATAAAACCCACACTTAGAAACATCATTGTGAAACAGCATAATGCCTTCAGGAAAAGAGACTGCCTTAAACTTCTTCAGCGAGAAATGGCAGATAATCAATAAAGGAATGACAAATAGCCAATGGAAGTCAGAAGACAGGGGAATAATACCTTGAATGTGCGGAGAGAAAATAACTGTTTACCCAGTAAGATTATTTTCCTGAAAGGAGATTAAGTAGAAAACAAAAAAAAAAAGAAAAAGTAAAAACAATTAGACTAACAAGAACTGAGCTGTATGCCCAAAAGACCTTCAGTTAATGGTATTGTAGAGGTTGCTGTGTAGGCACATGAAAGCAATCAGATGGAAGGTACTAGATGGAAGAATAAGTGAAGACAAAGAAAATGGTAAATATGAAGGTAAATCTATTCAAATATTAACTGTATAAGACAATGAACATATTGTTTATAAAGACTGAGAGGGGAACAAGACAAATCTAAGACACCCACAATAACATCAGCAAGAAAGAGTGATAATGCAGTTAGTTTGTTAGCAGTACTTGTATTGTTCAGGGGAAGGGTAAAGAGAGTAAAAATCTTAAATTTTCCAAGGTAACCAATTGCAGAACAAAAACATAGAATTAATTAGTTTCAAAATATCAGAGAGGAAAAGATGCAATGAGAAAATATGTTCAAACATTCAGAAATTTTTTTATAAAAGCATACAAAAATGTATAAAGCACAAATACAAAAAAATAGTGATTAAAATAAATGTAAATATAATGACAAATGTATAACTAAAATTAAGAATTAGTCCAGTCAGAATGGCTCAGTTGTTTGAGGATCATTCAGTGCAGCAAAAGGTTGCAAGTTTGATCCCTGGTTGGGGCATGTACAGAAAGCAACTGATTGATGTTTCTCTCTCACATCAATTTTAATGTCTCTCTCTCTCTCTCTCTCTCTCTCTCTCTCTCTCTCTCCCTCTCTCTCTCCCTCCTCTCTCCTCTCCCCCTTCCTCTCTCTAAGCATGTCCTTGGGTGAGGATTAAAAATAATAATAATAATTTTTAAAAGAATTCAAAGACAAAATTGTCAGACTAGACAAAACATGTAAGCAAAGTTTAGAGTTAGGCTATTCAGGAGAAACATTTCTCATTTTTAACTTATCAATATTAGAAAAAATAATAGTAAAAGAATGGAAAAAATTATACCAAGCAAGTACTACCCAAAATAAATATGCAAATATGTAGCTATGTTAACAACAGGTGAAATAGACTTTAATCATAAAATATTAACAGAAAATTTCTATTAAACAATTAAAGATTTAATTATCAAGGAAAATAATTATGAAGTTGTATGCACATAAGAACATAGCCTAAAACATAATAAGCAGAAATTGAAAGGACTAGAAAGAAAAATATCACCTCCATCATCAACAACATCATGGTGGGACACTTAAACACAATTTTCATAGTCAATGAGAGATGTATCAGAAAAAAATAAATATTCATATACAAAGTTTGAGCAATGTAACTAGCTAACTTAAACATCCATAGATAGCACATTAACACAACCAGTAGAGAATATAAATGTTGCTAAGCACATATGTAACGCATGAAAATTGATCAACCAGGCCATAATTCAAGCATCAAAAATTAATACAATTAATTATATATTAATAAAATGATAAATTTTTTCTATTCTAAGAAGTTATAATTTCTGATTTAGTGTTATATATTAGAAAGCAATGATAAAAAGGTGAACAAAAATTATTATTAAAATAGAGTTGAAACAATTTATGGGTCAAAAAATAAGTATATTAAAAATACATAAAAATTGATAAATAATGAAACTATGGCATAACAAAATTGTAAAACTCAGCTAAGTCAGTATTTAGAGGGAAATGTATAACCTAATAATTTATAATAAAAAACAAAGGATAAAATTCAATGAGCAAAGAATCCAATTTGAGAGGTCAAACATAAATGGGAGGAAAGTTATAAAGCAGATAATAATCCAATAAAAATGGACAAATTCTTTGTAAGAATAATGAAAGAAAATAATCAGTATTAGAAATAATAAATGTATATAATTGCAGATGCTGCACCAAGTAAAAATACTTAATGAACAACTTTATAGTGAGAAATCTGAAAACATACCAAATAGACAGACTACTACCATTCCTATATAATAAAGAGCTAATATGCTAATTAGACCGACCAGCAGAACAACCTTCTGGACGACCGTTCAGACAAAGCCAAGGCTGCAAGGGCCGATCGCCTTGCAAGAATCAGCAGTTTGAATTATTTCTACAAAGAAAATAGAAATCTCAGATGGTTTTGTTCTGTCAATAGAAATCTCAGATGGTTTAGTTCTGTCAAGAGACAAATCCAGTCTTAAATATTACAAAGAATAAAATTGTTGAAATAGTCTAAAACTTATAAGAAAACAAAATTATAGGCCCATCTCACTCATGAACTTCAATGTAAAACTTCAAATTAATGTTAGCAAATTGAATCGAAAATGTATGGAAATGATAATACACTATGCCCTTAGGATGCAGAGTAATTTAACATTAAAAATCAGTTTATATAAGTTTGTTATTAACAATCTAACAGAGAATAAGAATTATGTTTGATGAGAAGAAAATTGCACCTGTGTTTAAAAAAATAATTCATAACAAACTAAAAAAATAGGTAAATTTCTTTTAAATGGTAACATATATCTAAAAAACAGCGTATTTGCCAGACAGTGTACTGATACTTTACATACATTTAATCTCTTTCACCAACCAGGAAGCTACAGAGAATAGGGAGAATAGTTTCATAGAAAGAATATAGGTTTGGGAGTGAGACACAAGTTTGAATCTCTGCTCTGTCATTTAAGATGACGTAAGCCAGTCATTTAAACACTCAGTACTTGAGAGGTTTTTAAATTAAAAAATGGGTAAAGCTGTGAAGGTTAAAAGGGATTAATATATTAAAAGAGCCTAGTTGGAGGGGAAAGTAGGGGTTCAAAGTCTAAAATGCTTCACTTCAAACTCAACGCCACCACTTATTAGCTATAACCCTTTAACAAGTTATTTAGCCTGAGGTTTTTTAAAAAATATATTTTATTGATTTTTTACAAAGAGGAGGGGAGAGGGATAGAGAGTTAGAAACATCGATGAGAGAGAAACATCGATCAGCTGCCTCCTGCACACTCCCTCCTGGGGATGTGCCCGCAAAATAAATAAATAAATAAATAAATAAATAAATAAATAAATAAATAACAGCGTAAAATACACATTATACTTAATGGAAAAATTCTGAAACATTTCCTTTATGAACAGGAGAAAGAAGAGTGCCTGTTACCACCATTTCCAATCAACATTTCCTAGTGACTTACCATGCAACAAAAAGAAATAAAGAAATAAAAAGTATAAGAACAAGAAAAAAGAAAGAAAGGGAGGGGTGGGGGGAAGGTAAAGATTACTTATAATGTAATTATTAAAGTAGACAAATTATGAGACTGTAAAAATATATTTAACAAAGTATTATGATTTAAAAAATCATTTATATACAACAGCAGCCAATATTTTAAGCTCTAATTAAAGATGCTATTTAAATACCCTGAAAACATAAAGTAGCTAGAAACAAATCTAGCACAAGATTTTAAACTTGTTGGGAAGAAAATTATAAAACTATACTAAAAGATATTAAGGAAGATCCAAATAAATGAAGGAATGAGCTTACTATCAGTTATTTCAAAAATGACATACAGTTCAGTGCAAATTTAACCCAAATCCTCAAAGCTATTTTGTGATACTTGAAAAGCAACTTCTGGAAAGCATATGGGAGACCTAAGGAGCGAGAACCACCCAGATACGCATGTTGCAGAAACCAAGTGAGCAGTTCTACTCATCAGACTTATTAGAAGCTACAGTAACTAAGAGCCCATGCCATTGGTGCAGACACATTAGTAACCCCTCAGGGGAACACAGACCCCACGCACAGACCTTTGCATGTGAGAAACGTGCTGTGTAACAATGGGGAAAGCATGACTTTTGCAATAATCTGTTCTGAAACAATCCTTCACATAAAGAGGGGAAAAAATAAAGAAATTGGAGTACTACCTCACACCACACATAAAAATTAATTCCAGATGCTTTACATATTTAAATGTGTAACATAAAGTATAAACTCTTTAGAATACCATATGGAAGAATATTTCCATGACTGCAGAATAAGAATGAATTTCTTAAGATTCAAAAAAGGCAAATCAAAAAGGAAAAGTAAATGTAAACATATTAAAACTAAAAACTTCTCGCTGTTATAAGACACCATTGTGAAAATGAACATAAATCACAAATTGGGAAAGCATATTTGCACTGTATATAACTGGCAGAGAATTAGAATATGAAACGCTTAAAGAACTATTATAAATCAATAGGAAAAAATAATTCAAAAGAAAAATGTGCTGGCAAAAACTGAAACCATTTCCCCTGAGAACAGGAACAAGACAGAGATGTCTGCTTTCACCACTCTTATTCAACATAGTGCTGGAAGTCCTAGACACAGTTATCAGACAATAAGAAACATAAAAGGCATCCAAATTGCAAAGGAGGAAGTAAAGCTGTCATTATTCGCAGGTGTCATGATACTGTACATGGAAAACCCTAAAGACCCCACCAAAAAACTAATAGGTTTAATAAATGAATTCAGCAATGTAGCAGGATACAAAATTAACACCCAGAAATCATTGGCATTTTTATACACCAATAATGAATTCTCAGAAATAGAAACTAAGAAAACAATCCCATTTACCACTGCAACAAAAAAATTTTAAATACTTAGGAATAAACTTAACCAAGGAGGAAAAAGGCCTGTACTTGGAAACTACAGGACGCTGAAAAAAGAAATAGAGAAAGATACAAACAAGTGGAAGAATATAGGGTGCTCATGGATTGGTAGAATTAACATTATTAAAATGTCCACTCTACCCCAAGCAATCTATAGATTCAATGCAATCCCTATTAAAATACCAATGGCATATTTCACAGATCTAGAGGCATCAATTTCTGGTTGTTAATTTTGGATCTTGTTTCAATACCAAATTCATTTATTACATCTAGCAGTTTTTTGGTGTAGTCCTTAGGATTTTCTATGTCAATATTATGTCATTTGTGAATAATGACAGTTTTACTTCTTCTTTTTCAATTTGGATGCCTTTTATTTCTTCTTCTTGCCTGATCTAAAGAAAACAAAACAAAAATTTATTTGGAACCACAATGACCCTGAATAGCCACAGCAATCTTGACGAAGAATAAAGTTGGAGGAATCACAATACCGGATATCAAATTACAAAGCCACCGTAATCAAAACAGCCTGAAAACAGGCATATAGATCAATGGAAAAGATATACTAACTTTTAAAATACTGATGGCATATTTTACAAATCTAGAACAAACACTCCAAAAATGTATATGGAACCAAAAAAGACCCCAAATAGTCACAGCAATCTTGAGCAAGAAGAACAAAGTTGGAGGACTCAAAATACCAAATATCAAGTTATACTACAAAGCCACTACACAGCCTGGTACTGGCACAAGAAGAGGCATATAGATCAATGGAACAAAACAGAGACCCCAGAAATTGAAGAATGGCATAGCACTAATAAAGAATATAGTGGAAGGAATACACAGCAGATTAGGGGAAGCCAAGGATTTGGATCAGTGAATTAGAAAATAGGGTAGAAAAATCACAATATCAGAGAACCAAAAAGAAAAAAAAAAACAGAAGGTCAGCTTAAAGGAGCTGTGGGACAACATGAAACATAACAACATTTCCATCATAGGAGTGTCAGAAAGAGGGAGAACTTGAGCAAGGGATAGAGAACATGTTTAAAGAAATGACAGACAACTTCCCTAACATGGAGAAGGAAAAAGGCACATAAGTCCAAGAGGCACAAAGAATACCAAGCAAAAAGAACCCAAATAAGCCCACACCCAGATACATCATAATTAAAATGCCAAAAATTAAAGACAAAGAGAGAATTTTAAAGACAGCAAGAGAAGAGCAATTAGGTACCTACAAAGAAGTTCCCATAAGGCTGTCAACTGATTTCTCATCAGAAACTCTACAGGCCAGAATAAATGGTTTTAAGTATTCAAAGTAATGAAAAGCAAGGATCTAAAACCAATATTACTATATCCAGCAAGACTATCATTCAATGTATATGGTGAAATAAAGAGCTTCCCAGACAAAAATAAGGGAGGGACTGAAAGAGTTTATCACCACCAACCCAGCACTGCAAGAAATGGTAAAAAGACTGCTCTATAAGAGAGAAAGAGAGAAAGAGAAACATAGGCATACATAATTAAAATGGCAATAATTAGGCACCTATCAATAGGTAAATGAATTTAAAATCTCCAATCAAAAGACATAGGGTAGCTGAGTGGATACAAAAACATGACTCAAATATTTGCTGTCTATAATAGACCCACCTCCGAACAAAGTATTCATACAGAATGAGAGAGAAGGGATGGAAAAATATTTTCCATGAAAATGGAAATGAAAAAAAAAAAAGCTGGGGTGGCAATACTCCTATCTGACAAAATAGACATCAAACCTGCTGATTTCACTAGATAGACCTTCCAGACAAAAACAATTAACAAAGAAATAGTGACTCAAAATGGCACACTGAATCAGATGGATTTAATTGACATTTAAAGAACATTTTACCCCAAAGCTACAGAATATACATTCTTCAAAGTGCACATGGGACATTCCAAAAAATAGACCACATGTTAGGATATAAAACAAGTCTCTACAAGTTCAAGAAGATTGAAATCATATGAAGCATCTTTTCAGATCACAGTGGAATGAAATCAGAAATCAACTATAGTTAAAACATTCAAAAACATTCAAACACATAAAGGCTAAATAGCATGCTATTAAAAAATGAATGGGTTACCAATGAGATCAATAAAGAAATCAAAAATTTTCTGGAAACAAATAAAAATGAACACACAACAACCCCAAATCTCTGGGACACAGCAAAAGCAGTCCTGAGAGGGAAGTTCATTGCATTCAGAAAACAATAAAAATTAACCCTACAACTTAAAGTATTAGAAAGAGAACAAGAAGAAAAGCCCAGAGTAAGTAGAAGGAAGGAAATAATAAAGATTAGAGCAGAAATAAATGACATAGAGACTAAATAAATAAATAAATAAATAAATAAATAAATAAATAAATCCAAGAGCTGGTTCTTTGAAATGATAAACAAGATTGATGAACCTTTGGCCACACTCATCAAGAAACAAAGAGAGAGGGCCCAAATAAATAAAATCAGAAATGAACGCGGAGAAGTAACTCCTGACACCACAGAAATACAAAGAATTGTACAATAAATAAATAAATAAATAAATACTATGAACAACTATATGCCAACAAGCATGTGGATAAAATGGACACATTCCCAGAAAAATACAATCTCCCAAAACTGAATCAGGAAGAATCAGAAAACCTGAATAGATCAATAACAACTGAGGAAATAGAAGCCATAACCAAAAGTTTGAGAAAACAAAAGCCCTGGTCCGGATGACTTCACAGGGGAGTTTTACCAAACATTCAGTGAAGAACGCCTATACTCCACAAACTATTCCAAAACGTCCAAGAGGAAGGGACACTTCCAAACTCTTTTCATGAGGCCAGCATTATCCTAATTCCAAAACCAGATAAGGACACTACAACGAAAGGTAATTACAGGCCAATATTCCTGATGAACATAGATGCTAAAATCCTCAACAAAATATTAGCAAATCAGATCCAGTAATATATTAGAAAGATCAAACACCATAACCAAGTGGGATTTATTCCAGGGAGGCAAAGTTGGTACAATATTTACAAATCAATAAACGTGATACATCACATAAAAACTGAAAGACAAAAAATCACATGATCATGTCAACAGACACAGGAAAAGCATTCAACAAAATCCGACACCCATTTTTGATAAAAACTCCCAGCAAAGTGGGAATAGGAGAATCATAACTCAACATAATAAATGCCACATATGGCAAACCTACAGCCAAAGTCATACTCAATGGAAAAAAATATTAAAACCATTTCCCCTATGAATACGAACATGACAAAGATGTCCACTTTCACCACTCTTATTTATTACAGTACTGGAAGTCCTAGCCACAGTGATAAGACACGAAGAAAAAACAAAAGGCATCCAAATTGGAAAGAAGGAAGTAAAACTCTCTCTATTTGCAGATGACATGATAGTGTACATAGAAAATGCTAAAGACTCCATCAAAAAAAACCTACTAGATTTAATAAAGGATTTTGGCAATATAGCAGGATACAGAATCAATACCAAAAAAACTATGTCTTTTCTATACAATAATAATGAATTCCCAGAAAGAGAAACTAAACAAACAATCCCATTTACCATTGCAACAAAAAAATTAAGACACAAGGGCAGACATATAGATCAATGGAACAGAACAGAGACCCCAGAAATTGACCTAAGCCATTAGGCTCAATTAATATATGACAAATAAGGCAAGAGTATACAATGGAGTCAAAACAGTCTCTTCAATAAATGTTTTTGTGAAAATTGGACAGATACCTGCAAAAAACTGAAACTAGACATCAACTTATACCATACACAAAAGTAAACTCAAAATGGATAAAAGACTTAAATGTAAGATGTGAAACTATAAAAATCTTAGAAGAAACCATAGGCAGCAAAACCTCAGACATCTTTCATGGCAATATGGTTGCGGATACATCTCCTAGGGCAAAGGAAACTATGGAGAAAATAAACTACATTAAAAAAAAAGCTTCTGCACAGCAAAATAAACCATCAACAAAATGAAAAAGGAGAGAACATATTGGGCAGTGATACATCTGATAAAGTGTTAATATCCAAAATATATAAGGAATATAAGGAACTCATACAACTTAACAAAAGGAAGCAAACAATCAAATTAAATGATGGGCAAAGGACCTAAATAGACACTTCTCCAAAGCAGACATACATATGGCCAAGAGACATAAAACGATGCTCAAAGTCACTGACCATCTGAGAGATGCAAATTAAAATGACAATGCAGTATCACCTCACACTGTCAGAATGGCTAACATCAACAAATCAACAAATGACAAGTGCTGGCGAGGATGTGGAGAAAAGGGAACCCTAGTACACTGCTGGTGGGAATACAGGCTGGTGCAGTCATTATGGAAAATAGTATGGAGTTTCCTCAAAAAATTAAACTTGGAATTGCCATTTGTCCCAGTGATCCCACTTCTAGGAATATATCCTAAGAAATCCAAAACACCAATCAGAAAGAATGTATGCACCCCTATGTTCATAGCAGCACAATTTACAGTAGCTATGATTTGGAAACAGCCCAAGTGCCCATCAGTATATGAGTGCATAAAAAAAGCCGTGGTACATTTACACCATGGAATACTATGCAGCAGTAAAAAAAGAAGGATCTCTTATCCTTTGAGACAGCATGGATGGACCTGGAAAGTATCATTCTAAGGGAAATAATCCAGTCAGAGAAAGACAAGTATCACATGATCTCACTCATATGTGGAATCTAATGAACAAAATAAACTGATGAACAAAATAGATCCAGAGGCATAGAACAGACTGAGGTATCTCAGAGGGAAGGCAAGGAGAGTGGGTAGGTGGGAAGTGATAAAACAAAGAACTTGTAGGCATATATGCATAACCCATGGACACAGTTAATAGGGTGGTAGAGGCCTGGGTTGGGGGTTGGGGACAGGCTAGAAGGGGTCTATGGGGGACAAACAAATACTTTCAACAATAATGATTTTTAAAAATACATGACAAAGGAAGCAAGAGCATATAATTGAGTAGATGGTCTCTGCAATAAATGGTGTTGGGGAAACTGGACAGGTACATGCAAAAAAATGAAACTGGACCACGAACTTACAGCATACACAAACTCGAAATGGACAAAAGACCTAAATGTATGACATGAAAGCATTAAAATCTTAGAAGAAACCATAGAACCACGAAACAGACTGATGAATTTCAGAGGGAAAGTGGGGGTGGGAGTGATGGTTGGGCGGGGGAAGATTAACCGGGGAATTTATACACATACATGCATAGCCCATGGACACAGATACTAATGTAGTGAAGGCTTGGGAGGGGCCAGTGTGGGGAGGAGGGCATCAATGGGTAAAACAACAACAACAAAGAAAAGAAAGAGCACCTCTGTAATACTTTCAACAATGACGATGATTTTTTTAAAAAGGAAATAAAAATGTGCCAAAGACTTTAAGGAATACAAAGAAATGCCCATGGCTTGTAAACCTATGCAAAGAAGCTTAATTCATTTTTAATCAGGAAAATTCAAATCCAACCCACAATTAGATGCCATGTTACATCCATCAGATGCAGAATTTTCAAAGTCTGACAAAATCACGTTTTGGAAGGATGTTCAGAAAAAGCCACGTATGGCTTGGGAGTAACAATCTGGCATTATCTCCTGGAATGATGTTGTGCACTCACTCCCACGCCTCCTCGTTCCTCCCCCAGGCTTGCATGGAAGCCCTGGGCCTTGCAAGCTTCGGGGAATATTTCTAAGTAGTTCCAAGCAGCACTCTTTCAACAGCAAAGCCTCAGAAACAAGCCAAACGCCAAGGACAGGAAAATGCCGAAAGCCTGGGACGTTAGGACTGTGCAATACTGTACGGCAGTGAAATAAATGAACGGTAGCCATGAGCAGATGGCGCCTCCCCCTCAGGAGATAATGTTGAGCCATAGAAAACAAACTGCAGATGAGTACATATGGTGCGATTCCATTTAAATAAAGTTTAAAATTTGCAACACTAAGCACTTTATGCTTTTTGGGGCCTGCGAGTCAGAGCTGTCCCTACCCTGAGCGCACTCACTGCCGCAGGTGAACCTGGAGGTGTGCAGGGCACACCCTCTGAGCGTTACACCGTGACCCTGCTGCAGCTTGGCCCTCCTTGCCACACTGGGGATAAAGGCAAGGAAACAAGCTGGAACTCAGTAGAGTGGGTACCTCTGGGAAAGGATAAGGATGGGATGAGGAAAAGGCACTCCTGGCATTCAAACTGTGGTATTGCTTTGATCTTAAAGCATGTGGAATATATTGGCATTTATTGCATTATGTTTGCTTATTACACACATTTTATAAATATTATTTTACGTCTAATTTTTAATTTAAAAAAAAAAGACATGTAGGTGTGTCCTTCCTTGTACTCCCTGCTGTTACCATTCCAGCCCTAATGTATTTCCCCCAGAATCCCTGCTGCCTTCTCTCATTCCATCCTGAATGAGCCCTTACCTCCAGGGGTCATGTAAACCAGGGAACCTCAAAGAAAATGTATGGCACAGTGAAACAAACACACGCTGGTCACAGTCAAATCTCCACTGGATTAGTTAATACCTGTGTGGCCTTGGGAAACTTACCTAACCTCTCTGTGGCTCCTCATCTTTATGAGGCACATGGACTCTGGTGGCTCGGTTGGTTGGAGCGTCGTCCTGTACACAAAAAGGTTATGAGTTTGATTCCCCATCAGGGCACACAGGTAGGTTGCAAATTCAATCCCTAGTCAGGGTGTGTATGGGAGGCAAGCAACCGATATTTCTCTCTCACATAGATGTTTCTCTCTCACATCAATGTCTCTCTTTATCTCTCTCTCTTTCTCTCTCTTTCTCTCCCCCGCCCCCCACTTCCCCTCTCTAAAACCAGATCTTTGGGTAAGGATTAAAAATACTGCTCATAGGATTGTGTAACTTGCAATGCTGTGGGGAATTGAACTAGATAGGCAGAGGGGGTATAAATTAGATACAGCATTGTTGGTGGACAAATTTGCAGAAACTATTAAATTATTAAATGTTCCTGTCATTTAAGCAGCAGTTCAATTACTTAGAATCTATACCATAAAAAAAATGCTCTCCAAACCTTACATAGATGTATGGACAAGCTAGCTCATTTTAAAAATTAGGGAAAAAATGAGAAACCACCATCAATATGAGAATTGTTAAATAGATTATATTACAACAAATACCTGGAAATACATCAAGTAACCTTTAAAACGAATAAGGTTGGATAACGTACCGACACAGGAAATCTCTGCGGTACATGGTTAGGTAAATGAGAACTAATCTCCTGCCCCTGTGCAGGGGGAGCGAGAAGCCCCGCGCAGTCTGAAGACGCCTCGGTTTCCCAGCCGGGGAAGGCAGAGCAGGCCTGCCACCCTCCTAACCTGATTTCCAAGCAGAATGACTCCTGCTCCGGCAGACACACATCCTGAGGAAACCTGCTCCGAGCTGATTCTCCCTCTCCTCAAAGTTCTTCAAGTTATTTATAGGCCCAGCTGTAACCATGGGAACCTGGAATCTAAAGCAGCCACTTGTAAACCCACGCTCTGAGTCGAGGCACCTGTGCCACCCGGGGCCCGGAGGGGAGCTGCCGTGTTTGGGACACGGAGTTCACGCTGATTCACCTGGCCCCCACCTGACTGTGCGACTATTTTTTCCCTGAAAAAGAAATCTGGATTGGAAGTGTCACATAAAGGCATGTCCAAGGAGCCCCAATGAATAACTTAGTAATTCTTGTTGTTTCATCGGTGCTGAGCCTGCCTCTTACCCTGATCCCTGCCTTTTCCTGTCACAGCTCATATCACACTTGTCTGTCTCCCTGCACACAGTAAAACCCTTACGGGCAGGTTGAAAGAAAGATGAGAAAAGTCCCTGGGAAAAGCAGGTGCTCGGAGGAGCAGAGGGTGAGGGCATGACAGCCCTCCATCCTGGGTCCCAAAGACCAAAGTCCCCTCAGAATTAGGAGGTGACAAGGTTTGAAGTTTTGGTTTTTACTTTTCTGTTTATTTCTTGCAATGGAACGGCCTAGCCATTCAAAAACTGACAGTGCTGTTGCCTGGGAAGTTTCCGCTTGCTAACAGTGCCTCTCCACCTGCAAGTGTCTGTTGTGCACATCTGGACAGCCAGGAGCAGGGGGGCCCGGCTCCTCCATCCAAGCGGGAGACCCACAGGCTTGCAAAACCAGGCACAGCTCATCCCCGGTGCTCTCACAGCAGCTCGGGGTGGCAGCACATCTGAGTGTCTGAGAGAAGACCTGGCACCAGGCAGGCTCCTGCAAGGGCCCTCGGTTGGCCAGCTTGTGGATGGATTGGTTGTTGGTGCAAAGAAAGGACAAGCCTTGGCGGGGAAGCTCAGCCTGCACCAGCTTCCCTGAGACCCGCGTGAGGACACAGGAGGTGGGGCCATTGGTGTGATGAGCCACGTTATACAGCACCTCACAGAATCCTAATACAGCACCTCACAGAATCCTAATACAGCACCTCACAGAATCCTAATACAGCACCTCACAGAATCCGCGCCTGCTTACACAGCGTCGGTGTGTGCATCCGGATCTCGTAGACGAGGAGTCTAAGCTCAAAGGTTAGGGAACTGCCGCAGATCTCTCGACGTCCATGTAGCGAGGTTAGAATTTGAACCCGTGCCTGTAGGATTCCCAAACCCAAACCCATGCTTTTCCCACTTGTCCTCGCACAAACATTGCTGTGGTCAGAGCTGGTGGGGCCATCCTGACATAAATCTCACATGCAGCATTTTCTGCAAAGTCCAGCTAAGTTCGAGAGTTTCTGGGATTGAAATCTCATTTTAGGACTCTCCCCGCCTGTCCCCCTAAGCCAGGAAGCCCAGCAGGAATTAGTCACTGGCAGTTCAGTTCGGTGCCCTGTGCCCGGTGCCCGGTGGGAAGACAGGTTGCTCTTTTACTTCCTCGGTGCTGAGTGCCCACGGGGACCGCCTATGTGGGCAGCTCCCCACAAAACTGTTCCCACTGGCCCAGGACAGCTCCGTGAGGATGGTACCAGGCTTGCTAGTTCTTGGAAGAAAAAGAAAAACATTCTTTCAGCAACCCTGTCAGGAAATGTCGGTTCAGCAACTAACAGAGTGTCTGCTGCCACTCAATGAAGTTACATTTGCAACAGGGTCTGGTGCAAAATGAGAACTCAAAATGCTTAGCTTCTCTATGACAAGAACTTCCTAGGAGCTTGGCATAATTTAAATTCCCAAGGACCCTTCAAGGTAAGCATGGTCATCTCCACTTCACATGTCCTCATGGTGTGTTCAATTCATCCGTCCAACTTGTGCGCCTCCGGGGGTCTGAGCCTGAGCTGTGCGTGGATGAAGACCCAAACGTGTACAAAGGAGGCCTTGTTCCACTCCAAGACACGGGCAATAAACCAAGGAGGGGGCAACATGCTGTGCAAGAAAAGCAGCAGTTCGAGACAGTGAGCTGCCTGCGTCATGCCCGGCTGAAATGCCTTCCTGCTCAGCAACACTGCTTCCAGGAAGCCCTCCTGTGAGCGTTCTGTCTCCACGTTCTATACCCATCCCTGTCCTTGCACAGGGCATCAGCCTCAGAGACAATTTGCCAACTTTACCACTTCCCCACTAGACTGAGCTCGCTGAGGGCAGGCACTGCGCTGGTGCTTTTGTGTCCTCCTAAGAGCTAGCAAACAGCCGGTGCCGGGAGGAAAGTGTTTATTGGTGTGGGATTTGGGTAGTGGGAGCCAGTCTTCCGGGTCTGGCTCAGCCTGGGGGTTCTTTGCCGAGAAAGACAGTGAAAATGGTTAAAACCTCACCTTGTCAGCGTGCGGGTGGGTCTCTCCTCGCCTCTCACTCCTGCTACGTAGCTTCGTCTGTGTTTGAATGCTAATCCATAGTGGTGTGTGGATACAGTGGATACAGTTCTTTTCATCTTTAAAAAGTGCTCCAAAATGATAGGAAGGGGCACCAGGCTGTGCGCCAAGTGATCTGAGTGTAAATATTGGTTCTGTCGCTAAAACCATCAGTGACGGGGGGAGGCTCTGAATCTTCGCTTCCGCGTCCATAAAATAACAGGGTTGATCTAGCTGGACCTGACACCCTCCCAAAGTCAAAATTCTGTTAACTGAGAAAACAGAATGGGGAAGCCAGCCAGCCCAGGAGGCTGGTGGAGGCTGAGTCTACGCCTGGACATCAGGGAAAACAGGAGCCTTTGATTAATGACTTGACAGGTAGGCACCGGAGCATGCTGAGCCTCCCTCGCCATTCTCCAAGTTATAATTCCACCTCATTGTCACTAGCGCCCTCGTTTCTGCAGTAATTTCATTAAATTTTATGGCCTGGCTCCTCCAGCCTTCCTAGTCAGATAAGCAGGTTTGACAGCGGTGATTTGCAAGGTTGGGAGCATCGTGAAAAGCAGCCAGATCAACAGTGTGGGTGGAGGGTATCGATTTACCTCTAAAGAGAAGGGCCACCCACCTCCTGCAAAACCACCAGGACAGCATGCTGAGGGGGCGGGCTGGGCGGGGGGCGGGGGCAGGGAGTGCCCAGGCAGACCTGCCTATCAGCGTGGGCGCCTAGGCTGTCCCTGGGCACCACGAAGGACAGGCAGCACATGGTTGTGAACCCAGGAAAGCAAACGCGGAGGTCCCTCGGCGAGGGCCCAGCAATGCCAAGCACAAGAGCGGGAGAGGGCGGAACAGGGAGGGGGGTCACCCATCACTGGCATGTGTGGATGGAGGCAGACACTCCTGGTCCCTCTCCTTTGGGCTCTCACTTTACCTCCATGAGCCTGCGTTTCCCCATGGGGAGGGGGGACCACAGCTAGCCCGCGTGTGTGGGCACTTAGTAAATGGTCAGGGGTGCACCCAACGCCGTCACAGTGCCTGTAAGATGCATCCTCCTGCCCAGACATCCTCTGGCCCCGGACTCTCAGGCCCAGATTCTACAAGTGCCATCAGCGGAGGGCCTCCTGCTGGGAGCACTGACACCTGTCTGCTCAGTGAGTTCAGCCTGGCTGGGAGTTTCCTGTGGGCTGACGGGTACGCCTTAGCTTGCCTTGTGTCTCCAGGGTGTAGCAAGGCCTGACCAGGAAGGCGCCTGGGCCCATTTGAAAGGGAAGGCACAGTAAACCTGCCTCCACCGGGGCCTGACGTGGGACAGAGGAGCCTGAGGGGAAAGGCCGTGTTCCCTGACTGTCTCCTACATTAGCCATCCCCACCGAGGCTTTGCCGCGATGATGGTCTACCTCTCTCACTCCCCTCAGGCAGGCTTTCTGGCGGGGAGATAACCCGTGTGTCCATTTTACATCCACAGAAAGCTCAACCGGCCAGGTAGGTCTGAAATGCAAATGTGGGGACAAAGGAAAGAGGGTCCTCACAAGGTGCTGTGGAACCCTGGCCATGAGGCCAGGAGGTCAGGAGGCCAGAAGGCCAGGAGGCCAGGAAGCCAGGAGGCCAGGAGGCCAGGAGGCCAGGAAGCCAGGAGGCCAGGAGGCCAGGGACAGCATTACTAGGCAGAATGACCATGGATCCCTGTAAATCCTAAACGCCACCTGGGAATGGGTCTGTGGATCCAGCAAGCAGTCACTGACCCCTGCCTAGCAGGCACTGTTCTAGGCACATTGCATATGTTCACTCCTGTCATCATCACAGCAGCGGTGAGACAGCCACTCTCGGTGAACCCATGTTACAGACGAAGATGTGAGCCACAGAGAAGACAGAACAGCGGGGCCCTGCTCAGGCGTACAGCTGGTGACACAGGGAATAGACTTACCTTCCAGCTTCTCCACCACAGCACTCTTGACACTGGGCTGGGGCATTCTTTTCTGTGGGCTTTCTGTGCATTACAGGGTGTAGCAGCACCCCTGGCCCTTTCCCAGCTGTGGCAACCAAAAGTGTCTCCTGACATTGTCCAATGTCCCCTGGGGCAGGATCACCCCGATGGAGAACCTCTGTCCTAGAAAGTAGCAACAGGTGCTTGCAAGGCCCAGTGTGTCACCTGCTGAGATGGAAACTGAAATTCGAGGTGGGCCTCTGAGAGGGCACAAGGAAGGCTGCTGAGCTCAACCTGTGAACCAGGTAGGAGGAGCTGGCCTGAGAATGAGGAGGCATCTGCAAGGACAGGTGGTGGGAGATGTCCCGGACAGAGGGGACAGGATGGTGTGAGGGGGGCTGGTAGCATACAGGACCATATGAGAGCTTCCCATAGATTCAGTTGTCTGAGGTGCCCTGTGCCCATGCCCAATTTGCCAGAAGCTCCAGGGTAGGGCCTGGCCTTTTTGAGTCAGTGTTCCTATCTGTAATATAAATACCAAAATTACTATCTCTTGGGCATTTTAAGGGCTCAATTGCATGTGTAAAATAGGATGACTTAGTTATCACCGGTTTCCGCTGTCTTCATCCAGCACATACACAGCCCCCAAGTTCATGATGCTTCAAGTTCATGTGGATCAAGAGAGAGCCCATCAGAGTCTCTGGGAAAGTTTATTAAAAACACATGCCCAGCTTGGAACCAGCTTCCACTGCCTGGGGCTTTTCCTCCCAAATGTCTTCTAATCCTTGATTTCTGGTGGAACGTGATGGATGAGCCGTGAGCCACATCTCTGCTTTGCTGACCAGAGCCAGGCACTCACTCAGGCTCTGGAACCATTTCCAAGCAGGTTGGCCCGGTTTCCCATGCCCTGAAAGCCTTCCTCCGAACCATGGCAGCTCTTACCGCCACCCGCCAATCATTTCTCCAGGCCCTCCATTCAGTCTCTCCTGAGCCGAGGCTCCCAGCACCACTCTTGCCACCAGGACGATGCCTGTGCCCGGACATTTATCTCCCACCCTTCCCACTTCTGGAAGCCGCGTTCCCCTCAGGAGCTCTGAGCCCTTTCACATTGGGCCCTTTGTTTCACACTCAGCAGCCAGTGGCTTTATACCAGCTTCGTTTTCTCTGCAAGATACCCCAAATCTGCTGGCTGTACCCGAAACCCAATTTTAAATATGCATTTGCTTCTAGGTTAAAAGAAATCAGTGCCTCCTCCCACAAATAAAATCACAGCTTTCAAGTATATTAAATGTTATTTTTTTTAGCTGAGCCTGCAATTTGCGAACAAGTCCATTGAAAATATAAAGTAAAATGCAGTCTTTGAGGCATCTTTGAAAATGATACCATCACGTTTGCAATTTAAACCCATTTGGGTGAATAACAAGCAGAATCAAGGAGCTGATCCATTGTCTGTTCGAAACCCAGCAAATCTCTCTAAATGGAGGCATGATGGTAGATGGAATTGATCCTGGGGGTCCAAGGGTGGGGGCTGAGGAAGAGGTAGCAACATATCACCCAACACAACACCCAACACATCGCCCAACACAACACCCAACACATCACCCAACACAACACCCAACACATCACCCAACACAACACCCAACACATCACCCAACACAACACCCAACACATCACCCAACACAACACCCAACACATCACCCAACACATCACCCAACACAACACCCAACACAACACCCAACACATCACCCAACACATCACCCAACACAACACCCAACACATCACCCAACACATCACCCAACACAACACCCAACACATCATCCAACACATCACCCAACACATCACCCAACACATCACCGCAGATGAGCGGCACTGAGCCAGCACGGCATGATGACTGAGCGCATGTTGGTTGATGCTGACTCCAGTGCTTCCCAACAGTGATTTCTGTCCCAGGGAACATGTGGCGATGCCTGGAGACATGTGTGGCTGCCACAGTTTGCGGGGAGGGTGCTACTGCATCTAACAGTAGAGACCACAGATCCTGCTAAACATCCTACGTAGGACAGACCCTCTAACAGCAAAGAATGATCAGACCAAAATGCCAATACTGTTAAAATCAAGAAAACCTGATTTACAATGCCTCCTTTTGTTTCCAGATGAGGAAACTGAGGCTCAGTGAGACTAAATAACTCCCCAAAAATCAGCAAGCAAAGGAAGGAGGATTCAACTTGCGGTGTAGCTAACCTCCAGAGTCAATGTTAGGTCACTGCTTAGCCACAGGAAGTTCCCTGCATTCACCAGAAAGATGTCTGCATGGCTTGTCTTTAGCACTTTATCAAGCTATGAAATTAACCACTTACCTGGAGGAAAACACAATGAACACACACACACACACACACACACACACTCACTATTTAAAGTTAGGAAACACTGATTGCATAGCTTTGTTATCAAATTGCCAAGTGGTGTTTATCAAATCGCTTAACTTCACTAAACCTCACTTTCCTCATTTAAAGAAAATGAATAGCACAGAGGTTATATTATTGAGAATTACCTACTACTGCCATGCTTGCCTGCGATTCCTCCAGCTGATTAATCAATGTGAAGACTTACCAGTCCAATCTACATTGTTATTTGCACGTTAGGAGGGAGAAATACCTAAATCAAAAGGAATGAACAGTAAATGATGACATTTAAAGAAATGTGACAAAATGGCAAAGAAGATTGTTGG
The DNA here is from genome assembly GCF_014108235.1 of Myotis myotis. Classification (NCBI taxonomy): domain Eukaryota; kingdom Metazoa; phylum Chordata; class Mammalia; order Chiroptera; family Vespertilionidae; genus Myotis; species Myotis myotis. The sequence continues at coordinate 87,528,958 of NW_023416390.1, read as the reverse complement.
GGAAGGTGGGGGGGTCACGTACCTGTTTATCCTGGAACTCCTGCATCCATCATGGGGTCAAGTGGAAAGCAAACAGAGGTCAAAGTTGATGTACTGAGGAAAGCAGAACCTGCCAACACAGGTGCAAACCTCAGCACCTAGACCCTGGTCAGTACCTGGTCAGACCTTACTGCTGTCTTGGGAGGTCTCTGCACCTGCTCTTGGGATAACACTTGTCACAGGGTGCCTTGCTCTGCAGACTCTTCTCCTGCTATGGAGACCATGATACCAAGGCAACGGGTTTGGGCTAAGACAATAGAGCTCTTGTGAGTGGTGGAGTGACATTGCTACTGGTTTTAGAATTAAATGATTTAAAACTTATTTGAGGCAAAGCACATAAACTCTCCCATCTCGGTGATGTAAGGTTCTGAAGTACTAGGAGGAGCCTGTCCAAAGGGCACATTTCATTTTCAGAACTTTGTGAGGAGGAAGTCGGCTGCTTTGGTCATTAGTGAGTTTCCCATCACCGGAGAGATTCAGATAGAGTTGGGTGGCTTTTTGCCTCTTATCCACCAGCATCTGCTCTCCCTTCTCGTACATTAACTGCTTTGCAGTTGGAGATACAACCATCAAGCAAGGAACCACTTTTCCCAGGAGCCTTTGTAGTTGGGTGGGGACATATGCACAAGCTCACCAATGGAACAGGGCTGTTTGCCTTTTCATTGAAGCCACTTCGTGTGTTGGCCCCTTCCTGTAAGTGGGAACATGGCGGTACCTGAGGCCCAGATTACCATGATGATAGAAGAAATGGAATAAAGGAGGAAAATCCATATGGTTGTTTCAATAGGTTCTGAAAAAAACAAAACTTTAACTTCTATTGCTGAGAAAAACTCAGAAGACTAAATATAAGGCAACCTTTAAACATAATTAAGGAGCACCAAAAACCTACAGCTAACTTCATTGTGAAGGGCTCAGTGGCTTCTACCCAGCTCTCATTACATCACAACATTTCACTCGAGATCCTAGCCAGTGCAATAGGCAGTAAAAAGAAATAAAAACCATATAATTAGAAAGGGAAAAGTAAAAGTGTCCTCATTACAGACGATACAATTGTTTATGTAGAAAAGCTTAACAAAACCACAAAAAAAGCACACAATGAATTTACATGCCTACTAAATGAATTGATCAAGGTTTCAGGATAAAAGGTCAAACACAAAAATAATTTGACTTTTAATAATTAGCAATAAACAAAAAAAGGAATTTTTTAATTCCATTTAAAATAGCAGAAAAATAATAACATACTTAGATATAAAGTTAATGAAAAATGCTTATGATCTCTATACTAAAAATTGCAAAACAGTTGTGAGAGATATTAAATAAAAGGAAAGCTGTACTATGTTAAAGGATTAAAGAGTTGAATAGTTTTAACTTAATTCTTCTGAAAATTATCTAAGATTTAAAGCAATCCAAATAAAAGTCCTAAGACACTTTTTTCAAAACATTAATAAACTGATTCTAAAATGTATATAAAAATGCAAAGGACCTAGAATATCCAAAGAAGTATGGAAAAAATAATAAATCAGAGGATTAACATTCCCTGATATGAAGAGTTTCTATAAAAAATAAAATACTAATCATAAAAGTGTGATATTTGCATAGGGATTGACAAATAGACCAATGAAAGAAAAAATAAAGACATAGACTCTCATTTATAAGGATATCTGATTTTCTACAACAGTGTCAAAAACCTGTAATATCTTATTAGTGGAAGTGTAAAATGTACAACTAATTTGAAAAAGTTTCAACAATTTCTTACAAAACTGAACATATTCCTACTCTATGACTCACCTATTCCAGTTCTAGGTATAGCAATTCCATCAATTTGGGTAAGAATTTTCACAACAGTGTTATTTCACAACACAAAAACTGGAAACACTCCACTCACCCATTGATAGAAGAGTAGAAACATGAAATGTGGTATATTCATATAATGTATTATTAGAGTAAAAATGAATTAAGTAGTACTACACATAATGACACAGATAAAACTCAAAAGCAGTATGCTGTGTAAAAGAAGCTTTATCTAGTGGTTCTCAACCTGTGGGTCACGACCCCTTTGGCGGGTGAACGACCCTTTCACAGGGGTCGCCTAAGACCTTCCTGCATATCAGATATTTACATTACGATTCATAACAGTAGCAACATTACAGTTATGAAGTAGCAACGAAAATAATTTTATGGTTGGGTCACAACATGAGGAACTGTATTTAAAGGGCCAGAATGTTGAGAACCACTGCTTATACAAAAGAGAAATTGTATTAGTTTAGTCATCTTAAATTCTAGAATAAAAAGTTTAATAACTGCAGAAAAAAACCAGAAGAGCGGTTTACTCTTGGAGACAGGAGGTGGAGATGAAGTTGGAGGAGCAAACGGAAGCTTTAATGATAATGTCCTGTATCTGAGGTGTTGAAGTTGCACAAGTTAGGTGCGCCTGGCAAAAATCAGTGGGTAGACACTGAGGGTATATGCAGGTATTGTATATGAGTTGTATATAAAAGAAAAATAATTAGAGCACGAGGGGGAAATGGCGGCCCATTAGAGAGAGACTGGAAATACGACTAAATCAGAGAACATGCACCTGGAATTACCAGTTGAGGCCCAGCTGAGGAGGAGACTTATCCAGGAAGAACAGAAAACACCTGGAGACCACAGAAGGGCAAGGTCAGGGGGGAGCTGACCCAGCTTCCAGGGGGGCAGGTCACAGGTGGAGAGTGAGGGGGAGCGCTGGGCTATGGGAGGGTCTGCTCCCTCAGAAGATAAAGGCCCAGAACCCAGGCTGGGCTCCACAGCCCAGAGCACCAGAGCCAGACCCCTGGCCCACGTAACCTCCAGCGTGAAAGGCGGCAGGGCTGCTGGCCACAGCCGAGTCTGGAAACGGCAGACCAGAGCAGGTCAGAGAGAAAGCCACAGTTTCCTTTCATCTGTTTTGTTTTTAACCCAGAGGACAGGAGTTTTCATTTGCAGCTGCTCACCATGGCTTTGGGGCAGGGAGGGAGATGTGGACTCGCGGTGCCTGAGGAGAGACTGGGGTGGGAGGCAGTTGCAGGGAGACCTGGAAAGCAGCAGCCAGGAGGGTGTAGTCACAGGCCCCCAAACCGAAATGGCCATTTCTCCTAAGAGGAGCTAGCTGCTCCCAGTAGCCACAGGGCAGGAAAAGGAAAAACCTCTCCCTAGGTGATACAGCCCGCCCCACCCTCAGGGGGCCTGCATGCCACACCCTGCATTTTGAGCTTTCCAGAGGAAACAAAAACAGAGGCCAAGCCTGAGGGTTTGATCAGTCTCAGGAGCATCAGGGCCTGGACTGGGGGAAGGGCTGTCCGCCCCACTGTCCTGGGAACCAGGCTGGTCCTTTCCCCACAGGGTGGAGCTGATAGAAACTCCAGGTCTCCAGCCGGCCCACTGGTCCCCATACAGGATCTGCCCAGCCCAGGGAGAGTGATATTTGGGCCACCTGCAGAGGAGGGACAGGGAAACACACCCACCAGGTTCCCTGAAAGCTAAACAGCACCTCCCCCGCCTAAGGCCCTTTCAGAAACAGACTTTTGGTGATTAAGATTGACAGCTGGCTAGCAGGCAAAGGAGGGCAGAGGCAGAGCCCAGGGACCCAGGGAAGTTTGCTGACCAGCCCTGGGCCCCATGCTGCTAACAAGCCTACCTTAGAGGGAAGACTGGTCCCTCCTGCTGGCAGCCAAGGCCTGAGGAGACCCACACAGAAGGTGGACCAGTGGGTCGCTTGGGGTTTCAAGCAGATTGTGAAAGCCAAAGGAGGACAGTGCCTGACAGTGGTCAGCATGGAAGTTTCTCTCAGGAGGCCCAGGAGAGTGGACCCAAAGGGAGAAGCCCTGGGGCACGCAACACTCCGAAAGGAACAAACTTCCCTTTCCCTTTCTCTTTTTTCTTCCTTTTTTCCTTTCCTTTCCCCATTAAAACTTTTTTCTCTTTCATTTCTTTTTCCCCTTTTAAATATTCTTTATCTATCTGCTTTATTGATTTGTTACTATTCTAGTCTCTGTTGTTTTGTTCATATATCTGATTTTCCTCTTCCCTTTTCCTCCTCAATTTTTTTCTCTTTTTTTCTGTTTTTCAATACTCATTTTTCCCCCATTTCACTTTCTCTCCTGCATTCTCAACTTTTTCCTTTTCTTATTGTAGGTCTATCTGCTTTCTCCTCTATTTTCTTTCTCAAAATGATTTTTTTCCTTTCTTTTTTTCTTCCTTTATTTTAAACGATTTCCTTTTCATATTTCCCAATTTCTTTATTATTTTCTTTATTTCTGATCTGCATCTAAATATTTCATTCCCCCCTTTTTTGTTTGTTTGTATTGTTTTCTTTCCAGCTCACTTTTTTTTTTCTTTTTATTATCATTCTTGCTCTCTTTTCTCTTTCCTAATTCTCTCTTCTCTGGTGGTTACTTATGTTGGTGCTCTAGGGGTCTTTTGTATGCATTTGTGCTGTTTCTTTTGTTTCATGTTTTGTTGTGTGGGATTTTATTCTGTTTGATCAGCACCTCTACAACAGCTCTCATGATGTGGTCGAGGGTGAGGCACATAGACAGCATGAGAGGAGACTCCATCCACAGAGGGACAATAACATTCAAGATTTAACTACAACAGGAGAGCCCAAATAAGTCAAGTAAGGGGCTTTCCTAGAGCACTAGCTAAGGAGATCTAAAAGACTGCATTACTGAGTCCCATAAAACACCTACTATATGAGCCTACCCCACGAAGTCTGGGAGGCATAGAAATTTGATCAACTACAGATACAAAGGACAGTAAAAATGGAAAGACAGAGAACAACCCCAAATGAAATAAAAGGAATTGACAAAAAGGGAACTACATGAAATGGAGGCAAGCAATTTGTCGATAAAGAATTCAGAGTAATGGCAATAAGGGTACTCAAAAAATCAGTGAGAACTACAAACAACTAATGAGAATTATAAGGGACTTAATCAGAGCTATACCAACATGAAAAGAGAGCTTAAAACAATAAATAAGAATCAATTGGAAATGAGGAATGACATAGCTGAAATAAAGATCACCCTGGAAGGATTCAACAGTATACAAAAAGAAGCTGAGGACCAAATCAGCGAATTATAAGTCAAGGTAGGAAAGAACACACAGTCAGAGCAGCAAATGGAGGAAAAAAAAAAAAGCAGGAGGAGAGTCTAAGGGAGATTTGGGACAACATGAAATGGAACAACATTTGCATTATAGGGGAACCAGAAGGAGCAGAAACTGAGACAGGGATAGAGAACCTGTTTGAAGAAATAATGGCAGAAAATTTCCCTAACCTGGTGAAGGAAAAAAATCACTCAAGTTCAGGAATCACAGAGAGTCCCAATCAAGGAGAACCCAAATAGACCCATGCCCAGATACATCATAATTAAAATGTCAGAAATTAAAGACAAAGAGATATTTTTATGTCCCTGTTTTTCCCCCATTTATCCTTCCTCCCCATTTCTGCCCCTTTCCCAGGCCTTTGCCTCACTATTGCCTGTGTCCATAGGTTATGCATATATGCATATGTTCTTTGGTTAATATCTTCCCACCTCTCCCCCGCTTCCCTCTGAGAATCATCAGTTTGTTGCATGCTTCCATGTCTCTGGATCTATTTCATTTGTCAGTTTCTTTTGTTCATTAGATTCCACATATAAGTGAGATCCTGTGACTGGCTTAGCATAATATTCTCCAGATCCCTCCATGCTGTCTCAATGGGTAAGAAATTCTTTTTACAGCTGCATAGTATTCCATTGTGTATATGTACCACAGCTTTTTTACCCACTCATCTACTGATGAGCATTTGGGCTGTTTCCAGATCTTAGCTATTGTAAATGATGCTGCAGTGAACATAGGGGTGCATATTTTCTTTCTGACTGGTGTTTCAGGCTTCTTCGGACATATTCCTAGAACTAGGATGACAGGGTCAAATGACAGTTCCATTTTTAATTTTTAAAGGTAACTAAAAAAACAAAAACAGTGTCCATCTGTCTGCTGTCTACAAGATACTTCCTTTAGATATAAGAATACAAAAAAAATTGAAAGTAGGAGGATAAAAAAAAGACATCCCATGCAAATAGTAACCAAAACAGAGTTGGGGTGGTTATATTTCTTGAGAAAATAGACTTGAAATAAAAAAGATAATAAGAGATAAAGAAGAACAATATAGATAGATGTTGGGGGGCCAGATGTAAGCTGGCAAGGTCTTTGCACCTGTAGGGGCTAGCAAGGCTGGGACCCTTACCCACACAGTTTTCCCAGACTTGTTTGGATGGCGATTATCAGTAGAATGAGAGCAACATTTGTAGAATGAGAACAGCCTTTCATAGCTTACCAAGAAGTCTGTAACTATTTACTGAGATATGCTGTACTGAGAACTTGTCCTTCTGCTGTGTCCCTCCCTTAGAGATTAAGAGGAACAAAGAATACATTCCTCTTGACAGACCTCCTATTCAGTGTGTTATGTATAAATAGTATTGTGTGGCTAATAAAGTTGCTTCAGTTCATCAAGAGAACTGGGGTCCTCCCGAAAAAAAATAAAAATAAAAAAATAAAATAAAATAAAATAAAATAAAGACAAAGAGAGAATCATAAAGGCAGTAAGAGAAAAACAAACTGTTACCTACAAAGTAGCTCTTATAAGACTGACACCTGATTTCTCATAAGCCAGAAGGGAATGGCATGAAGTATTCAAGGCAAAAAGTACTCAAGGTAGAAATTAATTTTAGGTATTTTCAAACACTTTACCACATGTTTTACACAATGTGCAGCTCTTTAAGACATGAAAACTAGACTGTTCCTAATAGAGTTTGCTAGTAGCATTTACAAATATATGAATTATATACTATATCATTGATGAATTCCTGCATGACCTAAGGGGAATATGTTTCACATTTTGAAGGAATACATAGGTGAACCTAGTTTGTGTGATGGTGATATATTCTGTGAAATATAATATAATGCCATTTACTTGAGGGGCATGCTGGAAAATGGATTACATATGTAGTAGAAGTTGTATTTAGTAATTATAATTAGTGCTAAACACAGTGTACCAAAATGCTGCTAGGTGGGAATTAATTCTTAGAGTTTAAATATTTCACCATAGGTTTTACACAATGTGCAACTCATTGAACACAAGTGAGCAGTTCTCAAGAGATTTTCTAGCAACCTTTGCTAATGTTTTGTTTATACCTTATGTCAAAGACTAATGCCTTCATTAACTTTTGGGAATGTTCCACTCTTTAAAGAAATACACAAGTTACCTGGTGTGTAAAATGATGGTAACTTCTTTGAAATATTATAACACCATTTACTATTGGAGCATGTTGGAACATTTTCTGTAGTTGGCAGGAGTTTCACTTAATTATGATAGTGATCAAACACATTTGCTAGCAGTGCTTACAAATGTAGTGATTACATATGGAGAATATATTTTAGAGTTTGAATTAATACATAGGTGAGCCTATTTTGTGCAATGTTGATGTCTTCAGTGAAATGTAATCTAATGCCATTTACTGGGGTAGCATATAGGAACTCTCACTACATGGTTAGTACAAGGAGGATCATTAACTAATTTTAGTCTGCTAAAAAACAAAATTGCCAAAATCACACTTGGTATGAATTAATCTGAGTATTCAAACACTTCACTACAGGTTTTACACAATGCACAGGTCATTGTAACACTAAAATTAGAAAGTTCTACACAAAGTTAACCAGTAACATTTACAGACATATTGAAGATTGTGTTTTGAAATTTTTATTATACTAGAGGCCCGGTGCACAAAAATTTGTGCACGCGGGAGGGTCCCTCAACCCAGCCTGTGCCCTCTCGCAGTCTGGGACCCCTCGGGGATGACCACCTGCTGACTTAGGCCCGCTCCCCTTGGGATTGGGCCTAAGCTGGTAGTCAGACATCCCTCTGGCAGTCCGGGAGCCCTCTGGGGATGTCCACTTGCCAGGGAGGAGCAGGCCTCAGCTGCAGTCAGACATCCTTAGCGCTGCTGAGGAGGAGAGAGAGGCTCCCACTACCACCGCTGTACTGGCAGCCATCAGCCTGGCTTGTGGCTGAGCAGAGCTTCCCCTGTGGGAGTGCACTGACCACCAGGGGGCAGCTCCTGCATTGAGCTTCTGCCCCTGGTGGTCAGTGTGTGCCATAGTGACCAGTCATTCCCACTCGTTCTACTGTTAGGGTCAATTTGCATATTACCCTTTTATTATATAGGATAGAGGCCTGGTGCATGGGTGGGGGCCAGCTGGTTTGCCCTGAAGGGTGTCCTGGATCAGGGTGGGGGTCCCGCTGGGGTGCCTGGCCAGTCTGAGTGAGGAGCTGAGGGCCATTTTCAGGCTGGCCACACCCCCTTCAGGGAGGGGGGTCCTGCTGGGGTGCCTGGCAAGCCTGGGTGAGGGGCTGATGGCTGTTCGCAGGCTGGCCACAGCCCCTTCAGGGTGGGAGGTCCTGCTGGGGTGCCTGGCCAGTCTGGGTGAGGGGCTGATGGCTGTTTGCAGGATGGCTAAGCCCCCCAGCAGGGACCCTCACCCCATGAGGGTGTGGCCAGCCTGGGTGAGGGGCTGATGGCTGTTTGCAGGCTGGCCACAGCCCCCAGCCACCCAAGCTCCTAGTGGAGGCTGGCTGGAAGCAGGTATCTGGGATTTATTTAGCTTCTATAATTGAAACTTTGTTGCCTTTTGCGGAGGCCACAGACGGCCAGAGTAGGCGGGAAGCTTGGCTTCCTCCACTTCCGGGTCAACCAAGCCTCCTGCTTGCTCCAGCTCTGTGGCTGCTGCCCTCCATCTTGGTTGGATTAATTTGCATATAGTCGCTCTGATTGGCTGGTGGGTGTGGCTTGGGGTGTAGTGAAGGTACGATCAATTAGCATCTATGTCTTCTACTAGTGTAGAAGTTATGTAAAATAATATAAGCATTAAAATGTGGATATGTAATTCACTCTTTAAAGGAATACATATGGAACCTAGTGTGTAGAATGCTTCTATCTTCTGTAAAATAATATGACACCATTTACTGTGGGAACACATTGTAACATTCACTCAATAGTTAGTAGGGCTTTCATTTAGTTTCATAAGTATAATCTGAGCTAAAAAAAAAGTGTGCCCAAATCCTGCTTGTTGACAAATTAATTGCAAGAGTGTTCAAACACTTCACTACATGTTTCACACAATGCGCAGCTCACTACAGCATTAAAACTAGCAGATTTAGACAGTGTTCCAGTGGGGTGTACAAATGTATTGATTACACGTTATGTAACTAGACTAATACATTCATTACCTATGGGAATATGTTTTACCCATTGAAGAATTACACAGGTGAAATTAGTATGTGGGCAGCTGGTTTCTTCTGTTAAACATTATAATTCCAATTACTGTGAAAGCACTTGGAATCATTCATTATATAATTAGTAGGAGTTTCATTTAATAATCATATTCAGGGGAAAAAATGTGTTTCATTTAGTAATCATATTCAGGGGAAAAAAACCCACTTCATATGAATTTTTCTAAAACCGTTTAAAACCTTCACTACTGGTTTCATACCATGGACAGCTTATTGAAAAACTAAAACTAAACATCTCTCAACAGAATTTGTTAGTAGCATTTACAAATGTCTTGTACTAAGGGAGCATATTAGAACATTCTTTACACACTTAGTAAAATTTTCATTTAGTAACCAGAGTCTGCTAAAAACAATTTGCCTAAATCTTTCTTTTTACAAATTAATCCTAAGTGTGATCAAACACTTCACTACAGGTTTTTTTCAATGTGCAGCTCATTGAAACACAGCAACTAGACTGTTCTAAATAGGGTTTGCTAGTAGCATTTACAAATGTGTTGATTATATGTTATTTTATACTCTAACACATGCATTACCTATTTGGAATATGTTTCAGTATTTGATGGAATACAAAGGTTGACCTAGTGTGTGGAATGCTGTTATCTCCTGTGAAATTTTGTAACATAGTGACATTTACTTAGAAGAGCATTTGCAACATTCATTACATAGTTAGTAGGAGTTTTATTTAATAACCAGAGGCCCAGTGCACGGATTCTTGCACTGGTGGAGTCCCTTGGCCTGGATATCCAAGACCCCTCAGGGGATGTCAGACTGCTGGTTTCAGCCCGATCCCCACAGGCCAGGCTGAGGGACCCCACTGGTGCACAAATCCATGCACCGGGCCTCTAGTATGCATATAAGATCTTTGGTTAATCTCTTCCCGCCCTCCCCCCTACCTACTTCCCTCTGAGATTCATTAATCTGTTCCATGTTTCCATGCCTGTGCATTGAGCATCTGCCCCCTGGTGGTCAGTGTGCATCATACCTACCGGTCGAATGGTCTGACACTGAGCATATTAGGCTTTTATATATAGAGATGCCCATATTCCATATAGCAGATTCACCTGGGTATATCTTCAAATAATGAAACATTCCAAAAATGTAGACAGGACATATAGTCAATACATTTGCAAATGCTGCTAGTAAACTCTATCTAGGAGACTCCCTTTTAGTGCTTCAATGAGCTGTGCCTTGTGTGAAACTTAGTGAAGGTTTGAACATTCTTAGCATTAACACACCCAAGGGGATTTGGACACTGTTCTTAACACTGGCTATAGTTACTAATTGAAACTCCTACTATTTAATGAATGTTCTGACATGCTTCCCCAGTATTATATTATATTTCACAGAAGATACCAACAATGAATACCCACAGTTCCCCTGCATATTTCTTCAAAGTGTGAAACATTCCAAATAGATAATGGAGAACTGAGACAGCAGAGAAAACAGACATGAGAAACAGAACAAACACAAAAACCTACAAGAAAACAGAACAAAAAGAAAAAATGAGTTTAGAAAGCACAGAGAAACAATGTACAAAAAATAGGTACCCAATAGAATTAATTTGTACCAAGTGGGATTTTAGCAAACTCTTTTTAGCACAGGCCATAATTACTCAATGAAATGCCAACCAGCTATGTAATAACCTTTCCTACATGCTCCCCTCATAAATGGCATTCCACACACTAGCTTCATGAGTGTATTCTTTCAAAGAGTGAAACATATTTCCAATAGGTAATACATGCATTAGTTTATGACATAATGTGTAATCAATAAATTTGTAAACATTACTAGAATTCACTGTCTAAATCAGTCTACTTTTAGTGATTTAATACATTTCACGTTGGGTGAAACCTGTAGTAAAGTGTTTGAAAACTCTTAGAATTAATTCCTACCCAGTTGGATTTTGGCAAACTGTTTCAAACACAGGCTATAATTACTAAATGACACACCTACTAATTATGTAATGAATGTTCCTACATGCTCCCCAAGTAAATGGCATTGAATTACAGTATCTCACAGAAGTTAACACCATTCCACACACAAGGTTCACCTGTGTATTCTTTCAAAATGTTAACCATATTACAACATATAATCAATGTATTTGCAAATTTTACTAACATACCATGTCTAAAATGGTCTATTATGAGTATTTCAATGAGCTGTGCATTGTGTAAAGTCTGCAGTGAAGTGTTTGATCACTCAGAACTAATTTGTAGCAAGTGGGATTTAGACCATTTTCAGCACAGATTATCATTACTAAAGACAAACCTCCTACTTACTATGTAATGAATGTTCCATATGCTTCCAAAACAGTACATTATTTCACAGAAGATACCTGTATTCCACACACCTGGTTCACCTGTGTATTCCTTCAAAGAATGAACATATTTAGAATAGATAATGCATGTATTATTCTCTGTCCTAAGGTATAATCAGTATATTTGCAAAATTACTAGAGAAGTCTTCCTAGAACAGCCCAGATATATTATCTCAATGCCCTGCTCATTGTGTAAAACCTATAGAAGTGATTGCACGTGCTAAGAATTAATTTGTATCCAGGCAGAATTTGGCAAACCATTTTTAGCTCAGACTGTAATTAGTCAATGAAACATCTAAAATGCAGTGAATGATCCAAGACTCTTTGCCAGTAAATGGCATTATATGTCACTGAAGATATCAAAATTGCACAAACTAGGTTAAGGTATGTATTCCTTCAAATTATAAATCACTAGAGGTGCAGTGCACGGATTTGTGGACCATTGGGGTCCCTCGGCCTGACCTGTGGGTATTGGGCCAAAACTGGCTCTCCGACATCCCCTGAAGGGTCCCGAATTGCGAGAGGGCAGTTCTGGGGAGACGCACCCCAGAATCAGGCTCCCACCTCTCTGGTTTCAGATGTGTCACCCAAGAACCACAGCTGCCAAGTCACTGCAACTCAACAGCTCCTGCATTGAGTGTCTGCCCCCTGGTGGTTATTGTGCACCATAACTACCATCAGGCCAGTCAGCCAGTCAACCAGTCACTTAGGCTTTAATATAGATAGATTATTCCCTATAAGCCATGCAGGTATTATTCTATGACATAAGGTAGAAATAATACATTTGAAAATACTAATAATATACTCTGTCTAGAGCAGTCTTATTGTACTGTTCAAATGAGCTGTGCATTGTGTTGTAAAGTTGTAAAGTGTTGGAGTCCGCATAACTAATTCATACCAAGAGGGATTTTGGCACTATGTTTTTGGCACAGATTCGTTAATGAAATTACAACTAACAACATAGCGAATGTTACAACATGCTAGCTACCCCCATAAATGGCATTAGATTATATTTCACAGAAGACATGAACATTGTACAAAAGGATTCACATATTTATTCAAATTCTGAAACACATTCTCCACATGTCATGAATGCACTAGTCTCTGACATAATATAAAATCAATACTTTTGTAAACACTGCTAGCAAAGTGCTTGATCACTATAATAACTAAATGCAATAACTACTAACTATGTAGAAATGTTCCACCATGCTCCCACAGTAAGTTGTTTTATAATATTTCAAAGAAGATGCCAGCATTCCACACACTGAGTACATATATTCCTCCAAAGAGGAAACAAATTCTCAAAAGTTAATGCCTGTATCAGTTTTTGATATAATGTATAAACAAGACATTAGCAAAGGTTACTGGAAAATCTCTTTAGAACTGTCCACTTTTAGTGTTCAATGGCTGCACATTGTGTAAAACCTGTGGAGAATTGTTTAAACACTAATAGTTTGTACCAAGGGGCATTATGGCAAACTGTTTATCACTGACTGTAATTACTAAATAAAACCATCGCCAGTGTGCTCAGTGGTTACAGCATCAGCCCACACACCACATGGTCACGGGTTTCATTCCTGGTCAAGGACACCTACTTTGGTTGCAGGTTCACTCCCCATCCCCAATCAGGGCACATGCGGAAGGCAACGAGTAGATGTCTCTCTTTCACATCAATGTTTCTCTCTCCTTTTCTCTGTATCTCTCCCCCTCCCTCCCTTCTACTTTTTCTGAAAAGCAATGGGAAAAATATCCTCAGGTGAGGATTTACAGCAAAACAATTCTACTACCGATGTAATAAATTTTCCAACATGCTCCTCAAGTAATGGGCATTATATTATCATATTTCACAGAAGATATCAACATTGCATAAACTAGGTTCACCTACATATTTCTTCAAAATGTGAAACCTATTTCCCATAGATCAGGCAAGAATGAGTATCCTATATAATAAAAGTCTAATATGCTAAGTGTCTGGTCATCTGGTCGTCCGTTCAACCAATCAAAGCATAATATGCTAATGATATGCTAAGGCTGCTCAACTGCTTGCTATGATGTGCACTGACCACCAGGGGTCAGACAGCTGACTGGTCAACCAGTCGCTATGACAGGCACTGACCACCAGGAAGCAGATGCTCTGACTGGTAGGTTAGCTTGTTGCGGGGGTCCAGCCAATCAGAACTGAGCAAGATGGGCCAGACACGTCCTGGAGCCCTCCTGCAGTCCCTCTCCAGCTGGCCCACCTCCAGCATTCCTCCCCAGGCCCTGATTGTGCACCTATGGGGTCCCTTCAGCCTGGCTTGTGCCCCCTCGCAATCCGGGACCCCTCAGGGGGTGTCAGAGAGCTGGTTTCAGCCTGATCCCACTCAACACAGGAGCTGCCCCCTGATGGTCAGTGTGCTCCCACAGGGGGGATGCTGCTCAGCCAGAAGCTGGGCTCATGGCTGGCGAACGCAGCAGTGGGCCTCAATGACAGCGCTAAGGATGTCCGATTGATGGCTTAGGCCCACCCCTAAGTCATCAGTTGGACATCCCTCAAGGGCTCCTGGACTATGAGAGGGTGTAGGCCTGGCTGAGGGGCCTCCCCCTCCTCGCCCCACCGAGTGCACAAATTTCATGCACAGGCCTCTGGTATGACATAAGATATAATCTATATATTTGTAATGCTACTACCTAACTCTGTCTGGAACTGTGTAGTTTTAATGTATTGATAAACGACGCATTGTGTAAAACATGTTGTGAAGTTTGAAACTCTAAAATTTAATTCCTACATAGTAGCATGATTTCAACAAACTGCTTCTGGCACTGGCTGTAATTACTAAGTGGCACATCTACTAATTATGTAATGAATGTTCCAACATGCTCCCCAAATAAATGGCATTGAATTATAGTATCTCACAGAAGTTAACACCATTCTACACACTAGGTTCACCTGTGTATTCCTTCAAAGTATTAACTATATTACAATAGATAATCAATATATTTGTAAACGTTACTAGCAAACTGTGTCTAGAACAGTCTATTATGAGTTTTTCAATGAGCTGTGCATTGTGTAAAATCTGTAATGAAGTGTTTGATCACTCAGAATTAATTTGTACCAAGTGGTATTTTGACCAACAGTTTTAGGCACAGATTATAATTATTAAATAACACTCCTACTTACTACATAATGACAGTTCCAATATGCTTTCCCCATTAAATATCACTAAGTCTAACCCTAATCCTATTCTTTTTTAAAAAAATATTTTATTGATTTTTTACAGAGAGGAAGGGAGAGGGATAGAGAGTTATAAACATCGATGAGAGAGAAACATCGATCAGCTGCCTCCTGCACACTCCCTACTGGAGATGTGCCCACAACCAAGGTACATGCCCTTGACCGGAATTGAACCTGGGACCCTTGAGTCTGCAGGTTGACGCTCTATCCACTGAGCCAAACCAGTTAGGGCCCTAATCCTATTCTTAACACTAAGCCTAACCCTGATTCTAACCACTAACTCTAACCCTAACCATCAACCCTAAACCTACCCCTAACACTAACCCCTAAATCTAACCCTAACCCTGACCCTAATCGTAGCTCCACACAGTGTTATCCTTAGCCCTCACATGAATCCTTGCCTGATCTCTAAAATTTACCACAACCTTAACCCTAACTCTAAACTTAAACCAAAGCCAAGCCCTAAGTAAAGCCCTATCTCCCAGTTTTATAGATAACCCTAATCATAGCCCTAGGCTTTGTACTAGCCATAGTTCTCATCCTAGGCCTTGCTACAGCTCTAAATTTTGCCAACCTTAAGCCTAACCCTAAAAACAACAATAATAAAAAAATTTTTTTAAGAAAAGAAGGAAAAAAAAGCCTAACCCTAACCCTATTCCCTAATTGTCTTAACCTTAACCTTAAGCACAGCCTTAGCTCAAGCTTTACCATTACTGTTATAACTAACCCTAATCATAACCCTAGAGCAGTGGTCGGCAAACTGCAGCTTACGAGCCACATGCAGTTCTTTGGCCCCTTGAGTGTGGCTCTTCCACAAAATACCACGTGCGGGCGCGCACATACAGTGCGATGGAAACTTCATGGTCCATGCGCAGAAGTCCATATTTTGTGGAAGAGCCACACTCAAGGGGCCAAAGAGCGCATGTGGCTCATGAGCCGCAGTTTGCCGACCACTGCCCTAGAGTAAATCCTAGTATTAGAACTCTCCTTAGCCCTTTCCAACACTCTAAATTTTACTCCAAACTTAAGCCCAATACTAACCCTAGCTCCCCAAATAGCCCTATATTATCAGTATCCATAGCCTTAACCTGAGCTTTAACAGTGATATTTTAGATAAACCTAGGTTTAATCCTAGCCTTAGACCTTGCCCTAAATGATGACCTAGATCAGATGGAATTAATTGACATTTTCAAAAGATTTCACACCCAAGCTACAGAATATACATTCTTCTCAAGTGTGTATGGGACATTTTCAAAGATAGACCACATGTTAGAAAACAAACTAAGTCTCTACAATTTCAAGAAGATTAAAATCATATCAAGCATCGTCTCAGATCACAATGGCATGACATTATAAATCAACTACAATAAAAACACTCAAAGCCATTCAAACATATGGAGGCTAAACAGCATGTTATCAAGCAATGAATGGGTTACCAAAGAGATGAAGGAAGAAGAAAAAAAATCATGAAAATGAACACACAACAACTCAAAATCTATGGGACACAGTGAAAGCAGTCCTGAGAGTGAAGTTCATAGAATTACAGGCCTACTTTAAAACAACAACAAAAAAACTTTTAACAAGCTATCTAACCCTAAAACTTAAAGAATTAGAAAGAGAACAAGAAAAGCCCAGAATAAGTAGAAAGAATGAAAAATTAAAGATCAGAGCTGAAATAACTCACATAGAGACTGAAAAAACAATACAAAAGATCAATAAAACCAAGAGCTGGTTATTTAAAAAGATAAACCAGATTGGTGAACCTCTAGCAAGATGCATCAAGAAACAAAGAGAGAGGACCCAAATAAACAAAATCAGAAATGAAAGAGGTGAAGTAACAATTGACCTCCCCAGAAATAAAACAGATTGTAAAAAAATACTATGAGTGACTATCTTCCAACAAACAGGACAACCTTGACAAAATGTCTAGGGGGGAAATGCTTTCACTCAATAATCTGTTCACATGCAATGAAAACTATTCTCTTTGAATAGTACCAGTTATGATGCTATCGTTTCTAAAGAATGGGAAAACCCAACTAAAAGCTTATTGACTGAAGAAGCATTGGCTTATAAAACAGGAAGCCAACTAATAGGATAAGCTGCAGGGTTAATTAGTCATCTCAGTAGCCAAATTTTTCTCATCATTCTGTTCTCTAAACAGTTCTTGAGAGACCTTAAAAGTGTGGTTCTGAACTCTATATCTTCCATTGACAATTTTGTCCTGTTTCTTTGTCTCCGCATTTTGTTATGCTTCCTTGGTGCACCCCCTAGTGGTCTTTGTTCGAAGTCTTATAGTTAAATCTTGATTGTTGTAGCTAATTCCAGGGAGGGTTTGACCTCCAGGCCAAGTGGCTATGAGAATCAGCTGTGTCAGCAGTGAGAGAACTTCTGTCCTCTAGGGAGGTGCTAATCTAGCCTTTGCCTGAGGCTATCCGGCAAAAGCCTCTGTGCAGGGCTTGGGCGGGGCAGGGCGGGTCGAACAGGATCAACAGGGTGGGCCGGAGAGAGCAGTTATGGCGGCTCTCAGTCCCGTCCCCAGGGGCTCTGCCTCTCCGAGTCCCAGCACCCGCTGCAAAGCTCAGAGAGAAAGCTACACTCGCTCTGACCGAAGCCAGACAGTCCCGCCTCTCCCACCTGAGTCTGGGATCTGGAGCTCAGAGTCTGCAACTCCCTCCCGATTGAAAACGCCAACCGCGCCCTCCGCCACCAGCCCGCTCCGCGCACTCCGCACCTCAGAATTTGACTTCAGCACTGCGCCTCCTCTGAGTGTCCGTATGCGTTTCTCTTTCCTCCTAGTTGTAGGACTTCCACTCAGCCAGCGTTCCTGTGGTTCTGGGTGATGTCCCTTCCGTTTTTTGGTTTCACTTTTGAAGTAGTTGTTCAAAGCAGCAAACTCCGGCGTTAACCTATGCCGCCATCTTGGTTCTCCCTGTTCTCTATTCTTGATTTTGTCATTAGGCTGGGTCACCTTCATGACTGCAAGATGGCCGTAGTGGTCCTGGCATTTAGTGGTTTTCCCTCCTCTGTCTCCTCTTGAGTCCTCAGCTTCAGTATCCCTTTCTGCATCCAGGTTCTCTGCATCCAGGTTCTCTCTGCTGCCCGAATTGCCTAATGGAATGCGGTGGTATGGCATGTGTAGTCTCCATATTAACAGTTCAGCATTGCCTATTTTCTTACGGGCCCAACACTGCATTCCCTAAAGAAAAAAACTCTAGTTGGGATAGCTTAAATGTTGTGACTAAGGCTGAGAAGAAAATTGTGAGCTTGAAGATATGTCAAAGAAACTTTTCAAATTTCTTGCAAAAATAAAATATCCAAGAACAGTGAGACAAAAACAAAAACAAAAAGTGACATAAGTGTAATAGGGATACCAGAAGCAAAAGAAACAGAGAAAGCAGCAGAAGAAATTTTTGAAGTAATGTTAGCAGAGAATTTTCCAAAATTAATAATAGATAGGGGACCACACATCTAGAAACCTCAGAAAATATCAAGCAGAATAAATTTTAAAACAAACAAACATATACTAGCCATCATGTTTCAACTTCAGGGAACCAAAACACAGAAAATCTTAAAAGAAGCCAGGGGCTTTGGAGTCAAACACATTACTTTTAGAGGACCAAGAATACAGTTACATCAGAAACCATGCAAGAAGAGAATGCAATAAAATATTCAAAGTGTTGGGGGAGGGGGAAACTATGCACCTAGAATTCTGAATCCAGTAAAATGAGCCTTCAATTGTGAAGAAGAAATAACCATTTTCTCAGAAAAACAAAAACTGGGACTATATGTCACCAGTAGTTCTGCCTTGCAAGAAATGTTCAAAGTTCTTCAGAGAGAAGGAAAGTCATGTAGGTCAGAATGTGGATATATATATAGAGAGAAAATGTTAGAAAAGGAATAAAGGTAAATAAATTCTTTTCTTATTCTTAAATTATCTAAAGGATAACTTTGTTCAAAGTAGCAACAATGTATTGGGTGACTATAACTTATGAATAAGTAAAGTTAATGACAGCATTGTTATGAGGGGAGGGAGGGAGGAATTGGGTATACTTTGTTATATGTTACCTATGCTAACCATAAAGCAGTATAGTGTTATTTAAAAGTGGACTTGGATTAGTGGTAAGTCTAATTATAAACTTTAGGGAAACCACTAACATTTTCTAAGAAGTATAATTGATATGGCAAGAGAATTAAAAAATGGAATAACAGGAAATGTTAAATTAAAACCAGACAAGGTAGGAAAATAGAGGATAACAAAAATCAAAACAAAGAACAAGGGCAATTAATAGAAAATGGTTACAAACATGGTAGATGGTAGATTTGTCTCCAAATACAGCTATTATTACTTTAAATATAAATGGCTAAATACATAAATTAAAAGACAGTTTCAGAGAGAGTTTCTTTAAAACAACTAAACTATATACTGTCTACAAAAAACACACTTTAATATATTTTATTGATTTTTTTACAGACAGGAAGGGAGAGGGATAGAAAGTTAGAAACATCGATGAGAGAGAAACATCAATCAGCTGCCTCCTGCATACCCCCCCACTGGGGATATGCCTGCAACCAAAGTACATGTCCTTGACTGGAATCGAACCCGTGACCCTTGAGTCTGCAGGCCGACTCTCTATCCACTGAGGCAAACTGGTCAGGGCAAAAAAACACACATTAAATATAAAGACACTAGAGGCCCAGTGCACGAAATTCATGCACAGGTGGGGTACCTAGGCCTTGCCAGCAATTAGGGCCGATCGGGGCATTCCTTCTAGCTGCCAGCTGGGGGCTTCCTTCCTGCTGCTCACCGGGGCCTGCTGGACAGAGGGAGGGACTGTGGGAGGTTGGCTGGCACTGGGAGTGACCAGGGGAGGTTGGCCAGCCGCAGGAGGTTGGCTGTAGGAGTGCACTGACCACCAGGGGGCAGCTCCTGCATTGAGCGTCTGCCCCTTTGTGGTCAGTGCGCATCATAGAACCGGTCGTTCTGGTAGTTCTGGCATTCCAGTCACTTAGGTTTTTATATGTAGAGATAGCTAGATTAAAAGTAAAGGGAGGGAGACAAATGTACCAAACACGAATTTTTAAAAAGCTAGATTCTTAAGTGAAACCCAAGATGGCACTGTAGGTAAATACTTGTACTCACTGCCTCCCACAACCACATCAAAATTACAACTAAATACATAACAGCCATCATTTGGAACCCCCTGAAAGCTAGCTGAATGAAAGTCCTACAACTAGAGAAGTAAAGAAGAAAGCACATTGAGACTGTCCCTAGAGTCAGTGCACCCAGTAGACAGCTTCAAACCATACCAGATTACAACTCTACACATCCACAAGCAACACACTCAAGAGGCAGACTCAGTGAGCACCAAAGCCCCACTGAAGCAAGTCCTGCTCCATAGGGGTGTCTCCTGCTCAGCAGCTCTTCCACTGTAGTTGCAGCTGCTCCTCACAGCCCATTGGCCTGGAGGTCAATTCCTCTCAGTGACACCAACAGCAATCAAGGCTCAACTACAAGATTGTTCACACAGCCCACACAGGGGCACACTTAGAGTGCCCAGCTCAGGTAACTGGAGAGGCTGAGCCACTGGGACATACAGGACACCTACTACACAAGGCCACTCTATCAACTCAAGGAGACATAGCAGCTCTATCTCACACACAGAAATAAACATACGGAAGCAAACAAAAGGCAGAGACAAGGAAACATGTCACACATGAAAGAAAGAGAAGTAAACAAACTACTGGATATGGAATTCAAAACAATGGTTAGAGGGTTACTCAGGGATCTTAATGAGACCTTCAGGGGAATTAATGAGAGCATCAAGGGACTTAGTGAGACTTTCCAGGATCTTAGTGAGAATGTCAAAGACATGAAGAAGGACCAGTCAGAAATTAAGCATACACTAACTGAAATAAAGAATAATTTTCAGGGATTCGATAGTAGAGGAGAGGATTCTGATAATCAAACCAACAATTTGGAATATGAGGAGGCAAAAAACACCCAATCAGAAGAGCAAAAAGAAAAAAGTACCCCAAAATATGAAGACAATATAAGGAGCCTCTGGGATAACTTCAAGTGTACCAATATTCACGTTATGGGGGTGCCAGAAGGAGGAGAGAGAGAACAAGATATTGAAAACCTATTTGTAGAAATAATGACAGTCCCTGTTTGGGGGCAACATCCCAGAGGCGGCGTGGAGACGGGGATGGGAGTCATGAGGGCCACCTAAGTGGGCGCTGGGTGTGGGGTTCAGTCATCGACGGGTCTCCCAACCATGGCCACTAGGTCATCCTCACGGGGTCCCTGGGGCAGCCCCTCCACGGGAATGGCTTGCTGCGCAGCTTCACCTTCCAGGTCCTGGCTCCGGAGCCCTGGGCACAGCCCAGCAGGATTCAGTGATTGTGGAAAAAGTGCAATAAAATGTCAAATATGGGCCCGGCAAAAAAAAAAAAAAAAAAAAAAAAAAGAAATAATGACAGAAAACTTCCCCTACCTGGTGAAAGAAATAGACCTACAATTCCAAGAAGTGCAAAGACTCCCAAACAAGAGGAACCCAAAGAGACCCACACCCAGACACATCATAATTAAAATGCCAAGGGTTAAAGACAAAGAGAGAATCTTAAAAGCAGCAAAAGAAAAGCAGTTAGTTACCTACAAGGGAGGGCCCATATGACTGTCAGCTGATTTCTCAACAGAAAGTTTGCAGGCCAGAAGGGAGTGGCAAGAAATATTCAAAATGATGAATAGCAGGGACCTATAACCAAGATTACTCTACCCAGAAAAGCTATCATTTAGAATTGAGAGTCAGATAAAGAGCTTCACAGATGAGAAAAAGCTAAAAAAAAATTCATCAACATCAATCCAGCATTATAGGAAATGTTGAAGGATATTCTTTATGAGGAAAAAGGAGAGATAAAAAATATGAACAATAAAATAGCAACAAATACATATCTATCCACAATTGAATCTAAAAATCAAAATAAGTGAATAAGAAGTCTAATGAACAAATAAAATAAAATTAGATTCATGGAAGCATGTAAAAGGCTGACGAATCTCAGAGGGAAGCGCGGGGGGTGGGGGGGGCAGGTAGACATTAACCAACGATCTTACCTATGGACAAAGACAGTAGGGTGGTGAAGGCCTGGGGCAGGGCAGGAATCGGGTGGAGGGAGGCAATGGGAGGGGAAAAGGAGGAACATTTGTAATACTCTCAACAATAAAGAATTTTTTTAAAGCTATATTAATTTTAGACAAAGAAGACTTCAGGATAGAAAGGTATATGGATAAAGAAAAGCATTACTTAATGATAAAAAGGTTATTTCTCCAAGAATGCATAACAATTCTTAAGAGTTATACACTTGGCTACACAGAATCAAAATATGTAAGGGAAAATAAAATTAATAAGTCTCTAACCAGGCTATGAGAAAAGAAAAAAACACACAAATTAGTACAGAAATTAAAGAGGGACTATCACTACTGATTCTATAGACATTAAAAGAATACTAAAGGAATATTATGAACAACTTTTAACCACAAATGTCATAATGGGAATGAAATGACCAAATCCTTGTAAGATATAACCTAGCCATACTCACTGAAGAAAAGATATGCAGTCTGAATATGCTTATATCTTTAAAGAAAACAAATCAATGACTAATAAACTTTTAAACAAGAAAGTCCCAGACCCAAATGTTTCACTGGTGAATTCTACCAAACATTTAAGAGGAAAGAATTTTACAAATTCTCTACAATATCTTCCAGAAAATAGAAGTTATGAGGTCATTAACACCCTAATGCTGAAACCAAATAGAAACTTAACAAGAAAGAAAAACAATATGCCAGTATCTCTTATAAACATACTACAAAACATCCTCAACAAAATATTAGCAAATCAAATTTTAAAATGTATAAACAAAATTATATACCACTACCAAGTGAGATTTATTATATATATATATATATATGTATGGAAAGATCATTCAAACTTTGAAAAATAAATGAATGTAATCCATCACATCAAAAGGCTAAAAAAATTATGTAATCATATCGATAGAAGCAGAAGTATTTTAAAATTTTTAAAAATTTAACACCCTTCATGATAAAAAACAAAATCCCCTCCACATACTAAGAATAGAGGAAACTTCTTCAACTTACTTGATCAAGAACATTTACAAATAGCCAACTCATAACATCATACTTAATTGTGAGAAACTAAATACTTTGTCCCTAAACCTGGGAACAATACAAGGATATCCCCCTCTCACCACTTCCATTAAATATTTTACTGGAAGCTAATGCGATAAGACAAGAAAAAATAAAAGGTATACAAATTGAAAGGGAAAAGATAAGAATATCTTTATTTGCAGGTGACATCATTAGTTATGTAGAAAATCTCAAAAGTCAATTAAAAACTCCTAAATTTGTTGTTGTTGTTGTTAATCCTCAACTGAGGATATTTTTCCCATTAGTTTTTAGAGAGAGCAAAAGGGAAGGAGGAAAAGAGAGACAGACAGAGAGAGAGAAACATGTATGTGAGACACATCAATTGGTTGCCTTCCACATTTGTTCTGAACAGGGCTGAAATCAAAACTGCAACCCAGGTACATGCCCTTGACTGGGAATCAAACCCATGACTGCAGCTCTAACCACTGAGCAACACAAGCCAGATAAAACTCCTAAAACTGATAAGTGAATTTAGCAAGTTTGCACGATACATGGTTAATGTATAAAAGTAAACTTTCCTATATGTCACTATTGAACAATTAATATCTAAAATTAAAAACAATACCATTTATATAAGCCCCCCAAAACAAAATATTTAGGTATGAATCTAAAAAAGTATCTACAAAATCTAAAAACTACAAAACTCTGTGAAAAAAATCAAATCTACATAAATGGAGAGATATTTTATGTTCATGGGTAGAAAGACTTGTATTGTGAAGATGCTAATTCTTCCCAACTTGATCTATAAATATAATGCATGCCAAATAACTTCCCAGCGAGTTAAGTTACTTTGTGGATATTGACAACCTAATTTGTAAGTTTATATGGAAAGACAAAAGACTAACTAATCAACACAATACTTAATGAAGGAGAAGAACAAAGTGGAAAATTGAAAAATCTCAACTCCAAGGCTTACAATAAAACTACAGTAAACAAACAGCGTGTATTGGTGAAGAAGAGATAAATAGATCCATGGAACAGAATGGAGAGTGCAGAAATAGAGCCATACAAATATAGTCAACTGATCTTTGACAAAGAAGCAAAGACAATTTAACATAGAAAGGATAGTCTGTTCAATAAATGGTGCTGAAACAATTGATCATCCATATTAAAAATAAAATCTAGATCAACGTTTTATACCTTTCCCAAAAATTAACTCAAAATGTATCATAGACCTTATTTAAAATTCAAAACCATAAAACTTATAGAAGATAACAAAGGAGAAATTCAAAATGCCGTTGGTTTGGCAATGAGTTTTCAGATACAGCACAAAAGTCATGTCTCATAAAAGAAAAAATTGCAAACTTTGACTTGATTAAAATCGAAAACTGCTGCCCTATGAAAGACACTATTAAAAGAATAAAAAGGTAAGCCAAAAACCTGGGAGAAAGTTTTTGCAAAACGTATCTGATGAAGACCTTGTAATTCAAAATAGAAAGAACTCTTAAAACTCAATGATAACAAAAAACAAAAACTAGGCAAATAATCTGGGCAGATCTCTCACCAAAGAAAGCATGCAGATAGCAGATATGCAAATGAAAGCTCAGCATCTGTCATCAGTGAATTGTTAGTAAAACAACAATGAAATACCACTGCACAGCTATTAGTATTGCTAAAATCCAAAATAGTAATAACAGTACCAAATGCTAGCAAAAATATAGGTTAAAGGAACTCTCATCTGCTCCAGGGAATGCAAAATCATAAAGCCAGTCTGAAGGACATTTGGCAGTTTCTTACAAAACTAAACATAGAGTTATAATCAAGATGGCAAAGTAGTGGACACTGTGCTCACCTCCTCCCAGGACCACATGAAAATTACAACTAAATTGTAAAACAATCGACTGGATGACCATATGAGGACTAGCTGAACAGAAGTCCTCCAACTAAGGACAAAAAAAAGAAGCCATGTTGAGTCTTGTAAGAGAGATGGAGATGTGAAACAGGTTAGCCCCACACACAAATATGGCAGTTAAAAATCCAAAGGGATATCTCAGCTGCAGAGATCCCCCCAAGGAGTGAGGGGGCTCAGCCCCACACCGAGCTCCCCATCACAGAATACCAGTGCCAGGAGGAGGAGCCCTAGCTGACTGTAAAAAGCAGTGGGAATTCCATCTTTCCAGGTGAGACTGAAGGGTGCTGCTAACTCAGGCACCCTCTTAAAGAGCCTGCACACAAACTCTGGATTGCAGGCACTCACCTTGGGCTCCGGTGAAAATACAGTGGCTCAGGGGTGCCAGAGACATATAGGGAGAAACTGTGTGGTGTGGCTTCAAGGCAAGGGCTGGAGGGACTGCCACCATTGTCCCTCTAGTGAGCCCTTCTCTGTGCATCCGGCAAACACTATCTCCCACCCAACAGCCAAATCCGAATCTACATTAGCCTGGTGAATTCCTCTAGCTCCACCACATGACTGCCTGAGACTCAGCCCCATTCAACTTGTCCACAGCCTGAGGCTCTTTTGGGGGCAACCAGGCAGGACCCTCATTGCACTGCTTCTCTAAAATCTCCAGTGAAGTTTGGAGGTTGCAAGTGTCATACAGAGAGAAACTGAGTCATGTGGATTCAAGGAGGAGGCTGGAGAGATGGCCATCATTGTCCTGGTGTTGAGCCTTCCTGCCAAAAGGCCAAACCTGATTCTGTGAACACCATTAGCTGCACCATAACTACTGCCTGAGACCCACCCCATCACAAAGGCCTCAGAACAGGGGGTGACTGACCTCAGTGTATCCTGAGATTTTTGCTGAATGACCTCATGTTCACCCCTGGTGACAAATCTAAATCTCTATTAACCAGCTGAACACCACTCTCCCCACCGTGGTGACTCCCTGAGACCATGCCTGAACCTACTCAAGTCCTGCACAACTGAGCCTTACAGGATGTGGTAGAGGGTGGCAGGTCTCCAGGGACCTTGGGCCTTTTGCTGACCTTCCCCAGGCCTGGTCTGGTGCCAGCCAGCTCCAGTTTGCAGTGTGGCCTTTCCCACATGCATCTGGGTACAGCACAGACAGCTACCAACCATGGGTCACTTGATAACTTCTAATAGATATCCCTGGGCTGATCACGGGAAGCATTTGACATCATCCTGCACCATAGCCCCCCTCCCAAGAGGCCCCATAACCAACACCCCAATGGGTGGCTTCAGACCACAAAGAATACCACATACTTAGCTCCACAGGTGGCACATCCAAAGTGTCATCTTTGGCAGGCACCAGACTCCACTGGAGCAACTCCCAACCCATGTGGTCAGCCAGCAGAGAGCAGCTTCTAATGCTATAGTCGTGACCAGTCTCCACAGCCAGTCAGCCTGAGGATTCATTCTACCCACTGATGTGCCAAGAGCAAACAAGGCTCAACCACAACAGGTGGCCACACACAACCCACACCAGGAACACTGCTGGAGTACCCAGGACAGATGATTAGGGAGATTGAGCCACTGGGCCCCACAGGATACCTACTGCATAAGGCCACCCTGGCAAGACTGGAAAATATAGCAGATCTACCTAATATATAGAAACAAATAGAGGCAACCAAAATGGGAAGATGAAAAAAAAAGCACATCCAAATGAAAGAACAGGATAAATCTACATAAAACTAAATGAAACAGAGGTAAGAAGTCTACCAGGTACAGAATTCAAAACACTGGTTATAAGGATGCTCAAGGAACTTAGTGAGAATTTTAACTAAGAGATAGTAAGCATAAAAAGGACAGAAGCCATAAAAAAGCCACCAGAAATGAATAATACAGTAGCCAAAATAAAGAATACACTAAAGAAAGCAACTGCACAATATATTATATGAAGCAGAAGATAAAATCAGCAATTTAGAAGACAAGGTAGCAAAAAGCAGCCATTTAAAAGAGAAAAAAGAATAAAAAATGAGGATAGTTTAAGGGACCTCTGGGACATCAAACAACATTTTCATCATAGGAGTACCAGAAGGAGAAGAGATAGAGCAAGGAATTGAGAACCTATTTGAAGAAATAATGGCTGAAAATGTATCTAACTTAACAAAGGAAATAGAACTAAAAGTCCAACTAGTACACAAACTCCCAAATAGGATGACTCAAAGAGGCCCACACCAAGACACATCATAATTAAAATGACAAAGGTTAAATACAAAGAGAACATCTTAAAAGCAGCACTGTAAGATAGTTACCTACAAGAGAGCTCTCATAATACTGTCAGCTGCTTTCTCAAAAAAAAACAAGGACCAACAACCAAGACTACCCTATCCAGTAAGGCTATTATTTAAAATTGAAGAAGAGATAAAGAGCATCTAAAATAAGAAAAAGCTAAAGGAGTTTATCACCATCAAACCAGTATTATAATATATGGTAAAGGGATTCTTTTAAGAAGAAGGAGGAAAAAGAAACATAAATATAAATAATAAAATAACTATATCAATAATCATTTTAACTATAAATAGATTACATTCTCTAATAAAAAGACATAGGGTAGTTAAATGGATTTTTAAAAAGACACATACATATGCTGTCTACAAGAGACCCAATTCAGATCTAAAGACACATACAGATTGAAAATAAATGATGGAAAAATGTATTTCATGCAAATGGAAACAAAAATTAAAAGCTGGCATAGCAGTACTTATGTCAGACAAAATAGACTTTAATACAAAGGCTATAACAAAGACAGGGACAGACATTACATAAAGGGATCAACCCAAGAGGATATAAAACATTTGTGCGCCCAATGTAGGAGCATCTAAATATATAAAGCAAATATTGATAAACATAAAGGGAGAGATCAACAAACATTAATACCTCATTGATATCAATGGATAGGTCATCAAGGCAAAAAATCAACAAGGAAACAGCAGCCTTAAATAATACATTACATCACATGGATTTAATTGATATTTTTAGAGCATTTCACACCAAAATAGCATACTATACATTCTTTTCAAGTATTAATAAAACATTTCCCAGGATAAACCACATGTTAGGCCACAAAACTAGTCTCAATAAAAGACTGAAATAATATCAAGCACCTTCTCTGGCCACAGTAATACAAAACTAAAAATCAGTTACAAAAATACAGTGGGGCCTTGACTTACGAGTGCCCCGACTAACAAGTTTTTCGAGATACGAGCCGTCTCTCGGCCGATTTTTTGCTTTGAGTTGCGAGCTAAAATTCGGGTTACGAGCCAGCTTCAGATACCCCACCGCTAGTTGGCACAGCGAATGTCACAGTGAACGCCACATCAGCCCAGCATCACGTGTCATTGTAATGGTGAAAATTGATATGACATATGAGTAATTTGAGTTATGAGCTCCGTCATGGAATGAATTAAACTCGTAAGTCAAGGCCCCACTGTAATGAAAAGCACAAACATGTGGAGGCTATATAGCATGCTACTAAACAATGAATGGGTTAACAATGAAATCAAAGAGACCTTGAGACAAATGAAATGGAAAAAAAAAAGACTCAAAACCAAGAAAAAAAGAGGACCTAAATATATATATGGCTAATATGCTAAGTGTCCATCTGACCAGTAGCTGTGATGCACACTGACCACCAAGGGGCAGACACTCAACATAGGAGCTGCCAGCTGCAGTGACTTGGCAGCAGTGGTTCTTAGGTGACACACCCCAAAACCAGACAAGAGGGAGCCCGATTCCTCAAGGGGCCACACGATTCCACCTTCCGTGGTGGGTTACGTTGTTGCTGGGGCAACTGTCAGCCCCGAACCTGGTTTACTGCACACTTGCATTTGCGGTCCACACCCTGTATGACAGCAGCTTTCCAGAGTGCCCTCTCGCACTCAGGAACCCCTCAGGTTTGCTGGAGAGCTGGTTCTGGCCTGATCCCCACAGGCCAGGCCGAGGGACCCCACCTGCTGGAGGAACCCTACTCACTCCGCAGATGCCCTTCGAGCCACAGTGCTACCCCAGGTGTGGCCAGCCCGGGAAGGACTGTGGGAGGTTGGCTCCAGGGTGTGTTCAGCCGTCTCGCCCAGGCCCACCCTGCCAGCCACCTTCTAATTAATTTCCTTTCAATGTGCACAAACCCATGCACCACATCACTAGTCAATAAAATAAAAAATGAAAGAAGTGACAGCTGACATTATAGAAATACGAAAAATTATTAAAAAATACTATGGCCCTGGCCAGCATGGCCCAGTGATTAGAGTATCGGCCTGGGCACCTAGGGGTCCTGGGTTAGATTCTCAGTTAAAGGCATGTACCTGGGTTGCAGGTTCCATCATCAGCCCCAGTCAGGACTTGTGCAGGAGCCAACCAAGAGATGTGTCTCTCTCACATCAATGTTTCTCTCTCTCTCTCTCTCTCTTTCTCTCTCTTTCTCCATCTCTCCCTCTCTCCCTTCCTTTAGCTTTCTCAAAATATCAATGGAAAAAATATCCTGGGGTTAGGATTTTTTTTAAAAAAAAATACTACTGACAATTATATACCACCAAATGGGACAATCTGAAGAAATGGATAAATTCCTAGAAATATACAGTTTTCCTAGACTGAATCCAAGAGGATATCTGAACAGATTAATTACTACCAATGAAATCAAATCAGTAATCAAAAAAACTCACAATCAACATAAGTCCTGGACCAATTGACTCTACAGGTTTATTTTACTAAACATTCAGAGAACTAATATGCATCTTTCTCAAACTATTCAAAAATTTTTTTCACGAGAAAGCAAGGCTCCCAAGCTCATTTTACAAGGCCAGCATTACTCTGGTTCCAAAAACAGACAAAAACATTTTTTTTAAAGTATAGGCCAATATCCCTGATGAAGATAGCTGCAAAAATCCTCAACGAAATATTAGCAAATCATATCCAGGAATACATTAAAAAGATCTTACACCCTGATCAAAAGGGGTTTATTCCTGCTATGCAAGATTGGTTCAATATTTGTAATAACGTGATATTATTACATAAACAAAATGAAGGATAAAAATCATATGATCATATCAATAGATGCAGATAATGCATTTGACAAAATCCAGCATTAATCTACATTATAAAAGGCAGGGGCCGTCACAACCTAAACGACCAGACAGACAGACGACTGGTCACCAAGAAGTGCACGGAGCACCTCTAGGTCCCTCCCCCGTGGCCCACAGGCTCCTATCACAGCAAGGCTGGTGGCCAGCAGGTGAGTGGGGCAGCGGAGGGTGGGCAGGGCGAGGCGGGCACAGTGAGGTCATTAGCCTCCAGCCCGGGGTTCCGCCAAAGGCCTAACGACCTGGCCCAGAGAGAGAAGCAGGGCTGATCTGCAGCTGCCAGGCCCAGAGAGAGAGAGAGAGAGGCAAGGCCTGATCAGTAGCTGCTGCAGAGGCTGTGGATCAGGCCCAGAGATAGGCCTGGAGACACTGACTGGCACAGAAACTGACCAATCAGAACCAAACCTGGGTGAACTGTGAGGAGCCAATGGCTGCCTTGGATGTGGAGCTTTTGACACTGACTGGCAAGAAACTGACCAATCAGAGCCCAATCTGGGTGAACTGCAAAGGCAGAACCTAAGGTGGGGGCTGAGGAGTCGGTTTTAAGGGCAACAGCTGTTTGGTGTAAGGTGGAAGAAAATGCTTCAATTTTTTAATGACCGGTTTGGCAGTATAATGCATATGGCTGGCTATCAGTCCAGATATAGGGGTTATGTATTTTTGTCTGCCAAGAGCATCTCCTCCTGCTTAAAAAGGCTGCCCCCCGCCTCAGCCCCAATTTAAGCAATCCTATCCTATATAATCTATCTATACTAATGATAGGGTAATAGGCTCATTAGACTGGGTCAACCGGCCATCTTCTGGACATCTGACTTCCTTCTGGACAAAGCCATGGTGGTGGGGGCCAAGGCAGAGGCAGTTAGGGGCAATCAGGCTGGCAGGAGAAGGCAGTCGGGGGCAAGATCAGGCCAGCAGGGGAGGGCAGTTGGGGGCAACCAGGCCAGCAGGGGAGGGTAGTTGGGGGTGAACTGGCCACTGGGTAGGGCAGTTGGGGGTGAAATCAGGCTTGCAGGGGAGGGCAGTTGGGAGCCAGATCTGGCCGTCAGGGGAGGGCCATTGGGGGTTACCAGGCTGGCAGGGGAGAGCAGTTGGGGGTAATCAGGCCAGCAGGGGAGCAGTTAGGGATGATCAGGCAGACAGGGGAGCAGTTAGGGATGATCAAGCCGACAGGCAGGTGAGTAGTTAGGAGCCAGCGGCCCCAGATTGTGAGAGGGATGTCCAATTGGAGAGGGCGTACTCTGGGCTGAGGGGACCCCCCCCCCCCCGTGCACCAATTTCATGCACTGGGCCTCTAGTTTATAATAAAAACTCTCAGCAAAGTGGGACAGAGGGAACATACTTCAACCTAATAAATAACACATATGACAAACCCACAGCCAATATCATACACAATGGGGAAAATCTAAAAGCATTTTCTTTAAGACCAGAAATAAGATAAGGTTGTCCACTCTCACCACTATTATTCAACCCAGTATTGGAAGTCCTAGCCACAGCTATCAGACAAGAGAAAAAAATAAAAGGTATCCAAATGGAAAAGAAAGAAGTAAAATTGTTATTTGCAGATCACATAGTACTGTCTACAGAAAACCCTAAATTTCTCATAAAAAAACAAACTACTAGAACTAATAAATGAATTAAATAGAATAGCATAATACATAATTAATAATCAGAAATTGGTAGCATTTTATATACCAATAATAAGCTTTCAGAAAGAGTAATTTGAAAATATTCCCATTTACAATTGTATCAATAAAAATGAAATACCTAAGAATAAACTTGACCAAAGAGGTAAAAGACCTGTACCTGGAAAATTATAAGACATTGAATAAGATACAAATGAAATGAAGCATTTACTCTGCTCACAGATAAAAAGAGTTAGTATCATTAAACTGTCCATACTATCCAAAGCAATCTATAGATTCAATGCAATCCCTACAAAATAACAAAGGCATTTTTCACAGAACTAGAACAAGTAGTCCTGAAATTTATGTGGAACCAAATAACAACAATCTTGAGAAAGAAGAACAAAATGAAGGTATCATGCTACCTGATATCAAAATATACTACAAGGCTATGGTAATCAGGCAGCATATATTGACATTAAAAAAACAGGCATATAGACCAATGAAATAAAATAGAGAATCTAGAAATAAACCCACACCTATATGGTCAATTAATGTATTACAAAGGAGGTAAGAATATACAATGGGATAAAAACATTCTATTCAATAAATGGTGCTGGGAAATTTGGACAGAATCATGCAAAAAAATGAAACTAAACCACCTTTTTACACAATATATAAGAATAAACTGAAAATGGATTAAAGACTTAAGCATCTCTGGTTTTAAGCATCGAACAGACTGCCCAACCTATGAGGTAAGGTGTGGAGTTATGGGGTAAGAGATCAACCAAAGGACTTGTATGCATGCATATAAGCATAACCAATGGACACAGACAGTAGGGGGGTGAGGGCATGTGCTGGGGGATGGGGGTGGCAGGGGAGAGGTCAATGGGGAGAAAAGGAGATTCATGTAATACTTTAAACAATAAAGAATTGAAATTTTAAAAAAAGACTTAAATGTAAGACTGCATACCATAAAACTTGTAGAGGAAGACACAGGCAGTAAACTCTCTGACATTGATTTTAGTAATATTTTTTTTGATATATCTCCTAGGGCAAGGGAAACAAAAGAAAAAATAAACAAGTGGGACTACATCAAACTAAAATGGTTTTGCACAGCAAAGGAAACAATCAACAAAATAAAAGGGCAACCTACTAAATGGGGGAAGATATTTACCAAATGTTACAGCCAATAAGTGATCAATATTCAAAATTTATAAAGAACTCATACAACTCAACACACACAAAAAAACACAAACAATTCCATTTTAAAAAATAGGCAGAAGACCAGAATAGATATTTCTCCAAAGAGGACATACAGTCAGCAGACATATTAAAATATGCTTAGCATCATTAATCATGGGTAATTTGCAGAGAAATGCAAATTAAACCACCATGCTCTATCACCTCACACCTGTCAGAAAGGCTATCATAAATAGATCAATGAACAAGTGTGCCTAGTGGGTACTAGAGTCATTAAGGGTACCATTTCATAAATTATATAATTGCCTAACCAATATGCTGTGCACTTGAAATAAATATAAAATAATGTTGAATGTCAATGGTAATTGAAAAGTAAAAAAGATTTTTAAAACTAAACATTGTCTTACCATATAATACAGCTCTCTTACATGTTTACCATTTGATTTGAAAAACCCACAATACCCAGACTGTTAGGTCTCCAAAGAAGGAACGCATGAGGCCAGAATGGTGAGGGATTAAGAATTTATTCGGTCATCCACACACCAGGTGGCTGAGCCTAGATGGCTCCAGCCCCCAGTGACGGGAGTTGGCGGTTTTTAAAGGACTTTGGGCGGCTTTTTCTGGGTGGAGAATTTTCTGTGCAAGTCAGGAAGGGAGAGATAATGGAATGTGGTCTCAGCAAGTAAAGTGTGGTCTTAGCTAAAGGGAATGTCCATAGTTAAATGGCCTGAATAGTCAGTTCTGGTGTTGGAGTGTCCATTCAGTTACTTGATCAGACCTAAACACAGACAAATTCTGGACAAATGTTCATAGCAACTTTACCCTTAATTGCCAAAAACTGAGAATAAGATATTCTTTAATAGGTGAATGAACAAATGCTGGTACATTAAAATGATGGAATAGTTTCTAATCTAATAAAAGAGAAAATTGCAAATTGACCATACCTTTGCTACACCCCAAGACACGCCCACCAGCCAATCAGAGCGACTATATGGAAATTAACCAAACCAAGATGGCGGCCGGCAGCCATGGAGCTGGAGCAAGCAGAAGGCTTGGTTGCCCCTGCGATGGAGGAAGCCAAGATTCCCGCCTGCCCTGGCCGGCTGTGGCCTCCGCTCAAGGCAACAAAGTTTCAATTATAGAAGATAAATAAATCCCAGATACCTGCTTCCAGCCAGCCTCCACTGGGAACTTGGGTGGCTGGGGGCTGTGGCCAGCCTGCAAACAGCTATCAGCCCCTCACCCAGGCTGGCCAGGCACCTCAGTGGGGACCCTCACCCTGAAGGGGCTGTGGCCAGCCTGCAAACAGCCATCAGCCCCTCACCCAGGCTGGCCACACCCTCATGGGGTGAGGGTCCCGCTGGGGTGCTTGGAAGCCTGCAAACAGCCATCAGCCCCTCACCCAGACTGACCAGGCACCCCAGCAGGACCCCCCACCCTGAAGGGGGTATGGCCAGCTTGAAAACGGCCCTCATCCCCTCACTCAGGCTGGCCAGGCACCCTAGCAGACCCCCACCCTGATCCAGGACACCCTTCAGGGCAAACCAGCCAGCCCCCACCCATGCACCAGGGATATAATAAAAGGGTACTATGCAAATTGACCCTAAAAGCAGAACAACTGGGAATGACTGGTCACTATGGCACACACTGACCACCAGGGGGCAGACGCTCAATGCAGGAGCGGCCCCCTGGTGGTCAGTGCACTCCCACAGGGGGAGCTCTGCTCAGCCACAAGCCAGGCGATGGCTGCCAGCACAGCAGTGATGGCAGGAGCCTCTCCCACCTCCTCAGCAGCACTAAGGATGTCCGACTGCAGCTTAGGCCTGGTTCCTGCTGGCAAGTGGATATCCCCTGAGGGCTCCTGGGTTGCCAGAGGGATGTCTGACTGCCAGCTTAGGCCTGTTCCCCCCAGGGAGCGGGCCTAAGCCAACAGGTGGACATCCCCCGAGGGGTCCCAGACTGCGAGAGGGCACAGGCCAGGCTGAGGGCACCCCCCCCCCCAACGAGTGCACAAATTTTTGTGCACCAGGCCTGTAGTTCAAAAATAAAAATAAATGAGTTATCAAGCCATGAAAAGACATGGTTGAAGCTTATGTTCTTATTGCTAAGCAAAAAAGCCTACCTGAGAAGGCTACATACTGTATGAATCCAACTATCTGAAATTTTGAAAAAGGCAGACCTCCAGAGAAAAACAAATCCATGCTTGTCAGAGTTCAGGGATAATAAATAGGTAGACCACAGGGGACTTTTAGGGCAGTGAGACATTCTGTATGATCATGCAGTGGTGCATACACATTATTCATTTGTCAACACCCATAGACTATACAACACAAACTTTTATGTAAACTATGGACTTTAGTTAATAATGTATCAATATTGATTCATCAGTTAGAACAAATTACCACACTAATGCAAAATGGTAATAACAGGGAAAAGTGTGCCTGCAGGGGGAAGGTGTATAAAGAACTCACTGCTCAATTTTTCTGTAAATCTATAACTCCTCTACAAATAAAGTCTATTAATTTTTTAAATCACTTTTCTCATCTCACACTTTATAATGTATTAGAGGCCTGGTGCACAAAATTTGTGCATGGGGCAGGGTCCTCTCAGCCCAGCCTGAACCATCTCCAATCTGGGACCCCTCAGGGGATGTCCAACTGCCAGTTTAGAACCAATCCTGCTTAAACTGGAAGTTGGACATCCCTCTCACCATCCTGGACCTCTGGCTTCTAATTGCTCACCTGATCGCCCCTCACTGCCTCTGTATGCCAGCCTAATAGCTCCCAACTCACCCCCCCCCTCCACTGCTGGCCTGGTCACCCCCAACTGCACACACACACCCCGCTGGCCTGGTCGTTCCTAACTGCCCCCTCACTGGCCTGGTTGCCCCTAACTGCCCCCCCCTGCTGGCCTGGTCACCCCCAACTGCCTCCCCTGCTGGCCTGGTTGCCCCACGCAGCCTGTTTGTTCAGTCATTTGGTTGTCCCTAACTAAGCGCCCTGCTGGCCTGATCGCCCCATGCAGCCTGCTTGTTCAGTTGTTTGGTCATCCCTCACTAACCCCCATGCCAGCCTGGTCATAGGCAACCATCTTTGTGAGGGCATGACGGTCAATTTGCATATTATCTCTTTATTATATAGGCTATGTGCAAGTAAGCTTCTTTCCCTGTAAAATAGTTGTTCTTATCGCTTGACCCTCATTCTAGTAGTGCTCACAGGATGTTCTTTTTTTTTTTATTGCTTAAAGTATTACAAAGGGTATTACATATGTGTCCATTTTATACCCCCGCCCTAGACAGTCCCCTAGCCTCCCCTATCCCCCAATGTCTTATGTCCACTGGTTATGCTTCTATGCATGCATACAAGTCCTTTAGTTGATCTCTTACCCCCCTACCTCCTGCCCCGCAACCCTCCCCGGCCTTCCTGCTGCAGTTTGACAATCTGTTTGAGGCAGCTCTGCCTCTGTATCTATTATTGTTCAAAAGTTTATAATGGTCTCTATTATCCATGAATGAGTGAGATCATGTGGTATTTTTCCTTCATTGACTGGCTTATTTCACTTAGCATAATGCTCTCCAGTTCCATCCATGACGTTGCAAATGGTAAGAGTTCCTTCCTTTTTAGTGCAGCATAGTATTCCATAGTGTAGATGTACCACAGTTTTCTAATCCATTCATCTACTGATGGGCACTTAGGCTGTTTCCAGATCTTAGCTATGGTGAATTGTGCTGCTATGAACATAGGGGTGCATATATCCTTTCTGATTGGTGTTTCTGGTTTCTTGGGATATATTCCTAGAAGTGGGATCACAGGGTCAAATGGGAGTTCCATTTTCAGTTTTTTAAGGAAACTCCATACTGTCTTCCATAGTGGCTGCACCAGTCTGCATTCCCACCAGCAGTGCACAAGTGTTCCTTTTTCTCCACATCCTCTCCAGCACTTGTCGTTTGTTGATTTGTTGATGATAGCCAGTCTGACAGGTGTGAGATGGTCCCTCATTGTTGTTTTGATTTGCATCTCTCGGACAGGATGTTCTTTGATCCTCCTGGCACTGGCATGTCTCCTGGGAGAGGCTGTGACTTTGAAGAGCACCTGCCAGTTTACCTAAACCAAAACTAACAAATAGCATGGCTGATTATATATATATAAGGCTGATTTTATGTGGCCTATAAATTTAATCCACAGACAATTTGCCATATTGAAATGAAATGGAAAATTATTTCAAAGACTGGCCACATCTCTGGAATATAGTTGTAGTCTCTATATCTGAACTTTTCCCTAAATAGAAATAACTTTATATTATTTTTCTGATTATCATTTAAAATGTATACAGGAGAAGGAAATCCAGTTTCATCCCATTGCCAAAATAAAAGTCAGTTTTCAGTAATCACTGCTCCTTTGAAAGTGAAACGTACTCTCTCTAGCTGCCTTTAGGATTTTTGTTCTTTTTATCTTACCTGATCTAATCCTGTGTTCAGACATAGGTTATTTGTAGCATTAATTTTGCTTTAGGTTTATTATAGCACTTCTTGAAACTGACATGATGTATTTTGTCATTTGGGGAAAGTTATTGACAGTGATTTTCAAGTTTCCCTTCTACCCAATGGAAGCCTCCTCTCCCTCTGGGAGTCTTATTATGACTCTTTGTTATTTGTTTTCACCAGGCTCCAAATGTCTCATATTCTGTCGCTGTATTTTGCATCTTTTTCTCCCCATGCTTCGGTCTATTCATTTCTACCTACCTGATTTCCAGTTAATGAATTCTGTTGTAAGTTTGTCCAATCAGCTATGATGTTATTATTTTATTTCTAGAATGTTTAGAATCTTTGTAATCATTTCCTGATAAAAGTCTCCTTTTTTTCAGCTAACTCCTTGAACATATTATTATGGAGTTCATGCCAAATAAATCCCATGCCTCTGTTTTCTAGAGGTCTGTTTATGTTGTTTGATTATCTGTTTTTAAAATGCTTAACATAAAGTGCATAAATGTTGTCTATACAACTCAATGGGTGTATAGCTATAACAGTGACTAATAATATATAAAGTTGTAACAAATTAATAAGAATAGAAAGAATCGCCACAACAGAACATGGGCAAAGAATATAGACATGCAATTAAAAAAAAAACAACCCACAAACGTGCTATACAAGAATGGATCTGATAGATGTGCAGGCCCACATTTAATCATGAAAAATGCAAATTAAAATAGCAATAAGATGCTATTTTTATATATTGCATTAAAAATTACAAATTAATAATACATCATTGACCTATGATGGTGAAACAGACTTTCATAACCTATAGAAGTAGAAATGAAAAATTTTAATTGGCAGGTATCTCTCTGTATTTCCAATTTATGTAGTCTTTGATTCAGCAATTCCATTGTAGGACTGTCATTCAAAAATTTTCACAAAAGCAAAGATATACTAGCTAATAATAACATTAACATTTTTTGACAACTTATTATTGGCTGATACTGTTCTTAGTGCTTTACATGTATGAACTCAAATAATTTTCAAAATAACATTGACTCAATAAATATAGCCCAGTCTGAGTGGTAGTTGAAGTTGGAAACTAAATATTAAATGGTAAATAGTGCTTGTTTTTGCCTCAAACACTAGGTAAAATAGGCTTTTTTTAAAAAAAAAAATGGCTAAATGGAGGAGACCAGCCACAGATCAGAAGATGTTGCCCAGGTAGGTCAAGGGGCTGCGACATGGAACCAGGTGGAAAAAGCCATGAGTCTAGGCAGGCCTGGCTCCTACAATTTGATAACCATGGGGGGGGAAGATTTTGCTTCCTTCATAACATTATTTTCAGTCACCTGCCATCTCTGTGTGCACTCCACTGGGCCTACTGCTGTGGGCTGAGGGAGAACTACAAGACCTAGACTTAGTCTCTGTCTCTCAGAGACATTGGGTAGGAACGCTGTGCACTCTGCTCCAGCTTCCCAGAAAGGGAGCCCTGCCCAAACATTGAGGCAGCACCTACAGCACTATGCAGGGAGTTCCTGTCCAGTGTTCCTCTCCATGCACGTCTCTGCTCTTCTTGATAACAATTCTATACCTGATTCATCTCTGCATCCTTCATACCTAGTACAGTGTCTGGCTCATAATGGACAACTAGTGAGTGGCTATGAAATAAATTAAATATTGGATCCATGGATGGATAAATGAAGGTAAGTGCATGGTGGATGGGAGGGAAAGTGAATACCTCATATGTAGGGCTAAACCTTTCCTATATAGATTAGGGGCCCAGTGCACAAATTCGTGCACCTTGAAAGGAACTGTGGGCCATGAGGCTGCAGTGGGCCTATCCTACATGCCCCCACCCAGCCCCTCCTTGTCGTGGCCCCCCAGGCCCCTGTCTGCTTGCAGCCCCGCTCCTGCTGGCACCACTTGCAACTGCTGACAGTGCAGAGCGATTGGGGCCGGTACCAGCAGTGGCTGCAAGCAGGGCCAGCACTGTCAGCAGGTGTGAGTGGTGGCTGCCAGCCCTGATTGCCCCTCAGGAGCAGGGGGAGGTGGAGAAGCCCTCAGGGATGATCAGGGCTGGCAGTCAAAGCTCACACCCACTGACAGTGTCGAGCAATTGGGATTGGTGCTGGGCACAGGCAGCGGGTACAAGCGAGACCAGCACTGGCAACAGGTGTGAGCACCAGGCAGGTCCGCTGCGCGTGGGAGCAAAGAATATTCAGTAACCACCAAAGCTTCACCCCAATGACAGCAACCAGTGCCCTGCCTTGGTCTGGCGCCTCCGCTCACCTGCTCCACCATCCCACTGCAGCCGATGCCCTCCATGTTTCATGCTCTGCCACCTGCTGCTAACACGTACCATGTTCCACATGTGCCCCCTCATGGTCAGCGCACATCATAGCAACCAGTTGTTTGGTTGTTCAGTTGTTCCGCCGTTTGGTCTATTTGCATATTAATGTTTTATATATATAGATAAGGGGGTTGCATTAGAGAATGTCTGAAGTGTACTGTCCTGCAACAGTTTCTATATTCTGATGTAGCTATTTTCTATCCTTTAAGATTTCAGTTTTGTGGAATTCATTTCTACTCTTTAAGCTTCACCAGTACAAAGAAAGCTATAATTAAAATGGTAATGTTTTCTTTAGCTGCTTTTTCTCCTTTCAAAACAGAAAGACCTTTTGTACTTACTGTTTCATGTTTCTGAGAAAGCAAACACTAACAGACTCCGGGATGAATACAGATTATCTGTTCCCTGTCCTATTACATCTTATCTGAAAATAAAATCTATTTTATGTTTATCATTTAGTATTGTTGCCCTATTCAATGAAATCATGATATGTTTCAGACTGTCATTGCCAGCAATTTTTAACACTCAATCAAAGCTTCGAGGTGGAACAGTGAGAGCCAATGAAGCGCCCAGCAGTGTTGATCCCTGGAGCATGTTCTCCCCACAGTGGAGGGCTGGAGGCCAAGAAGCCAAGCCAAACCATGAAAACACATTCCAAGCCTCTGCTGAGGTGGGGCTAAGGTCATGTCCACTCACATTCCACTGGCCAAAACAAATCTCATGGCCAAGTCCTGTCCACAGAGCAGTGTCCTGCTGGGGAAGGGAAGAGTAAGCATTTGTTGGATGATAACACAAGTTATCACAGCAGGTCATTCTAAGTGAATCCTCAGAAGTTAATCCCTGATGGGTAATGAAATAATAAAATGAGTCATCACTTATTGAGTTCCTCCTATGTCCTGGTCACTACTATTTTTTTTTAATGTATCTTTATTGTTGAAAGTATCACAGGAACCAGAACATGGCAGCAGGAAGGTCTGGAGTGAGGGTGAGTGTGTGTGGGTGTGAGAATGGGAAGGCATCTGTAGGAGCAGGTGCCATAGCCGACCAACAGACCCTGAGTGACAGATGAACAGATTATTCCAACACAGGTTTCTGTAAAAGAGAGGGCTAAGGAACTCTTCTACTTCAGTCGTAAAAGCAGTCCTGTTCGCCTGACTCATTGGCTTTTTATTATAACAACAACTTGAACTCAAATTAACCTCTAGATACAATCAGCAGGGTAAGTATCCTTGAGAAAGTATATGCTTCTACAAGGTCAGGTCTTTAAAGACTAAACATAGAGATTCTAGCAAAACACCAGGAGATTGGACTTGTTTGGAAAAGTCAAGGTAGGGGCTGCTGTCTTTAGCAAGGTCCCCTCAGAGGCCCCGACCTTTCAAAGAATCCTCCTTACAGACTTTCCAACCAAGTCCTGTGCTTCCCCACAAGCAGGAGCCTAGGGGGTGGGGGGTGGGGGCTGGGGTGCTCCAGATGAAAGAACTGCTACTGCCCAGTGCTGCTCAGCTGGGCACTTCTCTCCGTGACAGGGGAGAGCGCACCATTAGAAGGGAGCTGCAGGGTCCTCCGTGGGAGGAGGCTATGGGGAGCAATCCTGCCCCAGCACCCCTAGGCCACTGATGGACACTCACAGCCCCACGGCTGAGACCCAAAGTCCCCAGACACACAGACCAGTCATACCGGCCCAGTTAGCCTGAACTGTGCTCCTTGGAAGACCTGCTTGCTGACTTGACTGGCAACGCACAGGGTCTGCCCTGATATGCTGGTGAACAGGACACCTGTTTGGCCCTGCCTCCTCCATAGGGAAGTGACAAGCTGCCTCCTCCCATTTTGGTTAACAGGGCACCTGACCGGACACCTCCTCAGCAGCAGAGTGCCCAGCTAGCCCTAATGCTTCAGTGAGCACAGTCAGTAACTGACTGGCTCTGCCTCCTCCACAGGGAAGAGACAGGTATTCCTGCCTCATCAGCAGCAAGTACTCAGTCTGCCCCAACAGGGACCTGTTGCCCCAAAGCAGCACTCCTGACTGAGTGCTCCTGGACAACTGGTCCCACTGCCTTGATGTGGTGTGCCTAACTCTGCCACTATGAACTGATGCCCCCAGATGCATGGACCTGTCATCATGGCCCACTGTGTCTTACCCAGCAACCCTGGACAAATGGCCCCACTGCCTGACACTGCCCAGGAAATGTGACCTGATGCACCCCAACACATGGATCTTCCAGAGACTGGATGTGCCTAACCCAGTACCAGAAGATCAGGTGCACTGCTGTGACCCAGTGGCACCAGTCACCTCTGAACACACAGACCCGCCACCATGAATCCACCCATCTCACCTGACTCTTCAGACTACCTGACTGCTAAAATGGGAAGACAAAGAAACAACCCCCAAATGAAAGAAAAGAAGGAATCACCAGAAAAGATACTAAGCAAAATGGAGGCAATTAATTCATCAGATAAAGAATTCAAAGTAATGGTTATAAGGATGCTCAAACATCTGAGTGAGAATAACAAGTAACTTAATGAGAATTCTAAGAAGGTAACTGAGAAATACACCAACATGAATAAAAATCACATGGAAATAAAGAATGACACAGCTGTAATAAAGAACAACCTGGAAGGATTCAACAGTACACTAGAAGAGCTGAGGACTGAATCAGTGAGTTAGAACTCAAGGAGAAAAAAGCACCCAATCAGAACAGCAACTGGGGAAAAATTAAAAAGCAGGAGGAGAGTTTAAGGGAGATTTTGGACAACATGAAAGGAAACAACATTCACATAACAAGGGTGCCAGAAGGAGAAGAAGCTGAGTAAGGAAG
This sequence comes from Myotis myotis, assembly GCF_014108235.1. Taxonomy (NCBI): domain Eukaryota; kingdom Metazoa; phylum Chordata; class Mammalia; order Chiroptera; family Vespertilionidae; genus Myotis; species Myotis myotis. Next base: position 87,486,378 of record NW_023416390.1, on the reverse strand, counting down.
AGAAAACCTGTTTGAAGAAATAATGATAGAAAACTTCCTAGACTTGGTGAAGAAAAAAGTCACACAAATCCAGAAGAACAGAGAGTCCCAATCAAGATGAACCAAAAGGACCCAGACCAAGAAACA